>NC_091015.1:56474344-57724344 GCF_041296385.1 Aphelocoma coerulescens | reverse complement strand
TTGCAGTAGCTCGATGAAACACTCAGGCTGCAAAGGCTTAGCCTCAGGGTCTGATAATATCTGCCCCCTGCTAGGGCTGTCTTTGGTTATGAATAAGAAAAAGCTGAGTATGCAGCAAACTGGTGCTCAGTTTTGAGCTGAAAGCGAGTCCCCTCTTAAATGAAACACAATCATGTTTGAATGCTCTTTAAGCATTCCTCTTTCTTATAGAGTCCTCCCTTTTCCCTTCACATCTGTATCACTGTTGTAGTGCACTGAGTGCTACAGACCTTTCCCTCACACCATTGCTTTCTCCTGGTTGACGTGATAATAGAATAATACTAACATATTAATATCTGTAAATGCTTTGCTCTGTTGTGTGGCTTTCATCTCAGAGATGGGTAGCACTGAAGTGCTGTGGGAAACGCTTACACAGTGCTTCTGGAGAGGACGCTGAAGCCTTCTTCAACAGTCAAAGCTTTATCTGAGTGCTCTGGTGAAGCTATGGCTTCATGCATGGTGAGAGTGAGCAAGAAAGGCTATTTGCTAGGTATGAACTGCCATCCTTGCAAGCTCAGCAGGCAGGATGTTGTAGGGATATAACGGATCTAATAGCCCTTTCAGCTGTGGTCTTGCAAACTGGAGGTGAGGCCATTAAAAATTGGTGCTGACACCATTCCTGCCTAGATATTCCAGAAATAAACACAGGGCTTTGCCCCTCTTTTGACTGTAAGTACAGCTATTTTGTAAGCACCACACAGGCTGCAGATTTCTTCCCTCTTCAGTGATTTGGTGGTAGGTAACTGGATTATATGAAGCTCATATTGCCTTGTGGTGCTTCCAGTGTGTTATTTACATTATTTTGATATTACCATAAAATAAAGCTTTTGTGAAGTGGCTGTTTCTTTTCATAACTGGAGGATATGGCATGTTTTTTTTAAAATGTCCCTGTCTCTGACAGAAAACAGTTTGTTATTATCTAGCGTGAATAAGGGCTGATGAGATTTTATTATCCACAGCAAATATTGTGTAAGTTCCACATCTGAAAGCGTCCAATGTGATTTCATATGTTCTGCATTTCACTACTCTCAGAGGAGACAGTTTTGTGCAGTTCCAAATCAACACCAAACACTGGGAATGTGTTGACTCTATTAATTACTACTTGGACAGTGTCCAGAATACCGGAGAATCTGAAGAGCGTCTGAAACGCTGTTCATCGTGGTTATGATGTGCTGTAAGACTGAGCCTTGATAGCTTTATGTGAATTTATGGAGAGGCCCCACAGACAGATGTTCTGAAGATTTGCATTTTGGCAATAAATTATCTCTTTATGGCATGTGGTTTCCAAACTACTTTAGCTACTACTGTGGAGAGAGAATATTTTTACATACTCAAGAATTCATAAATTCAGCACTGGCTATGACTTCTGTGTATGTGTGCCTGTTTGAGAAGAGCATATGACTCTGCAGTGTCGCCTTGTGGGCTTGAATAAGCACCTTGTGCTTATTTTTTGGCTGAGTGAGGGTTCGTGTCATATCTCTGCTCCTGCTTGCAGGCGATGAGTTCTTCCCTGGCTCCAGTCGGTGAGGTGAATTTATCCTGTTCAGCAGAGACCTCCTGTGCTCGCTGCCTGCAGGTGTTTGGAGGTACAAGTGTCAAAAGAGTTAATGGCTTTGAGATGAAAGAGCTGGCTGGAAAACTCTGGTATCAACGTTCCTGTACGGGTGCCTCGGAAAGGACTAGTGTGTGTCAATCAGGGGATGAGAATATGGTCGGGGTGTTTCTGTGCTTTCATCAGTTGGCTGTCTTAGGGCAACATGTATCCACTTTTATGTACCTATGCCTGTAAAGTACCTACTTCATGGAGGTTTGGAATATGAGAAAGAAAGTGTTTATGGAAGAAGTTGTAGCTGGGCGGAGGGCTGTGACTTCTCTGTTCATCTGTGCTGCTTTACATAGAGGGAAAAACGATGGTAAAAAATTCATTAGGATTTGAGTCTCTGGCAGTGCAATCCTGCAGCTTTCCTGAACTCTCAGTGAAGTCTCTCTTAAAAACACAGTCAGACAATAATGGCAATTTTTCAGTCTGAAGAGTATTTATAATGAAGAGCTTAATCTAAGAATCTAAGATGCTTTTTTTTTTCTTTAATTTCATTGGAATATGAATGAGTTATGCTGTTTTCAAAGCTTTTTTTTTAAGAAATGAAATTTTAAAAGATAGTGAGGACCTCGACTGCCTTAGTGTTTGTTGACTTTAATACAGTTAAGTCTCTAGCTCTCATGAAAGAATAGTGGATTTTAAAAGCAAATTTTCTTTTCATATGATTTTTGAAATTTAAAGTAGGTAAAAAAAGGAGAACAACTTCAAAAAAAAAAATTAATGATCTCATGTCTTACAAAGTCCTGCCTAACTAAATCATCCAATTTTTGAAATCTTATTCTCAGCAGTATTCATGAGAAAAATTGATTAGAGAATGAAGGAGGATTTTGTTGTTGTTGTTGTTTTTATAGTCAAAGAGCTCAAATACTACTGAAAATGGGAAATCTGTCTTGCTCAGTATGAAACTGCTCTTGTGTCACCATTCTAATGTATATTTGTCTGTCATCTGTGTCTGCCTGTCATCTGTCTAAAGATACACAGAAGTGTATGGGGAACTTAAGACAGTGAAATACGATATAAAAAGAAGTTTGGAATTGAGGCAATATGTTAGTCAGTGCACCCCTATTTGGAGCCAAAAGATGTGTACGTGCCACCTTCTGTTCTGCATATTCCTCACAATTCCTATCAAACAACTGGAAGTACTTCAGAGTTTTTTGCAGAACTGTTCATATGGTTAGATGGATCAGATTCATTCACTTGACTATCTGTAGATAGGTGGAGAAATGGGGATACGTGTTTGGTGTGTTTGGTAAATTGAAAGGATTTTCATTTGGTTGAGATCATCAGCCATGTGACAAGCATGTCTGTATCACAGCCCACACATGCATTCATGTACTTTTTTTATGTAAGTGTGAGTGGCAGGGCTCATCAGAACCGAGAAGGTAGGATGCTTGGGATATATAATGCTGTGTTTAGACATTTTCATACGTTCTGAGGGTGTAGCACAGCTATTATGAATTTCATACCAATTCTCATATCCTTGGTTCTGACGATTTTATTTTTCAAGAGCATTGTGAGTTATGATCCTTGTGATGCATGGGTTTTTTCCTACTCTGTTAATATTATACTGTCTCAGTTGGAAAGTGTTTTGGTGCCTTTGAGATGCTTCAAAAACTTGAGGCAATATTAAGCTGTTATGTGCGTTACAGGGGTTCCTTATAAGCTAGAAATGAACTGTATCAGCAGAAGGAGACACAGTGTTCAAGTTGTACTTTGAATAACCTGCAAGGCTTTTGTAGTTTGGCATACAAACCGTGTTATTCTGCCTCCTCTGTGTACGAGTGGTTTGAATCAAAAGCAAAGAAGAAAAGTTCTCTTTGGGTTTCTGTTGTGTATTCACTGAGTGATCTTGCTGTAGATAACATCTATGCTAGTTGAGGTGTGCTGTGACAATTTCACTATCTTCAGAGTCTGAACTTTTGTACAGGATCCTACAGGCATGTCAGTAAAATGGTATTCACTGAACATGGCAATTTCAATGAAGAATAGTCTCTAGAATTTTTTTTACCCTAGGCTGAAGTGCCAAGAAGACTTCCTTGAGATATCAAATGTTATAGCCTTTGGAGCATGCAGAAAAGTATGCCTTTCCCTTTGACTGAATAAGGTATTCAGTGTAAATGACTTTAATTTCTTTAAGCAGTTGTTTGCTGATGGGAAAGATGGGATGTTTTAGCGATAGGGGAGTAGTGACAAATGTATACCTGAATGTGAATACCTTTTTTGTAAAATCTCAATCAAAGCAATTCAATGTTTGCCAGAGAATTTGAAGAACAGTTTTGTTACCCTCCCTGTTGTAAGCCAGAATAGTTATCTTGCAATTGGTTTGCTGCATGGTGTTAATCCATCTGCGTTTAAGCACCTTATGCTATTCTTAATTATCATATATGTACAGAGAGCAATGATCTCATGAGAGCAGAATTGCTTTTATGACCCATATGATGCATGAAAATGCACACGAACACCCTTATTTCTGCTTTTATTATTTTCATTGGAGTCTGGCATTCTATTTTTTTCTTCAAGGGACTATGGAGTCAGAGGGCCTCTGTTTTCTGTTGTAGTTACCTCTTTTCCATCTTCTCTACAGAACAGTTGCTCCTTGGCTACTAAAAAATAAACAGAAACTGGAGATATCCAGACTTTCCCTCTGATTTACATTGCTGTTGCTCAGTCGGTATTACAACATTTTCTGTTACAAATGTGTAGAGAAATAAAAGGGTGCCTAAATGAAGAAACTGTATAACTGAGAAATAACATTGCAGTTGGCTGAGACATTTTGGTTTAAGATGAACTAATACATGATGCAACTAATAATTTAGTAAGAATTTAGTAAGAACATCAATAAAAGAATAATGTATAATAAAAACTATGAGGTTTTGTAGCTACATTGTAACATGTAGCATTTAAGTAACAGATTACCTTACATTTTCATAGCTTTTAAGTTTTTTTTCATACAAAATAATCTGTTTATTTAAGTCTGGGATTAAATTAGGAGCATGATTAGAAAAAACCTTAATTTTTATTTTGTTAATGATGGTTGAATTAGGACAGCCTTTTATTTTCAGCAAGCATTCTGTCATTTTAGTCATATGCCTTTTTTACATGAAAGATACAGATGAAAAAACATAAATACTTAGTACACTTGAAGTTGAGTTTAATTTGACTCTTAAATACTGGCTTCATTCTTCCTTCAGTGTAAGCTGTATACTGGACCCATAGAAATTACATATTCTGTAAATGAGATGTTAGGGTTAATGAACCAGTTCTAATAGCTCCCATATTAAATTTTCATCTAATGTAATTTATTAAAACTAAATTGTTTATAATGAAGGTGGACATGTGCTCTTTACAGCTGTTCTATACTGTGATGAAATACTAGTTAAGTGTTATTTAGAGGATATCTATGGTATTTCTTCTTCTATTTTTTTTTCTTTTTAATCACACCACTTAATAGCATAAGTTTTATTAAACCTAGAAGGTTACTGTCACCTACTCTGTGTGGGTAGATGGAAGGTTGCCCAGGAAGAGAGTGCTGTGGAATAGCAAGTAGGTAATTTGGTTTAAGAAAGCTCTTTCTTGCATGAGTAATTAGTCCTTGTGCTCGTTCAAGCTGTAGTAAGAAAGTGCTCATTAATCAAGATGCTCTTTGGTCACTTATGCTTTCAAATCACTGGAGAGAGATCTGGAAATCTGAGATGGCCCCTGTGCTTTCCTCAGAGGTAACAGCGTATCTGTAGTAGGTTAAAGTAATGCATTTATGTCTGAGCATTTCAGAAATGAGGTGTTGATATTTGAGTAAGTAAATGTTAGAGGTGGTTCAGAGTGGTTATATAATTGCCTTTTGCTCTTCTGTAGCCTGCCTCATTTTTAACGCAGGAAATAAGACTCAAAGAAATGTAAAAAGTATTGAGTTTCAAGAAATCTTTGTCCATTGTTTCGGCTTGCTGCTTCCAGGGTAGCCTTGTGAGGCTGTCTTTGACAGTTTATTAAAAACAGGCCCTCTTCTTCAGGCCAGTGATTGTTCAGAGTATGACTTCTGATCCATAAGTCTTCCTGCTAGAGATGGCAGAAATGTTCGTGGCACGAAGCAAAAGTCAGAACAAGAATTTGTTATGGTATTAATGTGTATACGTGAGGCATTTCAAGAGGACTGATAGTTTCTTTGTTAGCCTGCTGGTTTTTGGGGTTTTTTTGAACCATCTTCAAATCTTCGGTAGTCTTCAAATCTTGAATTTGCTTCCTTTTTCTCTCTCGCTTCCTTGTTAATTTTTGAACTTCTGAAATAGAAAAGTGTAATTTTAAATAGATCACAGCAGTTATGCAACACTGTAATTTTCAGCCACTTACAGAATATGCTACATCCTTAAAAATCAGATATTAATGAATTCCATAATAAACTATGCTACCACTTTTGAGCCTCTATTAGCTGGAAATAAATTGGTACTGTGTAAGATTTTCAGTCTCAATAGACACCCTGAATATCAAGAATTAAATCCAGTTGGGGAGAGAGCAGCAGAGGCAGGTCCCTCAGTAAAGAAATAATCTTAGTTTGATCACAGGAGGACAGCAGAGCATTTTGAAGCTCCTACAACAGTCCCTGCCTGAGAGAGGACATTGTGCTTCTGTCCCGTCTAACAGAAGAGTGGATGTTTGCATGTGCCCTTGGCCTGCAGGCTTCTCCTCTGTGTTCAAAGTCCCTGTTCTGGCCAGAAAATACTGGGCAAAATATTGAAGTTTGTACTCAAGCAGATGTTCAGGGAGCCAGGAGGTACTGTTTTTGCATCCATATCTTAAAACAGGATGGTTTTCTGGAAATAAGTTTTAGGAAAGCTTGTGGGGGGTCATGAGTTGTGCAATGATACCTCAACATTAGATTGGGGGTTTTAAGTATTGTATCTTTTGAAATCCCTCAGAATCTGGCCCTCTGTTTGGTCCACAAGATACTTTGGCTTGAAAGAGATTCCTGCAGCACCCTGACGGATGGGCAAAGGTGACATAATAAAGCCTCATAGTCACTGAAGGAAAAATGCTTCCATGAAGCATTCCTGCCTCTTTTTTTCAGTCCTTCCAGACTTACTTGCAACCCCGAATAGAGGGGAAGAATGTCTGTGAAAATAACTTGTGCCTTTCCACATCCCTGTTTAATAATAACTGCTGAACATGTTTAGAGGCCAGCTGCTGTTCCGAAAAAAAAAAAAAAAAGATTATATAGTCTTATACCAGAGAAAATGTACCATTTGGTTTTTTGCAGATTTTTTTCCCCTGTGCTACAGAGAAGGCAGCGCTTTGAAGAACTGTCTTGTACATTTTTTTTAATAGCTTTTAATGTGCTTTTACCATCATAACAGAAGTTCTTAGTGACTCATATGATAAAAGCAGCAATCTGTTAATGAGGCATTTACCTTCAAATGCTTGCAATGCCATCTTGAGTGGTTTTAAGTATTAAGATGTGATAATATAACTGCACTGTACTTTAACAATTATCTATATTTAAATTCCCATTCTGGCTTTTTGAAACCATGTTTTAGCATCCATCAGCCCCTAAATACATGAAACCTATTTTCAGGGTGTAATTTCAGGTCCTCCTTCTTGTAAAACGTTGTTCTGATAGAATTTAATCCACAAATTTAAACTGTTAGGCTGGAATTCTGCCTTTTTCATTAAGTTGGGTGATGAGCCTTTTGACAGCGATGATGTTTGCTTCCAAGGTCTGTAAATTCTCTAACTCTCAGAACATGTTCCTGTGCCTCCACAATCAAAACAGGCATTTGTACTGCAGATAAAAGAGTTTTGCCCCTCAAGGTGTAAAGCAAAGAGGCAGCAATGCTTACATAATTTTGCTAGGGTAGTAATGCAGAACCCCAGGAGAGCCTCCATCCTAAAACCAAAAAAACACACAGCAGGCAGATACAGTAGATACTCACAAACTAGCACAGCAGGAAAGGCCACCATACTGTGTCACAGCATGCCTTCAAAATAGAGGCCAACGTGATGATGGACTGAGCAGTCAGTTTAATTAAAGACAAGTGTAAATAACAAGAGAACACTGTTAAACCATCAGAACACCTGCATAAGAGTGCCCCAAATCTTCACAACTTCTGAATCCTGTCAGCAGCAGTGTTTCTCTCCAGCTCTTGCTACTCCATTGCTCTCCTCATGGAATCCTTGTATAAGATCCTTTTTGTCAGTTATTCATTTTGTTTGTCAGATGATGATTCTGAGTACCCCAGGTGGTGTTTTTCCCATTCCTAGCTGTTGGAATTGTAAAAAGGAGAAAGCCTGGGAACTCCGGCGGGGGGAGCAAAATGCAGACCAGCCAATTTGGTTGATAAGCGCAAAACTCTATTAGCAATCCAGAGGCACTTATATAGTATACCAGCTTGTTAACTCCTAAGTCGCTTAAAACTTATCAAAGCGCGTTTCTACTTCTACCTAATTGGACTTACATTGGCACGTTTCTACAGTTATGTTATAAGAATTCAGAGTTCACCCCCCTTCTCTCCCGGTCTTATCTACACAGCTGTACCTTCTCAAAACTCCCTTCTTGTTTCCCAGGCCTTTTCTCACACAAGAATTTTCTCATGGAGACTTTTTCTCACACACAGGCCCTTTGCTTACAGGCTTATTGCTTGTATAGTTCTTTTATTGATCCCAATAATTCTATTTCCCAGCACCTAGTCCCACTAGCCTACCTACTTTTTGCTTCTTGTTGCCATTCATTCAGGAGAGGAGTATTAACGCACTGTCCCATGTAATATGCATTAAATGAAGATTGCACTGCAAATGCAAAGTTCAATTTTTGGGCTCCTGGCCACCCCAGTGATCTCCCCTTTTGAACTTGCATTCCTGTGTGGGGTTCTTTCAGACAGCTGCTTGGCTGTTACCTGTGAGGCTTTTGCAGATGTACACTAAGTGCTTGCTAGATTTTTTAACTGCATCAGGCACTGTAGTGTCAAACTCATCTTCTCCACCCATGGTGAGGCTGTTGCTTCTTTTGAAAGGCATCTTGCAACAGCCTGTGTGCTGCAGGGCTGTCAGATGCATGTGCCTCATAATAAAGATTTATGTGCTGTATAGAAGTCAGCCCTGACAATACCAGACTGTTTGTGTGCTCTGCTAATGCAGTGACTAAGTCTTCAGAATTGTAACATTCAAAGCTCATGCTTGTCTCTTTCCATTTGTCCTTTTGGTGTGGAGTCTGTGCTTCCTGATTCTTAGACAGTTATTTCAGAGCTAATTAACTTATTTTAAATGAGTGCAGGCTTTTTTCCCCCCCTAGTATTTCATTTCTTATCTTCTGTGCAAATAGAGGTCTATGAAACTGCATTAGTTTGCTTGGCAGACTCAAGGAAATGCCCTGTTCCTTCCTTAGTCTGTGTATCCTAATAGCTATTACCATTCTGCAATATGTTTTTAGAATCTGTAATTTGATTAAATAGTGAATACCTGGTTAAGGTAGTTAGGGCTTGGGGTTTTTTCATTGCCACTTACAAGGGTTGACTCAGAATCAAAAGCATTAAATGAGCATGTAATGGGGAATTCTCCTTAAAGAGTCCATGTAAAAAATATGCCTGAGGGATGAACTCTGTTTTCTGTCATCCAGAGATAAATTGAGAGGAACTCCAGTGAAGGGAATGGAAGTAGCTCGCATTAAAGTCACCATAATGATAGAAGAAAAAAAATCATCTAATGCTACAAAAAAAATCTTCTTTTTTTATTTTTCCTTCCTGATGCACAGAAATATTTTGCTGCTTACTCCAGCTTTACCATTTCCAAAATACAAGCTTCCTTGTAAGGAATGAGTCCAGAAAAGTGCCTTTGGGGCCTTGCTTAAGTAAGGACTGAAGATAGCTTTTAAGGAACTATAACATCAGAAAGGAAAATGGCCAACTTATAAAAGAAAGAACAGACACAAAAACCATCTAAAAGGTAGTGATGGGGGGTTGTTCCACTATGGATTTCTTACTAAATAACTGACTCAGCGTTTCACAAAATGACAGCATGGTTAAGGATGGAAGGATTCTGGAAGTCATCTTGTCTAACTCCTGTTCAAGCAGCACCACCTGGACCCAGTTGCCCAAGACCATGTCCAGAACCATCCCTGTCTGGGCTGGTGCCTGGTCACCCTCACAATGAAATCATTCCAAGCACAGAAAGAAGAAACTTCACCCATATCTTGAAGTGACCATTACAGTACTCTGCCAACAAAAAAATGAGTCTGAAAGCGTTTAAATGATCATTGACTGCCAGGGAAGGAGCACAGACACAAGAAAGGGGGACACAGTATTGCCCTGAGATTTTACCTGGGTACTCTCCCCAAGTCTGGACCTGACATTGAACGGAAGTATGCAGAAGTGCTCCTGAGCCAGGGAAAAACACTGCATAGTAGGGTTAATGATGCCTGTTACATATTGTGTCCACCTTTGGTTAAACTGATGCCTTGACAAGAAGTGGTATCTTTTCACTGTGGGGAATAAAACAGATTAGGAGACTGTTTAAAGTGATGAAAGCAGGCTTCGCAGAAGTTTGCAGATGCTCAGAGTGTTTTGGGAAGCTTTTAATGGTGAAATGTTTGGATGCTGCAGAATACCTACTGAGGTGGGCTACCTGGAGGTATCCTGCTGGCATCTATCTGAATATCATGGTGCTACCTTTCTGGGCGGGATGGAGAGGAGAGGCTGCTTTGTCTGCTCAAAGGGCCTGTGCTTTCTGGAAGATCTGGGAGTGAGAAGGGGACTGTGCAGCTGCCTGAGGATGCACTGACTTACTCTCAGGTCTAATCTCCATTAAGCATTCATAGTGCCTGATCAAGAGTTTTACAGGGAAGGAGGAGATGTGCTCTGCATTTTCTTCAGAACCACATTGCCAGAAGGGTGACTAACTGAGGTACCTGACAAGTGTTAGGAAATATGAAATGAATTCATATGCAATTGTGGTTTTGTGAAGTTGTATTTTCAGGACACAAATGTTTTGCTTTTATCAGTACTTTCAAGCAATAAAAATTTGGGTGATCAAAAGGTTATATTAGATAAAACCAAAACAGAGAAAAAAACATGCCAGACTTTACATCTTTTTAGCCTGTGTGCTTTCCCCCTCCCTTTGTGTTGGTTTCTGAGTCTTTAAGTTATAACTGGGTCATACTTTTTGGTTTTCTCAGTAGAGTCCTCAAATTTAAAAAATCCTATTGACTTAAAAGGTATTTCCTCCTTAAGCTTCTTTTTCTGGAATAGTAGGCTTTGTGATTCTCAAGTGATGCACTAATTCCATGGGGGGGTAAATGAAATACCGAATGGGCTAAATGAAATCCATCATACAAGTAGATTGCATGGCTTGTAGGCAAATATTTGCATATTTTTTTCCTTGCACGTGGCTCTTACCAAGTGGATGGGTATACTGTCACACAGGGTCAACCCACCAGTACAGTACAGGTATTGTAGGTTGTTGTGTTTGTGATTTGTAATTTTTTTTGGAAGATCCCTAAATAGTGAAGAATACTTGAGTTAGTGATAAGGCCTTCAGAAGTTCTCAGAGCCTCTTCAAAAAGGCTCTGCAAGGCCCATTTTTAAAATTAAACTATTTTTAGGATTTGAAGACGTGATTTAAGTATCCAGTATGGTAATAGTGAAGAAGTTCCTGATTTTTCTTATTTTTGTAGTAATAATAATAATTGTAAACCTTGCTTTGACTTCAGTAAGAACTTAATTCATGCCATACTAAAAATAATCTTGATAAATTCACTCCCTTACATGCATGAACACAATCTCATATATTGTGCTGACTACTAGTGGCAGTATCAGCTAAAAAAACTTAGAAGAGTAAATGTGATTGTTATTAATTTAGGACTCACATGAGAATAATTCCCTGCATCTGCTGTATTACTGTAATTATATACTGTGTTAATATATTGACACCACACTGCATCTTACACAAAATTGCACATTATTTTCTTCTTTATAACCAGCTGATTCACCTGCAAATTCATAAACTAATGTAACAGATTTCCCCAGAATAACCACAGTGTGTCTGCTTCCTTACAGCAAATGCATTATATAGTTACAGGGAACTTTAAATCTGGGAATGTGGAGTTTACACTGACTTCCATCAGTGGAACAAACCCAAACCCTTGCAGAGTCAACCTGCTCTCTACCCAAGTAATTCAGAACATTTGGTTTCACTTATTGGTTATGAACATTGTTTGCCATCTGTATCCTACTAATAATTTATTTTTGCAATAGATGTTAAAAAAGAAAATGCAGGAGACAGTATTGAAGAGAAAAAACATGCACATGTGTGAATACCTTCTTTGAAATAGTCTATGTTTCTTTCAACTGATGGTTTTCAGTGTTTGAGGGAGGCCTTCAGGTTGGTGTGCCTGAAGATCCTTGTTGCTGGGGTATCCTAAATCTCACTTGACAGTCTTCCCTCAGGCTTTGCATCCCTATTAACTGAGTTGGTCATGCTCTTGGGGACCTCGCTGATGGCAGTGGCCCAGAGCTGCAGAGATGACTGAGGGGGGTGGACCTTCTCCTCACGGTGCTGAAGGTACCGTGGTGCTCTGGAGTGCTCTGCACATTTGCAGAGTCTCTCTGCCCAAGCAAATTTCTTTTCACAACTGAAGACTGATCACCTACTGGGCTTGTAGATTAATTTTATTAAGAGGCACATACTGAATCATTAATTTTGACTCGTGGCTTGATCTATACTTCTCCTATTCTCTTACGAAAAATAGAAGCATTTTATAAATAGTAAATGAAGTGAAAATGGGATTTAAAATTTAAAATAATGCTATGAAGTATGAGAATCATGTTAGTGTTTAAATAAGTTGGTAATTGGAGGAGACATTTTTTCAAATGTTTATTTTTCAAGCTTTTTTTCTCTCCAATTTTTGATTACCTTTTTTCCCAACTTCATTTAAAAATCTAATTAATTTGCTTTGTATATGGTTTCGTAGATGCTCAGCAGATAGTTTGCAGCTCTAAATTTTACACTGATGGTACAACTGCAGAAATTTTGTTTGTGCTTTAGGATGTAAAAAAGAAAAATAGCACTTCTCAGACAGTCCTGTCAAAGCACAATATTTGAGTGAATGAATCTTTGTTTCTGGCTGTGCAAGCATAGTGCTCATTAATGGGAGCAAAGGGAGAACAACCCACCTAGCAATCCATTAATGGGGCTTTGTAGCCTTTCTGTTTATGAGGAAACATAATGAATGACCCATTAGATGATGAAATTATTATGCAGAGAGCCGTGGTCCTTTGGGCTTTCCTTAAAGAGGGCTAGTAGGGCATCCAGGGAATCTAGTGACTTGGGCCCTATATCTACAAGCTGTGCTATATCTGTTGGTGCCAGCAACTGTGGGTGGTGGACAGAGATTTCTTGAATTGTCAAAATCTGTGGAAATCAGTACAGTGTGTTTTGTCACTTAGTCACAAAAATGTAAATTGTGAGCTGAAGTGGAAGTCCTCAAAGTTCACACAGAAAGAGAGGCAGGATAGCTGGTGTGCCTTACTATTTAATTTCTTACAGTTTGTTACAAACGTTTCCTGTATATTTGACAATGAGTTCTTATGGACTGCAATTATGGCATGAATGTGTGCTGTATTTTGATTTGAAATCCATAATGCTGTAACAACAAGATGGTTGCTGATTTATGCATCTGGTTTAATTTTCTGTTGTGAAATAAGATGAAGCTGAAAGTGTTTTTTAACGCTTTAGAGGACTTTCATTTGCAAAAGCCCTGACTTTAAATTCTGCCTTTTGATTTCTTCACCATTGCTTCTGTTGATGTCAGTGGAAGCTTCGTGTCTTGTGTAGGTATCTAGACATGAGCATCTCCTACCACCACTGCTGTTGGCAGCTCTTTCAGCACTGGGCACAAGGCTTGTGTGACAGGAATCTCACAGTGTATTACTGCTTTTAAAACACAGTTTGTGCAGTAATTATCACCCTCAGTCGGGTGATAGCAGCATATGAATGCGAGCCCAGTTCTTGAGGCCGTTGGTCACCCTGTTGATGTGGTTTGGCTTAAGACACTCTGCAGGTTTAAACACTGCAGGCTTGAAACATTACCCCTCTGGGAATTGTGCAGGCTGGAACATTATTTATTGACAGCTACGAGGCAATGGCAGTGACTAACTCGGCCACAAAAGTCGCTTCTTAAAATTCTCTTTTTGCACAAGGTGAAGTGACATAAGATACTGCTTTTTGCACAAGGTGAGAACGTGGAACAGCGTCATAACAGCTTAAAACCTGAAAATGCTGAGCCAGAACCAGTGTGATTTGGATTTTAAAATAAATTAAATAAATGTGTGAGTTTAAAGTGGTGAACTAATTGGTACTCTATGATTGTTCTGGAGTATTTTTCCCACTAAATGGTGATGAGATCAACTTTTGTTTAAGCAAAACATCATCAGTTCCCCCCTTTACTGGTTTTGTGTACTGGGAATGAGAAAACTCTTGGGTGTCTCGTTTTGGTTTTGTTTTGTGTTGTGTTTTTTAAGATTTCTACCAGTTTTTCCTTGCTTTTCAAGATGGATAGTCTTCACTAAGTGGCAGTGTTGCTGGAGATCCCAGCTACTGAAGGAAGCAAATTAACATACAGTATGGTAATTTGTTTTCCCTGTCCTTCAGTCACAGTGAGGAGAGTCTAAATATTTCAGTGACTGAGACTTTGGATTCCCATTCCTTGCTACACAACAACAACAAAAGCTATTTATAGCAATAACAGTTAGCAGCGATACAGCAGCCTCAGACAGCTATAGGCAGCATCTCACAAATGTTAACTGCTTTTGCACTGAATGCCTCTGTGAAAACAAAGAGCACTGAGAAATAAAGATCAAAGCAAAACCAAAAGAAAGATTTTTTTATTGCTATGTTTTACTTTGCTGGCAGACCAGAGCAAAGGTTTTCTGAACATTTAAAAGATGAAAAAGGTGAAGAATCCCAGAAGCGATTTATCTTGAAGCGAGATAACTCTAGTATTGATAAAGAAGACAATCAGGTTGGTTCTCGGTTCGAGAGTTGCTGAAATTTGTTCTGTTTTTGAAGGTGGGCTGACTGATGTTATTGTTGTTCTTTTGTTGTTGCTCTCCTGCTCCCCTGCCCTCCTGCCCCTCCCCGCCTCCTCTGGCATACATACCACCGTGGGTGGCATCAAGCCCCAGCGTGGCCGCTTCAGCCGTGGCAGTGTGTGGGTTTGCATGGGTGGTTTGCTTGGCGCAGGACTTGCTGCATGCCCGTGGGAGGGGGAATGCCGGTGGCTCCGGGCTGCGTGGAAGGCTGTGTCAGTCGCATTCCTCGATGTCTTGCCTAACTACGGCAGTTGTTATGCTCCCTGTAGCTTCCTTCTTCCGTTGTACCCATTCAGAGTTGGAGTTCAGTATGGACCAGTGATGAACTGATGTAGCCCAAAAAGGAGAGAGGGAAAAAAAAAAAAAAAGCCCCAAATATGTGATGGTGAGGCCAGGTTGATTTTTTTTTTTTAAAACCATCCTAAATTAAGTTTTGACCAAAAATAAATGAGGCTCATCTTTTAGTTCCCTTCCTCCTCCTGTGCCCTCACCACCTTTTACTGTCTGTGTAACTTACTTGCTTGTGCATGTACTGTGGCAGACGTTCCCCCCTGTGTTGCCTGTGCCATAACACTACCTTACCTTAGGTGAGCTTGATGAGTAGGGGAGCGCCAGGGAAATGTGTGTGTTTGTGCTGCCTTGAAAAGCAGGTGTTGTGCTGTTGCAATCCAGTGCAAGCTGTGTATGTGAAATAGATTAACAAAAAAAAATTATCTGAAACGGTTCTGATGTGATTTGCTTTAATGAGAAAATTCTCACAGGTAAGAAGACAGTGTATGCTTCTTTTGCTAGGGTTATATTTGTGGAGGAACCAACCAGTGAGTCTCTTGTTGCCACTTCCCTTCATGTTTTCAGTAAAGGACTGATTTTTTCTTTCCTCTTTTCACACTCTTTTTCTTTGACTTCCAGTTGTACATAGCAGCCTTGCCAGTTGTGCTGCATCCGAGTTGGCTTTGAAAAGAAACCCCCAAGCAATTTCAGGGTGTGGTGACCATGGGGATCAGTCAAAGGAAAGCAGCATGACCTATCTCACCTGGTGCTGGGGTGCAGGGGGAGAAGGAGCAGTCCTTGAAACCCACTTGCCAATGAAGCATTTCCCTGTGGGAGCTGTCTTCTCCACTCCTCCTTCCCATGGCACAGCCATTTCCCATGCTGTGGTTTACCAAGAGGCAAAAATGGCCCTTCTTTTCCCAGCAAAACTTCAGTGGAAGGTTCCTTATGGTGTGAAAATGGTTTAAACTGTTGTGCTGAATATCCGGGACTTCTCCTTGCACAAATAGACTTTGTGGGTTTCTTCTAGGGATTACAGTTTAGCTCTTGCAGCCAAGTTACCCTCTTTCTTCCTCAATTTTGTAGGTAGCACACCACTGCCTGCCCTCCTGCTCCTTACAGCTGATACAAGAACCGAGAAATGTTAGCAGTTGAGAACAATGGCACTTAGACCCGGGGTGAGAACACCCAATTTTAGGATGGCAGGTCCACAAAAACTGTGTAGAAAGCCTCCTTTTGGCTACCTGCTCTATGAACCCATGTGCAGTATCTAATTGGAAATCCTCAAGCACCCAGTCTTGCAGGGTGCTTTGTGCAGGAATGACAGCTATCATTTTTGTGCTTCATTTGTTTAAGTGAACATTTATTATTCTCAGCTGACAGTTACTTAATGGCAGTTTTTAACAGCTCAACTTATATAACCCTCCTGGTTTTCTTTCTGCTCAGCAAAACAGAATTCTTCCATTTAGAGATGACAGACGAAGTAAATCAATTGAAGAGAGAGAAGAGGAGTATCAGAGAGTGAGGGAGAGAATATTTGCACAAGATGTGAGTAGTTATTTTAATTGCCTCTTTAGTGCCATACCTTCGCCGGTAGTCAGACAGTATTGCCCCCTCCTACAACAACACTGCAGCTGGACTTGCCCTGTGGAGCTGGAGATGACAGGGAAAGCAGAGGGTGCCAGAGGAGATTTAGAGGTGTGGAGATTTGGCTTCTGGAGAGTGAGGTGATGAGAGCTGCAGAGAGAAGAGTAGAGGAGAAATCAGGCCCAGGATGTTGTCTGGGGAGTGCTTATCCTGTTTCTTTGAATGTCCATGTTCACTTGGCCTAGGTTTACTTCTTTTTTCCTTCTCTTTTGCTAGCCAAAGAGCAGTGATTTAAGTGGACACTCTCAATAACTTCAAATAACTGTGCTATTTTATATTTTTTTCGAGGTGGATCAAATCTTTATAAGTGTCCTTCTGCAGAGACTCCTCATGGCTTTTGTTTTTTGGGCCAGTACTTTAGCATCAAGACAATGAGAACAAAGAAAAGGCAGAGATTAAACATGGAGTTGCATCATTTTTTTGAAATAACTGATTAAAGAACTGTACTTCTACCATCAGAAAGAGTCAGTCATGCTGTTGATGATTATATTGTAAGAGGAATACGATGAAGCAGACATTATAATTCTTGCCCTTACCAAAAATTCAGAACTTGCACAACAAGGTGTATTGCTAAGGAAAGCATTTAAGTCTGAAACATCTGTGAGCAATATTGGATGTTCCTGAAAAAAAGAAGAAAATCACAATTTGCTATAATACTGTAATGATGAGGTAATAAAAGGAAAAAAAAGAAAAAATCAGCATTTTAGTGTTCTATCTCACATCTCAGAGGGAGTTCTGCAATATAGAGGAATATGGTAATAAATCCAATTAAAACTATTTTTGAAAATCATATTGAGCAGTGTCCTTTTAAATTAAAACTGTTCATATGTTGCAGGGCTAATAGTATTATTATCTGGTTTTGGAGTTGCACACGTCCAGGTTGGGTTTTTTTGGCAGAATACACTGTATCGTTTTAAGATGTGTGTTGTTTCACTTGCTTCTTAGTACATAGCTAGCTACATCTAAATGTTTTTAGTCTCAGAATTCTTTCTTGGCTGAGATGATTCCAGTTGAAGCAGAGGCCCTTCAGTTTTATGTTTTGGTTTCAGCATGTGGGTCTGCTGTAAATACTGTCACAGTCTATACACGGTAGAGTTGCCAAGTTGTTCAAGAGCTCCAAAAGCCTCTTTGCAACAAGTTTCTGATATGAAACATGCAGGTTTTGGCATATTACAAAAGAGCTTACGCAAAACCAAAAAATCTTTGGGTTTTGACGCAGGCTTCAGATGAAGCAAAATGGTAAAAATTACCAAATGGAAAGTCATTACCAAAAAGTCCAGTTTCTATCACAAGCTGCAGCTAGAAATGCCAGGCTGGGAAACAGAGGTGGCTGGAAAAGTGTGCTGAAAGTGGCTCCATAGTGTATTGCCGCTGTTACCTTTAGATATTTCAGTTCTAAAAACAGGCAAGTGATGAGCATTTGAATTGTCCACAGCAGGAGGTTGTTGTGGTCCATTGGGTTAGCATCTTCGAGTGGCAGGACCTAAGTAACAGTGTGCTTTGTGGCAGGCATTTTAAGTGGAATCAGGAGGGAGCACTTTTAAAGATCAGAAATATTAGATATCTCTCCCTCTCTCTCTCATATCCACTCCTTTGCTCTCTCTCTCTCTGCTATTGCAGGTGTTAGTGAGCATCGTAGTGCAGTGAATTTCAGCAAGCTGTATGTTTAATGTTAACAGCAATCTATGTTTTAGCTGAGCTTTTTTGGGTGGAGCACTCCTTGCCAGATAAAAGGTGTTTTTAGGATGATGCCAGTGGTTGTGGACAATGTATTTTTTCAATTTTAGGAAAGAGAAATGGCTTCCTATTATAGATAGTCACTTACTGCATGTAAGACTTTGAAGTTTTAAGGCCCTCTGTAACCATTAATTAATCCAGTTTTCCCCAGCTTTATGTGAGGTAGGTACCTAAGCCTTGTTACTCTGCAAATTACAGATGTAGAAAGAGAGTCACAAATGGATTAATCATGTGGTATTTTGTTACCTCTATACTGTTTACACTGCTGTATTCAAGCATTTATCAGTGTCTTGCTTATGAATCTTAGCAAATGGATCATAGATACATCACTTCTAATTAGAGTATGCATGGAGAGAGCTTGCATGAGAGGTCTTCAAAAGGCAGCCATGAAGGTCAGGAGTACTGCCGTAACTTGTTGCATCCCCCACTCTAAACATGTTTGAGGTACCCAAAACCCTTTAGATAACAGTCCGAGTCAGAACTTTAAACAAAATTTATGAGGAAAAGGCAGTCTGGTTACAGGGGCAAAAAATTCCATGCATGTTTCGAGTGCTGTGAAAAATGTCTTAACCTGGACCCCATATACCAACAGAGAGCTCGGCCTGTCCTTCCTTTGATCTTGCAGTACTCTAGTGCACCAGATCTCTTCATTTCCAAGTGGGAAGTTTTTAACAAAATAAGTATTTTCATGAGTAATGCCATCATTATGATAGTCCTTGTGATGATTGGTCTGGTATTAGTCAGTTTAAATTATACTTTCTGGCAAGTTTTCCATCTGCTGTGTTGGCTATCACCAATTTTGACAAGGGGAGCTGGAAGTTTTAATGACTCCTGTCTCAGCAAGTGGCAGGGATTGAGAAGCATGTTAGTTTGATATCTTAATAAAAGGATTGGTGGAGACATGAATAGTTAATAAACATGATCATTCCAGCTCACTGAAACAAGAACTGCCAAGTGCACCTCAAATTTTTCAGGCTGCTGACAGTAAAAAAGTGCAGACTGAGCTCTGTTGTGCTCAAAACTATTTTCAAGGTTATTTTTTAATTGCAAAACTTATAGCCTTCCTTTTTAAAACATGTTTTTTTGGAAATGCAGTTTTAAAACAATTTGTGAATTTTACAGCAAGTGCACTGGAGCAGAGGACTGGACTGTCTGGGTCCTGCAGAGAGTTCCTTGTCTGAACTGCTTTAGTTGCCTTTGGGAATTTGAAAAGTAATTGTCCAAGAAAGACAAAGAACAACATACAGGAATAAAAAAAGTTGTTATTTCCCTGTGTGTAGATTTAACAGAGGATCCCAAATGCGTGCATAAATGATACATGAGGTTTGGCTTTTAAGCATGCAGAAAAGTGATTCTAAAGACTAGCAATCAAATTACATGGGGGAAATTTCATTCTTCAAGGTTAGCTCAATGTATAACTTCATGAGCCAGAGTCACGCTAGGACCATTCAGGGTTCATGTTCTCTGGCAATCATTCTGTATTCAATGAAAAATGTAGATGTTCTGTTACTTACACAAATGCTAGAATTGCCCATGGTACACATGGAACTTATTAAAGGAAATACACTATGCTGTTTATTTTCTGTTGTCAACTGTAGTGGCTGGTTTTGACTAAGGAGTGTATTCTGAAGAACTAGATCTTTTAGGTACACTAAGTCATGATTCCTCTAGTTAAGAAAACTCAGGGAATCTTTATCACTCTCTGATTAAAGAGAGAAACAAAAGAAATATTTGTAGACGTGGCTTCAGCCTGTTCTATTCCTCTAGTGTAAAAAGATTAGGAAGAAGAGCACTTAATATTAATAAAAACAAATCAAAGGCATGCCTCATGCTGGCCACCATAAACCTGTAGATACTAAAACTCCTGTACTGGTGTACAGAGACTTTGTGGCTGCAGATCAAATCATAAGCGTTAGTTGGAAGCCTGAGATCTATCACATCTTGTTAACTGACAGGAAAATTACTACCTGATGGTATCCACTGCAGGATATTGCTGCATGTTAGTAGTTACTTGTGTTGGCTAATGTAATTAAAAACAAGAGCAGCATCTCCCAGTTTACCTACTGCACTGGCAGAACTGATGCACGTTTTCCAGTTGAGACTTTAAAAGGTTCTTGAAAATTGGAAAAGTGAAATACAAGACATCATTTCTTAAATAAAAATTACTCATACAGAGCACCCTAATGGAAATCTTGCATGCAGAGATTTCCAAGAACACTAACTTGTAGGTAATCTTACACAATTTTTTGATCTGGTAGGTTTGTTGTCAGTATGTTCGAAGGTTATACAAGAGCCAGGTGTTCTAAGGATTTTTTTGACAACAGCTGTGCTGGGTGTTTCAGCTTTCCTGGTGCTTTAAATTGAGCACTGTTGATGCTATACATCAGGAAAGTGAGTCCTGACCTTGTAGTAGCTAAATTTCTATCCAGAGCTGCTTAGCCATCTGATTTTTAACAGTAAGAATAACAATAAAAAAGTGCCTGTCTTCGCTGCCTCTCAGCCCCACACCTGTACTGAAGAAAAATTTCCAGGGATTGTGTGGCACTGCGCCAACATCATCAGCCAGGAAGACAAATGGAGTTATTATGGGCTCCGTTTAAAGTCTATAACACACTTGATAGTGGTTCCCATCAAGACAGTGAAAATGAAGCAGACCTTTCTGCTTGCTTGATAAAATATAAATCCTATCTATTTATTCTGCTTTATGCCCCAGTCTGTTTTAAAACTTCAATAAAATAAATATTGATGGGTAAATTACATGCCCCTTTGCTTTTGTAACTTTGTGGGTACACAGACCAGTACTCTGGTCTAAGCAAAGGTTTTTCTGTAAGAGGAGCTGTAATCCTGTGCTTTGGAATGGGACTGCACAGAAGTCAGTGCACAGATGTCCATCATGAAACTTGAGATGAAGACACAGCCCCACAGCTGAGGTTGTACAAGCCCGTGGGGTGATTTCACTATGCTTTTTTGGGGCTTTTTGCTTCAGCATAGTTAGACTATGCTGAAGTCTGTACAGCCACATTTGGGAATGAAATCTGGTACCTGAATAAGGTACGTAAAATGAGAGAAGACACAGTGTTGTAGTTGTACAAAGGATCCTGGTGATTTTAGGTGAAACGGTTTGTATCTGCTCTCAGCCTGGGGTGAAACCCTAGGTCTGCTGTAGCTGGTGGGAATTTGGTTCTTGGCAATGGAGAACTTGCTCATGATGTCCTGAGGCTTTGTGCTAAGGAGAAACGTACTTGCCCCTGATGCAGCCCAGAGCCTTTCAAATTTAGCAGGAGTGCAGGGTGGGAGCTCGCCTGGGAAGCCCACAGACCTGTCAGCTGTTCCCAGTGTGGATTCTGAGTGGGTGAATTACACTCTAATGAGAAATTGCTGCCATCTCAGGGATAAATTTCTTCCTTTTGTAAACTGATGGGATAGCGCTGGCTGTGGTGCCAAGGGAGAACTTTGTCCAGGCATCGGCTGGAGCATTAGGAATGAGCAGGGTGTTTGGTCAGCACTCTTTCGAGTGGGTCATTAGCTCACCCTTTGCAAAAGAGACGCATCCAAAATCTGGGCCTATCCCGTACTGTTAAAATTTGACAGAGTTAATGATGGCATTTTATTATTCTTTGGGCTGAGTCCTGTTATTACAGAAGTAATGGGCATGATCTCTGGTGCCTTCCTCCCTTTGCCTGCCTTTTGTTTAAATTCAGTGCAAGTACTGACTATTCTTTCTTCTGTACCTCATCGAGATATAATCCAGTGACAGCTACGAGCCGCTTTGTGTAGCGAACATGAAATAGGAGGGAAATGAAAAAATCAAAGAGGGAGAATTATTCATGGGAAATTGAGCACAGCTTCATTTCTCTGCATAAAAAATTAAGTAATTCTGAAAGAATTACACACTTGCCCATAGGATTTATTTCTTCTGAGCCCTTCACCTTTCTTGGGATCTAAGTACTCCAGCAGAGAGCCTTCTTGCTGTGATTGTTGTTAATATTATTATTAAGAAGGTTATTATCATTTTATATCTCAGTGTTCCCTCTCCAACTGTAAAATATGAAGTTACACACTATTTCTAAGTACTGCAGTATCTTCTCTCCCTCTGAGGAACTTTGTCAATTCTGCATGCTTTCCTTCTGTTTGTCCTTCCTACCTACAGCTCTGTGCTATCTCGCAGTTTTATTTTGAGGTGGTAGGCCAGACCAGTGGAACCTAATGTTATGCAGGAAAAACATTTTTCCCCTTCAGATTGCCAGTATTTTGCACATACTGCCTTCTTCAGATCTCTTGACTGAGAAGTTTCAGTTTGTTCCCAAACTGAGACACCTCATTGGCAATGTGTTGTAATGCATGGAATTTATTTTACTGGCCTGACCTTATTCTTGACCTTTTTTCCCCTCTTGTCCTCTGCAAATGCAAATGATGCATGAATTGAAATCCCCTTAAGCCTGAGCAGGGGAGGTAATTCTAAAATCAAGGAAGAAATTGGAACAGCAGAGCATATCTAGAACGTCTGATACAATGCCTTTTTTATTTTTCAGTCAGTTTGCTCCCAGGAAAACCTTTTTGTGGAAAACAGGTAAAAAATAGCTTTATTTTGTGTGTGTGTGTTAAACTTAGCTGTTTCTCTTATTTTTTGTCTATCTATAGTTCTATAGTCATTTATCCTAATGTGAAGACTGTTGAGCAAATTTGTAATCCTTATTATCTGCGGTGGTTTTGTGCTTTAAGAGGGGGTAATAGAGCTTGCCTTGCAGTATGGTATCCAAGCAGATAAAGTATTGCTGCTGCTTTCCTGAGGCTTGCATTTTGGTTTTAAAAAAGCAGACTGTGGGAGAGAGGGGGAGCCACCTAAACTTTCATTTTGAATGACCATTCTGTCTCTGGAGTGCCTTTAGAATTTAATTTATTGATCTTTAAAAAGCACTCTAGCAGTGGCTGGATGACGGTATTTATGAAACACCAGACTTGAGTTTCTGTTGTTTAAGCTGCTCTCCTGTGGGACTGAGCAGCAGCATTGACATCACTCGTTGCTTGTGAAGGCTCACAAGTTCCACACAAGTTCCTGCTTTACTGCTGCAGTGTAGTAATGAGATGGTGATATTTTGGTAATATTTGAGCTCACTGTTACTTTGTATTACTGCGTGATAGTTCTCGTGGATGTTATTTTTGTTGTGTTAAATCCACTCAAAGCAAAGGGAAGAGGAAACTGTGTTTAAGATCTACAACATATGAAATGCTGGCTCCATAACAGCTGTAAATTAGCTTAACTGTGTTGAAAATCTTAAAAAGTGTGCACCTTTATGGCAGATAAGGATTTTAACCAAAAGTGAGAATTCCATTGGTGAGTGTTTGAGCAGTGCTGACCCAAGTCTGTCCTCTACAGGTTTTAAAACTGTTTATCACCCTCTTGAATAAGGGGAGGCTCTCTCTCACAATATTTTGTTCTCTGTCCATCCTTACATATGTCAGATGCATTTATGGGTGAAGCTGTTCCCATAGAAAATGACTCCACAGTAATGGTACAAACCAGCTTTTCCAATGGACACTTCTGTAAGTGGAACGAGGGAAGGCCCTCGGGAGATCATGACCACTGTCATCTAACCACCTCATATTCTGAGGGCCAAGGATATTTCCTCAGCTGCTGCGTCTGTGTTGTGACTATGTTTTATCAAACCAAAATTGCAACAGAGGAACCCATAAAGCAAAAAGCAGATGCTGCCATAAACCTGTTTCTCCCTCTCAGGAGAGATTGGGACGACAAACACGACGCAGTTGTTCACTTTTCCAAGTCAGCATGGAAAGCACTCAGAGGCTGTGCTGCCATGGGTAGGGTGGGTACCTTTATGGGATAAACCATGAACTCCATAGCCAGGCCTCCCCTGGTTTATGCATTCAATCCCACACCTGTGTGCAGGAGAATGTGGTCAGTTCTGGTATTTGCACATGGGTTGCTGTCCTTGAACCCATGAGCTGACTGACCAGCCCAGTGTGAGGATGCATACCTAAGTGGAGACCAGTAGAAGGCCAGGTTGGAAATTGTACTGCCTGCATTGCTGCTGTCCTGAGGGAGACTTCAGCTGCGTTCTGCAGAACACTGCTTTTTCTTGCTGCATGCCCTACAGCCTTTGATCAGGTGAAGCACTTAAACTTGTACTGAGCTCCATGCAAATGAGCAATCCTTTTGATTGGCTGTGTTGAAAGTTAGGTATGTGTTTAAGTGCTTTGCCTTTCTTTTTCGTCAGAGGATCTGAGCATTTCTCTGAGCTGCAAAGACTTCCAAGCGACTCAGCAAGTACTTAAAATTACATATGCAGTATTTTGCTGGCTTGCATTTTTTACGTTCTTATTAGGTGATATTCTTATGAATTTTCCTTTGGATGTAGATGTATGGTTCCTTAGCTTCTGAGAATTACCTTGCTCGGTAACAGGAAATGCTAAATGGCCTTCAGCCTCCCTGGCTGATGTTTCTTATGTTCAGTTGGCTGTGAACAGCTATGGGAGAGGGAGGAGGGGGAAATTTTAGCATTGTTTTTTAAACTGAATCTAGCACGAATTGAAAGATGTATCTAGAAATTAAATACAGCTTTACAGATCAGATAAATCTGAATTAACATGTTTGTTAGCATAATCTTTCTTTTCATTTTTCAGTAGGCTGTTGGAAGACAGTAGCGTATGCAATGATATGCATAAGAAAAGACAGCTGTTTAGGTTTGTATGAATTTTATTTAATATTTATTTCCCAGTGCATCTCATTTGTGATTCTATCTGTGTCCTTGCCAAGGGACACCTTGACATGTGTGGGAATGTCAGTTTGCTGGTTGGAAAGGAGCACGGAGAACAGAGTTCTATCCCACTCTTCCCATGTTCTCTGAATGCAGAGGTAACAGGACCCTTTTCTTTGGTTTTATGGATCGCTGCCTCAGAAACCATGTGAGATTTTCAGCTGCCTGGCTGCTCAGGCTATTTGGGAGAGACTAGTGGTAGCTCATTTTTGCTCAAGTATATATGACAGGCACGTTTGATAGACTTGTGCCCAGACTGACCTTTTTTCCTTTTGTTGGTTTGTTAAAAGCTGAAGTACATTGAAGCAAAACTGATTGAAGTTCCCATATCTGAAGTACCTATGTTTTGAAACTTTTTTCTGTGAACTTTGTCCTCCCAACTCCAATTCCTTCCGCAAAGAGAACATTCAGAAGCATCTCATATCCCAAACAGCATCCCAAGCCAACAGGAAATCAGTAAGAGTCAGTCCCTATTTTCATGGAGAGCAGCTCTACCAGCTGATACACCAGATCAGAGTAAGACTGAATCTGGTGGTAACAGTGTTCTTCTGAGAGTTTTAGAAAGGTTGTCTTCCCCCACCACGAGCTCTCACAGGTTCAGTTCAGATCAGCCAGGCTGCTCTAAAAGTCAGTCAGCTGCCACAAGTCTTAAGAAGAGGAGGATGAAGGAATGGATGCTTTCAGAAGCATGTTCGTCATCTATTAAGGCACATGGACAGCTAGGCAGAAATCACTAGATGTCTGTGTGCATTGGGGTTTGCATATGTCACTTCAGACCTATATCATTTATATTATGTAATTTTTCACTATGAGGAGAAAAGGATGTGTGAGGAAAAAATTTGGTGTGTGGTTGCTGAGTCTGCATGTCATCACAGCAGCCACAGAGGAGATGGAGAGATTGCACCAGATAAGGAACAGTGCTGGAGCATCTGCACCCCATGACCACAGGCAGGAGGCAAAAACCTCTCCTCCTTGCTTTGAGTTAGCCTTGATGATCTGACAATCTTGGACTGGGCATGTAGGATTTAGGAGGTGTCTACTAACACAATCTTAATAGCTAATACCTGTTTGAGTTTGGGGAACTAAAAGAAATTTTTTGTAACCCAAAACCACAGAAAACAGGGATACAATAGCATTCTGTTTCTCTCCCTCTTTTTCACTAGAATATAAATATAAGAGAATTGTTAGTATCTAAGCACAAGCGTACAAAAGAGTCTGTACATAATATACATTGGGTCTTTTTCTTTCTGATTAAATCTTAAAGGAGGATTTCTTTTTAAAATCTTTTTCCTTTTTTTTGTGTTGTTGCTTCTGTGCTGTTTCTCTTCATGCTTTCCCACTGTCTGGGTCTAGGAAAGGTCAACAGGTTTATACTGCTGATCACATCTGAGAGAGGCTCTGTTACAGGCAAGGAATGCAACAGCCTGATCCCATCTTTAACACGCTGCCTCCTTCATGTCCCAAGTGACACAGCTCAAGCAGGTTCTCCAAATAAAAAGCAGGAACCAAGTCCATAAGGAAAAAGGGGACCAAAAAAAATTAAATACAGTCCAATCCTTTTGATTTGTAGAAAGAGCTTTGAGCCTGAAAGCTATTATACTGTAATATAAGACAGAGAAGTGGAAAATGTCTTTTAAAATCCTTCCAAATACAGTGTTATGAGCATCACTTGGGATAACAATCATGGTGCACAAAGCCGTGGTAGGCGTTCTGGTTTTGTCATTTTAGCAGTACCGTGTAAGTAGTTTCCCATGAATAAGCCAAATTCTGGTCACAGTTTGCTGTGTTTTTGCTCACAGTACACTGGGTGCTCTGCAACTGTTCAAGGACAGTCTCTACCCAGAGAACTTCACGATTATTTTATGCAGTGGGGAAATAAACCAACTCCTGGGTCTCTAAGTGAAGCATCAGCAGTGAAGAGATTGGGGTCACACTGAGAGGACACATGTTTAGGGAAGGCTTTGGATGACCTCTCAAAGTTGATAATGACTGGGAGCAAGGTGCAATAGAAATAAGGATATGAAGATAAAGGTGGAGTGCAGGTGAAGTTGGTGAGAAAAACATCATAGGGGATGGACAGCAAAGTGAGAAGTAGCGAGGGGCTCGCTGAGGGAAGAAAACACTCGACAGGCAACAGAAATGCTACATCAGTGCTGTGTAATACTGCTGTGTCAGCCCCATCTGGTGAAGTGCTGTGAGGAGATACCCAAAAGGGGAGGGTGGTAAGTGCTGTGCATGTAAAAAGGGTATAGCAGTGTTTATGTGCTGAAGGCAGATAAGTATGGGGGTCAAATCCCATTTCAGACATGCTTTTGTAAAGGCAGAGTATTTCCTTTTTCTTTATTAGGGTCGCTGCAGGATACCCAAAGATAGACTCTGCCTTGACATGGTTTTATTTGTATATAAATCTTTGTTTTATGATGTCTGTAGGGGTAACAGAGACAGCATCGGGAAGACATCTGGCAGTCGACAGAGCAGTACAGAGAATGAATTAAAGTGGACAGACCACCAGAGGCCATGGAGCAGCACAGACTCGGACAGCTCAAATCGGAATTTGAAGCCAGCCATAACAAAGACAGCCAGTTTTGGTGGGATAACCGTCCTAACAAGAGGAGATAGCTCATCCAGTAACAGAAGTACCGGCAAACTGTCTAAAACAGGTAGCTAGTACTGTATTGGGTTCACAGTGCTTCTTTTTGTGTGCTGATAAATGGCTGTGCTGGTGCTTGTCTGAGTATGGTCTGTCACAGAGTGGTTTGGGTTGGAAGGCACCTTCAGAGAACATGTAGTCTGACCCTCATGGTTGGACTAGATGGCAAGATACATCAGCAGTTTTGTTTTCTTTACACAGGAGATGTGTATGTCCCTCTATGGATGCTAGTGTCTGGGTACCTGCTCCTGAGATTTTAGGGATCAAGAAAAAACACTGTGCCTGAGGTTTGAAAATCATAGGAGAGGTAGGCTTTCCCTGGAGTATAGCATGTGCACACCCTATTGAACACCATCTGCGCTTGTAGCCTGAAAAGGTGGTATTCCTTTCAGAGAAAGCACAGATTTTACCTTTTTATTAATCCTGATATTTTTGAGTTGTGAATAATTAAATGTCAGATATCTGAGGAGAAATCCAAGAACATTTTGTTGTCATTGCTAAAATGCAGCCCATCTGTATTTTGGAGTACAGCCTCTGCCTTGTTGCTGGCAGTTGAGGCTGTGGTGGAAGCAAGCAGACATGGGGGATTCACAGAGGTCCTGCAATCTCTCCATTTTCTGGTTTAGTTCCCATTAAACAAAAGCATCATTTAAGGAGACTATGAATCTGGTGGGAATTCTGCATTTATTTGCATTAACTTCACGAGTACATTAACATATGAGTGAGCCACAGGGTCTTGGATCTAAGTAATTTCAAGCTATACCATTAAGCTGTTCTATTATACTTTAGGTTAAAAGTGCATAAAAGTAATGAGGCCATCAGATGATTCCATCAGATTGGTTCAGTTGATACCTATAGTACAGGACAAATGGTAATCAATACTTAGCACTTAGTGCTCTTGCAGCTTGAGAGTGTTTTATGGATGGTTCTTAATTTACACCCAGTTTATCAAACCTGGGTTGGTCAGATTTCATTCCTATCCTGCAAATTTTACAGTAGCTTTTGTATGCTGGGGAATGGAGTTTTCAGAATAAATAAATAAAACCTTTGACATAGTAATTACATTTTGGATCTCTGGATGTTGAATGTAGTTTAAAATTTTAAACAATCGTAAAGCCAGAGTTGAAAAGACCTTTAAAGTCATCAAGTCCAACCATTAACATAACATGGTCAAGTGCACCCCTAAACCATGCTCTCATGTGTTTTAAATACCTCCAGAGATGGTGACTCAGCCCCTTCCCTGGATATAGTCTATTACAATGCTTGACAGTTTTTTCAGTGAAGAAATTTTTTCCTAATATCCAACTTAAACCTCTCTTCGTGAAACTTGAGGCCATTACCTCTCATCCTGTCACTTGTTACTGAAGAGAGAAGAGGAAGAGGAAGAGGAGAAGAGAAGAGAAGAGAGAAGAGAAGAGAAGAGAAGAGAAGAGAAGAGAAGAGAAGAGAAGAGAAGAGAAGAGAAGAGAAGAGAAGAGAAGAGAAGAGAAGAGAAGAGAAGAGAAGAGAAGAGAAGAGAAGAGAAGAGCCCCACCCTGACCTTCCTACAACCTCCTTTCAGGTAGTTGTAGGGAGGGAAAAGAACTCTGAGCCTGAGCCTAAACAACCCTAGTTCTCATCAGACTTGTGCTCCAGACCCATCACCATCTCTATTGCCCTTCTCTGGACACACCCCAGCACCTCAATGTCCTTCTTGCATTGAGGGATCCAGAACTGGACACAGGATTTGAGGTGCGGCCTCACCAGTGCAGAATGGAGGGGGATGATCACTGCCCTGGTCCTGCTGGTCACACTATTGCTGATACAGGCCAGGATACCATTGGCCTTCTTGGCCACCCGGGAGCACTGCTGGCTCATATCCAGCTGGCTGTTGACCAACACCCTCAGGTCTTTTTCCCCTGAGCATTCTTTCCCAGGCCTGTGGTACTACATGGGTTTGTTGTGACCCAAGGGTAGGATCTGGCACTTCGTCTCATTGAATGTCATAAAATCAGTCTCAGCCCGTTGCTCCAGCCTGTCCAGATCCCTCCGTAAAGCTTTTTTACCCTCCAGCAGATCAACACACCCTCCCAGACTGGTATCATCTGCAAACTTCCTGAGGATGCATTTGATCCCCTTGTCCAGATCATGGATAAAGACATTAAACAGGACTTGGCCCTAGGGAACACCATTTGTGATCAGCTTCCAACTGTGTATAACTCCATTCACCCTCACTCTGGACCTGGCCATCAGCCAGGGTGAACTGTACACCCATCTGGGCCATGAGCAGCCAGATCTTCAAGGGGAGTCCTGTGAAAAACTGTGTTGAGAAACAGCTTTCTTGAAGTCCAGGTAGACAACGTCCGTAGCCTTTCTCTCATCCACTAAGTGGGTCACCTTGTCATAGGAGATTGCATTGGTTAAGTAGGACCTGCCTTTCCTAAACTCATGTTGACAGGGCCCTATTGCCCGGTTGTCCTGTATGTGCCACATAATGGTACTGAAGATGATCTACTCCCTAAGTTTTCTCACACCAAGGTCAGACTGACAGGCCTCTAGTTCCCCAGATCCTCCTTCCGGCTTTTCTTGTAGGTAGGCATCACATTTGCTGGCTTCCACTCAACTGGGACATCCCACTGGGACTGCTGATAGATGATGAAAAGTGGCTCAGTGAGCATTTCCACTCTCTCCCTCAGAACCCTTGGGCGGATCCCGTCTGACCTCATACACTTGTGTGTGTCTAGGTGGTGTAGCATATCACTAACTCTGCCCTTGGATTATGGGGGTTTCATTCTGCTCCCTGTTTCTGTCTTCCAGCTCTGGGGACTGGGTAGCCAGAGAACAGGTCTGGATATTACAGACTGAGGCAAAGAAGGCATTAAGTACCTCAGCCTTTTGCTCCACCTTTGTCACTGTGTTTCCCCCTGCAACCAATAAAGGATGGAGACCCTATTTAGCCTTCCTTTTGTTGCTAATGTGTTTATAAAAACATTTTTGTTGTCTTTTACAGCAGTAGCCAGATTAAGTGTTAGCTGAGCTTTGGACTTTCTAATTTTCTCCCTGCATAACCTTTTTTTTTCCCCTCAGCCAAGCTGGCTGTGTTCCATGCTGGCCTGTCTTTAGCACATGGTTACACCCTGTTCCTGTGCCTTAAGATTTCCTTCTTGCAGAATGTCCAGCTGTCCTGGACCCCTTTGTCCTTCAGGACTGCTTCCCAAGGACTCCATCAGCCAGTTGCCTAAACAGGCCAAAATCTCCCTCTGGAAGACCAAGGTAGCCAACCTGCAGACCCGTCTCCTTACTTTTCTGAGAGTTGAAAACTGTCTGTCATGATCACTGTGCCCAATAAAGCCTCCAACCATCACATCACTCACAAGTTCTCTGTTCACAAAAAACAGGCCCAGTGGGGCACTTTCCCAAGCTGGGTCCCTCCCCAGCTGTGGCAGGAAGTTATCTTCCATGCACTCCAGACTGTTTCCTCACTGCTGTGTCGTATTTCCAGCAATTATCTGGTAAGTTGAAGTCATGTACGAGAACAAGGGCCACTGATTATGAAACTTCTCCCAGCTGCTTATAGAATATTTCGTCTGCTTCTTCATCCTGCTTGGGTGGTCTATAACAAACTCTGACATCTGCTTTGTTGGCCTTTTCTCTGGTTTCTACCCATAAACACTCAACCCTTTCATCACCATTGTCAAGCTCTAAACAGTCAAAACACTCTCTAGCATACAAGGCATATTCCACCACCCCTCCTTCCTTGTGTATCCCTTCAGAGGCATTTCCAGCCATCCACTGCAGTGCTCCACTTGTGTGAGTCATCCCACCCATGTTTCCACCATGGTAACTGTGTCACAGCTATCCTGCTGTGCGCTTACTTCCAGCTTCTCCTGTTTGTTCTGCATGCTATGTGCATGCAGGTGCTGATGCCCTTAAGCTGGGCTATTGATCCTGCCCCCTTTTTGTGGGAAGAAGCTATAATTCCTACTGATCATTCTCAGGCCCTTCCATCATTTATGACGCATCAGTAACCTTTTTGTCTTCACTGCCACATGGATCTCCCATCCCCTGCCTCCACTGGGATTTCAGACCAAAGAATCTCACTAGCACACCATCCCTTAAACACTGGTGTGCTGTATTACGTCCCTTTCCCTTTTCAAATATAGATTAAAGACCTGATAACGCCTCTGCAAAGATACTTTTCCCCCTTTGAGACAGGTCTACCCTGTCTGTCACCAGCAGGCCTGGTGTTCTATAAACCAACCCATGATAAAACCCCAAAAATTCTGTCATTGACACCAGGCTCAGAGTCTGTTCTTAATCTTCTGGCTCTTCTTTCATCAGTTCCTGCAACTGGAAGGACAGAGGAGAACACTCCTTTTCCTCTTGATCCCTTAACAACCATCCCAAGGCTTTGAAGTCTCTTGATTGCCCATGGACTTTTTGTTGGGACTTCATTGCTGCCTACCTGAAAAATCAGTAATGGATAATGATCCATAAAGCTGTATCATGGTAAAAAGTTTTCTTTTCACATCTTTAACCCAGGCCCCAAGGAGGCAGCAGACAATCCTAAGAAATGAGTCAATCAGTGTATTGGGCCCTCTGTTCCCTTCAGAAGGGAATCTCCCATGACCATGACCCATCCTTTTTCCTTTATGGAAACAGTTTTGATGCAGGGCGTAGTCTGAATTAACCTCCAGCCAAGTGAACCACCATCCTTGCTGTTGTTTGGTTCCACTTTCAGAGCCTCACATCTGTTATCTCAGGGCACCTGGGACAGTGAGATAATAACAGAGGAGACCTGCCTGCTGTGCTGGGCAGGACCTTGTCACCATTGCCCCCTGTCCCCTCATCACTGTGTTCAGCCAGATGGAGAGATGACAGAATCCTCCCTATCACGTGTTCTGTATGCCTGTGGGATCTGCCCTAGAGAAGGCAGGGGGCAATTTCAGTGTGTATGTAGTTTTGAAACTACACTCTCATGTATTTTTTATTTGACTATAGACTGAATAGGCTATACAGTGGGGCTTGAAGTATAGAATAGACCATGGTTTCAATTCCAGATTTCTTTGCCTCCCATGACTATTTCAATAGCATCAGGACTGAATTTGATGTACAAGAATTAGAGGCACAGGCTCCTGCTATACTTTTTTTGTATCATTCTACCTTCAGTAGAGTGCAGGTAAATGTATTTTTCTGCAGCATTGTGTTGCAGAGGTGCAAAGCATTTAAAATGGTGTCAGGGAAATCCAGTTTGGAGGAGACATCTAATTGCAAGGGCAATATTTTTAAGAAGCCATTTTAGTGTTAAAATCAAGCATAGTAAAAAGGATGCACTTAGGAAATGTATTAAAGGAGAGACTTGTGAAGTATGCCAATACTTGTAAATGCATCTGCACTCTGTAGGCACCAAACCCCAAATTGCTTTCAAATGAAAGCTCTTATAATACATTTTTAAAACATCAGTGATATTAAAATTCCATGCTCTTTTTTAAGTGCTTTGACTTTTAGTAAGGAATGTGTTTAAACTGGAAAGCTAGCTGAGGCACAGAAAGAGTAAAAGAGAAACAAGATAAAAAGAAGAGGTGGGGAAAAAGAGCAAGACTGGATGTCAAAACAAACATACACCTTCAAAGGACACGAAGTCAGTTAGCCTGAGAAAAGTCATAAGAACTAATATCCTAATCACTATTTCTAACCTTCTCTCTAAAATGCTATTGAATGGCATTAAAGCAGAAAAGAAAAACAATTCAAAAAACAATAGGGGATTTTGTCTGGATAAAGTGTTTTCCCTTTACCAAAAAAATAGCTAAGTGCATTCATAGAGTAGTCAAAGTTCCCATGTACTACTTGCATTTCCTAAGGTGCATTAGGTACTAAGCAATACTTGATAGTATGCAAAACGTGCACAGCCTTCATTACTCTCTACTCATGCCATAGGCAGCCCAGGTGTTCTGTAGCTCACTAGACATTTAAAGGTTGATCGTGTTTTTATTTTGGGTGATTTTGATTATTTTTGTTTTCTTGTCTTCACTACAGTAGTTGAAGTGGAATTGCAGAGGTGTTGTTACCCATGTTAGGCGTGCTGCCCTGGTAATGGGGCAGAGCCTGCTAGGCACTGATTCTGTCCCAGTTCTCCTACAGAAAGTACTAGACTTTTCTCTGATGAACTTTATAGTTCACAGTAATGAATTTAAAATATTTTTCTCTTGCATATAATTTGTATGAAAGCAGCATGAAGTCATTAGCTGGTCAAAATGTTCCTCATTGGCTAAATGATGGAAAATATTTATGGTCTCTTTAAATATGAAGATTATTCCATCCAGAAGCATTGTTAAGCACTCTTCTTGAGCACAGGAGTATTAAAATTTTCAGGATTTTCACAGAAGGCTCACAGCTGCCTTCAACAGGGTATACGGTGATGCAATATTAATGTTGTAGCCTTTCTAGATCACTTTTCATATTGTCACCACAGTTAAATGTTCTGCCCCTAACCTGTGGTAAATCAGTAATTAATGGTACATAGCAAACAAGCAGAAACTGAAGCACAAAGAGGTGTTAGCTTCCCCTTAGGCAAGAGATCACAGAACGTGCTGTTCTCTGCAGTAGAGTCCAGTAGTGTCAATTAGTCTTAGACTTTATTGCATTCAGCTGCACAGGAATTGGAGCTTAGCAAAGGAATTCTGTTACATCATTTTTGCAAACTTCACAAAAGGGGCTGTTTGAAACCCATTACATGGTTATCTTATTGGTTCTGATGGTTATTTTCATGCACCTGTTGATCGTTTAGAGTACCCTGTTCTACTGAAAAACACAGATTGTACACTGCAAATAAAATTTCCTTCACTATTATTCTGTAGCTCAGTAGGTACAAAGAGTTGTTCTAAGCTGTAATTCAATATCGAGTGGGGAGTTAATAATTTAACAAATTTCAATCAGATTGCATTCCTACTACTTAGGACATCATACAAAGTGTTGGTTTGTTTAGCTTTCTAGTAATATAGTAGACTTTCCAGGGCTGACTAAGAGTGGTAAGTGAAATAGTTGTCCCTGTAGGGGTACAATGATGTACCTGTTCAGTCTGTAACACCCAAAAAGAGAAAATCTAGCACATCAACTACCATGTTATTGTCACTGACACATTGCAACAGGTTTTAGCATCATGAGGGAAGACAAGATGTGTTTCATAGAAATGTTGTATGTGTATCTACATATCTAGTTAAATACTTGTTGGAAGGCTTAAAAGTTGTAACTGTTGCACCTTTAGCTTCTCTTAATGCATTTGCCATTCAGTGGAACGCACATCTGTTGGAGTGTATTTCTTTCCCCCTTAGTTGCAGAAAGCTGCATTGGGGTATTAGCTGTGTTGATACAGATCTGTAGGGATCATTAGCTTCCTTGGCAGGGCTCCAAGTAATCGGAGACACAGTCTAATCTCTCCTGTTAGGTGCTCATTGCTACTCCTGTTGGGAAAAGCATTTCAATACATTACTGCAGGCGTTTTAATACATTAACTTTCCTTTGCTGTTTTGTTTGTTTGTTTTGTTGTTCAGGTTTTGCAGTTTTTCTTAATAAAGTGTCCTGTATATTTTTTCTCTGAGTTTTGTAACTGGATTTCTCCTTCTGTTTCCTTTCATAATTTTCTTGAAACAGACATTAGCCTGATGAATCTTGTAAGTACAGTGAAAACTGTCAGAATATTGATGTATGGGCAGCAGGTCACGAGCCAACTTCTTCCAGTCATAATTTTCACACCAACTGACTGTGCTGAAACATCAGTTTTATTTTTAGAAGTTCAGCTTCGAGAGAAACAATCATGTTCACATGAGCACGTACCATTTTCATTAAAAAAACTGCTAAATATGTTGTTATGTAGAGAAAGGCAAGTGACTTACAGAAGCAGCAAATAGATATTTCTAATCCAAGAACCTATATCCAAGACAAAAATGCTTCCAGTGCTCTGTTGTTCCTGAAAAATTGATGGTCTAGAGTAAGCAGTGGTAGTGGCTAGATCTTGAGAGTGTAGTTGGTAAGAAAGGAAACATTGCCTTGGATTTGGAGGGTGAGATGAGCAGAGATGTTCAAAGTCATCAGATACTTAATGCTGCTCCAAGGAAAAGTAGAACAGGACATGTTGCATCACTCACTAGTGCTTAGAATATTGGAAAATAAATGGTACTTCCACACTCTCCCTCTGCAAACCCTCTAAGCTATTAAGCATTTGTGGTGGTTTTTCTGTCTCTTCTTCTTTACAACTCTTTGAACTTCTGTATCTCTCAGAATACTTAAAAAATATATTAATGGAAAGTGATGAGAATGTGAAGGTTATTATTATCTCAACTGTGAAGCAGCAAGAAAATTACAGAATAGTCTAGAAGAACTATCCATCATTACATATTGAAAAAAAGAGGTTAGATTGTGTAATGGGGGCAAAAATCTCATTTAGTCCAAGTTCCTTTCAGAAGTCTTTAGCAAGACATCTCTTAATATGAATCTGAATAAAGTCAGATAGTTTATTTTTTTCCCTTTTCTACAGTACTGAATTCATTATACGGTGATTTCTTATTCCAAATTTAGACAGCGTGAAAACAGCTAATCAGAGCTACAAAGACAAGATTAATTGGTGTTAATTTCCAAACATTAGTGTTGGAATTTTCTTGGCTTAATAGGTCTAGACTTAAAATGATAGGAAATAAGTTAGAATAATGGAATAAAATAAAGTAGATCATTCTTATACAGTATAAATGGGGGCAAAATTGGTATAGTAATTTCTGGATTTTCTTTTTCAATTCAGAAAATTCTTGATACAGTTTTGTGACTTATTTGCATTATTTTAAAATCACTAACTTTGTCTACTGACATGGGAGAGCAGATCTCGATCTTTTAAGGCAGACTTTTCAAAGCTATCAGCTTGACCAATGTGAGGTGATAGCTTCAAAGTATTTTCCACTGCTTCCATGTGATGAGTACATCTGGATTCATTGCAGTCCTCTGGCTTGTATCACACAGAAGCTGGTGTAGATCAATACATGATTCTGCCATAAAGACAACAGAAAGGGGGAAACTAAAAAAAACACCGCACAGTTGAGTATCAGAGCTGCAATCTTCTTTTATGCCAATAGTATTTCATTGGGATAGCACAAAAAGTGCAGAGAGTCTGAATTCAGGCTTGATACTACTCACACGCTTCGAAATAATGGGAGGTTTAAGAAATCACATCACCACTACCATCTCCAGGTAGTTTTCTGACCCATTGAATTCAAAAGGTGAAGGAAAAGAGGAGAAAGTAAAGCGACAACTCAAAAGAGGCAACATGAAGTGCATGTAGAAAGTCCAGAGAAATACAGCAGGGGACTTGAAACTGATCTGGAAGGAAAATTGAACTCCAGCAGTTGCATTTACAGTTGCAAGGAAGATGCCAAATGCTACTTGCAGTTTGATGAGGATGACCTCCAAAAATAACTCTGCAATTTGTAGAAACACTGAAATCTGAAATGATCTAATAAATAGAATTATTTCTTCAGGAATAATATTTCTACATTTCTAACCTCAGTCTACAAGGAGGGGGAAAATACAGCGACTAATACAACTTTGAAGTGTATTTATAGAAATTAAAATTTTCCTTGGAAATCTCTTCTGCTTTCTTGATTAGATATTGAGAAGCAGATTTAGTGTTCTGCTGATGGCAAAAAGTGCACAGCTTATAGAGGGGACTGTGTCTGTAAGTAGCTGCTGTACAAAGTTTGAAGAAGATGGATAAAAAATGTCTTACACAGTAAGACATTACCTGCAGTAATCTGTGGAAAGATCCTCTGCTAAGTAACAGGATGCTGGTGTGATTTCTTCAGAAGAAACCTATTCCGCTCTAATTTCTTTAAATATGAGAAAATAAATGAATTTCAAGTGCATTTGACTGAAAATGAATTTGAGGCTCTGAGCAGTCTACTACAGGGTCTACCTACAGTATCCCATATCTGAAAGGATATAATTTGCCTCAAAGTAGTTTTCTCAACAGAAGTCTGAATTCTGTCTTTGCTTTTAGTCTGTACCTGCAGGTGAACACTGTGGAGGTTAGATGCATAGACAGCGCACTCAAGTAAAATGACATAAGTAGCAATTAAAACATACTTTGCTCTGGGGAGGAAGCATCCATACCATCTGCTTCAAGGAAGCTGATCACCTGAGCCTTATGCTCTCAGAGATTCTTGTCTTTTTTATGTGAAGCAAATTAAAATCTAATCAAGTAATATCTCCGAAGTCTGGAAATTATATTTGGGGTTTAAAGTAGTGTGTCTTCCCATCCTTCCAGGAACTAATGTGGTTTAGCATAGTTGTTTTATCTTGCATGATCTGTTTTATTAGGTTTGATGTTGAAAAACCAAAGTGGCAAAATTCTTAGGTAGCATCAGATAGCTTTAAGTTAATATGAATATTGCACAGCTACCTTGTGACTAGACTGATAACTTAGTTTCTGTTGCATTTTACTTACAGAGAATGTTGGTGATTTTTTGTGTTACATTTTTGTTTGTTTTCTGAGTTTTTTTCATTAATAAACACTATGTTTAGTTTTTATATATTACGAACTGATACCTTGGCATTATAAATACATGCTGAGGATTTTGTGTTCCTCTTTGGTAAGTCTACTTACTGGCTGATGGGGGAAGCAGATGTTGCATGAGGAAAGTGGGTTTTTGGGTTGTAAAAGTTACCACTGGGTGCTGGGGTCAGCAGGGAGTGAAAATCCTGCTCCTACTAGCTGGGCATAAAGTGATGCATGCCTTTGCAGTCTGTGAGGGCTGTCCTTGTGTATGTGCCCTACCTGGTGTGGTCCCTTGTAACCCCGCTTCCTGCTCTGATTATGTCTCCCTGTTAGGCTCAGAGTCTTCCAGCAGTGCTGGCTCCTCAGGATCACTGTCACGAATACATCAGCCTCTCCAAAGTGCATCTCTCGTCCCCGGGGTAGCGGCCAATTCTTCAGGCAGCGTGTCCTACCCTGAGAACGGGATGAGTGGCCAGGTGGCCCCCAGCAACACCAGCTATATCATTCTTCCACTTGAAGCTGCAGGGATACCGCCTGGCAGTATCCTTCTCAACCCGCACACAGGTCAGTACAGTTCTCTCCTGCCTGATTCTGCCCTTTGGTGTTTCTGATGTCTGCTGGGGAATCAGCAAATTTCTTGTTTCTAGACATATTTTTCTGGAGGCACTTTATGAGCAAATATACGTTGAAATGATGTTTGGGAAGTGGTTGTTTTCAAATGTGCACACAAAGCTAGATTCGATTCCGAGGCTGTTGTGGCATAGCTGGTGGGAAGTGATACAAAACACACTTGCTCCATCCCAGACAAGATACTCATCATTCAACATTGTCCTGGCACTCCCTGGCTCTCAGTGAATCCTCTGAGATCCTGTTAGCATCAATAAAGACAGATGCTCTTCTATATCAAGCATGCTGAGATACGGTGTGACCAAAATATGACATCACATTCTTAGAGATTGTGCTTAACAGCAGAATTTCACAAGGCTTAAAGGCTGCATTTTAATTTGAACTTCAGAATTAATGTTATGTAAGCTGTATGATTAGTAATTGTATTTAAATTGTGAGGTTTGTGATAAGAGCAAGATGTAACTCTTCGATTCATGATAGTTTTCATCACTGCAGCTCACAATCAAGGCCCTTGCAGTGCCCAAATGCTAGAGCTCCCAAGTGCTGTGAGAGCTTCAGAAACTCTTCAGTTTGAATTTGGGTGCTTGCTGAAAGCGTAAGGCAAATTGTTACTTCCTTGGTCTGGATGAAGTCTGGATCATGTTGTGCTGTTACTCCCCACTGTATTGTACTGTCAGTGTTAAAAAGGTTCAGAGAGTTTGAGGCTGCGGTGCTTCTTCAGTAGTTCGGACTATTCCAGTGGCCATGACTAGCTGTGCTGTCAACCTTAGCTGAGTTACGCTGGGTTTAAAACAAGAAAGCCTGTAGTGAAATGTATCTCCCATTATACTGAGAGCTGAGGGTTAAACTCCAGAATATTTTTTTCAAAGTCCTTAATAGAACATTCAGGAGCTTTTTCTTTGAGGATTTTTGTTTATAACTTGTATTTTATGGGTTTTAAATCCCTCTGTTCCACTATTTGGTGGAAATACTTAAAGCTTATTTGTGTGTCCACTACTAAGTATAATTTTTTTGGTCATAGTTCAGTCAAGAAAGTTGCAGCATTTAAGAAAAATACAGCCTTGATAAATTATTAAGCCAATCTTTCCACAGATATTTTTAGATATTTATATCTGGGTCTCATCAATATCTATCAGCATATTTAAAACCAAGGAGGAGTTCTTGTTTGTTTAGAGTTGAATGTGATAAGTTTGGTAAGTTCTTTCTGGAGAGGTGACTTGGTAACTTGTACAAACCTTTACTCTTCAAGTGTATTTTTTTCCAAGCTTCTGCATTATTGACGTGAGAGCCTAATACTGTCAGCAAGGAAAAGATCCATCATTATATTAATCTGCTTATTTCTGTTTTGGTGGTTGTCAGTTCTGCCTGAAACACTGAAATTTCTTGGTCAGTACAGAAGACAGCATTTTTGTGTTCCACCATATGGTCCATATCCATACAAAACTCAGCAGGCCTAGGCAGAAGTCATCTGTATTTCAGGTGACAGGACTGAAAAACAAATGAATTGATGCTGCTTGGAGCCCACAAACAGCTGAGAGATATTGCTTGTTCCTGGACAGGCAAGGACAGAGGCTGGAGCTCACCACACTTGAAAGCCAGAGGAGCTGTGTAAGACGAACATCTCCTACATCTGTCTTGTCAATTTAGCAAATTGCAGCAGCTAGTTCAGATTTTTGCCTGGTACCTAGGGAGTCTTATTTTTCTGCTATAGGTATAATGCCTTTCAGTATTGTCACTAGACCAGAGAACCTCATCTTCCCTCTTCGTGTGCCTCATTGTCTGCAGATGCATCGTTGGGAAACCCTTGTATGTTTGTATGTTTAACATTCAGGGAGCAAGTATTTTGTGTATATATTATTTTGTGTTTCTTTCAAACCTTGTGTTTTGTTTCTGTGGCTCCCATGTTAATATATACATAATAAAGTAAATGGAGGGAGCAGATTCTTTAAAAGCCTAAAATTCTTGTCTCACACTTCTAGCTTCATGCTCCTGCCTTGTGCTGGAAGTCAGACTGTACTTCGGCATCTGCTGTGTTTTTCACATGCAGTAAAATACATGCTGCAAAATAGTCACTCTTTGGGCTCAGAATCTTTGCATCTTATTAGGGAAACATTACAAAAGAAGCTCCACAGGGAGGAGATTTAGATTGCTAGATGCTGTGATCAACTATCAAAGTGATGGATGCTGTCAGAAGCAGAGGTGAAGAGAAGACAGTTGAAAGAAAAGGAAAAAGGATCTTTGTTTCCTGTAATGAATAGATTTTCTTATCCTATGTAACCCCATTCTTTAGTTCTTTCTTCTCTTGCAGAGTGGCTACTTCCAGTCTTTTTCTCTCTTTTGATCATAATACCATGTCCTTTAAAGATCATTCCTTCCTTTCACACTGCATAGTCACTGACTGTGCAAGCCTCTAATGGCATCTAGAGATGCTGTCAATATCTTCCTGCTCTGATTATAACACTCTGCTCCTTCCCAGGTGTTGGGAATCCGCACTTTCTTTTCCATATCTGCGGTTTCCTTTATTTTCTCTCCTCTGCTTTACCTTTCTCCTTCCCAGATAGCCAAGTTTCTTACTTGCTTTGGCAAAGAACCATTTATGTGGCTGTGCTCTCCATTTCACTTAATTCATCAGCCTGCTTCATCCTTTAAAGGATTCCTCTTGACATGTTCTTCCTTAACCGCTCTGACAATTTAAGAGCATTTACTTTTCATTTGTACTCCTTGAAATGACATTGCAATCTTTGCCCTTCTATCAGGGGCACAGTTCATAACTTACAAATGTCTTCCTTGTTACCTTCTGATCTCTCCTTTTCATTTCTGATTTCAAGACTTCTTCATGAGAAGTCTTTTTTTATCTTTAAAAGTGTTGGTGGGACTTTACATTTCAGTTCTGTCATCTTTCATTGAGCCACAGGAAATACTCTTTATTGGCTTTCCTTGAGCATCTGACACAGGCTTTGGGAGCGTGTTATCTTACTCACTCAGTCTTTTAAAGTACTTCTGGGGCTTGAGATTCCCAAAGGTTGGGAGTCCATGCCATAGTCACCCAGTGGGTTCACAGCAAGAATCAGGAAATCAATGGACAGAACTGCGCCGTGCTTCTTTTCCACTCACTCGTGACCTTTCTCAGCGTGAATGTGGCGTTGAGTTCATCCAGAAACTTGATGCTTTAGAGAGAGAGAAGGCAAGGTTCTTTAGCCAGTGTTCCTCATGCATTTCTGACCATGATTCATTGGAGGGAGAAGCTGAAAGGCTGAGGAGTAGATAGAACAGGTAGAGATTCCGTGTAGGGTACAAATCAGAAGTTCATTATTTCACTGTTGCTCTCAGTCACTGAACTCCTCCAGATCTCCCTTTTTATTTCAGATATTCATACTTTAGTTACCTGCTTTAAAGGTTATCAGATCATTGCTAAAATTGTTTCTTTTTTTCTCATGGAACCGTTTATAATTCCTTTGATTTACATATTTATGATGGAAGTGAAAAGAGAACTGAAGTAATGGAAAACATTTTTCATACAGAGAAATAAAATTTCTTTTTTGTTCTCAAGACAATGACTTAGGTCAACTTTTTTATTTTAAACAAACATTGGTTTTACAAGGTTATTTTCCCCCAGCTTGATTATCTGAAGCAAAATGAGTTCACAATTTACCAGAACTCTGAACAGAATTTTTCTTGTATACAAGAGATTTTTTTAATACACCTTAAGAGTTGATTCCTTGAAAACTGGAGTTCTAGCTCCTCTAAGTACATAGGGCACAGCTCTCAAAAGTACAGCACTGTGTTATTAGAATGCGTAAATAAATTAGTAACAAGTGTGGGTTTGTTTTTTTTCCCCTTTCCTACAAACTGTATTGTTTTAGAAGTAGCTGTGTACATTTGACTGCTGTTGTGTGAGAGGAAAATGTAAGGGAACATTCTCTACCTTCAGTGTTTGCTCCAAAGTTCAATTTTAATGTTAATTGATTCATCATTGAATGATTTTAAGTAACCATAGCATCTGAATCATCTTATAGCCATGGTAACTTTCCACCCATTTCTTGGAAAATCATACTGCCTAAACAAATATCTGCTGTCTTCCCTGAAAAAAAAGAGATGTCTGATCCTGTAATTACTGTAATGAGATATTGAGAGTGATGAACACTTTACTCTTGTAGCAGGTCAGCTAAAGAGTGATCAGTTAAAGCAAAATTGTTTGCTTTCACACAGGAAACAGTATGTTCTTAAAAGCATTCAGTAAGGGCTGGGTGTTTTGTTTCAGGTCAACCATTTGTAAATCCTGATGGGACGCCGGCAATATACAATCCTCCCAGCGGCCAGCAGACAATGAGGAGCCAGATGGTGGGACAGTCTCAGCAGCAGCCTTCACCCCAGCAGCCTCAACAGGTTCAACAGCCACAGCAGCAAATGGCAAGTCACCTTGTCACACAGGTAGGTGTGGTGTCATTGGAAAAAAAGAAGGAGCTCTTGGGGATATCAAGAATGACTTAGAGGGTAGAAGGGAAGAATGCAGCTAGACTGAATATCAGGATGTTATTTTCAACATGGATAAAGCAGAGAGGGAAGATTACATCTTCAATTTTATCTCAAGGATGATTTCATTTTCAAAAGTACTGTTAAGTGAGTTGGTTGTATGTCTACATAAAATTAGTTTGCAAAATTCACCCATTAGTGGAAGCTGAAGCATTCATTGCCAAGCCACTGCAGTCTGTAATTCTCTCCAAAGAGCCAGGGACATTTCTCTTTTGACAACAGTGGGCTTGAGTCAAAGAATAAAGTGCAGCAAGAGCTCTACAAACCCTTTCATGTCCACTTGTATTGGGCCCAATCTATGGGTGGTCTCCAAGCACCTCTGCCCCAGATTGGTGGTTTTCTGCCTGCACCCGTGTTCTGGCCATGATCCTGCTCTGAGCTAGAAGTTCTGGAGCTACAGCAGGAAGAACGACGTTGTTTGAGCACATGGTATGTTGGCTCTCTGGTCCCTGAGCTGGCTGTGGCATATGGCCAGGTGTGGCTGAGCATGGGCAGCAGGCTCTGGGTGTCATTCAAACTTAATTTTGTGGATTGCATGCCTGTTCTCCCAGAGCAGAGTAGGCGGAGGGAACTACTCAAGCAAGAATCCTACATCCTGCTTAGTAACAGAGCAGCCAAGATCTGCTGTGGTTCTTGTGCAGCTTTACAATTTGGCACAGTTTCATCCCAGGTTACAGTAACAGAGTATTTAAATTCAGTAAAGTTGCTTTGATTTTATTGGGTTTGGACTTACATGATTATGACTCTTTATTATTTGACTGGGTCTTCACAGTTTTAGAAGATAGTACCAAACCTATGCAAGAAGTTACATGAGAGGTTAAAATGAAAGGAATACTAAAGCTATTCCAAGGTAATAGTGCTGTGGAAAATTGTTTTTTTCACTTAGATAAACATCTGCTCCAAGCTGATGGCCTGTCTGTTGGTAATTCACAGCCTGTTCCTTGTCATTTTTTGAAACTCTTGTGTTCTCCCAAAGCAGCTTTACAATCGTTATTCTTTTGCCTGTGACACACTCAGAGTTAAATCAGTCACTAACAGCAAAATTCAAATGTGCACTTATGCTGTGCTGCTTTCCATTTTTATCTCGGTAAATTAAATGTAGAATCATAATTTGGCTTTGCCTCATATTACGAGTAAGAAGGTATAGCTGTGGCTATATTTAATCTAACAGCCACCAAATCCATGAAAAGAGGCAGAATTATCAATAATAAATAATTGTTTGGTATAAGACTAAAATGAAGACTAAAATCACAATACCTGACCTCTTGTACTCAGGCTGGTGATGAGCCACCTGTATTTTCAGAGCTGTGTTTGAGATCTTTGTTCTCAATAACAAAGGTGGTGGTGGTGGTGGTTGTTATTTTTCTCTAAATGGTGGAATTTATTGTCTTTCCCTGTGCTTGTTTTGCAGCCTGTTCAGACAATGCAGCCATCTTCTCAGTCAGTTCAATATCCAGCAGTTTCTTATCCTCCCCAGCATCTCCTGCCAGTCTCTCCAACACAGCAGTTTTCTGTGGTACTAAAGATTTTTTATTTCTTTTTGTTTCCTTGAAGTTGGAGGTGTGAATATGTGTGTCCAAGAGCCTCAGGGGAGCCCTGCAACAGGTGTCCCACATGAGAACCCTGTCTAAATACCTGTTTTCCTTTATGCTTTTGGTACTGACAGGCACTTTGTAAGAGCATTCCCACTGATTCTGGTTACCTAACCTGAAGGGTGATGTTACACCAGGGCTCTCTACCTGCTTAGCAGAGCCTCCAAAAAAATGTTTCGTTGTGCCTGCTGGTAGGAGCTTATGTCTTCTCACTTAATACCAAGGGACTTTAAATTACTAACTTGAATAGGTTATCCCTATTTGGGAGATTTGGGTTATCCCTCTTTCATGTCTGCAAAGACAGGAGAAGAGACCTCCAGAAATCATTATTTTTTATTTTATATTCTTTTATCCATATACTAAACCCACTGCCTGGATTTATTCCTTGGTGATATCAGAGCACTTGGGAAGGAGAGTAGCAGTGAACCAGCTGCAGAAGATGTGGTGTGCTGTACATCATGACAATGCACCAATGGATGTATATAATGAAAATAAATAGAGTGTGTTCTTCTGGAGCCTGATTCTGGTTTGCTGCTTACAGGGCTAAGATTATACTGTTCTAAAATGAAGCTGACATTTTAAAGAGGCACTGTGAGATTTTTTTCTGTTGTTTTTCTCTCTTGCTCTAGTAATCCTGTTTATGACTGATTTTTTTTTCCCCCCAATGTCACATAGTTACAGTAAGATATGGAAACAAAGCTGAATGGATCCCTGCAGATAAAATAATGTTATTAATCACTAGTAGATGAGTGATACCATTTTAAGGAAAATAAATATTCCATGCTGAACAAAAGTTGCATGTCTCAATGCTAATTCTCTAGAAAAGTCTGTTGCAGGAATATCAGGTTGCCCTAGTGACAGTCACAAGAAGGGTAATATTTTTATTGGCTAATTCAATAGCGAAACTTCATCTGAATTAATATCTTCAATATATATTACATTATACAAACACTGTATAGATTATAGGTGTTTAAAGACTTTTTTCTCTTTTCTGAAAATCTAGAGGCATTTCTGGCTCAGCGAAGTTTCTTGTAGAATCTGTTAGCAGTCATTTGCCATTCTGGTAACGAATATCCTAGCTTTTTAAAGGAACAACTTCACAGAGACAACTCACGTGTCTGAATATGAATGTAGGATGATGGTAACGTTAATAGCATTACTTCCATAAACCACCTGATCGTCTGTCAGTAGTGTTTAAAACATTAATCCATACATCTGTTGTGAGGGGGAGTCCCTGTAGAGTCCCCAGCAGTGCTTTCCACAAGCAAACTTTTTGGGTTTTTTAGTTTTGTTTTGTTTCATTTTTAACACATTTTGAAGTTTCCTGCCAGTAAATACGTTGTGCAGGATGGTTTTGGAGAATGAATACCACAGGGCTGTTAACAATATTAAGAGGCTTCTTTTAAAAAATAATATGGATGTTCTGAGCAAAAAGCATTTTTATAGTGCTTATTTCCTGTCTGTAATCAGCATATTAGCACATGATGGAGTTTTGAGTATTTGAAAGTCTTATGATATGGGCCCAAATGAGGATGCCTAGAATTGTATTTGTAAATCTTTAACTTCCATAAAATAAACTTGACAGCATTGAACAATATGAATCTTTTTGCAAGAATGAACAGATACAGTTCAGAATGCCTGTATTATTACTAGCATGTAATGAGGTCCATTGACTTTATATGGTACGTTTATCCTACCAGATATTTATTTTTTTCTTTCCCCCTTCAATCAAATACAGAACTTGTTTCTTTCCAACACAGAATAAAAAGCCTTGAAATAGCAACATTAGGCTTAGCTTTTTTTCACTTTCTCTATGTTTACAACCTTGGATTTTCAAAACAGTCCAAAAAGGGAAAGATCTGCACCTGAATCTTACTGAATTCCTCTTGGGATCAATTTGAAACATGGCTGAAATTACCAGCATGTGTTTGGCTGACATATTCTGTGTTTGGGGATAGAGGTATTCATAATGTTATTTTCATGCCCTTTACATTTAAAATGTCTTCTTTTGAACACTGTAGAGTTCACTTGTCATTTTGGAATTAAAGGTGAGTGTGGCAGGCTAAGAGCCAAAATAATTGGCTTTCTTGCCAAATGATCCCATTCACCTTACAGTATGGAAGTCTTTGTCAAGGTATTTTTAGTGATTTTCACTTTAATTGCCTCCATTTTTGTAGTTACCCATGCAAAGTTTGGCATGGATTGCAGCTGAGTGATTCCTTTCCCCCCTCATGCTCTGAACCTATTTTGCTTTGCTAATTCCTGTGCCTGCTGCAGCCATCATGTCTCCATCCTTCTCTCCTGCCTTCTGCCCCGCAGCGAGATGACATGACAGCGCAGTTTAACCAGATGAGCTTAAGCCGTCAGTCATCAGGAGACAACCCCGAGTCGCCTTCTGGCCCCGTGTACCCCTCGCCAATCCTGCAGCAGCCTGCCCAGCAGACAGGTTACATCATGGCCTCCCCGAGCCAGCAGCTTCCCCCAGGAGGCTTTACGGGTTCAGGACCACCGGTGTCCCAGCAAGTGCTGCAGCCGCCGCCGCCGCCCCAGGGCTTTGTGCAACAGCCACCGCCACCTGCTCAGGTAGGCAAAACCTCCGCTGCCACTTTGGCACAGTGCTCTTTGTAACATCAGGAAGGGAATATAAACATTCCAGATATTTCTTATTTTTTCCCCAGTAAAAGTTTAGCAGGTCTTTAGGTGGCAGGAAACTTGCAGAGGCTCTGTTGTTTCCTGGGTTTCATCAATACCTTGCCTCTCCTCAAAACATTTTCTGAACATATGTTCGTACTCCATGACACATCTGCGCATGAATATGAAGGAGGAGGGTGAGTAAATGCCCATACTCCTTTTTCTCTGTACGTATACCAAAAGAGCAATGTGCACATCAGCCCAGATAGTCGTTAATCATATTTAATTGACTTGAACATGTGAGGTGTCACAGATCAGTAATTTTAACTGTCTTCCTGAAGACTGATTATGTTTTACTGTTCACTGCCAAACATATCTGCTTGTCTCCTGGGTACCTTTACAGAATATTGAAAGTGATTACTGTCAAGAAGTAAAATGCACAGATGACTTTCTGGCCAATTTTCAAGGCTTACACATTAAAAAGACAAATTTCTTTTATCCAATTATAAATAGCTTCATTTAAATGCTACTTTAAATGTTATTAATAGCATTTTTATTGTTTTCATTTTATCCCTTGGAATTAAAAATACAAGAATAAGGTAAAAAACTTCACCATTTCTTTTAATGTAAATGTATTGTAAACCCTACTGGTTGGGGGTTGTTTTTTGGTGTTGTTTTTTTTTTTTTTTGTTTATTGCTTCTTACTTAAAATCTCCAGTTGTGCTTATTAATGGAATTCTGCATTGCCATAGGAATGAAAAATTTTCACTGTTACAGTGTTTTAAGTGGGCTAAGGATCTAGTTAATTAGATCACTAAATAATAATAAAAGAAATCTGAGGACTCCTGGATTCTGACATCCCATAGAGGGCTTTGCAATCCATAATTTCTGTTAAAAAATGTGCAGCTATTTTTTCCAAGGGAAGGCTTGCCAAAAACAAGTTTGAAGGAGCTGAAGTTCAATATAATGTGATTTCTTTTACAAAAAATTGGAAATATCGCTAGAAAAATATTGCTAGAAAAATATTTCACAGTTTGCCAAATGTAGCAGGTTTTGTGTTTTTTTAAAATTTGGGAGAAAAAAAAAAATGACCTAAAGAGCAAAATTCCCTGATGAATCCATCTTCCCATCTAGATTGTGTCTCCTAAGGAGAGGCTGTCCAGGCTTTGGTCCTCATGTACAACCCCCAGGTGCCCTCAGTGTTTTCCAGCATCATTTAGTCAAACCTCATGACACTTCTAGGGAACTAGGTAAATGTGAGCATCTCCATTTTCCAGGCTGCCACCACAGCAGGCACTGATGTGTTTCCCAGCTCTGCTGGCCAGGGTTTGCTGTGGGAGTTGAGGGGGCTGCAGGATGGTGCTGCCTGAACTGACAGAGACCCCACGCCACCTCCTCCCTCCCTCGGGTGAGACCAGATGTGCAGCTTGCCCTGGGGTCTCTGCTAGACCTGTCTTGGTTGACGTGGCATAGGCTGCTTTGGGCGGGTTTGCCCACAGCTCCTGCCCCTGGCTGAGCCTTGCAGTGGGAGTGTTGGATTTCACCCTTGCGTGCACCGCAGGGTGCAGGGTTTTCACTCAGCACGGTGTAGTGTTGCTTGGTGGAGCTGTTTTCCAAGTTAATCCTTGCTCTGGTGCTACTGGGAGGCGGATTAACTTCTTCAGAGGACAAGTGATGAGGAGGTGCCTTTTCATGTACAGTCTGCTGTAGGACCAGTACAGTACTGGCGTGTTTAGTGGTCACTGTGTCTCTGTCCATACCCCAGCTGCTTTCCTCCTAAGTTTTAACAAAGTGGAAAGTTACTGACAGCAGAAAGATATCTTTTGGCTTTGCAACAACTTCAGTTGTTTCACTGGGGAATGGTTTGTCCTCGAGGGTGTGTAGAAAGGTGAGAAATGCAGTGCTGACAGTTTTCTCTGCTTCTGCAGACATCATCCATCTCCAGCTTGTTGCTGTTCCAAAAAATCCTTGTCAGATACCTATGGAAGAGGGCCTGGCAGGGTTTAGTGGCTGCTGCCCATGCCCCTATCCCTAGAAAGCACAGTGGCCTTGGTCTGCCAGAAAGGAGAGAGGGCAGCCCCTCTCTGCATCTGCATGCACAGACGGGAGCTTCTGATTGACATTTCAAGTTTTAATTCTTTCACTTCAGTCCTAGGTTGTGGCACAGTGGTTTGGATACTACATGCAGCACATGTATGGCAAATAGGGGATCCCTTCTATAAAAAGATCAGAGTGATTCCTTGGAAAATAGTAGTTCTTCTAGCCTTAGAGCGCTGTTTTCTGTACATGGCAGGTAGATCCCAAATCCTTGTCCTGCCCATGGCACAGCTTCACTGTGGCAGTGGCTATTGTCAGTCTGAGTCAGCTGTTGTTACTCTTTGGGGCTTAGATGCAGTAGTAAGGCTGCTCTCAGACACCAAAGCAGGTGGTCTGAGGCAGGCTCTGTGAAAAAAAGAAAGCAATAGGGATGCTAATGGAAGGAAAACATTATGTGATGCATTAATCAATGCAATGCAATCAATGTAAAAGCACTCTTATATCTTAAATGTTTCTATTGAATTTATACCAGTATAAAAGAGGCATGACATTAATGGCTAATTAGTTCCTGTAAATGCATTGCTGATAAGGTTGGCTGTGGTACCCTGTATGCTGTTGGAAAATAGCAGTGAAAACTTGGGTGGAGATCCTGTGAATATGATCATTTCCTTCGGGAGTGAAAGGGGGAGAAAGAACCTCTCCTACACACCCGATGGTACTGCATTTAAATTACTAGCTTTTCTATTAAAGTTCAGTTAAATGTGGCTCTACAGCTGCTCTCCAAGATTTCTTTCTCCCAGTCTGTATTAAAGCAGAAGCAGACTGAGTTTGAAATGACATGCCTAAGTGGTGAGAGAACCCTTTACATTTCTTTTTGCTTCTTCTTTCATCACAGGTGTTCTGCAGCTTAACAACAGAGTCATGATTTAATAAATCAAAAATAAGGATTTCTCTTTGTTCAGCCAATTGGAAAAAGAAAAAAAACAACCCAAGACCCAGCCATTACTCTGGGTTTGCTGAAAGGGACTTTTAGCAGCAAACGCTTGTTTGCTTTCTGTCATGAATATCGAACATATATATCTTTGCGTTCTTTATTTTCAATTTTCTTCTCTTTCTGATGGCTTTTCTGTAGCACTTATGGGCCCAATACTTTAACAAGGGTCCACATTCTGCTTTGTAGTACTTTATCAGTGGTGCCTGTCTTTGCCTCTGCAAATGAAGAAGTGGAAAAAATGCAAGTATTATGTCAGTGGGAAAGGATATCCTCCCTTAAAAGTTATTTTCATCTCTGACTCATTCTTTCTGGAAAAGTGATATCAAAAGTGAGATGGCATGAATTCTTGGAGAGGCCTGGAGATGTAATTAACATGTTGAGGGATTTTTCACCTGAATTAATTTTGTGTCATCATTAATTTTAGCTGTCTCTTTGCAGAAGCCTGCTCCTTGAGAGTCTGTAGCTACCCTAAGACAAAAATCTTTATTCACAGCATGTCTCCTCTAGGAAACTTGTTATGAAGAAGGCTGGGGAGTCACTGCAAATGAGCAGGACTTTCTTTGATGATCTTTGAAAATTATATTGGATGACATCTTACCAGTCATTACTTTTTGTTACCTCTTACTGTAATTATTACAGAGGGGGCAGGGAGGTAGAGAAAAAGCCTTGAAGAATGACTGATCCCTGTCAGTTAGATATTGGGAAGAAATGGTACCTTCATTTGTCCATGCATCACTGGGCTTTCTCTTGTCTTCTTCACTCACGTTTATGCGACTGTAACAGTTGCATTAGCAATGGTGTCAGCATCTGGATGAAGGTGCCAGTCCAAACCTTACTGGATATCAGCAGTGTTAAGAGAAGGCAGAATACCAATACGATGGCTGAATCAAGATATAAGCCAGTAGGAAGGCAGTTTATGAAAGTAAAATCATCCTAAAATATGTGAAATAAACAATGAATAACATTGAATTTCATAGGTGCTGCCAGAGAGACACCCAGCCTCATCATGGGTTCCAGACTGTATGTGGACAGAACAAAGCAGAAAAACAATGCTGCACTGAGTCTCTGCATATCATCTAGGGACAAAACACATTAGGAAGAGAAAAAAAGTCATGTCTGTCTGTGCCATTTCATGAGTGTCTCTGAAGTGATTTGCCCAGTCCTGTTACAATTTAAGTTAAAGTGTTGTATATGAGGGAAAATTAGAACACAGTGGAATGGTCAGCCTACAAACAAGGTAATGATTAAAAATCATACTAAAAATTATTTTTCACAGTGTCGAGGATTAAGATCAAAAAACTATGCTTTTAGACTAAAGAATGTGGCAATTATTTAGGTTATGGTCTTAGAAGCACATTTTTTTGGTAAATTTATTTTATTTTTAGGGTAACCATATAGCTGCATTGGCGTGCTTGTTAATGCTGTGGAAACTTCCTGGTTCTGTAAATAAAATGTTATACAAGCAAAAGGCTGAAAGTTTGATTGTGCATTTCACATGGGAATGCAATTCAAGTATAATTTGGCGTGTTGGTAGGCTGCTACAGAAATGTAATGTTTTTTGTTGAAGAGCACATAAGTAAAGGTGTTAGTAACTCTGATGTGATGAGAAGCTAAAAAATTCAAGAGGATCAGAGTAGATGATGTAAGTGATACTTGTTATCTCTGATCCCTGTAATTCCAAAGTAGAATCAGAAAGGAAAAATAACGTTTCAACTGCTGACACAGAGATGTATTCAAGATAAATGAGGATGGATCCTTCCAAGCCCATCAAGCATAAAATACCTATTTTAGATCATATCTATATTTTAAACTAAGCCCTTCTTTTAATGTCTGAGCTTTAAAAAAAAAGCAGAACCCCTCCCACCAAACAAAAAACAAACAAACAAAACCAAAAACAGCAACAAAACACACACACACAAAACAACAAAACCTACCAAAATCCAAACCTTTTCATGTCATTACTACTGGCTAATTCATGCATTAATCTTTATAAGTAAAATAATTTTTTTTACCCTTCTACTACTAGCATTTTTTTCATGCTGATAGATTGCACTCTCATAAACTTTTAAGTGGGTTGCATAACAAATTCACTCCAATGAATTGAGAAAATGAGAGAAAGGGAGACAACCCTTTGACTAATACCGAGATTTTATGTGTGTGGTAAAAATAAATAAGTGTATTCTTCAGTGTACATATTTGTTTTTGTGCTCAGCATGTTCAACTATAAACCTGACTTCAAAACATAGATTCTTGAGGTTATGTTTTAAGGTTAATACCTATACAATCATTCCCCAAGAGATAATTCTCATTGTTGTCAAATGCTTATATATTTTTAAATATCTAGGGGCTTGTCTGCACCAGGAAAATGAAGAAGTTGGGGGTAAATCAAATAAATCCTTTAAGTGAGATTAAGCTGCTGGGAGGAGAAGTGAGAGTGTTTCCACAGGGGTTTAATATTCTTTAGTTTGTAGAATATGGTAATAGAAAATAAAGAATATTTGAAACGTTGTCTATTCTGTTCCCCTGCTCCAAGGCTGGATCAGCTATTTGCATTGACTTGACTTAATCTCATTTCTTTCAAGCCTCCTGTAGTAGAGTGTCACTGAGAACAATCAGCTGTCCATGAGATGAGTTCATCACACTAAACTCTCCTGATCCACAGTTTACACTGCTATGATGCTTAAAGAAGGATTTTGCGCCTTAAATGTTTGGGTCCACTTTCCTCTTCCTTGTGGCTTTTCTTTGCAGAGAAACAAATTCATAATGGTGGTGTCCATTCTACAAAGGCATTTTGTTTTTGTTACATTAGTCACTAACAAAACAAATGGCTTGAGGGCCAGCAGCAGCCATGAGGTGTCACTTGGTATTGTCTGGAGGGAGGATACTTTACAACATTTTCCAGTCAAAACCTTGTTTTTCTCATACTTGTTTGGATCAGGCTGATATTAGCAGCAGGAGGGAAAAAAATTAAATTGAAAAGAAAATCAGTAGACCTTGAAGAATGAATGGGTATTCAGCCTCTTGATTGACAGATGCTATTGACTGTCATTTGGTCTGTGGGGTTAACTTCAGCAGTGCCGCCCAGTCCAGCTTTGTTAATCCTAATCCTTCTCCCACCACAGTTACTCATTCAGTAGGATTCTACTTGCCCGAGTAGCCATCCATAGCCTATTCTCACCTAGTCTTTTGTGTCCATGCCATTTTTTCCTCATCTAATGTTGGAGAATTTCCAAGAAAAATTTCTGATCTCTCTTATGTCCTACCAGTAGTTACCTTTAGGATGTAGTTACCTTTACTCTGCCAACTGTATGGGTAATCAGGTTGAATGATCCGTATCAGGCAAATAAAAGTTGCAAAAATAGTTCTTGTTTTTGCATGAAAAATATAAAAGCATTTGGTCTGACTCCATGCATATGTCTGTGTAGAATAAATGCTACACACAAAGTGAGAAAAAAATAGTATGATTTATTAAGAAATGCTGACAGCTGTGGCAGAAATTGTGAGAGAAGCAATGTTCTTCCAAGCCTTTGTCCCTCTGCAGTCTGTTCATACCATACACTGCCAAACTCTATCAGATGCCTACAGCATCCCTGACAGCTGAAAATTAAAAATTTTGAGTGCTTTGAACTTGTGAAGGGTCAGTTGAAAGCTGTTTAGCTCAAATGTCTCAGTAACAGTGGTGTGACATGTATAGGAAAAATCTTTTGCTCCAGTCACCCTCAAACTTTCATGTTCACCTGTGTGATAAGGAGATGTATACACGTTGCTCTGTAACAACAATAATAATAGAAAAAAATAAGCCCATCTAGCAGAACTTGCTGACTTAATGCCTACCCTCAGCTCCTGCAAGAAAACAGCTATGGTTGTGTTTTGAACTATAATTGTTTTCACACCAAGTGCGAGAAGGGCTTTAGAGGGAAATGTTTGTTTAAGGAGGGATGTAGCTGTTGAACAGAAGCATCAGTTTGATAATTGTTTCTTACAAGTGTTAAGGGTGCACACACTCCATTTTGCTCTCCATCTTGTTTCTACGTATTTGTACTCTGGGCCATTCCTTGCTTTGACTGGACCATTTCCTCCAGAGTTCATTTAATGGTTCAACATGCTGTCTGTATGTGTTATGTTGATATGGAAGGTGGTGCTTGCATCCATTTTTCTGTAGCTTTTGACATTTTACTGTGATAAAACATTACGGTGATATTTTTTCTTTGGTATATACATGTAGCTTTTTATGAATCCTTTCTGGTTTTTTCTCTTTCAATTAAAATTCTTTTTTTTTCCTCCTGTTTCTTAAAGTATCTGAAATGAAATGTGGGCACTGATAGCCCTTTTCCTGGCCAAAAGCAAGCAGCAATTCTTGAATAGACAGGAGGCAAACCTCTTCTCTTGATTACTGTTACCACTAATATGCTTGACTTGAACTCTTGCTCCCCCTCCCTGTTTTGTTCTATTTTATGAATCTTTGATCTCTAGAGTTTACTGTTCTCTTTCTTTGCAGATGCCAGTGTATTATTACCCATCTGGTCAGTACCCTACCTCAACAACTCAGCAGTACAGACCCATTGCCTCAGTTCAGTACAACTCACAGCGGAGTCAACAGATGGCCCAGACTGCCCAGCAAGCAGGTATGTACATCTGGTACTCATTTCCTCAGCTGCTCACAGTGCCTTTGCAGATGAAACCTGTTGGTTGTGCTTTAACTGAACAGCAGTGGGGAAAGCTGGTTGCTCTTCTGTTTGAAAATACAGTGAGAATTGCAAATTGAGAAGCCTTTTGCTTGGACACCCCAAGCAGTGGAAGAGCAGATGTTGCATCCTCCATCCGTGCTGTCCTGCATGCTGTGTCCTCAGTGTCCATGCTGCATGTGGCTGGGCACAGAGAGAGCTGAGAGGGAGCTGGTGTGAGAAGTCACAGCGCACGTTCAAGCCAACCATTGTGGTTGCCCTTCGTCATGGCAACTCCTCAGATGTTTGTATCACCCCACGTAGTGGACAGGTGCGCGATGATGCAGAAGGGGCCACTTCTGGGTGTGCTCCACCACGTTGTGCTGTCCCTGGGCCCGAGGAGCAGCGAGGCTGTGTGTGGTTGGTGGCCGTCGGGACAGCTGCCCGCAGCGCCGTGCGGCTGGAAGGGGGGCCGTTACACTGTAAGAGAGTGAGTAGCAGGTCTCACAGTGAACCGGTCTCTTTTCCTGCTGTGTCATGCCACCCTGGATGACTCCAGAGTAAGAGGGACAGAGGGAGAGCTGGGCTGGTGTGTGTTGGGGAGAGTAGGAATTGTGGTTGTGAAGGAGTCGTCGCATTTCAAGGGAATAAACGATTCTGGTGTTTGAGATTTGTTTATTTAAGTTGCTGTCTGTTTCTTTAGTGCATACCTTCCCTCATAGGGTGTCTCAAACATTAACTCCAGCTGTAGGGGGATGAGGTGGAGGGGAGGATTTTGTTTTTCGAGATGTGCCAGGTAGGACAAAGTTTTCATCGTTCGATCTCGGTTTGGCAAAAACCCTTTAGAATGGCAAAGCAGATTCCCTGCAAAAGCCTTGATATGAAAGTCATTTAAGATGCAAGTCAAGAGCGCAGACATGAGATGTGAACAAAACTTATGGGGTCATCCAGCTTGTCAACCTATCTCCGTAATGTGACTGCTGGCAATTTTGTTCCACTCTCTCAGGTGCTCAGGGAGACGAAGACACAGCAAACACAGCTATAACTAAGCAATTCATTACTTCTTTTTTTTTATGCTGCTCTGTGTTCTAATAAAATTGGTGACATTTTGGTCGGTGTCAGTGGTGACTGACTGTGTCTGCTTTCATACTTTCGTATTACACATTCCTGAGAGAGAGGAGGGTGAAGTATTGCACAAAGGTCATCTGTCTCTTCTAGCTTCTCCTGCCTGACAGTCTGGTACCATATTTATTATCTCTGTATAGTGGATCTTTGAAACAAAGTGCAAATCAACTTAGATGACATTATCTGTATCTACTGTGTTGTTATAAAACCATATTTATCAGTTTAATGCTACAGCCATAACCTAGTGGAGATTATGGTAGGTGATATGCACAAGAGATGGTCTGAAGTACGTGAGTGATGTTCTGGAGAAGATCCAGCTGTGTGCTCATCAGAAAATCCTAGTTTTAAAGATATATTGTGGCACAGGAGCTGTTATGTGTGAGTACAGACAATGCAGAGATGCAAATGCTAAATTTGTTTCAGTGTTTACTGCATCATTTTCCTTACATGTTTGGAAAACATGAGTCAAGGAGTTTGTATAAAATATGTAGCACATCAATCTTTTCCTGCAATTCGCTCTTTCAGCTGCCTGCTCAGTTGGAAGCATTATTTTTATCTCTTGTTTAAAAATGAAAACATTGTGTCTACAGTTTAGGCTCCCTGCTGTGGCGATGATTTTAAGTGTGTAGCTATTCTCAGATCTTGAGACATGGCTGAGAACAATTTTGCAAGCTGGTTCATCCCTTTGGCCTCTGATACATCCTTTCCCCTAGCCAGGGACCCAGCATGTGCTAAGTGTGGCAGGAAGCAGCTTGCAGTTGCCTACAGATCTTTCCTTGGAGGTGGTGTAAGGATCATTCAGATTTACTGGATCTCTTGGTATTTGGAAAACAAAGAGCTGTGTATGACCAGAAAAGAGCAATCCACAAGTGTTTGAGACTTCAGTTTTCCTTCCCACACAGACTTAGCTTCAGATCAGCATGTGAGGAGCCAGGGATAACAAGGGGCCAGAAAAAGAAGATATGAAGAAAAATGGTGTCGGTGAAACAGAGTGTAGTACAGGACTACTGAGGGTGGGAAGGGTGAACAGATGGGAAGGAGGCAGATGAAAAGATGGTTTCTGAAATGGTTTCCCCAAAGACCTCGCATCACTTGCTGCTGCTTTGGAGAGAGGACGGCTGCGCTGCAGGCAGGCCCACGGGAGCCCATCTGGCTGCTGGACCTGCTGGCTGGCTCCTGCGGCAGCGTGAGCAAGGAGGCAGCCTCAGCCTGGCAGCTCAGGAAATATTTTATTAAAATAAAAAGTTTGCCTGCTTGGAGGAGCTTTTGGAAGCTCTCAAAGCGACAACTAGGAGTTCAGATCTTACTTTCCCTGCTTTGGGATGCAGAGGTCAAAGTTTGATCTAATGCCAGCAATTTGTTTTCATTTTTGTTAGAAAAGGTCTCTTCAGGAGTGAAGCGATATTGATGACTTTTACAGCAAACAGCTAAAGTAAAATGTCAGCACAGCATCTGTAGTGGCTGAGGGAGCCTGTACTCTCTCGTGGCTCTGGAAGGAGAGCAATATTGAGTTAAAATGGCTCCAGGGCAGAAAAAAAGATGAGCTCACCTAAAATTAGATTAGAGCTCTGGCAGTAATAAATCATTTGGAGAGAAGGCTGAAAATATTTTGTGTGTTTATTTACCTTTTTTTTTTTATTTGCCTAAGTGCTGGCTTATGTGAGAACCTAAATGACCTATTTCTGGCAGAAGCCTAGTACAATCAGTGTCATCCATGAAGATTTTGTACAAACCTCTGCCATTTGAATTATATTCATTTCTGTTCAAGCCAAAATGTGGTATCACTGTAAACAGGAATATTTTTGTTTCACTCATGCCATTGTTGCTCTTCTTCATTATGCTGCTTCTGCACTGTTTTTGTGTTCAGAGCTGCTCAGTGCAAAGTTTTTCAACGTGTTGCCATTGGGTGGGGCCAGGGTTGAGCTGGTGTCTGTCACACCATGGCTATGATGTAGGACGTCATAGGTGGATTCTTAAGGTGTGTTCAGGCAGGTATTCTCAAAACCAGTATGCTCATTTTTCAAACCATTTGGGTATGTTGCTGTTGCTAATTTCTGCACTCCATAACAGGTGACACTGTGAAGTGCCCAGTTTTGTAAGCACATGGAAGAAAATGTTATTTCTGTATTCACATCTCGCAGTACTCTGTAAATTGCACGTCTGGCATCATCAGTATTTCATTCTTCAGTAATTATCTCTATTTTGATAGACTGATCCTAGTTGCTGTCTGAGTAGAAAAATAGAAACATATTGATGATAAATCAGTAATTATTTCTATTTTCTCATGATAGAAGAAATCAGCAATATGTTATTTTATATCTGTGTCTCTATTTTCTTCCATTTTAGCAAATGCTAAGCACTTTGAGGATTTTTCATCTCTGAAGTGCTTCATAAATATGAGCTGGATAAATATATGAGTATTATCTTTGGGTATGCAACTGTTCTTATTGCTGTTCACAAATGAACAAGCTGCAACAAATTGCATTATTTTTTTCCTTCTCTGGTTCATTGTTGTATGTTTTCCTCATGTTCCAGATAATTTCAGAGTACAACAGAAATTTTATGGATAAAATAATATTTATCTTCTTGCTTGGGCCTAGTTCTAAGAGGCTGTTAGCTTGATTTATCACACAGTTGTAAGGTAAAAGTCTGTGAAGTGTGTTTTGCATCAGCAATGAAATAATCTTTTGAGGAGATTAAAGCTAAGAGACATAGCACTCTGATAGTAAGTTTTCCTGCCAAAAGTTTACACTATAATATATCCAGACAAATTTAAGATGCTATTTGACATAATTTGTTTTTCTGTAATTCTGGCAATTAATGTAATGATTTTAGGATTTCTCCTACTTTCAAGAATCAACAAATATTGCCATTATAACCTTTCAGGGCTCAGATATCATGAGAAGACTCAGAGAGCATAGGAAATCTCTCTATTTTTTTTCCTAAAAGCAATATATTTGTTTGTGTGCAGTAGGCAAAGAAAGTCCTTATGTGAGGAAAGTATATATCTGAGCACTGTCTGGATGTACAATCCTTTCTTAATCAGTATTCATGGATCTTCTGTAAACAGCAAGGTTTGTCTTGAAGGAAAGGTTCCTGATGGAGTACAGTATTATAAGCATTTACAGATTCCAGTAAGGTAGAAGAGGTAATTGTCTCTTTAATGCATCTCTCAAGCAAATTTAAAGTGAAGACAAAATGTACTTCAACAGAGTCCATAAATTTGTTTAGGTAGGAATCAGAGACAAATAGACAATGAAATACTGAATTTTTGCTTAATTTAATCATTTCAGTGTCAGCATAATTGAAGAGTGTTAACTTCAAGTCTCTTTCATCCTCTTTGTCATCTGAAAGCATTTTTCACTATAAACTGATACTTAGTGGGAAAAAAATGGGGGAAGGGAAATGTGCAGCACTAAAAAAAAATTGGTTTGTTATCATGGTCATTAGAGAACCTTATGAAGAAAGATTGCTGCTTTCTACCTTCATTAGCAACCTGACAGGAGCTTATGGTCCATGATGGATTTGTTTGCATAATTCTGTCTATAATTTCTCTGCTTATATAAACATAAACAACTTCAATTTTTAAGTATGTAATTATCTGAAGAAACTATTTCTCTAACAGTAATTGCTTGCTGTGCTATTGAAACAGATTTGTATGGAAGGTGTCCATCGGTGTTCAATGCTATTTTTTCAGCAGATACTACTGCTCCTGAAAAGCACTGCAAGGGGGGTGGTCTCATTTTTACAGAGGCTTGACATGAATGGGAGGGACAGAGCCCTACTGTACAGATACTGAAGTGTAGTGCTATGCTCATTAATATTGATGGAAGGCCTTGAAATTTAAAAGAATTTTGTGGAATAGTATGACCAGATCAAGAAGGAGTTTGCAGCAGTTTAGGTTGGACTAAGTTCAAACTCGTGAACTTGAAGTGATCCACACCAATATTAATACCTTCTGTTCAAGTATTTTATGTTTAAATTGCCCAGAAACTTAGAGCTTTACCTACAAGCACGCTTCCATTTAAACAGGATGTCTCAGCCCATGCTAGCTGAGGTTTTGTGCTCTGGATTTCATTCCTCCTAGTGCTGGAGGAGGATTCTGTGACTGAATATTTCATTCAAGATTTTTTGAGAAGCTTCCTGAAAGAGTCAGGACTAGGGCTTAAAAGTTTTTCAATTTCTAGTCTTAAAAACACTAAATCTGTTTGTCTTTGTGACATTATACAATAATGCTGCACCAGTACTGAACCAGCATTCAGCTTTGCAGAATATCTGTAATTTAAATTAATAGCAGCATTAATACTATCACACTTCCTACAGCATATCTGATTCTGAAAATTAAAAGGTGGAATCACTTTGTCAAAAAGCTTTTTTCTTCCTCAAATGACTTGTTTAATTATTCAGCATTCACACCAGGAGAGAGCAAATATTGAGGGAAGAGAACACTGGTAGGTTCAGCAGCTAGAAAAGTCTTAAGACAGGTGCTTATTTCTGGTTTTCTGTCAAGGCTTCACAAATTGTGTTCAACTTCTCTAATACTAATTTTAAAATTTAAGCCATTTCTGACAGCGTTTCTAGCATTTCACTGTAAAATACAACTTCTATAATTTTAATTTTGTTTTAGAGAATGTGTTAGTCTCAAGTCAGTTAATGTACAGGAACAACAGAGAGAGAAAAGATTTCTAACAGTGTTGTACAGCAGATAGAACTTCAAAATAGCCTCTGTAAAAACTGCGGAGGCCACACGAAAATGTAGGTAACACTATAAGGTATTCAACAATGTCTACAAAGAATCTTTGTATTTCTGCCTTTTCTTTGCCAAAAAGAGCCATACATCATCTCTGTTGCTAATTCTGTGTTGGATCAATGTGCAGTGCTCCCACTTCTTGCGGTGGAATTTTCCAGCACTGAATAATTGAGAGGTTTATATTGTAGTCCTTGAGAGCAAAGGCAGATTTCATCTTTTTTTCTTTTCCCTTTTCTGATACCATCATGCCATTGGTAGAACTAGTGGAGCTCCACCACTGACAGAAATGCTAGAAGGCCCCTCTGGAAGGGCAGAGGCCATCTCCAGCTCTGCTTCAGGCATGCTGCTCACAGTAGGTCTGTAGGCTTTGGGGCTCAGTTTTGTGTAACTGTTCTGTAGATGAAAGCATGGAACAGGATGCAGAAGTGGAGGGCTTTTGGGTCTCAGCTAATAATGGAAAAAATATTCTGAACGTGCACCAGAGATCTGCACTGCGGGAAGGAGGAGTGGGGAGAGTTTTTGCCTCACAGTTGCTATTGATTGAGGATTTAAGAATCGAAGCACACTTGGCAGTTGTAAAACTCGATAGAACAGGACACTTACTTAGACTGGGATGCAGTAGAAGAATTGTGAGTATGCCAGAGGAAGGGCCCACAGCATGTGTTCAGTGTTAGGGCAGAGGAACTCAAGAATAATGTGGCAGTAACTGAAGCTGTTCTGCTGACCAGTCCTGGTATGTTAAAAAGTCCCAGCGCCTTTACCTGAATTTTGTTCAGCCTTTGTCACAGGCTCTTATTGTTTGCCTAAACTACCCACATGAACAGCATCCCTCCTCAATTGCAAGGATATTTTTATTTTGACTCACTGATGGTAGTTATATAGAATGTATGAATTCATATAGCAAGTGAGCAATTGTTTAAAGTTCTCCTCGGTTTGTTTGCAAGTTGAAATAATGCTGATAGTATGGGTGTGTGAAGGAGGCAGCCCTTGAGTCTTCCCAAAGAAAGCAGCTGGTTTCCTTAGCAACAGGCAAGGATATGTGATACCTCTCCAAATAGTTTTTCACCTCTTCCCAGGTCCTGCTCTCTGTTGTGGCTCACTCATTATGCACCAGAGCAGAAAGCATTCCTGCAGTATGAGCTAATTGTAATGCGTGATGGCTGGTAGCTGTCATTGGTATTGAACAGAAAATAAAAAAGATTGAATTTGCTGTCTGAGTGTCTGGTTCTAACAACAGCTTGATTATTTGTGTTATTACTAGTGATGCATAGTCCCTGCTGAGGTTTCACTTCCAGTGGGTATCTCTGGCATTTGTCATTATGAATGATAAGGATAAACACAGGTTTTCTTGCTGCAGACTCTGGTGAGGGTTCTTTCATGCCTGATAGGATGTAGATTGAGAAAGGTAAGAGGTATTTCTTTACTTGGCCTTGGTTGCCAATCCAAAAGCTTAGCTGTAAATGCGAGTCATTTTATGTTAATTCACTCCAGAACTGACAAATAGAGCTGCTGTTTCTGCTTCTGTTTATGTGTTGGTGGCAAGACATGGCTATGTCCCCATCAGGAATGTTATTTTCAGGATGAAGAGACAAACAAGCAACACTACTTAATATGTTGAACTGCAGTTCCTTGTTACACAGTGCCTTTTTTAGAAGTTTGAATCCCTAGTGCAACAAGTAATGGGAAATTAGATAAGCTTTTACTCTGGTATGTCTGGAAAGAGCTGAGATTAGAAGTACTTTAACACAGATTTTCATTCTGAATTTTTACATATTTAATTTAACCTTTATTTTCAATGCAGTTCCCAGTATCCTAGTGTCTTGGTTACAAATGTGGTCTTTTGATTACAGTCTTTTGACTACTGTCATGTAAATGCATAAGGACAAGAAAAGGAAAAGAAGCCAACCTGTGCAGTAATGATTTTTGTGTTATAGTCATATGAAGGAGCTACAGCTAGACTTAAGGCACCTCTTTGCTAAGAACTATATATATATGAAGAAATTTTCTTTTTTACTCTTGGGACCGAGGAGAGATCTTGCAGGGCTAAAAGAATGTTAAGGCAGGTACCATGGTGGCCATCCAGTTCAGGGCTATTGTTCACCTCCAGAAAAGTTCCTCAGCTTAGATAAATAAGAAAAAAGAAAGAAAAAGCTTTTACTGTGGCAGCTGTTCATTCATTCACAACTGTAAAAAGCTGGGCATCCAAAGCTCCCACTGAGTGCTGAAAACAGGAAGCACATTTTTGGGATTGTACGTGTAGGATCTCGAAGTGTGTTTTCCTAAATGTTACTGTTTGGAATAATTTGTGGATTTGCAACTGTTTTAATTTCTCGTTGTCTTCACTCTCAGTGTTCCTTAGATTTGCTTATACAATGAAAACCCACAGCCATCATGAGAAGTGAGTAGTGGACTTCGCCTGTGAATAACAGTAGTCTTTTTCTTGTAGCAAATAATCTCTTTCTGAAGGACCTTAGCCCTGTGGCATTGCATAAGGAAAAAAAATGAAAAAAAAAAGAAAAAGCAGCTATTTCTGAGCAAGCAAATATTTAGGCTATATATATATTTGTATCCTTGCTCTTTTTGTCAGTCTGTGTTATCAAAACAATTTGTTATGTGCTTCAGCACTGTCCTCAGGGCTTCCAAGTAGCATGCTGGTAAAACAGAACATCTTCAATAGCATCTGCTCAACAGTGCTGCATTTCCAGCTTTCTCTTTGTTGAAAGCTACCTTTCATAAGGTACCGAGTCTGCAGGAGTGCAAAAGACTGGATTTTTACAGGTCCTACAAAGGAACCCCCACAAACTGAATTTTTAAGTCTCCCAAGTACTACTTTATAGAATAAGAAAAAGAGGGGAAATGTATTAAACTGTAAGAAGCAGTGTGCTACTTCAAAATGATTGTTGGATTAATAGTTTGTATCAAATGGCAATTTTAATTCTCTCTCTATTGGAGAAATAGAAAGCAATTAATCTTCCGTAGCTCATCGGGAAAAATAAGGGCTTACACAAGATCTCAGTGAAGCTGTTCCTTCACTTAACCTTGAGCTGGGCAATAAATAATTATAAATGCAGCTCCATCGCAAGGCAAAAGTAATTTGGTGAAATAGAATTATCATCTAATGCAGGAATTAGAAATTTGAATTAGGTTTCCTGATGTTCTTTGTTCCAGAAAAGTATGAATTTGATTGTGATCTGTGCATAAAAGAGTGGAGCTGGGTTTTACAAAGCGGATTTTATATCCAAACTATCACTAGATTATTTATATTGCAATGTTGACATAGGCAAATGCCCTTGTGCTCTCTCAGCTACAACTCACAGAGCCTCTATTGAGAAGACTTGTTTTGCAGAGGAACAAGGTGATGTCCAAGGTGCATGGGTGCATTAACATCTGTCAAATAATTTCCTGCTCTTCACTAAGGGCACCATATCCTCAGTACTGCCTTCCACAAAATTTTCAGTGTATCCATCATATAAAGTTTCTGTTCCACTGTGGTGTGCTGCAAGGAGAGTAAGGATACAACTGAATGTTGCTTCATCCTGAGCTTCTCTCCCCTGCCCACACAGCTTCACAGGACTTCAGCCTTCCCCCTCAGTGCCACACTGCCATTCCTTACAGCTCCCATGCATGCCTTGCAGATCCCAAAGCAGTGTTGTTAACCTCGCTTCACCTTGGGACTTTTCAGCCAACTCAGTGGAAACTGGTCAGTGAAAGGATCAATGAAGCATGTATGATGCGGGTCATCAGTTCGTATCATGGAGCAGTGCACAGGGTACTCTGATAAGGAGAGGTAAAGGATGTGAGTAAAAAAAATAAATGCAGGAGTGAAAAGAGCTGTATTTTTTTACTGCAGAACCATGCCTCAGCATACTGCTCCACGAGAGCAATAGGCAGGAGTTGTTCAAGCCCCAGGCTAACTCCGTAAAAGTGGGAAGCCGTAAGTTTATGTCAGTTTCTCTTCAGGAGGAAAACATTCCTAAACATAATAAAGCAAATATTATTCTGCTTTTCTTTGTATTGCTCATCTTGTTTTCCCAGAATCCGTCCTTGCAATGTAAGGAACAAGAAATGTGTTCCTAGGAAACACAGCTAGCGATGGCAGTGGGTTTGCAGGACATTGTTGAGTCTGCACACTAATTTCAAGGAGACAACGTATGTCTGTAGTGAGCCATATTTATACTTCCAAGGTGGAAACTTCACAGTGGTAAACACTCATCTGTTTTTATCCATCCTGTCTAGGTGTTGATAGTGTGCTGTGGAGCATTTACAAACTAAACTGAAGATAAATTGTCAATAAATGTAATGTGCAATTGCCCATACACTCTTCATTTCCTCTATGCAAATTTGAGACTAACCAAATGGCTACAAAGGCTGACGTGGTATGTCAAAAGTTATGGAACTAAAGAAGATATGGAACTAAAGTTTGTACCATTTTCCCCCCTTTTCCCCCCCTTGGATGTATTTATTTGTTCCATTATAAGGAAGAATGTGGAAGTGCAGAGTTAATAATTTTTTATTAAGATTTTTACTCAGGCTACATGTGGTCTTTTTAGTCTTTAAAAAAATCAGTTAGCTGACCAATTTGAAACCTGGAGGAGGGCACAGTTAGTTCAATTTCTATCTGCTCAATTCTACTTGGTCCTGATTACTACATTGCATAAGTTTACAGTGGTGTTTGGAATGCATTAGACTGCCATTTTTGCTATAATGTGGCCCATTGTGTATCTAGAAAGAGATGATTTATTGGAGAAAGGGGTGTGGGTGCATGGAAAAACAATTTGCCTTAGAGAGTTGTTTCTAGATGACTAGTAAAATGTTGATTCCAAGTAGGCCATAATTAATCAACAAGAACTCTTTTCCCGAGTTTCTTCCTGTAGGTAAACAGACTCAGAACATCCATCAAATAGAAACTTAAGAATGAGGGGGAGCAGCCTGAGTCTCCAGTTAGCAAAGCAGTTGTATTTCTTAAGCAATACCAGCAGGGTGCTTTGCTGAGTGATTGTAACATTGGCTTTGAAAACAAATCCTGAATTTCTTATTTCTCGTTGGTTTCTTAAACTTTTAATGTACTTCTGGTGGCTGCTGCATGCCAAGAAGGTGACCAAAGGCACAAAAAATGGGCTGGTAATCCAAAATCTTTGTCTGATATCCCCTCAAGTGGCCTCACACCCTTTCTTTCAGCTTCTTTTCATTATGGTTGTGGTGTGCAAGTACATCAGTCATTACTTAGTGAGCTCTAATCACACTGAGCTCACTAAGCACAACTTATGTTGATAATCTGGTTTAGAGCAGGTTTGTCACAGTGCTTTCAAAAGCTTTAGGTCTGGAGATTGATCTGGAGATGAAACAAGTGGTAGCCCAGTTTTTATACTACACTGTAGTAATCTGGAAATCTCAGTAAGTTTTGTTAACTAGAAATGTGATTTCACTTAATTTATGTCTGTTTTGTGTTGTGAGAGATCGGTGATGCTGAGAGGTAGGACTTTACTGAGCACACTGTGCTAGCAATGGAGCAGGGGTGGATATTGGTGGATTTGCCATGCGGGTGGTTGATTCCCAATTTTGTTTAGTAGATGCAAGAGTATGTCATTCGTCTTCTTTTTCAGCAGTTTGGGAATTAGATTTACTTTTTAATACCTAAAAGTCAAAGAATTTCCAGCCATCCTTTGTTTAGGGCAAGGTCCATAGAGCTTAGTGATAGAGAAAGATATCTGCAAGGAAGGTGGGCTTTCTGGATGTAGAAAAGGGGGGAAAGTTTGAGTGTCCATGACAGGAATCAGCCCTCAGGAAACCACCTGCTTAATCTGCAAGAGTTGACTTCTTTTCAAAACTCTGAAGAACTAGCTTGCTGGAATGAATCCCAGAAGTCCAACAGTTAGGTGAGGTCATGCGTGTAGTTTCATAATTGGGTTGTGCTGTAAATGAGGAGAAGCCATAATGTTCAAAATTGTTGTTCAATTCCTTAGGTAAAGGTCATGTGTCATATCATTTCAGTGGTTTTGAAACAAGGGATAACTTCAGATTAATTTTGCAAAGGTGCCCATGAATTGCTTAAGAAGCTCCCTTAATCTTGATGCACAATGAAGATAGTAAAAGCACTGTTTCAGGATTCGGTATATCAGCTGAATTTTCACCTTTGCTCGGAAATTGGCTATCCAAGCATTTTCTATTGTTTTCTAGTGTCTAAAGAAGGACAGAACTAAAATGCCAAATCTGTCCTTTTAAAACCTAGGTTATCTAAACACCTGTAGTTTCTACAACTCACTCTATCTGTCCTACTAGAAACACAGCTTGTGGACTGCTGGTGTCCTTGAGAAGGATTGTGTTGGGCCCAAGAGCTGTCCTTTTGTTGCATGAATGTTGGGGTCTTCCTAGGCAGAATTGAGTGATTTGCTTCCTTAGGAACAGTGAATTCTGTTTGAATCCTAACTGGCTGGCAGCTGATTTTTTAACACCTTTAATATGAATACTTTGGAGTAACCCCAAGAAAAGTCTGTGTGGAGGGGTTTTTTTTCCAATTTTTTTTCAGCATGCCTTGTTTCCATCTGTTTCTTTCCAAAGATGAACCTCTTTTTATGATTCACAAAAGCCCTACATGTGTGCCTTCTGAGTATGAGGAGAATGTGCTTAGGTATGTCTATTCTCCCCCATGTGATTAAACTAGGAGAAAAGAAAACTTGTGGCTTCAAGCACTAGTTCTCCCCAGGGCAGGAGGTTAACATTTGACAAGATGACTGCCCTTTTGAAGAGTCCCAGGAAAAGCAGATGCAGATTTCATCGAGGCTTGATCTTTTGAAATTCACTTTGCCTGCTCAGCCTGCTTGTCACAGGATTTTTCCAACAGCTCACAAAGGATCCATCTGGAGAAAATTGCCAAGCAATGTTTACCAATCCATCTGTGCTCTTGAATGTCTAGACCTGTGTAAGGGCTGAGGTAAAGTCTTTATAAGTTGTCATGCTGAAAACCATTTTGAAGTTCTCCTGTGGTTTGCAATGTAAGAAATGTAAAGATTAGAAAATCTGCTGAGGCATTTTTCAGATTCATTCCAATTCTTCAGTAATTTGTAGGGCAAATTATCTTGTAGTATATATGATTATTACTTAATTAAATACTACATCTCATTCATATGTGCCTAAGTCACTGGAATTAAGGTTGTAGGGACCACTTTGCATTGCCTTTTTTCTCATTTCTGAATATTTAACTTTGCTCCCTGGTGCTCACTGAGGCTGTACAGACAAAAGTGCATCGACCTGTATTCCCATTTTTGAAAGCTGGAAATATGACCCCTAAAGAGAATGCAGCTGTAGCCAAGCAATGACAAATTTCTCTCAGTTTTCAGTGCTTGATTTTCATTTCAGGGATCCACTTGTCTCTGTACAGTTGTCAATGTGTGTGGTTTGCTGCAGATTTATTTATCAAGCTTTTTCTTACAGTTCATGCATCCCTAGCTTTAGGAATAATGCAGTTCCCTGCTGAAGCGTCCTTCAGGAGTGAAACTGCTGTGATCACACTGCAGAAGAGCAGGGCTGGCATGAAGGGAATCTTGGGGAGTATGAGATTTCTCTTTACTTTGGACCTTAACCTTCTGCTGGTGTGAACTGACATTTGGACAGGTGCATCTACAAAGACCATCCTGCATCATCAGAATTCTTATTTGCTTGCAGGGCTTGGGAAAGAATGGTGCTGCATACCAAAATGTATGTAGGTTTTTCATCCTGGCTATTTCAACCTTTGGTCTTGAAAAGCAGATTATTATCTATTGAGTTAGAATTGTATTTATATTTTGGCAGTATGTTAAAATAGAGCCTTAGCAAAGAGACACCAGATGCCCTTGCCTGAGAAGTAATATTGATTCCAAGAAGATGAAGAAGCTTTTGTCGTCTTGTTACAAAAGATTGTAATATTGACATAACAGAAACTGAAAAATTGAACATAATATAGGGGGAATTTTCTTTTCCATTTGAAGGACAGCACTGCAAAGAGATGCTTTATAGTTACTAGGCTGTAAAAGCATGTGGCAAAGTGCTCTCAGCTTTTATACTGTATTTACCTTTTATGACAGCTTTCCAGAACCACTGTCTTAGGACTGGGAATCCTGCTACTATTTTCCTTGGAGACCTACGGAACATGACGTGTATAGAGCATTTCTAGTTTTTGTATTAACTAGTTGGTGTTGCTGAGCCCATGAGTAAAACCATGGCTAGATATTATTGAATACCTAGTAAAAAAGAAGCAGGTAAGGGGGACAGTATACCTCAGCAAGTTTCAGAGACCACATTCTCTCCTTTCCTTCTGATGGTGATTTCTGTGGAATCTTTCCTTGCAAAGAGAATAATGAAATCATAAGTCCATCACACTGTTAAAAGATGCTGGGTTTTGTTCTGTAATGAGATCTCAGAGGCCCAAGACACCATTCCTGTTCTCCCTTTGGAAGTAAAATGAAGTGCAGCTGCAGCAGCTAGGCTGGCTGCTGTGGCCAGAGAGGCTGGGGAAGCTGTAAGAGGAGTTGGAGATGGAGCAGTAGGTTTCCAGTAGATTTGGCTCTTTAGACAAAATAACATCTGTGCCCATACAGAGAAGTTATCCTCCCAGGGAATTGTCCTGAAAGACATTTCAAAGACTGCAACATAGAAATGGGTTTTTGGGAAGAAGGTAGATTTGGAACCTATTTAAGAGTGAAATCTTCCGGGGAACAGGGGATAAAGTGAGTGTTTTCTGGGTTAGAGTATGTGGGAGCATTATAAATAAACATTTTCTGGGCACTTCTACTGTGGCTACTGGAATGCTGTGAGGGTTATTTCATTGCTTCAGGACAAGTCACAAGCAGGTGATGGGACAGGGAAGGGTATTCCTGTTTCTTCTGTCTTTGAAATAAAGACAAGGGACTATGGAAATGACTGCTACCTCCCACCCAATTTGCAGTAGAGGGGGAGGATCCCTCCCCTGCTCAGAGGTAAAAGTTTAGCAGAATATTTCTAGTCTTTTGGTAAGACAGAATTTGAGGAATGCTGCCAACATTCCTTTATTTAAAGTGAAAAACATTAATCTGAAAGGAATAAACAAAAAAAAAAGAAAGGGGAGGAGTGAATTCCTTGTTACATTTTTGATTTCCAAGTTGTTGTTACTGATGAAACAAAAATGCTCTCGATCTTCTCCCTTGCTTGAAGTAATCTATTTATGCCCTGTATTTCTATGAAGTGCTGTAGAAAAAAATCATAATTACAGTATATGAAACTAATTCTTCTACACTGCATTAAGTTTAAAATAATGTTGAATCCATATTTCCATTAGCTAGCAGTGAAAAAAGCTATTAAGACTAAGACTTAACACACAATCAGTTCAATTCCTGAAAATGTTTCTACAGAAGCATGGTGCTGCAGAGCTATGAATAAATGGAAGTCATAGCCTGAAATGTGCTGTAGTATCTGTACTACCCAAAATTTCAATTCAAGAAAAAATGTACTGTCTTCTAACTATTAGATAAGAACTACAAAGGGGGCAGGTTCTAATAGGTACTGAGCTCTTCTTTCCTATATGCTTCAGGGAAATTAGGAAAATTAGTTTTATCACTTTTGCATTTTCTCCAAGCCCCCATCTGTAGGGAAATCATTTATCTCACTTATTTTTAAAGTATCAATCTGTGTATAGGTGTTTTACACCATTTCAGTTACAGTGTCACTGGGCCATTTTTCATCCAGAGCATGTAAATACAGAAACACAATTTGCAGGCATTTACTGGCATAAACTCCAGAAGTGGCCAACTTCTTCTAAAAAGTTACATGGACTCATTCTGTCAGTATGCCATATGCCTGAGGTCCTCAGGTTATACAGTAACGGGTATCACAGAAATAGGATAGATATTCATTATCACTTCCCAAGGGAGTGTTTTGGATTAAATAAGTTAAAAATTCCCACTACACAGAAAGTCTTTGTTAAATGTGCTTTATTTTTTGCTGATGAGCTCATTACAGTATAACTGCTGACAAACCTCTTCTGATCCACGGCAAGATGTAACTGCTTTGGCCCAGTCATTAATTTAGGACACGAAGATGTGCTAACTAGTGTGTCACAATGGGAGGACTGTAATAATTGGAGGCAGATACAATCTATTAAACTTTCCCTAGTAATATGAGAAAAGCCTTGCACATGGCTCTCCATAGCAGTGTCCAGGGATATGTTCTCTTCAAATGACACCCCCTGAAGAATGAGTTGACTCTGAAGTCAGTCTTTATCTATGCTAGTACGTCAGAGGGTAGATTTTAGCTCAAAGTGTCTTAAAATAATTTTTCAATGGTTTACATTAGTAAAATCCTGCTGTGGGTTAAGACTTTGTCATCATGCATTTTCTGTGCTCCTTTTTCAGTGCTGCTCAGAGCCATGGGAAGAGCATGGCTTTTTCTCTGAGATTGAACTTGTGTGATCAGTGAACAAGTGTGCCCAGCGACCCGATTCCCTTGTAGAAAGGGTGTTGCAGGTGGTGACTGCAATGTGGCTGAGTCCCCATCCCATTCTGGGTGTTAGCAGAGCTAAACCACAGCAGCCCTTGGGTCACTTTGCCCACCGTGCTGAAGCCGTGCAGCAGGGGTGCTGTAGATCCACAGCCTGCAGCTTGCTTCTGTGCCTACAACCTAGAAGCAGGAGACAGTTATTTTCCAGCTTCCACTTAAGAGGTAGCATCTCAACTGTGACCTTCTGTGCCAAACTTTGTTCCAGAGCCAATCTGTAAATGCTTTGTATGTCAGCTTTAGCTGGGAAGTCCCAACCTCTCTCACCATCGTAACATTATCTTCCAAAAAGCCAATGAAAATATAGCTTTGATGTGTTTCTTTTGGTGCTCAGATGCCATTGCATGTGAGGTATTATCATGAAAACCACATTATCACAGTAACTCAGGGCCTTCGGGCATCTGATGTTGCCAATTGCCTTCACTTCTTGCTGGTATGTAATTTATCACCGGCGTGGCCTACCCTGCTAATATGTGCCCTTTGTGGGCAGAGGCGAAGCTAATGTACTTTCAAAGTGTATTTGAATTGCTTCCATAAATCACAGCTGTCACTGTGAGCAGTTTTATCACTTGCCAGAACAATATGTTACGCTCATGCTTTATAGTCTTGGTACTCCTCTGAACTTTTATTTGTGTAAATTGTAATGCATCATAACTTATTTTATCAAACAAATTTGAGCAGCCCAGGGGTTTTTTTATTACTATTATTATTTTATTTTTACATGGAAACTTTGCCTAGCTCTGTAAAGAAGAGCATTTTTATGGGATATGCTTTATAGTTGTAATTATTATTTTTTATTAGTAATTAGCTCTAAGAACACTTGCAGTTTGCTTTCTGTTTGTTAATTTTCATTCTCCTAAGAAGTTCATGCAGCTGGGGTAGCTTTGTTTATGTAGGCCATTTCCTCTCCTACTCTGCTGTGTAGCAAAAAGAGCAGCTACATGGCAATCATGGGCCATGGAGTTGGAGATAGGGAGGAAGAGCCTCCTTGCCTCATAGATTTTATTTGCTAAGTGTGCAGAATATCCACCAAATTAATCAGTTGTGTGGATTTAAAATAAAAAGCCTTGTGAAATCCAGAAAGCACTTGCAGGAGAGCCATCCTACCTGGGAACTGAAGGATAGTGTAACAGGGAAGTCACGAGTACTTATTTGTGCCTAAGGCGTAATTAATGCCTTCCTCTGGGAGTGCTTCCCCTCAATCATAGGAAGCAGCTGGGAGCATGAACAGCATGAGTACTCAGAGCTGTGCTGTGGTGCCCTGGCTCAGGCATGGGCTGGGGAGTGGGACAGCTGTGCCTCAGCAGCCAGAGCCACTCACCTGGGCAAGGACCAGCTGTGCCCACACTGCCTGCCCACCCTGTCCCTGTCGCGGGCGTGCAGAGTGGGGCTGTTCCCATCTGCCAGCTCAGCCTCCCCACCAGGCAGGGTCCTGGTAACATCACTGAAAACTCTGCACAGACACAAGGTCATCCATCATATTTTTCTTTTCCTTCCTTAGTCGTAGATCTGGTTATGAGTGTGACCTGTGACTGGTTTAGGACTTCACTGCAACAAGAGACTCTCCTCAGCTCTTCTTTCTCAGGGGCGCTCTGACATTAAATGCACTGTTTCCAGAACAATCAGTAAAATACCTCCGTTTTTACAGCCATGCTTAAAATACCAGTGAATATTTATGAACCAATTTGCCATGGCTTCTCTGTGATGGGAAAAAAAAAGTGGTTTTTTTTTTTTAATTGATGCAATAGCTCATTCCAGAATATGAAGACAACGTCTATAAAATAGTCAGTTTTATAATTAGAAAATTATTTATTTGCAGTGGATATATTTGCTAAAATGTGAAGATTGTAGTTCTCTGTTTTTTAACATGAAGAAGATATGCTAATTGTTTAAAGTTGAGCAGCGTCTCTAATGGAAATTTTTAGGTGTAGATCAAGTTCCTTGTGATGAGGAGTAGTCTAAAGGTATGACTTAGGTTTGTCCTTTTACAAAAGTTAGTGTTTATTCTCAAGGTTTGCACTCAGAATGAGCACTAGTTGCTAAAGAATGTTCTGCAGATGTGTTTGCAGATCCTGTGATTTTCTCTTTTCAAAAATTTTAGCTACACAGACATTTTCAGCAGATTGGCTAGGCATATCAGCTACCACTTCAGAAATGCATGTTGTAAATTTTACATGAAGAGACATTTTTGGCAGCTGCTTTGTGGTTTGACTTTGAGCAGCCCCAGAAAGGGTATGTGAAATCAGTTACCCCATCCAGACCACGTAAGCAAGAAGCAAGTATTTTAGCCTAAGGATGACTTGGAGGATGGTACTGCATTAAATTCAATGATTGCATGTAGAGGAATTCATATGTACTTCTGCCCATGTACATAGATCATTTCAGAGGAACTAAGGATGGAGGATACTCCTGATTCTGTGGGAAAAAAAACCAAAACACTAATAAACCTGGTTTTCCCACAGAAGACATCTCTCCCACCTTAGCTGAGCCTGGGGAGCTGGCAGATGCCTTTTAGCAAGCATTGTAAAGCCTTTGCAAACCCTTCCAATTTAACTTGAAAATGTCTGTTCATATTGCTTTGTTGACAAATCTCTGATTTGCAGAGACCTGTAGCTAAGATTTTGCTCTGGCAAACAACGCTTACTATGCCCTCTTCCTCACCTTCCTGCCAGTATTGACAGACTTAGAGCTCTGGGAATGTGGCCCTACCCTTGCAGGCACTGCCAGATAAAAAACCCCAGACATCTTTTTTTAGGTCAAAGAAGCATTCTTCATCTAACTGAAAATTTTGCAAAGCTCTGTGTGTAACTCTTAGCTAATTCAGCACTTAAAGGTCTCTTCTTGTTACAGATTGAAGATCAGATGTTTTTCCATTGACTTATTGAATATATAGCACTTCTCAGCACTGTTGGATTTGAAAATGATTTATGAAGATGCCACCCCTCAAAACGTTATTTTACAGATGACAAATAAGCAGAAAGAAGAAGTAATGCACTCAGAGTGTACTAGGTCCCAGGCAAGCAAAAAGCTATCAAAATTTACAATGTATGCAAGGAAAAAGTTCTGCTGCTGGCTCTCAAATCTACCTTGACAACACACTCAGGTTGATCTTCAGTATTTATGCTGAGTTGAAGACTCCATATGTTTATGGTCTTTATTGTGCATTTTCCATCGCACAATTTTTCTCTGATTGCTTAGCTGGCATCCATCAGGAATTCAGACTTTGCAAATACTTTTGGCCATGAAGACTGTAAACACAGCCTTGCTGGGGTTGCAAAATATTAAGTGCTGTGTGACAGCAAGTGCTGTGTGGCAGCTCTGCCCCAGTGATTTCTGAGAGCAGACATTGCCCTGGAGAGACCCACATCAGACAAAGCACAAATATTCAGAAGACTTTCCTACATTTAAATTTGTGCTATGCTTTGGGGTTTTTTGCTAATGAAAGTAAATTTTACATCATTTACAGTTGCAGATACTTTGAGGGGAGGTAAGGGGATCAGGACGCATCCTGTGGGTTTTGCAGAACAAGTCTGCATAAAATGCTCTTGCTTGGCAATCAGCTTTCTCAGGCTGTTGAACTGGATGAGTTAACCAATATCCTCTTCTGCAGTGGTAACACTGGACTAGCTACGGTGGCAGTTTTCCAGCTAACGTGCTGTGCAGTGAAAGCTGGGAATGAGTAAGAGCATAGGGATGTTTTCTTTCATGTAGCTGAATTAAACCATGTTCTGGCTGGACGTTTTGACATCTGTTGACCACAGGCTTGATTCCAGGCTTTCTCAAGCTTGCAGAAAGATTGCCCCTAGCATGAGTGAGGCAGGGAATGGGGGACTGGTGCCTGCCCATTTCCCAAGCACTGCTGTCAGCCTGTTGTCCAACTTGGTAGTCACTTGGGAATCAGTGCAGAAAATAAGTGGTGTTTTCTGAAGTCAGCTTCATCGTCCCTCTCCTTTTCTCTTTCTTCAGCTCTCTTTGGGCCAAGATTTCTTGGCACAGCTGTTCAGGAAAGCTTGCTGCTTGCAGCTGAGTGTCATTTCTATTAATTTCTTTCAAGAAAACACAGGGAATGTGTGAGTCCAGTCCAGGTGTTAATCCTCTTGTTTTCAAATGTGACATTAAACCCTTGTTGGAAAAAGCAAAGGTGAAAGTTTACATCCACAATGCATTTCTTTTTTTTTTTTTTTTGATGTTCATTTTATTCTGCAAGGGTTGAAAATGCATTTGCCTGTGATGTGGAGATAGGCAGGCTTTGTAGATTTAGCTGCCCAATTCATCAAAAGAATTTGTAAAACTGTATGAACAAGTTATTTTGCACATTCCTTGGCCAGTTGAAACCAAAACTCAAATTCTTGTGAAATGAGACTCATATACCCAAGGCAAACTAAGATATAAAACAAAATTGCCTATAGATACTAAATTTAAAAAAATAAATAAAAAATGAGTTTTGGAAATTGGTAATGTTCTATTTGGGATGTCAAAGGGGAATGTTTTTAATTTTTCAGACATTTTTTGCTTTTACTCATTTATTCCCTTCTTTGTGAGATGCACAGTTTGGCCACAGGGGAAGCTAACTGGGCAGTGGGATGACCACACCTGTAGATTCCACCCTTCACCTCCTTCCAAGAAAAAGCTTTAGCTGGAAGATACAGCCCAGCTGTAGTGCAGCATCAAATGTATAGCTTTTTTACCTATGTCAGAATTGCAATTAGCATTTACATTTCGGCAGAGATATGGAATGGAGTGGATGCCCATAACTGAGACTGATACAAAGTACTTACAGGCACTTTACAGGTCTTTTGCCTTGTAGTTCAAGGGCTAAAGGGAAGGGAGGGTCTCAGTGATAACAACTGGTTTAGCAAAGGCTTAACCCAATTTCATTAAGGCATTTTAAGTAAGAAAGACAGGAAATGTAAACTAGGGACTACAGTAAACTAGAATGGTTGGTAATTACAATGCAGACATGAATGGGAGCTCCCTGTGTCTGTGCCACAGAAGTGGAGTAAGGTAGACTCATCCCTGATTGCCATTTGGTTTATTATTTGCCAGTATCTCTTGGTACACAGCCACTGCTTAGTCTAATGGCTCTTTCATATAGGCACATACAAGTGCAAGGGCCATGCAGGAATGCAGGCTCAGTCCCACCTTGCTCCATTTTTCCTCTTGGGGGTTAAGCAGTGGTTGTGCAGAGGGATAGGAGAAATTAATTTGTTTCATATATTGTAGAAACTGAATTTTATTGGAATGGGACATCTCTTTCTTTAATTTGATTGCTACCTGCCTGGTCAAGTTTCTCAGAAGCCTTTTAAAGCAATGCTAAGAATATAGTGTGAATAAATGTGCTTGTATCTTTCCCCACTGGAGATGCTCTCCTTCAAGGGGTTGAGTTCCCTGGCCTCAGTCCAGAAGTTTATTCAAGCCTGTAAATCATTGCTCTGAAATCAAGAAATTAACTTATATGCTTAAAAGTTAAGCAAATTCTCAAGGGCTCTGCTGTATAGGGACCGGAGTAATCACTGTGTTGCAGGCGAGTGCTTCTAATATGCTACAGAGCCGGTTAAGGTCGATTGCTAACCCCAGCAGTCTTTGGATTGCATTCTGCATGGGTGCACTTGGAAAAGATGAGATTTTTGCAGTTGGACCCATATGGGCAGACATATGCTCCATCAAAGTCCTGTTGGCTTCAGTATTGTCCCTGTGCCTGTTTGCATCGGGCTGGGGGCTGTAGCCCATAACTTGCTGTGTCCTTATGTTATAGGTAAACAAACAAACTCAAGGCTTTTTGCTCAGTGATTTGGTACCTGTAGGTGTATGCAGAAGCTGTGGGGAGGAAGAGTGCCATCAGGCAGTGGCTGTGTCTTTGTTGCAGGCAGTATTTACAGCTGATGTTGTGTTTATGAAAACTCTTCCTGAGGCTGAGACACAAAACAAAGCCCAGATTGTGAAGGTGAAAAAGCAGGGTTTGGTTGTGATAGCAGTCGTTTACCCCAATCTCCCCACAGTAAAATGGAACACAGTTTCATTTTACTGCACTGTTTCACCAGAACCAGATCCTGTCTTCTCCCAATAGAAAGGATGTGAGCAGAGCAGGAGCCTGTACCTGGAGTTGTGTGGAAAAAACCAGCCTGGCAGAAGCAGTGACAGCCCACGGATCATCCACATCCACAACTGTGCTCAGAACAGCAGTCCCTGCTCAGAATAGGGGTCTAAGTACTCAGCACACATATTTTGGCATACTTTCCAGAAGAGTATTCTGCACTTTTCTCTGTGCAAAGGATTTCCCTTGGGTGCTTATTTTCATACCTCCAGCTGTCTTGTCTATTCAGGAATGCATCATCTTCACTATACGGACTGTAGCTATTCCTTGAAGTTTACACAGTATCTGGCATATAGGTTCACTTTGAGCTTGTGCTTGTAGATATTTCATCAGTATCAAGAGCTGATGCCAAGATAACAAGCTGATATCAAGAGCAAAGTTACAGATAGATCAATACACAGGGGCTCAACAATTTGTTTCCTCATACCTGCTATTATTTATTAGGGGTCAATCCAGAAAATCAGACCAGAAGAAATGAATCTGATAAAATTCAGTGAATCTGTGGTTTGCAGCTTGCATGGAAAATTTGATCCTGTTAGTTTTGTATTTGTGCTTTTTTTGAGTCACACTGAAATTTGTTTTTGTGGTTAGCTGTCCCATTGCTCAGTTCCTTAGGGATTTACTAACAAAATCAATAGATATTGTATATAATAGTTATGCTATGGCCATAAACTGTTTTATATAAAACAATGCAAACATAGACACAGGTACATATAGGGAGTATTGCAGCTGCTGTTCCTCTGATGAGCGCATTACATGCCAAAGGAATCTTACTGTCAACACTAATGGGTTCTTACGTCGGTGTTTTAGTTGTACATTAGCTATTGCAAAACCTCCTAAAGAGGAATTGCAGCAGACATCATCAATGTAACAGTCTGTGGCTACAGCAAAGGCTGTACCAGATCTGGATCTGTTTTGGTCTTTAAGCAGTAAATGTCCCTTCAGAGCATCTAGTTTCTCCAGAATTATCTATTGGCCTGCCAATGGGTCTGTGTTGGCTCTCCTTAACATTGTCAGGATTGGTGGGCAGGGTCTGAGAGCAGGATTACTCCTGGATGTTCCTTAGCACTATTTTGGACCTCCCTGTTTTTGTGAGAACTGTGCGTGAGCTTGCAATACATGTCTTCAGTGGCTTAGCTCTGTTGGGATGAGAAGGCTTCACCCCTTTCACAATAATGTTTCCCAGGTCCTGTAGTACCCTCCCTGCAGGCACCTCAGCTGGCTTTGGGCATCAGCAACACTCCGGTGTAAACCCTTGCTCATGGTATTGCCCAAAGGGAAATGCTGTCTGAAGCTCATTTCTCCAGAGCTGTTGAGCCTGTTCATGTGGCTCCATGGATTAACTTATTTCAAAAGCACAAAATACTTTCCTCTCTCTCTTTATTTCACCTGTGTCATTTGCTGGCTGGGTGACTTTTTTTTTCTTTTTTCTTCTTGGTCTCCAATAAAATGCAGAAGCCTCAGATTACAAAAACAGCTGCACATGCCTTGGGTTAATTCGTTTAAGTCAGGCTCCAGGGTCTGGGCAAGTGCCAAGATCCTGGATCAGCTGCTTTACCAGAATTAGGCTGCTGTAATGGAGCCCTGCATTATTGTGTTGCAATTATTTTGGATTGCAGCTGGCTGTTCCCTCTATTTTTCTTACTGAAGTGAGATAAAAGGATTTTGTCTTAAAAATAGAATTTTCTTTTCAGAATCTTACAGAAGCTTTGAGTTACATACCATGTCTGTAAGAGGTGCCCCTCTGTTTATCTTCAGATTTATATTCTAGGAGCAGAGCAAGAAATATTTGTCTTAGTTTTTGAAGACCAGGAAGAGTGCTTAAAGGTCTCAAAACATAAAATAAATGTGTATTGGAAAGGAAATAAAAGAAGTTATTAAAGTGTCATATAATAACATGGTTTTAGGTTCTCAGCAAGGACCAGGGTTTATTTTCAGCATTGTGCCACTTACTAGTAGCAAGTTCTTCTTAAAGCTGTCCCTATAATTTTGAAAGCCTTTGTGTAGAGAAGTAAAGGAATGGATCCAGATTTTAAATGGAAGAAAAACATTTCCCCAGCCTTGAGTCTCCTGTATTTGTTTCCATTCAAGCTCTTTTTGTTGCCTATTTATATACATTTCTTGTCAAATAACAGCTCTCTCAGGTTCTCCGATTGATAGCAAAAAGTAAACTGAATGCAATCATTTATCTTTGAACTGTTCAACTGTGCCCTTCTTCATGTTCTTGTTAATAATGCCAGGTCTCCCAGGAGCACTCTCAGGCAATTTTATCACATAAGCTTTTTGTTTGACCTTACCTGCTGTTCCCCTGGAACATAAGGGGGGCAAAAAAAGCCAAAATGCCAGCCTGCCTTAATTAAAATTTTAGTCTCAGAAGATGTTACAGTAGGTGATTTCATTAGATACATAATGAAAGTATTTAATCATGCCTCCTACTTGTCTGGGCCTTTTTACTTGGTAGTGAAGTCACTGAGTTTTAAACCAACTCTGTTCAGGTGTGGAAAAGTAACTGATTTATGAATCTTTAAGTGATTCATAAATTCATTTTACCCAGAATTTTGCATGTTTGCCCTCAAGGTAGTTGCTTGGATGATGAAGTAGAAGGCACTAAATAAATGTTCAGCAGTCTTTGCAAAAACACTTTTCCCCCATGGGGTATCAAGCATGCATGTAAATGTTTTTTAAAAGATAATGCTATTCCTCATTTCCAGGTTGGAACTTGGCATCATAGAAAAAGGGTAAAAGAATGGGTAGGAGGGTAAAAGGTAATGGATATTTCTTTGACATGTAAGAAGTGCTAAATTTCACCTTGTGATATGTGGTGTTACTTTCCTCATTTCTCATTGCCATAATCTAAATCACCCCAGCAGGAGGCTTTCTATCTCCCAGGTGAACCCATTTGTTCTATGCAGCGACTATTCGCAAGGAAGAGTCTGTGCACAAAGCACTCCATCTTGGCTTTTGTAAAAATGTACCTTATTTTAGTTTATATAGCAGAGTTAAAAAATATGTTTTTGAGGCTCTGATCCTGCACGTCTTTTGAACCAGGAGGGTTTGTTTTGCTAGGAAAGTTGTGTTACTCCCCTAACTTTTTTTTTCCATTTTGTTAGCAGTGGAGAAGTGCCCCCAGTTGGCAGCATTGTCTCGAGTAGCACATGAAAACATCCATGCTTCAGATGCTCTGTGCTTTGGGCTTCTTCCAGCCCCAGGGGTTGCAAAGCAAGTAAAACCAGGATTTCATATAGCTTTTTGAGGAAGAATAAAGCAAGAGGACAAGGAGGGGCAGTTCACCTGGGTAAGATAGATCCTGTTGTAGCACTCTAGAACTCGCCACATGGGCGATTTTAGAACTGTTATCTACACAAAAAAACCCCAAACCAAATAAGACCAAAAAAAAAATCTAGTGCAGCAGAGTATTTTTATCAGCAGTTTTTACTAAATCCAACAAATAGTTTGCTCTGGAATAATTCAAAATTGCAGGATATTTCCCAATTTTATTTCTTCTTCTTCTGAAGCTGGATGAAGGTGTTTTTACACTACTGCTTTTGTGGGATATGTAGCTTTATAAACCAGGGGTAGAAAGAGGGGTGGGGAAGACAGGCCACCTTCTGTTATCCAGTATTTTTTGTTCTTTCTTTTGTGATAATAAATCTTACTGGCTCATATCTCTGATGCATATACATCTTGTTAGGTTTCTTAATGCAGCTGAATATGGCTGTTTGTCTGTGAGTCTGACAACAAATGTGGCTGTTGGTCTGTTACCAGGTTTGCGAAGCATGAATGTGTTTTTTGCAGAGCTATGGCCAATTTAGGGACTGGGAGCTATGATTCTGGCAGCAATTATGTTTCAAGACTCAAAGTTCAACATCCTGCAGTTTTATAACCCCAGCTCTGCAGAGAATTATTCAAGTTGCTGTCATTGTAATCACTTTAGGAATACATTTGCTGCGTTATGTTTCCAGTGAATGTAGCTGGAGTGCCATTAGCTAAAAATTGTTTTGATCTCGCACAACTTGAAAGAATTGATGCCATTAGTTTAAAATTTTGAAAACAAAACTAACATAATAACCCATGGTTTCCCCTGCAAGCTGTACTGCTGGAGTGGGATGTGCTTTTACCTGAAATGAAAGAAGCCAAACTGTGAGTCCCTTGTGTTAAAAGGCTTCTCCTGTTTCTTGAGGGTCTGAACTTGCAGAGTGCTGTGGGGGAAATGAGTCTGTGTGCTGTTATGGGTTTTGACACATGCTGTTTTACATGCTACCTCATACCTCTGTACCTTTTCTGTTGTTTCTTAAGACTCCCTTGTTTCAGGCATAGGTATTCTTGTTTGTTTTTTTCCCTTTGTATGTGCATGAAAACTAAATAAAATAACTGCATGGTCTTGTGTTTTGAGGGGAAAGGGATGGAATTTTAGCATCAGCTATTATGTATTTGTCCTTCTAGCACACATGGTGTCCACTTCACACCTCTAAGTTATCTGTGATGTCTTTAAGTAGAATATAAAGCTCAAATGTCTTACTAGGTCAAGACATTTTTATGTGTATTGCAGAGAGAAAGCAGACACAGTAGGAATGGATAGATCAACTGCAGCAGATTTGCTTTGCAGCGTGCTTTGGATTTTAGATCCAAGCTTAAACTACAAAATTGTTTACAAAGAGGTTTGGATTCCAGCTGCACAAGATGCAGCTTAAATCTTCAGACTCAGACAGAAAATAACACCAGGATGGAGACACTAATTAATGTGTCTTCTGTGGGAGTCTTCCAAACTGCAGACACTTTGGGGTGAGGCTAAAATCAAGATTAGCTTAAATTTATAGATTATTTTACATTTTCCATGGGAGTTTAGTCCATCATTTGCAGTGAAACTTGCCAGATAATGGTCAACTGCATAATGAAAAAAACCCCAAACATTTTCCTCAGGCAATTGGGCACCCAATTCTAACACATAACACCTGGACATGAGAAGCCAGTGAGAACCCAGTGCCTTGGAGAAGCACTCCTCTAGAGAAAGCAGTGCACAGGGATGGTGTTACAATGTCCACATGGGAGATGAAACACCTGGTGCAGTCCAGTACTTGAACATCTCATGCAAAGTCAGGAGATTCTGATGGACCTCTGGAACAAGAAGGGCTTTGTTCTGGCTGCCAGAAAACCCTTGCCTCAAACTCCTGTTCTCACTTTTGCTGGGAATGGATCTCATTATTTGGCTCACACAACTTGGCCAACTGTCCTATGCAAGGTTCTCCAACTAGGCTGGCTTTCCTCCTGTTTTACAAATATTTAGTGTGTTTGAGAATGAAAAGGTTCTTTGGGATGCTTAGGAACATGGCTTAGTGGTGGACTTGGCAGTGCTAAGAGCAATGGGTGGGCTTGATGAATTTAGAGGTCTTTTCCACCCTGAGCAATTCTGTGATTCCATTCTGTGATTCTAAGACAGTGTTTGGTCTTGCTGGATGGCTTGTTTCAGTATTTTTCTTCCTTCCCATTTTGCAAGTACTTTGGGATGGACCAGCTGAGAGCTTTTGGTAAAAAAGGAAGCTGTCAAAAACTTTACAGAATGTACTGATGTGTCTATGAGTGAATTGTAGTTCTACAAGGACATTTTTTCTTCTCTGGTTATAACTTGAATCATGGGCATTGTAAATTTACATTATTGTAAAGTAAAAGCTACATCCATACACTGTAATACTTTGCCTGTAGATTATTTTAAAAAGTAAAGGAGAACGTAGCCTAGTAAAATTGTGGGAATAGAGACCAACCATATTCTTTAGTCTACAAAGTCTACTGAGCAGTACTCCAGCCAGGGGAAAGTGAACTAAAATAGGCCAGAAATATCCCTTAGAATACCCACTGTACACAGGTGAACTCTGCTTGTGGAGTGAACTGGGTGGCATTGCCAGCATGTGATCAAAGAGACTGGGGAGAGGAAAAAATTAGTGCTTTTCCTTGGGAGACAGGAAAAGTGTTAAGAGCTAACTGGCTAACATTTGCCTAAGTATTTCAAATCTGGAATATGTAATTTAATGGTCTGACTAATACTGGACAATGAGCACATTCTAATCATATCTTTATTACCAGAAGTTCTTATTAACCTGATGAATATCTTCTAGCAAGATGTCCATCCTCATTTTAGAGAATTTAAGTAATACAAATGTCCTTCCACTGTTGGTAAATTGCCTCCTTGTTAATTATAAGGGGTCTGTTGAAACTTTGAATTTTACTTCTAATCTGAAAAGTTCTAGGTTTATCTTCCAGCCATGTAATTTTATTATACCATTTTCTGGTCTGTTCAAGAACTATTGTTGTCATTTAACTCCAGCCAACAAGTCAGCCCCATGCAGCTGCTTACTCACTCTCCCCAGTGGCACAGAGAAGAGAATCAGAAAATTAACAATGAGAAAATTCACAGGTTGAGGTAAAGACAGTTTAACAGGGAAAGCAAAAGCCACATGTTCAAGCAAAGCAAAACAAAGGATCCATTCACCAACTCCCATGGGCAGGCAGGTGTTCAGCCATCCCCAGGAAAGCAGGGCTCCTTCACACCTAAGAGCCACTTAGGAAGATAAATGCCCACTCTGAACACTCCCCACTCCTCCTTCCCTCAGCTTTATATGCTGAACATGTTGTCATATGTTCTGGGTTATCCCTTTGTTCAGCTGAAGTCACCTGTCCCGGATGTGTCTCCTCCCAAATTCTTTGTTTACTTCCAGTCTCCTTGCTGGTGGGGTGGTATGGGAAGCAGAAAGTCTGAGTAAGCACTGCTCAACAGTAACTAAAACATCCCTGAATTAACAGCACTGTTTTCAGCACAAATCCAAAACTTAATCCCATACTAGCTACTAAAAAGGAAATTAATTCTACCCTGGCCAAAACCAGCACAACTATCTATTTGCAGATACCTCTTCATCTTTTGAATAAGCTGAGCAGAGTGAGCTCATTAAGTCTTTCAGAAAGAGGTGCACTTCCTGACTTTGGATCGTGTTTTAAGCTTGCTTCTCAGCTCTTATCAGTTTTGGGGAGTCTTCTGCAAATGTAAGCACCTTCTGTGTGCAGAATTTGCTGTTAGAATGTTTTCAAGGACTTCGCAGGCTATTCCTTTGTGTCTGCACCAAGAGTTGGTGCTTGTTCCCCTTGACTTTTCCATGAGAGCTCAAATTCAATTTCTTTCCAGTGCTCCTGGCATTTGCAGCAGAGGCTGAGCTGCTCCATAGTGGGGGAGGTAGGGGGAGGAAAGCGAGGGTGGCATAAGGCACCAGAAGGGCACTAGTTGCAGAGCAGGCAGGAGCATGACCAGATCTGTATAGCATTCCACCCTGGCCAGTTACTTCTGCTTGAGATTTCCCTTTTGACTTTCTTTTGTACTTTGCTTGCCTAAGCCACTGAAGTGTGTTGCCAAGGTACCCAAATTTTAGGTGGCACTGCACTGAGTAAAGCAGACAGGGAGCAGGTGAGCTCTCAAATCATGTTACAGCAAAAGCACTGTGAGTGTATGTGTTTGCATTGGATGGGCTTGGATGCAAGGACTCTGTTCAAGTGGTAAGGGTACAATAAGATTTGCAGTTCAGGGAGTCTCACCTGCACTTGTCAGACACTCTTTACCCACAGTGCTGATACACGTGTTCCGAAGGTGTGCTGCTAACACGTGCTTCAAATCTAAAATGAGCAATGAAACAGTCCCTCCCAACATGGATGTGCCATCCATGAAGGATGCACGCTGAGGCCAGGAGAGCACCAAACATGCTTTAATTGCAGCTCTGGGTGACACTGCTGGCAGAGGTGTAAACCCACTGTATTTTGTCTTTTGAGCTGTGTAGGCTCATTAGGAAATTGAAACATTTGTGGGTCTTTCATGCAGTCTTCCTCCCCTGGGATGTTTAAGTTAGATGACTTTCAGCATGGTGATGCAGGCTGTAAAGCTTCAGAGAATTACCTTGATGGTGTGATGGCCTCTTCCATTTCAGCTGGAATCCAAGGCTCATCTTTCCTCTGAGGCATTCATTGAAATTCTGTGCACGATTTGTTCCTCTGGTTGTTTAACAATGTCTCTCATGTTTGCCCTGAATTAAAAAATCCTTCTTTGTAGCAGAGATAACATAGAGCAGGATGATATAATTGCAGTAAAGAGGCCCTGGAGCTTGCAGTAATAGGATGGTTCATCTGATGTGTATTGCCATTAGAAAATAACCCACGTATGTATGTTCTCAGGGGACAGTAAAGAGTCTTTTAAGGATTGCTCTTTATGTAGTATGAAAGCTAATGAGCAAAAGAGCAAGTGCAAAGAAAACTATTGCTGCATAAGCATGTTGCCACTTCTTGTTCTCGTTTTCTTACACCTGCGTAGCTCCAAAATCCACCTCTGCCCAGTAATGCCTCGTTTTTCATGCACTGCAGTCAGTTTTCAAAACTTTTGAGAATGAAGTATTACTTCCATGTCACTGAAAAGTAAATAGCACGTGAAAAGCATGGCATAGTTGGAGGATTGTGCTGTGTGTGTACAAATTAAGTAATTTTGGATTTTGGTGAAGTGGCACTCTTTGATAGTCTGTGCCTGAGGAAAAAGAAAGAAAAAAGAAAGATACAGTTTCACAAACAGTGCCAAAAGGTTGATATTAATCTCAATTCTCCCACCTCTATTCTTTTTCCTGGCCAGAGTGCAGAAACATACAAAGATATCAACACACAGTAAACACTGGAGGAGCTGTTTCAAATATTACATGGAGAATTTGGGCTGCAGTGGTAGGAAATTCAGAGCAGCTGGTTTTTGATATTAACAACTTCTTGTCCAAATGGATTGCCACTTAGAGTGCCAATTGTTCTACTTGCATTTGTGCTGAAACAGATGCCATTTAGCAGAACAGATATTGGCTTTTTTGTTTTGACACAGCATTTTTTTTTCTTGCTTATGGAGCTTGTTGTAGATAAAAAAATTAATGCTCTTTTTAATATTCTGCACCTCCTCTGTACTGTTGGAATATACTTTTGTACCTTGTGATGTTTTTATGTTCAACAGAGTGGATGAACCTGCATCTTTCTTCATGTATTTAGCATAATAAAGGGTCAGGCTTTGCTATCAGGTAAAATGAAGTGCCTTTACTTGAGATGCAGAACCTTGAAGAAGATGCTGTATTTTGACTAAATGCTCTATTGGGTTCTATAGCAAAGTCTGACATCCATAGCTTCATTTAGTTCCAAAGAGTACCGATCTTAAAAAAAAGAAGGCCATGAATATTAAGTAAGGAAGAGATGACAGGCAGACAGCATCTTTGCAAAGATACTCACAGGCCAGTAAACTTCTTAAACATCCCTGTTTCTACTCACAAGTCAGGGGAGTCAATATTCAAGAGTACTTCCTTCTGGACCAAAGAAGTGACTTATTTTCCCTTAAAATCTAAGAGGGTTCAGGATACAACCTCTTTGCTCCCATCTAATGAAATTAGAAGTATGTTAGTTTGCACATGAAGTACTTATCTGCTTGTACTGAGGCTTTTCTGTGTGGTCAGAGCATTGCAAAGGGCTTACATAAGGGAGTAGGAAAAAAGTCTTATTCTCACTTCCAGGGATGTACGCAGTACTCTGCAGGTTGGGGCGGGGGTGAGGGGTGCACATGTCCTATGAGCAGGAGAAATTGCTAAAGTCCTTGAAGAATGTTAAAATAAGATTGTTAAAATAATAATGCATAGCCTAGTGGACCTCAGCTCTTCAGCCCATCTTCTTTTCATATTTGTGCACCTAAAACCTGGAGTGGTTATGTCATGTACTAAGCAGTGCTTGCTAGTACAGAGGAGATTTTCAGGGCTGGGTGTTTGTGTGTGTATGTCATTGGAACTCGATGGTCTTTAAGGTCCCTTCCAACCAAAGCCATTCTATGACTCTGTGTTTTTGTAATACCCCCGGGAGATCATGCCTATGTGTTCCTCATAAGGGTATCTACTTCAACTTTTCCATAATTTTTTGTTTCATTTTGATAGTCATGTCTGCACTGGGTAATAAATCTGTCATATTTGGAGAATATGGAACACAAAGCTGAGGTGAAGAGAGAGCTGTGTATTCAAACACGCAGCAGACTATTAGCAGTAGTCTGACTAAAGTAATGTTAATGCCATCATATTTACTAGAGATAACAGAAGGGCTGCTTTCTACCTGAACCCAGTGGTGTCTCTCTGTCTCTGCAGAGCACCAGTCTGCTGCCCTGTGCCAGTGCATCACAATCCAAATCTGTGAGCCCAAATACAGTGTTCAATTACATTCCCCAAAAGTGTCACTTGATCCCTGGTCTGCCATCCATCTATCATTCTTTACACATCTGGGACTTACTTTAACAACTGCAGGTGACAGGAGATGAATTTCATGGGTCTGCTTCTTCTGTCAGTTGACACCCCTGTACTTAAACTTCAGTCCTGCAAATACCAGAATAGTAATGCTAAATTTTTTATTTCCATCCTTTATTTCCCTCCCCCCCCCCCCATAATTGGTGTACTGGAGCAGAAGAGGACTTGCAATTTTATTATTGCTGTATAAGCCTTCTGCAAACTCAGTTACAGCAGTTCTGATGTTGGTAATTTTTATGACTAAAAAATATGCTGACACAGTGCTTGGGCATAGGAAAAGAGCAAATCTGAATGTATAATAATCTGGTGAGTTTGGGAGATGTTTAATGCTACATCCCAGCCAAGTTAATCACTCACGGAATTCATTTTTTTTATTTTGCTCAGTTGACTGGAGACATTAATCTCAGAAATGGCATCTTTAATGCCAAATACTTGACCAGAAATCCTAACATTTCCCTGGCATCAGAACAGGTTTTGAAGGAAAGCTATCAACTGACAATAGACCAGCAGAAACAGAGACATTTGTCACTTTATTTTTCTTACATAATGAAGAAATATCCAGATGATGGTTTTCACTTTGTGAAGTATATTGAACCATGTACTGTATTCATGAATATAAATTGAGCAGACATGACACAAATTTTTCATAGAAAGATGACACAGAGTTGTTCCTTCTGGTAGTTCTTCTTTGTCTGAAATATGCTTATTGTAAGAACATCACCACAGAGTTAATAGTGCACTGCATAACTGCATGTTAAAAATACGAGTGCTAAAGAACACAGAATGTGTTAAGGAGAAATTATTCATAGATTTATAATACCTATGTCTGGCCACATTGTGCAAGGACAGGATCTTTCTGCATCTTCCTTTCCTACTTTTTCTGCAAAGTTCTTAATTGCTAAATATTAGCATCACCCAGCCAGCCCAGTTCCATCTGTCTAGGCTCATTCCCAGGCGAAACCGCGGTGCTGCCGAGCAGTGCACCATTTGTGCTTGCCTTCCCATCCACAGTGCTGCCTCATTAGCAGCTTGGCTCTCCAGATCATGCAGTCTTTGCCCATTTCTCCATTAGTCCTAGAGAAGCTGTCCCAGCAGAAAACCTGCAATATTGTGGTGACTTTGAACACAAAGTTAGTGACAGGTTAAAACAGAAGAGTAAGCTTCTCATCCTTGTGCAGGTGCTGGTGTGTTAGCAGTGTTCCTACTGAGCAATGAAGAATTTGATCACTCAAAATTTATGATTTTCCTGCTTTGATAAACATGAAACTAGTGGGATGGAATGTGACCCTTAATATGCTCTAATTACATAAAAAACCTTGCAAGTGAGAACCAGTTTGTATGGAGATGTTCTTCTTGATTAAATAAAGGCTTTTCTGTTTACATCGTGCTAAGGAACTGCATTAGAAGGAAGGTAAGAGGGTGAGGTAAGAAATGTGACCTGAAAGAAACTGTCAGGTTAGACCGCGAAGGCCAAATGCTGATGTCCTTGAAGTTGTTGGGAGTTTTGCCTCTCAGGAAATAGCCAAAGGACAGTAGCACCCTGTGTCTCTTTATGGCTTTACAGCCCTGTGCTGCAGTCAGACATTCCTCCAGGTGGTCTCTGCCACGGTGTTAAAAAGCATAAGGAAAGTGTGCTGCCCCACTCAGGTCAGCCTGCCAGGGCTGCCGCAGGCTCATGGCACTTACTTATTGCACTGCAATTTCTGTTTCCAGTAACACTTCTGTAGGAATGAGTAAGTTTTTTACTAAGGCAAGGATAAATTATGGGATCATTTGCTGTGCCTTAGAACAGTTGTAATTTTGCCCCTACAAGCAACAGGGTATTTGAAGACGTCTTTCTTCTTCCAGGTTACCAGCCTGTCCTGCCGAACCAGCAGCAGGGGTTCCAGGGTCTCATGGGAATGCAGCAGCCGCCCCAAAGCCAGAACCTGATGAATAATCAACAGGGAAATCAGGTGCAAGGCATGATGGTGCAGTATCCAGCCATGTCGTCTTATCAGGTATTTAGGAACTGTAAGGAAAGACTGCTTTTCTTGGAGAATGCTTAATTGAATTAAGTTTTTGCATCACACAGTGCTCTTATAACTTCATTTGGACAGTGTGTGGCAGGAAGCCTTCTGATGAATACGCTCCTAAGTCAGATCGGTTTCTTTGCTTCTTGTTTACATGGTCTTAGTACTCCTGATTTTCATTCTGATTTCGGAATGTTTCAAATGAACTATTTGTTACAGCCTACAGTGAGGGTAAAATGTCACAAAGATCGAAGGAATTAGACTTCTTCCTGTGAAGAAAATTAATTTTAAAAAATATAAGAACATTGTTCATTTCTTCTCTTTTTTGCCAGTGCAGTACTGTTTCCTGTAATGAAGTTGAGGGCTTTGCCTGATCCAGTTAAAAATTACTCATCTGTGGAGACTCCTGCCAAGGATCTCACCATGTCTTCTATAACAAGCTGTAGCCAGATGGATTATTGTTTATTGGGTTCTGGGGAGAGGGAAGGCAGTGGCTTGATTTTTACCAAGTCCGTAAGTTACCCAGACTTATTTCCCCACCTTTATACCTAGTTTCTGTGAGTTATGCCAAGAGCATGTGAGAGGTGGCCTGTGCTTACGCTTCCTACTGGTCCCTCTGGAAAGTTAAGAAACTAAGCAACATCTAATTCATTTTAATAGATTGCACTGATTGAGCAGCCATTCCCCTTTTCCCTCAGCTTCTTTGAAAACACTGCACCGACGCAGGTGGAAATGGGGGAATTGCTTGTGGGTAAAATTTTCCCCTTACATCTTCAGAATTACTATAGTGAAAAAGTGTTTTAAAGGTTAATGATCAAGTTACAGGTTTAGACTGTTCAGATGGCCTAGATATACCAGGGTCGAGTCTTTTGTTTGCACTGATCCCAATAATTCATATTCTAGTAGGTCACGACAGAGACACTTTCTAGGCCTAAAAGCAGAGGGAATTCTCTTTAAAACCTTCTCTAACAAAAAAATCCTCAGAGATGAGAACAATTCTGAGCAGCAGAAAATAGCCCGTTTTGGCAGAACATGCAGTATACTCAAATTCAGCTAGAAGGAACATAGGGGTACTGGAACCTACTTTAACTTGCTTAGTAATTGCTATCTTTTTTTCCCTGCATCTTTCCATATTCCTACCTAGGTGCCAATGACCCAGGGTTCTCAAGGATTGCCGCAACAATCATATCAACAACCAATCATGCTACCTAATCAATCAGGTCAAGGAACACTTACAGCCACTGGAATGCCTGTCTACTGTAATGTCATACCTCCTGCCCCACAGAACAACCTCCGGTTGATTGCCCCACACTGCCCCTCCAATAACGTTCCAGTTATTTCTGCCAGCTGCAGGACAAACTGTGCAAGCATCAACAATGCAGGGTGGCAGGTCAAGTACTGACACTGTGGCTTTAGATATATGAGGATAGCGGTGCATTATTTGACAAAAAAATCATGGCCTTCAAATGAAGAGGAACACAACAGAATAATCAGTTGAGGACACAAGTACTGACTATACTCAAGTGATTTGCTGCTGGAAAAATCTGTAAAAAAAAAAAAAGAAGTAAAATAAATTTTGAAAAAAAAAATGTTTGCTGGTTAATGGTGCATATTTTTGTCATGTCTGCTAGGTATGCCTTTATAGCTTAGCTAGTGACATGAATTCATTGAGGTAAGATTTTTTCCTACCACTGAACACCACTGTGTAGATTGTAATATCCCCGATTCGGATTAGTTTTGTACTTTGTGTTGAGTTTGTGAAGCTAAAAGTATTTAAAAATATAATAAAATCACATTGTACCAAAGCTGTAATGGAAATGAAAAAAAAATTGAAAACAAAAAGAGAATTACTGGATGGAAGGAATAATTTATATACACTATAGAGTTTTTTTATGGATATATACTGTATTGTAGTGCTTAATCACAATAAAGCTATTTGACCTCATGAAGGAAGGTCATGTTTCTACCACCTGCTTGGTCTCCTCTGTTTCTGAGTGAGTGAATTTCCTTTTGTTTCTTCATTGTCTTGTTTCCAGTGAAACTAATGGGGAGATGGTGCCTAATGGGCTTAGAGGAGTTTGATGAGAAGGCAACATAGCTGTGTGTCAGCATGCAATACCATAACAGCTAAGACCACTTTGGAATTGTAGCATAGCCACCCAGCAGGTATCCAGTGAATGATACCAGTTCACCTTAAACTGAGTTTGCACTTTTCCAATCCCTAGGGCCAGGAATGTCACAAACACAATTCATCATTGCTGCAAGCCTCTACTAAGTCCCACCTCTTCAAGAGAACATACAACAATTGTACATGATTGCTGTCCCATGATATTCCATCCACTGGATGGAAGATAGTTAGTACTGATGTAGCAAGCACAGTACCCAGCAATGCTGCTACAAAGAGATGCTCTACCCAATTATTGGTGCTCCAGCTGTAAAGCCGTCTTGACTAAAGAAGATGATCCAAGAATCAGGTCTGTCATTTTCAAGTAAGTGGGGATGAACAATATATTTGGGGGGGTTGGCTTTTAAAGCACAGTGGTTTGTCAGAAAGGTTTAGAACTTTTTTCAGTTCCTGTGGTGTTTTTTATGTCTATCTTCACTCAAATTCCCATCTTGTTCTGGTAAATGGTTCCTGATTCATTAATACTGCATGGAGTTTCTCTTGTTGCTTCAATGATGATGGCATTTGAGACAAACGTCTGAGTCATTTTTCACTTAAACTTCATTTTTGATCAATTTTGAGCATCTTTACAATAGTTAAAGTTGGGCACTCCAGAATTATGGATACAAATTTTGAAAAAAACCGAGATCCTTCTTTTTGTGTGTAAAATCTTTATGTGACATAATCTGATTTTAGGTACCCAAGATTACAGCAGCCTGCATGGCCCATGACCAGTGTTAATCTGAATGTGAAACAGCTTTAATTTTACCTTTAGCATATGTGGCCTTTCCTTTACTTTCCACTTCAGCTGTGGAAACAGGAACTGGAGGGGCTACAATCTGTATTTGAAAGAAACATTTTTCTTTCTGTACAATGAAGAGATATCTTTCACAGTTCAGTCCTTTTTTTACATATGTCTTGAAGTTTTTTACATATGTGTCTTAAAGTGTGGAATCCAGTCCTGTGGGATCATAAGAAAGCCAAACACTGAATTTTATGTAGTGTAATCACGATTCATTTGCTGAGAGACAGTCAAGAGCATGAGCAGTTAAGTAAACACAATTCACTCTTCAATTAGAGGTGAAATGCCTTGGGAGAGCCTGCTGATTGATTTTTTTTTTTTCTTTTTTCAAATCAAGATACTGCATTTGAATTTTGCTTATGACCCTGAGCTCTCATGCCAGATTCCCTGCACTGTATGCCTTATTTCCTTTATGTGTTTCGTATACAACAGAGGTTTCTGTCCTAGTGTGGCTACAATTACATGTAATTGCTGCTGTGGCATCACTGACAGCTGAATGAATGGGTGTCCTTCTCTGTCAAGGCTCTACAGTTCCAGCAGGAAGGACCTACCTCTAGGTAACCTTGTACAGGATGTGGGAACCCAGAGTGCAGAGAGTATTTCTCCGCCTGTTTTGAAGGGTTCTACCCCCCTGGACAACACTGTTTTTGACCTTCATCCATGGAGAAAATTGCCTACCCTCTGGGAAGAATTAGAATATACACTGGTGTGAACTAGGTGATAGAATACTATGTAAGATTGTCACAGGTGAAAAATTTAGAGGTTTGGGGTTTATTAATATAGTAAGCAGATAAAAGCAAAAAACATCAAAATGGAGGATTCTTGTAGTTTTCAGGTTTCTTCCTCCTTCTTCACCTACTCCATTTTCTGCAGTATTGGTAGTAGAGAATGATTGGTCACAAAATGCTGCAGTACAGGGCTACGTGAAAGAATAGTTCATTAAGCATTGGTAGCAAAGTAAAAACATTGTATGCTTTTAGTGACCATTTGTTAGTTTACCTTTAAAAAACCTTGAGCTTTCCTGCATTTTGCCTTTTGGTACTTGCTCTGCTTCATGCTATGTTGCTGGCATGTAAATTACTGATAAGATACAGTAAGCAATCTGAAGACCGAGAAGTTCCAAAAGATCCGTTCATCTCTGACTCCTGGCAAAGACTCTAAAAAGTCTCCCCCATCAGGGGAGACACAATTAAGACATGGCCTGCGTCCCAGGACAAATTGTGTGTGCCCAGGAGGTGAAGGAGAGGGGAGGGAGGGGGAATCTCTATGCACCCAGTGTCTGGAATGAAGAGACCCTTTGGTTATCACTATATTTAAGTCCCATTACTTCTCTGAAGCACTACTGTTACGTTATTAATCTTCCCTATTGTCAGGGAACAATGAATGAATTGCCTTGTAAAAAAATCTGCTCTCAGCATCATAGATCGATGGCAAGCTGGGCTGTAGATGCTCTCAGTAGAGATGGGGAAGGGAGTCAAAAAGGAAAGCCTAGACATCTTGCTTCTGTAGACAGAATTTCCTCATGTCCTTAGGCCGCTCCAGATCATGTCCCCGTGGCAAACAGCATATCCCATGCCTGACCATGGCCATGCTTTCCCATGATTTGCCTGTCTGCTATCACAATGACCAGCTGGTAGAAAACATCTACTTAGCTGTGGGAGCAGGGGTCCTGTTGACTGACTTCTCTCAGCCTTGTGGCAGCAGCACCTACCTACACTTTAATGTGCCTTCCTGCTGGTATGAGAGTTGAACTTTTTATATAAAATTCAGCAGTTTTGGTAGGGAGTCACAGCCACCCACCCCAAAATGGCCTACATCCTCTGATTGTCTCACTCTCCAAAGAGTTCAAATCTCCTTAGGCATATGAGGAAACTGAACATGTTCTCCCTCAGCTATGGAGAATGCCCTAATTATTACAGTATCATATACATGGGGGAGCCATCTCATGTGGTGGTGCATGTACTTGCTTTATGCAGGAAGAATTTGTATTTGAATACAATTAAGTAATTTTTCTATATCAAGTGAAGCACAAAAGATATTTTCTAATTTTTAACCATACTATATTTTCAAGTCTTTATCCTATTTTTTTCATTGGTGAAAATAATCTGGGCAGATTGCTTAGCACCTTTCTGCTATTAAAACAGAGATGTTTCAGCATTATGAGCAGGGGAGGGAATGAGGAGGAAGAAAGAAGTGATGCAAATACATATAATAAAAATGGGTAGGTGAAGCTCAGTGCTTTTTCCTCAGTCCTTTGAAATATTTGTAGTTAATCTCCATAAGAGGAGTTCTGTTGGATTCACATGGCCAGACTTAGCAACTCAGTAATTGGTCACCATGAGTTCAGAATCCTGCTTATAGTAGTGAAACATACATATATATATATATATATATATATATAGCATATAAATATATAAGCATATACAGGACGTGCTTCTCCTGTGGGGATGCTCTGCCTCTGTAGGCTTGTTTTTCTCTAGTCTTCCCCTCGAATTTGGCAGACTCAGGCAGTTGCTCTGTGGCAGCCCTATTGTGGTGCTAAGGACTGTTTGTTGCATTTTCCCTTTGCCTACTGCATACTTGCCTTGTGAATTGTATTATTTTGCTTTTTCCTCCTTTTTTATATTCTGTAGCTGATGGAAAGTTCTGCCAAGGCCCCATACATACTTAATTTGCCACTTTTTTTTCTAATTTGTATTGCACTGAGAAACCAAAGAGGCATATCCTGAATTAAGCTGACTCCATAAGATGACACTGGTCAGCCTTTTGGATAGCTCTAATTCTTTTGGGCTGTAATTTGCAGAGGCTGTGCATTCTAACAGAAGCCAGATGCCATTTGCTATTGTTTTGCCATTTGTGCTGCCCAAAAAGTCAATGATTTCCTTCTAAAACTGTATTCCCTTATGTTTCTGTTTAACTCTGTGTGGAAAGGAAGACTGCACGAATTATCCCAGCAGCAAGAATGGGAATGTGAGGGGGGCTGTAGAATAGCCAGAGCATCTTGTTCTCTGCCCTCTTAGCAGCTCTATGGTATGAGGCCCTTCCCTGACATGGCCACTGAATGCTTCAGTATGATTGTTTCACTTGGTGTCCCTGAAATGTGCATGGGTCAGTGTCCTTTCAGCCCCTCCATTCACTAGACCGTTGATTTGTGGTCTGTGTTGCCCCTTTGGGCCAACTGCAGAGAAACCAGTTTCCTCCCTTAATACTCAGTGGAGAGGCTCTGATGGAGGGTGATGCCCAGTCCAGGCTTGGAATTTTGGCATGTTGTCCCTCAGAGCTCCTCTTGACTGGTAAGGGAGAGGGAGACTAGTCTTTAGTCCTCACAAGTGTACCACTTGTGCTTAGCCCAGAGACCATGCTTCAAAAATCCTCACAGCTTCAACACCTGCTTAGCCCAGAGACCATGCTTCAAAAATCCTCACAGCTTCAACACCTGCTTAGCTCATGTTGTCTAAAACCACATTTCTGGTGCAGGGCATCACCATCACTTTCGGCAGTGGCCAGCTTAGGGAAAACTTTGAGGGACTCTCAGAGTGGTGCTTCAACAGCAATCCCACAAGCTTCACGGAGGTTGTAGAGAGGCGGGGGTCAATCTCTTTTCCAAGATAACAATCTATAGCACAAGAGGAAATGGCCTCAAATTGCACCAAAGTTTAGTCTGGATATAAGGAAAAACTCCTTAGGGTAGTCAGGCCTTAGAATAGGCTGCCCAGGAAAGTGGGGGAATCACCATCCCTGAAAGTATTCAGAAGGCATATGGATGTGGCAACTAGGAATATGCTTTCATGGTGAATAAAGTGCTGCTAGATTAATGGTTGGACTCAATGATCTTAAAGGTCTTTTCCAACCTTGATGATCCTATGATTCATATCTGTATAGCAGGATATAGAAATGCCTTGGGTGTTTTGGAGGAGGAGAAGCCTCTCTAAATGCACGTTGCCTGCACCTACCACAGTATGGGTGATGCAGCAGTTTGGGGGATGCCTGCTCCCAAATCAGGGAAAAAGGAGAACATTTCCAGTTGGATTTCTGACCCTGGTTTGCTTTAGGAATTTTCTATCTTCTCTGCTGGTTCCTTTCATTCTTTAGAAAAGTGCTTATAATGAGCCTTTGAGACAGTGGATTGGTGTTTAAATATTTAATGCCTCAGAGTGTTTCTGAGGACAGCTGGCCCTGCAGTCAGTGAGGGGCATGAACTATTGCTGTATTGCTGTATGTTTTGCAGACCCTGGCTTACACACTCCTGAAAATACAGCTGTCCAGTGCACATCAGAAGAGGGAATTGACCCCCAGTCTTCTGGCTCTTTTTACAATATCCCGCCAGCTGTGGAAGGGGATGACTGCTCATTATCTCTCCTGATAGAAGGACAGGGGGACATAAGAGAAATTCTGCCTATTAAACCAGCACTCTCCAAACAAAGGAAACATGAGAAGAGCTCTTTTTTTCCTCATAGGGTATATAGGCAACCTGTGGCATTTGCTGTAGCAGGTGCCATTTCAGAGATGGGGTGGACATTGTCAGAGCAGAATGTAGTACTGAAGGCTGCTAAATACAGCCAGCCAGTGTTTAGTCCACAGAGGCAGAGAACAACCTGAAGAAATGTCTCCATATCATTGCCCCATCCATAAAGCCTTTCCCCAGACACTATCAGAGATGAGTATTGGACTGGGAATGAACCTTTGACCTGATGGAATGTGCAGTTCCATAAAGCAGGGTTTTTTTACATAGTAACAACAACTATAATAATAATAGTTGGTATCACTGGACAGAGTCCATCCTGCAACAAAACTAAGGATCAGAAGGAGGGGGTAAGGCTAATCTTGGGTTAATTTTCTTCAGTTTGTTTAGTATCATATGGCCCTGACTGCATGAGTGACTATGACCTTACACAGCTGCTTGTTCTGCTATTCAGAGCAGGATGTATTACCACGCTAAGAATGAAATAAAGCTTACAGAGGAAGCACCTCATGATCTTTTCCTCATCTTTCATTTCTTCTTTGTAGCATATACTTGTTCATTATTGTTGTAAATGTTAATTATTCACAAGCAATTCCTTTGTGTTAAGCGTGGTTTGCTTCACTTGATAATAATTGATTTTTTTTTTTTTTTTAGGTGGCTTTTGGTAGAAAATCTCTTATTTCATGTCAAAAGTCCTGTTTTTTTCTGAGCATCAGGTGTAATTGCTACTATGAATGGGTTTTACAGTATTTTTTCATTGACTTGAGAGGGGTTAATTGATGTAGGAATTACAGGAAAAAAAACTGGAAGAGAGGAACTGTGATTAGCTTTCAAGCTGAAGAGTAACAGGTGTTCAGGGTAAACTTATGGACGGCTTGTTGAAAAGAGATATTAAATTCCTCCCTGGTTTTCATTTGGGGAGATCAGCTGCAAACCTACTCTTATGGAAGCACTACATTCCAGTTCATCCTTGTGTTTTTAAGAAATAGTTTTTGAAAATAAGTCAAAAAAATTTCACCTTTTATGCTATGGGTACAGTTTTACAAAAGGCATTTGTGAAATGTAAATGTTAGACAATTGTATACCCATTGAACTCTACTAAATATCCCTAAAGAAATGTCTTAAAAAGATCCCCTCAAAGAGTGCTCTCTATCTTCAGATAAAAAGCAGGCTTCACAGATCCCAAGGCTACATGATTTTTTTTTAACCCTAAGGATAAATCATACATGTGTGAATCAGGGCACTTGCCATAGACAGGCTTTGTTTGCAAATTTGTGCCAGATCATCTCTGCCACCAGGAAAAATTGCTTTTATCTGCATGGAAAAGAGATGTACGTGAACTCCTTTGGTATTTTTTTTTTCTTAGGCAGTGTCTTCTTAGTGTGATAGGAAGAACAAGTGAATTGATAGGAAACAAGACAGAAAATTTTCTGCTTAGTTCCCATTGACTTTGATCTCACCAGGATCAAATCCTATGCCAGGTGGAGCCTGTAGGGAGAAAGGGATTCTGTGCATGTGGGTGCATGTGAGTAAAAATTTTCGTGATTAAGAAGAATGAATTGTTTGGATTTTTCCAAAGCCTTTAAATTGAAACAAGATTTTACAAAATTTCTCATGAACTGTGCTCCTGTCTTCCAAGCCAAGTGTTATTGATTCTTTGAGGACATGATTTAGACATGGGGCACAATGTCAGGAGGTGAGTGGTTACAGTACAGTCTTTTGATATGTGACATTTCATGCAGCTACTTGCAGGAAAAATGATCTTACCTAGGAATGAAGCAGGAAACAAATTGACATTGAGATCAAACCTTAATTGGAAAATCTGGACAAATTCTGCCTTTGAGATAAAAACTTCTAAGATACCTTAGAGAATACTTCCACAGGGAAAAAAATAAAATTACTTTCAACATCTCGATGCCTATTGTAAAGGCCAGGAGGTCAGACCTTAAAGCAAAGTGCTGAATATTTGTAAGCTTCCTATAAATAACAGTTTAGAGCAATTCATACATACATTCTCAACTAATCTCATTAACAGTAAGTAAAATGGAAGCCAGCAAGCATCCAGAATCTCCCTGCCCAAATATTCAGTGAGGGTCAAGTCTTGTCTACACTTAAGCTTGAGGCAAGGTTTCTTTCATGGGATGCAAGCAGAGTTGCATTTGCATGAAGCTCACATGTGGCACTTGAACAGAGCTCCTGTGTGTGTTAATGGCCACCCTTTCATTTTGTTTCATCTCTACAGATGAAACACAGAGACAGACAGCATGCTGTAATTCAGAGCTGCTTCAGGCATCCACACTCCTGCTTCCTACTGGGTGCATGAGCCTGTTGGGCAACTTGTTCCCATGACTATGGGCTATGCACAGCTTGATGCTCCTTTTATCGGCATGGATATCAGAAAACCACATGTCATGGGGTTTGCTGTCATCTTCCACTAGGCTGAAATTATCAGGGTGTTTTTCAGAAACTACAAAGGGATCCAAATTATATGGAAGAACACTTGGATAAATCTGGATCCATGGATAAATCTGGATCCTTCCTTCTGTCCCAGAGATAGAGAGGAGGATAAAAAAAGACTGTTTTAAGTATTTCTTGAACATATTATATCTTCCCAGTCCACTGGGACTTGAAGTTTGTATGTAGTTGGCATATGGTGGAAGGAGTTACTGCTGATGTGTGAATAAAGATGTTGCAGACATCAGAGCTGTCACACAGCAGTGGAATGAGCTCTGGACATGAAGCACTCATCCAGCACAGAAAAAATTTTGATTGGAGTGTTGTTCTATTATTTATTTATATGCTTCTATGCTCCCCTGGACTGGGGCTGTATTTTTTAGAAAGCTGCCTTGCACTACAGCAGATGTTCTACGGTTCAGTGCTAGAGGCACTGCCCCTCTTAGGAAAAAATTGGTGTCTGGATCAATTTTTTGATTGGTTGGGGTTTTTTTGGCTTTCTTTTTTTTGTTTTCGTTTTTGTTCTGTGTTTTAGTGGAAAGAATTTTCTGAACAGATGTAAGCATCTCTTTAGCAAAAAATGTCTGTTAGTCAGAGTAACTAGCATTGTCCAAGTACAAGTGTGTAAAGGGAAGCTGCAATTTTTTAAACCACTCATCCAATATAGGACCCTGCTGGTATAACATTCTTCTCATCTATAAAGCTGGGGTATTTATAAAACAGGGGGTGGTTTTTAACTACATTACCACTGGTTTTTAGAAACATTTTAATGCAAATAAATAAGTCTCTTTTTTTGTTGTTTTTTGAGAACTGATAATTTCTTCTGCATTCAAAAGCATCAGAAATTGCTGATAGCAAGCTGCAGTGGCAGCACCATTTCACTCAGCTCTGCGTGATGAGCTCTTTGGATGATGTGAGACAGGTACCACTGCCTAAAACAGAATTTTTACTGCATTTTTTCTCCCTTTTTCTTTTTTTTTTTGTTGCCCAGTTTTATTGTGTCTAAATAAGCTCATACTTCTGGGAGCTGGGTGTAGTCTCTGAAACATATTACACAGGAAACAAATGGCTTGCAGATTCGGTGAGAGAAGTGTGATGGCAGCTGTTTTTTGGGAGCACATGGGGAGGTTCAGAGCAGATAAAATGCTGCTGTGTGCTTGAGGAATATGAGCTGAGGCCCTGGAGCTTAGCATGGTGAAGTCTCTGAAGCTGCTGGCAAAATGAGGAGCCTGCACTCGTGATGGTTTGTGAGGATGCACAGCACCAGCGTGAGAGATGTGTGACCTGATGCCACTGTGGCTTGCAAATGAAGTCATACCATGGCTGCCTGTTCCCTGTGCATATTATGGACAGTGTGATAGTGGTCTTTGAACAGCAGAAGCATGGAAGAGCCAGCTGTGGCCACACACAAGGTGCCAGGGAAGGCAATTCAAACATCAGCAATATGTATAATATCAGTAGGAGAAGGATGCTCTGGCACCCTTGAGAACTGGAGGGGAGATGAAACAGATGCTAATAATCACACTACAGGACTGGTTCTGTGTGAGAGGACTGATCTTTTGAGCTCACAAACACAGTCAGAAAGGGCACCAGCTGAGATTCTCAACCTGTGCTAGCAACAAAGAATATTCCTTTTGCTGATGCTGCTTTAATTTAAAAGAAGAGCTATTATCCTCAGTTTTTTGTGATAAAGACATATCCTTTACAGAGATCTGTGAGGATGCAATATTCTAGGGTGGTGTGAATCACTCTGTGCAGTCCCCATTCGTCTCTCTAGGGGGGCCAAGGTAATTAGTGTTTGACATCTAACTTCTAGACAGCAAGATGTGGGACAAATGATACCCAGGGCACAGAAATCATTCCAGGTACACCAGTGGCAACTACTGGATTGCCAATGCCCTGTGATGACTGTCGTTAGAACACACACTTCCACCACCAACTGGAGGGCAGCCTTTCGAAAATGAATCAGTGAAATGTGTGTCATGGGTAGTAGCTGGAGAAAAGGCCTGAAGGTATGGGATGCTCTCTCACAGAATTACTTACTTCTTCAGAAATAGTAACATCTTGAGCTGAGGGAAGACCAAGGGGAAGTGCTGGGTGTGATCTTTGCTGCTGACGAATAATGGAGCAAGGGCTTTCAGTTCAGTGCTATGTGTCTGTGAGCTCCATAAAACCAAGGGTCACAACTGCTCTGTCTCTCAGCCTGTTACCCACTGTATTTCTTCGTAACAGTCATTTATCTATGTCTGGCTTCTCAGCTGGTGCATTTGAGATTGAAATGGTGGCTGTCAGCTTGTAAGAAAAACTGGGTCCTGCAGGAGTTAAAACCCTGACAGCAGAGATCGACATTGTTGGTGGCTTTCAGATAACAACGATTACCATCTGCTGGCCCAACTGCCTCAACAGATGCACATTCCTGTCAGTCATCTTTGGTTCACATCCACATTTAGCTTGCAAATAGTGCCTAATGCCAATGGCCCCAGACATGCAGCTATGTGACCTTCTGGTCACTTGTGTGGACCAAGTCATCCTGGTATCTGTGAAGCTCAGAGTCACGATAAAATAGGCATCCCGCTCAGTAATCTGCAGCCACACTTAATCCTGCATTTGTTTCTTGCTTACTTACAGCAGCCAAAGTGGCATTAAGAGCCCCCTGTGTTGGTGGCACTGGAATCTGGAGCTGGGCTCAGGCAGGCAGCAGTGCTGCCTCCTCCCAGCCAGCACTCAAAACTGCTGGGCAAAGTCCAGTGCTGAAGTGAGCAGATACGACCAGTATAAATATTGCACATGCTCAGCTTTTAGGAGAAGGCAGAGCACTCCAGGGAACGGACAGAACAAGTTTGCCAGTGTTATTTTTCCAAACTCAGTCAGGGTAGATGCAAAAAAGCATGCATTCCTGGAAGCTGGAGCAGTGTCCTGATGTGTAGGTGGTGGGGCAGGCCTGATAACCTCCTGCACAGGCATGCTGCTGGAGTCCAGTCATGCCTCTCTTTGCTCTTATACATAATCTCAGTCCACCTTTCAGAGAACACTAACTTTAGCTCCCCTCAGAAATGTTAGACTGCGAGTTAGGGGGGTAAGAGTGGTGCTGGTACACACTTGAATTTAATGTTCTGGATGCTACTCTATAAGGTAGCAGAGTTTTTTATCCTTGTCATTTCCATCATGTGTCTATAGAAAGAGGTAGCACACATATGGAAATTGTTTTATACTGACATTAATTACTTCTGAAAACCTAGCTAATTAAAACTGTGTTGTGTTCCGGTTTTGTTGTGTCTCTGCTACCACATGAGATAGTGGCAAACACCAAAAGCAACATGGACAAGTGTAATTAATTAGCTAATTTAGTGATGTACTTGAACGCTTTTTATTTATTCACTCATTTTTATTTGCTCCTTCTGAGTGCTTTCACAGTTGTTTATTTTTCTTAAAATGCCATTCACCATTGCACATCGATTAGAAGAGAAGGGAGGAGTTATTTTTTAGGCAATGACACCATCTCTGAACTTCTTCTTGAATTTTGTATATTTTTGATTCAAGATCTCCTTTTTGATTGAAGATCTCCTATACTTAATTTATTTATTTTTTTCCTTAAAACAGTCTTCATAGCTACAAAATGCTCCTGGAGACAGAATGTGGTATTAAGAGCATAGAAATAGCCAATACACTGGAAAATATATTTTCCTGTAAAATAGCTTATCTTACCTGCTGTTGGCACTTCAGGCTAGCTTTTGGCTAAAATACACAAGATACCAAACATTACTTTAACTGGCACATCTCTTTGAAAGAATGTTCTGGTTGAATGTGTGCAGTGGAGCTGTCCATTGTTTCCCAAAACACAGGTGGGCAGGAAAACGGCCGTCTCAGGGACTAGATTGGCAAAGTCCTTGCAGTTCCCTCTTTTACCCAAAGTAGTTCTAGTGTAAGCCAGAGCCATGAACTTGCACTAAGTGTTGCTGGTTTGCACTTCTGCCACCATCCATGTGCACAGATTCAACTTCTAGTGCGTGCTGGCATCTAGAAATAGCAGTAGTGGCAATGATATACAGGAAAAGGAGGATAGTTTCAGATGTTGATAGTGTGGAGCTTCTTGACTGAAATATGCTTTTTCCTGTTCTCTTTCACTAGAAGTCTTAACATTTCTACCCTCTTTCAAGGGAAGTGCTGATCCTATAGGAAACCCTCTCCAATAGTACCAAGCTCTTGATAATAATTTTCCCCAGATGTTTCATTGTATATTTGCAGTGTAAGGAAACTAGCCTCATCATTTCTTAGCAGATGGAGCCACTTGGGTGAAGGGGTTTGACCAAGATCATGCAGAAAGTTAGCAGACAGCAAAAGAAAAAACAAACAGAAAACAAAAGGAGTGCGTGAGTTCAAGAGAAACACAAAGTTCCTCCATGTAGCTGATGTTAAAACTAGGAGACATCAGCATGGTAATGCTCAAGGCTGTAATGAATTCCTTATCTCCAGTGTTGCAAAGGAAGGTGCAGGATGAATCCCAGAGGTAGGATTCATGCCTTGCTCATTCAGAGCAGCTTAACTTCAAAGGCAAGGCGTAAAACCTCTGTGGTTCCACCCCTGCCTTCTAGTACTGTATTTTCTTGCTCAATTCATTTTTTCTGCTAAGAGGTGCATAACAAGAGGTTGATATACTGGCAACAGGAGAAATCCAACTCAAGCAGATTATAGAATTATAGAATCTGGCTTCTCAAGGTGTCAGAGGCTTATATATATATATTCTTTTTGTTATCACTGAAATAAAGTTGTCCAAAGTTGGGAGTGTAAAGGGCCTGAGAGAGCTGGCAAATCTCAAAAAGAGATGGACAGATCTGATTTTTTTTTAACTACCACAGCTCTACTGAAACAAATCAAATACAGCTTTAAAACTTCACTGCTTGAACTTCTCCTCTTCCCCTTCCCTCTCCCTGGGGTTTCTGTTTTAGCGATCTTGAACTGATTTGTTGAGACAGATCAAAGTATAAAGTATTTCTCAGCTGGTCTTACTTCTCTCACTGGATTGTTGTGGCAGGAGACAGGCAGCTCATTACAACTGGGAGAGTGCTCCTATGAAACCAACTTCATTACAGCTGGTAAGAAAAATAAGATTCTGCTGAAGCTATAGTTCACTCTCACTCTCACAGAAATAAATTATTGTAGAATGAATAAATAATGTCACACTGCATCTCATTAGAGTATAAGGCTGAGTAGCAACATGATGTTAAATACATCTGAACTGTACTGCTTCTGTCTGGCATTGTGAAGTCTTTGAAGTACGTCTTGGGTTTGTCCAATTTTAAGCATGTTTGCCCTATGCCTGTGATGCCTTTTCCTGGTCTGAAAATCAAGAATCAAACACGGTTAGAAGAGAAAAAGGGATTTTACCTCTGTATTTATTTTAAGGATCCTTAGGTGCACCACATCCAGGTGGAATGCACTGAAACACACACCACAATGCACACCCATGATAGATCGGGTATAACATTATAGGTCTTACTAATTAGCATATCTATCAAAGATTCTCCAGTTAGAGGCTCGAGTGAGCCCCCCTCCCCGAGGAACCTTCCCCCTGGATGGTTCTATCTCAGTTTACAAAATGTGTTCTGGAGAGGACCTTGGTGTCTGGGGCATTCTGATCCCTAACTACGAAGCTTGTAAAATGTTTCGTCTCCTACCTTGACAAATAAGTCTAAGAATGTAGGCAAAAAACCACTAAGAATACAAAAGCTATAAAAAGGTATATAAAAGGGGTATAAAAGAAAAGGCAAAAAGTCATCATGGCATCACTTGTTCAATATCCTCTCTCTTCAGCAGGGATTCAGTGAACGGAGAGGATGGAAGGGGGTTACATACCTCAACAGCCTGTCAGCCTCCTCCAGCTGCTGACTCTATTTAGTAAGGCACCAGAAAGTATTGGGTCAGGGTATGTTTCCAGGGTGAATGAACATGGTTATCTGAACCCAGATGTGGCTCCTTAATTTTTCCAAGAGTGCATCATGTATAAATCATGTAGCGCAGGTCTGTTGCCAGTTTGAGAGCAGTTCAGAATAGGCAGGTTAGGAGGCTGCTTCTTTCTACAGACCATGTATGTGAGCTGTCTTTCCACAAGCTCCTGTCAGTCAAGGGGCAGGACAAGCTTTCTGCCTTTTTCCCTCTGCTCTTGTTGCTGTTGTTCCTCCCACCACTCCCTCTTGCTTGCTCCCAGCACTATTCCTTAGCAGTCCCAAAACCAAAAAAAGCCCTCACGTACTTTCAGCCAGGGTCAATGCCATGGTTTGCTCACAGCTATGCAGATTTTTTGGGTAAAGCAAGGGAGAATCATGGCTCCATTCAGCATCAGAGCGGGTTTGTGAAATTATTCCTCAAGAGGATTTTAATCTTAGAAAGAAGTGGAAAGAGGAGAAGAGAAAAGAAATGACCAACCTAAGGTTCAGTGGCAGGGATAGGAACAGATTTCAGGTCTCCTGACTCCCATGAAATCACAGGAATTCTGAAGTCATGAAATGCTGAAATACATTTGAGCTGCACAGGGCTTTAAGGGTATGTTGAGACACAATGTGCAGAAAGCAGAATGGAAGTGACTTTCATTGGAAAGGGGATCTCCTCCTGAGGGTTTGTGCTTATGTTTCTGATTAAATGCAGCATAAAAGAGCCACACATTGTGGGCTCTTTTGCCTTCCCTTCCTTTCATATAAGACGAAAGAGAGCCAAAGAAAGAAATGTTCCTGTAGGGAAATGTAACTGTATTACATGTCAGCTGGCAATAATTTTTAGAGCAGCAGAACTGGTATTTTGGACAAGTATAGCTAGAGCATGGGAGCACATCCTGGACAGTGAGGTAAGAGGTACTAATCCTGGCACAGGAGCAAATCTGGCCTAGGTGGGCATTTGGCTCCATTTAAAACCAGTGTAGCTGTTCCATCTACACAAATGTTAAACATTGCTCAAGCTCTGCAGCAAGTTCGCTTGCAGAGTAAAGCAAGATATGGGACGGAAGTGAGGTCAGATCCAGAGTCTGCCTGCTAAAGGAAAAGGCTGAGTGTGGACAAGACACTCAGACATACTTCCAATGCAGGACTTGCTGCCCCTTGTATGGCTGCTGGGGAATGGGACAAGAACAGCTGGTGGATCCAAGTCCATGACTCAATAACTTTTTCTCTGTATGCCCCAATGTTCATCTCAGCAGCAGCTGCTGCCTGGTTTCCTAGATTTGCAGTGTAGAAAAAGGAGACAGTCACTTGACAGGACTGAAAATGAAACACGGCTTCCTGCTTACCTGTACCGTGTGTGGAGATTTTAACAGGTGTACCATAAATGGGACAATTTTTGACCAGGTTCTTGCAAGGCATAGTAAAACAAGTCTGTGTTTTGTGAGCCCAGATGTAGTGCACTCCACTCTGGAAAAAAAGGACCAGCCATGACTAAAGATGTGACATGAACGTACACTCCTGAGGAAGGGATGAAAAACCTCATGTCTCCTCCCCACCCCTGTCTCAGCAGGCCTACCGTGAAATTAAATTTCCTCAACAAGGCAAGGTTTGAAGAACATAAAGCACATGAAGTCTCCTGGGGAGGCTGTATTTGAAAATTGTGTCCTCAGTTTGCTGTAGTTTAACAGCATGAGAGTAGCCTCATTGGGATTTCCTGTATGCTAATGCCAGTCTTTGATAGCTCATTCATCTCACCTTTCCATGGTGCTCCCGCGTGGACACACATGCTTAGTGTCTCTGTGGGGCCTGTGACCAAAGTCAGTGTCCCTGTGGGACATTTTAAGCAGGTGGAATAGCCAAGCATCATGATGTGTCAGTGTTTTCTTGTGTAAAAACAAGCCTAAGCATGAAAACAGAAGAAATAAAGCCCAAAAGGGACCTTCCATGTCAAGGAACCATGTCCAAAGCACTGTGTCAGCCTGTGTTGCTTTCATTCATGGATAACTATAAAACTATATAGAAATATTGTTCCCCTGTCCATGTGTGCATGGTCTGGAGCCATGCCCATCAAGGGCTTTGAGACCTGTTCTCCAAATATCTGGCACGATTTCTGAGGTGACTGTAGCATAGAGAGATTTGGGCTGGTATTAAACACAGGTGGAGGGGTCCCTGTAGCAACAGGCATTGATCCATATCTCTGTTCCTGTTCCATAGTTGGTGTTTCAGCTACTTTGAGGACACCATTTTATGTGATTGAGCTGGCAAGTTTGAGGCTTGAAAAAGTGTCAGGACCCTGTACTTATTTCATGTGGTTTTGTTTGTCCAAACCCACTTTTTTTGATCTTTCCATGAGTCACAACCCCTTACCCAGATGAAAGCTGACCTCTGTGCAGCACCCTGTTGCTTTCTGAATGGTTTCTGCTCCACAAACACTTCTACAGGATTCTAAGGAAAGGAACAAAGATTTAGCTGGCATCATATGTGCCAGTCTGCCTACACACTGTCAGTCCAGTGTTACAGGAATGCTGCAAAATAAGAAAGAGATGGCAAACATCTTATTCTATTGTCATGCTTTTGGTCATTAACTAGAACTTTGATCAGATATACCTCACAGATAAAGTCTAACAAAGAAAAATTCTGTATACAACAAACATCCTTAATGGTTTTGCTTTTAATTCAAAGGGGGCTGGGGATTGATACACTCTGACTAAGTCTTGGCTGTGTTAAAAAATAGCTGTGAATTACTTACAGTCATTGGTGGTGGTGCTGGGTCAGCTGAGTATAATTGATCTTCCTGATGGCTGGCATTCCTTCCTGGGGAAGGAAGAAAAAGGGGGGGCAGAGAAGAGTGCTGGGAGTCAATAGCAGTGAGTACAGTTGTTACTACATTATGTAGTTCTAGTATCTGTGAAGTTGTGATTGTTTTGGATTGGATTCCATGTTGGTAAGCAGAGATAAGCATTTCCTACTGTAATGAAGAGATCAAATGCATAAATCAATTCATTAATATTGTGAAATGCTTTGAAGGGCATAACGTGTGCTGAGGAGACCAAAATATGAGCAGTAGGGGTACAAATATTGCAGAGCTCCTCTGTGCATCTCCCCAAAGCCGTGCCCCTATCTTTTTCTCCTAGGTCCCCAGTCCTCCTATTACAGCTTTTGTGACACCTCAGTACAAAGGTTCTAACCCTACTGGCTCTCAGATCAGCCCCTTTCCTAAGGCCTTGGGCTGTGACATACTGAAGTTCTTGCCTCATACACACCCTATGTGCTTGCTCCCGTTTATGTTGCCTCAGTCCAGCTGCTCGGCAGAGGAACCCACTGCAGAAGGTTGATGATATCTGCACAGAGGGTAGATACACTGCAGCTGTGAGGGTCTTGGCAACGTGGAAGTTAATACTTCTTTCACATTGTTTCTTCAACAAGATCACTTAAAAGTAATATTAGCTTAGGGAAGTATTGCTTCCCTTAAGAGCAGCGTGGGAAAGCAGCAATAGCTTCCCTGAAGTGTAGGAAAGTTCTGCTCCTTGTGCTTTCACCCTGTTGCTAGAGACAGCTTAGTGAATGCCACAGTGGCTGTATGCCAGCTGTACAACCTGCCCATGACAGCCTGATAGGAGAACATTGGAAAGATTATCTGGGTTAAATAAACCTTGTGGGTTTGCTTCCTATCATGCTGTTTCTATCATTTCTATTTCATGTGTTGTCCATGAAAAAGAGTTTGCTTCCACTGGAAAGTAGGATGCTCTTCATCAACCCCCTGCCCCTGCTTCTGTTACTGGTAAGGACCTCACAGTAACTGTGCTCTTTGGCATGCCAAGTGCCATCCTGTCACCTATGCCTTGCTAGCTCAGGCCTTTGCTGTTGGAGAATCTCAGCTTTTTCTGATGGGCACAAACTTCTGTAGTGAAGCAGTGCAAAGCTAATGTGAGAGATGACATCTCACCCAGGAACAGCAGAAACAATGTTGCTCGAGATAGCTGGCTGCTTCCTGTGTGCATTAGATTGCATGAAGGGTTACGGGGTTGAGACTTCAAATCTATACTCACATTATTTGTTATATTATTTCTTGCACATGTGCTGTTGTGGCATAGGCTGGCATGTTCTGCTGCCATGTTCTGCTGCCATGTATCTATGGATTAATTATGCAAGTCCTGCATGTTTCACTGTGTCTTACAGGCAAGTACCTGTAAAAGGTATCAAGTACCCATAAATAAGAGGTATTTTGGCAATGCTTTGGTTAATGTTGTCTTTTCTTTCTAATATTGCAATTAATAACTTCTTAACACAGCAGAAAATTCTAAGGCTCTATTATGTAGTGGGAAGTTGATGGTATAAAGCTTTCTGTCTACAAAAAATTTTTGGAGGTTCCTTCCTTGGTTTATTTCTGGTTTGGTCCAGAAAGATTTTTTTTTTTAACTTTTTTTTTTAATCATGCAAATTGAAACTCTGGGCTTCTTTGCCACATGCTGCCATTGATGAGCCCAATTTATAGGCAAAATTCTGGAAGAAAAATATGATATCTAGCTAAAGGCATTGTCTCTGGTTTGAAAAGTCCCCTGAGCCTTAGATCCTGAGAGGCTTGAAGAATATAATGGGGAAGGAACAGGATAACTTTTCCCTTTCTCAGACTCATCCTAAAATATTTCTTTTTGGGCTCAGTCAGAGACAGAACTAAGTGCTGAACTGATCACTAGAGCTCTGATTCACTAGAGCCTATTTTCTCCTTCGGACTCTGCAGATTATTGCTTAACTGTCAGTAAGATCTTTATTCTAGGTGTGATGATATGAATCTTGATATGTTCCTATTTTTGATAATGTATAATTCTAGGACTTTATTAATGTTTTCTTCTGTGCCTGTAGGACACCTAGTAAAAAGATATGAAACCCCATTTCAGACTAGGTCCTTTCAAAAGTATTTATTTACAAGTCCATGAATCTGAAAACTATTTTCCCCATAATACAAAATATTTAGTTTAGATAAAATAACCATAGGGATGGTTAATAACTTTACACATCCAGACTGATTAAGGCAGCATCTGACAAAAGAGGACTTGACTTATTTCAGACCTCACTGTGTTTTTGCCCTGGGTAGCAAGCAAATGTAATTTAGCTTAAATTCATATTGCCTTTTTTATAACTTCGATCGTAGCCCTTATGTTCTGCCCAAATCAGTAAGAGGCAGCGTCACTAAACAAGTTCCTGTTAAAACAGTGACCTTGCACCTCAGTGCTATTCAGACGGGTTTAATAAGTCAAGCAATTGTTTCTCTGAGGTGTTTTGGCCCTGTGCTTGCAACAGGCAGAGGGAATACATACCAGGAGCAATCTGAAGAGACACCTTTATACAAGTTTGTACTGGGTGAAAATAATATATAGGATCTTTGTAATTTTTTTGGACTTGTTTTAAAGCACTCAGCCTGTCATAAACCACTTCCCTAAAGTGATATTCAACTTCAGCTGTGCAAAGGCCTCAAGCAAAAGGTGCCTAAATGTGGCACTTAGGGATGTGGTTTGGTGGTGGACTTGGTAATGTTAGGTTAATGGTTGAACCCGATGACCTCTAAAGGCCTTTTCCAACCAAAACAATTGTATGAAGTATATCCAGCCAGAAATTTCTCAACAGACTGTTCTCTCATTCAAAAATACCAATTAGTTGGAGGTTGAACTAAGCCCTAGTTTGAGTTGGATCAATGAAACCCCCAGAAGAAACACCACAACCATCCTTCCAAAGTCGGAACATAGCCCTGTGAAAACTGGAGTAAAGAACACACTTAGAATTGTGTCTTCAGATACATGTGGCCTGAAACTTTCAAATTGTGGGTTATGGTTGAGGAAGTTGAAATCACAATGCTGTGCTTAGCTATTTTGAACTGAACAGTTTGGTCTGGACCTTTTATGATGAGATGGTTGGGTTTTTTTGGTCGCTACTAATTTTATTACTTTTTTGATTTTGCTGCATGTATAGACCCTTTTGGGGTGTTTTTTTCCTAGTTTAAATCAGAGAGGGTTTGTGAAGGAGAGACAAAATGTAGATCCTGGGAGCTGAGTAAAGCAGACCTGTATTTCTGCCCAAGTGAGGGGAATTGCTATCTAGGACATCAAAGAGAGGATGACACCAAAATGAGGGGCATTCTGCTGGCTCTCCTACAGCAATAAGTTTTCCTTGTGCAAGCAAAGCAGTGAAAGTGAAGCAGGGACAGATAAAGTTGACATGGGTGGGAAGATAGAGTAGAAAAGGTGGCGTTTGTAGCTCTGCAGGACATGATTATATCCTAACCTTCTTTCTTAACCAGGAAATCTGTATCTGGGTGATGCAATTCAAGGACAAACTCCTCTGGTTCTGATGATTTTCAAAAAAGTAGATTCACCTTTTTTATTTCACAAGGCTAGCCCGGGGTTCTCCTGGTTGTACCTTTGCATGCCAGCTGAGAACTGGAGCTCCCTGTCAAACATCTGTCCTATAAGAACTATTGTATTCTGCAAATCATCCATGTTGTGACCTTAGGTATTCTATATAGCAGTCATAAAGCAGAAAATTATAGTCTATTTCTTATCCAACTGTCTGCCTTATGGAAAATGAGTGTGTCTGTAATTGGGCATGAAGTATTTTAAATTGGGCCATCAACCAGACTGCATCTGTTGTTCTCTTTATTATTATTCATCACACATCACAGACACTGATGTTGTGTTTTCATTAATTTTTCTATTAACTTCTCCCCATCAATGTGATTAAAGATTCATTATTCTGAAGCAGAGTAAAACTACCTGCCACCACCTCCCAAACCTGAGATCAAATCAAAACCATCCTGCATATGACATTAGACAAAAACTGATTCAGCCTTATAAAAATGAGTTCATAACTCTGAGAACAGATATGTTAGCAAAGGATTAGCTGTTTAAATGGTCAAGTCAAACAAGGTGTAATCAGAGCTAACTTTACAGATCCCCCTCATTTCACTTCTCCCATCTGCGATTTCACAATCCTTTAGATGGGAGTTTAACTTAGTACCAATTATCTATGTATTTAATTTGGCCATGTAATTGGCAGACATTTCCAGCTTAGCTAGTTTTTTTATAGGCTATGTATTTAATGGAGCTGAAGGATTTTTTATTCCCTCTTATTATGATCTTTCAAGAAATATGTAAGCTCTCCTGCCTCCTCTCTCTTTCTGAGCAATATTGCCTTTAAGTCTGAAAAGTACCCTTTCTAGAAGATCAAAGAATATTCTATAAAGAATGGGAAAATGATGGAAACAGAAGTTGGATTGTCCTTAGATATGGTTCTAAGACCATGTGGACTAGCAAATGTAAAGTTTAAAAACCCATTGATGACTGTGGTTCCATAAGTGTTATTCTGTTTTATAAAAAATGCAGGCATCAGGGTTTCCTCAATATATGCCCTTCTCCCCTAAATGATGTCCACATTTTGGAAAAACACATAAAACATGTTGAATAAATGTCTTGTTTCAACCTGTATGGAACATGGCGGGGGTTGTGTGTGTGTACGGGTTGTCCTTCATTTTGAGACCCATGAGAGTACAATGCTTCTTACTGTTCTCTTCTACCAGGAAGCAGGTGAGAAATAAGGCCATAAACTTAAAGCATTAATCTTAAATGGAAACGTGGTGGGGACAAGAAAGCTTTTGTTTGGGCCATGGCTGTGTAAGAAAGCCAAAAGGAAGAAGTTGTCCCAAGGTTGCATCGAATTAGGGAATTAGTCCATCTAGGTGTTATGTAGCACCTGTGCCCCAGCTTAGAGCTTTACTCCACCCAAATACTTTACATGTGTGTATTGGTAACTGACATGCTATCAGGAAAAAAGCAAACTCTTGCCAGGTCTTACTGCAGATGTGCTTCTCTTAGAGCTCCCTGTCTTTGCCGAGTCAGCTTCTGAAGCCAGGATTTTCAGAAGGTCCTGAATTCAAAGGAGTAGCTTAAAGGACTCTAATGATAACCTGCTGCTCTCAATAATGGCTGCCTAGTAACATTGTCCCATACCAATTTTCAGACATCTCAGTGCACAAACTCGTCAGCAACTGCTCAGTGAAAGAGCTATGGCATGTCCTTGGTGGCTCTGAAACATGTGTGAATGGTGACTTCAGTCTCAGTGTGGATTGCCCTTCCTGGGAACAGGAACCTCCATCCAGGTCCTGTGGTTGGTACCAGCTCTTTTGTAACAACATGTTAATGGATCAACATCATAGCTCTACAGAATAATAAATTTAATTTACCCTAAGGCAAAATTGACAAAACTTAGGTCTGCAGGCAGAGACCAATGAGAAAAAAGCAGGCTTGATTGCAAAATGGTTCTGCAAGTTATCTTTAGTTTCACCCATCTCTCTGTTTGGGATCCATGTTACTTGCAAAACCTCATATATTGTTTTAGATAATGTTTTCAATGACCATGACTGAGGAGAAGTGTCTGCTGTTTTCTCCTTGGAGAGGCCTTCAGCTTTCAGAGTTTGTAATTCATGAAGGCAATATTTAATTAAGGCATCAGGAGGAGGTAAGTGAGGAAACTTGTTTCTTGCACTTTTTTGTCCCCAGGTGTACTTCTTGTCCCTGCTTAATTTTGAAAGAAGAAAAAAATGCTGTTGTCCCCCAGACATGGCTGTATAGGGCCATCTTCTGGTCAGGCAATAAATAAAACTCTTTACTGAGTGTTAATGCAGCCCAGTGACTGGCTAGGCAGTAGCTTGGCAGTAAACACCGTTTTTTTACAGATAAATAAATGAGACCAGTTGCATGCTCCATGTTCCTCTCTTAAGATGGGATACAATGGTAGCCCACAGGTCTGAGGTGAAAAATTCTGCATGGGAAAATTCTTTAGGGGAATCTTAGGTCATATTCATATATACTTCAAGTGAGGTCCAGCGTTGCACATGAATTTTTCATTCCAATATTTTAAGACAAGCATGAAATTTATTCAGCCTACTTGAGAGGCTCAAAAACAGTAGACCTGGAGGAAAGACGGATCTGAGGGAATGGCCTAAAATTGTGGCAGGGGAGGTTTAAGATGGCTATGAGAAAAAATTTTTTCAGTCAGAGGGTGGTTGGACACTGGAACAGATCCCCAGAGAAGTGGTCACGGCACCGAGCCTGACAGAGTTCAAGAAGTGTTTGGACAATGCTCTTGGGCACTGAGTGTGACCTCGGGATGTCCTGTGGAGGGCCAGGGGTCAGACTTGATGATCCTTGTTGGTCCCTTCCAACTCAGCATATTCTGTGAGTCTGTGATAGTTTTATCTGAATTTACACTGTATTGCTAATGATGAAGGAAGAGAATTTTCTGGAAACTTCTCAGTTTCATCATAGTTGAGTACTGGAGAAAAGGCTGCGTGGACTAGCTCTGGTCAAGGGGAAATGACAGAGAAGATAAGAGATCTATATATATATATACACACACATATTTAAGGTTTTAGTTGATCTGATGCCTCTGGGTACATCTGGCACGCAAATAGAACACTTTGAAGTGATGTGCTATTAAACTGGAAAGAATTACAGTTTAAGACAGAATTGAGGAGATGAGATGCAAGCAAAATTGTTTACAACCCTAAGAAAATATCTAGCACTTGGATGATGAAAAGTTAAATCACAATTATAGGAGTAAACATTGCAGTCAAGAGAGGTATTGTTTCCCCTGGAGACAAGCCAGTAGGAGTTACCTGTATTGCTCTTCAGAGATGATGTCTTTTTATTCTCTTCTCTTCTTTGTGAGGAAAACGCACTGCCTGAAAATGACATGTCCAACTGTGACCCTTTTAATGTGTCTAATTGCCAGAAATTATGTGCTCTCTAAACCCTGACTCTACCATTTGCATCTCATGCTTATTGTAACTATGTAAGTGCTATGTGGTACAAGATCACTGCATCAGCGTTTGATACACAGGGATGCAGGGAAGGAGCCCATCTCCTGCAGCAAGGAGACAGGGAGGGCAGAGCAGTCAGCTGCAAGAGGTATGTTGATGAAGGGTGTGGTGTGTGGTGAAGCCTGTAAGTTCACATTGGCTAGGAATGGTGTTATCTTCAAGTTACAGGGGTTTGAATCCAGTATCCAACTGTTGGTGTGTATGACTTTGGTTGGATTCATTGCTTTTTTATGTGGAGCTACGAATGTAAAAAAAATGTTGGTACCTGACTTATTGCAGTGTTTTAACAGACAGTAAAAGGCAACCTGGAAAATTCTGCATCCTTCAGGTCCATAAACTCACCTCCACTCCTCCATGCTTATTACACCTCCCTTCTTTAGCAATCCAGTACCTAAACAATTCTGTAACTTGTAAGTGCATCATAAATTATCTATTTTACAGCTTACCAAGAGGAACACAGAAGGACTCATGAATTCACAAAGATTATTTTTGTATTTTCATCAATTGAAAGCAACTTGATGAAACAGTTTATCCAACTCATTAAATGAACTGACCCCTGAAGGTTAATGTAGAGTTTCGGAAAGTGCCCAAGCAATTAAGCCAGAGCACTATCAGAATGACTCTGGCACATGCAACAATTTATTGCCTCTATGCAGAGAGCTCTGTGGGGTGGGATTCAGTGGAATGACTTCTTTGTTTTTACCTCACTTCCTGAATGTGGGAAATGAGACAGCTCTTAGTAAAAAAAAATTAAAATAATTTATTGAAAACGGAAAAATGGAAAAATTACAGAAATTAGAAAAATATAAAAATTTGGGATCCTATGGCTCGATAGATGGTATGCCCCAGGAGCGCAGGGATTTTAGATCTTCTGGCTGAGACAGCACTGGACCTCAGGTAGAGAAAAAGGACTTGCAGTGCTGGGCTGGCTTTTGGCTGGTCCAAAAGTAAAAAAAATTACTAAAGGCTCCTTAATAGGAGTCAGGCTTTCCCAGCACTGATGTCCACCACAGCTAGCCTGCAGGGAAAAAAAAGGGTGTGTCTCTGCCTACCGCATTTTTTATAGTGCCTTTGCTCCGCCCACAGCCCGCCCACAGCCCGCCCCTTCGGCTTAAAATGATTGGTGCTTTCCCTTTGACAGATCATCTCCGTCCACCAATGGCTCACCGTTGTCAGAGGGATGGTATTAGTTGAGATAAGGGTGCTAAAATGCCTTCATTAAAATTCAGGTTGCCATGGAGCTTGCCTACAGGGTAATGGCTATGGGGCTAAAAATAGCTGCTGGCTGTTAGAACTGGGGTTTTTGGGATTTGCCTTGGAACCAAAGTACAAGTAAAAACACCAAAAAAAAGTATTAAAATACATCCAACACATCTTAAAACACTTGTAAAAGTATACAGTAAACACAGGAAAGATAACTCTTACGGTGTACAAGTGGTTTGAAGTTTGAAAAGGCAGCATTAAGTTGGGAATTTTTAACTGGGGAATTTTTAACTGGGAAGGGTGCAACTCTCTTAATAAACTACTTTGAACAATTGAAAACACTGATAATGGAACTTGATTTTTGTACCTGGGCTGATGGGTTAATTTTAACATTCAATTTAAAAATATTTAACTCAAAATTAATTAATTAAAGCACTTAATATGCAAAGACCAAGCACAAATAGGGATTTCATGTATGACACTGAATAGTAGAACAGCTTGTTCTCCAAAATATGCCCCAGGTGGTAGTATGTACATGGGTAGCTTCTCCCATGTACTGTCCAAACAGCCGTAAGTCTGAAACCTGATGAGTTATACTCACCGCAGGGAAATGCATCATTTGTTGTGTTGCCTTTTCTTGGTCTTAAAACCAAGAGCCAGACTCAGTTAAGGGAAAAAGGGGGTTTTACCTTGGTATTTATTTAAGGATCCTTAAGGTGTACCACTTCGCCAAGGTGGAGTGCGCTGAAATGCACCCACACAATAGATCGTGTATACAATTTGTAGACCTTGCAAATTAGCATATCTACCAAAGAGTTCCCAATGAGAAGTTTAAATGGATAGTGTGATATCCCCCCAGCCTGAGGAATTCCCCCCTGGATGGGCCTATCTTAGTTTACAGGATGTGTTCTAGAGAGGACCTTTGTTTCTCAGGATAGCATAGGACTTTCTGGCCCCAGCTGTGAGGTCTCCTGGCTTAATGGAATATTAGGACTATGCCAAGTTATCAGGCTTAAGGAATTACAAGTATGCATGCTAAAAGCACTGAGGATACATAAAAGATTGTCTTGGGGTGACCTTATGATGTGTATCCCATATCGCTGCCTATGCCCAGAAATTAATTTTTTCTATGCCTCTAAACTGAGCCTGAGAGGGGGAAGGAAAAAACTGAGCAAAACTTTTTCAAAGCAGTTTGCAGCTTGTTCAAGGTCACACAGAGATAGCAGGTTTTTTTTCCCCGGCTGCAGCAGGGGAGCGAGGAAGCACCTGGCTTGCTGCTTTCCAGTCAGCTTTTGGCCAGTTTTTCCAGTTTCTTGTTCTCCAGAGAGAGACTGAGAGTTGAACTTTGTTTTTCCTTCCCTGGAATTCCGGATATTCTCCCTTTGCTGCTGGACTGCTTTCAACCTCAGAGCACATCGGGAGGACTTTCCATCGGGCACAGAGGGCCTGGCCCTGGGCCAAGCCCCAGCTCCGAGGAGACCAAAGGGAGGACTCTTAACACTTTCCCAGGTTTTTCCTCCACAGTGAAACATTTTATTATTTAGCCTTATTTTCCTTTTCCTGTGTGTTTGGTAAATAAGTAGTTTTATGTCCTTCACTTTCCTTCGAGGAAAATTTATTTTTTCCCGAACCTGGTGGGGGAGGGGTGGTTGTGCCTTCTCTCAGAGGATATATTTCTAAATTTGGCCAAACCAGAACAAAGCTATATAAAAGGGTATATAAAGGGCATATAAAAGAAAAGGCAAAAAATCATCATGGCATCAGCTGAACATGGAAGAGAAAAAGCACACCACGTGAAATAACCATGGAATCATAGAATGGTTTGGGTTGGAAGGGACCTTAAAGATCATCTAGTTCCAACCCTCTCCCTTGAGCAGGGACACCTTCCACTAGACCAGATTGCTCAAAGCCCCATCCCGCCTGGCCTTGAATGCTTCCAGAGATAGGGCATACACAACTTCTCTGGGCAGCCTGTTCCAGTGCCTTACCACCCTTACAGCAAAGAATTTCTTCCTAATATCTAAACCAAACCCACTATCAGTTTGAATCCAGTCCCCCTTGTCCTGGCACTACATGCTATTGTAAGAAGTTTCTCTCTGCCTTTCTTGCAGGCTCACTTCAGGATTCTGGGAAGCTGCAGTTAGGTCATTCCAAAATAATAGTGATAATAGCTGTTAACGACGTGGTTAACAGGTCAATGGCAGCATACAATGGGTGTTTCTCCTCCCAGATATAAGTTTTACAGTGGTGCAGTTTTACTATATGCCTAAACATAACTGACTAAAAGAAACAACTGGATATTTCATGATATATAGCCCAACAAAACAGCTTCCTACTCAGTAGACATAATGTGAAGTTGTCTGACTTATCTGGCATATGAAAACAATAATCATCTCCCATTCACCTGGAATGTCTCATGGTAGAGATGTCCACTACCCCCTTATTCTTCTAGCCATGGTATCTCTAAAAATAATTCTGGATCGTCCATATATCAGAAAGAAAGAGGTCAAGAAAGTGTTAATGGTTCAGATGCAGCACCTGCTTAAAATGTTGCTGCCTCAATTCAGTTTGCAGAAAGCAGGGGGTGGTGTGGGAGCAGGAAGGATGGGATGTCTCCAGCTGTTTGAAGAATTTCTGCCATTAGGCATATACCTGAGGTCTGAAGATAAACTTTTTAAAGTGCACTTCATGTTGATCTCTATTTCACTTAGGCTGATGTTCAACACTGACAACAAGCTGTTCTGTAGTAGCTCTTGTTATTTTCTCAGACAGCACCCTTAGGACTGTATAAATGGCAGCCACAGGAAAAACATATTGAGAACATCATTATTCTCTAAGTGAGTTTCTATTGTTGTTACAGAACTTGGAGAGTCAGGAGCACTGAGACTCATAAAAGTGTCTTTGATTATTAGTTCTTATGATTTCATCTTTTTTTTTCCTGTGTTGGAAATGAGCTGAGATCTTGAATGAAACAGGCATTTAAGATGATGGTGTTTCCTGGAATTTATGGAACATACACTACAGCATGATGAATTGTTATAATATGTTTATCTTGAGTGTTCATAAGATAGAAATATTTATTTCACACTTACATAAAGAAAATTAGAGGTAGTTTAGAACTAAATCTAATGCCTAAAAACAAAAACAAAACAAAACAAAATCTTACAGGGCTGAAAGAAAGGAAAAATGTTGAAGAAAGGCTGCCTTTTTTTTTTTTTTTCCCTTAAAACCACTGAAAAATCATGGTACTCTCTTTTGGTTTTTTTCCTCACAGATTTAGAAATATATTAACATTCCTTTGTGCAAAATCCAAATGTAAGGAGTACTTGGTACTGCCTTCTTATGTTTCCAAGTGTCACAGCTATGGTTTAAGCTAGCTTGTGGTGATGCACACATTGGCCAGTATTACTGATGGCATCAGCACAACTGGCTTGAGAATTAACCTTTCTGCTTGCAAAGGATTTAGGTAAGGCTTATAATGCTGAGCAAGCCAACAAATCTCTTCCTGAAGACAGACAGGGTTTTTTGGGGGGGGTTTTTGTTTGGTTGTTTTTCTTCTAAACTTAACTGCCTGGAGATGGAGCAAGTTCTAAGGAGTGAAGGAGCTGCCCTTTATGACAAGAGACTTGCAATGCTCTTGGGCACCTCACACTGTCCATTACACCTCAAGATACCAGATGAATTATAACTGGGCTGCAACTCTGTGCACATGCACTCCTGGTCACCAGGAACTGTGAGGTAATTTATATTGCCTAACTTGCAAAGGAAGAGTGTACAGTTGAGCTGTATTTATATCGCTTCTCCTGTGGGCCAATAGCACACATGTAACTTATCAAATCCTGGTAAGAAAAAGGTTTTTACCTTCTTAAGAATTATCTAGGCCCTTTTTAATGCAAAACAGGAAAAAGGTGTCTGGAGATTTTCCTGTCCTCATCACAGGTCTTAGAGCACCTTATTATCTGATCAAGCTTTTACAGCTTCATTGATGTCATACTTAGGGATGTAGTTAAATAATTATACAAATTCTTCCTGAGGAAAATTTAGAGGCTTATCAGGTTTGACAGAGGTTCTTAGGCTCTTTTTCCACAGAGAGTTTTGGGCAGGCAAATCTTTTGCTCCATGTTATTTCCATATGAAATGCATCTCTGTATGTACTGCTGTCCCTCATTTGCACAGAAAAACAGCTAGTTCCAGAGCATGCTATTGCAGTCCAGTCATAGGAACTGCCAGCTCATTTCTGTCACATGGACAAGTGACTGGGCTGACTGTGTGAAGCCTCTATTACTCGGTTATAAACAACCTGATACTTCACTGGTCTCAATCTCTTCTTGCATGTTAAATTTCTTCAGAAAAAGTGTTGGCTTATCTGCATAATTATTTCCAGCCTCATTTTGCCAATCATTCAGGCTTTGTCTTTAAAATACTGTCTGTAACTGGGAAAAAGTCCTGAGGACAAATCTCTTCAGGGCTTGCTTATGCAATGGAAAGCAGTTCCAAGATTGTTGCCCTTGTACCAAAAGGGATGGATTTGAAACCAAAACTGGCACAAGTACACTCGTAAAAGACAGTTAATTTTTGAGGGTACAGAAATAGTCTGCTGTGCTTCTGAGATGCATATGGTTGTCTGCAGAGCAGTGGTCAGGCTTCTGAGAGGGTCTGGAGAGCTTTTGCGACATGTCACAGACACATCTGTATGGGTAGTTCCAACACCTTTTCAGAGGAACGAATTGCTGGACAAACGTTGATCCTGAAGAAACAGGATCTCTGAAATTTGGGGTTGTACTGGAAGTTATTTCCCCATAAGTTTGGTGTAAAGTTGCAAAACTTAGTTACTATCCATCACCATAGATTGCTGAACTGGTTCTTTTCCTTTAGGATGACTGCATGAAGGCACTGATCGAGCGAGACCTTCTCGATCTGTGTATTTTCTTGTGGCCTGTCTGTCTTAAACTCCTGTAGTCCTTGCAATATTTCCTCTCAAACAAGCTCTAAATGGCCAGCAGTCAGTTATTGCAGGAGGGATTCAGAGCCAAGGCAGATGAGAACCTTAGCTCCATGCTGTAAGTGTAATGGATGTTGCAGTGAGTCCCCTGTTGCAGCAAGATACCTAGCAGAAGGAAAGCCCTTGACATGCAGTACTGGGGATTATGCTAATCATGATGACATAGGAAAAGTAGCCAGCTGTTATCAAATATCATTGCAAAGCAAGGTGATTGCTGTTTCTGTAGATGTATAGAAAGTGTCCTGCGGCACTGTGAGTGACTAAAGCACATGTTGTTAGGTACTCCATGCTTAAATGGACATCCAGGAGTGAGGAATTGTTTTTTTATTATTTCCCTTGGTCAAAAACATAATTTTGTTGTCTAGTGCAAAGGAAATAGGTGGATAAGCTATTGTAAAGGCTGTGCAGGAGCTGCTTGCTTGTTGATGAGGTTTCAGCTGAAGGTCAAGGCAATACATCTACAGGAGTTCATTTGATGAAGTGGTTAGTAAGATGATGCTTCTTGAAGAAATTCCTCTACCTGAGAAAGACCAGTTGACAGAGGAGTGACACTGTGGATACATCTGGTTGTGTATGTTCGGGAGGAGAAATTATACAACTGGAATTTGTCAGGAAAGGGAAACTAGAACTACAGGGTTAAAGAAATGAGTGAGCCAGACTTTGGCATCTGCAACAAGTTTGTTCCTAGAGGAAGTCTCAAGGGTGCTACGATAATAACTGTTAAGCAAAACTAAAGTTTTTAAAGCAAACTGTCTTGACAGACATGTACAAATCTGAATTTGGCAAATGTTGCTATAGAACAACATATGTTCCTGACTATAGGAAATGTTGCTGTAGAACCCCAGGCAATTCTCCAACTTGGCTTAGGGTAACAAGGTGGCTGCTGCGGGAATGTCCATTTGAGTGGCTGCCCTCTTGACCCAGTGTTCTTGAAGCTGCAGTATAAAAATTAAATTGTGTCATCAGTGAGGGCAGGATGAGGTGCTGCCAGGTGGGCTACAGGCTCAGAGTGAAGAAGCCCTGTGGTGGCATTTTCACCTGGAAAACTCTGGGAGGATGTGATGTGCTAGACTAGACAAAATACAGCTGAGCCAGCTCCCTACCTTGCAGGGAATTTAGTGTGACTGGCAATGCTTGGTGAGCCTGGATCAAATCTGTAGGCCATCACAAAAAGACACTCAGGTGGTGACAGAAGGCTTTGTAAAGTCTTTTTGCTGCCATCTTTGAGTTTCCAGCTTCTGCTTGACCTTGTTTGCTTTAAGTGCTCTGCTGCAATGCTGGTGGGTGGAAGTCGGGCTGTGCTGGGGGGCCAAATAAGTTTTTTGGAGTAGCTCTGCATGAAAAGCCTTTATACAAACAATATACTTAATCCTTGCTAAATTGAAAGCTGCAACTTTCCATTTGAAGAGAAACTGAATAAGAGCTGTGTTCTCTGTTCTTTTCCTTGTCTTAAATTTTTTGACCTTGCTTTTCCTTCAAGCTACAAAGAAGCATGTGGACAGGGTAGATGACTCATGTCTGTGCCCTTCATTTTCTCATTAGAAGATGTAAGATCAGAGATCTGATCATTAATTCTTCTTTGTCCTCTTATCAACACTTCTTTTGCATAGACTATGATTACAATATTAGGATTTCCCATTACACTCCAGAAAAAAATGAGCAGTTCGCTGCAAGTTTGGAAATCTGAGTTCTTTCTCTCAATACTGGCCTAAAGTCCAAGCTCTTCTTATAACTCTGTACTATGAAAAAAGTCTGGAGTTGTGTGGTTACTTCATTGTTCTGCTGTGCAATGGCAGATAGTTAACCATTTGCTGATTAAAGGGGCAACATTTTTCACACACATTTTCTTTGCTTTCAGAGACTGGGTTTCATCCATCTTCACCATGATACATCAAGATAGTAACTGCAGCTCAGCAAGCCAGCAGGCTACTAGCACAGGGGGGAAAGGGCTGCCCCCTTCCTGTCTGTAATAGTCTGCAAATTGGTGTATGTCACTTCCAATTTTACACCAGCTGAAAATCTTTGGTGTTTTATGGCTTGCAGTTGTTCCCAGGGTGGGAATACTTCTTCCAATGTATTTGTGTCTTGATTGGTAGTGGGACAGGTTGGCTTGCTCTTTTACTGGTGAGCAAATGAGGGTAAGAATGCAATCATTACTAAACAAGGCTCAACACTTTACCTTCCAGGCCTTTTGATGTGCTTCTTTGCTTCCTATATTACAATTCCTACATTTGACCACATTATTTGTTTCATCAGGAATTTTTTGTTGTTGTTCTTTTTTTTTTAACCTGGTGACTGATTTATTGACATTACAATCAAATAATATCCAGGAGAATCACTGTAGGGTACTTCAGCAGAAAGAGAAGTTAATATGTCAGTTTTTATTAAGCAAGAGTGATTATGTAGTTAAATACTTGAGTGAAGAATTCCATGTAAGACTGAGCCCAGTGTGCTTTCCCAGAAGCCATACTCATGTCCTAATGAATGGATTTAAAAGCTTAAAGTGGGTGTAATAATGGGAACAGTCTCTTGCTTCAAAGAAGGAAGAAGAGTCAGTGGTAGAGAGAGTGTAAGCAAGTTTCTTTGGTTGCCTATAAAGTAAAACTCATGCAGTATATGAGCTTGTGCTAGCCCTGTGCACAGGCTGGAATTGAAATCTCTAACAAGAGCAGCACCTAAAGAAGCGCATAAAACTTCTGGGACTAAGCAGTGACAACATTCTTGGAAACAGAATAAAAGGGTTTGGTGGGATAACTTCCAGCAAATCTGACAAAGTCACATAGTTCAGCCTCCAGTTCTGAACCAACCTTTGTAAGAGTCTCTTGGTCTCCATTCATGATAGTGGGAATCTAGACAGTCAGAAGAGTGATGATGATGATGATTATTACCAATAATTTCCCCTTCCCCACACTGGGAAATTACAAGAAGCTGAAACTGGGATTACCCCATCACAACAAAAGTTTTAAAGGATATTTCCACCGGAAGCCCACTAAAAAAAGGTGTTTTTAATGTCTGGACACAACTATGGAATCAAATTAATGACTAATGTTTCTTTTCTGGCAGGCTCCATGCTTGTGGATTTCTGCATCTCCACAGAAGCACACTAGGTTCAGTTGTGGCTTCATGCATTGTTTACATGCACAGAAGCTTCTTTGCTATGCATCCTTATGCTTGGGACAAACACCATCACAAGGCAGATCTACAGGCATCTAAGGGTCAGGAGTATGGATGGTGAGGCCCAAAAGACCCAACCAGTCTGACACTTTAAGTCACTGGATCATACTCTGTGTCAAATCAAAGATAGCTTCTAATTTTCATGGCAATGGTGGTCTATTATATTTATATGTAGAAACACTACAGAAAAGCATAAGACACTCAAATTTTGTCCCACTTTTGATTTCATAGATTGTCCAGATGCAGGAAAATTACTTTTTTCCTGTTAAAGCAAAATGTTCTCCTTGAAGCTAGCCAGAAAGAGTCAAGGTTCAGCACTTCCCTTTTTGCTAAAAATAAGAGTGATGATCATCTTTCTGAGATTTCCTTGACTAAGGCTCCACTTTCTGGGATGGATGGTAGTATGCAGTGTTTCTGTGTACAGTAATCAATGCTGAACTGGGGTTCTTTGCAGCATCGCTTCTGGGAATCCCATGGCTTCTACAACAACAACTCTAGCTATTGAACCAGTCTCTTAGGTAATCAGACTCTCCCCTATATCATGTGCAAGATTTCTTTTTAATTAGAAAAAAATGCTGTTTCTTACAAGCAAAAGGCTTCTGTCATTAGCAGTGTGTGTCTGTCTGGGCATTTGGTCCCAGATTAATTTAGAAGCTGTAGCAGGAGCAGTCTCCTGAGCGAATTGAGGTTTTTCCCCTGTCATCATGAAAGATCAGTACTGCTCTAAAACACTTTCAGGAAGGTCCCACTTTGAAATGGCCTTTAATACCAGTGATTTCTAATGGGATGTTGAAATATGACAGCAGGAATGTGTACAATGAGTTCCAAAAGTCTAATGACAATCTAGTATTTATCTTTTGTGTTGCTAATCTCTTTGCTGCCAGCAGAATAATTTTTGGCATGTTGAAATGAAAGTCCGTTCACCCTTTCAGGTCCCAATGCTGTATAATTGGAACGTAGCTTCTGCTTGTTCTTTTCTTTCTCTGGATACCTTACTACATTTTTTTTTTTTTTTTTGCTTTTTGTGCTGTTTTTCTGCCATTTTTCTTCCCCTGCTATCTCTTTCACATAGCAAATCAGTATGGATCCACCTCAACTCGCCACTTCCCTGTTTTCAGCTTGTTTTGATGTTTCCCATTTACACCTGGACCTGTTTCTGTATGGATACACTTTTTTGCCATAGCAATACCTACTCCATCCACCAGCTCTTCTTCCACGCTCACCACCAGGGGACACCCCCTAAGCAGAATTTTGCCCAGGACTCACTTCAGCTCCAAATATTGCATCAGTGTGCCTGAGAAATATGGCCTTTTGCTCTCTGCTCATCTGACCATGTTTGTGTCTTTCCTGCCTCTCGAGGAATTCAAATGGAAAGAGGTTAAATGGCAGCTAGAGTGGGACTATAGCCTTTTCTTCATAAAACTGCTTTACAAACCTATGCTATGCCATGATTAAAATGACAGTATTCCTTGGCTGAGGAGACTAACAACAATGTGTTTTGCATGCAGCTCATATTCTTCAGGATGTTCTCCACTTAGGTTTTTCCTGCAATATTGTCTTCAGATGTTTGATTTCATTTGTGTCACTTGGCAGAGATTATTGGCACTGCAGCTCTGAGTAATTTCATTACCTACTACTGTGTATTGATGTTAATGAATTATGTTATTCCTGCACCATTATGTGTTATCATCCTTCAGTACAATTGAGACACAATGTATCAGTACTTGAAAGATGTCCTGCCATTTCTTATGACTTGAACTGTATTTTATTTCCGTGGGTTTAGATCTTAAACTTTCCTTGATTTATATGGCTCATCTGATGGTGCATTGTGAAGTCCCTGAATGACTGCCTAGAAACTATTTCTTTCAGAAAAAATATAGATTATGAAACATTTAAGACCATATCCAGACTTCCCAATGTATTTCCATCAACCCAGTGGTGTGGAAATGCATTCATCCTCAGAAATGGTTTTTGGAATTTTTCACTATATTTCACAGATATATTTGAAGCCACATACTAGAGACAGTGTGCAAGGTTATATGTTTTAGGCACCACTAAGTCAATTGAATTAACCTGTCTGAAAATCTTTGGGGCTCATCTAGGTATTTAAAAACCTGATAATTAACAAAGATCTTTCACCTCAAGTGCAACCTTATTTTCCATTGTAGATGCCTTTGTACTTTTTCCTGCTGTTTATTGTGGAATATGCTAACAGCTTTTTGCTTGTTCAGTAAAGTGGAACTTAAGCATCAGTTATTTGGCACCTTTTGTCATGTATGACCCCTCTTATGCTGTGAACCACATTCTGCTCATGGTCTGTATTTATGAAAAAAGGTTTTATTCTGCATTTACATTGGTATGAAGAAACTGAATTAGTCAATTAGCATATAAAATCACTTAATATCTGCAATCATACTTGTCTGTTGAAAAAGAATGTTATTTTTACTGGGGAAGTAGGGAGAACAGTAAATAAATTACACTGCTACTGTAATAACTGTCTTGATTTGTTTTGTTGTTGTTTAGTGTCCTTCAGAACTATGTCATTTGAGCAGTACTGCCAGTAAGAAATCCATTTGCTCAGACAATTACCAAAATAGGGCAGTCCTGTAAGATATGTTGTGTTGGTAGTCAGAATGAAACGCTGTCTCTAAAGGCAATAAAACACTGCCACGAAAAGCCTGGCTAATTATGTTTCCCTGCAGTTTCAGTTGATAAAACCCCCTCAATAGGTATTAAACTTCAGAACGAGTAAAGTAATTTGAGCAAGGGAGATGAAATCAACAGCATTTACTAGATTACGAGATCATATAGGGATAGTATTAATTTTAGGTAAGGTCTGCTGTCACACAGAGTATCAGCCAATGTAGGTTTGCTTAAGTGAAATGTGAATGTTCTTGTTCAGTATGACAAAATTTTTATTAAAAAAGGTGAAGTGGGTAAATCACTAGCTCAAACTGTCAAACTTCCATAAAGGCATCCCTATATATGATCCTAGACTCTATCCTAGTAATAAAGTTCGACTTTTAGGATAGGTGATCTTTTAATTCTAGGTGTTTGCATTATGTTTCAAGTCATGGGTTTCTTTCTACAACCAAAATAAATGTTGTAGAAACATACTAGGACAGGAATCTGAGAGATGAGTTGTGGACTATTTCTTAGCTGCCTGTACCCTCCTAGGTGGGTCTGCAAAGAGCTTTTCCTCAGAACTTGGCATTTGCAGTATCAAGCTTCCGTGCAAATTTTCAGCTTATCAAGATGCACATGCTAATTCTCAGCACTTTCAAACTCACCTGAATTTACAGGAGTAGTGTACCTGCATGCTATTTCTACTCCTTTTCTCTGAGGAAGGATCAGGCAGCCTCACCTAAACTCCTGTAGTCCTTTAGGACACTAAATTAGGACCCAAGGTATTATGGCTGTTTCAGTGTCATTTTCCACTTGCCTGGACAGATATGATACTTTATCCGTGGTCATTCCTAAAGATGAAATCCACCAGAGAGTAGTAGATACAAATACATGGAGAGGGAAGTTCTAGCCAGCACGTTTTCCACCAGTAAGTGTTCACAAACATTAGACTTTGCAGAATGTCCTAGAAGCATTGATAGATTTGATATATAGGGATATATAGGTATTTCACAAAATAGCTGGATATTAAAACCTTTAAGCCAAATTCAGAACTTCACAGATGACCACATTGAATGAAGAGGATTCAGTGCTAAAAGTGGGATTAAATGCTAAGACTTTGAGCAGAACAAAGAACAGATAGTTTAAAAGAGCTAATCAGAAGAGAAGGAGGTGCTCAGAGGAAAGAGGGACCAGTTAGAAGAATAAGGACTTTTAATATTTCATTATCATAAATAGTGGTATGTGTAAGATATGTCCTAGTGCAAAAACACGCACAAAATTTACTTCAACCACTTCCAGGATCTCTTTTTATTTTAATTTTGCTGCTTCATTTCAGCTCTAGCCAGCATTCTTCTAGGTCCATGCACATTTTATCCATTCATGTCCTTCACATCCATTCACTACCATCTCCTCTAGTTTCTTTTTAAACAGTTTTTTTGCAGTTATCTTTCTGTCTTTGTCTTTACAAATGTCCATCCACCCATCCATCTCACCCCCTCTAAACGCCTTTTTTCTGTCTCCTTTCCTTCCATTTTTCCACTACTTTCCATGTGACTACTTTTGATAATATCTTTCACAGTTTCCATCTTTCCCCGCTGCTTTTTTACCTTGCTGCTGCCATTTTTTGCCCTGCAGTTGCCTATCCCTCCTGTAGCAAATGGAAAATCAGAGTGATGCAGAAAAGTTGTAGCATTTCTTTCATTCCTCTCCAGGAACAGTCTAATTTCCCCACCTGATTCACAGCATGACCCCATAAACAGTGGCATCAGCAGAGCTGAAGGGCTGGAATTGCGATGCAAAGGCTTGGACTTTGTGATTGTCAGTGTTATCTTGCAGCTGGAAGTTTTTCTCTCCACCATCCCTACCTTCCAGAGTTGGCCTCCCTAGCACATAGAAGATGTCACTGCAGGTTTTTCTGTTGCTTTTAGTAGCAACAGAGTACAAACCCTTTTAAACAGAGGCTAGAAATGTCTAACCCTCTAGCTACCTTGATGATCCATCCAGCCAGATCAGTACACTATTATCCCAGGCAAGGCTTTTAAAAACAGAGTTGGATAATCTGTCTCTACCTAGACATTCCATTACAATGATTTTTTTTTTGACCACCCCTCTATTTTACATCCACATGTCTTTCCAACAGGAAACTATTTCTGATACGTACCCTAGAAGTTCTCTCAATAGCATTTCCCTTGTGTGTATAATTAATCCACTCTTCTTGCTTTCTCATTCCTTGTATTTGTAGATATAGAATCAAGTCTATTTTTTTGTACTGCTAAAACTCAACCTCAACAGATAATGTTCAAAACTGAGCAGAAATACCACCCTGTCAACAGAACTTTTTCTTGACAGACAGGTACATACCAGAGTGCATTCAAAGGAGTCATACTGAAACGTCAGACACTAGAAATAGAGTACTTCCTACTTGAATTCAAACTTTACCTTTATTGCTATTGTACTTACAACAGTAAAATAAAAGGATGAAGCACATAATGCTAAACTACTGAAAAGGGATAGGAATGAGAATTAACATCTGGGTGCTCATTCAACAGCGCTATCTCCAGAAGAAGGAAATTCAACGTAGTCCACGCACATTTGGATACATGCCCTGAGAAACCAAAGCAGAGTCTAAGAGAAGGACAAAACAAGAGCATAACTAAGTGCAGTTATTGAAGTGCTGCAGTATTCCACTGATTTATGTAAACCTGACACTAAGTAATTCACTGCAGATTTCCTTGATCTTACATTTAGGATTAAACTATGTAATAACCATTTCCAGTAAAAATGAGAAGCTCACTAAATCTGATCTACTGTACAGTTTGCTTGATGCTTTAAGAGATTTAAAAAAAAAAACCTCATGAGTTCACAGCTGTGAATATAGCACCCATTTTAGCATGATGGTCTTTCAGTAGTAAGTCTTTTTTAGAGATTGCTATAATGTTTTGTAATGATCATAGATTATAGAGGTACAGAAAAGCCAAGGGGATAATATGTTTGATGTTTATAACTCCTACCTCTTCCACCTCCTCCATTTCATAGCAGACTGCATGGGAATGTGATGTAAGTTTTAAAGAATCATGCTGCTTTCTGAAGCCAGTTGAAAACCAGTAGATGTGCAGCTAGAAGGATAAGTAGATCTGATCAAATACTTGAAGCATGTCTTGTCAGGTGATGAAAAATGGGAGGTTACATGATTAAAAAGTACAGGCTGAACTTGGCCCTCTTGGCTTCTCTGTATCTTTTCCTACTCTCCAAGGCCATGCATAATCAATTTGCATCCAAAGGAAGCCTACTGCCTTTCAACTTCTCCACAGACTGAACACACCCAAATAATGTGGATTTTTGGAGACTGGCTCTTTACTTCATAGAGAATGATGCTAGAAAGGGTCTCAAAATATCTTTTCTTCTAACATCTCCTTGGAGAATAGAGAAAGATAATGCATTTTATTTTAAGCAGGAGACTTCAATCTTGGGTAAAGCATGGAATTTTTTTTTCCAGCTGTACCTGTTTCTGTGTATACAGGATTTTCTTATTTTTCATCTTCTTTTTGGTTTTGCCCTTGTAGGCATCCTCTTTCTTCAACATCTTCCTGTGGGTGTAATTTCATTTCAGTGTATGCATACATATTTATAGTAATAGCAATTTCCAGTGTGCTTTCTAGGTTTCAACAGATTTTGAGATGGTGTCGGTTTTCCAAGAACAAGTTTGAGTACCTCAGGTGCTGGGAGCTTTTGGAAATTGGGGCTTTTTGGTATTTTTTCCTTTTTTTAGCCATGGTAGTGTCAGTCATTTCATGTGGCTTTGATAGACACTAAGGGCAAATGTAAATATGCTGTCGAAGCACTGTAATCACAGATTTAATGGCCACCTGTGAAAACCTACATAAATAAAAAATCTGCCACTTGATAAAAAAGTTTCTCTAGCCCAGATGACAAATCCTTTTTGTGCCCTCCATCTTCAAGCACCCAATGCAGTGTCTGGAGACTTGTGTTGTGCACCTCTGGCATCCCCAGATGTGTCAAGCCTGTGTTGGCCAGGCGACAAGTCCTCAGCAAGTTGTGGCCTGTGGCACCTCCTCCAGGCTCACAGAGCTGTATCTCACTTCCTCCCTCTGCTCTGCCAGGCACCTCACTACCAACATCCAGTACAACTCCAAAAGTGTCCTGTACTGCTGTCCTCCTGTAACAATTTCTCCGTGCTGGTGGCACATTCTGTGTCAGCTGCAACCTGTGTAACACAATGAGAGACTGAAGAAAGCAAGATGTGTGTTCCCAGCCCAGGCAGCAAGCCTGTTGCTATCCCTTCCTTTTCCTCTTTTTCTTGCTTCTCCTTGTTTATCTTTCCTCCTTCCCACACCCTTGCAGCGCACTGCTGCACAGCAGTGACACAGCTGGCCAGATAAAAGGAGTATTACTTGCACCACTTCCTCAATTTTTTGGGGGAATGGCTTTTAAGTGACCTACCTCATGAGTTTCTTTGCCTTCTTCAGTTTAATAAATAATTTTTGTGATAGTTGCTGCACGTTATTTGTAATTAATCTGTTCAGTAGTACTGAATATTATTTTTAATCTTAACAAGGTTGCTCAAAGCATTTAAAAGAGTTCCTGTGGCAAGTAACAGAGAAAGTCATCATAACTATAGGTTTTGCATACCTAATATTAAAGAAACTTAGATTTTGTAAAATGGATTTTCCAAATTAATATATAATTCCATAGTTAACAATAAACTCAAAGGACTTAAAATACAAATAAAAGGAAGCCAAACTAATTAACTTGGAGTCAAATAGGACCAGAAGATCATTTGACCTGGTGACACATGTGTTTAAATAGTGAGGGCCATTCTGGGCCGTTTAGATATCTGCTGACCCCTGGCAGCTGAGAAAAAGAATGGGTTGAACAGCCCCTAATGAGTGTGACTACATTGTTTCATATGGTGCTGTGATGAGTCTGTAATTTGGGTTTACCAGCTGAAACCACTCCACAAAACTGTTGCTGTGTGTCTGATCTGAGTGATCAACTTGGTGGGTGAAGTGAAAGTCATTAATATTTCTTGTCATCACCATTAGGGATCATCACCAATAGGGAGTTGTAGAAGTCATTTTAAGCTTGGTCTGGAAAGTTTTCCTGACAGCTTTGCAAGGTTAATTCAGGCCTGTAGCTGCAGTGCTACAGTGAGGCATGTATGCTACAGTGCTACAATGAAGCAATGCTGGAAATGAGCCTTTTCTCTCTGAAGCGACTCTTCTATTGGGTTGACCTGTTATCTCTGCCAGCAGGTGTTTGTTGTCTCTGATGTAATGCAACTTTGACAGCTGAACCATTGACCACAGAATACATCCCAAAACCAGCTGTGGTTTCCCCAGCAAAAGGATGTCAAAAGCGGGCATTGTCTTTTATAGAGCATGTAAGTGTAAATAGCTGGAATAGCATTTGCTTCTTCAATAGACTGAACCCCGGTTTCTTAAAGAGACATGGTAAATACTCTGCTCATGTCAAGTATTACATTTTTATAATCTAAATGTAGCTGTGATGTTGCAGCAGATGCCCATAGTTAGAGTTCTTCTTGGCTCCATCTGTGAGGTGAAATACATTATTTGAATCTTGGAATCTTTCCTCCTGCCTCAGAAGTTTAAAATAAGAGATTTGTCTTATATTAACCTAATCAGAATGAAATATCTTGAATACCCTCAATCACATTGCATCAGGAACATGTACACAGGCAGAAGGGCAATGCAGGGTTAGCCATCAGCAACTTCATGCTTATAAAGCAGTAACAAGCTGTTGCTTCCTGACAGTGAAAGAGGGCTTGGTTTCCCTGTTTTTAGTGCAACCATGCAGTTCTGTTAACCTCACTGTTGGAAGTGCAGGTAGGAAAGCACAGCGATCCCACCATGAAGGAGAACATGCATCACACTAGGCAGTGGCAACAAAATCCCCTTCTCCTTTCCATCTGTGAGCATATGAGGTCAACTCAGATTCAGATCTGTCACAAATTGGGGTAATTGGTAGTTTTAACAAGTGCTGTGTACAGCACTGTGAGCAGTGGTGCTCAAGGCCAACAAACATCACCTAGCTTGTTTTCATGTATGTATCTGCAGGAATATATCCTCAGAGGCAGATGGTGTGCTACAGTCCTTGTCCAAGCAGCAGAATTTGGTTAAATTGATTATTTGGGCACAGCAGCATTACACTGTCTTTCATTGGCACCCTTCTCAGGTGTACGCAGTGGTAGATGCAGCTGAATTTTGCTCTATGCAGCAATATATGCATTCAAAGTGTTAGTGGGCAAATGCTTACCTGGTATAAATTGATGTGGCTTCATTAACTTCAGTGAGACCATGCTGATTTAGAGCCACAGAGGAGCTGGCTCTGTGAAGCAGTCAAATTTATAAAGGACTGCATAATCTACTAGGAAGTCAAGTCAGGCCAACCTCTGTGTTATGACATTTCCGCTGAAATTCACTTTAATAAGGTAATATTTTCTTCCAGTTCCATAAATGCAAATCAGCTGAACTGCACTTCACATACTTTCTCGTTTAATTAGAAACTCTCAGTCCAACTATACTGCAAATGCAGGTGAAAGTGAATGATTCTTACAATTTTTCATTTTAATTATCTTGATTAACTTTTCTCTCCTTTGCAATTTTATTATATTTCATTTCAGAAGTGTCCTTTAATTTAAGGCAATAAACTTTTATTTAGCAAGCTGGAGAAACTAGAGGATATGATGCAAAGAGGATTTAACTCATTAAGCATTAATGTTACTAATATTCTTCTACTAATTATTCATTAAGTTGATTGTCTTAGCAGAAAAGTAGGCTTGGCTTCTCTTGTGGATCACCACTTTTTATTTGCATATGGCACAAAAATGGTAGAAATAGCAAATCTTACCAAAGTTAATGATGAAATACTTCAGAGGATATAACACACTTAATGAATTTCTCATCACTGGATGTATTTAAGAGTTCCCATTTGATTTTTAGCTAGAAAACTCCAGATATATGCTTTTATATACTTTTAGAGATAGTGGTACCTATTCCTCCATAGTTTCTTTGTTTCTGAGAAATAAAGGTATATACAAGGGGAGGAAAAGGTCACCAAAAATACATGCAATCTCCCTTTCCAGCCTCCTGAAAATCCTGCTAGAAACAGAATTACTACTAAAAAGAAAAAAAAATAAAACAAAAAACCCAAACAAAACAAAAACCCAACCAAAAAAAAACAAACTGGAGGGATGTTACTGTGTCCACTAAGGATTTTGTTGCTGTGTATTTTACAGGGGAGCCTACTGTGCCTCTCTTTTCCCAGTAAGTTCACACATTTTGAATTTCAAAGACAGCTTCAAGAATGGAGCATGGGAAAGAAGACTAAACCTGAAGTCAGCCTCTTTGTGTAATCCAGGAGGAAAGTTAAGGGATGACTTGATTATGGAACCTGTAAAATCTCTAGCTACTAAAATGCCTGATATAGCATGCATGTGGAATTCAGATCTCTGCATCTAAACCTGCACTCTTGTAAACTCTCCTCTTACCTGCTGTAGGGCCCGGAGATGCCTGTATTTCACAGATACTTTCCCTGTTTGGCTTCTAAGCTCTCCTCAGGACTGCAGATCAGAATTGTGTCTCTCTTGGCAAGAGAATGGTGCCCAACCTGTGTATTAGCCTGACTAATGCCCAGTGTCTGATCCCCTCCCTATCTGTGCCCCTGAGGTATCACTTGAGAGAGCTGTAAGAACGACAGATCAAAGGACTCAGCATTGGGCTCCATGTTAAATGCAGGGAGGTTCGTGTCAGTGTAACTTCCTACTAAGCTGTGCACTTGCCTGGGAAGTGCAGGACTGAAGTTCACTGTGATTTCATTTCCTAAAACGTAATTACAAGACTATTGTGAGACATTTCTGAGGATGGGAAGCACTTTTTGCCTAGTCTCTGAAATGATGCAACTCTCCAGGAAACAATTCAAGAATTAAGAGGCTAGGGAGTGAGAAAACAAAATGGAATACAGGTCTCCATATATACCAGTATTGGGCACATGTTTTAAAGATGAAAATGTTGCTGTGAATGTAAACTTCCTCTGTTCTCTGCTCCATGGACGGATTTAAGCTTGAGTTTTCAGATTCCCCTATGAGCGGCCTGTCAGTGGGCTGATTTAAAAGCCAGTCATCACCACTCTTGCATTCATTTTAGAAGAAGACTGAATCCTCCATAGCTCTTCCACAGAAAAGACACTGACTTTCACCTTTAGAGGGATGATACCCTCCTTATAAGTGTGGGGTTATGGGTCCTCAAAAGCCAGAGGTGACTAATTCCCAGCTGTCAGAGATGCAGGTGTGGCTCTGTACTAGATATTTCCTCCTGACTACCCTCTATTGCATACCAACAGTATGTATCATTCTGGGATAAGAGACTACCCCTATCTATTGTGCAGGGAAGCTAATGCATTTTTCTCCCAGTTACGGATTTCACTCTGGGAAGGATTAAGTTTTGCAACCTTGTCATGGTTTGAGCGACAAGAAAAAGTTTTCTGAAAGATAAGCCAAAGACTGAAAACTGAAATTAGTCAATATCAGTAACAAATAATGGCACAACTGTTTCTTTTAGAGCATGTGTTCCAGTTCGGTCAAATTTAGAGATATATCCTCTGAGAGAAGGCACAACCACCCCTCCCCCACCAGGTTCGGGAAAAATAAATTTTCCTCAAAGGAAAGTGAAAGAGATAAAAACTATTTATTTAACAAACACTCGGGAAAAGGAAAATAATGCTAAATAATAAAATCTCTCCCTGTGGAGAAAAAACCTGGGAAAGTGTCAGAGTCCTGCCTTTGGTCTCCTTGGAGCTGGGGCTTGGCCCAGGGCCCGGCCCTCTGTGCTCCTGATGTGCTCTGATATTGAAGCGGTCCAGCAGAAAAGGGAGAAAATCCGAAATTCCAGGGAAGGAAAAAAAAATTCAACTCTCAGTCTCTCTCTGGAGAAAAAGAAACTGAAAAAACTGGCTGAAAGCTGACTGGAAAAAAAACTGCAAGCCAGGTGCTTCCTCGCTCCCCCACCAGAGCTGGAAAAAAAAGTCGCTATCTCTGTGTGACCTTGAACAAGCTGCAAACTGCTTTGAGAAAGTTTTGCTCAGTTTTTCCTTCATCCTCTCAGTCCCAGTTTAAAGGCATAGAAAGGCACAAGAATTAATTTCCAGGCATAGGGCAGCGATATGGGATACACATCATAAAGTCATCCCAAGACACATGTAACTGCTGGAACAATTTGGGATGCTGTAGTAGGATGTCTGTGATAAAAGGTCTTTAATCATTGGGAGCCTTCCTATGTGATCTATTTGAGACAATACTCTGTGAGTGACAAATTCTTGGCCTCTGATAAAATCTCATATCAGAACCACTATGCATGTGTTTATTGGTTTCTGCACAATTTTATGTGGTCAGGCTTTTGAAATTGAGGTTCCTGGCCCTCAATGGACAAAGGGTGAATCAGAATTATATTCTCATGCAGTGTTTTCTAAGGTCATATTCATGTGATGCTGCTTAATGTGTCAGGGAAACAGCTGAAATCAAATAACAAAGACTGCATTCTACTCTTTGAATATGCTTTCCATTCTCATTCTGTAGTGCTGGACTCTTTTACAACTTCAGACCTGTTGCCTGAACTACAATAAAAGGTCTGGATAATCTGGCAAAAAAATTCAAAACTTTAATCTAGCTATGGTGGGTGTGCGTCAAGAGAGACTCTTGTCCCACTCTTGCAACAAGGCATATCTTGCTCTTGAGATCTCATCTCACTCTTGAGATGGTCAAGATGCAGAAGGAGAGCCTTACTCAGTCTCTCTTGGAGGAATATCTTTTTAAGAGTCATTTTTGAAGATTAGGAGAGACTTCAGAAAACTATCTGGATGATAAAAACAGTGGTTGGCTCGGTTTAAGACTGGAAAAGAGATGCACTAACATTCTTAGAGGAAGAGTGTTTTTTCAGTAGCTGATGTTTGCCATCACTTCTAGCTTTGACTCAGTGTGACTTTGTCCACAATGCCAAGGTTCCTGTGCACGTCTAAAATCATAATTTTGAAAAATTATTTTCATTAATTTTTCACTTTCATAAAACAAGGTAAACTGAAAATTTCATAATAAATAAAACTTATACTTTGATACAGGATTTTCAAACAGTGAAAATTAAATTTGCTTTTTAAACAAATCTTTCAACCCTTCTGAACATCCAATGCTTTCAAAACCCTGCCACACATTGGCATGCTTCTTTCTCAAATTGACTCAGTTTCATCAGTCTTTTACCTTTTCTCTCAGCTTCTGCTCCTTGCTTCTGCTGGAAAGAATCCCAGGCTCCTAGTTAGCCTTTTCTTTGGTCTCTGTGAGACTATTTGTTTTCCCAGCTGCTGTTGGAAGTAATGCACACAAGGTCATTCAGTGTTCCAAATGCCTGGCTGGCCATGGGAAAGGTACATGGAACCAATGTGATACCTAGTCTCTGTCATTTGAGTAAGGATTTATTGAGTAAAATAAGTTTCCACAGTGATAATATTTTTGTGTTGCCTATCAATATCCACTTCAACCCAAAGCTTGTAAGGCAAGTTTGAGCTGAGCAGTTAAGAATCCATGATGACAGGGAGTCTTCTGTTGAGTTTCCATAAAACTTCACACTTTCAAACAGAAGAGTCGTGAGACCATGAAGTATAAATACAGATGAAGCATAAATAATATTTCAAAGGGATAGTAACACAAGGAATAGTGGAAATGAGATAAACTAATGTACACTAGTGTGAGAAAAATAATTCTCTACTGCATATCCTCTTATTCCTGTCTTAGAATCAGTCAGCTTGCAGAAATTAGATCTTCTAAGGAAAACTTGGCTTCCAGTGCCATTGAAGGTGGTAGGAAATTTTTGAAGAGATTCTCATAGTGGATAGCTCTCAGCCCCTTAGGAGCTCTGAGCATGACTAGCCCTGGCCTCCAAGGAGGTGGCCCAAAGGCATCCATTGTAGAGATGTGTCCCATGTTGCTTTTGTCTTTGAACTCAAAAAATGCATTTCTGAAAGAGCTTTTAAAAAACAAAATGGCCTCGGTTTCTCTAGAGGGATGGAGACAACAGGTAACAGTCCCATTTAGAAATATTAATTACTGGCTTATATAGTTTCAACTTCTGTGCTTGTCTTTGCTTTGTCTTAGTTCTCTCCCTTTAGACCTTGCTAGTGATGGTTTTTATTTATCCACCTGCTTTACAGCTTTTACCACCAATGGAAGAGGATTGGTAGCGCCATTTTTCTTCTACACTCTTCACCCTCATTTGATCTGTTCTTGTTTAGAAGTAATTGCCCACTGACAAGGTGAGAGCAGGGCTCAGCAGAAGCACATTTCTCACACAGATTTGTTCACTGAGAGGTAGCTCTCTTTTCATTTTCATATTTGACCTGGTTTTATATCATGAATTATTTCTAGAGCCATGAAGCAGCAGTTTCAGCTGGTTTTACAGTCACGAAGGATCCCACTACACTTGGAGTTTTAACTGTAATTTATTTCAATTAAATATCTGCTATATTAATTTCCCAGAATTGTATTAAATGTAGGTTTTAATGCTTAGTACTCCTTGTGGTCCTCTGCAACTCTTCTTTAAAGGATGTGTTAAACCTTGGCTTTAGTTTTCTTGAAGAAAAGACCAGAAATATCTGTGTGTCATGGGTGTGTTTTGTTCTGTATGTGCAGGGAATCTCTCGTCTGTGGTCCCTGTGGGCTTAGATCTTTGTTGGGGCATCTCAGCCTGGCATTAACTTTTTACTGACGGGAAAGAAAATTATAGCTCGAGACATACACTTGCTTTCAGGAATACCGTATCTGACAGGTTGGATCCATCCAGTTATAAATATTAACAGCTGCCAAATGACAGGTTTAGAGTTGTGCTGTGGAGCTGGCCAAGGCAGCAATTACTTGAATTTTAGCTAGTGCTGCACATTGACTGTGGATACATTAGCTTTAGTGGAGATTATTTAGAGGCTCAGTGGCTTAAAAGCAGAAATCACTTACACTCATATTGGATATTATTACAGATTCGGGAGAGTTGGCCATAAAACCACTTAGCTTCCTGTAACAAAAGGACTCCTAGCCAAGCAAGTAAAATGTTAATGAGACAGCAAGCACTAATTTTCATGTCTGTAGCCTTTCCCTCCAAGGTTTTGCTGCTTCATACTGAGATTCATTAGAGTGGAAATGGTTGACTTTAAAAAAGAAACACCAGCTAAATTGCTAGGGTGTAGAATTTCCTTTCAGATCATAATTATACGTGATCAACGGAGTGTGTAATTAGTAAGTTGGGTGAAGGATATTTCCAGAACAATCAGCAGCAATTTCCTCTCTGCTGTTCCTTTCTCTGCTCTGAGGACCTTTTGTCTGCTTTGGTAGCTGTGGCTTTCTTTTAAGCCCAGAAAATACAAAAATAAAAACTTATATCAGGTAAGAGTGACACAATAAATCATAATAAAATAAAAAAAAACCCTGCGACAGGATATTTTGTCACCATTGTAATAGGCCTTACTGATTTTCACTATGTTTCCAGCACTTGAGCACAGGGGAAAACAGGCTCATTTCTGGCCTCCCTTGACAAACCTGTGAGACTCTTGCTGGAGCCTGGATTTGCAATTGCGCAGCAAAAATGTGAGAAGCTGTCATTGTCTTCAAATATCATAGGAATGCCCAAGTTGTTTTCTGGTGCTATGAATAATTCATGGCATAATTCAATGAATCTGTCCAGCATGGCTAAAAATAGCTGAGTAAACTGAGTGCTTTTGACCTTAAGAAACAAAATCTGTTTCAAATTTATAATAAATAAATGAACAGCCATTAAAAAATCATATGGAAGCAAAGATGTCAGTCTGTAAAGACATGGTTCGGTATTGTACCCTGAAATGGAAAATCCCATCTTTTCTGTCTAAAAAGAGACTTTCATCAACTCCACACAGCTGTTTGGTTAGAAGAATGAACATTTCCCATAATCAGGGTGGATCAAGGCTTTTGCTCATCTCTCCTTGTCCCTGCAGTTAACAGGCACACTGGCAGGGCATAGCTTTGCTGTGTCCCTGACTAAGAGCTGTCCCCTTCTTCCCTGTTGATCCTCAGCAGAAGAGTGGTGCAGGAATGATGGTTCTGAAAAGGTCAGGGATGGCATCCAGTGCCGAGATCTTGGAGATCTCGGCTGCAGCCTGAGCTGTTCCTGTGTATGAAGTTGTGGAGCTACAGACCCTCAGTGCTGCGGGCTGAGGTCAGGACTGTGCATCCACTCAGCCTCCCCCCCTGCTTCTCACAGCAAGCACTGTGCCTTGTCTGCAGGCAGCTCTAGCGATTCTTCTGCTCTCAGGGATGTCCTGCCACTCCTGCACTGAGAGGGGTTTGCCTCTTTCAGTGCCACCGGTTTTATTTTAGAAGCTATGGGTGTGCCTGCTCCTGATAGATTTATTTTGTCCCCCCAGATTGTTTTGGCAATCTTCCTTGTATGTGGCAAAGCCACAAGTTAGTTTGATATTGTGGTAAAAATAATACTACTACTTCCTTAAGTTAAGCTTTCAGTGCTTCTCTCCAGTGACATCACTAGGTGGCCTTTCATGGCCCCTCCTACTTCTTTTGTAATATGAGAATATATTTCCTTGACACAAAGAACTGGGCCTCAACCTGGGTGTTGTGTTTAATCAGTCTCTATCCTTCTGATCAGGATATATCCTAGCTGCTATAGAGTTTTGCCAGGCTAGCATAACAAGCTCTTGCAAAGCCTGCAGATTGTGGAAACTGAATACTGCGTTTCTCACTAATCTGGCTTGTGAGGTGCACAGAAACAGCCAGCCAGCTTGAAAAGCTACCCTGAACTTGGTATAGGAGGGCCAGACTCTGCGGTCCAGAACTAAACTGCAACATTTTCAAATAACTGGTTTAAAACTTTGTTTATGAGGGGAAATCTCAACCTTAATTATCAAGTTGTTTATGTCCTCTGTATGAGAATATATTCCCTTAAAAATATTTTTCTGGCTATATAAATATGGGCATAATTTTCAGAAATAGTATTCTGCTGTTCTAACCAATGTTGAGTGGTAATTTGTGGTCAAAAGTGAGGTTGACCATGAAGACTTTAGATTTTGCATTTCTGTATTGATACAATGTTCAGATTAAGCTTTTGCACCAGCTGATACAGGGAGAAGAAACAAAAGGATCCCAATATCTTGATTCTGCAGATGTGTCAGACTAGTTGCATAGGTGCTTGTGCAGGTGCTCTTATCAGTTCCTCTCCCATTATATGCAGAGTGCACAGTGCTCAGATCAGCCACGGGTTATGAACAACTGTAATGGAGGGTTTCTTTTAACGTCTTGAGATTGCATGAAAGGAAGTATTTGGGGCATGGCTGCCATAATATGCAACCAGACTGCCCAGGTAGAAATGTGAGCACACTGTACTGGCACCCCTTGTCTGGCAGAGATAGGCAGAATTTTTCTCTTCAAACCGTTAATAAAAATAAAAGTCCATAGCAAGTGAATGCTCTTTCCTTACAAAAGCATTTCTTGCGCTTTCATTGAAAACCTAGATTCAACAAAATCCTAAAGTGTAGACTTGACTGGGAGAAAAACATCATGTTTTCTGTGTAGTTGCTTGATTTCAACATTGAAAGTTTTCAGCACACTTTTATTCTTCTGAAGGCAATATGAATAAATGGTGGTTCCTATTGCCATGGTAAGTCTTTGGCAGGGGGAAGATGGGATGGGAAGGTATAGATGTACTTTGATCACCACTCTAGTCTTTGTATTTTGGCACAACATTTTGGAGTGTGAGGTGAACACACAGGGTGAGCTTTATGTTCACCCTGTGGGGCTTCCAAGGCAGAGATGTTGAATATGTTTTAAATAAATGGCACCTTTATTATTTATTCATAACTAGCTTGCTAACTGAAAAATGAAAACAGCTACACCAGTTATTTCAACAAAACTTTGGCTGATTTCAAATGCAATTCCTGTCAGTAAAAAATATAGGACCTAATAATTCTGACCACTTCTGAGCTTTGCCCAAATGATCTATTTACTCAGTGACTGATATAGTTTCTAGATACATGTGGTTTTTTTAAATGTGAGTTGTTTTCTTTTTTTCAATTTGCATTAATAGTTAAAATTGCAAATTTGTACATGGCTGATTCTGCAGCATAAATTATATATGTGTAATTCAGTAGCTACTGATCTCTTTATGCAACACGGGATCATGAGCTGTGTTTTTCTGTTCTGAGCTCATTGTGAGTCTCAGTCCCTCTACCACTTTGAATCAAAATTTCTTCTTTTCCAAGGAGTATGTGTTTAACCTGTTTCCTTTGAGCTAGAACTTGAGCACCTGACAGTGACAGGGCTTGACTGAATTTGTGACTACTCTCACAGAGGAAATGTTAATGTTGCTGAAACCGAGGTCCGGACTGTTGTCACTTAATATTTCCCTGAATATCAGAGCTGGGGGGTTAACATGAACTAATGTAAAATACTTTTCTGTATGGATCTGCCACTTGGAGTCAATCTCTTTGGGGCAGAAATGGCCACATGGAGATCTGAACCACAAAAAATCTCTGAAATATGGCCTATGATTTGAGCAGGAAATGTTTGATTATCCTGTCATGGCTCAGAGATGAAGCTCTTGGACAGTGCATGTGGCAGTATGACATCTCCCCATCTGGAGATGGAGGTTTTGTTCCTAGTGCTATCCTGAACTTACCATATTGCTTTGGACAAGGGACATAATCTCCACAGCCTTTACATAATTAATATAAAGACTCCCCTCTCAAATGGGGGCTGTCCAACATGGGTGTTTTGATGCACTGACTGTTTAGGTGGACTCTGGCTTTACATGGCAGATGTGAGAATACACACCGCCCTTCTGCACTTCGTAGGGTTGCTGCTTTCCTGCTCCCTGGCCGCAAGCGCGTCTTACAGAAGACAGCCTGATCTGCAGTGTAGGAGGAGCTAACGCTTGTGTCAGAGTGCCTCTGAACAGAGGTGCTGCAGGAGATCTGTTGTTGGAATTGTAAAAAGAAGAGAGGCCCGGTGGGGGGAGAAAGTTGCAGTCCAAAACCAATTTGGTTGATAAGCGCAAAACTCTGTTTATTAGCAATCCAAAAGCACTTATATAGTATACCAGCTTGTTAACTCCTAAGTGGCTTAAAGCTTATCAAAGCGCATTTCTACTTCTACCTAATTGGACTTACATTGGCAAGTTTCTATTAGTTATGTAATGATTAAAAGAATTCAGTGCTTACCTCCCTTATCTGGGTCTTATCTGAACAGCTGCAAGTCTTCAACCTCCCTCTTTGTTCCCCAGGCCTTTTCTCACACAAGAATCTTCTCATGGAGAGTTTTTCTCACACAGGCCTTTTGCTTGCAGGCTCTTGCTACAGTTCTTTTATTGATCCCAATAATTCTATTTCCCAACAATCTGTCTGGTTTTATTGCCCTTCCCCATTTTTTCCCACAAGATGCAACTTCCCGCACATGACCTGATGCTGCTTTTGTCTCCAGATAAAGATATTAGGCACTTGAGAGGCTTTCATCAAGGTGGGCTATGTGCCAAAAACTACACCATGCATGGCCAAGTCCTATCTGCGTCTTCTTTCATAAAGACTTTCAAAGTGCAATGTCTTTTCCCTAGTTCCATCCTGATGGCATTTTGAGTCCAGTGCTTGTTCCCTTAAGGGGCCCAAGTGGATTCAGGATAGAGGTGATCATCTAGAGCAATGTGGAATTTCTATGGTCCACAGCTGACAATGTGTCCTGTGCTCTTGGCAGTAGCATGGTCCCTCATGCAGGGAGCATGCAGAGCCCTCTTAGGGGACTCAGTTCCTAGAGGGAAGGGAGCAGAAAGAGCATCTGTGTCCCATGGTAGAAGATTGCTACTCCAGCAGACCTCAGCCTGCTCAGAGGACTGGTGTGGGTTCCTTTTTTTAATGACTTTTCTGTGAAAGTATGTCTGTGTAAAAATAGTTCTGCATTTCCACCCAAAAAAATTCACCATTTAACAAGGGAGAAAGTGGTGTCTGTTTTACTGCCTGAAGCCACCATTAGTCCTCTTGCCTTTTGCTTCTGGTAAGGTAGAACACATAAAAATGTGTTGCTCCCTAGAAATAAAATTGCTGCTTTTTTGCTGAAGGGAGAGCTGAGCACCTCCAGGGTATCACAGTGGGCTTGCAGCAGGCCAGGACTGTGGGCAGCATGGAGGATTGACGCCCTCTGTTGTTGTAAGGAAAAATAAATATCTGCAGAACAGCTAATACTGTTCTTTCTCTGTCCTTTCTTTGACTTTTTTCTTTTGTGGGCTTTTTTTTTCCTCCCCCTTTTGATTTTTACTTTTTCATGCAGTGGCTGGCTGAAGATTCGTAGCTGACAGATGGCTGGTTTCATCTGGCTACCTGAGGGTCTCTGTTGCCAAGTAAATTCTTGTCACCAGTGGTCAGCAGGTCAAGGCTGCTCGTCTCTGCTGTCCTCGCCAAAGCATGGAGCAGAAAATCAGTCATGCAAATCTTTGTGCATTTTGTTTCCAGCGTGAGTGTGTGCTGACAGAGTTCCAGATGGCTGAGGGACACGTCCTCTGGCTTGCCGGTACCCAAAGGGCAGCATTGCCACCTGCTCTGTGAAACACAGGTTGGCCCAGGGAGTCTGGTTTGCAGAGATCAACTTTTATGCAATGCAGAGTATGAAGATGACCTTGTACATTCCTCTCTCAGTGACTGTTTTATAGTAGTTATTTTCCGGTGTCATTGTAGCTAGTGACAGTTAATTTCTTTTTCTTTTCCCCTCCTGCAGGTTATTTGCAGAAAAGCTGTTTTGCAGTTTCAAGTCATGAAGCCTTACCTGCTCCTACTTTTATTCTGAACACAAAGCCTTGCACTTCATCAGCATTAACTGATCCTGATGCATTCCAGACAATGAAATGATGTCTGTGGGGGCCATTAGGAGAAGCCTCCCTGGGCTGCTAGATGCAGAATTTATAGAGTCTGTCTTTAACCTTTCGGAAAATGGAGAAATGTCTCATTATCTAAAATGATAGCCTTGTACACTGGAGAGTTTAGCTATTTGAACTACTTAACCAACTCTACTTCTAATATATATATTTCATATTTAAAAACCTGAAGCTGCAAGAATTGTTATTTCTGTAGGTGAGAACATTTTCACCACACTTACAGGATAGGGCTATACCCCTGTGTATTCCAATCTGCCATTCAAAGTGATCTGTTCTCTTGCTCTGCTTCGTACACCATCTCTTAATAGCAGCTCTTTCAAAATCTCACCTGCAGAAGAATAACTGTTATATAGTGAAGGCTTCACCTGCTGGAATTGAGTGATCTACCCAGGAAGAGGCATAGATAATCAGGAGGGGTATTGTTACAGGATTGATCTAAGGAGCACACTGTCACTTTGGGGGAGTTTTGTGCATGGACAGTTTGGTGCTGTGCATGCTCTGAGGCAGCAGTAGTCACAGAGGTCAGGTCTTCTTGCTGCTTGGCCAGCTTTTGGGCAGAGAAGGTAAATGCAAATAATCACAGTAGAGGATAAAGCCAAAGGCATAAAGTGATTTACCCAAAATCTCACTGGGAGCATGTGAACTAGGAATTGTAGCTCAAGCTGTTGAAGCTTGGTTTAGTGTCTCTGACTAAAGCTCAGCATTCCTTTTGGAACAGCAAAATACACTGCAGTACAGTCGACATGGGAGAGGTGGGGTGAGCCCCTGGGACAAGACCCTGACTCTACTGCACTCTGGAGATGCTAGAAGATAGTTAGACCTCAATGTGATGATATCAGAGTGAAGTGCTCAGCCAGACGTCTGCCTATTCAGCCTTGGCATAGGCTGTACCACACAAGAGACAGACCTCCTTCTCCTGCAATACAGCTCTATGTGCTGCTCTGGGAAGTACTAATAAGCAATGCAACTGCAGCCCTTTTCTGTCCCCTCTCCCTGGATTTATCCCTGACTGGCCTTTGTACGGCCTTGCTGTCTTCAAAAAGAGACATCAAAATTGTGTGAAAACCAATGCCTCAACAGAAAGGCGTCCAGACAGACCATGCTGCTATTATAAACAGGCTTAATTTTATACATTCTTCTGCTTTATGTGTTGCAATGCTTTTTGCTTTGAGGGAATTCTCATACTGCACCCTTAGAGGAAGCTGTCAGGAGCTGCAAAAATTTCCTTCTCCTTTAATCCACTTTTAATCCACTCTAAATCCAGCCCTTAAAACTGTTTTGCTCCCAGAGACCTTGGGCAGTGGTATTTGGATTGAGACTAGCTCCCACTGCAGAGACATCCTGCTAGCCCTGTAACATCTGGAATGGCACAGGCTAAGGTAGGCAACAAGAGTCAAGGTCCTCCTCCACAAGCTGATGGGAATAGGTAATTGCTCATAAATTGCTGTTGTACTGCTTTGATTTCCTTGCCGAGGAGCTCTTAGCTGAGAAGACTGATACTTGCACTGAAAAGAAAGTGAGGAGAAATGTTACTTTCTGCAATGGAATACAATCAACCAATACTGCAGTTTTACAGGTGGGTGATCAAAACTGCTGGGTTTTCATACATTTTCAGAGGGCACATACTTGATAGATGCTCCCTACAGATCCACCAGCTTTATGCTGGGTGCTGGGCATTTTAAAGTAAATGATAGCGATTTTTACCTTCCCAGGCTATGAAATAGTCTTAACTGTTTTCAGTGTCAAAGTTTGAATGAATTGTGAGATATGTGAGAATTACATGCCTCCTAGCTCTGCAGAGTCGAATTTTTATCTTGCTAACTCATCTGATGTGAAATAAGAGACTGACAACTGCACTGATCCTTACAGAAAGGTACAGAATAGACTCTTTCTATACCATATGCATATGTGATCCCATGCTACATACAGAGCTTTAGTATGAGTGCTGTAAAGCTGCAAGCAGGATTTCAGCCCTCATTACTCCCAGAAGGAGATGAGAAGTCTGCCTCTGTCCAGTTAGCAGACTTTATCTTGAGACAGAGTTCCTCAAGAGGGTATGAACTCTCAGCAGGGGAGTACCTGGTTTCCAGCATGCAAGTGCAAGCAGTGCACCACCTGCCTCTCTTGGAAGATTTAAGATGCCCAGCATAAGTTTTCTTGCCTTTTCCAGCAGGCTGATGGAGTGGTATAGAATGACTGGAAAACCTCCATCTCCATTGCAATTTATGGACAAATAAATCAAGCCTTTAGGGCCCTTTTTATTTCTGCCAACCTCTGCCAGCTTCTCCCATTCATAAGTCAGCTGCCTTCTATTTGAATGCTATGTTATTCTGGTATAGGTTAAATGCAGATATAAAGAAAGACATCCAAGGAGGCTGTAAATGGCAAATGATAAAGGTAGTACATAAGCAGCAAAAGGAGCTATTCAACAGCTGTGAAACCTTTCCCTGTGATCTCAGAAGTCAAGTATCTGCTGGGGTTTGTGCTCCTCTGTGGTTAGGCGTTAACTGGAGGAAGGCCTATGTTTGGTCCCACACACTTGGAGGAAGTTGTATTTACTCTTACACTTTTTCAATAAGCAGAAAAAAATAAGTGGTGAAGTACAGAGGCAAAATAGCTATTTCTCTAGCAATAGACTTCAATAAAAGCCTACTTGTGTAAATTTACTTTTGTCAATATTTGAAACATAGGTCTTGGTTGTTACCTAGTGCTCTGGAAGTGAAGATGTCTTACAGGCACCAGAAGAGTGTAGAGTTTGTACTGAATAGGAACAGGGTCACAATTCCGTGCAAACCCTTGCACTGCAAAGAATGATGAATCTGATGTCTTTACAGCATAGAAATATAGGAAAAATTGAGTTTTCTTTCTCCACTTGCATTATCAGCACTGCAAAATACTGCCTTGTCCAAGGAAGGGTGCAGCTTTAAAAATTCTTTATGGGTTTGAAAGTGATTACCTGAATCCTTCTGAACCAACTCAGCTGATGTGTCATTCTGTAATGCACACTTTTTCCCTTTGGTACAATCTCAGTTTCCTGTCATTGCTTTGAATTCTGCATGTGGTTTGACTCTTACCTTCCCATTCCTGGAAGTAGACTGTCAGTTAGTCTTGTCTAAAAATGCTTGCTTTATCTTCCCTGCCAGAGCTGTGGATAGAGGCTCCTTTCTGCCTGCCTGGGTGGGTAGAAGAATTTCCTCACTGCTCTCGGTGATAGGACAAGTCCTCTTAGGCAGGTGAATTGGTAGAAGAATGAAATGATGCTGTCCTGCATGGCCTCTTTGCCAGTATAGCTATAGATATAGCACAGGCTGCTTGATGGGTAGCAGAGCTCTCCCTGCTTGCTACTATGAAAGAATATATTGGGAAGAGAACAAGTATTGCACCTCAGTTTCCCAACTCTTTTTGCTTGATCTTGAAGGAAAACTTTGCAATAAGATTTATGACAACACTTCTATTGACTTCATCCAAGCATCCAGTGGGATAACTATGTCACTGGAGAGATTGGAAAAACAACTAAGATTGGCCACATTATGGAACAAAAGCTTTAAAGCATGCCCCAAAATTTTGGACAAAGCCTGCACACAGTACATAGGACAGATTTATGTTCCAACCACATGATAATTTTTAGGTGGGAGCTGAGAACATCACACATCATCATTTCTTAAGATGCTTTGACAAATAGGAACATCTTTCTCTTAGCAGCTACTTGAATATTTTTGCTAATGTTTCATCCCAGCAAGATAAAAGGCATATTTAAGTGTGTGTATGAGAAGGATTTAATTTTGTAGACATAAGCTCGAATTTTGTTTTCTCTTTGAAGACTATTAAAGAGCAGCTGTGGAATGGGTTTTTCTTACTGACTTTTTTTTTTAATTAGGATTTTGAGGACTTCTGTATGCAGAACAGGAGATGGAGCTATTTCCTAGCATGAGACATATTTTGCAGTTTAGTAAGCACTGGCAGTAGTTGCCTGCTGTCCTTGATACAGTTCTTACATTATCATGATTTCAGTCCCCCTCAAATCCCTCTTTTTTAAAGCTCAGTAGTAGCTGCCAGCACATCAAGATGACATTTTATTCACAATCTGGATTTATGGTTAATGGAATCAATAGCCAGCAATCCTTTGCTTATGTCAGTGGGGTAAGCAGCTCTCAAAGGTACCAACTGCTTGTTTTGAGGTGAAAGAGATTATGTATAAGGCTCACAGTTGTGTGTCCATTTCAGCTACCAGGCCAAATATGAATTACTCGTGAAATCCTTTTTTTTGTTCCTAGTCTTCTTTTACACAAGATCATATATTTATCCTCAAGTATCTAAATTAAATTTAACTGGTAGTTTGTTTTTCTAAGGAAATGAGGCTTTTGGAGTCATGTTCCTTGTCTGTGTCTGTCACACAATGTACTTTTGAACCACTGGTCAATTCTAGTGGCATTTGGCAGAGGGAGAGAGGTCTTGGAAATAATTACATTCCTGCAAATGGCACAGAAATTGACAGCTGGGTGATGGAGACAAACCCTGTTAACATTCTTATGAAGGAGAGAGTTAGCATTCGTCTGTTAGCAAACATGAGGAAATCCACTCAAAAATATGCATGTCTTGGAATACTCACTTGGTTTTGCTGTCCCTGGAATGCTTTTTATTTGTTTATTTTCACTCAAGGCATATAAAAACCCAGAGAAGTAATTACATTTTATTTTTATGTGAGGAATTGTAAGGTTGTTTGGGGAGAAAAAGCTGAAACAGAATCAATAGTTAATTTTGAGGGTTTGTTTTGTTTGTTTGTTTTGTTTGTTTGCTTGGAAGATGTGCCAAAGAAATAAATAATGCTCTCTACTTCCTGGTCCTGACAGGAAATGGGAACAGGGTAGTATAAAGAGAAACTGTCATTTCCAGATTGCCTGGAAGCAGAAAAGCCTAAGAAGTAAGAGAATCTGTTAACATATAACTATCCTATGCCATCTCTGTTATTCCTCAGAACAGATGCACAGACCCTGGAATTATTTCTTAGGTTATCTTTCTCCCTTCTTCCAAAGCCCCTGTGGGCTTTACCTGATCTATGAACAAAAGAACAGCAATGTCTAGCACAGGTCTCTTTTCCTTTTCTTGTTGTCATTGTGCTTCACTGCAGGGTACTCATTGTTCTTGTCAGACACGGAGATGTCTCTTGGCATTGCTGCTCTCCCTGTAGCTGCCATCCCAAGTCATGCTGCAAATAGCATGATACTGGTGCCTGCCCTGAGCACGCTTTGGCTTAGGAATGCAAAGACATGTAGGTTTGTGGAATTTGGGATATGGCCAAAGGAAGTGCTCCAGGTAGGCGGATTTCTCCATCTGCTAGGAAAGATCAGCCTTGCTAAGCAAGCAAGGGTCCTGCCTCCTCTCCCTGGGGAGCTGAGTTAGGAGATAAGAAAGGAGGTATTAGTTTACTTTGTGTGCATGTGTAGCAGAATAGAAACTAGGAAATGACAAGCAGTTCAATGAATTTGTTTTCCATTGTGAAATATGGGTTGCTCTTTTTTGTGATTTCCATGAGGTCATCTCTGTTATGAGGTTAGGAAATGTTCTATTTCTTTGGATGGGTCTTTGCTCCTTGCCTATCAAAGCAGAGGTGTGTCCTAGCCCTTGATATTTCCCACAGGCTGCCTCACCCACCCTTGTGTCTGTTCAGCACCATTCTCAAATCTATTTTCTGCTGTTAATTGATTCTGGCTACAATACTCCAAACACTTGGCAAATGCAACAAGAGTAGTTCACATCTCATCTAACCTAATAAGAAGCAGTCTTTTCATATCCTGTAAACTTCAGTGTCATTAAACTAAAGACCAGTCTACAAACATTACTGGAGGCCTTCTTATTCAATTTTTGCTGAGGACAAATGAGATATTTTTGTATGGTGTTTGGCACTATTCAGGCTTTGCCTGCATAATATAACTAGACCTCTGTTTGTTTATCCTGAGCCCAGATAATTACCTTTTCAAATGTCTGATTTGCATCCCTTCAAAAAGAATTTAACCAAAAATGTATATATATAAAGAACAGCTAAAGGGAAGGAATAGTTCATGAAAACATTTTAAGGTTCTATTTTCTCACAGATCAGTTAAATGTAGTGTACGAAATCTGTGCAATTATGGATCTTGTATTTACCATGGATTTTTTGTTGTTTTGTTGGGGGTTTTATGCCTTGAGTTAATGAGGCATTAACTTGGGAAGCAGTCCTCAATATGTGGGTAGTTTTAAAAAAAAGCCACCTGAAATCGGTTTGAGTAGCAGAGCATGCACAGTTTCAGCATTGTTCATTAGAGTTAGTTCAGTTAACTGTGAAAAAAATTTAGGAGATGATGAATACACATTTTCTTTCAAACTCAGTGGGTGTCACATAATAAGAGTGAACAGCAAAGAGAATACAAGACTTTATTTTCTCCTAGAAAAGTATTTTCAGTCCTTGTTTCTGCCAGTAAAGATGCTGACAATTGCACTTATATTTTGGAAATATTCACCAGGTAATTTGATGTATTCTGGCACAAGTGGTATCATAGAGTAAGAAATAGAGTGTGTACTTTCAGGATATTTCGAGGTCACCTGTTCCAATTTCCAGGCTGTAGGGGAAAAAGAGTATCTCAGCTAGCCAAAATAGCCAAGACCTTGTTGATCATCCACATTACCAACAGTGAAGGTCTCCAGCTTGTCTGGTTCACGAATACAAGAAAATATCTGCTTGAGAGAAATCTCTTCCTGCTCTTATTAAACTGGGTAAGAGCAGATATATATTAGAAACTGTCTGAACTCCCACAATGGACACAGGAGGGAAGGAGATGGCAGGTGTTCACATGTGTTCTGGAAGTGTATTGTTGCTGGGAAAGGAAGCCATGAAAGCTGGAAGGTGTGGAAACTGTCAAATTTGGGCTGTACTGCCTTAATCCTGGTTTGGTTTTTTTTCGTTATCTGGTCCTCTTTTTGTCAAAGATTTTTGTTTTGGCAAATCCTTCATTTCTCAAGACAGCTGAACTGTATGATACAAGGACTGATGACAGACAGAGATCTACTTATGCTAAAGAAGCATAAATAAGCCTGAAATAAGAAAGATCATACAAATCACCAAGAGGCTGCCCATCTTCCCTGAAGTAAAATTTTTCCCCTGAATCTTAGAGGTGTCAGGCTAAAGCACAGAAGCTTTATGTTTTATTAGAGCTATGGTCTTAATGTGGACACAAGAATATGAATAAGATGATGCAGGTTTCCTTGCCTCATACTCTTGGCCTAGTTTCCCACAAAATCTTGGTTCTGGTATGTTTTCTTCCTTTAAAGCAGAATAACTTTTCTCCCACTAGGATGGTAAATCTGCCCCATTTACGAACATGTAGGCTTTAATCAGTGGCATTACTGCAGCTCAAAATTAAAATTGGTTTGAGCAATTTCTGAAATCAAACTGATATTTTAAGTCTTGAACTCAAATGGGACAAAATATGAAACCTTCTCAGCTGTGCTGTAGCTGAACTCAAAACCTGTGATGTTGCCTCCCTGACTGAAATGTTCAATTGCCCTGGTTGCTGGGGGACTGCACCATCTTTCAGGCTTCAATGTACTTAGCTCTAGCATACAGCAAATTTAATTTTCTTACCTTATCATCAACACAGTCAGCAAGTCCCCTGCCATTAAACATTTTTACCAAGTGAAAGCACTGGCACACAGTGATCAAATTACTTCTCAGTCTTCACTTTGATAGGCTGAATAGATTAAATTTCTTAATCTGCAAAACAGCACTTCCGTAGTCATCTTTTGCTCTCTTTCATATTTCTACAGTTTTCTCCAGTGTGGACACCAAACCAAAATAATCTAGTACTGTGTACTTAAGCCAGACCACTTCCTTTACTGGAAGTGTGAGATAAAGAAATCAGTAGATTATATTGGTTTTCAGTTTTCATTTTTAAGTCACATTATTTGGGATAAATGTACAGTTTAAAAACAAAGCTATGTGAAAATGAAATTCACTGGATGAATGCATTCCTTTAAAACAGGTCAGTGCAAAGGTACTGCAAAGGACGAGGAACAACAAATGCAACCAGCAAGTTTAAATGCAAATTTCATTCTTAATAACAAAACTGGTAGCTATAGAAATTTCAAATATGTTCCGTAGTGGCCCCTGAGAATGCCAGTAGTGCTGCATGGGGTTTATCACTGGTTCTGTATTCAAATTATCAAAAATAGGCAATGTTATTTTGTGGACTCTGATTCTTAAAACAGTTTTCTTACTTAATACTTATTTTGAAAAGTTTTACTGTGAGTTGATATTTCTTTCCTCGAAGGGAGATCAGCAAAGGTTTTCAGTGCATACTTCCAATAAATTCATGGTTTATTATATGGGTTTTGTTATTTAATTGTATTTGTTAGACAGTCTAGTAAAGTAGTATTTAGTTTTTCCAAATGTGTATAAGATTGACCTAATATCTATTTTCATGTCTTCTGATACAACATTTCAGGTTATTTTTCCTGAAGTGTTACATTGAAGGAAGAGGCTACTATTTGTTTCCAATTAATACCTCCATATTCAAATATGGCATACATCTTTCAAGTCTCTGTCACTTGAATCAAACTACTTCCTCAGCACACTTCTGTGCTACTTCCACCTACTCACAAATTAATCTATGCTTCTTCTTGTTACTAATTAAACTCCCCCTCTTTTTCAGAGGAACTGTCTTTTTATGCTTATCATCATGTCTGGGTTTCTACCTTCCGAGTTTTCCATAACAACTGTTTTACAATTACTGTCTCATTTGATAATAAAATAGCTGTTAGTATAGGTAGCACTATTTCCTGGCTGATAGTTACCTTTATGGCTTCTCCTCCTACCTGTCAAAGCCCAACTATTTCATTAGTTCGTGGTTTCTTCACTTCCCACCTCTCCTGCCACCCCCCTTGGTTATAGAGGAACTGTCAGTCACACAGCAAATGAATGCTGCAGGAAATCCAAAGTGCCTTCTCATATAATCCAGCACTATAATTTCCTCATCTACATCTAGTACTGGTAAAAACCCAACAAACACTGTGTAGTGTTCTCAAACCTGCTTTATTCTTGTGACTAGTTGGAGAGGGCTTTTCACTGAAGGACCATTTACTGCCTGGCGCTGTGATTTAATCTGAGTGGCTTTGCCAGGAAAAGGTTTTGTGGCTCTGAAACTTAACAGAAGTTAAAAGTTCACAAAACAAGGCTCTGGGAGGAGTAAAGGAGGGAGCCTTTTAAGGTTCTCTATTGAGCAAAAAAATGAATCCACTCAATATTTGAAAGATTTCTTCAGCTACTGAGTCAATATGCCTCCAGAAAGGTTACCAGTTTTTTTTTATACAGGACATCAGCCTGTCAAAAAAAGGTAACAGTAATCAACCTTGAATTTAGAGGTCTTCACTTCCAGCATGGGTGGTGGTGCTTAACCATTCTGCCCTTCTTTAGCAGGGCTGCTTTTAAATATTGCAGCACATCATCACTCCATAGCTGTCCTTCAGGGATGTGAGTTTTCCTCTGACACTACAGAAAATCAGTTTAGTTGAAGTAAAACAGATGACAATGCATTTGTGAGCTGTGAGTGCATTTGAAATTATTTGTCTTCATTAGTGCAATCCTCTGTAATTATCTTTTTCCTATTGCCAGCATTTCATTAACAACATTTCAAGTTTCAGTTTCCTTGCCATCTCCTCCAAAACCCTGATTCTCTGATGTCTAATAAGTGTGTGGGTAGGTAGGGGCATATGTAGAGGTCTTTCCCACTGTGGGTGAATCAGTAGGATTCATCAGTAGGATCTGACTTGCTAAAGACTACCTATTTTCATTAAATAAAATTTTCATTCCATTAAAATAAGTAGGAGTTTCTCCCTAGAACTTCTACAGAGCATTCATACTCCAGACCTAGCTGAAACTGACATGTCAAACCATGTTTTCCACCCTTGTCTTTCTTAATATTTGTTCTCTTGTTCTTGAAAGATGCTGTTAATGAAAGCAGACTGGCATATTTAGAGGGAGAGCCCCATGGATGTGCAGGAGAGGAAAGACCTGCACGTGAAAACTAGTTTTCATATTCAGCTTAGTTATCTTTCCTCTTTCCCATTCAAGTGCGAGTTTTAGGGATTAATAACCACAGTAAGTACCTGGGACACAAAACACTGATTGAAAAGTAGCAATGTGTAGTGCATTGGTAGGTCCTTGATCTCTGTCCTGTTCTCCCATGAAGTGCCAGGGATGTAGTTGACTTCATGCTCTTCTTGCTGTACCTGAAGACACAGGGTAAAGGGAAACACTGTATGATTTTTCCTGAGAAAGGACAAGTTTGCAACATTTTCAGGTCATAAAATATTATGTTTCCTCATTTCCTTAGAAATTAGCTACTGCTACTAAAGACCTACCCTACCCCTAATTACATGTGAAGAAACAAGTCCCAACTGCATTGGTAGTGAATGCAAGATTACATCTTAAAGAGCTTGTATTGCCACCAGATATTTCTCTGTCACAATTATTCAAACTAGAATTATCCAAATAGCAGATTGGCTACCTCAGTCAGTAATTAGTTCATATTTATTTAAAAATGGTGTATTAGTGTTGCTTTCTCTCTTTTCCCATGTTCTTAATTCTTGAATGAAAATTTTAAGGCTTTTTCTACAAAAAGATCCTTAATTGGGTTACACTGTGCCAATTAGTTTTGAAAATAAGTTCCTTGCATTGCTGCCCTCATCACAATTGAAGAATACAATGATAATCCTACATTTGCATCATGTGAGTACCATGTAGCAAATTATATTCCTAATTTCCTTTTTGTGATTCCTGATATACCTTGTATGAGATTAAATCCTTTCCTTGGTCAGCTTCTTATAGATATAGAGAATATTTCCACCTGAGAAGTAATCCTAGTGGAGAGACAGCTGGTCTCCCTCAGAGTTTTTCATGAAACAAACTTGATGCCCACCCTGTCTGAAAGGCTAATGGAACTCTGAGAAGCAGCATACTTCAGATCCTGCCAAGGATGCATAAGGGTGAGGGTCTGACTGAGATTATGTATGTAAAGCAAAAATAATGCACAAAAAAAGTGCCCAGTGTTTCAGAAAATTTATGTAGTGGAATTGCTTATGTATAAGTGTTATACAAAAAAATGTTTATTGTCTACTATCACCTTGAGTGAAGCAAAATGGAGTTCCAGAGCTGTAGTTTTATTGTTCAGAGGTTTGATTTCTCCCTACCTCCTCCCAAAAGGGCAACTCTACCAGGGACCACTGGTGTAGCTGTGGCATTGGTGTAGCTCAAGATACTAGTGGTAGTCCTTGAAAACACAGCTTTTAGTTGGCTGGTAACCTGTGGTGTTAAGGGAGATGCTGGAGCTATTGCACAGAAATTAAAATATCTGTGTGCATACACACAAGTATTATTGTTGAGGCTGTATTCACAATCAGTTGAGATCACCTAGGGGTAATTTTTATTACCATTGTTCTTTCAACTGAATTTATTTTGTGCTAGTATTGGCCAGTCTTGTGACATTTATGGTAGAAAAAATAATGGGGAACCGTGATAACACATGCTGTAGCTCATGTTTTGCTTTTGGGGGGCTTTTTTCCCTTTTAAAAATAGTGCTGCTCCTCAGAGTATCTTGGATGGGCTTTTTGAGCAAATGTTCCTTGTGTTATTTCTTTCCTGTCTCTTTCCCTTCAGTAGCACTCAAAAGCCAGAGGCAGGATTGTGGAAAAAATAGCTGCTACTGAAAAAAACAGTGTGATTAGTGTGCTGGATGCTTTCCTGTTAGCGTGGAGTGAGAAACAAACTTGTTAGCAGAGCTCACACTGTCAGGCCAACCACTTGCTAGCTGTCCTGGGTATTCATAGGCAGAAGACGTGGATGCATGTTGCCTTCTAAAAAAACAAGCAAACATCAGCTTCCGTTTAGAACTTCCCAGTTATAAATCTTTGCTAAAACAAGAAAGTTTGTCACTAAAACTAAGTAGTTCACATTATTCAACTGAGCTAGCAAAATTTTTAACAACTAATAGTGAAATACTGTCTGTGTCAAAATCAACAAAGTAAGCAAATTAGTTTCAGTGCTTGATTAGTTATATCACCATGCTAATATGGCAGAATAATCAATCCTTGTTTACCGTTGTGTATAAATCTCACTAGGAAACCTTATTACAGTCAGCCAATCCTCTAATTGGAATCTGGAGAAGTATCTTCTTCCATCTTCAAAGCAGCTGTCTTGATCTTGTCAGGATCAGATATCTTAAATTACATTATAGTCTTAGAAAAAAATTCCAACTTATGATAACTATAAAAGCATCTAAAAAATATGCTGGCATAAAAAAACTGGCTTAATGTTCAACTGCAAACTAGAAAAGCCATCAGACTGTGATACACTTTATCTATACTGTGTACTAAACACAATGTTCTTACTGATTTTGGCAAGCAAGGAAATTAAGAATTTTTGAACATGATGACAGCTTTAGATCTTGACAGAGAATATTTCTCTATTAAACATTGAAAGATGAAACCAATAAGCACTAAAAAATGTACAGTTTTGTAGGTTTGGATGCTCCCTAAGTATTTGCCTCACAGCAATCAATTTGTTTGCAATTGTAAAATATGTTGTATTTTCCTTTTGGCTTTATAAAAAATAATATTTGGATATTTAGTGTCTTCTTATGTCTTGTATTCAAGACAAAAAAGGAGTTTTATTTTTCCTTTTCAGATCCTCCTTTTAACATAGGAATTTAAAATAGAATCTTGCATTGCCTAAGTAGCTGTGAATTAGATCCAAGTTAGCTGAGCAAAGATGGTAAGCAACCTGGCAAATGTGCTGAGAACCAATTAGTCATGTATTGAACATGTAGTGACGATTTGTATTGTATTACGGATTTCTTCAGTAGTTTTCGTGACAGCTAAAGTTCTGCCACTTCTCAAAAGCAAGTAGAGCTTGTTGTACCTATCTTTTATGCAGACAAGAGCTGACGGCTTGGTAGGTTAGCAGAGGGTTATAGTCATGACAAACTGAATGAGGCCTGGAGTCTCCAAATTAATTGAGATATTTGATTCAACGTGTATTTACCTCTTCTTTCTGTGAGCAGAGTGGTGATTTGTAATTTTGAAAACCACGTGTAAAATATGGAAGAGAAGAATTCTATTTTGAGGGCATTTTGCACCAACTTGCTCACAAATGTAATCTTGGAGAAGTTTTGGGCTGCTGACTTGCAGCAGCAAGCAGAATGAAAAAAAACACTTCTTCCTGTTTCCTCCAAAATACCATGTGTGAGAAATCAGAGTGGGGGGAAAATAGCTGCAACAAAATGTTACAATATTTTTGTCAGACATATTGCGTTTGTACTGCATGTATTCTCTAATTTTAAAAATAGGCAAAGCGCCTACATGGCAACATTATTTTCTGCTGAACGTAAAGAATTTGGTAAAGACTAGGTATTTTCTTTTTTGTATCTTAAGCTGGAGTCACAAAAATATCAGAAGTGTCTGCTTAGATATAAGTCAGAGGGATGGAACACACGTTCCTTAATTTCTAGTTTCCTAGAAAGACTGGAATTATTTAACTTTAGATTTTAAAAGGAACATCAAATGCTTCCATGTGGAACTAAGTTACTTGAAATAATCCTGAGGAATTGTTGCACTTTGATCAGATGGAGTGAAGTGTTATCTGGATTTTGATTTTTTGTCATACTGCATTATAGGAATATGCTGTCAGGTTTTGTTTTCCAGAAAGTTTTAATTTACCAATAATTTCTGAGGTTGTGCTTAGAATGGAGGACTTTTGATAAGAAATTTTTGATAATATCTAACCCTACTTTTTTTCCCCTCTCTCTTTTGATTCCAAATTCATGTCACTTCCAGCGCAACCCTGATGCTGTGCCCTGTAAAAGGAGCATATGGAGTGAACTCAGATACAACATGTGATGTGCACCAAGAGGACCAGACCATCCATGGCTACAATCAGTGTTGGCACTCGGGTAGGTTTAACACTTCTATCTTCCTCTGCACCTGTGTTACATCCTGATGTGATGGATTGGCCTTGGAAAGTGATAGATTAGGAATTCAGTCAGTGAGGGGGGAGGAGGAAAGTCCCTCAGCTGGCATAAACATGCATTAACTCATTCATCATAATTCATTGACCTCACAACCACGACATCAATTTATCTAGTTGAGCACCTAAGCCTTTCTTAAAAAGATTACACTGACTTTAGCAAAGCTGCGATGATTTATTCCTACTTTAAATTTGCCCTCTGCAAGAATGCATGCCTGATCTTAATATGCACACAGAAACTTGTTTGAAAAGGAGAGAGCTGCTGCTGTACACTTGATGTGTAGTGACTGCAGAGAAGACACAAATAGCAAGTAAGCCACAATCAGAATCTGTGTGTAACCTCCTCTCTATCCATAAATGCATTTTTGTCAACTACAGCTCTAACAGTACAACTCTGTGTCAACTCAGCCCTCTTTTAAAAAAAAAGTCATATTTTCCCCTTTCCTCTCAATCAATGGTAATTGTGGATAAATAGAATATTCATGATTATAATTGATTGTATTGTTCCAGTGTGGAAAATAGTACTGAAGCTGTTGTGGTGTGATTGTGTGACTGGATTTTTATGGGTGTGCAGGACTTACCAGATCTCATCCAGAACTGTTTTACAGCTCTGCCTTTGCTTCCCTACATCACTAATGAGGTCTGAGTATGCCTGCTCTTGAATTGCTAGTTGCACTGCTGTGGACTGGGATCAGGCAGCCATTAAGCGGAAGCATTATTTATCCATCACCAACCTTCAAGCCTTGAACATGCAGAGCTTGGTCTACTGTCACCTGATAGGATGCATCTTTCTCAGAGGGGAAAGGGGATTTTAGCAGCAGAGCTAGCAGGGCTCATCAATAGGGCTTTAAACGAGACAATAAAGTGTAAAGGGGCAAAGTGTCAATTCAGAAGGCAGGTTTGTCTGAGCAGAGATTGTCTTTAGGAGATAAGGCAAATGAAGGTGTATGCCCAGTGGAAGCAAGGTCAGGTGACATGGGAGGAATACAGAGATGCTGCTTGCCACTCTAGGCAGAAGATTCACATTGTCAAAGCTCAACTGGAGATGAAGCTGATCAGAACTGTGGGGGACAATAAAAAGAGTTTTTTTCAAATACATTCATGGCAAAAGGCAGTGTAAAAATAACATCAGCCCACTACAGAATGAGGGTGGTCACCTCACAGACTGGGACATGGACAAGACAGAGGTGTTTAATATTTTCTTTGCATCTGTCTTCAATACTGGTGACAGACCTAGGGGAATACAGTGCCCTGAGCTGGGGGACCATGATAGCAAGAAAAATAAACTCCCAGTTGACCCTGAATTTGTGCAGTACTTTTAGTTGTCCCTGAACCTGCAAAACATCATGCGTTACACTTTAGGGTCCAGTTGCATCCCTAAAAGTCTATGAGGCCTGATGGAATTCATCTGAGAATACTCAAACAGCTGGGTGATGACTTTGTGAGGACTCTCTCAAAGATTTTTGAACAGCCTTAGGAATCTTGAGTTGACTGGGAGCTAATATGGTCCAAATTTTCAAGGGCAAAAAGGATGACCCTGGTCACCATAGGCCTGTCAGTTTCACTTCAGTGACTGGAGAAATTATGGAGAAAATCACCCTGGGAGGTATTGAAAAAACACCTGAAAGAGAATGCAGCCATTGGTCCCAGCAAGCCCAGCTTTACAAGGGGAAAGTCCTGCTTGTCAAACTTGATTTCCTTGTATGACAAGGTAACACCTAGCTGATTAAGGGAAGCCAGTTGATGTAATCATTTTGGATTTCAGTAAAGCTTTTGGTAATGTCTCTCAGAGTAAACTTCTGGACAAAATGTCTAGTGCACAGCTGGATAAACACACCGTGGGTAAGCAACTGGCTCCTAGGTCAGGCACAAAGGGTAAATGGAGTTACATCAGACTGGTGACCGGTCACCGGTGGGATTCTGCAATGACCGAAGACAGGACTCAAGGGAATGTTGTGTCAGGGGAGGTTTAGGTTGGATATTAGGAAAAGGTTCTTCACCCAGAGGGTGGTTGGGCACTGGAACAGCTCCCCAGGGAAGTGGTCACAGCACTGAGCGTGACAGAGTTCAAGAAGCGCTTGGGCAATGCTCTCAGGCACATGGTGTGACCTTGGGGCCTGCACAGGCCCAAGAGTCAGACTTTGATGAGCCTTTTGGGTCTCTTACAGCTCAGGATATTCTATGATTTCAGTTCTCTCTCAAGTCACAGTTGTTACCAGTCTAAGCCAAACTCTTTAAAAATACTGCACATAGTAACTAGGTATAAATCTTCCTCTCATGGAACTACTTTGACCTTGGACAGTTCTGGTGTGCCCTTGGCTAAAATGTGGTCTTAAAGGAAGAACATTTAACATTGGAGTCAAGTGTAAGCCCTACAATGCTTTCTATATCTGTATTATTCTATTATGTTGTAATTTGGAGAAGTGAAAAGAAATCATGTGATGATCCAATTATCAATTCAGCAGCCCTTTCAGAAAGTCTAGGGCTGCTGAATGTGTTTGGTGCTCCTTGATTGTTTAGACAGATAATATAGCTTTGAAGTCATATTTCACCCCCCCCCACCCATGTTAAGTAAGGATGCTGAGCACATGATGTGTATTACTTTCTGTCAAAATTGCTTTTTCTCTTCTAACATTTTTTTTCCACAGTAATTTGTAATCATTTGTCTGGAAATACAGCATGGCAGTGCTATAACGTCTAACCTGTCTTCAACTGTCTGTTCAAGAACAATCTATTTTTCAGTATGTTTGTACATTCTAATTGTACTCCCTCAAGTCTGAACATCCCCTAAATCTTCCCTTGCACCCTAGAAGTTAACTGGAAAGTCTCTCATTCAGTGATAGAAGAACCAGCATAAATTATGATGACACATAAATTGAGTGTTACTTAGCAAGTGTCAGTTTAGTTGTCAGAATAAACTTCAGCTTGACACAGTCTGTATAACCATATCACATTTGTCTTCTTTGGGAAGGGAGTGTTTTCATTAAGTTAGAAATACATAGCTGGGCACAAGATACACATAAAATCTGAACATACTGAAGGTTTTTCCTGTGGCTTTGACATTCAACTGAAATTCTCCATCAGAAGAGAGAAACACTTGGTTGAACTTGTATTGGGTGTTTGACTGCTCAGATGTAGAAATGATTCCCTGATTCTCATGAACAAGCAGGCAGAACTGTTTTAACTAGGTCCCTCAAGTGTGCATATAGACTAACAGAGGTGTGTGCTCTTCAGATTCCTCCCTGTCTTGTGGTGAGAGAAGGAACAAGAAGTCTGGGAAAAAAGTTTAATTGAATTGAAGAATTGAGATATGAACTGAACTCATCACTTTTCTCAAGATCCTAATTTTCCTGCTCTACCAGAGGCTGTATTTTATGGCACTCCACTGCAACCCCTGATGGATTTACAAAAACACATGCACCATCTATGGAGTCATGCAAGATTTTCCTATGAAAACAGCCTCAGCAAGAAATATTTATGTTGGATACAGCTTTAGTAGGGAGAAATGGGTACATTTTTTCAAGGAGGGAATTGGCTTGTCATTATTCAAAAATCACTCAAGATGAACTGCTGTGGGGGTAGACCCCCTTCATATTGAGGTGGCTAAGCATTTCTCAGGACCAGGGTTACAGTCATCAGTTTTTCCAACTTTCAGTGATAATTTCCTCTATTGAAAGCTAGATGACAATTATCACTTTTGAAAAAGCCTAGACGTATTTTTTTCTGTAATATTTGTATTCTCTTTCACAGTGAAACATAATTAACATACATTTACATATTTCTTGTAATCAGGACAAGTGGAGGTGCATGATGAAAGAGGGATATTATGACCAGAGTGTACAGCTTCATCTTGGTATAATGTAACTAATTACAAAAACCAACTGCAAAAATTGACAAAAATTGTCAAAAAGCTTGACTGGCACATGTTTTTATATTCATTTGTACTTGAATCTGTAAGTGTACTCTTTTACAGCACAGTCCTTCTAGAAACTTTGGCAAAATAGCATATTCTTGCTGGAAAGACAGGCTCACACAATGCATTGTCAGATCTGCCAGTTTTAGCAATGAAAATAATGCTTACTGATTTTCACTATGTTCAGCTATATGGAACAGTTCAGATGAGACTTAGCTGAATGCCTCTTCATGTCATGAATTATCATCTAAGCACTTAATAAATTTCAATTAATGATTAATATTTTCAAACCCTTTTGAAGAAAATGTGCTAGGACAGATGCTGTCCAGGATGTAATTAGAATACAACAGGATTGCACAGTTGTAACTGACTTAATTTATCTTCTATGAACTACTCTACTACTGAGAATTATGAAAGGAAAAGAACACATTTGGTTTTTTCAAAGAGACTTCAGAAAGCACCACATAAATAATCCAGATGTCTAATTCCTGACAGTTCTCAAATTGATGAACAGGACAATCCATTTTGTAGACTTGAGATAAACACAAGGTTTCTAGTGATGAGAATTCTTGCACCCCTTGATGCTTGCCTGTGAAAAGGTGTTTTATTTAATTATAAAAAGACTGGGACAGAGGGAACTATGATTTTTTTCCTTCTGACAGCTACATTTTCTGTGCATTAAAAGTGCACTATCCAAGGAGCAAGTAGATAAACATTTTTTAACATGTTCTTTTATATATATCTATATATAAGTAAGTATACAAGAATCTATATTTTATACATATATACTTAATATATAAAAGGCATGAGTTTAATAAATATGTATGTTTTTATATAAAATTTATAGACAGATATATTTCAGAAAATAAAAACAGTCAGCACAGTTTAAAAAATCTCATTAAATTTGAGCAGCCTGTCCTAAAGTCCATAACATACATCCTCATATCTGGTCTTGGTGATGCAGGGGTAGATTTCTTCAGCAGAGTAATAAATTAACTGCCACCATTTTTAATTTTTTTTTTTAAAGTACACAACTCTGCCTTTTCTTTTGCTGCCACAGAAGCAATGCTCCATCTCCTCAGTTCCTCAGTGTCTGTGAGCAAGAGTCAGCTCTAGCACCTGCTCCTTCCTGTCCATATGATGTGGCTGGGGCTTGTTTCATGGGTAGGAGCCTGCCAGGGCTCTCCACGCTCATTTTGCGGATACACGTCAGCAATCTGAATCTGTTCTCCTAGTCCCCACACAGGAACAGCTCAGCTTGTTACCATTTCTAGCACATCTTCATCTGTTGCTTGGTTTACTGCAGCTATAAAGCAGCAATTCTCTTCTATTACTATTTCCATGAGAGGCAAAAAAAGGAGGCATCGATATAGCTTTAGAAGTCACCCAAAGATATTCACATCAGCATTATGCTGTGGTTTTCCCTTCCCCATTTTTCTGTTTGTCAAAGCAGAATGCTTTTCCATGTAGGAAGAGTTTGTTTTCCAGTAACTTCCAGCACTTCTTTCTAGTAACTACAAGCAAAGAGTTTAGTAGCTCTAATGAATTTTCCCATGAACAGTGAAATTAGGAAGTAGGATTGTACAGACTGTCTCCCAAAGCTCATTGAGTTGAGGCATCAACTGAGAAGGTAGAAGCTCAGACTGAAGTTTTTCTCCAGGGTAAAATACATATGAGTGTGACCTAAGAATTCTCTGATGCCTAATGAGGTGCACCCTCGCACTCCAATAATTTCCTTGATTGCAGCACTAAAATAATCCCTTTTCAATCTGTCTGGTGAGAGAATTCAATATGGTTGAGTCATCCTTCTTGCTCAAATTCTCTTGAATTTTGGCAGCAGGTTCAAAAGTCCATAACAAAGAAGAGCCAGGCGAAGTACGAAAAACAAAACCCAAGTCTCATTGAGTCTTTTTTTGAATAAGTGCTTTTCTTATCCAGGAATTAGCAGCTTTCACTCTTGCTTGCTGTGCTTCGTGTCCCAGGATAGGTAATGCAGGGTGGAAGTAGTGAGGGTAATTGAGAATAATTACTACCAGTGGCAATGCTTGTAACAAAGCCCTCATTATATAAGCATGGCAGAAGTGTCCTTTAAAGAAGGCTTTAAAAACGGAAACTAGTACAAAGTTCAGAACTGGCCAAAATTACTCCACCCAATTATCATATGATTGGAAAGCATTGCCCCAGTGAATCCAAAATATTTCGTTGTGAGAGGTGGAGTGATCCTGAAAGAAATCTGAGTTTCCTAGCATAGGAAAAAATTATGGTTTGGTTTAAATAGGGCATTTAAATTGTTTCTTGAACAAAATTGTCAATTAAACAAATCTTTTCCTTCATCATTGTTTGGTGTCACTGAATCAGCATTTTCCAGTGAAAAAGTAATTTATTAGAAAATGTCCAGTTTTGATCTTTCTAATAATTTCCATCAGGCTAAGATGAGGTTTGTTTTGAGAAGGGTGGTCCAAGACTGTTTCTATAAACACTTCTTATCTTAAGTTGGCAATGCTGGCGTGAAGCAGTAAGTTGGTAAATAGTAAATAGTCTTAAATGCATTGAGGTAGGGATTGAAAAAATCCTTTCACATCCTTATTCTCTCCCTCTCCAATTCCTTTTGTTTCAGTGGGGAAAAGTATGCTTTTTTCTTCATACTCAAAGAGGTCTGTCTCACTTCATTGTTATGAAATAATAACTCTGCCTGTTTTGGTTTTAATTTGGTTTTGGGTTGGAATTTTTTTAAACATTTTTCCTTTGTTGCTTTGTTTGGCTTTATTTTACCCACTTATTAGTTAGTCTCCCTTATGAGAAGTATCTGCACTCAGAACTGTGGGTTGAGGGATTGTTTTGATTCCTACCTAGTGGATTTTTTTTTTTAATAAAATCAAATGTTAAACGAAAGGTAAAAGGCAGCATTTTAAATAGTTCATAACACTAATTGCAATCTGTGGTTCTGTTAATGTTTTGTTAGGGGAGAAAATAAACCCAGAAAACACTGACCAACAGGGAACAGCAGGTACTTATTAGAAGTGTTAAACTGAACATTAATAATTCCATTGTGTGCTCGGAAACCATGGCAACAGTAGGGAGTGGCAATAAAGATAATTTTCCTATGTCTAAATACATTATTTAAAAACTGTACTTGCTTCTACTCTTGATCCTAAAGGCAGATAACTTCCCTAAAATAATGATTATGGCATATGGATGTGAAAGAGGAAAATGTCACTGAATAACTGGTTAAAACAAAAGAAGTTTGAAGCCAAGGTGAGATATTTAATTTGTTTTCCCCTAACTTTCTAAGCTGAAGATAAAAAATATTTGGAAATTTTTGGTCATAATGGAGACACAAAAGTGTCAGCCAGCTGACTGCAGTAGTCATTAAAATCTACTAATAGTAAATCTCAGGAATTGTTTGCCTGAGAAAAGCATCCTTCCCTGGAAATTATTTTTAGGAACAAATTGTATAAACGTCTGTCAGGAATAAAACACAATTTATTCTGGTTTAGGATGAGGGAATAACTAGCTGGTCTATTGAGTCCAGGAGCAGTTTTTGGGTATGTGGAACCACGGAGCAAGAGCTACTGAGGATGCACCCGTGCTGTGACTTTTGAGCGTTAGTGCTTGGTATGGAGGACAGTCCTTGATCTCGCAGGATGCCAGCTGAATGCAGACAAAGAGCCAGTCAAGAGTTAAATTATACAGCTACTCATTATCTGTGCTTCTGGCTCGAATACCTCTTTAGTTACTGGGCTGTGCATAGATGGTAACCTCACATGGAATATTTAACACTTTAAGTGAGGTTTTCCTTTTAAGATCATCTAACAGCTCTGGGAAGAGGTGTGTCTCCATTCCTATCTTGGCCAGGTGCATACACAGGAAAACACAAGGGGAAGTGAAACTCTAGGCTTCTTCTTTTCCTCTGTGCAATGATTACCAATTCCTAGACAGACACTGTGTGGACATGGAGAGCAAACTGGTGTAACCCATTTATAATGTGGGCAGAGGGTACTTCCTGAAGGGAGCAGGATGTGAGGACTTGATGGCTGGTTGAGTAAATGTGAAGGCAGTTAAATCTGCCTGAATTTCCCACATGGAAGCTGATGAATATGTGAATGTGCTACTGGCATAGAGAAATTAATTCCAATGGATACCAAGGAAATTTGATCAGTGGTCTGAAAATTAAATTCTTTTCCCACTGGGCAGCAACCAGTTCAGTTTCAACGTGCTGATATTGGCCAGAAAGGGACCCTCTCTGCTGAGGGCAGCTTCCCAAATCTGAGTAAAGCATCTCCTTAAAAGTGCATGCCAATAGCTGCAATCTGCATGCAAGTCACAAGAGCAACATTTCTTCAGTGTGTCTGTCTCAAGTAGCCACCAAGGGAACAGAGTTGTACCAAATTTAGGTCTGTGTAGTAGATCATGAAGGGAGAAACAAGCATCTTTTCATTTTATAGACAGCTGGTATATGGGAAAAGAAGCAAGAAAATGGAAAAGTGCTTAAAAAACAAGTGTATCTTGGTGGCCATGTAAGCTGCCATATGGAGAGAGAGGGTTGGCTATGGATGCACTTTTTTCCTATTTCTTCATGGCATAGGCCAGGAGGATAGTTACTCAGCAAAGACATGAACAGCATTTACTGAACACATAATCTGGACCTCTGCTGTTGTCAGTGGAGCTCGGCAGTAAACACATAAGCACTTGTGAGGTGAAAATCACCTTAATACCAACTGTGCCCACAGTGTTTGACTCCAGAGGCACGAGTATTTAACCACTTTATTTTTTCTTATATTCATGGTTATAAAATAACTGATTACACATGACAGACACCTTAACTCAAAAAATATTGATTTTTAAAACTAAATATCTCTTTGTATTTGTTCATCTAGTACTATCATGAATTCCAGAAGTGGAAGCATACAGGAAGTGTAAAAATCTAACCAGCCTCTGCAGAATGCAGTCACTCATTTTCTACTACACAGTGTTTTCTCTCTTGCAGCATTTCAATGTCAACTTTTGCTAAGTATTCTCTCTTGGGCTTTTACTCTGGTCATGATCTCAGAAAAACTTATTAATGCTATAGGTAAACTAAATGGATACTGTAAATAAACTAAAAGTCAGCTTGCATTTTGTTTGGTTTTGATTGCCAGTTGAGTGGATAATTCCTAACCTTTTCTTGAATGCTAACTGTCAAAGAAATCTGCAGATATTGAGAATAAAAAAGCAGAATAGTGGCACCTGTATTTCAACACTTTTTTTGTTATTTTTAAACTTACACTTCCTCTCCATCTGTGTGAAAAATAGAATACATCTTCCTGGATGTGGGCAGGTCAACATTCACCTGATGTAAAGCAGCACAGTTCTAATGATTTTGTGGCAGTTACCTGACTTGAAGTGCTTGAGAAGTCAGCCTGGTAAAACATCACCTGAAATCTACTGAGCTGCTAAATGTGTCTCTACACTTTTTAGACTTTTGTGCTACTTTTTTCTTCAAAAACAATGCATTATCTAGTTAATGCTAGAGCTAGCTGAGTGTGCTAGCAGAACTTTTTCTAGAATAGTAATAACTATTTTTGCATTCTCCCTTTTCCCAGCTGAAGTTTGAATGCCACTGGTACAGGGCAAGAGAAAAGAGTGCAACCTCTTCAACAAAATTGAGGGCTATGCCGTGATTCCAAGAAGGGGGAAAAAAAAAAAAAGATGTGAAATGCATGTGCAACAGATATGAGGCAAAGTGCTAAAGCTGATTACTAACACATAAATCTACAAAGGAGATATTAGTTACTGCCAGGTGACTTCCAGGATATCTTGCTGGGCAGTGCTTTTCCAGAGAGCAGAATCATTATGAAGCAAGCTAACTTTCTCTGACTGGGTACAACTGATTATTCGGTAGGAGAAGATTGTCTCACAGCTTCAAGGTAGAAATGTTTTGTCCTAGTTTGCTTTTAAAACCTGCCAGCTAACTCCATGAGAGGAGAAGAGGTGCCTTCAATAGAAACTAGACTGCCTCCATCAAGGGGCCATTTGTGCACAAGGGGAGAGAGTCAGCTTTTCCCCAGGATCAGAGGCTGTAGGTGAGAAACCAGGATGAAGGGCAGGAGATGAAGTGGGAATTTTTTCCCCTGCTTAAATGAGTATGGTGCAGCAGACCTCCTAAGAAAAATCTAGGAATATAACTTTTGCCTCAAAAATTTCCAGCTCCCAAGTTTTACCTTTGTGGAGTTTAACTTGAATTTGAGAAGACATGTTGGGGGAGAGGTCATTTGTTGCTCTAATAGATCTGCTTTTTGACCAATTCTTTCTCCTTAGCTTGAGTTATTATAAGAAAAAGTATCACTGGGTAAAGACTAATGGTCCCAGGTGTCTAGGCACAAATGTGAGAGTGTTGCAGAGCATAGCATCAATCACCACCCGACTGCATGGTACTTCTTGCTTTTACACATTCCCAATAAATTATTTCTGTGTTTTCCACCAAGGAAAGTTGTTAAGGAAACTTTCCTGTCTGTCCAATCACTCTGACAATCATGTTCCCACCATCTGAGACTTTCAGTGCTGTGACTGAGCCCCTTTGCAGCTGCTGGCTCCAGTGAGCTGATGGGTGCCCCACTTGACACCCTAGACACACCACTCTCGCACTGTCAGACAAGGTTTCCTTACTGATTTCACCACAGGTTTCCCATATAAGAGTCTCAGACCTCTGGTTCCTTTAAGTAATTTTACCTTGGTGCAAAAACCAAATTACAGCTTAAGCTGGTGCCTCTGAGGAGGGAACCCAAACAAAGGAAACCCCTGGTTTTTATGCTCTCACAGTCTATTCATGCCAGTGCCTGGGATCTTTCTCCAGAGTCATTGGCTCCTGTTTTGTCAGGTCACCTGGCTGGTCCCACAGGTCCCCTTTCTTGGACAAAGGGCCTGCAATAGTTCATTGTTTCTTGCCTCGGGTTCCTGGCACTCAGAGGTCAATCTGCAGCTGGCACTGCAGCTGTACATTGAGCTACGTACACCAAATGTATTTCTCAACCAAAAACAATTTGTCAAGAGTCTGTCAAACCCGAACAGCTGTTCTGGCTTTTAACCGAACATCGGCCTAAGGTTCCTCAGCCATGGACCCATTTCTTTGTCAGCTGCACAACACTGTCCTTTGTTAAACCACCCACCAGGGAATCATATCCACCCTACTTTTTCCTGACACCCAGCCTGGTGAGACAGGCCTACAGGGATGGGAACAATGGGAAGAGCTGTTCCACCATTCATTCAAAGGAAAAGATTAGGAGAACAGTGGCCTACTGTCTATTCTCACTCCAAGAAAAAAAGGCTTTGCTTAAGTGGATGTGGTTTCTTTTATAGGAATCAGAGAATCAGAGAAACAGGGAAGGCTGCTGTTTGTTATTGCTGTTTGTTATAACTGTTTTACTGCAAAAGGATTTAATAACATACTGGAAGATGGATCTTTTAATTGATGCTTCTGATACAAAAACTGTATCTCCCCATGAGGCTGCAGAAGCAGACAACAGTATAGAAGCCTCCTTTATGCATTATGTGCAGTTAAAGTTGCAGTTTCAGTTAGTCTTACATCTGTAGCTAAATAGACATGACAGCCTAAGTGTGTCTCTTTGTTCTTTTGGACATCCTATAATGTCTTTTCCACCAATTCATTATTTTCTCTGCTTTCAAATTACATAAGAAGTCTTGGATTTTTACTGAGGTTATGTCAACAGGTTTTGCTCTCATTCATTGAAGCTAAAAGTACCTCCTGTGGCAGTGCATCTCTTTTCCTATTTCAATTGCTTTCATGCAATATATGTCAGTCAAGTGCAGTTCATTTTCACACAAGCTAAGCAGATTGATATGTTTCACTAGCTTAATTATGCTGTTATTAACCTTGCAGAGATTTTTTGATGAGTTCATTTTGAAACACTTAGTTATCTGACAAAAAATACTGAGATATTATCCATACAAGTGTTTCACCAGGCTACTATCAGGGATTTCAAACACTGGGAGTTGTACTGGAAATCTGTGACCCACTAAAATATCTGCTAGCAATGGCATGCTCCTCTAAGATGTATTATCCTTCAGACAAAACACAATTCACCCAGATAGGTAGAAAGTTCATATTCATGAGAAAATTTTCTCAGCAGCGATTGGCATGATAATCTGGTTTGTAAATGCAGTTCAAGGTAGATCCAACAGAGACAAAGAGTGCATTTGAATAGAGGGTTTGTCAGTGTAATCTTGTTTGCTCTGGAAGGTGGATGCCATTAGCCACAAAACCATAACAAGATACTTCTGCAAATAATTATAAGCCATATGACAAAACAAACAGAATCCTAAAGTCACAGGGCAAAGACCTTAACAGCGTATCAGCCTCTCTGATGGTCTGGAGATAATCAGAGACTTGCAGACCATTTAACTACTTCATGGTAGAGAACCTGTACTCTAAACAAAGTTTCTTCCTAGACCTCCTATGTATTATGGGTCTCCTCGCACAAATTCTTTGAACTTTGGAAAGAGAGATATAATTGAGCATCCCAAAGAAGCTTTTCAGCATTTGTGGCTGGAAGAATAGGGTATGCAAAAGGGGCTATAAGGCAACACTGCATCTATACATGCTAGCAGAGCCGTGATGGTGTTTGTTGACAGATGCCTGGAAAAAAAGGATGAGTCCTGTAGGATGACTTTGTTGTGTTCCAAACCTTTTCTGGACTGGAGCAGTGCTAACCTCCATGCTGGGGAGGCATCGCCTCCCCCCGAGCTCTCTCCCAGCACAGGCTCCTACAGGAAATGGTCCCTCCAGACAGGACAACAGTTGAGTGGATTGGTAGAGAAAAAAATTCTCCAGTACTGTTGTAACTAGACAGTGTTAAGCTGCCTAGATTTTAAGTTCAGTGTGCAGACTTGTGAGAACTTGTCTCTATTTTTTCTTCTATTAATTCTGCTTAGTCCTCAGCTGATATAAATCACTACTGTACCTCTGAGGACAACACACTAGCACTGTTTTTCCTAGCTGGAGATTTGTCACTTCATGTCGAAACCAGATGCTGAAGAAATAGAATATTCATTGCAAGAACCCTGGAAATGCTCCTAATTTGCTGCTTGTGATCCTTGCTGTTAACTGCCTTTGGCTCCGTGGTGGCTGGCACAATCACTTCAGAAAATGGGTGTGTAGAGAATAAAGAATGATCAATATTGTTTGGATGACCGTGAGGCATGCTACCACATGGGTGTTTTCATGAAGGTTTATGTGCAAATGAGATAGCTTGAAAGGGAATTTCTAGCAGGAGAACAGAAAAAGTAAAATGGTAGTTCAAATCCCTTCTAATAGCAAGATTTATCGCTGTAGGAGAGGATTCTCCTGTCTGTGATGTCAGAGAAACATCAAAAGACACTGATCCACTAGATCAGCCATCACAGTGAGAACTGGAGAAACACCAAAACACCTATTGCTGAAGGAACTGGAGTTTGCTTCCACAGCCCTAATGAAGATTTTAAAAAGAATGTTAATTACAGCTGTCAGCACATTCAGGCACTGTCACTTCAGAGAGCCTTTTGGAATACTAGCCAGCCACACTCTTTAAGAAAAGCATTTCCTGTGTTGTTGCACCCTGTCAGTGCTTCCAGAAGAGCTCCTGATGGTGCCAGGCAGTTAAGCTCACCTGATAGCACTGTTGGCTGTGACAGGATTGTCACCTGGGGAATCAGTGGCATAGAAATGGAGGCAGCAGCAAGCACTAAAGAAAGCCTAGGGGAGCAAATTCTTCTGGGCTCTGAGCTCCCAAGAAGGGCTGTTTCGTCCAGTGCTCTGGCAGATGCTGAGACACCAGAAGATGAGGGAAAAGCCAAATATAATAAGGATGGTGTTCAAGAATCCAGAGGAAATCTTTTTTCTTTGCCTGTTATCAATTTGCAGAATTAATACAATTAATACAAACATTTCCCAAACCCAGGCATGACTTTCACTTCACATTACTCCATGATGGCTGACTTTGGTCAATGATGGGTCAATGTTGTAGGGTGCAGAGCTCCAGTCTGCTGAGACGACAGGGTGAGTGCAGCAGGGAAGGACTGGGACTTTATCCCCATTGCTGGAGGTGGTAATATTATCTATATCATTCTTGACAGATAATTCTCAAATTCGCAGCCCAGAAAGAGAATATCAGCAATCATAAAGTCCTTTTGTTACAGTACTTCCTTATCCTATTGGTAGATATTTTTTCTCAATATTAATAATAAATATGCTTTTTTTTTTTTTCCTTAAGTTCCCTACTCCTTTTTCCATCTTTAATGAATGTGGGAAAATATTTATCCTTTTTCTGAGTAGAGCTACCTTTCAAATATTAAGGACAATTATCATACCTCTCCTAAATTGTCTCTTCTCTAAACGAAATAACCAGAATTCTTCAGCTGTTTCTTACAGGATGCTTTTTCCAGGTGCCTAAAAATGCTCTTTAGTGTCTTTCAGACTCCCTCTAATTGAACTGTATCCTTCCTGAATTATATTAGCTGTCTGGCAGCTGAGGCCTGACTGATAAAGGACTGCTTCATTTCACAGACAATACTCCTGCTACATTCCCATATGGAGTTTTTAAACAAATTTTAGTCTTACATTTAGCTTCTGATTGACAATTATATCTTAGTTCCTTACTGCAATATCAACGACATTCACTCCCTCTATGGTGCTTAAACAGATGATTATCCCTACCCAAGTGAAGTGCTTTGTATTTCCCTTACTGAATTACAGCCTTCTTAGCCCGGACCAATTCTTCCATTTTCAGGATAGCTTTGAATTTCCTTCCTCTTCTGCGATATGTTTGCCACTCCTCTAACTTGCTGAATTTGCAGATTAAATGAGCACTTTTTGCTCATCCTTTCCAAACCATTGAGGTAAATCTGACAAGCCTCAGGCCCAGAGTAGACTAATCAGAAAGTTCGTCATTGATAATTAGTCTTCATAAGTGCAATTTACTACCCATTTATGCACAAGCCTGGTAAGTCTATCTATTATCTTTTATCTGGTAATTTCATAGACATACAGAGCTAGCAGTAACATTTCATCTGCATTCCCATGTGATGAAATTGAGCATTTGCAGTCTCCTCTTGCAGGACAGACTTGTCATTTTTATGAATTTCTGATTGCCCTTCTCTGCTACTGCTCCAGTGTAAATTCCCTTTTGTTTTTTCTTGAATATTAATGCCCCAAAATACACTTGGTATGCCAGATGTCTCAGGATGCTGGATAATTTTTCTCTCTTTCAGCTGAAAATACCTTTCCAGTTGCATCAAGGAACATATCTGTCATTTTCCATAGTAAACCCAATTGTTGGCTCATAGTCATCCTGTGATTGATAACAGGTTGTTTTCCTTCTTTAGTTTTTCTCTTAGGAATCATTTGTTTACTAAGCTATAATTCTCTTTCCTGGTCTTGGAAAGAGAGGTTAGAATAATTTACTTACATGATTCAATTTTGACAGCAGCATCCAATAGAATGAATTGTATTGGTTTGCTGTGTGAGTAATGATCTGAATGTTCTTAGTCTATACTTTTACCATGTGCTCTTCCTTCAAACTGGGGACACTGAAAAATAAAAACACGCAGGTAAGAGATATAATGATACTTTACAAAAAAAACCTTTAAGAGATGATGGGAACAACTTTAAATGTTCAGGTGAAATCTTTAAACTTTTTGTTGGAGTAGCAAACATATATGAGAGAACTTTTATATCCTGTAGCTAAAATTAAATATTCCTTAGTTCAGTAATGAATAGAAAGATGTAGCGGGCTGTCAGCATATGCACTATGTTTGATGCTGCGACCTTCTTAAGGTACGATTTAAATTTCTCTTTTCTTAGGTCACCTAAGCAAGTCAAATTGGTAAATACTGTTAAAGATGTTAAGATTTGCTGAACTTACTGAAAAAGGCCTTGTATTTTGAAAATCACTATTGTTTTTCTTATCAAATAACTTTCTTAGTATTTGGTAATGTTTTGGTGCTTTCTAATGGGATGTTTCTTTTGTCTTTCATCCTTTCATGTTATACATTTTCTTCTCTATCCCAGCATGTTTTTCCTACCTTCCATTTCTCCATACACTGTTACATGTGTGAGACCCAAAGTTTTGTTGGTTTTGGTTTGATTTGTTTGTGTTTTGTTTTTTAAATAAACTCAATTGGCAACATAGGTGAAAGTTGTGATTAAAGATAGACTGATCCTTTCTCATAGGGCTCAGACAAATCAGGGTGGGCAAATAATGGTGCCCAAAGGGGTAGTTTGGCCTGAGTGTCAGGGAGCTGACCTGATTGTTGGGATTTTTTTATTCTAGCAAGTGAGAAGCCTCTCTGGCAGAGAGCCAGCACCTCCATGTGTCGCTAGATCTGTTGCTCCCTTCCTGCATGGTGACTTGGGCAGGTTGCCAGGTTAGTCTCTAACCTGTCTAGTGCCTGGACCCTCATCAAACCAGCTCATTTCATCCCTGTCTTCTAAGGACATGTTTGCAACATCGTGTTTTAGCAACCAATTAACATACCAGGGCTACCTTTGACAAGTCTTATGTTTCCAAAGAATGACTCAGCCCAAGCTGCTACTGCCATACTGGCAGGGGAGGAAGGGAAATGTATTGCCCTCCTTTGGAGTAGAGTATAATAGCCCTTGTCCTCCTCAACTGGAGGAAAGTTCTGGCAGCCCAGAGTCAGAGGCAGACGTCCTGAGGCACAAATCTTTGGGGAAATCCTGGGCATAGCATATGTAACTCCAGAACTGGATCCCAACTGAATAAGTCAACAATGAGGCACATTCTATTAAACTTTTCTATGGCCTCTGAAACTCATCTCTGTCCTGCACTGCTTCTAGTTATAGCAATAACTTGTGTTATACAGGCTGCTCACAGATGGTACTGGGCTTCCTCTTCTGCCAACTCAGTTTTCAATCCTCCTCCCTCATCAGGATGAATGACAATAAAGAAATGACAGTTCCCTCCCACAGTTCAGTCTAGACTGCAAAGTAGTGTAGTGTAACTTAAATTTGTCCAGCCAGAAAATCAGGTCTTCTTCATAGATATCAAGACAAACTTTATGCAGTAAGGTATCACAGACACCGACTTCTATGTGTGGTGGTTTTATGTATTGGATCAGGCCCTTTGTAAGTTTTTTTTCAAGGCTGTTAGTTGTTTTTCCTCTTTCAGACGTGTTATAAACAAACTTGGAAGGCCTTTTCTTTCCTGAAGGTTGTATTTAATAATTCTTGGGTAAAATTTTTTCTGCATTTTTCAGACTCAACATTTTTCTAGTGGCAATTCAAGTCTCAGTGCAACAGGTACATGCCAGGTTTTATTGATTACTTTCCCTTAGAAGCTACCAGCAAACACTCAGCAGTCCTCCACAGACCCTCATTTCCACACTACTCAGTGAGGATGCAAAGTATTGCTAACTTAGTCTTCTATGGCATGTGGCTGTGATGGTGTTCTTCTAGGAGAAGAAAAACTTTTATTTTTATACTTCTGTTACTAAAGTAATGGAATAGAGAGCACTGGCAAACATTTTTTCCCCTGAGACATGTTTGAGCAGATTAGTGAGGCTGCCATCTGGAACAGCAGACATTTACATTTTGATTGTAATAGCTAATCAATATGATCATTGTGTTATTACATTTTCCTTATTTTCAGAAGAGGAAAAATCTGGTCAGTTAAGGATCAGAAAATACGACTCTGCCATCAAATTTCTATGTGGTTTTGAGCCAGATCATTTAAACTCTCAGTGTTTAAGATTGTTCATATGTAAAACAGAAATAACAAAGCTTTTGAGCCAGTAGTTAGATTTGAAAACAATTATGGAAATAAAATTGTCTGACTTACTTTCTGGCACTTAAAGGGTTATAAACATAGTGACATAAGGAAGATATGATGGCCATCTATTTATATTGAGATGATACAAGTTTATTGGAAAAAAGGGTCTGTTAACTGAAATTATGTTTATTATTGAATGATGCTAGGGACATAATTCAGGGCCCAGCCCTCCATGCCTTATTCATTGCCTTTTACAGATATGTGCATGGGAGAACTCCTCTCTTTAATATGAAACATGAGCTTTTTCTCCTCAAGTTTGTACTGTGTTCATCCATTGTAGATGTGAGTCATTTGTCTGCATGTCCCGGTACAACTCCTCAAAACTGTCTTGAGAAGGGTTTTGAGGTGCTTCTAGAAAGACAAAAGGGATTAGAAAAAAAATTGAGGATTTTAAGACTTTGTGGGTGGAGTTTGGGGAGAATTGGACAGGGACTTTAAGTGGCAGATTCAGAGCAGCTTGGAGATTTTGGCACCAAGAACAGCTCTGCATATCCCACAGACTTTAAAATTATATTTATCCTGTGTCTTTCACTGACTTGACGCAGATGCTGTTCTAATTTTCTAGAAACTTTGTTTCAATATTTGTTGGATCTTCAATGAGAATTTTCCTAGAGCTCAAAACTTCTAATGCTATTTCATCAAGGTTTTCACCCAGAAAATTTTTGGTATCTCTCTATAAGAACTGCTTCAGTTTTACTTAAGTTACCTGCACAAATAAGGAGATGTCATTTCATTTGACCTGACTTTCCTGGCAAACCTTTAACATAGAGCTTGGGACCTTCCTCCATGATAGGAAATTGCAAACTCCAAGGAAGCAGCTGAGCAGTCAGAGCTAGAAGAGTAGTACTAGACAGCACTATTTAGAAAATTAACTGTGGCTTCCACAGGTGCTACTTTGTTTAAAAGTTATGAATGTATTGCTCCTGAATATCTATAGTTAGTGGCATATTTAATTTTCTATTAATTTTATGGGTTTCTTCTTCTGATAGCAATAACTAAACTCACCAAGAAAGTGTGGCAAGAATGAAGAGACTTTCATGGGTTTAGAAATTATGCTAATATATTTAGGTCTATATTTAACTTTGAGCTTGGACTACATAGAGATGAATCCTGAGGTTCGTGCTTAAGCCTGAAAATTATTAGAATGTATTTTATGTCCATAAAATAAGAAACATTCTAATAATCCTGTGTCTTGGGAGTTCATTACATGCTTTTTGTAATAAACCCTGAGGAACATCTTCTCACAGCTACTTAGTGGAGTACTCTATTTTCAATTTTTGCTAACTTTTACCAAAAAAAAAAAAGTGGCTTCTGAATTCACATCAAATTGTCAAACAGTTGTCTGGGATTGAAGAGGAAGGATGATGAAAGGAACAAGCAAATTGGCATATGTTATTTTACTGAAACTTTGTCCAAAAAAGAGTCTTGAATTTTTTACTCTGCAGGGATAAAAAAGAATTATAGAAACCTTAATAGAGAACAGAGGTTTTCAAAAAGGGAAATACTTCTGAAATGTACTGGAGCTTTAAAAGAAGAGGGAACAAGGCTTTTTATCACTGGAAGGTAGTGTATTTCAAAATTGTCACTAGAAAGGTAGCTGCAATACAGAAAATGGCTACATTTTGCTATAACATTTCTACTGATGGACATGCTACAGAATATAGGAAACTGAGAAAAACGGGTACAAGGTGCATGAATTTATTTTATGACTCACACAAACCTCTGTTTGACATTTGCCCAGTGCACCCCAATTGCAGACAAACCTAAGGAGTAAAAAAGCTGGGCTTTGTGTAACTTTCCAGAAAGACAGTAGTAGCACCACTGAGAGAGCGTTTGCTGTGTAGTAATTCCTCCTTATGTAAGCAGTCATCAATGAGTTCATGTAATCTCCCTCCGCCCCCGCTGTTCTTCCACTCAGCAGCGCTCTGCCAGCACCCACACAGTGACTCACCCGGACAGCCCTTTCTACTACATACTTACAGAAAGGTTAGAAACATTAAGCTGTTCCTTTCCTGTTTTCCTGCTCCCTAACCCCCCCTTCCTAAAAATCACTTCAAACAGCTTGCAAAGACAGATACTTTTGAAAGTTTTGCTTTGAAATAGTTAGATGGTTGGCATTGCTGGAATTAAACATCGACTATTTCTACCTTATTTTCAACGAACTGATCCTTTAATGATCATGAGAATGTATATTAATGTAAAAATTCCCTCTGGCCTTAAAAATGGATATCCATAGCCTCATGATTTTGTTATGAAGCTGCTATTTCCTTGTCTTAATCTTTAATGGAATGTGATGAAGAATTCAAGACTTCACTAATGAAATCTGTATCCTCCCCTGTTCCTTGGTCTCTTGGAGATAGATTCCTAACAGTTGAAAATTGTACTGTTTGTTTTTTTCTTTTTATGTTTTACATACAAACCTTAGTGTGGCAAATTCTTCTTCTTTTCTCCCCCCAAATCTCTCAATGTTACAGAAAAAGGATTCAAATAGCTTGTTCCGTCCCAGAGGGTGTGATGCTTCCAGTGCTCTTAGATGGGAAAGAGTTCATATTGAACAAACTATCTGGAAATAAAGAAACGTCACAAAAGTGAGATAGTAATTTTTTCCCCTTTAGGCAATCAGCTGTTCCACCGTGGGTCTTGCTCTAGGAGGACTTGAATGTGGAATGAAATGAGAATTAGCTGCTTATTCCTGGTTGCCTTATTCCTGGCTGCCAGCTCTTCATTTCTTATTTCATAAGGCTGTGCAATACCTTCTGTGAAAATGTTTCAGACAGACTTGTGTCAAATTGCTTGCTATGTTGTTGTGTTCTTATTTCTGAACTATTAACCTTCTGTTTACTTACAAATGAAATATTAAATGAAATGACACGGTGGACAAAGAGATAAAAAGAAGATTTGTGCAGAAGACTTGTCATCCGCAAATACAACAAACTTTTCTTACCAGCAACAGCCCCCAAGACTCAAGTACTCATGTAAGTTCTCTTAAAAAGGGAGAAACAACATGGAGATATAAAGGAAAAAAAAGTATTCTCCAGAAATGGCTACTGATGTCAAGTCCAACCCAGGCTTATTACTGCATAATGGTTCTGTGGGTTTTTCACAGGAAACACCTATATGTACTTTGGTACACACTCATTTACAACAAAGCCAAGTCCAATTCTGTTCTGTAGGAGAGTTTGTGATATGTGTTGAGCAGAAATAAGGTTTGATTCCAGAAATAAGGTTTGATTCCAGAAATAGCCTGACCCAGACTACTTCACATATCTCTTCTGTTTGCACTGGAATTGCAGATCAGAGAATATGTTCTGCACACATCTTTATTTTCATTTTTTTTGATGAAATGTCTAAAAAATGTGCCCAGGTAAATTTCAAGCACATCACCTTCTGCTTAAAGAGGTAAAAATGAAGCAGCTAAATTTTAAACTCTGTCTGCAACATGATCCCATGAATGTTCTCTGGTGCAGGGACAGAGAACATATCTCTCTGTCTGTAAGAACTCTGCACAGCACAGACTGTCTGCTCAGTCCAGAAGGTCTCAGCAAGATCTTGTATTCAAAGCCTTTATGGATCATCAGAGTCTGATGTGAGCACAATATTCCCTTTCAATGGTGTTCAAGCTCAGAGACCTCTGCATTCTGCATCTCTTGTACCTTGGAGAACTGCCTCCTCTGCTCTGCTCATTCCCAGAATAGCTTTGCTTTCCCTTCTCTCTCTTTGGGAGTTTCAGGGCAGTAGGGAGAGGCCTCTCTCTCCTCCTCACCATCACTTTGTGTTGTTCTCTGCTGCGTTCTGTGGTCTGCTGTTTTCATTGTTATGGTAGATGAAATATTGATCTATGGCAAGTCCTGAGGGAAAATAAGGTCTTACTCTTTATGGGAACAACTTTCTTTGCAAGTCCCATGTACTTTAATATACCGCACTATTAGGGAAAAAAATGGCTCACCAGGATACATTTAATAAAGGCAAATGTAACAAAAAAAGTCAGCATTTCTTCTCTAAGGACAACAGAAATTAAAACATAAATAAGCTCAAAAAAATAAATGACACAAGTCATGAGTAAGTTCATAAATTCTATCAATAGTGTTCATTAGTTAACATGGTCCAGTTGTGCCCTGGGGCCCAGGAGCCCTCCTAGATTCAGGCTCCTTGCATCTCTGTTTGCTGCCTATAGATCTTGCCTGCCCTACTTGCAGGAATGGCCATCTGGTCTGATAAGCACTGACTGCCAGGGCAGTGGGACCATGGGATGACCAAGTTGGGCACTTGAGGGAATGAGTACCTCTTCACGTATAGTTTGAATCAGAGGGCAGTCTGCTCTCAAACCCTCTGTCTGGTAATAAGTTGACAAGATTTATCTGAAGGCTACAGAGTAGTCATAACTATAACCAGCTGGGCCAACATGCATTTGGCAGAGTCTGGAAATGCTCTCATGCAAGGAGATACTCCCTTGCAAGGTGCCTGGGGGTAGTGCTCAAGGTCACCTGCATAACCTTCCACTCCAGGGGGAAAGGATGGGGTGATGTCTGTGCAAACCCTTTAACACTGCTCTATAGGGGTTTGTCTGGAATGACTATTTCTTTCTCTCTTTTTAAAAATCTGTATAAATGCATTGTCTCAATTTTAATTGGGTGGTTAAAGTTCAGTTGTCACCACAGAAATTTTTAAAAGAGACTATTACTGATGCATGCAGAGGAAAATCTGTATGTTTGAACAAATCACATTTCCTTGGCAGTTCTGGAACTCACACGATGTGTATTTTCACCTGAGAATAACTTTTCAGGATTCAGCTGAATCCCAGCTTGCTTCTGTACAGACATGTTTTTATTCAGTGTTTTCTAAATGTATTCTTTGTCTTTTTTATACGGTAGTCATTTAGTGGTGCCTGGGTCTACTCCTGCAGATCATGGCAAGAACTCCAGTCTGTTGTGGAGCATGTTCATGAATTTGTGTGCTGCAGAGTTGCTTCGGGAGTTAGTCTGAGCATCTCTGGACTTTGTGAAGTAAATACATATATGCATATTTGAAGAGAGCCTTATGATCACATGGGAGATTTCAAATTCAAATGAGAGCTGGGAGCCCAGCTCCCTACTACACTTTAATTCAATCTGAATCCTTTATGGTCTTGCAGGCCTTTGGAGAATCTCCTGACATTTCAGGAGGGAAATATCCTTTTTCTTCTAACCCTGGAGTTTCAGACTATCAAACACATTGTCTAATATTTTCTGCAGAATGTGAAAAGAAGGTAAGGCATTTCCCTTTCCATTTTTCTGCAGCTTTACTAGTTACATTTGTTCTGATGAATGCTAAAAGAACAGCCATGCATGCCCCCTTCAATATGATAGAATAAAGTAAAGCCAGACAAGTGCGAGACAGATTTGCCACGGGGGGAAATGCTTCTTTCTTTTATCTACCTTTTTTACTGCTTTTCCACTCATTAATCTTTACACTCGTTTTCTCCACCCCATTTTTGAGTAATATCTGGGGTAGGCTTTTGTTCCCATGGAGCTAGCTTTCTCTACTCGTAGTTACAAGACGGCATCTCTTCTGCTTTTTACCTTCTCCTGTGTTTCTCTCCATGCAAACAGCAGACTGATGGTATCCCATTTTGGAAAGTATCTCATTTCCCAGGGTTTGACCAGCTTTGCAGACTGTTCTTCCAGTTCTGCTTCTGTTTTCATTAGTGAAAGAAGCCAAGGGTTGCTTTTTCTCTTTCTCCCACTTGTGTGGGGGTTATTTTGTTTTGGTTATGGTTTTTTCTTTTTGTTGGTTTGGTTTGGTTTTGTTGTTGTTGTTTGGGTGGTCTTTTTAATCAGCAACAAGGACCATTTGAGAGGCTTGAACATGAAATAAACTGTTATTGTTGTAGGCTAATTCTAAGGTCTAGGCACTGGCAAGTAAAGAAATCCTAAAAACCATCAAGCAGTAATAAAATTTATACATTGGCAATGATAAACGCTATTATGTACTTGGACAAATGGGAGCCTTGTTAATTGAGATTAAATATTTTCACCCTGGAGACTGGTTAATATCAGTCCTTGTACTTTGTTGCAGTGGATGTGAGTTTTGACATTAAACAGGGAACTTGCTCCTGACTGCAATGCAGCTGGGCCTTGTGCCTCTACAATTGAAAGATTACAGAAAAAAATTGGAAAGGATTAAATAGAGAAGCAGTAAGAATGATCTCTTTCTTGTGCAACCATGAAGAATCCCATGAGCTCAAGCTGCTTAACTTATCAAAAAAGGTTAAGAAGCTACTAGTCAAAAAATTTTAGGCACCTTAATATGATGACAGCATTTGCTGTTAGAGGTCTTTTCAATCTCTCCTGCTTATCCTTTTAAAAATCATGTTTAAATATTTCTAAACTTTGCATGTGAGTGAATTTTTTTGTCTGACAATTGTTTCTACTGAAAATAGCCCCTTTAGCTGAAGTTTCTGTGGTTTGTCCCTTCATTCTGAAATAGTCCATGTTTTGGATGAAAAACTGAAAACTAATTTTGGTTTTAGAACATGAAAATGGAGCGTTATTCTCTTTTCCAGCAGATGGAAATAACGAATTTTTAATTGTTTTTGTAATGTGGGGTTTGGGGCATTTTTCATATTATACACTAGCTTCTGTTCAGCCTGAATTTTACCACCATCTCAAGTACATAATTAATGGAATTTGAAGGACTATTATTTACAGACAGCTGTAGTGTCTGAGTTTAAAATATAGTGATTAATTCAAGACTGGAGCAGCCATCATGTGACACGGCCAAGGCTAGCAAATGAATGTTCATATGTATGACTCTTGAGGTTTCTTCTTTTCCTTATGCTCATATAATACAATGAGACTTTTCACACTCAGATGCTGTAATTGTCTTCTACTAGACTTGTGATGTGTTCTCTCCCATTTTTCTAAAGCATTAAAATACACATATTCACACAGTCACTGTGATTCAAGTCTTGTTCACCTGCATTTTTTAATTTTATCCCTCATTAAACGAGCCCTCTAAGGTTTGGGGTTTTTTTCTGTTAGCACTCACTCATACTTTTATTTTTACCTGAAAATCATTAACGACTCATCATTTTCCACTACTAGCAATTCAACTTTGTATGGCATTAATTTGCCTTGCAACAACCTGTTCTTTCTACATATAGCTGGAATCCTCTGGCATCTCTTACTAAGGGCACTACTCTTCAAATTGTTTGTTGTTCTGATGAGTAATATTTATTTAGGTCCTCTTTTTCCTTAAATTCCTTCTGTAGCTTTTTATTTACTGGGAAATCAGCTTTCCCACGCTTTTGACTACTATCCAGGAAGGTGCCGCCACTAATTTAAAACAAAACATTTTACTTTAGTTATTGGTTTATGTCTTGACAAATACTAATTTTGGTTTTCAGTTCAAATGTCTCTATTGATTAACCAGTTAATTTTTGGAAGGAATTAAAATAGTCTGATGATGTTTTATTTGTCTGCAGTCAAAACTGGCTCCTAATGAATTTCATGATCATCGATAGTCGAAACATCTCCACAATCATACCAGATGTTGATGAGTTAGGATAAGGGGAGGAACGCTCTTGGTGCAGGTTTGTGTTTTGCCCCTCGGGCAGCAAATGCAGGGCACTATGCCCGGCTCCAAGATGTATTGATATATCAGTTTAAGTCCTGTGGAAATTATAAACCCTGTGGTTCACTCCAGTTTTGTCTATCCAGGCTGGGGACACAGCCTCAGAAATGACCTCAGGTTTCAAGGTGTGTTTCTATGCTCATATTCAGCTACTCCTCTGGTTTTGGGCTAGTCTTGAGCTACTTGTCTTATGCTGTTAGAACTAGGTCCTTCTTCAGCCAATGCCATGCATTTCCTGGCATTGCCTTCCTTGTCAAAGTTCCAGCATCTAACGTCAGGAGAGTAGTTTTGTCTTGCTATGGCCTATATTACAACCTGGGGATAATTTCATACTCTCCATTAGTTTGATGTATCGTGTACTCTGTCATTTCCCAGCACCCAGATTAAGGTTCTGTGGCATGAGTGAGGAATTCTTTCTGAATAGCAGAATATTCAACAATCAATAATACAGTGCACTGTTAAAAAACGCAGATGTTTTCTTAAAAACTCCTTAATAAAAAGGGGTAATTAACACTCCTTGCTGTAGCTATAAAATGTTTTCCCAAAAGGAAATGTTAGATATGTCTTTGTAATTCTCTTTACAGCATATTTTTTTTATCTTTTCTAATCACGTGAGGCTTCTAATGTCAGGCAAATGAACACCACACTTACATATATTCCATGTTCCAATAATTTTATTCTCCAACTTCTGATAATTCTATCATGCCAAACAAAAGTGAAGTTGACACCTATATCTTCTATTGGTCCTGCTCCACTAGGCTGTTAAATATTTTAAAGAGAATTTTATTCATTCTTGTTTCATTTCTCATTAGTGCTGATAGAAAATTCAAAGCTGTTTTTGATGGGAAATGGTGAAACTTACACTTTGTCCCTACTGCAAGATACATAATGTAGGTTTGTTTCCTTTTCAAAATATACATTTGTGCTAATTTTGTCTGGAGTAGGATTAATTTTTTTCACAGTGTCTAATATGGGGCTGTGTTTTGGAGAGAGAGGATGAGGGAGGTAGCTGGGATGGTTTCGACTGAAAAAGAGGAGGGTAAGGAGCAGTCTCATAGCAGCCCCAACTGCTGATGGGGAGCAGAACAGCAGTTTAAGGCAGCATGAGGAGACAGTTGCAAATTGGCAGGTTCAGAGAGGGTATTAGGGAAAGCTTTCTACTAGGAGCCTGGCACAGTGTAGGAATCTGGTTTTCGCACGTAGTGAAATCTCCATCCTTGCAGGATTTCATGACTTGGCTGGGAAAAGCCACAGATGACCTGGTTAGGTGTTGGCAGTAGTCCCACTTAAAGCCGGAGGCTGGACTAGGTAGTCATCAGTGGTCCCATCCAAACAACTTATCTGTTGTTCTGTGTCAGGCATTCCTGGCTCTGGTCAATCTCAATATACAGAAATTTTAGTAGATGCAAATCCAAATCTTTGCAAAGGCAATTCAAAGTTTGGTTAAAATGTTTTACTTATTTTTATTTTTTTCCCCAGTGGCTGGGGCCATGATCCTACATTCACGTAACAAACTTTTTGATGTAGACCTCTACAGTACCTCAAAAAGGTGCATCTAAGAGAGTGCAGTTGTAGAAAAACAGTCTCAAGTCTCCCCTGCTAGAGAGAATATTGACATGGACACTTGCAGTGGTGCAGGTAGCTGCAAGTACTCTTTGTCCTGAGGAGAACTCAGACAACCAGCTCTGGTGGTCAGCAACCCAAGTTTAGCAGGTAAAAGTTATGTGAGAACCCATGATTCCCTTGTTCTTTCTTTTGCATGTTTTCCCCTGATTGGTTAATATTTTGTCTTCCTGTTTTATGTATGAAGTTATGTATATTCATTTTCGGGCTTTAATATGTATCGGTTCTAGAAAGTTTTTGTTCCTCGATGCCCCATTGGATCCTTCCCTGAGTCCCTCCTATGTGTTGTTCCCATTGGTTCCCTTCCTGTCAATACCTCCTGCTTGTCTCTATCCCATTGGCTGAGATCCCTTTCCCCACCTATTCTGTACCCAGTATAAGATCCCTGGACTCTCCCACTAATTGGTCTTTTTGTCCCTGTTCTTTCGCTGGAGTAGACCTGTGTGGAACTGATACGGAGAGTGCCCTCTCTTTACTTCTGTGCCTGCCTGCCTGCTGAACAGCAACAGAAGGATACAGCCCCTTTTGGGTGAGGAGCTGTACCCCGTTTTCAGTGTGTGTTGGGCACTGAGTGCTGCCTTCCAGAGGGGTTTCAGCATTGACCTCCGGGCTTCTCTGTGTCGGCACGCGAGGGGTAAAACCCCCTTCTACCAGTGGCTGAAAACCCCTGCAGACACTTCTTTAAAAGAAATTTTTTTCGTATGTAGGTGCTGATTTTTAGGTGCAAAACTTTCTTTTGAGAACATGTTAGTTTAATTTAGATCTTTAAAGAGATGGTGTCAATCTGAGGGAGGAAGACAACTTTCTATAGCAAGGCCTAGAACTTGATCACTGAGTAGGTAGAATGTGAAACAGGAGAATTTCTGAAAGCTCAATATATGTTATGGGAAATGAAAGAGGAAAGTATTTTTCTTCTAGATACAAAATCAAAACATGTTGTAGACTTGGAGAAAATGCAGTGGTTGATGATGCAATTTTATTTTCTACAGTGATTTTTTTTTTTTTTTGGTTGGATCTATGTATTCACTGTTTTTTCAGACAAATAAGCCTGTTATGCATATTAATTAGCTGTAATTGCTTTATTAACTTTGGAGATGCAATGATTCATAACATGATAAATTTAACTTGGACTGCTTATTAAGAATCTCAAGGAAATCAGATGTATTTTCTCCTATTGCTTGCTTACTTAAGGAAACTTAGTATCTCATTGCTACTAAATTTATTTAGAATATTTATTTCTTTTCTATGTATCCATATGATCATGTTGAGCTGTTTTCTTCCTTAGTATTTCTAAGCTACTGGAATTTCAAGCCAGAAAAATAAGAGTTGAATGACACCTATTATTGTTTCATTGACTTTGAAGCACTCTGCATTTCCATTCCTCTTCATGGAAAAGGTCACTTTAATCAGTAGTGAATACTTCAGAGTTGATAGCACAAAATAATCTTAATAGGTTATTTGAATAGCAATTTGGTTTAGATGGAATTTCCTTAATTGGAAGAACATGCATTTGCAGCACACTGCAACATACACTAGAGAGCTTCAAGAGGAGAGTGCTGTTTTCTGGTCTTGACAATCAAGAACTGCTTGACAGAGCTAGGATTGCTTCTTCCACAGAGAGAATGATTAAAGAAACATGTGATAGCACTCCTTAAACATATACAAGGGTGTTGCAAATGACAGGAGAATACAGTATTCAGATGATCAAAGAGATGAGAAGTAAATTTCAGTAACCAGGATTCAGATTTGACAGAATGGAATCTTCCTAGCATTTAAGATAGTTAGTGAAATGTGGGGATAGCTTCCCTAGAAAGAATATGGGAATTTCAATGCTGATGGTGTTAAAAGCAGAACCAGTGTCTGACAAAGCACAGACTGGGTGTAAGACAGGATATGACTCTTTTCTGAACCTGGAGAGAAATTAGATATCCTCTCAAGGACTCTCCCAGACCTATTTCCCATGTTTCCTCTCATTCTTAGATTTCAAACTTGCTCATGTCAGTATCTGTGTCTAGAAAACCTGATTCAGTAAGAAGGACAGAGTGAGGCTTCTGTTTATTTACGTACAGTAGCATTGTTTTCAGATCAGTTTGCTTTTCAAGAAGGGTTTTGGTTTTGGGGGTTTTTCAGCATTCAAAACTACTCGGGCTTTTAGAGTCTCCTTGTCTGCCAGTTTTGGGCTTCTAAATTGAACCTAAAATTTTTGATGCATTCTGCCTCCTAAGTGAGCTCCACCTCAATATTAGCCACTAAAAGCTAGGTATCTAATCTAGCAGGGTCATCCAGGCACCTGCTGTAGTTTGTGGGGAGGGTACAGATGCTTTGAGAGTTCTTATCTTTTATCCAAAGTGTTACTTATCAATATAAGGATCACTTCTCAAGCAAAATATGTATTTCCATGCAGGAATGTTTCCTATGTATGAAGTTCAGTGAAATAGTTTCATGACTTTTAATTTAATTCAGAGGAAGTGTACTGAAATGTCACACAAGAATAGTACAAGTCATACAGAGTATGTGATACCACTCACTGCTTCTGTATATTCCTCTATTTCTCCTGATTACATGGAATATGTAAATATTCAAATTTGACTTTTTTCATAATTGTTAGATTTTCATTCACTGTGAAATAAAATCAGGATCATCTGATTTTATATGCAATCTAATCACATAAAGTCCTTTTGGTAAGTATGAAACTGACACTGAAAGATGCTCTCCTCACCTACCAGAACAGACTGTGTTGGTACTGATACTTTGTAGATCTTCATGAGTTATGCTGTCTTTAAAATTCTGACACTGATATCCCACCCTCAGCAAGAAAGATCTGTTTCTTTTAGAACCATTTCCAAAGCAACTGTTTGTTGCTGTGGCTCTCCAGCAAGGAAAGAATATATGACTGTATGGTTTTTAATGTGTGGCAGTAAATCCACCAGTGGCCGTGATGAAGCCTCTGTAGAGCACCATGATTGGATCCTTACAAGCAGTGAGAAGTTCAGCTTGTATCTTGAGCTGATTCTTTGAACTTTTTTCCACAATTGTTCTTCCCTTGATCAATGCAAAAACAGGAATTATGTGAAGAGTCTCCTTCGGTGCATGTTTGCAATTCTGAGGGGCATGCTGGAATTGCTACTTCCTGCTGTCCAAGGTATCATTCCCATATTTGGACTGTCAAACATCAAATATAAAAAACACCAAAACAAAAGTTACTCCCTCCTGATTAAGAGCTTCACTTACATCTCAGAGCCACAGAGGAATTGACTTCTGCAGTGTTTCCAGTTTTTACCAGCACTCATAGCTATATTTCTTATTCAGTCCAAACTCACAGTGAAGTCAAAGTTGATTTAACAAAATCAATTATTTTTCTGGGAGTAAAAAAGTATCACTAGTTAATAAGATTCAGTATATTAGAGTATTCCAGGAAAGCTCAGGGGATTTCTTCCTGGCTAGAAGTTAGTAAAAATGAAGAAAATCTTTAAGAAAAGTGGCATATATAGTGGAAGATAATAAATACGCCTTAAAATCCATTGCCTTTGAACAAACAGGTCTGAAATGAAGTAAGAAAGTGTTCTTGTGCAGAAATACATCTTTGAAAAAATACTTGTTTTAATGCTGAACCATGAGAAATTATAGTGGAGAAAAATACTAGGATGGAGAGAAAACAGAATTTGATACATTTGTCTTCTCAAATATCATTCTACATCTTACAAATAAACAAGTACTTGTCACACATCTAAAAAACTCTGAAATAATTGACAGTGAATAAATTATTTCTTTCCTTTCCATATGAAAAGAATCTGATATTATAGCCATCTCACACCTAGTAATATCTTCTCATTGAAATAAACCAATTATAGCAGCCAATTTTATAGTAGATGTACTGCGATATTACCACAGGGTTTCATACAGTGAACTCATCCTTTAGTTCTACACAGCTGCAGCAGGATCTCACTGCTACTGGGCAAAACCAGCTTCTCTTGCAAAATACCTTTCCAACTTTCTCTTTAAGTCTGTGGCTCCTTAGGGTGCACCTCAGGTTCATTTAGGAGCTTGGTTTGAATTTCTGTCTGTGACCAGGTATTTCAGTGGTTGCTATTCTTTGTGATGTAAGCAGCTGGTTTTGTGTGCCCTGGGTAAGAGCTAAATACTAGTATACACAGATGTTTGGATGGCTCCAGTGATAGAAAAGGCATGGCTATACCTGCTTTACTGAGGGAAGGAGAGACACAGATAAATCCCTGCCCTCAAAATCATGTGAACTGACTGGGTCTTATATGCAGAATTTAAAGGTAGCTCTTTCTGTAGTGTGTTAGTTTTGGGGAGAGGTGGCTGGAGCTGTTTGGAACTGAGCTGGTAAGAGAGCTAACAGTAAAGTGGTGCAGATAATTAGGGACTAGTTCTTCTGTGTGCTCATTGGCCCTTTTCAGGGTACTTACCAGGGTAGTTGTGCTCCATGGCTACGTTCCATATGACAAGGATACTAAAAAAAAAAAAATAAACAATGTTGTGTTCTGAAGTAGAAACCACTATTTAGTTGAACTGTTAGAATACCCCTGATGTGACTTCATCCTGGGTCAACTGGTGTTTTTCCAAAAAGGTTCATTGCACTGGTTTTGGAACTCATATGGTCTGGACACTGTCCTTAATAAGCAGTAAGTATGTAGCTGCCTTACTGTGAAAATTTATAAAAAAAATTTAACATGGGCTTGAGCCATTTCTTACTTGTTGGTGTGAATCCCAAAGAACAGTCCAGAGCAAATTTACTTTGCTGCTACGCAACATTTACACTATCATGCCTCAAAGCCCAGGAAGGTTCTTCTCCAGCAGAAGGCTCTGCTGTGCCCAGCTGCTGGTCATTTCCAAATGCTGAGGTGGCACAACCTCAACATGTTTGCTGTGTTTGTGCCAGTATTCCTGTAATTCACTTCAGGCAAAAGCACCTGTTTTAATGGGGTAAACTAACATTTCTGACTTTATCAGCAGCGAATTAGAGAGCTAAAGGGGAGGCAGTAGGCTGTCCTACACTGCTTTATGATTTCAATTCTAAGCAATTTTTCCCCAAATTCTTTCCTTATTATTTTTTCTGCTCTGAGGTATCACTAGGCTATGAGCAGACCAACTCTGCAGTTGTTTCCATAGCAACAAAGACTTCAAAAGATGGAATGAGCTGGAGAATAAAAAAAAAAACAACAAACCCCGTAAGTTGTAAACAAAATAAAAACAAGTGGCAGAGACACAATATCTGAAGTCTAAAGGTTTTGCAGCTCCTTTCCAATGACCCAGCCTAATGTGAGAGTGATTGAGTTCATTTCAAATTCACTAAAAGACGCTCTTTCTAGAAGTCCTTATTACCATAACTCATTTCCTAACTCATTTCCTCTCCTCTGGCTCTAACTCTTCACTGCTTGAACATGCACCAGTCAGATCCTTAGCTGGAGATGTCAACTTTGGTGTCATCCTGTCAGTATTGCCCCTAAAAGCTGCTTAATCCAAAGGCAGGATCTGTTGGACAAAGCAGTATTGCTCATTTCAAGGATACTGATTTATGCCAGCTTCAGTTTATTTAGTCTGACCTCTGACTAGGTGCATATTCCTGGGTTGGCTCATTTGGGTTTTGTTTTGGGTTTGGGGGGTTTTTTTATGCCAAGTAGCATAGGAATTGTTATCAGGAAACGTGTATTCTGCTTTCGAAACTGCTACTGGTATATAGTGAATATTTTATGTTGTGCACATGTTCATGCCTTGACTTCCCTATGTGTACAAAGGGAAGTGTAATACTTCTCCACTGTCTACTCTTTTTGAAAAGAAGTTGTTTCTAGATGAACAGTGTTGGCAATCTTTTCTCTCATTTAAGTCTGCTTTGCATCAGAAATATATAGTTAGCTGCAATATGCCTGATGCCTAAATATTGTAACATTCTGCAACAGATTTTTTTTTAGTTCTGTGAACTCTCATACTTGTTTTGAAATATTTCAGAAGAAATGCTTAGCATTTTGCCTAAACTTGGTGCTAGAAATATCTAAACTAAGATGCATTCTGTCTACATAATACATATCAGAATGCTACAGTAAATGATTCTTGGCTGTGTAGAGTGTGATACTGTCTAAAATAATAGAGGTTCTTTAAAATACAGTGCACTACATGGTGATGGCCGGTTGTGAAGATGAATGTGTTTTCTATTTGCGGGCCCAGAACTCCTTGGAGACTGTCACAACCCAACGCATGGGAGGGGAAGCTCTTGTGCCAGGAATCCAACCACATTTCAGAGGAAATGAACTGAGGAAGGTTTGGCCCACTGTCTCTGGTAATTGCTCCGGCAGTCAACCTATCAGTCCGCTTCAGAAGCTGTTGGAGCGCCCACATTTGAAAACCTCATTGGACTTTCCAGCTGAGACCTCCCAGGCACAGGCATTCATATCTCAGAATTAAAATGTAATTTGTTTTGGCTAAACAGCCTCTAAATCTTTCCTTCCTCCAGATGGAAGCATTTGTGCAATTAAGCATTTGGCAATGTTGGCATAAGTAACCATGTCCCTTTTGGAATATTTTCAAAACAAATACACAATAAATGTGGATAGAGTGATCCAAACTCATTGTTTTTTCAGGAAAGAGTTGTTTGTTTTCTGGTTTGGTTTGCTTTTGCTGTATTTTCAGGGTCCATAGTCCTTTAACTTGTAGAAAACACAGTGGTAATTTAAAATCTAGCCTAGGATTAGGGTTGATGAAGGACATTCACGTTATCCATCCTCTGTATTGGGATGTCAAACTTTAGTAAAGGAAAAGTTAATAAAAGAGTATGGGGTGAGAAAATTTTATCTAAATGTAACCTGGCTAATCCGTTTCTGCAGTGATCTCCCAGCCAAGGCCAGGAGATTGAGTTAGATTTGTTGATTTGTCATGATATGCAAGCTGCATTTAGTCTATGTACAGTGAGGGAAGCACAACTGATAATGGGCTTTTCTCATATCCCCAAGGGCTCTTGTTTCATGCCCAGTGGTAAAAACGACAGCACAAGTGAGTCTGAAGCTTCCAAGTCATTATAGTCTATCAAAAATTTGTTGTGAAGTCTTGAATTTAACTCTATATTGATAAAACTTTATCAAAGTTTGCTAAAGATTTACAAGTATGAAGCTGGAGTTAGATTTTCACAGATGCCAAAGGAAAGAGCAGTTAGATCATAGGTACCTCATGAATTTAATGAACCCTGAAACATAATTAAAATTGCTGACAGTAGATGTCTCGCATATCTCAGCTCACACCACACAGAGACAATTATTTCCTGTGTCTCCTAAAATGAGAAAACTGTGCAATATCAAGTCCTTCTTTGTAATGACTCTTGGCATGTTGCAACTTCCAAATGACTATTACTGTAATTTACTTATTAGATTATTTTAAATTTATTCTGAGATGGGCTGTCTGGTTAGGATAAAGTTAGATGTCTTACAGACCAGAATCCACTCTGGCTCTAAATATATTTTGTAGGAAGTCAGGGAGGGACAGGAGAAAGGTGTCAGTATAAACAACAGGAAGGAGAAACTTGATAACTGAGTTTCACAGAACAGTCATCTTCACATGGTTGTAAATACTGGCGATCTTTCTTAGGAATTGTGTTCACCATCTCTTTATCGGGTATTGTTGGGGTTTTAGGAGTTCTCCTGGATTATTTTCTGTTAAAGAATTTTCTCCAGACGTGTTGCTAAGGGGACAAATGGCTGGGTAATTAAGAAAAACAAAAGAGCTAGCCATTGAGGGTGGGGTGCATCTGGCTACTCTTTTGTTTCACCTGGGTGTGTGGACAGTCAGTTCCCGGCGTTTGGGCGGAGAAGGAGGCTGTTTTGTCGGCTGCTTTTTTTCCTTCTGCAGAGGATCCCCAGCCCGCCTTCCCTGCCCCGCTGGGAGCCGGGCTGTGGCTGCCCTGCCCCGCAGTTGCTTGGAGCCTTCACTACATTGTAGCCCTGCTCACCCTGCCTGCCCAGACCTCCGGGGGGTTTCCCTTTTGGATACATCACATCTGCCACCCAGGATTTGTGCTTGTCCCTGCCATTCCAGCCTGCCGCTCCAGCCTGCTGCTCCCGAGGGTCCGGCTGGACACCGGGATCAGCTGCCCAGGGGGTTGTGAAGCCTTTGTTCCATCCCTCCCGGGATCCCAGGGCACCAGTGCCGCGTGCTCCCCGAGCTCGCTCTGGAGCGCCCCCTGCAGCCGCGGGGGAACCATCGCACCTGCCCTGCTCACCAGGAGCCGCCAGCGCCCCTGCCGGCTGCGAGCGGAACTGCACCCGAGGGGAAAGGGCCTGACAGCCGAGAAGGCTGGGACTGGGTTTGTGATTGTTTGCTGTTACTGCCATAGTTATTGTTGTTTGTTTGACTGGTTATACACATATAGATATATAATAGTAAAGAACTGTTATTCCTATTTTCCCACATCTTTGCCTAAAAGCCCCTTGATTTCAAAATTATAATAACTCAGAGGGAAGGGGGGTTGCATCTGCCATGCCAAGGGAGGCTCCTGCCTTCCTTAGCAGATACCTGTCTTTCAAACCAAGACAGGTATGCATAGGGTTTCTACAGTGGAAAAGAAGTTTTGGGTTTTTGTCCTGTGCTTGAATTCTGATGTCTGGTTTGGATTATAAAAAAAATTTTTTTTTTTTTTAATATTTTACAAACAGTGATTTGAGGGGTTTATGTTTGTTTCTCTTTTGCCTCTGATACTTTTTTTGCACTTACATCAAAACTCAATTTTTTCACTGCCTCTAGTGAGCCTCCGTTAGATCTGAAGGCTTCCAACCTGCCCTCCTGGAAATATGAAGTTGGGTGATTTGTATGGAAGCTGGCCTTGCTTCATCTGACTCTAAAAACTCAGACTTGGGTGTGTTTGGTATTTTGCTCCAGCTTTAAGTGCTGTAGTTTTATCCTGCTTTAACATAAATCAGCTTTGAAGTCACATGAGACTTCAGTCTTTCAGGTTCAAAACACTTTGAATGGATTTTGTTTTGATTTTTGTTGTTCCAGAATATTGAACTCTAAGCGGAGGAGGAAGGGAAACAATAAAACAGTAATTTCTGTGTCTTTTGATGCAAAGAGTGAAATAACTGATCCCAAGAAAATTTTAATTCAGCTCCTTGGACAGAGGTGATTAGATAAATTGTAGATAGAAAGACAGTCTGAACCAAGTCTGCAAAGCTTTTCAGTCTTATTTTTCATCTTAATAACTTATTATTAAAGTCTCACGAGCCTCATGAATTTTTGCTCACATAAAATGGATAAAGGGCAAATGAGGCTTGGAGGTTTGTGAAGAAGACAGTGTGGTTGGAAAAGTCTGGAGAAATAGTTTTGACCAATTTTTTTTTTCCATTACTGCATAAGGCCAATCACTTTTTGGTGAGAATTGTTACTTCTCTTTCTCTCTGATGAGGGCAGGAAGGCAGCTATGCACATCCTTTTTAGCTACTTTCTTTTCCTGAATGAGGGCTTTTTTTTGTAGGAGGAGAGCACTGAGGTGAACGTACAGCATGCCTGACATAAATCATAGTCTATTTGACACTAAGTATAATATCCAAAGTATAAAAACGATTTTCAGGAAATAATGGCATTTTCTACATTTCTGGATTGTGGAAACAATTAACTTCTTGCCTCAGAATATAGCTGGATCTCATTTTAAAGGGCGAAATATCGGGAATATTTACATGGTCTGATTAATAGATCAAACATTGACCTCAGTGACCACTTCGAAAAAAAAATCCCCTAATATCATCCTAGAGTAAAATAAAGAGTGCACCAAAACTTTGATGCATTATGTAGCATGAGAAGTATTTTTCCTTGACAGTTAAATTCTCCACGTGCTGCCTGAATGCCTGAGAGGACTGCCTCCCTGATAGCACACACAGCAGATGCATCAGTACAACTCTTGGAAATAAACACATCACTTGATAGAAAAAAAACATGGCAAAAAAATATTTTTTCTTCATTGCTGTACTGGAGATTCTGTGACATTTTACATTTTACAAAATTCCTATCATTAGAGTATTCTAGCAAATGGCCTGAGATCCCCTCATCACTGTCTAACTGTGGGAAAAGCAGTGATAAAGTGAGGTGAGATGTGCATCTTGTTGCTTAGGAGAAGATTCTGCAGTTCAAGCTCCTTACACATATTTTTCTGCATGAGGTCATCTATAAAAGAATGAAATTGTTCCCTTTTCTACTGTTTAGTGGGGGTTACACAGCCACAGAGAGACTGCATTAAGGATCTTGACCAACATAGTCTCAGGAGCTGATGCGGTGGGGCAGATCAGATCCTTGCACTTTGGAGTTGTTCCTTGCTGTCATCCTGATGCCTTTTCCTGGTCTTAAAATCAAGAGTCATACACGGTTAGAAGGGAAAAAGGGATTTTACCTTGGTATTTATTTTAAGGATCCTTAGGTGCACACGTCCAGGTCATATACATCGAGATGCACCCCACCGAGTGTGTCCCCCCAACATCGGGTATAACATTATAGGTTTTACTAATTAGCATATCTATCAAAGATTCCCCAGTGAGAGGCTCAAGTGAGCCCCCCTCCCCAAGGAACCTTCCCCTGGATGGTTCTATTTTGGTTTACAGAATGTGTTCTGGAGAGGACCTTGGGATCTGGGGCACACTGATCCCTAGTTAGGAAGCTTCTAAAATGTTTAGTCTCTTAGCTTGACAAACAAGTCCAAGAATGTAGGCAAAAAGCACTAGGAATACAGAAGTTGTAAAAAGGTATAACAGGGGTATAAAAGAAAAGGCAAAAATCTTCATGGCATAATCCTTCTAGAATATTTTCTGTGGTTTTGTTTGTTACTGCCTAATTTAAAAGACCTGTCTGTAGCATGCTTATCTTAAAAATAAAGGTTAATCATAAATTATCCTGCAAATTATAGTGCACCCACTTCCTGATGCCTCTCCCTTTAATGAGGTCCATGACCATCTTGGCAGGGCTCCCCAACTTGCCTGCCTTAATTCTGCTTTCTGGCATTAAGGGATTTTGTTTTGAAGAGCTGCACCATGAGAGCTATTAATGATGCTCTACTTCCCTTGCTTTACTTTCTCCTGAATTCAGGTCAGTGCTGCAACTCTGCCTTTAAACTTCTTTAAGTGTTGTACCCACACACTTTTCATAACCAGACTACAAACCTTATTTCCTGTTTTTTTATTCAATTAATTTTAACTTAAAAGGCAATAGCAAGAGTTTGGCAGTTGGACCTAGTTCTTAAATGCCCTTGTGTCATACTAAACAACTAACATTTGTTTTGTAATCTGTGATCATTTTATTGGATTTCCAGGAAGACCATACTGTCACAATCAAATTGTGCCATCAGATTTTTTTCTTTTACAGTCTCTAGAACTGGATACAATTGGGACATGAATGTTTTGACCAGCAAGTCTTTAGGCAATGTTCAGGGAGAAGAAAGATTGATGGATGCTCTCATGAGTTTTGGTCCAAAATCTTACTGCCTTAGATATAAGTTTTTCAAACTTTCATCCAAGGTAGGAGGACAAAAATCCAAACACTGAGTTTTGTTCTGGGCTCATTTCTATTACGGTATCATATGCTCCTTTGAAGAATTTTTCTTTCTCACTTCAGCTCTTTGAAGATTATTATTGCTGTTGGTCAGGCTTTCTATGAGGTTGCTCAGTGTTTTGTGTGACATTTAATGATTGTATATGTATATGATATTTTTCTATTTGGGAAGCATGAAACATTCAGGTTGATGTTACATTCATTTTCCGTATTTTTTCTATGGAATGGAGCTGTTAGAGCAAAAAGCTGAGAATTAAGCAATGTTTCTGTGTCGGTTCCTCTTCTTCCTTGGTCATTTGTGTCCTTAAATTATAAGCAATTTGCAGTCAAAAAGCACAGCATGTTCAGATGGAAGGTCTGAGTTCAAATCAAAGACTTACAATATTTATAGCAACAAGTAAATAAATAAGTGTTAGAGATAAAACTTGGCCCTCAGAAATCTGTCATGACTCAGTCCGTGAACCTCACGCAGGCTTCTTGCATCTTGCGGAAAATAAGATACTACTGGAGCTCGGGTGTGATACAAGTACTTGTGTAAGCTGCACTCCGCAATAAATGGGAAAGAGTTGGATGAAGAAAAGAAGGTTGTTTTTCTTCAGTTTTGCAGTTTGCAGGCCCATTTTGACCCATTTATGTAGTTCCTTTTGTCTCTCACCTTTTTGGCTTCATTGGAAGCTGGATGAATGAGTGTTAGTAAAATTTTGACTTCTGGTCTGTATTTATCAAACTCAGTAAATCAAACTTCTACATTCATGATTGTTTCTTACCTTATGTACATGAAGTAAGTCTGCTGCATAAAGATGCTGATAATTCTCCTGCTCCTATTTACTTCTTTGGCTTGCTGGGTTTTTAAAGCTGAGTCATTAAAACTACCAGAAAGATCAGGCCATGAGCTAGCAGCGAGGCTGTACATCAGTCCCAACCCCTCCAAGATTATCATCATGTTCTCAATGTCTCCCATGAGCAGAATTGCATTTATGGCTTTGTCTGAGGTTCAGGTTATAAGGATAAAAATGTTTCTGTTTAGATGTCCCTGGGTTTGCCTGTGGATGCCATCTTCCTCTTTGCAGAGATTCAGTCTACTTCTGTGATTTATAACCAGACGGAAGCTATTGCATGGGGAAAGGGAATAGCCCCATCCATGCAAAAGCTGTCAAATGCCTCCCCTCTGGGGAGCTATCTAAAGACAGCTATGATCATTATTCTCCTGTTCTAATTCCTTTAACTTCCTTCCCTCACTTTCCCACAAAATATTGTGGAGAGACAATGCTACAGCTATTGACTCCTTTTTGCTCACGTTGACACCACTCTTTCCTCAGGTGACTTTGTGTTAGAGTCATTAATCAAATGTCACAGCCTAAAAGCATATGGTCTCTGTTCATTGCCAGGAAGCAGTAATTGGCAGCAAGGTAGCAGTAGTACACTCTGGAGATAAGTATTTCTTAAAAGTGAAAATGTCATTCTTCGTTCCCATGATAAGAATCACTGGAGTGCATATGTGCAACTGTATACAGCCCTTCCTTACAGCAGCCATGCCATTTGTAATCCTCTTTTGGCTATAATGCTACAGTAGCTTGGATTGCAATGTACCATTTTTAGCACTTATCACACAGCAGCAGACAGCTGGGCTTTTACATTACAAAGCAGCCACCACTACAGCAGTGGCTTAGACAACAGTGAAGTACTGTCCATAATGTATGAACTTGAGCAATGTCTAGTGGCCAGAATAAAAATCAGTCTGACTTCTCAAAAGACTAAATGCAGCTGAAAGGGCTGTTAAAATGGGCCATAACAAGTGAAGTATGCAGCTGAACCAGGAAAAGAAAACATACATTTGCTCTCAGGCAGGCTAAATTACCTGAGTTACAGAGTACTATGGGGTTTTAGACAATAACATCACAACTGGAGCTGAGGTAGTACTGCAGAGTGGAGGGGTTAGGCTGGCTGTCTTTGTGAGTTATGCTGTAGGTGGCTCCATCAACTTTACCTCAGGACAGATAATGAACACTTCACATAGTCCCATATTCAATAGCTGACCAGGATGCCCTTTGTTCATTCACTGTTAGTGGTAACTTGGGTGAACAATTCAATTTCCTATGTATATTTCAGGAATGACTGCACAAATACATGATTTTACTTACCAGAATTGATGCAAGTGTAAGCTGTCTCCTTGAGGATGGCTTGCTTTATTTCCATTCAGTGTTAGCCACTCAGTTAAAGAGACTAAAACAATGTGGCTGATCATTATTATTTTTAAAAAGTGGGATTGTTATGCCCCAGACATTCTTGAACAATTCAAATGGGACAGATTTGTTCTGAATCAGTCAAAGCAATGAATCTAAATCTTCTAAACAACAGACACAGAATCACAGAATATGCTGAGTTGTGTGTGACCCACAAGGATCATTGAGTCCAACTCCTGGTCCTGCACAGGACACCCCAAGAGTCACACCATGTGCCCAAGAGCATTGTCCAAAATGCTTCTTGAACTCTGTCAGGCTCAGTGCTGTGACCACTGCCCTGGGGAGCTGTTCCAGTACCCAAACACCCTCTGGGGGAAGAACCTTTTCTAAAATCCAACCTAAACATCTGTTGACACAGCATCAGGCTATGAATCTCCTAAACACAAAATTGTTAGTCAAGCTCATTATACAATCAAGTTTTACCAGACCAGAGAGAAAGGAAGATTACAAGTTACTGTCCATGACAGGGGATTGCATTTAGCCTTCCCTGCTTTGGGCAGGACTGAACCTTGAAGCATCATTGCTGAGGGAGTCACCCATCTACAGAGAGGTCTGATGGTAGCGTGAGTAGATCTCATTCTCTCAGAAATATGATGGTTCAGATTTTCTGCTCATGAAGATTGAATGTCAGAACAGTACAACTGTTCAGAAAATCGAAATACTGTGCTCCCCTCAGGCTAATCTCCAGATCAAATTTGCTTAAAGACTTCCTATTTCCTTTAGTAGCTAGCACAACTCATACGCATTGCCATTTGCCTTGTGCAACTTGGCAGCAGTGGCTGGAAGTGGTGAAAAAGAGCTCAACTGGGTTAGTGCCAACCTGCTACTGCAGCCTCTTCATTAACACACATGAAACATGGGGAAGGCTGCTAGGATGTGAATAAATTCATTTGACTACTTGCAGTGAAGCTGCAGTGAGAACTCAGGGACGAAGGATTTATTGCAGAAGCACAGTAGAAAGTAGGTCCTGAGAGAAGGGGAAGATTTGGGGGTAGCACAAGTTGTAAAGCCTGAATTAAGGTGATAAATTTAAACTGAAGATTAATGTGGATGTCTATAAGAAGAAAGTCTGGAGTGCTGCACAGCTGCAGCTACAGACACCTGTAGAGGACCATGGCGAAAAAAATCCATTCTTTGTAATGAAATTGCAACAATACTTAGTCAAAAGCCCATTGCAGTGTACATAGGCCTTGTTATCCATGTCAGTGTGCTTTGGATCAAGCTTTTAATCCCTTGGTGTACCTTTCAAATCAGCATTTCTGATAGTTCTAACTTGTGCTAAACTCAGAGTTTGCATTTGGTGCAGGGTGGATACTGTATGTCAGTATTGCTTTTTTCATATGTAAATAGGTCTCATTTGTAAGATGTCCATCTCTGGAAGCTTTAGTCAACTGTCTTCAAAAGTAGGCATTTCCTCTACATTTTTCTGCACATAACTGAAGAACACATATCTGAAGACTGAGAAACACCTTAAAATATATTCTCTCACTCTTATAAGCAAGCAGAATTCTTCTTCACAGACCAACTTCACACATAAGTAGAAGTTCTGCCACCATGTTAATACCCTTTGTGGGGGATTTCTTTTTTTTTCTTTGTGTTTTGTTTTTGGGGTTTTTTGTGGTGTTTCACACATCGATTTGTTGCACTTAGAGGCTCAAGGCAATATACAATAACAAAAATAAACTGTGGGAGAAGACAGAAAAGGAAGCAAAAGTTCAGAGAATAACCAAAGTTAAGTTACATTTTTAAATCATTTTGTCTATCCTTTGTTCGTCTGGAAAACCCAAGAGTCCAAAAAGGACCTTCACTCCCAGCCTGCACAACACCTCCTTAGATTTGTGGCTTAGGTTTCTCCCCATTAAAATCAGCAGTACCTCCCTGCCAACTTCAGAAGTTCATGTTCTAGACCTGATAAGCATCCATGTGTTCCAGACAGATGGTCCTCAAAGGTACCTTACAATCTTTAGGGGTTCTGCAGTGAGAGCAGCAGCTTAGTCAGATTTACAAAGCTGTGAGTTTTTAGGCTGGTGATCATAATGGAAAAATCTGTGTCATGTTATCCTCATGCTATCCTCACAAAACATAAATGAGCTGGGAGAGGTGTAGATGAGCAGTCATGTGTTTGGGGGAGTGGAAAGAGCAGGGATGGTGGCACTTGCCAAGATTTATCCAAAGCCCCAGGTGTGGATGGTGTCGGACCAAGCAGCTACATGGTGGTGGGTGAGTTGGTGCCTGTCCAGTGTACATTTATTCATCTCTGTTAACTGCGACTCCACCAGCAAAAAGCACAAATCCAAAGTGCTTGTCTCTGTGAGGGGAAAAAAAAAGCCACAGAATGTTACTTGATTCATCACAGCCTTTTCATTCAGTGGTCCTGTCAAAATGGCCATAATTGTAAGAGTCCTCTAAGTACTCCAGGAGCTTCAGTTTCACCAATTTAAAGTGCAGAAGTACTTAGGTGCTTTCCAAGGTATCTCAGTGGGAGGAATTTCCTAACATCTAACATCACTGCCCTAGATGATAGACTGAGAAGACCTATAGCTCACTGAAGACATGCCCATGGCTCACTGAGTTCTACAAGAAGGCACAAAATTTGCATGTTAGGCTATATTGCTGAAAGGACTTTTATGACTTGTGAAAGGTGTTGCAGGGTAGTGTAAGGAAATTCAGGGGAAAAAAAATCCTGGTTTCACCTGAAGGTTTTAAGAGAAGGGCTCCGACATTTCCATCAAGAGTTTTATGGTCAGAAAAGGTAATCTTTATCAAATAGGTTCAAATTATATTTTGATATGTTATAGACCATCATGTTTTGTATTTTTCAATATTCTACACTGTGTTTTTATTGCAATGAACCTCATTTATTACTTAAAACCTTTTTATGTGTCCTATATGATCTGCAAAGCAGTAGTTTGATGCTTAACTCAAGATATTTTAACTAGTTAGTGATGGCTGGAGAGCAAAATAACCTCACTTGGTATTTGTTTCCTGAAACAGAATAGAATGAAATGGTGACACAGTGATAATGGTCCAAAGAGAGCATTCTACTACATTAGAGAATTGCTCATCAATTTTATGAGCAAATCAGGGAGGGGGAAAAGGGGGGAATGCAAACAACCATCATGTTTGCTTTTACTTTTGTTTAGAACAAAATGAAATTCTGCAACTGAGAATTTCAAGTTCAGAGGGCTTTGCTTTCATGTTATTTGTGCCATACTGTTGTACCTTTAAAAAGCAAAGGGCTACATTAATGACATAAATATGTGAACTGGCTTATAACTCTCCTGTGTTTATATTCAACAACACATGAACTACCTTTGTGGGACTTCCGTAGTGGGAAGCATACTGAAAAAAAGCTGGGTTTGTGACTCGGGATTTTGGCCAGAATTAAGCAGAGGAGAAACATGACCTTGGCCTTCTATGGGTCATTGCCTCTCTCTTTACTTGACAAAAGTCAGACAAAATCACAAACATCCAAACATCATTATTTCCCCTTGAGGTAGTAATATGGGTAAGTTTTTAATATTTTCCCAGCATGTCTCTGTACCTCAGGTCAGTTATTATATAATAATACACCATATAAATGTATTTAGCAGTAGTTATTAAGGAATGGTGCAATAATTCTAATAGTAATGCTGCAATTAGCAGTAGTGACTATAGTCACGATACATCGCTAATAGATCGTGAGTGACTTGGCTGGCACATCAGTGGGCTGGAGCTGATCAATGCTGGTATTTCATTGCATCATGCTCACCACATGCTGCATCCCTCAGAAGGTGGAGATGCCACAGTTGTTTATGCATATAGATGAAATTGCTTACTAATGAGCAGTCGGTAGCATTGCCAGGGGTTTGGGAACAAACCAGGCAGTCAGCACTGTTTCTCCCTCTGCAGTCTTGCCCAGCGATCCAGGGCTGACCTGGCCACGGCTATGCTTGAGCCACGCCTGAACCCAGATGTTTCATGACACAAACCCCAGCCAAAGCACTGACCTCTTGCAGTATGAGCTGGATGTTTCCAGGGTGCCTGTGTGCAGCCTGAGCCCGCACCAGCAGATGGGGTGGTTACAGTGCATTTACAGCCCACTCCACAATATCTCATTATTGGTGGAGTGTGCTTTCCCCTGCAGAGCTCTAGAAATCAGCCTTTTGTGGTTAATGGTATTGTTGGCTATTGCCTGGCTTAATTCAGCAGTCACTGCTGATGTATGAGTGTTTGAGGCAGTGTTTTTCAGGGCAGTGTCCCAAGGGCTACATCCTAACAGTATTTTGTGAAACAACACAGAGGAGTGGCCCATAGCAGTAGTGATAAAAAAAACATAATTTCTGTTTAGTGAGCCAGGTAATGCTCCTAACAAGCTCCTCACAATTACTCCTGTTTACAAGCCTGAAATATGTACCATACTTAAAACTTTGGTAGTGAGGTTTCAGTGAGAAGGCATAGTTTCTAGATAAATTTTAATAATAACATTTTTTGTATGCAAAGTAGTGCAGAACTTTATTATTTGGCCTTGCCAAAAAAGGATGCTCTTTACACAAGCATACATAAATACAATACTTTTTTTCTTCCTCCCAGATAGATCATAAATTAAGAACCTGGGTCTTTTTTATATCCACAAGAAATCACATATGACAATATGTTGTTGCAACTACATGTTGTATTCTGAGTACCCTGTTATTTATTGTAACAGAAGGAAATCCAGATAGACTGGTTTTCTAAGGGTAGCAACTACTTACTCTCTTTAGAAAAAAAGGTAGTTTCTTGAAATTCAAACCTCTTGTGAAAAGGAATGTGCTTTTACTTTTACATTTGTTTCATAAGGGAAGGGGAAAATTTCTTTAGACAAGGTGATACTTCCAGCATGAAAGTCAATAGCCAGAGCAGTAGACTGGGATATTGGAAATTTAAGTTCATTCTGCTCAATTGAGGACTTAGACCTGAAACTTTTTCCCTATCCGAGGTGTGGGTTTCTTAGGTCCTGACTAGGGATCCTATGGCACATACAAAGAGGTGTGAGCTAACTTCAGTGATGTACCCACCTCTGATGTAAGTGTTCTTGCCTATGTATGTTTGACTCTGCATTGAAAATGCACAATAGAATTGTCACGTGTCAGTTTATCAATTTGCAAGTGTGCAAGCAGGGGTCCCTTCTCCAAAATAAGATGTTATAAATTTGCTACATCATCTTCCTTCAAATGTCCCATACCTGAAACCTTGCAAATTGGTTATTTTGTTAAAAGAAAAATGCAGAAACTGTGATTCAGTTTCTTCTGGGGGCAGTTTCCAATTAAAGCCTCTTGCCTGAATACTTTCTTTCATTTAATGTTCCTCCCAAAATCTAAAATATCCTTGGCCTTTCACCATAAGAATGGGACAGGCATACAAGATAGGAAAGTTTGGTACAACTGTTAAGATGAACTTAAAGAAAATAATGGGATCACGGAGCACTTGAAGAACAACTGCAGAAAGAGAAGAATAAGCACCACGAGGGCATTTCTGTGTTAAATGATGTGACAAATGGAAAAGAAGCTCAAGGTAACTTAAATAGGATCCTGTAGAAAGCACAAATAAAAATCACATCCACTTCAGAGAAAAATGAATTATATAACCCAGTTTAGCTATTGAATCTACAGGTTCTGCTTCAGACATGGGGAAGTGTTTGTATACTTTTCAGCTTTTCTAAGTTAAAAAAAAGGACGTGGTTTCTAATACTTTTTTTCTCCTGTGACTTTAGACCACAGCAGCCACCACAATACTCCATTTGTGTAGTCCTATATGGAATAATTAGTTAGTTTTAATGTTTGCTCAGAAGTGGACAATATACGGCCCCACCAAGATTATCAGAATATTTTAAAAGTCAGGCTGTTTGACGGATGGTCCGCAAAGACATTTTGACTTATGATGTGACCAAAATTAAGACTTCGTTACAGACATAAATCTAAAACATGTTAACAGTGTTTGTACTAAGGCCTCAGATGTTCATGGTTTAGGATTAATGTTCTATATGAAAACAGTACAAATATCTATTTAGAAACATGATAGAGCTAAACCAGTAAGCACCTTTAAGTGAAGCAGTGCTGCATATATGGGATGAAGAACAGGGAATCAATTTACCATACGAAGTGTTTTTTCACCATTCTTTTCATTTGGTAGTTCTGAAAGGCAAACAGTTGCCATAGAAACGGTAAAATTGGTCCATTTTCGGGACTGGATGATGCACTTCTTTTGGAAATGTAAATAAAATTTCACTAGATAGATTTTTGTCAAGTGTGTGTCCTACAGGAACTTTGGGGTTGGAATAATATGCTTCTGGTTGTGTTTGTTTAATTTAAAAGGCTAATCCATTCCATGCTGGTTGGATTTTCACAGCATGCTGTTCTACTTCATGTGATTTCATATTGCAACTTGTAATCTTGGACATTTCAGACAATATCTTCCATCCTACACCCCCACACAGGAGCCTTTGAAAATTTCCCTGGAAACAAACATGTCAGGACCTCTCGGGATCCATTTTCTACTATGGTCTCGTATCCTTTATGAGTGCCATTGTGCAAATTGAAGGCACACACTGCAATCAGGCTTTGCAAGCCTTTAAGCTTTCAGTCCTCTGTCTGTTTAAAGGGCTAAAAATTGCATAAACTGCTCTTTCAAGCATCACAGTCTTTGTCTAGTATGCCATGGAATAAATGGCTTAGGGATTCATGGAAAGGACACAAAAAAGGTAAAATATATCACTTACTTTAGCACAAGACAAAAGCTGGGAGCAAGCCTGAAATCTGGGTTTAAAAGTAAAATATTTCCTAGCCTCTGGAAGAAGCAGAGCTAAAGGGACACACTCACTGCAGTGACAGCAGTACTGTATACACTTCCAACTTTTCTTTTAAACTATTTGTTTTCAGTACCAGTGTCATGGATGAAGCTCAGTGCAGTCCGAGTTAATTTGCTTTTTTGGCAAGAGTTCCATGTTTCCCTCGTCAGACTGTTACTGGTACTCAGATCAGCTGATATGAAGCAAATCAGACCTTCATAGATGTACTGAAGAAGCTAGTTCAGGCCCCTCAGAACACCTCAAAATATATTTGAACCAGCACATGCCATGGTTACATACTGACTATCAAAATAAATCACATAATGAAATTTTATAGATACTTTCTGGGAATAGATTAACTTGATAGTGGAACCAGGAAAAACTGGGAACGCCATAAAAGGTCACTTTTTTAAAAGGACAGCAGATTATGACCTGCAGTTCCAGAAACAGGGCTGAACTGGGATAGAAGAAATGAATGTCTGCATCTCTTTTTCTGAAGCAGGATCCAAGAAGTAGGCTTCCAACAGAAGCTCTCAGATGTACCACAGCACACACAGTATCATGCCCTTCAGGTTCACTGAGCTCCTGTGACCTTCAGCCTTCTCACTGCTCATGGCTGATATATCTACATGTGGCACTATGTATCAGTGCAGATACGCTTGAAAATGAAGCGTTCGTGAAATGTCCAGTCATGTTTTCCACGAGTTCCAAGCAATAGAGAAGAACCAAACTGAGACTTTGGAAATACATTACCTTTTTAGGACTTTCTGTTCTGTTTCCCTACTTCCAGATTCAGAAAAAAAGTTTGATGTTCCTTGATGAAAACTCAAATTTGAATCTGTAGTCACTTTTGAAAAACCAAATTCCTGGCTCTGGCCTGTATGCATGTTGCACAGGTGAATCCTGGGATGTGAGAAAGCCTTACTTGACTGAACAAGTGTTGTTGATTTGGAGAATTTAGGACCACTTACAAGACATTGAAGGTAAAGTATTTGACAGGGGTCTTGAAGAGAAAAGGGAATTGCTGAATGAAAGAAGTCAATCAGGCTTTTACCACTGATTTTAAGGACTCCAAATTTCACACTAAAATGTTCATCAAACTATGGGAGCTGCATTTTGAAAAAAAGAAAAAACCATAAGCCTATTTTAAATGTAAAATATTTTACCTTTTTGCCAAGCTATATTTCTGACAGTTATGCAGTATTATATATACATATATATATATATCATATGGACAGGAAAAGATAAATTTAGTAAGTCTGCTTAAAAAGCTATAATTCCTTGATATGTAGAGTAATAATAGTATCTTGAGAGAGTTTCATATTTTTTTTATGCACAGTGCCTAGCAAAAAGGAAATGATTACCAGTCCTTAAACTTCAAGAAGAGAATGTCAATTAAAAAGTCTTCATTCATCCAGTTTTGCAAAAGTAGATCTTGTGAAATGTATCTGAAATGTCTTGAAGCAAATATTTGCATCATTTTTTCTTTAGTTTTCCTGGAGCTCTCAATTTTAAAGGCAAGTTATAGCCACATGGCTTCTTCAGAGCAGAATGTGAAAATAGGCACATAGACAAGAACGGATGGATATGAAGTAGATAAAAAAGACTACACTTTCCCCCAGCATCCAACTTTGCATCTTCTCTAGTCTTAAAATGTTCAAAATGTGGTTTTTTTTCATGTGCTGTTAGTCTCTACATGGCTGTGGTTCTTGGTGCAGTCTGGCCAAGACTAGAGGCAATACTGACACAGTATTGTAAGAGCTGTCCTCCTGAGACTTCCTCCCTCAGCAGAACCACAGCATTCTCAAAGACTTCTTATGAAACTTGTTATTCAGAGGGTTTCATTCCAGCATTTTAAATGCCCAATAAAAAATTACAGAATTGTCTGTGTTTCAAGGGTTTTCTTTTCAAAACTTAAATCTACAAATCTTCTAAAGTTCACCTTTCACTGGTACACATTGATGAGAGCTAGTGGTGAAAAGTGATGAGAACTAGCAGTGAGAGAGTGGTGAAAATAGTCCCCTGTTACTAGGGGGACAACACAAACTGAAGTGCTTCATTTGAAAATAGTTTGTTTCAGGAATATCTAAGGATTAAAAACGGTATGCGTAAGTGTAAAAGCTGGAAAATTAGGATAGCTCAGTTATCTACGTTGCTAACAGCAGAGAGCAGGCAGGTGCAGAGACACACATAGGACAGCCAGATAGGCATCTGGCATAATACTGATAAAGTCTTCTACATCTGTCTTCTGGCAGGATTTACAGAAAATAATATTTCCATTCTCCATTTAATATATTTAGTGAGTGACTTTGTCTGGGAGCGGGTTTTTTTGTGTTTGGGGTTTGTTGTTTTTTTCATTTAACAACTGCAGGTATTATTTGAATTTGGAGAATGCTTAGGGGAAGGGCAGCTGACAAATTTTAATCAAGAAACCACTTGCATAAGGAAAGAAACAATGGAGCAACTGAATGGAGGCAGCACCATCTGGAGAAAAAGATTGATAGCTTATTGAGCATCCAAGGGTCTGTGAAAAAGAGATGTCCCTGGGCTACATAATTAACTTGGTATTTTATGTCTTTGTGGTGTGTGGTTTGTGGGTTAGTTCAGAGACCAATGAATCTAATGCAATACTCTCTGAAGACTGGGAGGAGACATGCCCAAAGTTTAAAACAAAGCTGGGCCATTTCCTTTATTGCCATTTCCTGGAAACAAATTAAATTATGTGAATTTCCTGGAAACAGAGTCAGCTGAAATAACTCACTTTGTTTAAACCTTTCATCATCTGTGTAATATTACATCTCTCCTGGGTTTGCTAGTTCCAAACAATCCCATGATTTGGCAAATGTCAGGGCTGTTCTTCCTATTTGTCTTAGCTCAGTGAGCTGTGACAGCAAGTGGACATCAAAAATTAGTAATTAGGCTATCCAAAACCTTTTAGTTCCTCAATGTAAGTCAAGATTACTATTCTTTAAGTCATGAATCAAGTTCTTTCTCATGTTGATCACCACATTAATAGCCTGCTTTGTGTTTTGTGGAAGCACCTCCATGACATAAGAACTTTGCTTCAATACTTCTGGGCGTAAAGGGAAATTGGTGCCATCCAATTATTATTATAATGTTTCTCCTTTTCTTTACGTTAGAACATACATTTGCAAGAACAAAATGCTATGTGAGAACTATAGTTAGTTTTCATTGAAAGTAATCTCTTCTTTCCATGAACCCAGTAAGGACTTTTCATGAAATTATGTTAATGGTTGGCTTTTTGAGTATTTTCTCTCTACTATTTTTCTGAAGTGCTTTTGTGGACTACATGTTAAATAACCCTTTTTTTTTTTCTTTCTTTCACATTTTGATTTCATCGGTTGTATTTTTGCTTTTGAGATTTGAAATGTTTGTAACACAATTGCATCTCCTATGTTGAAAGACAGTTGAAAAGCATATTCTGTGGCTGTAGTACTGTTCTACACAGAAATATAGGTGGGTCTTAGGCATATGTTCACTGTGCTGCTTTAATATTTAATTCCATCAAAGCTGGTTGGAGCAACCTCTTTTTAACACTTTCCTCAGGTTTCTAGGAGTGTTACAGACTTTAAACTACATATAAATCTGGAAAAACAAAAGTGCACTGGGGGATTGAGGGAAATAGGAGAATAATACATTCTTATAACTACTAAATAGTGGAAACTATTTATCCATGTAAAAATGCATGAGAATCTGCACTAGATAACACCTGCTGTGTGCATTTCTGGGTATGACAATACAGATTAAATTGCTTTTGGAGAGAAAAGCTTTACACCTAAATGGGATCACCAGCATTACAAGCCTGTATAACAGTGAAAATCAAAAGCTTCAGCTGAGTTTATTGTAGAAGACCTAATTCCCAGTTTCTGTGCTGGGTGTGAAATGGCAGTGCTGTGGTAGCGTAGATCTGGTGTAAGATAGTGGAGAATAAGCCTGACAGATTTTGCCCAAATTCAATCCATTGTTACATGAGAAATATATCTAACATAACCCATCAGAAATAAAATCTCTCAGGAATCCCTAAGGCTGATCAAGGTAGCAGTCTCTTAATAGAGAACGTGTCTTTATTTCCTTCCCAAGCAAATACAAAATGCTAAGAAAGTTGGTACATTTTACATTAAATCGTGCTGGCGAAAAGTTCACTTTCAAGTAAAGCCCAGTTTCACCAGGCACTGGAGGCATTCCCATGTATTCTTAAGTTTTCCTCTGCACAAGCAAATGTGACTTTTTGTGTTTTAGACTCAGACTTCAGCTGTAAACAATACATCAAATCTGCATTTCTCCCCAGCCTGTAGATGCTCACCTACTATCATTCCCTTGCTGAAAACCTAATCACCTCCCCCTACCCTACACAACTCCTGCAAAAACAGTAAAGGGGGGGTGAATTAAGTGGTGGTATCCTTTTTTATGAAAAAGCAGGTACCATTGACAGCTTTCTAGTGATAGTAAAAAGGGAGTTTTAATGAGGATAGAGAAATATGGTAGGAGCTCTGAATGACATGAGTTGGATAAAAGATGCTTTTAGGGAAGATGGTTTCTCCGAGTGTGAAGTAAACAGTTGATAGAGCAACTCAAAGTCCAGCCAAATCTAAAGGAAGTAAAACCCAAACACACAGGGAGGATAAGGAGTCCATTTACATCCATATGTATTTTGGATTTGTTTGTGGTTTTTTGGTGGGGTTTTTTGTGGTTTCTGGTGTTTTTTTTAATATCGTTCATATTTCTACCTAATCAATTTGGTTATCAAAACACCAAAAATAGAGTAGTGTTGTAAGAGTTTACTGTCCTCTGCTTCATAGAATCATGCAATCATTTGGGTTGTAAGGGATTGTTAGAAGTTATCTAGCTCGACACCCCTTACAATGAGCAGGGACATCTCAACTAGACCAGGTTGCTCAGGGCCCTGTCCAACCATTCTGAGGGATGGGGTATCTACCACTTCTCTGGGCAACCTGTTCCAGTGTTTCACCACCCTCACAATGAAAAATTTCTTCCTTATATCTAGTATGAATCAACCATCCTCCAGTTTAAAGCTGTTACTCCTTGTCCTGTCACAACAGGCCCTAGCAAGAAGTCTATTCCCATCTTTCTTATAAGACCACTTAAGGTACTGAAAGGTCCCAGTAAGGCACAGAGAGGAGGCTGAGAGGTTGGTAGTTCCCAAGATCCACCTTTTCACCCTTTTTAAAAATGTCTTCACCTAACTCCCATGACTTTTCAGATACCATGGAGAGTGGCTTGATTTCAGTACATCTACTTTAGTTTAGCACCGAGCAAAAAGCGAAAGTTGAATCGGGGGTGGGTGTGCGTAGAATGTGTGGCAGTGCAAATGAGGGCACAGAAAAAAAAACAAATTAAGGTCTGGCAAAATAAACAATACGACACAGGTGGTGCGAGTTTTGATGGAAAGAATGAAATCAGAGTAAAGAGCTGAAACAACTCTTATTTCCCCTCTCTTGCTGGCAGCATGTCAGACACTTTCTCTGGTGGAACCTGCCAGGCCAAGGATATCTCTGTAGCTGTGTTACCTGCTTGCTCACAAGGTATCTTTGCTAAATAAGTTAACATGATCACTGGCTGCCCTTGAAAATTTAAGTGGTTTTGATCTGAAAATAAGGTCTTTTTTCACATTTTAGTTCAAATTCTACAAAGTTGGGTACAGATGGTACTTGTTCCTTCATACAAAATCTGTTAAACACCATAATACTTAAAAGTGGCAGAGAGATATTTCTCTTTCTTTCCTTTCTTCATCTATACATGTGCTGGAAGTAGAATTACAAAAGGCCCTTATGCATGCTGTACAAGATAAAGGACAAGTGGCAGGGTTTCAATACTTACTCCCTACCTCCTCCTTTCCCCCACACCACCCACCTGTTCGAGTGATTGTTTGCTTGCCCACACCTGTTACAATCTGGTTCTTGCTGAAAATTGCCTTTATTTGCCATGTGTATCTTCAGAAGATCTTGATAGGGCACTTTCCCTGGTAAATTGTCTGACAGGTAATTTTTTGGTACATTAGCACTGTAGATGAGGGAGATGCTAGAAAGTAGATTTTGTATTTCATTTGTGTTGTTGTGGAGTAATTCATGATAACTCTTTAAATTTTAAACCATTTTAGCCCTTCTGCTGTAAATGGAACACTGATTTCCCATTAGAGGAAGGCCTGTAGAAAGATGTAATCATGCATTCAAAGATGTTTTGCATGCAGGATTGCTAGTGACTGAAATTCCAACTCCCCAAAAATCTAAAGAAGAGCTGCTTTTAATGCTCAGATTGTTTCCATATAAAATGGGTTCTCAAAAAAGTTTACATAGGCTAGAATCAGAGGAAGTCAACACCCTTCTGAAAGGTAAGTGAAAGAAAAATAGCTGGTTCAATTGGGAGAATTGCTCCATCCTTTTCTATTGAAAAACCTGACAATTACATCAAATAGCTATTTTTAGGCAGATTATAAAGTGGAACACTGGGTTAATGAAAGCAGCCTGCACAAGCTGAGTGCTATGGAATGTTCACCCAACACCCAGCCTATGCATGGCACTCTCTATGTCTGAGATAAACACATGCAATCTGCCTGTGATGCCTTAGAATTTTGCCAGAGAAGAAAAGCTGGTTTTACTGGCAAAACAGAAACATAATTGGAAACAACTTCTCCCTTAAATTACTTCAGTTTATTTTAGAGGTGAGAGAGAGTTCATCATGGAAAGGTTTGGGTTGGAAGGGACCTTAAAAATTATACAGTTCCAAGTCCCCTTTAATGGGCAGGGACACCTTTCATTAGACCAGGTTACTCACAGCCCCATACAGCCTGCCCTTGAACACTTCCAGGGATCCACAACTTTTCTAGGAAATCTGTTTCAGTGCCTCACCATCCTCACAGTAAATAATTTTTTCCTAATATCTAATCTAAACCTACTTTCTGTCAGTTTCCTCCTTGTCCTGTTGCCACAGGCCCTTGTAAATATCTTTCCATCTTTCTTTTATGCTCCCTTCAGATACTGGAAGGTCCCAATTAGGTCACCTAGAAAGTCTTCTCTTTTCCAAGCTGAACAATCCCAATTCTCTCAGCCTTTCCTCATAGGAGAGGTGCTCCATCCCTCTGATCATCTTGGTGATCGTCCTCTGGACTTGCTCAACAGCTCCATGTCCCTGTATTTAGGACCCCACAGCTGGATGGGAACTCACCAGAGTGAAGTGAAAAGATAGAATTCTCTCCTTTGACGTGCTGGCCACACTGCTTTTGACACAGCCCAGGACACATTTGGCTTTTTGAGCTGTGAGTGCACATTGTCAGCTCATATCCAGCGTCTCATCCACCAGCACCCCAAGTCCCCTTCCCACTTCTTGATCTGTTCATCCCCCAGCCTGCATTGATACTGCGAGTTGCCCTGACCCAGGTGCAGCACCTTGTACTTGATCTTATTAAATCTCATGAGGTTCCTAAGGGCACATGACTTGAGCTTGTCCAGGTGCCTCTGGATGGCATCCTGTCCTTCAGGTGTGTCAACTGCACCATGCCATCCTCTGACTACAAATGGTGTCAAGGTGTAGAAAGGGAGAATTGATTTATGCAGTGATATTCACAGTGCTCTTCTGCAAATGATCTCTGTGTTTATTCCACAGTGCAGTTCCCTAAAAGCTTAAAAAAAAAAAAATCTGAATTTTGTAACACCACTGACCACTCTCTAGTAGGCTACACAAAGTTTTTAAGATTTCTCTGTTTGAAAGTCTTGTGCAGTGCCATTGGTGGTGGTGTTTTGGGCAAATAAGAGTTGAACTAACATCTATGATCATAATGCTTTTTGTGATTGTAGATGTCTCAGTTTCTGGTGTTAGAGGCAACATGTATATTCTTTCAAATCCAAATGGCATCTGCTTTCAAATGGTTGTAGGTTTTGCTAGTGCAATCAAAAGGGAGTAACTCAGCCCTAAGATATGAAAATATGTAGTTAATACTAGAAGTGGCATCAGAGAGCAGAGTTATAGCTTAATGTGATCCATACAAGAGGGGACTTGCAGAGTTGTTCACATCTTTATCAGATGCTATTAGACATGGTGATCTGGATGCAACCTCTGCTTTAAGAAAACCCTAAATTCCTGATTGCTGTATGCTTGGAGATCACATAGGGGAGAGAAATGCTCTATACCTGCCCGATCTCTTTTCATTTTCACTAAGTATCCTCCCACCCAGCTGTGGTCAAGGATTTCCTTGCCTAAATCAGGATTTTTTTGAATTCTGAGTGACAAGAAAAAAAAACAGGTGTGGATGCTCTCAGTCTCTGGGGTTCTGGTAAAGTGCTCACTTTAAAGAGATGGATCATATGCTGGAAGAGAAACGGACACAGTGGACCTTGTTGAACTTCACGGCGTGTGGCACAGCAAGCAGCTGTTGAGTTAGGGGAGAATTTGCCTGAGTGTGAGAAGAGAGCTTTCTGTGAAGCTCCGCTACCTCTCAAGGCCTAATATGGCTGAATTAGAGACTCTAGAGAAAACAAATTCTTTTCTATGAATTATTTTTTTCTCCTGGCATGAATAGGTTAAGGGTTGATTAATTCATACTGATTTTCAGCTTAATGAAGAAAGTAAGGATCACAGGGAAAAATGGAGTTCATTCTGACTTACAGGGTCTGATTAGAGCAGTCATCTGGAAAGCAGAAGCTATGACGGTAGTTCTCTGTTTCCAGGAACAGATTAATAACTAAATTGGTTGTTCTGTTATAGTATTTTTAAACAGCTACACTGTCTCCTGTTATTATATTCTAGGTATTTTATGAGTGTACTTCCAGAGGCTGCTGCTCAGTCTAAAGATCAGCATGTGCTCAAATTTATTTCCAGTTGAAAGTGGCACTTATTATCCACTGGGTAAAGGATCCCTCAGAGGCCGCTGAAGCCTCTCAGTAGCATGGAGTAGAGAAAATAGAGGGGGTATATAGAGGGAGCCAGGGTTATTATTCTTGCCTTGTAGGAGGATCAGAGATCCTTAGAACCTTATCCCTACCAAGGTCTCCTGTCTCCCATAGCAGGAACCACCACCTAATATTTTCCATCATTTCTTGTTCTGTCAGTATTCCAGGATCCACATTCTAATATTTTCCATTTTTTCTCGTTGACTTCTGGCAGCCTCCTGCCTTAGGCAACTGGTAAATTTGCCTGTGCCTAAGAGATAGCCACTGAGTAGGTGTAGGATGATGACATTCCCTCCCCCTAGCCCTCCCACCCCATTTTTTCTCTGGAGACAGTCTTTTCTTCTAACTCAGCATTACAACATTAGAGCTCCAGTTCTGTGTCACAGAATCACAGAAATTACAACAGATTCAGAGAATATTCTGAGTTGGAAGGGACCCACAAGGATCGTTGAGTCCAAATCTTAGCCCTGCACAGGACAGCCCCAAGAATCACAGCACCAAACAGCTCTGCCTTGTATACACCCCTAATTGTGAGGTTACCGACCTCGTCCTGTAATGGGCCAATGTTGTTTTTACATTGCCTTTTGCCACTAGTGGACTTAAAGAAGCTCTTTTCACTGCCCCACACAGTCCTGGCCATTCTTCAACTCCAGTTAAGCTTTGGGCACTCGAATTTTCTCCCTACAGTGGTGAGCAGCATGTTTGTATCCCTCCCATATCATCTGACCTTGCTTCTGCTGAACATGCACCTTCCTTTTTTGCTTTACCTGGTCAGCCAAGCTGGCATTCTGCCTTGTCTGTTGGATTTTCAACATCTAGGAATTGCCTGCTCCTGTGCCCTTAGAAGGTGGTGCTTAAAGATTGACCAGTACTGATAGACCCCATCACCTTCAAGAGCATTTTCCCAGTGGACCTCACTCTTTAGTTCCCTGAGCCTATCTGAAAGTTACTGAAGATTTCTGCTTCCATCCTTGCTGTAACTGTTTTACTGATATTGGCAGACAGAAGCAATCCAAAAATACACTTATCATTTCTGTTGTTCAGTGCAGATCCAGCTCTAGCCTGTATTCATAGTTCCCATAATGACAAGTTTATATAGCTAAACCTTATTTCTGACATATTGCCTAATATATAAATATGCTACTAATGCTTGTAGTTTAGTTTTGACTTTACAGGTTTTGATTAAAAAGGTAACTTTTAAGGGTATCTCTTATTCTTTTAACTGGCAGTCAGAAATAATCTTGGTTTTGCCTACTTGTTTCCCCATGCTTTTGAAATTTGTTAGAAATTCTGTATCATTCCATCTATGACTTGATTTAGTTGCCAATGGAGTTGGCAGGAGTTTTTCCACTGGCTTCATCCAAAACCAGATCAGAGAGCAAATGATAGACTGCATTCTAAAGCTGGATGTTACCACAGGCATTGGTCAATACCCACACGAATTTCTGCCTAGGCAGGGTTTGTAATTCAGTATCCTTCCCTCAGTAACATCGGGCTGCCCTCTGTGGTACAGTGAAAGATGTGTCTCTAGAGTGACACTGGGTTTCACTGTCCGTCTGGGGATTTATTTGGGGTGAATGTTGAGGCCTTGTCAAGGGAATTGTTGGGAAAGACGTGCTGCTTCGGAGGTGCCTGGACATGAAAGCAGCATGTCTTACTAAAGTTCCTCTTCCGTATATTTAAGGCCATCGAGTTCACTGATCTGTCCGACGTCCTTTTTTTTTCTTTTTTGTCACTGTCAGTAACAAAAGCTGAAATCTTTTTGGCATGAGAATATTATCTTTTTTCATCAAAAAATCATTACTTCTTCGGGAAAATGGTGTACTTAGGTAGATTTCCAAAAGCACATAATTTCAGAATTCTTTACCAAAACAGACTATTCCTCAGTTTAAATACATCTTTTGAGCTCTTTCAGTCTTAAAAGTATTCTTTAGCCTATTAAGACCAGCTATTAAATATTTTTCAACTTCAGAGAATAAAAATATCATTGAATGTATAGAGTGAGATACTCTTTTAACTAAAAGCATGAATGTAATCTATTTTTTCCAGGGAACATTTTCCCCATTATCTGCCTTGACAAACAACTAGTCTCACTAATAAATAATTCAGCAGCAAGAGACTCCAGGGCTGTCTGTATAAAATTATGGCATACATTAGCTGATCCTCTCAGCTAGACATGCGGTTTTGGGAGATTTAGCCTTGACAAAGTGGCATTGCTAAATCCCTGGATGTCTCCTTAAAAACTGTCCCCTAAATTTTTGGGTCTCTGCAGTAAGAAACTAGCTGCTACACTGGAAAAACAGGGACTAAAATAAGTTTGGCTTTTTTTTCCTGAATCTTGGTTCTTTCAGAATCCATTAAGCCTGTCTAAATATTACATTTTACAGAATCCTTCATCTGAATGAAGATTAATTGGGCTGTTGTTTTTAAATTGTTTGTGTGGTTTTTCTTTTACCTTGCTAAAAGAAATATTTTAAGTGCCTTGCAAGCTAAAAGGGAAATAAAAGACACTCTAATCACTAAAGAGAAATTGTACTCTGTGCCCAAACTATCTGTGTTAAATTGTCTGTGAGTACAGAATATCCAACATAAATCCTTGAAAGCTTGAGCATCATACTAATTTCAAATGAAGCCATTTTCTCAAGGATCTTATTTTCAGGTCTGAAGATTTTGCTTAAGGAACGAAAAGGCTGAGAATAATTAGTACTGTACTTGCACACACACTACCCTGGGTTAGTTATTAAAAGGAGCCATTCAGGAGCAGCATCAGCAGTGCAGGTAGCCTGAGTGGAAACCAAGCTTAGGAGTTTCCCTGCTCTGCAGGACTCTCACTTTCTGCATTTGTTTACCCCCAGATTTGACTTCTCACTGCTTCTGCCTCCAGTGCTGTACAGTGTTGGAAGTCCTTGACTATGTGGAATGACAACATAGTAACTTTGATGCAGTGAAAGCTGTACTAACAGATACATGCCATTTAGACAAGTCTCTGTTTTTAAAAACAGTTTTATCTTTAAATGATAAATTTTCAGCAAATTTTCTGTGCAGGTTATTTTGCGGCAGGTGGGCTCCAAATCTTATGGAACTGCTAACACAAGGAAGAAATTGATGTGTACGACTTCTGGCCTCAGTGTACAGCTAGATGTTAATATGATACACTTTTATTCTGCATTTGGGAAGAGGGGGCTATATGTATGCAGTATCTCATAGAAAATTTAATGATAACCAAGGCCATATCTGTCCACAGACTTAAAATTGAAACATCATACAGGTAAGATATACAGAGAATGAGTAGGGAAAGATTTTATTGTTGGGTATTTTTGGTAGTGGAAGTGGTGGGAGTTTTAGTTTGTTTGTTTATTTGTTTTTTAATGGTGGAAAACAGAAGTGATTTTAGTAATTTAAATAAGGTCACACAGGAAAATTGGAGAAGGCTCAAGTATTAAGCTGCAGACTCTAATGAGTCTAATTATCCGTCACGTAAACTAATTCTCAGTGTTAACTGCAAAAAAGTATGAAAACCTCCATCATACAGACTTTGAGCAGCAGGCGAAAGAGCTCATGATTCAGTACTCCTAATCAGTTTTCTAATTAGTTTATCTTTCAAAATTAGTAGTTGGAAAGAAAATTCTGGAGCATGTAATGACTCGGGGAGATACAGTGGTAAAAAGAGGTTAGAAAACCTTAGAACTTGGTCATGTTTTGATTTTCTAGGGCATGCAGACCTTGCCAGAAGCATCCTTTCAACCAAAACAGAAAAAATGCTAATCATATGAAAGACTAAAGCAAAGTTACCTACATCAGTACCTAGTTTCAGTTTAAACTTTCTCTTGACACAGAAGTGTTGCATATTCCTTTTGTTGTCCCACATCCAGAAGATGTAGCTAGTTTTATTTGTTCTGGCTACTGTGAGAGTATCTGGGGAGTCCTGTGTTGTTTCTGCAAAAACACCTGATAGAGAAAATAAACTCTTTCTTCCACAAGTATTCACATGTGAAAGTGTGATGTCTGTTTCCTGTGCTGCAGAGAGCAGTAAAGGCTTCTTGTTCCTTTGCTTGTAGAAAGGGGACTAAGAAGGTATGAAGAAAAGCTGCTACCTAACAGAGAAATATTTTTCAGTCACGGTTTGAAATCTGCCATGATTACAAATTTTCAGGGCAAGAGTTGTGAATAAGCAGATATTGAAGTGAGAATTTTCAGTGACTCTTGTTACTTAGGTGCTGAAGGTAAATTGATTCTCAATAATATGAGCTCAAAAGCACTTTGCCAAATCACTGTTTAATGCATGAACTGCAGACTGAATGAATTTAGTGTAGAAAAATTATGACAGTATGTCCAGTTACAAGAAAGTCTATTCATTTGCCATTTTTAATGGGAAAAATACATTCTTTCCAAATTCATAAAAATAGAGCCTAGCTGGGATAAGGTTACATATATGTACGATCTACAGCTGTGATTGTGCACTAAACATATAATATTTGTTTTTTATTTGCTCTTACATTTTACTATGATTAATATAGAGGCCAAAAAATACTGAGTTTTTGGATTCAGGAAATTGCACTTGTCTCACCCTGACCCAGTATAAGAGCAGGACCAGCAGCCTGTGACTCAGCCTCTGCAAGAGCTTGGCATATTGGCTAAACAGAAACCCAGACTTTTCTTTTGCTGGATTCTAGATCTGAACCCATTTTTGAATGAAATCCTAAAATTACTTCTAAATTTTCACCCAAAATTATTCTGAAATGCAGTGTCCTGAGGAGTTTGTAATAGCCCACCACTCAGTTTCTGTTTTTTCACAAAAGGTGTGAAAAGTTTTCATGTAGAAACAATCAATTTTTGGTTTAAAAAAAAAAAAAAAGCAAAACTAAGTTCCAATTTAATTTAAATAATGACTAATATTTTAATCCTGAGTATAAAGTCTGTTGTGAAGTGTTCATCTCAAAATCTTTTGGAAGACACATAGATGTGTTTTCCTTAAAGTTCTATGTAAATGCTGTCCAATTTTATCATGTACTGATCAGATATTTCAGGCTTTGTTTGGTTTTCTCCCTCCCATTTTTCTTCCCTTAATTATCCCTTCATTTTGCTCCATTTGCTTCTCTTTAAAATACAGATAAAGCAGTGGTCTCACAGGGATAAAAAACAAGATTCTGATACTTTCCGCAAGTAATTTCATTTATAGGTGGCTTTTTCAGTGATGTGTGGATTGTTCTTGTCACCCTCCAGTCTTGCAGCTCTCTTCTGTCTGTCAAATGTCAAAAAGCAAAGCTTTGGCAAGTGAGCCATCACACAGCCTAGGCAGCCAGACCCCTCCACCCCCTTCACGAAGAAGACAAGGCATTTTGAAGAGTAACAACAAAAGTTAATAATTTCATTGTCAGAAAACTCTCTGCTGTACCCTGGGTCCTCAGAGGAAAGAATAAACAGCATAGAAACCAAATTATCTCTGCAAATATGAAAGGCTGAGCTGACCTCTGCAGGAGAACTTTGGTAACCTGTAAGACCCTGGAGAACCATCTGGTCCTGCTTTGTTAAGTGTAAAGGTACAGTGCTGTTGAAAGTCATCCCTGGCTGTGATTTACAGCTGGAAAACTTAGACTGAGCCATATGCCAGAAGGAGTGGGACAGGGTTGAAAATTAAATTCTTGAAGAGAAATATTTGAGTCTCAGACAGTGAGACCTTCAGATTAGTTTCAAAATTTATTAAGAACAGAAGAGTGTGAGGTTTGAAAAGAAAATTTTCTTTCTTTTGCTTGCTTTCTCATTGGGTTATGCTGATTGATTATGGAAGGATGCCTAGCAGAGAGAGACTTCCGCAGATGCTAGGGTGTTCCCTGTCTGATGAGAGAGGCATCTCTCAGCTGGCCAATCCAGGGGTCAGGTGTGGGCACATTCGTCACAAAGCTGCTAAAACACTCCACTTGTGGAGCAGGAGTGGTGCTGACTGAGATGATGTGCCTTATTCCCAAGGTATTTAAGTGTCCTTGGGTATTGCTTATGGAAACTGAGAAAAACTTAGTGCTTTAAATCGTACTTTTTGTTAGGTGGTCTGATGCCTGGGAGCAATACCAGACAAAATACCCTGTAACTGATTTGTTTGGAGATTTACTTAGCAATGGAGCAATATTTGTGCTCAGTTACAATAAACTGTAGAATTGTTGTGAGTTTGTTAGAAGAGCTAAGACATAGAAGATTATTTCTTTCCCTCATCCACAAATTACGTTTGACTAACCCTCATTGCTTCAAGTGAGACCCAGGATGGTTATTTTGTATTTGGCAGACACTACCAGATCCCCATGTGCACAACACCTTTTTCTGTTTCTTTTTCTTTCTTTTGGTGGGGAGAAATGTATCAAGGGAAGATTTAGGGAGTGTGGGACATAAGTGTGGGACTCACAGAATGTTTCCTTTCAGAAGAAGATGCAGGTGTGAGATACAGACATAGGCATTGACACTGATGCATGCCTGAGGAAGAGCTAGGATTTGTCAAGTTGTGAGGTTCTGTGTAGCCCTGTTCCTTCTCGAGTTGTCCGCTGCCTTGGAGAGAATAATAATCTGCAGGAAAGAATTTGGGTACAAGAGAATTTTTCTGAATAAACAAACAAATAAAAAAACCCAGAAAGTTGTAAGCACACATCACAAAAGTAAAAGGTGGAGTATGCTAGAATTTTCAAGAGACTCAGTAAGAACAAGACACGAGGAACTTCTTTACTTGATCATTGCTGTCTAGAGTGTCAATGTGATTAGCAACACAAGCATTTTGGTGTATACAGAGCTTCATTAATTGACTCAGCTGTGGGGGTGAGTGCAGCTGTGTGACAAGTTAACTTCAGTATCATGTATAGCAAGTTGGATCTGCCATTCCTGGCTAGATCAGCTGTGCCCAGAACATACACTGAGAGTAGATTTGATGTACACACGTGTGATGTGTGGCTTTTCCTGGGTGGATGGTGACCTTATTGATCACACAGGCAGCAGAGGACGCTCAGAACGTCTCTCTGGTGCTGTGGGAAGAGGCTGTGCTGATGATGGGTACCACTTTGAGCAAAGCAAATAATGTCTGACATCAGACTGCATTGAGCAGATGAGTCACTGGAGTTTGCTTTGAGTCCAGCAGTTCAGTCTTTGATATTGCACAGGTACTGGGCCGTCCATAAGTTTTTCAATGGAGTTTTGGACCTCCAAAGCTGAGGCTTTGAAGTTTGAGGTTAGCAATAACGGGGGAGCCCACATGAGAGGTCTCCCTCACCAGGGAAATATCCATTTCTGCTGTTGCCTAGGACAGTAAGAGTCTGGAAAACCCAGAATTTGTTCACCAAGATAGTGAGCAAAGTGGGGTTTGAGAGTGGGGACTGGATGCCCCTGAAACCTCACAGGTGAGTGTCAGGCAGGAGACAACGCTGAGGGGTGTTAGCAAAGGGACGTCTGCCTTAGCCAGGTAGCAGCCATCTGAAACACTAGGGCAGGGGGGAGCAACTTCAGAAATCTAAAGAGGAAAGCTAAATCATTGTGTTGGAAAGGGACTTCCTTTGAGGGGCTGAGAGTAACCATAACTATGTGAGGGTGACAAGCTGTTAGGGTGAGCAAGCCATGGGAAGCAACAAAAGGGGATTTTGTGAGCGGAGAATTGAAAGCAAAATTGGAAGACCTGATGGATTAAGAATTAACAGGGGTGTGTGTTCTTATTGACAGATCTTTGGTTTAGGTTAGTGCCAAAGGGAAACTTCTGGTTCAATTAACAATTGTATCTGTACTTAGTATGTACTTACCTTCCTAATCTACGTGTTCATTTTCGTCTGTTTCTCTATGTTCTGTCTTTGATTCAAGCTGTTCAATGCTGACATCACTTTTCTTTTTAATGTGTCAACCCACTGTGAGCAAATATAATAGAAATCGGTCAGTATCGCTTAATTGTGAGTCACAAACGTGAGCCACATCTATGGCTCTCACATGTTAACAAAATGAGTGGCAGATTTCTGGAAATAGCGCTCACGTGTAGCCATCACTCACTGTGTAACCAACACGCACTCTGTTACTTCTTACAGTTTTTAAAAAAGGTGTCAAAATTGCCTGACTTGAGTAAAAGAACCTTTACCAATAGCTTGTCAGCTCTGTTGTAATTTTCAAGTAAATTAAGATGTTGGTTTTTTTTTTTAAGTAGTAAAAACCTGGAACATGACAAGTTGAAATATTAGTAAGAGTAATGGTAAGTTTTGATAGTCTGTGCTTGTGAATTTTAATGTCTTGCAGCAAACAGCTCTTCAGCAGAGTTATAACACATCTTTTATGTTCAGTTTTATGATGTAAACCAGGCAGTGCCAAAATATGAGTGCAGATGTCTAAGAAGGGTTAAGGAGTTGTAAAAAACGTGTTGTGCTCAAAAATTAAAGAACATTTTGGGAGCACAATAAAACATACGCCCCATAACACTTACTGATGAGTACATACAAGAAGTTACAAATGCAAGACACAGTCACTGCTTTCCAGAGAATGAAAAAAAAAGGAAAAAGAAAATGAAAAGAAGAAATGTATGGTCTGACCTCAAATTAGATACTTTTTACTACAGTGATACTGCTGTTGTGATTATACAGCCTAGATGCTGGCTTTCTGAGTAAGGGAGAACATCCCTAAAATAACTGTGTGGTGTACCAGTTTGAGTGTTTTTAGAATTTGACCCAAACACCCGTTCCTTGAAAGATATATCCAGATCACAGGAGGAAGAGAGGTGAAAACATATGTTTGGGAAATTTTATCTCTGAAAGACAGAAGCAGCCTCTGCTAAATCCTGTTTCTTGTACATATAAAAGTTGTATTCTATTTTGTAATTTGCATCATACAGAAGGAGCGGAAATTTAGTATTTGTCTGTTAAAGGGGTAGGTGATTTTAAGCAGTGTAGCATTTAAATTAGTCATGCTTTTTCGAGTTTCTGCTGTGTGGTTTAATTGAGAAATTCAGAAGAGAACCTGATGTTGTGTGTCAAAGTCAACCTAGACCTCAGAGGTCTCAGTAACATATATCAGGCCACAGTTGCTGCCATAAACAAATAGGGATGCAAATGTCACTCTTGTTTAACAGATTAATTTTCTTTAGCTGCTGTTTAAAATGAACTTGTTTGCTTGTCTGTTTTTCCCTGGCCTGAACATTATAATGTGTAACACTGTAATGTGGGAGCACAAATTATGCACAAATACTCCATACCATGTAAAACTATTTTCTTGACTGAGTTCTGGGCCTGGTACCTGGACATTATTAGCTTCAATATAAAGACCAACTAAATTTTATAATGGCTGGAAAGATCAGAGGATACTTGTTACAAAAATTACCTGAAAGCATTTCATCAGATATGAAGTGCTTCTTTTTTTATTTAGTCATTAAATGTATCATTTATCTCTTAATGGTCAAATTGCTCAGTTTTCCTCTGCACACAGACCCACTGACTCCACCTATACCATTAAGCTATTATGCGGATGAAAACCCAATATGAGTGAAAGAAAATTTGTTCAATTCTACTAGTTAACATTAAATCACAAAATTAGTTCAGTGGCTGTACTCTTCATTTTGGGAATTGGAATACACTGGCAATGACTGAGGAAACAACTTCTCCACATTTGTTTTGTAGTTATAAACTGTCTCATTAATTTTTTAATATCTCTGATGTCAGTGTTTATGGTTCTTTTCTTTTGGTTATTAGCATGGCTGAAACATGCTTTGGGAATCCCTGAATAGTAAGTCAGGTGCTGGTTGCTGCTTTAATCTTTTCTCCTGCTGAAACCCCCCTGATTTTAATGTATAATGGTGAAGGCTTAAAGCTCCATCTTTTTCTTCCTCTGGGGAGGTGCCCTGAATAGTTTTAGTGATATATGTTGGATTTCCTGTTCATTTTCTGACAGTAGAGGTGGTTTGAAAAGCCTCGGATTTGCGTGAGATAAGCTTCTGATACTCACTGGTGGTTTTTGCCTGCTGGATACAACTTCTTTCAAGCACCACCCATAACCCTGGAAGATTTTTGAGGACAGTGTCAGTAGTAGAATGTGTGGTCATTAAAGCAACAGCCTGTAGCCTCCTGTAAAACCTAGGCAAGCCATATGAAATGCATTGTAGTTTTAAAAACATCTCAAAAATTTGCCTTCAAATTTCACCCTTGATATGACTAGTTGCAGACCTAGTGTAATATTGCTGCTCAGAGCATTGCTGCAGCTATGCAACCTCATGATGTATTAGCTGTGCCTGAGGGATACATCCCTTCAATCTGTGGGCCCCTAAGCAGCGGGGAGAGGAAACTCCTGTTTTTTCCTCTTTATTTTTCTGTGGAATGCAAATCACAGGCTGCCTCAACTCTCCTGCTACTGGACAGTAGTATTACCTGACCATTACACACAATGTGGAAATAATAGATGCTCTGTTTCTGAAGGATGAAATGAAAGATTTTTCTTCATCTCCTGTGTTGTGGTAAAATACACTCTTATCTATGAGTAACAAAATCATGTTGGAAAGCAATATTATGTGATTTTTTTAAATCTCCATTACAAATGCATCTGTAAAACAGAGAACAAGAAACTGAATTGAGTAGACTATTTGCAATGTGTCTTTATGTTATCTGTGGGGTTACAGCATATATAGTGGGTTATTACACATGCAAATTGAGTGTCTAGTCATTTGCTTCTTTACATCTTTCCTACTGTTTATTAGTTGGCATTCTCTTATATGAGTCCCATGCGAAACAATTACTTTGCCACATCCCTTTTCTTTCACAGTCTTAGTTATTTCAATTTCAAGTAACTATAATAATATGGAAGCTACAATAGTGGGTTTACAGTAACTAAAATGATGACAATTTTACAATTTTAGAAATGGGAGTGTTCTACTGTGTTCAAAAGCTCTAATCCTTGTCCTAATTTTTGAAGATAATTTAAGTCTGAATGGTTTCTTTGTAAGATGTGGGAGAGAATGACCATAGGGCCATTGCAAGTCCAGAAAGTGTGGTAGTGAAACTTTGGTTCTTTGTGCACACCATTCCCTTTCTTTACCAAGAAGCTTCTTTTGTGACGTGGTTTGGTACATGGCTTGGTATGTCAGCCAGGAGGGGATCATAGCAGGCTCAACACAGCCCAAGCATATGCAGAGAGCAGCTTAGCAAGCCAGCAAGCCTCATGCCCCTTTAGGTAGGGAAGTTGTCTCCAGAAAGCTGGCACACCGAATGTTTTTTCTGTCTCTGAAAGCAGATATAGTGCTGGCGCTGGGAAGAGGTGCTGTCAGACCCCCCTGCAGGAACAAGCAGATGTGAAGCAATATTTTCCAAGTGATTTTGGAGTCCACATGACACAAAATTACCTTCTGAAGTCACTTTTGAAACTGTTCCCTCCTATTTTTTCTGATTATGGGACTCCTGCCTACATCTTTATTTTGGAAACACTGCCTACTTGTGCCAATATATGAGGCTGTGTCACGGCACTGTGCCTGCTTCATCCTGTGTCTCTAGGGATTGTGAGCCATGTGTGGCCAGAGGCAGTGGCTGAAATTTCAGCCTTGGCCTTCATTTATTTTTTTGCAAAATCAGTCTGAAGTTTACTGTAGCCTTTGGGTGTGCTTCAGCTACTTAACCATACATGTGCTGCTCTCCTATAATAATGATACCATAATGATACCATAATGATGCCATGCTCTCCTATCCAGGACACAGAGGCAGTCCCAAGAGAGAAATGTATTGTGATTGATTGCTGTTACAGCTCACACATTTAAGAGAGGTGAAGTGGGGTTTAGTGTGTTTATTTTTTTCTGGTTTTACAACTCCTCTTTCTCACTTGTCCTTCCTGTGGGTGGCTTTTTAAATTTAGACAAGATAGAAAGCTCCTGGTTCAAAGTAACTTTTTAAACTGCATGCTTGTTATTGCATCCCCTGTTTGCCCTTCTGGTGAATATTTTTAACTTCTCTCATGTTGTCAGCAAGTGTTTCCTTTATATTCCTGGAAGTTCAGACTATAAAGTTTGGATCCAGCAGGAGAAGTGATTAAGTTCTGTGAATACCTCTTCCCATGATATTCTCACCCCCACGTTAAACCACCATTGTTGCAAGTGTTTTGAAAGTTCAGGTTCTTTCTACTGCAGTTGTATATAATCTAGAAAATTAAAGAAAATTAAAAAGCATAGTTTGACAGGTGAACAACCTAAAATTTACATGTTATGTTGTTTGGTAGCCATTCTAAGCCAAACCATCTGCCAGAGGTTGGCTTTGTTCAATAGCTACATTAAACTCCTTGGAGCTTGCAGCTACGGACTCTGCACAGAACAACAGCCATTTCCAAATGGTTTGGTGAGATTGCCCAAAAGGTATTTTTTCCCTTTTCATCGTCTGTCAGAAGTTTCAGTAATAAAAAAAATAATAATGTATAGCTATGTTACATAAAATAATTGTTGCTAGAGCAACAGCCATGTGATAGAGCACTTTAAATGTATATAAACAACCTGCTGCTCAGGAGTTTTCTGGGGCTTTCTGCATAGCTATTCAGCAGTAACAGTTTGGCTGTTAAATAAAAATCTTTCTGCTGTATTTTGCCTTGGAGAGTTCATGTGGTCCCAGAGCCCAGCAGCCAGGTCTCTGCTTCTTCCATCCCTTCTAAAGCAGCTGTGAAGGGTGTTGTCTTTTCCCCCAGAGTATCCATTTGACTGCAACAGTCTCCCATAATACTGCTGCTTGCTTCTGATTGTGAAAATTCATGCTAAATGCATGAAAATAATCCCTTACATGGCTGATAACTGCTGAGACACATGCTGGACTGAGACCCATTAGGTATATAATGTCTAGTGAGAATGAGCACGTAATAAATCCAGTGACTTCTGAAGTCTGTTAAAAGAGAGCTGAACACAGTGAATAGATTTGCTTGCATGCACACGCTCTGTGAAAAGGTCTTGTGCATTTTTTTCCCCTCTGGGGCCAGTTTTTCCTGTGGTACTGTAATGGATTCTTTTGCTTGACTTGGCCTGTGTTTTTGTCATACATGACAGCCTTAATAGTTTACTCAATATTTCTGTTCATCTGAGGACTCGTGTAGAATATATTTGGCCCTTTTTCTAGGTCTATAAATAACCTTTGTATCCTTTATAACATGTTCTTCTGTAACATCTAAGGAGTCAACATTCCTTTGGCATTAAACAAAATCCTCTCTAGTCCCCAGAACTGCTTTTTAAATTGATAATACTGCTGAGGCATTTTCTTCCCTGACCACCCTATGCTTACAGAAGGAATTAGATTCCTCAGACTCTGCTCTTCAGCAGGGACTCTGGCAATTGTAATTCACATACTCTTTGAGACCAGACATTTGTCTGTTGGCTTCCTTTAATGCAACAGAAGGTGTATTGATCACATTTACTGAATGCTCTAGAGAGTGTGTGCATGTAATCGCTGAAATTTTCTCAGTTTGTGTTTTCCTATAACAGATTTGTAACTGAAAATGCAATCCCTTTGTTCTCAAGGGTGGGAGTGTTTGCTATGCCCTTGTATCTCTGAGTGCTTTCATGTGTCTGGTGGGGCATTTAACTGCTCTGTCCTTCCTCTAAGGATATTCCAGTTTGTTTAAATCCAGGTCTCCAGCATTCTTCAATAATCACTTGGAGCCAAGCTGCCTGGAAGAGTTTGGGTTCATTGGGTGCCTGACTGTCCAGCACCACATGGTGTAAACTGCTGCAGAGCACAGTTTCCAATTACAAACAGCTTTCATCCTGGAGACTCTCAGTTGCCCATATCCATGGCTCGTTTTCTGAAGGTGATATATTTTAGCTTAATATTTCTTCTGTCAAAACACAGAGGACCAGAGATTCTCGGTGCCTTTCTGGAAATGAGGTCAGTCAGCCTTGCTGGTAGGAAATCTATTCATATTCCTCAATTCAGGCAAAGTAAGCCTGATGAGATAATTATCAATAGAGACACCAGAATACACTTTGGGAGAATATTATGTCCGTGCATAGAAATTTTTCTTCCTCATAGTTTTTTTCCTTCCTGGTATGTTATTTTGTTTGGTATTCCTAACTAACTACATTCTTAGTTAAGTGCCTGTGTTTTAGGTTTCCTTATGCTTGCATTGCCAACACTTTGTGTCCTCTCTCTTATGCAGACATAAAAGCTTGCTGTGGTTTTGTTAAAACCTTGAACATAAAGTATGCATTTCAATACTTACCGAGGACACTTTTGCCTAAGTTGGTCATATAAAGACAGATCCAGGAAAAATATCAAACTGAAAAATGTGTATTACTTACTACAGCAATAATAAAAAAAGGGCCTTGATTATGGTAAGTAGAGAAAAAGATTGTTGTTTCTGAGGACATAAAACACATTGATGAGCAGTAACTGCAGAACAATATATTTTGGTTAAAAAATGAGAGATCTCTGTAATGCTTGCTTTCCATATCCTCAAGAGAGTAAAATGCAGTATAACACAATGATAAATTTCTGAGGGTTTCCCAGTCCAGTTTTTGGCTTGCTGAAGAAGAAAAGTAATGTGCAGAGTATTGTATAACTTTTATCATGATGAAATAAAATGTTCTCTGTTTTCTGGATTAAAAAACTCAAACCTTTCTTTCCTCCAAAGTTTTAAAGGATGACTTTTTGGTTTTGTTGTTATGATTCCTTATATTTGCAATATTTCCTTGAATGTATGTTTGACTTCTTTGGGAACCTAATTACTTTTTTTGTGGCTGAAAATTTTAACTGTCATAAAAAATTTAAAAAGGAAATATTTAAAAAGAAAAACCACCAATCAAACAAAGACCAAAACCCACTGAGGCCAGTCATGGCTTTTGTGATGTCAAAGGTCACTCATCAAGCTTTTGTAAAACTTTGAGTCACTGGTCATTGGGAAAAGGTTCATGGCAGCAGTTCTTCAAAGTTGTTTTAGTCTTGGGACATATATTCCTAGAAGTTCCACTTTTGTGACTTTTACAAAGAAATACACCTTTAAGACTACTCAGTGCTGTCATCAAATCATTGCTCACAGGAGATAAATACTCTCTATCTGGCACTGAAGACTAGAGAAATCTCAGGGAAACTGGTGAAAATAATCTGGCCCTAGTGGTGTCTCAGGACAGTAGTCAACAAAACATGCTTCAGAGGAAGGTGTTTAAAAGTTTAAATTCTGCTATGCAAAATAGTGATGTAATTTTCTTGACAGGAGAGAGTGTAGTATGATATAATTCAGAATGTTCTGATCTTGATATTTATAAGCCTTCCTACATTTTTTTCCATTTCAAGAATACCTTGTCTTATGAAATACTTTATGTAAATAGTAGTATTAATTTTTTTAATTTTATGCAGAATTCCCTTTCTGTATTCTGACAGCAGTAAGCAATTGTGTCTGGTTGTCTTTGCATTTAAAGCAACAAAGTGTCAAAGTGTTCTGAAAGTCTCCTCACCCTGCACCCTGCATGCAGTTTATATAGGTTTTTATTTCATTTTTCCCTTTGCTGTAAATCTTCCCATTTTCTTTCCCTTATTTTTACATATTGTGCTGATCTCCTATTTAAAAACAGGCCTGGCAAATTATGTGCAGTAGTCAGAATGTAGTGCTGGCTTCTTACTAGCAAGAAAGACTAGAATCAGTGCTAATAACCACTGTTAGTTCAAGTTCTGTTTTCACAGGCAAACATCTTTCCTTGTTCTTGCTGCCACTTTGTGCTGACAGCACGGTCTTGCTTCGCTGCCCACTGTGGTACTCGGGTCTTCTCCTTGAGTGGTTACAGATGACAGATGAATCACATGTGAGCAGCACAAATTGCTGTTTCCCTGTGTTTTCAATCAGAGTTCTTAAAGCAGAAATTTGTCTTCCATCTCGCTCCATGCTGCTCTGTAGAAGACTCCACCCCGTGATCCATGTATGAAGTTAAATGTCTCTGTGCAGACCACGTGCTTTTTTTTCCCTCAGATGGTTTTAAACTCTGATATAGACCAGCCTGTTATTGTGTGCTCATGCCCTGAAAAATTTTGTCCATATAGCCCCTTGTCCCATCAATTCCCTTGACAAAGAATTGGGCCAGAACCTGAAACAAAAATGAAATAAACAAATGAAGAAAACATCTGGGGTAAACTTAGTTTAATCCCTGCTTTCCAAGCTTCAGATTAGTTTTCCAAATATAGCATTCCATTTAAGTAGTGAAAGGAAGAAAATTTCTCAGACATTAAGATCACGAGGATAGTAATTTTGCTGCAGATAGCATTTGTTGGAAAGAAGAGGAGGTAATGAAAAACAGGATTAAATATCAGAGAAAAACAGGTGTAGATCAAGAAAAAAACTATGGAAAGTGATGACAAATTACAGAGATTGCATACTATACTATCCTGTTTCTCAAGGGAATGTATATACTCAAAGGGCAAAAGATTTATAATTTTTGAAGCATCTGATGCTATTTAAAAATGTTGAGCTATAATACTCCCTCTATGCAGAGATATTAATTTGTCATAGCGCAGAAATGGGTTGTTTAAGCTTCATCAGCTCATGAGAGATAAGCATGTGTTTAAGTGTACTTCTGAATTAAATACTTTAGTTGTCATTTCTACAGCTGGTCTGGTATTACTCTGAAAAGGGCTTGATGCTACCCTGTTCCATGAACCTCTTGGTGCTCTCTTGAGCCACATTTTTGCACGTGCAGAGACTGATGTGCAGCAGAAGTGAAACCCACATTTCCTGGCAGAAGTGAGACTTCATGTGCTGGATTGCTGCAATCCTTGGGTCAGAGGTGCCTCTGCACACTTTGCCATATGTCAGACAGAAGGGAGGGGAATCCAGTGAAGACTGTAGGGTGGTATTTCAGGCTGAGTCTTAGCCACTGTGTTTTATTAAAAGTCTTGCCTAGAAAATCCAGCAGTTCACACCCCTGAGTGAACACACGGCACTGTGACTTTTATCATTTTGTTCTGGGGTGTGTTTACGATGTCATGGTGAATAGCCTGTGCCTCAGACCTCTACCACTAACATGCAGAATAATTTCTGACATACGTTAGAGACTCTGGTTCAAACAACCTATTGAGGGAGTACCTAATGGCAGCCATTTGAGAAATGTGCCCTTTTTAAAATCTGACCTCATAGGAGACTGAGCTGGAAACTGCACCATGTGTGGGTAAAAGCCTCTGACACAGAGTGCTCAGGGCTGACACGCAGGATGATGGTTCAGTGAGAATCTGAAGGCAATTGGTGATACAGGAGCCTGATCTGGCACATTTCACTTCTATTACGAAAAATTAATCCCCTGTTCAACCAAACCAAAATAGAAGCTCTTTTGCCTGTCTGGTAATTAGTCTCTTGCATATTTGCATCTCATTGGTTTTTTTCTCTACACTTAATGGTACATCTGCCTTTTGCTCAGGATAAATTAGAATGGGTATCAGCAAAACGAATCCATTTGATCGTAATGGAATGTCTAATAAACTTGTTGCCTCTTGAGCATCTCGTTCATGTTGGTAATCTCCTATTAGTTCCAGGAATGCTCTGCTTCTTTCCTTCCTCCTTCTCTTCCCTATTAGTTAAAGTAGAGGTATAGTAAATCAAATTTCCACATCAGCCTTCTTCTACTGAAATATCACCTATTACTGAAAAGTTCCCACATCCCATCAGACATTCTGAATTGGTGCCTACACAAATCGTCAAACAATAGGAAGGGGAAAGAAAAGCAAGGTAGGGAGAAAATAGCTAGGACAATTTAAACAAGAAACATGTTTTTTGCTCCTTTGCTCTTCACCAGAAATTTTCCTATAACCAAATTAATACTTTCCAAATCTGTTATTCTCATGCAATGACCATAAGCTTTCCTTTCACATCATGATTTGTATGCCCTGAAAATCCTGCTTTAGCCAACAGGAAAACCAGGCAGACCCTACTACTTAACAGCATGCTGTTTCTCTCAGCCTTCAATGAAAATAATGAGCACAGTGGGGAAATTAATATGAACAAATTACTAACTCTTTAATTTGGATAGATGATAAGAATTTAAGATCTTAAATAGGAAGAAATATCAGTGTTAGTGTAGTGATTAATGGCAGAACTCTGTTGACTTACCAGGGATAAGTCTGAAGCTGCTTCATTGAGGACAGAGGGAATCAAATAGCTGGAAACAGCTTTCTTGATCATAAACCAAAGGAAAATTAAGCCAATGTAGCCTGCATGAAATTTGAATTAACGGTTGGAATCAAAACTTGTTCTGCACTGGATTGCGTTGTGTGAAAACACTGCAGGAGAACAGGGCCTGCAAGAACAGCCCAATCACTGAAGTGTTACCTAGGAATACCATGGTTGCCTTATTTCTGTAATACTGCTGGGCAGCCTCAGCAGGTTCAGTATCAACACTGGAGTCACTGGAAGGTAGTAGTAAATTTGAGTTTTTCTTAGGCAGAATATCTTTAAGTTTGCATTTTCTATCCTGAATTTTTCTTCAGATTGTCTTTCTTTGAAAGTATTCATGCTTCCAGTTTTGTTTTTTTTTAGTATCAATGTTTCTCTTATTCTATTCCAGTTTTCTCCTTTGACCCAAAACTGCTTTTTGTGACTACTTTGCTGTTATCATGTTGTAGAATTTGTGATCAATTTCTTTGCAGAAAAAGTAAACTGAACTGCAAGTTTTGGTCCCTGTTTTTTCCAGCCCTAAAATGACATTACTAGTTCTTTTACTCACACCAGTCAAGAATTATTGAAAATGTCTTGACATTTCTGCTTTTTCTTTTGACATTCATTAGTCTAAATCAAGTGATAAATCTGTGGGTAGAGCTAGTGGATTAATTAATTTCACCTTTCACCTTCTCAGAACTTGTTATCATGAAAAAGAAAAATGTTGCATGCTGCAAAAAGGGAGTTTGTTATAGTACCATGAAAACAATTAAACCACGTTTACAATCTGTTGTATATTGATGGCCATAAAAACAGTTTCTTATTTGCTACAAGAATCCTGAACTGAACTCACAGGATCATGGTGTAGAAAGGAAGAGTAATGCAGCCTAAATTCTCTCTGTTGTCACTGGTGGATTGGAGTCTCTGGAGTCTCCACAGCTCATGAGCAGAAGGACTGAAAAAAGGCCAACCATAAATACCTAAAAGCACAGAGATAACATAGCCAGAAGCTGTGTTGAGGGGGAAAATGAAACCTGGAGGCAGTCATCAGAGAAACTGTAGCAAATTTAGGTGAGGAACTAACTAGTTGAACATATGTACACAATTGGAATGAGTTTATATTTTAGTTTAGGATGATATTTTTATGTACTATGAGAATTTTAGATACTTTTTTTCTCCAAGCTTTCTAAGGGTGCTGAGCACCTTTTCTGGATAACAAGACAGAGGAAAGGGATGGTTCTGGAAAAAAACAAAAGGAAAAGTAAAAAAGAAGTCTTGGTACATCTTGGTACATCTTGGTACATCTGCAGACTCCACTGAATTTTTAAAATGCAAGAGATGTGGAAAAGCCATAGATAAATTGTTTAAAGTCACTCTTTTTCTTAGCCAATAGCTGTTTGCCCTTACTTCAGAGGAGATACCCACCAGGATTTAGCTGGAAGGGATCATGCAGTCCAAGGAAGACCAAAAGAGAACTGCAACATTGACGATGTCCTGGGCTTTCTTTAGCAGGTACTTGTAATATTTACCATCAGTGTGAAAAGGATGAGTTAGTTGCTTGTTTGCTTCTAAATTACAAAGATGAGTCTTTCCATGCTGGTGAACAGTGGTTAGAAATAATAATGTTTTTAGTGTGCAACTCTTCTTTCTCTACTGAAAAGGAGGAAATTTCTTGTATCAGAAGAGAGAGGGAAAGAGAGCACAGGAGATCTCCCTCCCCTCACTTGCTAATTGCCCAAAGAGGAAGAGCTTCATTCCTACTGCCTTCATTTCAAGCAACTCTGTGCTGTGAGCTCCACCCATGTCATGTTACAGACATCTGCACATTTTTCAAATTCCTGACATTAGAAAAATGTTGAGACAAAGTCTCTGATGGACACATAAGTAGTATTTTGTTGTTCTGGGGTTGTGCCTTTGCTAATTTTCAGGTGTCTCTTTATGGTCGGGCAAAAGAAAATTTTTTTCTCATTGCACATTGGGAGCTTAAATAATGGTGATTTTCTTTGGAGAGCAGGTAAAAAATTAAGAACACAGAGAAAAGGGCTGCAAAAGATGATATTGCACAGTGGGTGAGATAAATGTTACTCAAATACATAAACTGATCCCCCTTGCTAGCAATTAATACAGCTATTGTAGAACTATTGCAGAACTAGAACAACCCCTACTGTAACAATCCTGAACAACCTCTTCTTATCAAAGATCCTAGTTTAAGGGAAAACTAGGAACTTTTGCTACAATATTGTGGGTTCTTTTCCTATAAAGCTTGTCAACTTGTTAAAAAAAAAAAAAAAAAAGGAGGAGTAGGACAGAGGTTGGAAGATGATGTCTTGCCTAGTGAGGCTGTGGAGAATGCATCTATGGAGGTTTTCAAAACCCAAGTGGATGAGGCCATGGGCAACCTGCTCTGGCAGATGCTGCTTTGAGCAGGGGTGGTTAACTATAAACCTCCAGAGGTCCTATTCAGCCTCAACTATTCTGTGATTCTATAATGACATTTGCTGCTTTGTGAATGCAACAGTTGTGCGGGATAAAAGGAAGATGAGCCCCAGGCAGCCTGTGTTCCAGATTAAACCAAATAGAGATGATGTCAGCCTACCTTAATTCCCAGCAGACCTTATCTCTGAGAACTCATATAATTTGTTGTAACAAAGTAGCTGGTCTAAGCACATTTGCAACTCTAAGAATAGCATTTATTTTCAAAATTAGCATATTTTCAATTAAGGCTCTCTTGCCTATTACAAAATGGGAAACATGTACAATAACTACTAATTGTTCTGTCATGGAAAAATATGTGAATTAACCTGAGAAAGGTAGGAATAGAGCTCTCTGTAAGTACAAGAGTTATGTGTATGAAAGCTATGAAACAGAGCATGAAGAAGACTGAAAAATTCATTAAACATAAGCTCGGCATTGGAGGAAGGTGGAAAAATGAAGGAGGCGAGATCTAGTCATCAAGGAGCAATACTGTCAATGGTGTTGGTTATCTTTCCAAATGTTAAGAAATTCTGAAGATTTACAAAGGTAATCTGTTGAGAAATCTTCTTTGTCACTGTTTCAAGATACAGCAGCTGCTTGGAAAATAGAGGAAGTAGTGCTGTACATGAATTGGTAACATGTCATCTTCCCCAGCTGCTGTACAAAGATGACTGAATTCATTGTGAGATGAGTCCTATGTTTCTTCTCCCTAAATACGGATTATTAATTCTGATCACTTTTCTTAAGCTACGGCAAACCACTCTGGGCTACTCTGTGCCGTGTAGATACTCTTCTGTGAGGGAGATTCTCACTGCCAGCCTGTCTGGCTGAGCCCTGTGACTATCTGTGCAGAACACTAGACCTTCAGGAGGTAATGTTTCCCTAGGCCATGCCAGGCTTGGACACCCAATTCCATTACCCCTCTCCAGGCACAGAGGAGAGTAGGGAGGATACTGGTATACCAATTCACTAAGCCATGCTGCTATTTGTAGCTGCACCTTGAAATTTCTAGCTTAAAACCTACAAATGACTGCTTGCAAGACCAGACCTACAGCTTGTAAAGAAATTTTGGTTGTGGAAGAGTGTGAAAAATCAACCCACTAGTAAAGAAGTTATGCATCTTATCTGAAAAAGTGGAATCAAGCAAATAGCAATTATGGAAGAATTTTGTAAAACAGGAAGAACAGAAACTTTGGAAAGGAAAAGGATAATCTAATAATTAATTTATATCGTTAGATTTGCAATTCTACAAGTTATAGCTGTTATTTAAGGAGAAACAAACACAGTCCAGTTTTTTATTTAATAATTTGGTCTGGGTTATTTTTTTTCTTAATAGTCTCTGGACTCTGAGATGATGTCTGTTAGTATTTATTCAATCTGTGACACGTTTGCCTTCATCACTGTGTTGTGGATTAGGGGGTGTTGGGGCAGGTTTTTTTGGGATTTTTTTCTGAAATGTTGCATATCTCTGAAAAACAAAGCTTCAGTGTTTGGAACCAAACTTTTAAAACTGGAGATAAAATTGCAGGACATTCTGCTTAGGCTTAGCAGCACTGAATACTTTATTTGTTGCAAATTATTTGCTCAGTTGTCATAATGGGAATAACCTTCATGATCTCTTTCAATGCAAATATGATCAAGACAGATGGTGACATCACCAAGAAACTTTTCTCTGAAAAGTTAATCTGCTTCATAACTAGGAAACCTCATTAGCCAAGAGCTGTCATTCTAATTCCAAAGCTTGCACCTGTAGTAGGGGAAATGCCAAGTTGCACACAGACTTATAGACTTTAATCACCTTTCAGCAATATTACATCTTTCCGATAGGTTCTTGAGTTGCTTTTGCCTATCTGTTCCTAAGAACTCGTATTTTATTATTTGCTCTTTGCAACAGAATTAATTAATCTAAATTAACTGCAGCACACTTAGACTGAAGTCTGGACTCTGAAATTTGATCTACCTGTGCAAATAAGGTTTTTTTCCCCAGTTAAACTGAGACACATACAAGCACACACACTATTCTATTGAGAGGCTAGCAAATTAAACTGCAGCGGTGTAGGAAGATATGAATGACCCTTCCTCGGACTTGCTTTATTTAAGCAACTTCAGTACCATAGATAATGTTACATAATACATTCAGGCTGGGTGATACACTGCAGTGATGCTTTTGGCAAAACCCCAGATGTACATTTTACAAGAATATGGATCTAAATATTGTTTGTTGTTGTTTGTTTACTCTGGTCGATAAATCTGTAACAGTTTCTCCTTTCTCATTTAGCTTTCAGACCGTTCAAAAAATGGTACCCTCACCACCATTTCTTTTATTATAAGAGGCATGTTCTCAGGTAGTGTCAAGATAGAAAAGCTACTCATAGATACCAGGTGGGCGGATGGGCCGCCAGCCAGCCTAATCAAGCTGAGATCATAGGCACAAGACACTGCCCTCCTCCAGAGTTTTCTCACCATGCTATCCCTCACAAAGTACTTCTCAAAATATACAGCATTATAGCACTGGGCTCTGAAATCCTAGAGTCCAGCTTTAACTTTATTTGATGAGCAGGTAAACACATCTATAAAGGCTATTTCTAAGGGTGAAATATCTGCACCTGAACAGGTTGATGAAGTGCTATAAAATATATCTGTATATTTATGGATTGTTTTATATATTTCTATATATAAATAAGGGTAACCCTGTTATTCTGTTCCAGTTTCATTCTTTAATTAAAACTGGATACACAATATGTTTGCACTACCAGGTTATTTGCAGGGAAACTTATCCATCATCTTTTTATCCTCTCCCTGATGGCAATTTCTGTGCTAGCCTATCACTTTTGTCTACATCAAACCAATGTGTATTTGAATTACTTGTGCTTTAGAAACTCTATACAATATTAATGAGATACTTTGGTTTTCTTTAGCTGTAGACATTTTAGCATCAAATTAGCCCTGCTCTACCGTGGACTTTCTTTTTTAACAGGGTTTTATAAGATAATTAGAGTATTATTAGAGAATACTAATTCCTGTCTGCTCTTTAGAAATCCATCCTAAGAGAATCCTCCAGTTTCAAAACTACTTTTCTTATTTTAAATCAATTTGAGATGGCCAGCCTAAACTTTCCATGAGAAAAGTTCACTGATCTGAACATGACCTTCAGAGTGAATCATCACAAAGTGTATGTCTTGTACTTTAAATGTTGCTGCTGGAAAGATTCTTGATATTGCTTTAATTAGTAGTTGTTTATTTAACTGCTTAAAAGGGTTGTATGTTTCAAGGTGATCTGGCCCTCTAAGCAGTACTGCTTAGTCCTCTCACCACACTCCAGGTAAGAGTCCAGCTCATGATATGAATGATCTGTTAAGATGGGAACAGCAAAGGCCAGAATTGCTTCCAAGGGAAGCAGGGGATGGTTGGTCTGGGTTTTTTTTCCTTCTCTTCTTAAGACAAAATCCTAAAAGACCTGATGAGAAAACAAAGAGTTGAGAGGACTTAAAGAAAGTGTGTGAGGTTAAAGAGAAATAGATAAGACGTTCCCTTTTCCAGGAAGAGCAAAGCTTTTGCTATTGTTCTTCTTAGCAGAGACTGGGAGATTCTGTCTTTTGTCTCAGTGTTATTTTCTGTCACTAAATTGAATCACAAGGAAGACCAGAGGAAATTACCTTCTGTCGTGGTCTGATGGATGCAATATGAAAATGTCACATACTGCTCTTTTAAGAAATTTCAGTTTGGGAAAATGTTTTCTTTCAAACAACATATGAAGGAGGTAGACTCAAACATACTTGAGGGTAGTAGGAGGGCTGTTTATGAAGGCTGGTAGACAGGTGGCATGAGTATTATGAGTCAATGTAGGCAAATATACTTCTGGATTGATCAAGAAGCAACCAAACACTTCATTAGGTAAATAATTTAAACTTGGACATTTAGTACAAATTTTTTGTTTTAAAAACAAGGGTTGTTGAAGGGGTTTATGTGGGGAACGAGGGATGTGTCTTTTTTTCAGTTTTTTACCACACCAGATTGAATCAAGTTCTCACATATCTCTTGGCCTCATTTTTCTGCTTATGAAACCTCCTAGTAAACCTTGCCCTATACTCTTAATTGCCAGGCTGCAACTAAAGCAACATGATTTCTTAGCAGAACTAGTAGATCACAAATAATCAGTGGTTTTGTGTATGTTTGTGGTTGATTTTCTTGAATGGTTACCTTGATCCTGATTGAATGCCCATGAAATTTAATGGAAAGCTGTTATTCTTTCTGTGGCTTTTTTTTCCTCCTGCTGCTCCCTTAAAAATACTCATTTAAAATATAGAATTTTCCCCACTGGTTCATCAGGAGAGAGTTATTCAGGGATACATGTCTCAAATAACATTGTTTTAGTTAAATGTCTTATGTTTTGATTAGATTATAATTTTTGACATGCTTAAAATCTCACATCCTAATACTTAGAATTATGGCAAAAGTTTATCTGCTCTCCAGAACTAGCACTGAAGTCAGCAATTCTCCTGGCAGCAAATTAGTTGCTGAGAGGAGTAAGAGGTTCACCCTAAAGGATTTTTGAGAATAGTGGACTGATTTTTTAACTACTAATACCTAAAGAAAACATCTCTTCCACACCTTCCCATTCCCCAAATAATAATTTCTGCCTTAAGGGAGTTTCACGGTGGTTTTTTTAGGGCTTGGATGCAGACATGTAATCTTCACACACTGCTCTCTCACTGTAAATTTCTTTGTAATATATCCCTTTTTTACTGCTATTTATGATAATCTTGAAAAGCATATCTTGCATTGTTTCCAATTTGCTAATTATTCAGAATGGTGACTACTAGGCCCTGTCATTCAGGGAGCTGTGCTCACGTGGTCAATTCGGACAGCCTCATGCTAGCTCTGTCCAGGTTCAAAATCAATTCTCATCCTAGTCTTGAGTGCTGCTACCTGCAGGCCTCAGTGCATTTAGTTGAGTTGTCCCCTAGACATCATCTCAACTTTGCATGACATCTTCCTCTTGATATAAGGAAAGAAGTTCCCAAGACAAAGGTGGCACTTGGATTTCTTGCTAAATGATACTGCAGGTCTAACGGGACCAAGTGAGATAAGCTACTCTGAATATGTGTATTTCTGGCTTCTCATTTCTTCAAAATGTGCTGTGCTGAACTTTGTCAAAAGCAATGTGCTTATTATGTTTGAATTGCATCCCAGAAAGCTCCTGTAAAGGCTGACATAATAAAATGTAGTGTGTGTGTAACAATACTCATAGACATAATATAGTTCAGCAATAACATGGGAGGGGTTCAGCATGAATTTTCTGCCTCATGGAATGATCTATGCCTTTTTATACTTTTTACCTTTTGGTATGTGAATAAGGTGCATGAAATGTCGTATTGTTTACCTTCCTTTTATTTTTTGCTTAAAAACCTGGGGTACTTGGGGTTACATCTGTAGGCACAAAACATCATTTAATTTGTGTTCTGCAAGGGCTAGAAGAAATATAATCTTGTAATTCATAATGAGCTATAAGACATCTACAAAACTATACTCATGTTGATGGAATCATTTTTATTTTAACTCTTCACACTGCTTTTACTTTGAAATCCTCTGCTTCTGTCTGTGCTGTGGATCTCATACTGGGTTTTCCAATGAACTATTGGGCAGTTTGGGGCCCCCAATAAACCTGTGCTCTCTTCTTTGTAGTAGGATTTGCAACAGCCTGTACTCAAGAGCTGCTGAAGAAAGCACATCTTACTCCACATTCCAGTGGTCTGGGCATATATGTACGATTGGTTGTTAGACTTCAGCAGTGTTTTAGTAAATTCTTAACAGCATAAGCACACATTCCAATGCACTATACAAAAATTGTGCTCTTTCTATATGCCTATCTGTGTTTATTGGACTTGTGAGCTGTTTAACTGCTTTCTTTTTGCCTTGTTTTTTATTTGGGGTTTTTTTTTTTGCCTTTTATTGATCAGTCAGTCCCAAGCACGCTTGTAGCTGTACATGCATAAAAATTTTGTAACCCTGCATCCTATGCTAGAGATAGGGTATTGATAAATGTACCTAGAACCATGTGGTGTATAGTCAAGACTTGTATTTCATTTCTAAAGAAAAGTAGAGAGAAGCAGATTTTGAACTGTTTCCTCAGAATCTTATTGCTCTGCACTCATTTCTTTCACCTTACACAACCAGCTAAAACAACCAAGATTACCTGCCAGGCGATCTGTTTTGCCTCCATACAGGGCTTGTGTACACATGGTAAAACATGAAATTATCTTCTGCTTGAATAACTCTCTTCTAATTACAATATGAAGAAGAAATTGTTGGGTGGCTTATTTTGTTTTTAAATTAACCAAGAAGCTTAACATCCTGCTTTGTATTTTGCAGCATGCTTTCTATTATACCTGCCAGATGGGTTCAGAAGTCTGCAGGGAGCTTTGGAGAAGCTAAAACACTTGGCAATGTGGAGACATCCAGGGAACAATGTAATGAACTCCTACCTTCTATGTTTATTTATACTTGTGAGTTTTTTTCCAGAATTGTCTCTTGGTTTTTGATATTCAAGCCCTTAAGCATTTCCATTGTATTTTTCAGAAACACTCTGAGTCATGTTCTGCAAATGCTGCTGCGTAAATCCTGTATTTCAATTGATTAACAGTTTATAGCCTTCTTATCTTCAAGCAGTTGCTAAAATTAGTAACACCACATAAAGATTCTGTCTGTAAGCTAGGGTATGTGTTTTAAATAAAACCTTAAGTTATTCACTTGGAGATAAAGTTTATGCAAGCTATTCTCGTTTTGTTTGGAGTACATTCTCAAGTAGATGAATTTTCTTTAGTCTGTAATTAATGAACGTATGGTGCTTTGAGACCTATCAAGGGAACATAGCTGTAACAACTTCTCACTATTACATTTGTTGACAATTAGAAAATCCAGCATCTTAGAATTAGTCTGGATGACTTCATTAGCTATAATCTTGATATGGAACATTAAGAAGGAGAGCTCCAATCTGAACACTTTCAGAGTTCCTACTATAGAAATTATTAAGAAAAGTGTGTCTATTTTGTGATGACATTTAAATGCTTTTTTCCTTGTTTATTTTGCAGGCATCAAGATGAAACACTTCTATCTTCAAAATTATGCAAAAATCTTCTGATATCTCCTGTTTTTCTTGTTCTTCCCTCTTTCCCCTTCCCGTCACTGAATATTCTAAAAATTAAGGTAATAAAAAAAGCCCCAAAAACAAGCAGCTAAAACTGCAAACTGTCTGAAACTGTACAAATTTTGAAAATGTTAAAGAAAATAATAAAAATTATGTCATGGTTGGTAGTAGAGAATGATTTGTATCTCCTAATGCAATTCTAATTTTTTTTCTCCACCGCAGTTTCTGGTCACATTTAATCTTTGGAGAATTTTTTCTCTTCAGTAACTTCTAACATATTCTATCATGTTTAGTCCTGCCTTGGTAGGAGGAAATTCTTGTTTCTCTAGAACACAATTCAGCTTGTTCAAACAGTTGCCAATTCTTCTTTGAGTTAAAAAGCAGGTGGCCACATGGCTCATGTTTATTTTAGCTAGTAATGCATTTTAATGATTCTGAACTTCCAGGAAAGAGCTCCAGTCTAACGTAATGCCCATCAGGTCTATTTAGTTCTAGAAAAAAAAGTATATGAAAGTATGCAAAGAGTGTTCCTCAAGTTTCCAATGTTTTCTTGACTCTTATAAATTCTTACATCCCAAGGTCAGTACCTTCACTGTTTCTCATTATGGATGAATATGTCAGTGACAGTGTCTTCCTCGTCTTACCTTTAGACATACTGATTTTTCATGATGTTTATTTCACACTTCTATCGGAAGGTGTCAGGCACAGATAAACCAATGTAGGGACACAAGAGAATGACAATTGGGAACATGTTGCTTCTTATGTCCTCTTGGGATTGAAAACACTGGTCCTGGAGAACTCAAGATTTCATCTTCTTGGGAAACTCACTTTAAAATTCTTACCAGAATTATCTCTGAGTCTTCCATTGGTCTAATTCAAGATAGATTTCTTTTTTCTTCTAATAGCTTTTGAAAATAGCCGAAGGAAATGGCTGTCTCTGGTACTTTTCATTGTATAGTTTATATCATCGATTTCCAGCTCTGTAGATGCTGAAGTGTTTGGAGCTCTGAATGACATAAATATTTAATTAGGAAACAAAATGCCATTCCATGCATATTTATGGCGTTTTTTATCCTGTGGACTCATCTCAGACGGCTTTGAAGAACAAAGCAGGACTTTGGTATTGTGACAACAAACTGTAATGTAGTTTATAAAACAGAGGGTAATTTTTCTAGTTCAAAGCCTCTATCAAACAAGTGTGCCTCTTAAAGTCCAAAGTAGGATAGGAAATGCACTTTTCCTTTTCCTAAAGGTGGACTGAGTTAAAACGGTGAAGATGAAATCAGACCTGTTCTAATCAAACCAGAGGAAACTTAATACATATTTTCTGTTCTGTCATTCATCATTCTTGTCAATTCAGATTGAATGCAGCCCAAATATCTTAAACATTTAATTAAAATGAATAAATAAATAGATAAAAGTCAGGATACTGCTTTTTATTAGCCTTTGAGTTTCAAGAGAGAAGACATGTAATCCAGGTTTTCCTTGTGCACTATGTAGAAATCCCTTTAGCTGTAAGAGTCAAGCTTTTTGCAAATTATGTATATCTGTAAGTTGGAGCACTGAAGATGATTTGGAAATAAAGGATCTTCCCAACCATTTTTGTTGCAGAGCAGAAGAGAGAAAGGACATTGATGAACGTTTTCGTTCGCTGATACGGATTAGATATCTGTAGACATACTGAAGATGAGCAGCTGAAATTGCAGTATGACATCCATTAGGAATTTTCAAAATTAATCTGCATCTTTAAGTAGCTAAATACCTTTAAAAAATGTATAAGTTCTCCATTTCTTAAATTGTTTTGAGTTCTCTACAGTAAGAATGTCTTTCTTCGGTGCTGAAATAAGAAGCTTAGAGTGCCATAAGACCAGTTTCCATTATGTACTAGAATGACCAGGACCAACCCTATGGAACATTGCACTCTGTCATTGTAACTTCAGCCTGTCATTAAAGTCATCATCCCTTGCAATTCAGCAAGGCAAATTTATCAGCAAGGTAACTGTTCTCTCGGAGACTTGTGCCATGCAAGCCACTGTTTATGCCGGTTCAGCCTACTGTTACCTGTTGTCATCCAGTCCTGAAGGACATTCCAGTAGAAGCATACAGCCCTTTTGTGCACTTGGCTCTTGGGAGCTGTAGGTACTTTCACCAAGGACAAAGTTCATTTCTGTTTAAACCAGAGACTTGAAATATCAGCGCAGATTTCTTTTGCTCTCCTTTTTCCTCTACCCTCTATGGGATTTACTGAATGATTGCATCAGGTAACTGGATTCTGGCCTTTTCTCTCAAGGCATCTGTGACATCCATAGTAAATGCTGACTTAGAAGCTTTGTAATTTCCCTCATTTCCACCACTCCAAAGACTGGATACAGCATGGCAAATTATTCACAGGTGGGGGTGAGCATAAAACTGGAAACTTTAGGAAGCCCAAGGGATTTACATAAATATATGCCATAACTCTCTAGTGTAGCACATAGTGTGCATTAGCATCGCAGTTGGCCTGTAATGCTCTAGTACTCTAAAATGTCATTAGTAAACAGTAAATGCCATTCAGGCTTCTACATCATTGTAAAGCTGCAAGACAAAGCATATTTGTTTAAAAAGAAGGGCCAAATACATATTTACAGTTACATTGGAGATCAACCTCTTCTTTGCTACCAGTGTGCATTTTCCTAGAATATGTCTAGGAAAACAGTCCCTGAAGCAAAGATCCAGCTAGACCTTTGACAATGCTCAGAAGCTGATCCTTAGGGAGGTATGGTTGATGAGCGGAAACATATCATGCTGTTTCTCTCAAAGACTCTCTCAGCTTTCAAATAATCTGGGGCTCTACCACAAAGCTGTTTGATGTTTTAGTGAAGATGGTATCTTTTTAATTGCTTCAAATTGGTTCCAGTTCCATGAACCTGTTCAATCAAGACTTGAGACTCTGCCAGCTTTTGGCACCTACAATATTATACAGCAAGAATTTTTCAGTTCATTCATGTGATCTGAGGAATTAATTTCTTCTTTATCTTCTGCCTGACACCTGTTAGTATTGGTCAATGTCTCTGCTTCTGGAACACTTGATCATTCACATTTTCTCTTCCAGTCCATCTCATTTAGCCAGAAGAGCTTTGTGGCAGTCACTTCCTGCCTTACCCCTGCCCATGTCCCTGCAGTGACCTCCCAGGTTAAGAATTTCAGCTTCAGAAAAACAGGAAGCACTAGTCACTCTGTCCCAGCACTTTTTTATGAGGCAGAATGTTCATCATAAATGTACACAGGGTGTAGGTGTTTAAGAGAGCTAATTAGGAAAGGTGGCTTGGGACTCCTAATTAATAATCACCTCCTTAAATTTTCACATCATCCACTCTGTGTTTGTCATCTAATGTCACATCGTGTGTGACACAATGTCACTTTGAGTGATCATCACTGTACAAAATAAGCCTCTATCCTTCACTGTTCATATTTCACAAACTGAATCATATATCTCCCAAGGTTTTCTGCATAGTCTTGCTCTTTGGACTGTTTTGGTAATGAAGCAGGGTCATGGTATTTGATCAGAGTGACTGGTGTCTTATGGTTTATGACTGGAAGGAGGGAAATGCACCAAATAAAGGTAAAATTCATAAGAAATACCTCAGGGGGCATGTTGATTCCTTGTCCCTTTATAGATGAGCTCTGTCTCCCACGCAGGAACTGTAGGATAGCTCCTTTATCAAAGGGACAGCAGCATCCATTATCATTGCATTAGGGAAGTGTTAGGGTACCTTTCTGACTGACCCTTATGGTTTATGGTCCTGCTGTGTCCTAGTTTGAGAAGAGAAAATCCTTTGGTAATGAATTTTGTCACTATTCAGTTGTTGTCATTGCAGAAATCTCCTGTTCCTTCACAAACCTTCATTTTAAGGCAAATAATTTGGTGGCAAAGAGGAGGGAGAAGAGGGTGAGGAGGGACAAAGAGTCACATTATTGCATGGCCAAACATAGGCTGAATAACTTGGTAGCTGTAGATACTTTTTCCAGTTAAATTTCTTTCTGATGCTATTCTGCCAGAACATTTTCCTTTATGTTGCAGTATAGCCTAAAATAGAGATCTCCACGGACTGGGAGCATGCTGCTAGGAACAGAGAGCTGATACACTGCTAATAGGTTGTGTGTCAAGAAGAGGATCTCACTGTTATTGTGTTAAAATCTTTATAAGTTTGTGGGAGGGAAAGGCGGGCGTGAGAGAGAGATTAAGCAAAAGATATCACCACCACATCCCTGCGGTGTCTTGCTGGTACTGCTTCATCCTGGTCTTCTTAGTGTTGGGGGTCCCAGAGTTGTTCTTCTGGAGCTATCACTTTTATACAGTCCAAGTACCAGGTATCCACAGGGTATAGATGCCATGGTGGGAATTTCTGTCTGGATGGTGACCAAACCTTCACCTCCATTAGGCCTAGACTTAGTTCCTTCCTGCTGTGCCATCTGCACTTATCTCAAGTTTCTGTTGTGGTGGTTTATCTTATGGGAAGGTCCTTCTGCAGCTTTGACAGTGTTTCAAGACAGTTCCACTGCATTCTTTAGTTGAACTATCTTCTTTAGGACTTGTTTAAGTCCTTACAATTAGGAAGCAGCTTCTTTGCCAACCACTTCCACATTTTTTTTTGCCAGGGTTGCTTTGCAATGCTACATCCCTTCTCCAAATTCCCATTGGCATGGAGCGTATAAACTTTAAGGAAGAAAGACACATTTCATAAGGTTTTACATTCTTTAATTGGCTGGATCTCCACTACACAATCAGCACTATCTTTCTTCCTGAGATAAAGAGTAAGATGAAAGGCAAGAGAAGCCCTTTCTCTGGTATCTCAATAAAGAGTTTTTAAAATATAGAGAATACCCTCAGCACTAGAATGCCATATCATCCTTCCTTCATTTTATGTTTCCCACTTTTAATTAATAAGTCTCTGTACAACCCAGTGTCACTTTGACCCAGATTGTGCAGTGAGTTTGAACCAGATTGCCTCCAAAGGTTCCTTTCAATCTAAATTATTCTGGTATTCTAAAAACAAACAAATAAAATTATTCTATTATTCTAAAAACAGATAAACAAAACCCAAATGGCCTAGTCTTAATCCTGTGTAGTAGTGGAAAGTGGCTACTTATTCCTCTTTTTCTTTATGTTATTATGAAAAAAATCAATGCTAAGCCTAAAATTTTGTATACCTAGCATGTTTCCAAGGACCAAGAAGCACAACACACTAATCACAGAATCATAGAATAAGCTGAGTTGGAAAGGACCCATGGGAATTATTGAGTCCAACTCCCAGCCCTGCACACCAAGAGTCACATCATGTGCCCCAGAGCATTGTCCAAACACTTCTTGAACTCTGTCAGGCTGGTGCAGTGACCACTGCCCTGGGGAGCCTGTCCCAGTGCCCAACCACCCTTTGGGGAAGAATCTTTTTCTAATACCCAACCTAAACCTCTGCTGACACAACTTCAGGCCATTTCCTCAGGTTCTGTCACTGGTCACCACAGAGAAGAGATGAGTGCCTGCCCCTTCTCTTCTACTCATGAGGAAGTTGCAGACTACAAGGAGTAGTTAGTCTCCTCTTCTCCAGGTTGAACAGACCAAGTGACCCCAATCACTCCTCATACAACTTCCCCTCAAGGCTCTTCACTATCTCTGCTGCCCCACTCTGGATGCTCTCTGATAGCTTAATATCTTTCTTGTATTGTGGTACCCAAAACTGCACCCAATATTCAAGGTGAGGCCGCACTACAAAACAATCTAAATCCAGAGTTAGGGTCTCTTGAAATCTGGTATTGTCATGTTGTATCTAGTCAAGGACAAGATTCTAGGAAAAGCAGATTGTTTGAAACATATGAAAGCTGTTGATCCTAGCTCCTTATGAAATTCCCATATTGTGCAAAGGGTTGGCAAGCAAACAGGCAACTTGAATTGCAAGTCTGCTATGTCTTCTCCCTGCCCCTTTCTGTGAGCTGATATGAGTGTCAGAAGAAGAGGTAAATCTGTATCTGTGTCCTTCAGTGTGTGGGGCCTGAATCACAAGCAGACTTTTGAGTACATTTCTCTAGAATGTGCTATTAGTTTATCTGACAGATGGAGAGCTGTTAGATTAACACCCTGGGGATGTTCCGGTGGATATAATTAGATTTAATGGGCCATGATGAAGACAAAGGAAATATGGGGAAAATACAGGGAAAAGCTTATTCTTTATTTAGTACCTTGTAGAATCCTAGAGAACTTCAAACTTAAATAGGTACTTGGAGAAACAACAGGACAGAGAGGTGAGGACTGAAGCAGAAGGACAGCAAATCATTGAGAAAAACGCAAGTTAGAAAGGTGGGTGCAAAGTACATGTAATAAATTAAAAATGTTTTGGTTGACTTACTTTTTTATTGGCTACTAGGAGGAAGTGGGACTTTACAGGTGTTCAAAATCATGCTCAGAAGTATTTGAATCCCATCCTCCGAACAACTCCAGGGTATCAACTGGCTAACACTTCCCAGATTACTTAAACCTACTTCTACATCAGCATTTTACCTGAAATTAGTATTGTTGAGTTGGAATACACAGAAACAGAAGAAGAGCCTTAAAAATTAAGGTGATTCTTAACCAGATTGTAGTTTGAAGCACATGAAAAGGAAAGTGTTCATCAAGCTTTCCAATAGCTGCCTTCATTACCAATTTGATTGCTGTGTCTTCTGCCTTGCCTCTCAGCAGAATAAGTGCACCATCACTATGTACCCTAAGTATAAAAGTACTTTTTTGTTATAATCCTAGAAACTCCTAGTATGTTTTCCTTGCTTTTATTTCCTGCAGAGGTTAAGGATGTAACTTCAAAGCCTATTGGTTCATTGAAAGGAAGGTGTTTTCAGCCAAGGGCTGCACTGTATAAGCAGCACAGTGTGCTTCTGGTGTCTACTATATTTGCTTTGAGATCAGTTTTTGAAAATATTTTTAAAACTGCACATCTGGGATAAGTAGCAGAAGAAAAGAGAGGAATGGGGAGAAGCAAGAACTTAAATATGTTTCTAACACCATAAGTTACTTGCCTACAATTCTCTGTTGCTAGGACCTGGTGCTCTCATTTCAGAAGGCGAATGTGAGACTGCCACTCTTCAAGAACAATAGTACTTAAATCTACTTTGCAGAAAGGTGACTGAATGTGTGAGATGAAGCCAAATATAGCCAGACCCTCTGCTTGTACAGTTTTTTCTTTTTACCCTACCAAAGAAAATCTAATTGGGAGTGAATAGAGAAGTGCTTTGTGTTTCTAATTCCTTACTTTATTCTCCTGTAATGTATGCTTCTTATTTTGAAAGTTTGTCTGAACTTCTCTTCTGCTAGTTATACTCATGGTGATGGATGATGACAAAACCATATAAAATATTGCCCAAACTTTTTAATACATAGTACATCATCTATCATCTAGGGTTTATATGTTCTAAAGTCATTGCCCTTCTTTATTTAATCATAATGTGAAATCATAGCTTTTTGAAAGCTACAAAATACTACCCACGCCTTTTTCAATATCGAAGATGTAGTATGAGTCACTGTTTCATTTAATTCAGCCAGTGACAGCTGTGTTCATGCAGGCTTAAAGCAGCCAGAGCAATGTTATGCAGCCCTCGAAAAAAGCACATTGTGAGAAGAATGACAAAGCTTCCACAGAGTGACTGGTCGGCTGCCTTGGAGGGCTTTGTTTAGGAAGTGAAAGGCAAGCATCCCTTAAAGGAGAGGGCTTGCTCAACTTTGCAACTGCAGACAGTTGATTTGGGGGAGTAATCAGAGATTAGAGTCTGAAAAGGAATTACAAAAATGAAGTTGTAGGGAGACGCTTTGTTTAAATCCACTTTGCCTTGAAACTTTGTAGTACAACACTTTCCCAGAACCATTTGTCTTTCCTTTCCTTTCAGTCATTGCTACTGGATGAGAGTGGACATCGTTACATTACAAAGACATCCCGGAAGTAAGGAAAAGCAGGGACTATTTTCTGCTCCTTTGTATTTTCGTGAGTCAGTGTTGCTCACAAGCAGGTAGTGCTTGAACATGTTTTTCTGTCTCACACTCTTCTCCTGCAGTAAGATGCTTAAAAACATTAACTTCAGACTAACAGAAATTCAGTCATCGTATGTGAAAGCTTTGGGACTAAGACTGATGAGACTGAGGAAGAAGAGACCAAGTGTATCTCTACACATGGGACCCTCAGGCACCTGCAGATACATCCCAAAAGCGTAGCATTGGGCAAATTTGGGCCACAAGTGTACTTGTAGTCTCATCAGACAAGAGCAGTGAAAATATCATGTGTTACTGACCAGGCCCCTGAAGGGAGAACTGAAGAGCAGGGATGCAGATGCAACCTTTGCCACCAGGCCAGGGAAGCAGGCTGCTCAAACACAGCCCATGACTGTCTGTGCTGACAGGCCTGTCAGGGTGGTCAGGGAATACAGGATTAAACCTGAATTACCTTCAGGAAATACAGCTGTCACAAACCTTTCACCAGTGCAGGACATGGAAAGCCACAACTGTGGCTATCCTGGAAGGGACTGTGCCACACATATCCACTTCTCTAAACAACCTTCTCCTGGAAAATGAGGGTCTCCTAGGAAAGACTTTTCCTGGGGAAGAGGCACCAGCAAGTGTTTGAGAGGGGGGAAAACTTTGGATAGCACAGGGAACCAGCTGTACAACTTTTTTTTTTTTCTTGTTTAATTTTTCTTTGTTTAATTTATTCAATTAAGGAAGGGAGTGGAGGGGAGGGCATGTATTGTGACCCACTGGTAGGGGCCATGGCGTTTGTTATAAATTCTCATCAGGCTGAACAAAGACACCAGACCACAGGTCAGGGAACTCCTGTGCTTTGTTGTACAGTTGCCTAACTCTGGCAACCAGCCCACTATTTAGACTCAAAAGGCATTGGCTAACAAGCCCTTAAGTTTGTACAATAGACTTTCACAAGTGGTTGGTAACAAGCCCTTAATTCTGTACAGTAGCCTTCAATAAGCTCTCAGCTTCTTACATAGAATTTCTCAGATGTGCTGGCTCAGAAGCCGAAACACTCTTCCACAAGCTCCCCAGCCCCACAATAAACTTCAGTACAGAGTATGGAGTAGAATATGAGAACTGTGCTTTGCCCAGGCAAAGCAAGGGAGGAGAGAAATAAAGGTGGAGAAGAGAGAGAGAGAACAGAGAATATCACCAGTCCATAGATCCCATGTTGCTCCTGCTGAGTCGATAATGGCTAAAATTCCCTGGAATGTGTATGTGTTATTTATACACAAGACTTTTTCAACCCCACAAATTGACATATTTGGCTGCCTTAAGGATGATTCTGCTGAAAACACAGATTGTGTGATACAAAGATTTGCCTCATCGAATTTATGAATATCAAGTGTAGGAAAATCTGCTTTGCTCAGAATTTGTAATAAATCAGCATATGTTATTTTGTCACAGACTTTCATTTGAAAAGAGGAAATTGCTCTTAAACTGTTAGCATGGATGGCCTATATATATGGATATCTGTTTGAGAGAGATTTTTTTCTTCTTGTATGAGTTTTCTTTTGGCAATGTCTAGGCTTATCTCCTTGGGGTTTCTATTTCTACTGCAGAGAATTCAGAGAGAATATAATTCTATTACATCTGAACTGTATCATACATTTTCTGTGGACCTTTTATCAGTGAAACAAATGGCTGAAGTTAACCTTGTTTCATTTTATTCTTTTTTTAAGAGAAGCTGGATGTTGGCTACTCTTATACTGAGTGCTCATCTATGAGTTTTAAGATTGTGTGGCCAGTCAACATTAAGAAATACCCCAGATGAACTTTCCTGAGTGTCCTAACATAGATGAACTCTGATGTCTAAGATTTATGTTTTTTCCCATCTAGGAATTTGTGCCAGTTGCTTACATCCCTTTGCTGGCTGAACCCATAGCTATCAGTTGTGTACCTCAGAGTCCTGATGGCTGAGCTCTCCTTGGAACTGCTTTCTGGTCTCTTTGAAGTCTAAGTTCTCACAGGTCTCCTAACTCCATTGTGTGTTCTGATGAGGCTGTCTGACTGAAGAGGGTATATGTGCAAAGGCCTATGGAACAAATGTTTCCAAGTGAGCATGTTCACAGAATTATATTGGTATTTGGTACACAGCATTGTGTGTATAGACTGGCAGACTCTCACAAAGCTGCATATGGACCAGGCCCAGATTAAATACGTTCTCTTCTTCCAGCAGTTTTTGCAGAGCTTTTATATAAATCTTCCTTTCTCTTTTCTCACCCCCCAAAAATTCTGAATTTTTCCACTCCACAAATATTCCTTTCCACCTCCACTTTCCTCCCCTTCCCAACTCCCATTGCTGTGGATGGAGCTGAAATTATCTCTGCTATTTTTATTTGATAACTTGAATCTGCAGTACATAGCACCTTAGTTGACAAAACATCACATTTGTGCACAAGCTTCCAGTGATACCAGCAGGGATCTGAAAACAGTGTTTGCTCACTAATGTTTCTATTAATTGTTAAAATCTTTCCCATTACTTTCTCCCAACACCCATGGTGTTTGTTCAGAAAAAAATCCTCCAAAGTCTGAAACTCGGAAGTAATCCCTTAATAATTTTACTGCTGGCTTCTTGTGCCAGTTTTAAATGGAGGACAAAGAAAAAGAAATAGAAAAGAGTGCTCTATTGCACGTTAAGGTAGCAGCCTAACGTTAGGCCTCAGTCACTTTATTTTCCTCTCCTTAGTTAGATGTAGAAAACTTGAGTTCTGGTTCATGTGCAATTTGATGGGTCCTTTTTTTGGTGCAGCTTTGTCATTCAGGTCTTGTATCCCCTACTCTTCTCAGCTTTAACTTTGGTACTTCTGAATTAAACCAGCATCCCAGGAAGAGATTGCACTGCTCCGTCCCTTGCTCAGGGAAGAGGAGTAAGAGAGGGAAGTTCTAGAAAGTTATGTCAAGGCCAGCCCTGGCTCCCAGAGGATTCAAAGCTGCTCCTAGTCTGTATTAATTCATGCTGTAGAGAGACAGTCCCAATTGATCTTGGTGTGATCATAGATCTGATGAAATCCTCTGCAACATTAAGCCTGATGCAGGTCCCAGTGGGAAGAGCAGAGGGAGTCTCTGATATGGCTTTCCTCTACTCCTAGTGTTTTCCCTGCAAGCTGTTTCTTGAATGCTTACAGACCTCTTCTGAAAATGTATTCTACCTCAGCAGAATGCTTTGAATCCAGAATGAAAACTGGAAAATAATTTGCAGTTTGATTGGACAATAAGAAATTGAGAACTAGGTCCAGATAGCCCTGATTTTTTTAGGGGCTTGTTTACAGAAGCCATTTGCAATGGCTTTAATGCTAAAAGTCTTTTCAATTTCCGGACTACTCTGCAGCCTCTTGATTAATTCATGGGGAAAGAAATAAAAGTATAAACACAACAAACCTGTTGAGTTTTTTTAAGTATTCAATTGAGAAAGTCACAGCATCCAAAATCTTGTGCTAGGCATTCCAACAATCCATTTCCTGACTCACAATGACAAAACCCAGCCCTAATAAAGTACTGCCAAGCAATTAGAGTAATCTCATGAAGATTAAACTGTTCTCCCTCTGAAAAACACTGCATTTATCTCATCAAGGATTCTTAGCACTTTAAAAGTATTAAAAGGCAAAAGATTCACCTCTCTTGCTTGTGGAAAATAACGTGAAAGGAACATATGCAGTTGTGTTGCCAGACAAAGGCTCACCTGCATTCCCAGCATTGCTGGTTGCACTGAGCTGGACCCAAGGAATTATGTGAGTGTGGCTTCCACCAGAGAATTTTAAATATTTTGGCAGGACTGAAATGATAGCAACTATACTAAAAAGAGTTTGTTCTTTTCTATCAAGAGTTTTAATTTAGAAATATATTTTGTGGCCATTTTCTCTAAAGCATTCCCTGTCTTCTTTTTGCAACATTTTAACTTGCTTTGTGATGAAAAACTTTTTTTTAAAAAAGGTACAACATGAAAACTAAAATGCCCCACTAACATTCAGGAGTGAACATGGACTTTGAGACTATGTCCCTTTTCTCAGCCAACTGCTGATACTTCTCCCTTCTTGTCCTTGGATGCTGTAACCCAAAGCAAGTGTGCACACATGGGGATTTCACCAGTTTTGCACTGCACTTTGGTACTAAGTTGCAGCAAAATGCTGAACTTGATCTCTACTACTGAATCTACAGATAGTTGTGGCAAGTCACTAAATCTTGTCTTCAGCTTATTTGCTTATGAAAGGAAGAGAATCAACCCAAATTCAGTTCAGAGTTGTGAAGAAGCACTTTTGATTTGGTAGCACCTGTTGCAAAACATGAGCTTGTTCATGTTAGATGCAGAAAGATGCCTTGGCTGAGGATATGTTGCAGTGCAATATGTGATGTGTAGTAACCCCTGGGAAGTAAGGAGAAAATTAGGTCTAGAACTGAAAATCCATGTAGGTTACATAGTTTGCTCTGATCTAGAACTCATTAATGCAATTGATGTGTAGATGAGAATTCAACAGTACACTGTGAAGCTTTTGAATCATTTAAACTAAAAAGGCAACCTTAAAATTAACATTATTCCATCTCATAGTATAGGATTTTTATGAGCTTCTTACCCTATTGGTCAAATGCTCTCAAAAATTTAGTAAGGAGCACATGCATCACACAGCAGATAATACTGTACTAAAATTCTTATTAACTCTTACTTAATTCTTTGAACCTACACATTGAGAAACAGTCAAGTGTTTGAATATTTGTCAACTGGTAGAAAGGCCTAGGAGCAAACAGAGGGATAAAATACCTATATTTTGATATTATTTCAAGTATGTATAGTTCCTTTCTTGTTCCATTTGATCTATTGTGCTGGTCCTTTCTTCATTTGTTGAAACTTGAATTAGACCATAGGGACAATTTCTTGAAGTTTTCAGAGTGGAAATGAATGATGCAAACAGGGCAACGCTGTCCCTAAACATCCTGGTAGATATGCAGCCTCTTTCTAGAGATGAGATGTGAAATGTTGCCTGACACCTTGAGTGTGTCCCTGTGTGTGCATGCATGTGCATGCTGCAAAGAAGGAGAAATTATCATCCATCTTCCATGAGGAAACTGGAGGTGTTTTAACCAGATTTTGTTACAATAATTGCAAAAAAAACCCAAACAAATTCCCACTAAATTGGTGATTTGTTGTGGTTCTTATTCCTGAATTATTTATTTTCAAAAATCCAAAGAACTTTGCAAAAAAAAGACTGGAATGTCCTCTGAGGAAGACATTAATTAGAAAAATTAATGACATGACCAATACTTGAAACACAAAATGCTTATGTTTGCAACCATTCATTGTTTGCCAATTCAGTTGCATCCTTTCTTTACATGCTCTCATTTCTTTCCAGTACTCAAGGTATACAAACAATTAGCACTTTGCAATTGCTTTTAGGCCTTTTGGTTACATACTGAGTTAGATGCTGGTTTGTTTTCATGGCCACTATGCTTATTACATGAAGAAATGCTTATATTTACATGAAGAAATATGGCTATTTTTAAGTCAGAAGTGGGACTCTCTAAGGAAAATAGTTCAATATTTTCCACCATATTTATAGTTAAAACATGCTCCAGCCTTTGATTTTGAAGCTGTAGCAATGCTTTTTCTCAAGTACCAATTAGGTGGAAGAGCCATGGCTGATAACCAACATGGTTTTGCACAGTGCTGAGGACCTATAAGATCAGCTACCTTGGGTATTTCTCTGGGCTGAGCTACTCTGAAATCTCTTTCCCTCAATTTTACTCCAGGTCTAAGAGAGGTGGTTCTTCCTCTTGTATGTTATCTTCTCTGACCTTTCTGCAAGTTTGGATCCTTCCCACAGGAAACCTTCAAGAGAAAAATCTTTTTGTAGCTGTGGTGAAAACATTAAGTCTTTCACTGTTGCTGTATTTGTCTGTGAAGATAATGTCAGTAAAAAGCTGGCCCTTTAATTGCTCTTATGCTTCCCTTAAGTTAATGATTAAAGGATTTTGACAATTTTGCTTCCAAATTTGCTCTCCATAGAAGCAGAAATTTTTAGAAGTTCCTATTCCTGGGCTCATTATTTCAGTGCATTATTACAACAGCTTCAAGGAGAGTTTTAGCTCATAAAAATAGAGTTTTATTATTTTAAAGTTACTTTGCACCTTCTTCTTTTTTATCTTAGCCACTCCTGCTAATTGCTGGAAATAGTTATTTTAAAGAAAACTTGTATCTTGTGTTTGATCCCTTCATGACATAGTAATAATGTTGTAGCATCATTGTGGATAGCAATAACTATTTTAAAATAATAGGTTTTAAGTCTTCTCTGTGTATTTGGTGTTCTTTCACTATTCTGCTACTACTATCCTCATTCTGTATTAGTCTGGGTTACCTGAAGCAACACTGTACCACAGCCTCAGTTTTTGAGAAGTTGTGAATGCACCCATCTTAAATAAAAACTGTTCTAAAGTGCTCACAGCAAGATTTCAAAAGAACTTTTTATTCACATCTATAAATAAGGGCTATGTTTCTAGGCTGATTCAGTATCTACCATGATTTGCTTTTCTGAAAAGCTTGCCATCTTTTCTGGCATCTAAATGAATGCTAAAACCTTGAAGAAATTCATCCCCAGTTATGTCTGCTAAAATCTTTCCAGTTTAGGTGATCAATTTTGCAAAGTATCATAAAGAGCTAATCAAATCTATGTGTGTTTCACTTCAGTATTGAAATGAAAACAGGAAATCTTAAGCTGAGAGGAGATGCATGGCTGACTTTTGTTCACAAAGGGCATCTCCCAGAGGCATCAATGAATTAATGTGGGAGCTACCCAAAGGGGTTAACAGGAAGTTGCCACCAGGAATCCACTATGGTATAATCTCATACTTCTTTATCACTGTTGCTATAACAGGTAAACTTCTTAGCTTTTGCTAATAAATAATTTGCCTTTTGCCATTTTTTGCTATATAGGATGCTGTTGAATTGCTATGAAATACATGGAAAGCTCAGATTTCAAATCTTTAAGCACTGTGTAAAAGAGGTTGTTGCAGTTGGTAATTTAAGTGTAGGAAGAGATTTCGTGACCAAAGGATATTACTTTTAACTCATGTGGCTAGGATCTCAAGGTATGGTTTAGACTCACCTTATTTTATGTGCTATATAAATAGTTGGAAATATTTTTCCCCCAGAATTTAGGATAGAAATGCAAGACAGATGAAGACAATTTTAAAGATGCAAAGAAATACATGGATGATGACGAGTGCATATAGCATACCTGTGGTCTAATACTCAAGATTAGTAATGAATATGTAGGAAACAGGAGAGGAATGGACACTAATATATGCCATTTTTTAACCTTTGAAGAGTTTTAGGGAAGTCCATGGATGTGGATAAGAATGTAATACTGCAGTTATTAATAGGTTGCTCTTCCCAGCCCTCAGATGTAGAATAGCAGAAAGCACACAGTAAGATTATTTTCATATTTACCAGGGGAGCAGTGAAAGCCAGCAATGCAGGCTAAGAAGTTACATACTTCCTTTTGTAAAAAATTTGAGATAAAGCATTGTGCAGGCAAAAGCTAGGAAAGAACTGACTGAAAGCAAGGGAAATAATTTTTCCAATTGTCACAAGACCAAACCATAATGGAGTATCACAAAAAGAGAGAAGATGACAAATGAAAATAAATAAACTAGGGGGGAAAAAAGGCATTCCATGGGGATTCTCACTAGGAACACATCAAGACTGTGCTTCTCTCAGAAAGGGATATGGCTATTTGAATTGCTGACTTAATTGATCATGATTTTGGGGGTTTTGTTCTGGCAGCAGGAGTTTCATTTCCTAACAGTCTATTACTCCAAGTAGGCGTAATTTGAAGTAGAATAAAAGTGTAGCTGTACCCTGTAAAAAACTTTGCTTTTATTTTATTTTATTATTTTCTAAAAATAAACTCTTTTGCTTACACACAAAGTTTTCAGTTCAGCCCACTTATAAAAATGTCATGGAAACTAGGTAGCTGCTAGGTCATCTTGATAGTAAATCTCATATCTCGGTAGACTTCAAACTTCAGCAAAATCTCATAAGCATGCAAAATATCATTTATATTCCATATTTCCACAGAAAACATAATGATTTCCAGTATACAGATGCCCATTAGAGCTCATTTGCTGTAGTTTCTCCAGTGCATAAACTGTATTAACATGTACAAACTGCAATATTTAAGAGTGGCACTTACTGTGAGCAGTAAGAGTTTGAGAGACAATTAAAGTAGTTACATAAAGTACTATGTGTGACCCTAGGGAAGAGTATCTCAGGAAAAGGTTTGGGGGATATATGAACTATATTAGGACAATGACCTTAAAAAAAATCAATAGAGTGTTGTCCTTGATTGCTATGGCTTATTATAAATTGATGGCATAAGCCTGAAATATTTTTGATTTTCTATTATTTTGCACCATTATTTAAGTAACCTGTGCAGTCTGATTTGTATTTCAGTTTTACAGTTAAAGTATCCGATGCATAATAGGTTTTTAATCTATCAACTAGAATAAATAGTAAAATCAGTCTCCAGGTATATTTTTTCCCTCTTCCCTTAGTTTCTCACCACAACTTTCCCTCCGCACTTGTTTTAGGGTTTTTTGGTTTTTAATTACTTGAGACAGTTTCTCTGGCATGACCCAAATATCCTCTGTCAACAAATACAAAAGCAACAGAGGAGTTGTTGACAGCTCTGTGATTCTCTTCTTGGCTGGAGACTGACCTTGCCACAGCATAGGCCAACTTCAAGACTTTTCTAAGACGGTTTGTCCAAACTTTGCATAAAAAAATTTTTGGCGGGGATGGCTACAGTCATCCTATTCCATCCATCTGCCCATGCTCAACATATTCAAAGTCCAGATACACAGTAAATCAGTCCCAAAGGACCTATACAATCAGACCACCAAACCTTGGGAAAACTGGGAGAAATAGTCTGATAATGTCTTCCTCAGTTGCTGCTTTATGGACACTTTACATTTTTTTACATCCTGGCCACTTTTTTTTTTTTTTTTTTTTTAACTCTCTAAGGTATGTTATAAATGGCTAGCAAAAATGCTGTCTTTGGGTCATGTCTCGGTTTAGACATTAAGAGAAATTACTTTTCTTAATCATTTATTCAATAATTAATTAATTAATTAATTAAGTATCTCTTCCTGCAAGTGCTAGGATTCGTGCTCTCTACCCTTTATCATTAACTATATTAATTTCTGCTAAATTTTTGAGCCACTTAATTCAGTGAGACACCACAACTTGATGACAAGCATTGCAGGCTGGCTTTTCCTGTGTCTCTGAGGCCATCAGAAGGGGCAGTCCTGTGGCTAAAGGCATAGTATAGAAATTAGACAAAAACTCCACTTTCCACAAATGTTCTTTGAGATTTTGAACAAGTCTTCTCACCTTTTTCTCAACCACAGCCCAGTTTAAAGAAAATATAATAATATTGAGGGATTTAATTGTTCGCTTCTTTCATTTATTCAAGTGCAATTTTGATGCATGATTATTTACAAAGAGTGAAATTTTTGCTGACTTGGGTACCTAGCTGGAGATCATAGAGAGAAGCAAGTTTTAGAAAAGCTGAGTGTCTGAGCTTTTTAGGGAGTGTTGCAGATTAAGTGTGAAAAATGGCTCATTTCTCATTTTTTTCCAAGACTGAGCTGGTTCTGTGGAGGCTATTAAAGAGTAATTGCAAAGTATCATTATTTACATACCCAGACTGGCTTTGTACAGACTATTTGTACTATACCCATGCTCATGTCTGGCTTATATTACTTTTAATAGAAGGACATCGGTCCTCAGGATGTAGAAATGGAAACCCATAAATTATGCTTAATACACATATTTTAGAGTCATTATGTTATATAATGAAACTGCATAGCATATAAGACCTCAAGCAGGGAAGTGATTTCTCAGTAGTGTTGTTGGAAAACAGCATTGGTTTAATGTGGGGTGTAGAGAAGATATGATACTTCACACAAGAAGCTCCCTGTACAGTGTTTTACTAACAGTCCCCTAGCAATCCTAGCCTTGGGATCCTGTCCCATAAATGCCCTATCTTAATTGGGTTGTGCTTTTGGTAATTAGTTTTCCTAATGCAATATAGTCAGTTCTCTCTGAAATTTTCTTTTGATGCCTGGGGACACATTATGTGAAAACCTGATGAGTTCTCTAAGCTTATGTATGCACAAGATGATTTACAGCCAAGCTTACCCCTCCTCTTTACCAACATCGTGAAGAAAGGAAGGACTAGAACTATAATCCTTTCGACATCCCCAGCAGGAATCAAACTTATTCTTCTGCCATTATAAGATTAATGTCTTGCAATACTATGAACTGTGAGCAATTATCCACCATCACTGAGTGTGGCAAGTGTTTTCCATTTCCATCTTTCATTTTTGCTGGTGAATCATCAGCATCTGCGCTTGGGACTGGATGCATCAGCCATATGCACTGACTGCCAAATAGCTGGAGTAGAAAAGGGGGAAAAAAATTTAAATTACTTTATGCCAAAAAAAATTTGTACTTTTGACTTGACCAAATTCATTTTTCAAACCTGTTTATTTTGCTGAACTGCATAGAAAGGGAAAAAGAGGTTTAAATATTTTGCTTGATGCTTCTTGGAGTGACATTTTCCAAACTGATAACACCTCATGTGTCTAAGTGTATTTTGCTGTGACTAACATGCTGAAAACAATTAACTTTGTTTGATGAACTCTGAGATATTTTTTTTAAATGTATTTTCTTGCAAGAGATTTTCTTATACCCCCTAAAAGGTTGGAAAAGTCTAATTAACCAAAAGAGAACTGAAGAGCTGAGTATAATCCTTGAATATGTTAAATTGCTTTGTTAAATTATTTCATTTGCAGCTAATTTTATTATACTCCTTGAGTATTTATCTAGCTTTAAAAAACTATGCAAAGGTTAATAAGATATTTCTCTACATGACATCTGATGATATTAAAATAAACATCCAAAGGTTTCCTATCTCACAGAAAAGTGTAGGATATTTTGTCAGTTGGTGAAAGTGATAAAATCAGAATAGCTTTGAGGTAGAAATTCTCAAAAGTCATCCAATTTAGGAATGTTTCAACTGTTCCAATTAAAATTCTCAAAGGATAATTCCTTTGAAATTACACAATACTTTGGAGTAACTTATCACAGTACATTTTCTCATCAGAGTGAATTTAAAATAAAGGAAAAAAAAATCCTTAGAAATTCTGGTCTTTCAGCATCTCCCTCCAGACAGAGCATCCATTTGGGGGGCCACAATGTAAGCCAGATTAAAAACAGGGTTCCAGCACAAAGTCTTACCCAGCCCAATGATCCAGGTTAGAGCACCATCTCTGAGTGAATGGCACGGGAGGTGGAGGACAGAAACAGGCAGGTGTCAAATATCTTCTATCATTTTTGCTATGGAAGGAAAAGTACCATATCCACCACCATGGGTAAAAAAATCAGACCTTACACTCATTTTTCTCAAGTCTGTGCTGTAGTATGAGGAACAGCATAATGTTTTATCAAACATGATATGCACTTAATGCTTTTTGATGAACTGGATAAACTGAAATATTCTTGGTTGAACCAAGAAGGCACAAAGTGCAGTAGTTTATTTTCTGAATGTAAAACAATTTTTTTTTCATACTGGAAAAACTTTGATTCCCCTTCTGCTAAAATCTCTGTCAAGAAGTTATTCAAGTCAAAATTTCCCCACTGGTTCTTATTAAGTAATATAAGTACAAAATATAATGGACTCATTAAATGAAGGTTTTAATGTTTGTGGTGTCTTTGCCAGATCCAGAGATTGTGCTCCATTTAAAGTGCAGAGATGGTGCTACAACTCATCATACCCCTAAAATGGGAATGAACTAAGATGAACTCATTACAACATTGTTTGTAGCAGGCAGAAAAGAACAAGCCACGAGTAAGTCAGTCAAAATGTTTATTTTTCTAATTTTTTTCTTCATGTCACATTAAGGAAAAGGAGGACAAAGAAGAAGAGACCAGTTGTTTTTTCACTTGTGGACAACATATAACACTGAGCCTAAAAAACAAAAACCCAAGCAGCAAATTTCACGAAACTGGGAAAATGAGACCTCAGTACTTAAAAGAGCTCATGAAAAGGGAATATTAAAGCGATTTCTCATTTGATTTGCATAGCACATTGCTGCAGCTGTAGCTCAGCTATCTCAGGCAGGAGTTTGGGGTGAATGTGACACAGAAAAGGAAGGCTTAGCAGTTAGGCTGTGGTGTGGCTATTTGACTAGTGAGGGACTGGTGCTCTGCAGTCTGGCTGTGACCCACATGCCCAGTTCCCATTTCCATGGAAAGCACAGCAAAGGGATGGAAGGCAGGAAAATATCTTCTTCTAAGCTAGAGTTAAAATGCCACCAGGTTGAGCTCTCAGCTTTGGGAAGTGACTCACACAGTTTATCTGCAAGTTTCTAGCCTCAGCTTGCATTCTACACAAAAGCAGGGCAAACCCTTGGCACCCTCTCCATGCAGTATGTGGATGCATGCTGAGGATTTTAAGGCAACCTTCCTTATCTTCATAGCACACAACAAAGTTTCTGAAGTCTGTGTGTACTTTAAGTTGGCATTTTTGTTGTGGGTGGTGTTCTCCCACATATTTTTTATTCATTGGCTCTCCTGTTTAGGGACATTTTCTCATGCAGATTTCAAAGGCAAGTGTATTGGTTTTGTACAGCCTGGTTTTTGGTAGCAGGGGACCACAGAGGGGAACTCCTGTGAGGAGCTCCTGGAAGTTTCCACCATGTCCAGTAGAGCCAGTCTCTGATGGCAGTGAAAGATGGATATGATAATGGCCAAAACTGGGCCAGTGAGAGAGGCTGGTAACACCTCTGTGATGACATATTTAAGAAGAAAATCAAAATAAAGTCACAAGATTTTGGATTCTAGTCAGAGGAGGAGGTGAGAACATGTGAGGGAAAACAACATGGAGACACCAAGGTCAGTGAAGGAGGGGGAGGAGGTGCTCCAGGAGCCGGAGCCGAGGTTCCTCTGCAGGCCGTGGTACAGACCATGGTGAAGCTGCTGTGCCCCTGCAGCCCATGGGGATCCACGGGGGATGCAGAGATCCACCCACAGCCCGTGGGGGAGGTGCCCGTGCCAGAGCGGGTGGATGCCTGGAGGGGGCTGTGATCCAGTGGGAGACCCGCTGGAGAGAGAGGGCCCTGCTTCCAGGCTGGAGCAGCCTGTCCTTGGAGGGCTGCACCCCGTGGAAAGAGAGAGCCACAGTGCAGGAGGGCTGTGTGCCCATGGGAGGGGCTCACGCTGCAGCAGGGGCGGTGGGGCTGCTGCTCCTGAGAGTGGACAAACGCCAGGGAAGTTCAGGGAGAACTGTCCCCTGTGGGAGGGACCCACGGCCTCACAGGGGAAGGACTCCTCTCCTGGAGCAGCAGAAGGAAATCTCAGTGATGAACTGACCAAACCCCCAGGCCCTGTCTCCCTGTGCTGTTGGTGGGAAGCAGGGAGGGGCTGGGAGGGGGAAGATGTTCTAAGGGTTTATTTTACTTCTCATTATCCTCCTCTGATTTTCTTAGCAATAAATTCACTTTGTAACTTTAAGTTAAGCCAGTTTTTCCCTTGGAGTAGCTTTTTTCTCCTGGTCCTTATCTCAGCTCATGGAGCCTTTGTTAACTTTTTTTTCCCTTTCTCTCCTCTGCCCAGCTGTGACAGGGGAGAGTGAGCGAATGGCTCTCGACTCTCTCGTGGGTGCCTGGCGTTGGGCCAGTGTCAAAGCCCGACAGCAAGGCAGCCTGGGAATGGGACATTTAGTCTGTGAGGCTGATGAGGTGTTTAGTTTAACTTACTGCATTCAAGTATCCAATACAGTTCTTGAGCACATTTGTATGGCATTTAAAGATTGTTACACAACATGCAAGAAACCCCTGCTATAATTTTCACCTTCATTCTGTAGGAAAAAATATGGGTTCAGAACAGCTCCGTTGTAACATAGGTCCAACTGATCCTTTGTGCCCTTTGAAGTGGTAAAGAAGGGGTGACCATTCTGCATTGCAAAAATCTCCTGTCTTCAATCAAGACCAAACTTCAATATCAAAGCTCTCTACCTGAGCACAAAAACAGGGACGTTTCCTTAGGCAGCTTTTCAATCCTTAAGCAACAAATAAATTGCCAGATTTTGGGCAGTGCTAAAAGAACCAAAGTCGAGTTTCATACCAAAGATGAAGCGCACAAAGGGTTCACTTAAACCCTTGGCTGGAAATATTAGTGGTTAATATAACTAACATCGATTGTTAACTGAACTAATAGAAACTTTGGCATTTACACCATTTTAGGCTTAGGGGGAAGAAAGAGCCTTTCCTCTTATTTCCTAGCACTTTCAGATTTGCTCAAAAACTTGGAAATAAATTATGAACAGCTTAGCCTCTTAAATTAATAAGGGCTCTGAGAGGAACACTTTGATGTAAACCCATTCAGCCCTCTCACTACCAAGACTGTGATCTCTTTAATTACAGACACAGTAGGTTTTATAAATATTTGTTTACAGCTTCCTGCATGACAGCAAGGGGAAAATATTGAAAGAAATTTTTATAATTACAGTTTAATGATCTGCATTTTAATTGAGATTTTTACCAAATAACTTTGTAGGAATACAGGAATGTTCCAACAAAGCTGATTTATGGTTAGGCACTTAGGGTTTAAATTGTTCTACTTTGTTATATTAGGACCTATAAGGACACGGAGACAGGGGCATTAAAATACTTCTAAGTGTTAGGGGTTTTTTCCTCACTTCTATTTGCAATATTCTAGAAAAACACATCTTCCTTCCTTATGTCTGCCTACTTCTGAACAAAGCGCATTATACAGTGTTTTGAAGAAGCACTTTAATAAAGTTGATAGTGGGGTCTCATACATACCTGCAAAACACTTGGTTCTGCTGCTGTTATTTTCTGAGATGTCCTCTCCCTAATTCTACTTTGCTGAAAACAAAACCACACTTTCTTTGGTTTGCATTTGCCTGCTTATCCAGTTTCTGCCCTATTTTCTCAACTAACAGATACTGTTATAGTATTGTTACTTACCAATCAGAGAGTTAACAACGAGGTAGTAGGGCTGACAGAACTTCTTCCAAGATAATTTCTGGTAGTGTGAGAGTTCCCATGTTGGTTAAGCAAACAAGCAAACAGAATTGGACCAAGATGTCTAATGCCCTGTGATAATACTACTGAATCCTTATTTGGAGCTTTAGCAGAATCCTCTCTGCCATCACTTTGGTCCAAAGGATAAACACAGCCTCAGCAATGCTAAACTTAATGCATAACTCCATTAAATGATGTTGGAGAACAATTTTCCAGAGCTTTTTTGCCGTATTTCCTAGGCCAACAAAGTGTTGACAAAAAAAGCCTGGCTACCAATTTCCCCTCCTCCACTTATCTCTGGTAACTGTGATACCATTAGCCAGTCTTAACCAAACTTGCCAGAAACGTGGAACTTCTTTTCATGACAACAAGCTCTGTGAGAGAGGGTGACTCAAGATTGTGTCACTCTGGGAGAGGTGGTGAGTTTGGTCTCTGTTAGCCACATTTAACACCCTTCAGCTGCAGATCTGCTAGAAATCAGGTCTCGATAGGTGGCATATTGACAAAGCAATTACTGGTCCATTTCTTGCTGCTTTTATTGTAACTTTGTGTGTGTGTTCATATTTCAGATAAAACTTGAGTAAAATACCAGATGAATGCAGCTCACTCTTTACAAAGTGGTCCTCTAGTAACTGTTGTTTCCCAACTGCTGTGTTCAGAGTTCTCAGCTTAAATGTATTTATTTTCTTTGTGATTTTTTCCTTGATGCTAAGTGCCTAGGTACTTAACAATTCCTACAAACATGTTTTCTGATTGTTTATTTACTACAGGTGCTGTAATATTTTTTTTTTATTATTATTATTATAGAAATAGTAAATCCAAATGTTCTTGGCAAGTGCACCAAATAAAAATGCAGTTCTTCCTACCTTCAAGTTTTAAATCATTCAAATACATCTCTCTGGGCATGGTCTTTTTCCAGCTGTGCAAAGGGATTGCTATCCTTTTGGATTCAAAAGATCACAATTGGGATCAGACACACTGAGAATGCATTGGACCTTGTGCTTCAGTTTGGTTCTTGTAGAGATAAGGTTGTAATGTTGTATCTTTTTATGTTCCACTTTCAGTTTTCCCAGGAACCTTTTTCAGTATCTCACCTCCAATGTCCAGCCTTGCCTTTTCTCTTGTGAGCTCTCATCCATTTAAATTAGTAATTGTGGTCTACAGAGGCATAAACAGGAAATCAGAGTATTGTCCTTTCTGGGCAATGGAGATTTGCAAAATTCAATGATCTCTGCCAAGCCTCCCAAGTTATAGAAGACTTTATTTGAGCACAAACTTCAGCTTCCAGCATGTAGTCTTCCCATTAAAAGTTAGATTTTGAAGAACCACCTGAGTCACACAAAGTACATGATGAGCAGAAAGCTCATGCTCATTTTACTTCAAGTACTTTTCCAGCTGTGTGCATGTGTAAAAATAGGTTATGTACTTACACTATGCCTAAAAGTAATCCATAAATAACCTTCTCATTTGGTTAAGAAAAAGCCCTCATATAATACACACATCTCTCTCTTTTGCATAGAGCTTTTGCAATCCGTGCCTTGGATATTATCCTATATCTTATTTTAATGAATATATTTCAAGTTAAATATCTTTCTTGCTTCATCATCTTCCTCTGTGGTTTGCCTTTCTGTTTGTAAGAAGTTTTTTCTTCCAGGCACAATGTATAGCTATCTCAAGTTACATTGTAGCTGAGAGCCTTTGGCTTTCACCTCTTGTGATTACCTTTTTTTATACCTGTGTTCAGAGAGTGTATTCCATGCTTTGTCATATGCTAAGCAGCCAGTCTGATGAAAAGCGTGAATCACCCAACAAACTGGTACTTAAAACCAGGAAAATCAATGTTGCACTTAATTATCAGTACTCTCATTTAACCCTGGGTGATACTCTATTAGGTCCTGATTGAAGCTTCCAGCAAGTCTGTGGGCACCCCAGGAAACAATTAGTGGAGAGTAAGACTGTACTCTTCTCCAGAATGAAAATACCATCTCATCACTGCAAAATAATACTACTTAACTATTGGTGTTCCATCTCAGCTGATAAAAAGAATGCCCAGTTGCATTTAGATAAACTTCAATGTATCAGGAAAGTTCTAAAATTCAGTACCTTAGAAAGGCATTTTTCAAATGACATCATAATTATTTTTGGTTTTCTTTATATCAAACTGCCAACCAGTGGTGGAAAAAAGATAATGGCATAACATTAATATCACTGTGGTATCCTAAAGATAATTCATGTTTGATCAAATTTAGATGTAACAAATTCAACTGTTCTTCCTGTACTAAAATCAGCAGCAGAGTTTCCAATGGGATTGGGGCAAAGCGGCTGAGTCACTTAATGAAAGCTGTAATTTTTAGGGAAAAAAAAGAGAGCTCAGACTATGATATTGTCCCATGACTAAATATAGGGGGAAGCTAAGCCTTTCTGTCTTTTTTGTATGATTGCAGAGTGGTGGAATTCTCAGAGGATAAAAGGACAGATCCGAGCATGATATTTCCTGAGAGAAGGATGTTAGTTTCATGAATCTAAATATAGATAGTGGACAGACTGCATAAGAGTCACTCCTAAACTCAGTATGAGAGAATTATAATCACCAGGAGTATAAAATTGCTATTTGTGTAACGTCAAAAGAGTCCTGACCCATGCCAGAAAGAAAGAAACCAGAAAGAATCCATTTTCAGAAAGTCATGTTATTCACTGACAGGAGCTCCTAACATAGACAGAAGGATGTGCCCTGCCATGTGAGAATGGATTTCCCGCAGAGAAGGTAGATATGTATAGAAAATGAGATGATGAGAAAATGCAACTTTTTGAGAACCCAAGATTCAAAAGATTAGCTGCAGAAACTGAATGTAAACAAAAAACATTCCACTCCAAAACTGTTTTTATACAGAGATCCAGACTGTATTCCAAAGCCTTTCAAACTTCTTTTCTCACTTGACATCCATTTCCAGGATGCTTATTACCAGGAAGCATAGAGCAAATTCCTCTTATTTTATTCTTCCTCCTCTTCAGGGCAAGAATTAGTTTTCATGAGGTTTTGTTCTTTTATGCTGACTCCTGCATCTCCTTGGTTGGTATCAGCTCACACTGAGCATTATAGTAAAGCTAAGGTAGGCTACTTGAGAAGAGTTTTGCGGGGAGGCCTTCACCTTTTGGTTGCAGAGCAGTCTGTAAAGAAGGTACTGTAACTTTGCACAGCTTCTTACTCAGGGGGAAAAAACCTATAGAGAAGGCCCTAAAATCAAGCAGTGAGTGTGAGAAATTCCCTTTCAGTCTAGAGGGAGGGTGGTTACTTCACAAGCTGGTGGTCTTCCCTTTTGTGCTGCCAACAGCTATCTCTTTTCTATTGACAAGACAGAGAAACCAGGACTACTCCGACACTCACTGCTGTCCCCGTTCATATTTTCATCCTGTGGGGAATCGGGCAAGAAGCTTGTCCCCCTCATTAAATGCAGAATTTGTCTGCCTGGGGCTGAGTGGAGTGATGTTGTATTGAGCATACTCCACTGCACTGAACCATTGCACTCAGGAAGGGCTTTTGAGTTGTAGCCCTTTGAAATAAAAGGTTTGCTCCGTCTCTACCAAGAGGGTTTTTTTCCAACTCCAACAGCATGGATCACTAGTGGGTTTTGTGTAAGTTGCTAGTTAGGGAACAGTTAGAGAGAATTATTTACCTTGAGGGAAACTCAGATAAAAATCCTTTCAAATCAAAAAGCCATGTCTATTCTCTAATACTCTTTATTTTTTTTTAAACTTTAGTCACAAAATAAAAAAAATAATGATGAAAAGTTAATGGGGAAATATTGAGATGGTGAAGAAAATAATTTGATTGTCTTAATGAGTTATATCACTGCTTTGCTTACCATCTTTTTCAGTTTCTTATTAGCAGATAATGGACATACACACAGCAGCATTTCCTCGCACTGGCTTGTAGCAGAGCTCTAGGTTCAGCTGCTTATGATCCCTCAGCCAGTCCTCTTCTCTGCCTTTGGATAAGTAACTCCTCAGGATGCTATTGCAATGATTGGATATTTGGCCATTACCAAAAATAATCCATTGTGAATGTCTCTGAGTTTGTAAAGGAATCATTTCAAACTATGAATCACTGAGATGTGCTACAAGTGGAAAACAATAGCCCCAGCCACCGTTAAATTTATGGCTAAAAAGCTATAAACCCAAGGCTTGTAGAAACAGAATTCTAATTTGGTGAAATACTCCAAAACCAAGATGGAGAGCAAGGGCAAGAGCTGCCTCTGAGCACCTTCTCATCAAGCAGCTGAAGCTGTTGTCTGTGGTTTGGGGTGTTCAACTGCAAAGCTCTCCTGTGCTGCTCCCAGGAATGCAAGTCTTCAGCCTTCCTTCTCTCCCACTCAGTGTTTAGCAGAGCAAAAATGGGACACTTGCATCTCCTGGGAAGCATTCAGATCTTCTTTAATTCCCAGCAGATGCAATCAGCACTGGCACTCATGACCATGACTTGGGTGTGTATTTCAGGCATGGTCTTATGTGGTATCTTCTGCTTGCACTGCCTGCTATATCTGCAGCATCTAAGTTGCCATAATTAAGGCAAATGAGAAACTGCCCTTCCAAATCAAGATTCTTTTGCACTGCCTCCATATTTTGGTAGCATCAGCCACAACCTAGTCAGTTTTAATGAGATTGTTGACATCTTCAAATGGACAAATAAAATAAAATAGCTCTCCTGGCTACAAAAACTGCTATGATTTACATTGAAAAAGCTCAGTAGGCCCCAAGACTATGGTAGAGCATTTGAATTACTGCTACATGCCACACTTCTTCAGCTTCATCTGTGAACTTCAGGTAAAGGCAGGGAAATGTCATCCTATTTAATTATCTATTTATATGTGTATGTGTTTTTCTCAGGAGAAACACATTATGGTGTACCTGCCACAGAGCACAGAGCCAGGACATAAAGTTTTATAATCATTTTTATCCTCTCTTCTTTAGATCCTCCCAAAAATATTCTTATACATTATTTTTCCATTTTATCTTCCTAATGTTTTTTCCTCCTCTGCCAGCCATAGTGGGATTATCTACCCTGTTCCTAATTTTTTTATTAACCAGACATGTTTTTGTACATTGTTACAAAGAGGTTGTTTTGCAATCTTCTCCAGCACTACACTTTTGTAGATGTAAATATTTTTTTCTGTCCTGGCATTCTTTAAACCTTCTTAAAATGTCTCTAACTGACATCACCACATTTTTAAAGTGCACAGAATGCTAAGTGGGGGCATTTGTTTGCAAGTATGTTTTATAAATACATTTCTGTGCATGGAGAAATGGGTTTTTTTCTTCCATTATTACACATTTTTCATATAGGATACGATATGATTACATTTAGAGGGACCTGAGGGTCCAGTGTTTTAATTCCTAGTGGGTGCTAGTGAATTCTAGGGAATGTGCAATCAGAAAAGACCAAAGCTTTTAATATACTTCATATAAACGTGTGGTTACTGAAATACATATGATTTAGTTCAATGTGAAATTACTACTTGATTGAATGGCATACCTGATTTTATCTATCTTTAAGTAAATGTTAGGAGATCTGGAAAGTAACCTATGAAATGAGGTTAGGATCACTGAACTGTTTTAGATAAAACTGGATGGAATATTAGATTAAAGCAAAAGTTTTCAGTCACATTGTTCACTAGCTGGAAAATCAATTTTTGCATGACCTAAACAATCTCCCAGTGGGGAACTAAGTTCAGAAAAAAAAATTCCTTCTGGAAAATTGAGGATCTTATAATATTCTTTTTCATATTTCTTGCAGCACATTCAAAGTGAAAATATTTTCTCTTCAAATCCTCATTTTAGATCATGATAAACAAAATTAAAATTTAAGAAAGAGATACCCAGTACTAATAGAAAAGTGCAGCTTTAAATTCTAAAAAAAAATGGTTTCGATTTTTCTTTCATCTAGTGATGAGTTGGAGGAGGAAAGCACCTTATGCAAACTATGTTTTATTTGTTGCTGGCTGGTTTATGCTTTCAGTCACTAGCCCAAAATAATCAATTACTTCTGAAGTTCCATCTTTCCAAGAGTTATGATGAAAAACAGGTTAACATATATAAGACTTTCATTAATTATTCCTACAACCATGGACTTCTGTGTTCATACAGAATTTGGAAAACTGCAGGAGGAAAGCTGACTGTCTTGCTTTTAAGTATGGAACTAGAAGGAGGTGTTTGAGAAACTCATGAGGTGACTCATTTTTACTAGACACAGAGAACCTGTCAAAGCTGACCAAAATAAAAAAAAAGAGCCATCAACACCACCAACAAAAAAAATACCCACCCCAAACCCAAAACATTGCAAGACCTTCAGAGAAATATTCAGAAGGCCTTATCCTGCTGTAACTGATTCCTGAGCTTCCCAGCTGTTAAGATTCTGCCACCTTTGATGAACTTGTTTCACATGAGCAGAAAGAATCTCCTCCTGTCTACCTCTCCCAAGAAGAATCACCTGTAGGGAAGAATATATAGTGCTGGGTTGTTTTATGTTGGGTTTTCTTGGCAGGAAGTTCAGGTTAATTATTCTATGTGTTTTATCACATTCCTCAGGAAAACAAATGCCATTTTAGAAAGTGTTCTTGGTTCTTGATTCTGAAGTGATTTTAAAAATGCTATAATAAGAAGTCTGTTTCTTTAATCTTCTTTTTGTGTTTTTGTCCAACTAAATACATTGTTTTGGCCACTGGAAAAAAGAGAGAGAGAAAAAATCAATAACAGGAGTTCATCATATAATTTCCTCGTCAGTCTACTGAGAAATTAATCTACTCAGAAATTAGCTGTCAGGTTAAAAACAAAAGAAACAAACAAAAAAAAAACCCACAAACAAACAAACCCCAACCAACCAATGGAAAAAAACCCAATGTGCATTCACAATGGGACAAAAAAAACCCCAAGAAAAATAACAAAACAAAACACTGGAAGAGTTTATCTGGGGCTTTGCTGTTTATACCCTTGTGGCTGTGAATCTGTAGAAGTGAAAAGCACTTTGACATTTCATGGTAGCGATGGTGTCTACATAGTCCTGTGAAGACATCTCCAGCAGCATGTTCAAGGCCGAATGCCTCAGATGTCTGCCTGCTGTGAAATTCTGGGAACTGTCAGGCAAGCACATCACCTGGCATGCTGAGAGTTCACAGAGGATATTTTTGGTGCACCTGCCCCTGTTGTGCTGGAAATAGGAACTGGTGTGAACAGCATGGCTGAAGACAGATGCGAAAGGCCCCTGGTGGTCCTTGTGGCTCCCTTCCAACTCAGATTATTCCGTGATCTGTGAAACTCCTCCCTCCTAGGGCTGTGCGCTCATGGAGCACAGCCACGGAGCACAGACCATGTTCCTGGAGAAACCCTGGGCTGTACCACTGATACGATCCAGTTTAAACCCAGAAAAGCAAAGCAAGCTAAGTGTCTGTGCATAAACCAGAAAGAATTTAGAAGTTTCAAAATATTCCCAGAAATGAGATTAAAACCAAACGAGGTTAGATGTTGATGCCAAAAAATGGATGCATTTTATTTAATAGTAAAAGAGGCAAAGAGAAGGGAAGAGAAAAGAAAGAAAGAAATGGAAAAAAGAAGTGTTCATGGGGGGTGGGGGGACAGGGAGCGGTGACAGGGGTTAGGTGGAAGCGTATCACCCATCCGAGGGTCCCAACAAGGTCTCGTTGCTCCCCTCCATCTGCTCTGCTGGTGGTGAGGGACTCCTGTCTCCACCGTGGCCACGCTGCCACACGCCACCACACCACACGCCAGAGAGTGCAGAATCCCGTGGATTAATGTACGCTCTGGGCCAGGTGGGAACGCCCACGTGCCTCCTCTTGCAGGGGCTGGCTTGACACACTGTCCCTTGCAACACTGAGGGTCTGTTGCCTCATCTCTGGTGCAGGGTCTGGGGACCCCTTTGGGGGGCCCCTGTGATGGGCCATGTCACCCCTTCTGCTGTGGATAAGCTTCTCCCCCTGGGTGAGGGCCCCTCAGCTGGGCTCCTCTGCACAGTGGAGGATGGGCGGTCACTGCGCCTCTCACCAGAGGCGTTTCCAACACGCACCCAAAGCCTCTCCTCCCTCCACCCTTTGGTGCAGGGGGTCTGTTCGAGCCTGGCAGCTGATAGCCCTGGGGCTGTGGTCTCCACCTTGGAGGCACTAAGCCTGTGCTCTGTGAATGTCCCCAGCTCTGAGTTGATGCTTTATCTTATCTTCATCATCGAGTGGTGTAAGGCCTCAGTCAGGGCCCCATTCAGGGTGCAGTAGTCTTCTCTGCAGCTTTTGTAACACAGTTTTAAAAGTCCTTCAAGAAAATGTTTAAGTCATAAATTGTAATATTTCAGTCTCTGACAACCACCCTTTGCCTTACTGGGCAACCCTGGCACTGTGGCAACACCAGGGCAACACTGCTAGAGCAGTGCCTTTTACAGGTACTTTTCCTACTGCCCTTACCACAGAACAAACATGACACAACCACTTGGGACACCTGAACCTTGCCCTTCTCATCCTCATCAGCTGAGCCCAAACCACGGAATCTTAATAGTTTCAAGCAGTTTTCTTTCTGGCAAAGAGCTACAGAAAAGTTTAATCATTATGGTCTTCCCTGAAATGCAAGCAGTCCCTCTTTATCTAAACTGGCAGACTGTTTTTATTTTTCCTTTTATTGGTTTAATGACATATTAATTAATTTTTAAAGTGGTTGTATCTCTTGCATGTTTTAGTGGTTCTTTAGATGTTTGTGAATCTAATCTGATCACAAGTTAGGTGGTCCTCATATTCCAGGCCAGATTCTGCAAATTGGTTTAATTCACAGTAAGTATTTACGCACCAGGCTAAGAGGCTGGATTTTCAAAAGAGCTCAAGAAGCTAGATGGTGTAGATGCTTAAAATTCCACCACAAATGATACAGCAGTAAGATGTTGAGAGTTCTCTAGTTTTCAAAACAACATACGCAAAAAAAAAAGTTACTTGTCTTGGTAAGAGAAGAGAGAATTGGAAAAATCATCCTATATTTGCAGACACTAATTCCTGGAAGTTGCACTGCAAATACTCCTGGATTGATTGTTCAATATATTCAGTGAAAACCCAATTCTTCCTATCAGTAATACAGAACTGCAAGTCTTGTGTATTCTGCTGGCAGAGAAAGTTTATCTGCCTTTGTTATCAAGTTTTCTAGATTTTACTTTTCAGAATTCGAGTAAAACTTGTTTTTCAATCCAAAATAATGTTCAGGCAAATGCATTATCACTTCTAGTTTAATTGGAGGCCAGCATGTCTGGTTGGCTTTGTTTGATGGATTTTTCAGTTCCTTGAAGTTACAGGGGTTTGTGATGTCTTTTACTTGTAAGTAAAGGCACAGCCAGCTTTTTTCCAGGCCTTGTTATTCTATTATAAAGTTACATAAAAGAGTCAGTGACTATTGGTAATGAGCAACAATCAATACTGCTGTGTAACCAAGTCACCAGCTTCTGCTTCCTATCTTTTCATTTTGTCTTCAAAGTCCCCTTCTCTCTGCAAGTATTCTGCTTCTGCTAAATAGCTGCTGGTGTTGAGTGGATACAGAAACAGTGAGGTTGGCCCTACAAGGTCATACGGATCTCTAACTCATCCCTGTGAGGGCAGGGCTTTAGCATAAGCCATGCCCAAGGTACTGGATTAGGTTGCACTTGGGATCATAGGCCAAAAGGGTCCTGGTAGTGGGCTACATGAGTAAGGAAAAGCTGTGCTACTACTGATGCTGGCTGGAGATAATGACTCACTTCTTTCCAAGCATGATGCACCACAGTCTGATGTGGTTTGCAGCACTTCCTGAGAGACCCATGGGTATTATGCTAACCTTAAGATAAAAATTGAGAGAATGGTTCTTCAATTCCACTTACAGATGGGAAGGTTTCAGCTGTGTATTGAGGAAATATGTTACTTCCACAAAGCGGTAGCATTAAGGAAAGGTCTCCATCAAGCATCTAAAATGCCCCGTATGCAGCTGGGAAAGAATGAGGACTGGAGAAATGGAGAGGAAATGTAGAAAACTGAGTCAGGAGATTTAAGACCAGAACTGAGCACCATATTTTTTCCCTTTTCAGCCAGTTAAAGAGATGATTTTGAAATCCCTAATTCCTTTTCATCTTTCCCCTTTTCCTCTTAAGAAGAATCAGTCTGTCTTGCATGCCCTGTTAGGAACTTTGTTCTGTTTCTTTGTAGTCTCTGGCACATTCAGGACCCCTGCCTTTCATTCTTATAGGTGACATTAACAGCCATTTGTCAGGAATCTTTCTGTAGTGACATCCTCACAGAAACACTGTAAGGAGTCTGCTGCTCAGGCGAGAATTACCAAGCAGCACAGAAGGCAAGCATTTCAAAATGGAGTCAAAGCTGTAGCGAAACATTTGCCTCAAGCTAAAATAAGCCAGGTAGACTAGAACTAAAACAATCACATGGTGCAGACACATGCTGAGTACATGTAGCATTGTTATTTTATCATAAGATCGTCCCCACTTCATAGTGTAATGTAAAAAAAAAAAAGCATGAGCTATGCAGCACTACCATTCTCTACTCTCGCATGGCACACTGACTACCTGTACTGGCTCAGGGCTCCCCCGCTATCATCCTGGTACACAGAAAGCCACTCAGAAAGACTCATCATTTAATATGCCCACATTCTATATACTCACTATCTTTCTGATTTCAGTAAGATTTTTAATTTTTTTAAAATTTATTTTAAAGCCTCACTGCTTTGTTTCTCTCTCCTCTTTGTTTTTAACCTAAACTATTGGCTATAGGAGTTTTCTACAAAGTGCCCAGCAACGTAGCACAGGTGAAGCATGCTGAGCTCCAGCTGAAATCAATAAGAGGACTTTTCCTAACAACAGGAACCCTGGCATGCACTTAGGAGCCTGTGAACTGGATGGTGGCTTTTAAACCAGAGACCTGGTGTCAAATTCCTCACAGGCAGTGGGAGGGTAAGATTTTAGTCTCCATCAAAAGCTCTCTCCTTGTCCTGGGTGTGGACCTGTTGAGTGGGTGGTGAAAAGGGAAGAAAGGCCTGTCACTTCTCCAGATTTCCGTAAGCTTCCTGCTTCCCCTTCATGACAGAAACAGTAAAAGAATAGTTTCTGAATGACCTAAAATATAGGAATTGCTCTTGTCTGACCTCCCCAACTGGCTGGTTCAAAGGAGGAAAACTGTACAACTGAGAGATGTCAGAAGGGTAGATGAGGTGGTTTTTCTTTTTTGATTGGAAGTATAGAGACATAATAGCACTTGAGCATATATCTTTCTGAATTATATTAGCCCTGGGGAGAAGGACTTGTACAGTCTTACTGTGTACATTGTTTTAATTGTGCAGCAAAGGAGGAAAAAATGTATATAAATACCTACCTTTAACACCTTTAACCCTGCTGGTCATATATAACGAGATCCTATCATTAGAGAGCAATTGAACTTGTTCTGGTCATACTCTACATATATGAGAGTAGTAGCTGTTTCTATGATTCCCATTCTTAAATGTTCCAGCAGTACCTGAAAGGACTCAAAGTTCAGTGTAAATGTTATGTGCTGTCTGCTCTATGTTGATATTGGGTTTGCATATTCCCCTGTAGCAAAGTGAATAATTAGCACATGAGAAGTCATTATTTTTAATAAACAGCCTACAGTACAGATTGTTCAACATAAACCTGTTGGATCTGTATGCCCAGGCAGCACATATAGTCATTGGGGCCATGGCCTCAAGAACTCTGATACAGATAGGATAAGGGTGGTTGCTAAGTGCCTGGAAATCTGGAACCTTGGAGGAAGAGATGATTCTATAGTTGTGCTTCTGCCTCAAATTCACCATTGATCAAATTAGCTGTAGGGGATTCTCTGCCTCTGGATGTGCTGCCAGATTAGTGACATTCAAAACAAAGGCTCTGAAGAACAGTAGGCAGAGCATAGTCTCATATGCCCTGCCATGAGAGTGGAGTTTCCTATCCATTCTAGTAAGGATGATTGCAATAATGTCTGTCTCAAGTTCTTCTTCCAGGCAGACTGAACATGATCCAGTGAACCTGTCTGTGTAAACTGATGCAGACCATCTTGTCACACGGGAAAAGGTAGTCTAGTTTAGCAGAGGAGGCAGTGCAGCACCCTTAGAAAAAGTTTCCTAGTAAACCCTGTAACAGAGCTCGATTTGGCTGAACAGTTGGTCTCTAACCCTCCTTTGACCTCCTCGAGAAGAGGTGAGGATCTGGCTTTTCATACAGGTGTTATTGAGAGGAGGGGATGGAGACTGGAGTCTACCTGCCTGGCAGGCCACCAATAAAGTTCACTCTCTGAGTGCCAGGAGGGAGAGCTGACTATCAAGAGTAGGATGATGACCTCTTTTAAATTAGTTTACAGTGGTCCAGGTAACATTAATAAAGATGTTTTAGCCCCTGAACTTCTTGCTACTTAGTGATGAAAGGAACAAAAGCACCAGCAAATTTAAAGATCACCCAGAGTCGGAAGAGTCACCCTCACTGAGTTCGTATTTGCCCAAATATGGGACACGAGGAGGGAGGAAGGGTATTATGGGATAGCAGTGTGGTTCAAAAGAAAGACATTAATTAAGATGAGTCCTTTCCTAATAGGAATAATGGGGTTGAATTTCCTTTTTCTTGAAGATGCAGCTTTCCAGAATCTGTAATGGACTCTTAACAGCTGCACTGGATGATCCCAGAGGTCTTTTCCAACTCAGACAATTCTGTGATTCTTAGACTCTTTCTTTCCATCTGTCATGCAGTTATCAGATGAAAGGATAGTTGCCTGGAGCTTGAAAGTGGAGCTTTCTTTACCTTAGAAGTACTATTTCTCACTCCTCTTTGTCATTTTTTGAATCACTGCAACATGCAAAACTGCTAACCTTAGCTCTCCTCCTCCTAATTAGGTAACAGCATTAAAACTCTTTATTAATGCCACCCCTCCCGGGTGGCTGCAGATATATATATTTTCACGGAGTAATTGCTTTCTGGCCCTCATTTTAATTGGTGTCCGTGGGGGGCCTGTGGAATTCCTCGGCCTTCATCTCCCACTGGCTCATTGTGCCCGTGACACAAATTTAGAAACGGGGAATTGCTTTCCAGATCTGCATCAGAAAGAAAATGTAAGTGAGGGGGAAAAAACTAACGATAGTTAGTAGATGAGATCTAAGAAGAATTAGACTGGAAGAAAACAAAGCCTTTCACTTTGGTTCCTTCTTTTACTGGGAGAAAAAAAATGTGAAAAAGTTTTCTGGCATTTCTGCTTTCTGTCTTTTGTCTAACGTGGTGCAGCTTGTAACTAGGTTAACCAGATCCTGAAGGAATGTAAAGACCGTTTAAAGCAAAGCTTAATTAAAACCTATTTTGCAAACGTGACCCACAGCTTTCTAGGTCCTCGGAGTCTCAGGCAAGGAATGTAACCCAAATATGAAAGGAATTGCGTCTTCCAATTCAGACTTTGTCAACTTCAGCTCCAGAAAAAATATTTCAGCTTTATTGAAAGTTCATATTTTGTTGAAAATGGACCCTTTTAAAGGCACTGAAAGAAATCATTTGCCTGAAGAAAACATTTCTGTCAGAGGAACTCCAAAAACGCAACAGGTTGGAAGAAGAATATATGTTCATGCTTGATTACACAGAATATAGTCAGGAGGGTTTTATGCATAGAGACAATTCTTGGGTTTATGCTTAGACTTTTTGAGATGTGTGCTTTGGCTAGATATTTCAAATTAAATGAATAGCAGTAAAATGGTAATTGTATTGTTCTTATATGTCTTCAGAGTTAATATATACTAAGATGAATGAACTAATTCATATCCATCCAAGCTATTGTTTCAGGCAGTAACTGCAGACACTTCTACTCTGTATAGTGTTCCAATTAATGTTTTCTACATTATAGGCACAATCATAAGGACTGGAAACTATAATTTTTCAAAAAAGTGTGCAGCTACAACAGCATGAAAAGAAATTCTGTCTCATTTCAACATTTTAAAATAAGTTTTGTTCAATTCTTTTTGTATTAACACAGAAATAACTTCATAAAACTGCAGATATATAATTGCCTCCTTTGGATTTTTTTTCAACATCTCACAGTTTTGACAGTTTTCAATTAATTCCACTGGAACTTAAGATACATCCTTCATTCTTCTTACTCTTTTTTTCTCTGTAAGTCTAGTTACTGGAGCAGAGTTTCACCACAAGCTAAAAATTCCCCAGTGCCACACACACACAGACAGACAAGGTTCTGCACCTGAGTGTCAGTCCATGGTAATTGTGGTACTAGTGTTTTGTTTCTTTTCTCCAACAAAAGGCTGATTACTGTTGCCAGCTCTGTGCACAGTTGGGTCTTTCTAAAGAGGACAGTAGCTCCTCATCACGTCTATCTAATTAGGCTGATTGGTTCACAGTGCAGAGCCAACCTGATTGAAAGGTGTGCTTGGCTCAGTGTCCTTATTTCTAACTGCTTTTTTTTGTGTTAAATGAACCTTTGCTGAGGCCCTTTGTGAGCCACTCTGCCAGCTTGAAGTAAAGATGCATGACCAGTGTAATGCTGAAGAAGTAAAACCTATCCTGCTGATTAGGTGTGGGTGAGCTATGCTACAAATACTTGGAGGTCTTAGTTTTAAGTTGTGGCTGCATTGAGAGAAAAAAACAGCCTTTGAATGGAGTTCAAAGATTAAGGATTTGGAGAGACATTCACAAAACAGGGATCTAAACATGGAGATTAGTGCAGGCTGAATTCCCTCCTTTTCCACTTAAATGTAGTTTGGCTATCCCAGATTGCTTTAAATCTGTTATTGTAGAAGGTATAAACAAAAAACCCACTATCCTTGTTTTAGGGGCTGTAAGCCTACAGCTGCTACAGTTTTAGGCCCCAATTCTTGCAGCCCTTTCATAACCCAGTCATCCTGTTCAATTCTCCTCCAGGGCCAGAGACATTTGCTTAGGACCATTGACCACAGAAATGCAGCTTCCAGTGTTGCATGAGAAATAGATTTTTCTAGTAGGAGTATCATGAGAACACGAGGAGGCTGATGATGAGTTACACTGGAGCAGCAAGAAGCATGAGACAGGGCTGTGCCTGGAATGAGCTGTCTGACTTCTGTGCTGCAAGGCCAGGAGGGAAACGGGAGAGAAGGAGGCTGCATAGTGTGAAGCAGAATTCAGATGTTGGTTAATCTTTTATATCCTAAACTTAGAGATGTTTAGATTCATGAGATTTATTCACCCCATAGTGGTGGCCCAGGAGCTAACTCTCTGTTGCCTGTAATTTTTGTAATCAAAATAATTATTTCAGCATACCATGCCTAGAAAAGCACTTGCAGCATTCATATATATATATAGATATAGATATATGTCAAATTGGATTTTGAACTCTCCTAAATGTGCAATTGCTCTACTCTCAAAGAAACTATGGCTCTTATATTACAGCCTTCAACTTATCCATTGACTTTGACAAGCAGTCACAGGAATGCTGTGCTATTTAATATGGGCTGTGAATTTAATATGGGCAAATGTTCCTTTTTGTTGAACCTTGTGATGCAAATGTCTCTAAATATCTCTAAACCTGAAACTATCAAGTGCTCTACTGGGTTCAAGTTCTACGGTTAAGTAACAGTTAATGTCAAGTGCATCAAATTTTGCAGAAATCATGTTCCTCTAAAACAGATGAACCACCTGACAGATTTACATCAAAATCACAGGCACTTTTTGCAGTTTCATTTGATTGCATGCGAGAGTGTTTCATAATCTGATGTTCTGCTGTGCAAATTTAGAGTGCTGCCATTAGCTTTGAAAGCATTGCAGTAAATCCACCATCCATGTATCTGACCCAGCAAAACTAAACTCCACATTCCTTTTCAGAAACTGAGTTGTTAATATTCTGCTCTTTTAACTTTGTTTATTCTTAAGGGATCAAAAAAAAAATCAATTTTTTTCATTTTGGAAGAGAAGGAAGATGTCACAGCTGAAGCACTGTGCAACATTTGATCCATTTTCCATTTCAAATGTACGTTGGTATGTACAGCTGACATCCACGAAGAATTTTGCATTGAGAATTAAAAGCTCATTTGAACACAGTATTCTCAGTGCATTACCTCCTTTTATAGAAAGACCACTACTCATGAGTAGTTGTCTAGAAAAAGTCTTACTTCAGACACACGTCAGATAAGAAATCAAAGCATTTCCACAAGCACACTCCTTCTTCCTGTCATGCACCCACAAGACTTGACGAAGCTGTAATGACTCAGGTTTGAAAGGGCTTGTCCACATCATAAATGTTAAACACTGAAGATATTTGTCTGAAGAGATGAGATAAACTGTGCACAACTCTTGCAGTCAAAGGCCAAGGTAGATTGTGGGTGGGAGAGGGTAGTTTGCACTGGTCTGAGAGTGAGGGAGTTAGGAGCTGTGTTTGGTGTCTCAATAAGTATTATAGGTATTAGTCTTCATGCCTACATGGCTTAAGGCATTACAGCTGAATATCTGGGCTTAGGGAAGGCTCAACAGTCTGATAGGATACATTACATTGTTGAATTAGAATTTCAAGGAATAAAAAAAGACCTCTTCAGTCTGAATAACAGATCTTCATGCTTGCATCAAGCTGAAACAGCCAATGAGCCTATGGTGCATAGGTGTTCATTTCTAATAAATAGGAAGCAGTTTTTCCTCTCACCTCCATCAGCTAATCACTGACCAAACCCTAGCTTTCTCCTAAACATGTTTTTAAATCTGCCTGCAGTCCGTTCCTGAGTCCACATGGTGTGAACACAGACACACAGGTTCTGTCAAACACATTGATAGACAAATCACCCTGTAACTCCATGGTCTTTCATTCCCCACCTGGGGAAAATGGGAAAACCCTCAAGCAGCAGCTCAAAGGGACATGCTCACATACCTTTAGAAACTGTCCCCCAAGAAGGCTTACAGTTGATGGATTTCTTCTAGATCTCCAGTGAGTCCTTAACAAAGGCCAGGATACCAGCAGTGCACTTGCTGAGCAGCAATTCACCTCCTCCACACTGGGAAAACTTATCCTGCTGGTTATCTAAGATGGCAACCATGCTGCTTTACATCTGCCAATAAATCCCAATAGAGATTTGTACTTGTAGTATAACCTGAGTGAAAAAATAGTAGGTTAAATTTGTTGGAGAGACCTGGCAAACCATTTGTTAGATAAGGCCCCCAATATCAAAGCTACTGTTGTGGAGAATATATAAAATATTTACATGTCCAGGACAGATAGTGCAATGAGAGCTGATAACTAAGGTGACTAATTAAAGCAGAAAACCCATGCTTCCTGAATTAACATATAACATTTGAATGGAATTAATAGGAACCCCTGAGGCTGAAATAGGGACATGGCTTTTAAACTGTGCTGAAATGCACTGGAATAGTTACACTTCTTTGTGAGACAGACTATATAGAAAAATACAGAAAATAGGAATGTGTGTGCTAAAAACAGGGACTGTCCTTTCTGCATCGGAATGTCTGACAGCTAAAACAAACTGGTTTGGCTTTGTCGTTTAAAATAGTGACAGATATTTTGTGAAGTTGTTCCCTTGTGGATAGATTCTTACAAAATGAGAGCAATGATTCCATTAATTTGTGTCTCCTCTGTGGTCCCAGGTGATGTAGTTAATATAGTTTCTGTAATGTCAAGTTAATACTTGTTCCTCCTTTTGGTGAATTCTTCTACAAACTTGCCCTCAGCTCATATTATACCCTCTGCTAGTAGAGAAGTTGAAACTTGGGAACAGAGATTTTAGGCTTGATCTAAAATAAAATTTATAAGATCTAAAAAAATGAAACTTCCACATATGTCTTCAAATGCAAGTTGGTTTATGGCTCCCCTGCTTTCCAGTGGGGGGCCAACCCAATGCCTGGACATTTCACAGAATTTTCCCTCTTCTTCCATTCACTTTTGTTTCTATTTTCTGTGTGAAGAGCACAGTCCCACAGCATCTCGACTGAAGAGGATGACAAGGTATTTCAGCTGGAGACAGTGAGACAAAGTTGCCAAATGCAAATGTGCTGTTGACGTGGATAGTGTTTCCCAAGGGGCCTGGTCCTTAGCCCAGGGAGCCTCTAGGCGGAAGATGGAAAGAAGTAATACTCATCATCAGAATATCTAACTTATTTCTTGAAACAAGCTGGACATCTATGCAGAGAAAATGTATGCTTTCAGGGAGAAATTTCACCTTAACTTTAAATACTTTTTTAAGTATTAATCATAATTGATGAGCTTAACTATTCAACAGAGCAGTTATTTGCATTCTTCCATGCCTTTAGGAATTTTTGAGTGGTCTTGTCAGAGATAAAATGAACACTGGTGTAAAACTCTGTCTCACAAAATAATGTTGTATGTTTCAGGAGATGCTTCTCTCACAAGGATGGAAAGAAAAATATAATTAGCATAATTTGGTACAATCAGATGGTACAAAAAGGAATGGGAAGGGGTAAGCACTTGAGAGTAATAAATCTAAGGATTTTATTTTCTATTTTTTCATTCCACTTGGGAAAAAAAACCAACAACATAGTTAAAACATAGTCAGAATTGATGCTGATCACTCTGGCTAACATCTCAATGAGTTAAAACTTCAGGGATGTTTGGCTGTATTCCAGTTTTTTTCAGTTCTGTGCTCTTTTAGGAATTTTAATTTTTCTTGGATAATTAGATCTCTGACATTAGACGCATATAATTAACAGGGAAAATGGCTTGCATGCTGACTATAATAGCACTGTCTGATCTGTTTGCCAGATAACTGTTATGACCTGGTTTTTTGGAATCATTTTATTCCCACAGATAGCAGCAGGCATGCCTAACTGGAACCACTTCAATTTGTTTGAAAGGATCAAATCCTGGGACCTTTTACTGATTTCAGTGGTCCCAGGATTTTGCAGGCATCCTGAAAATTTCCTTTTAAGATAATCCTTCAAAATATTCATTTTTTTGCTAGTTGAATGTGAATGACTCCCCCATGTCAGTAGAATAATAGGACTGAAACTTCATGTGCAAAGCATTGCTCAGAGATGTTTCTTAAAATTGTCACAGAAGCTTTTACTGTAATTTTCAAAATGTGCCTCTCTGGGTGTGAGGGAAATGTGTTCTCTTTAAACTAAAATATTAGCTTTATCTGTCTGTTGTTAACCAAAGTTCAGGACTTGAGTGTCATTCATGTCTTTTGGAAACTTGTCCCCAAGTCTTTTTTAATAGCCTATTTACCAGCTGCTAAATAAACAGCACCTGACAATAAAGGACTGGAAAAAATGTTTTCAGCTGCTTGTTTCTATGTCTTTTATGCTATTTACAACTTACTTTTTGCATTTAGATCAGATAAAGTTTTGGTTCACTAAAATAAAGCTTTCACTCCTGATTTTTTAAGAAGTAAAAAATATGGCTAAGAGGCGAGTGAAGCCAGCACCATATTTCTTTTTATTTTGTTTCTGAGCATGAGGTCTAGGAGAAATTTTTAGGCGACTAATAATAAAAATTAAAACAAAACAAAACAAACAAACAAACAAAAAAATACCAGCCAGAAAAATAGGCCTAAAGTGTTTTGGACCAAAGTGGTGGTAGAATTTTCAGCTGAGTGCTTGATTATGGTCCAGCTTTTTTGGTCTAGGCCACAGGAAGGCAGGTTTCACATCTGTGGCATAAGAGAAAGGTCCATTAAGCATTTTTGAAAAATCCTGGGATGATCTGAGTACATTATTACAGTTCATGGAGAAATGGCTGTTAAGATATGTTCCAAGCTTATAATTCCACTGGGTGCAATGGATTAAAAAAATAGATCACAAAGAATTCAAAACCTTTACCAGCTATCTGCAGCTAAAGCACGTCATCCACATCACTCCGTGTCCTTTGCTTTTCTATGTGGAAGATAAAAACATATTTCCTACACAAAGATCACATAAGAGGGTCAACAAATACAGAGCAGAATTTTTTTTCTAAATCAGATTGTTCTCTACTTTTGATGTATGGAGTCCTCAGTGCAGTGATTCTTTTCCCCCATCTCTCCTGAGCATAACTCCCTATCATTCAACGTCTTCAATACATGAAGCCACTACTGTGATAAGTATGCAGCCTGTGAATGTACGTGGATGGGTGTGTACATATAATTACTGATTAGGTTCCATCTTTTCATTTCAATGTCTTTGCTTAAGCTATCAGGTTTGAAAACAACAGTGGGCTTCTTTCTAAAAAGAAAAATGGTTTTCTACTTCTTCCTCCAGTTTCTAGTAACCAGTGCAGAACAGAATTCTGTTCATCATATCAAACTGAGAGGAGGGGAGCAGCAATGGGAAAATTTTGGTGATAAAATATTTGAACTACGGTCATTTTATTGCACAAGTTAGATTTACAGCGCCACTGGGATTGAGTAAACGCGTATCCACTTTTTAAAATGATTGTTTGTTTTGTGTAAAATTTAAGACCAGACAGATTCCCAAACTATCTACTAGTTGCTGTACAAGCCCAAAATAGAACAATACCTAGCTGGAAGAGCTCGCAATTTACATAAAAATTTTCTGTGTTTGCAGAAGTTCATATCAGAGGGCTGATCACATCACCTCCTCTATATTCCAGTTTGATTGCTAGAACTTTCCTTTTCATATTTTCCTGTGAATCAAACCCTTTTTCTGACAGAAAATATCTTTTCCTGATGTCTCATCTCTTGAATGTTGAATGTGGACTGCAGAGTCAGCTAGATTTCCTTGTGTCTGGCCTTCCAGAGGAATGCCCTAGTTTGAAACAATCCCTTACATTAGGAGATGATGGGTATCCCTTCTGCTATAAAATTCTGCTTTCTTTAGTTGTTGGTCTATTGAGTTTACGAAAGTCCGACAACCTGCACTCAGTTCTGTTAGTTCTGCTTTTGGCCAAATTTCAACCATCCTGATGCTCATTTCTCAGTAATCTTTTCTTTCCTCATGGTCCAGGTAAAGAGGCTAAAAAGACACAGAAGTATTATGGATTAAAAATTAAAACAGAATTTTAAAATTACGGAGATATATTACTTAAATCATCATTCATGTAACTTTAAGTGTCTCAGTTATCTTACCAAAATCATTTTGACCAATTACATGGATAAATCTCCAACTTACTTCAGTACCCTGCTTATTCAAAGTCTGAAATCATGGACCTCAGTTATTAGGCATGTGAATTTTTTAGATACCCCTTTCCATGGAAACAGCAGGAGAGATCCAGCTCTTACTGTGTCTGATGTGCAATGCCATACTGCCTGAAGAATTCAGACAGCTTCTGAGACATCAGAATGACAATTATTGACAGGTTTTACAGCAGGTGGTATGACTAACAAACATAAGGAAACCTTGAGCGAGTCTTTCTTGATTCCAATGAAAAATATAAATAGTTATGAATGAGGAAGGTAAAGACACTCATACTTTGGAAAATTTCCCCCTAATTTTTCTTTTATTTCTCCTCTTTTATGACATTTGCTCTTCTAATATCCTGAATATCTTTGCTAGTAAAATCATTTGCTCTTGCAGCTGAGCTTGACCCCTTTGAATAATAAGAGGCTGTGATATGTAACTCTCAAAAGAAGTGATGGCTCCAGGATGCTCTGTGTCAAGATTTCAAATGGACACCAGTGATCAAATCCTCTCCTATTGCTTTAAACATCAAGATGAAACAACAGTTTGAAATGGAGAACAATAAAAGTAGGTGTTATTTCTATGGAGAAACCAAGTTTTAAAGGTCCTCAACTACAATACTTAGTGGTTTAAATACTACTTGTATTCTTAATACTAAGATCTGATTTTTTCTATGTAAATTGACCTGAATACTATAAAATGGTACATTTCATAGGCTCATGGGATTGTGATAGTCTTCTCTTTATTAAGAAGACAAACTTACCTTTCTATTATCAGTTTTCACTGAGCTCTAAGACTTTTTACTGTTTCAAATAAAACAATACAAATAATTATAGATAACCTCTTGTAGTGTTTTTAAAGTTCATGTTTTGCTCAATTAAGATTTTATTTCCGTTTCTATTTTGAATTGGTAAATATGTGGAGAGCTAAAAACCCAGCTACCATCAATATCTTTCAAATTTTGCATCTTATCAAGAATCATGGAATAAACCAAATATACTTGGTCTGCAAGGTATTCACCTTTTCATCTAATTTATAAGGGACTGAACAATTACTTTCTTGATTCTTGTTTGAGAGCTGTGATAGATCTTTATAGTAAGTTACATAATTGTGGGCAACCCTCATCATACACACTTCTATTCCAGTTGACACATGCACTAATCTGATAGAGTGAAATGTTAATCTTGATAATAATTTCTTCTATTTCTACAAAGCTTTTCATTCTTTAATGTCCAAAGGCATTTGAAAGATTTGCTGTGCACTACTGAGTTCTACAAACCCTGTAGAAAAGCCCCCTGTCCTGACCAAGGTCATCAGCACATTGAGAAATCTTTTTTTCTTCCAAAGCAAAATATGTTAGTGCAGCAGTTGCAGGTTTGCAGTCAACAGTGAGGTTCATTTTGCATTCAGCATGCATGTTTGTGCCTAAATATTACAGCGATAAGCGTGCTCTAACTACCTAAGACAGGAAATACTGTGCATGCACAGCCTGTTAAAAATTGGTGCATACCCGTAAGATATCTAAAGAAAAAAAAAGCAAACTATATAGATGATAGATTAGATATAGATATAGATATAGATGATATAGATGATATAGATGATAGATATAGATATAGATGATATAGATAGATATAGATATAGATATAGATATAGATGATATAGATATAGATATAGATATAGATATAGATATAGATATAGATATAGATATAGATAGATATAGATCCTTGTGTTCACCACCAGTTATGCTGGGAATGTTTGCCAGACCTTATTTGGATTCTATTTACAGTCTAAGCAAAACATTGCTCTCAATGCGTTTTCACTGACATTAGTTAAGAAATAGCTCATGAGGATGGTATTCAATACCAGAGCAAATGGAAAGAACAGGAACCTGAAACAAATCCAGTAAAACTCTGCAAGCTGTAATACCCAGCTCATGCCTGGAAAGGATAACAACCAGACAAAGGAATTTAAGGAGCAATTCAGGTCAAGGAAGGTCTAGGGAAGAAAGAAGTGATTGAAGCCCCCTTCTATTAAAAACCTTTCAGGAAAAAAAAAAAAAAAAAAGCCTGAGATCCGGCATGGTTACCCTGTTGGGGCTTCCTCCCACCACATCCTGGAAAATGCTGAGGATAAAAGAGACATAGACCTGGCTGAGATGGTATGATTTTGTGAGACCATTCTGACTGCTACTGAGAGTCACAAGGAAGAGTCTTAATGACTATCCCAGGAAACAGAAGTGAAGCAGAGTCTAGAAAGAGTAGAGAAGATTATGTTATTTATCATAACCCTATTATCTCCTTAGATTTTTTGTGGCATGGATACCCTGAAAGGGTTTAGTACATGGCTAAAACAGCACTGCATCAACCCATTGAACTAGTTCAGGTCATTCCTGTTATAGTCATATTGGATCAAATCAGTAAATGGCTATTAAAAGGCAGGAATTTCTAGGAGCATCTGTGAGTTGCAGGAAATGTTGCTACTGATTCTTCTTTTTATATCACATTCCTATAAAAAGTGAGAAGGAATCTTATTGCCAGCAGAGATGTAAAATCAGGTCGGGACTGTCGCTGGTTATTTAAAGGTATTGCCATGCTTTTTGTAAGACTGAACATATTACACGCTGTATCTTGGCTAAATTCCATCTTTTATAATTACATCCTCTTCTTCCCTTCTCAAACATTTCTCGCTGTCACAAGAGGATGCAGCATTCTTCATTTTCCTAGTCTAGATGCTGTGTAGCAGTGTTTCAATCTCATCATGACCTCCCTAAAAGATATATTCAAGCTACCCAAGATGCAGCGTGATCTCTGCATTGCTCCCTGTGGCATTGTTGTGGATGGAGGGAGAGAGGGCTTTGAAATTAATACTCAGGCAGAGATTCCGGTTTTTTTCCCGTTTAAGTACAAGCACAAATCTGTTGGTTTGGCTTCCTCCACAGTTACTCATTCGCTACACTCCCTGGAGCAGTGGGAGGCTTAATACTTTACCTCTAAAAAATACTTTGAGATTATTTAGTCAAAATGCAAACCACCAGTGTTCCATTAGTACTGGGAATGCTTTCAGAGCATTGACCAGCTTTTGCTTCCAGCTTGATGAGCTGATGATTGTAGCCCTGGGATGGCATTTAGATAAGCAGAATCCACAGGGATTTGTTAGTATGTTAGCTGCTCAATGAACTGCCAAGACTGTATAGTAAGCACAAGGGGTGTGTGATTATAAACAAAAAAGCCCCAGCCACGTGATACTATTTTATTCTTGTTTTCCCTGTGGGTACAGTGTTTGCTGGAGAGAAGAGCCCGCTAGCCTGTAATTTGGAAACATGAAAGATACTCTGGGCAATGGTCCTTGCAGTCTAGTAGCCAGCTGCGGGTGAAGCAGATATGTGAGAGAAGAGTCCAGTGAAGATATCAAGCAGTACATCTGGCCAAAAGCACCATGCCAAAAGTAAAATTCCCATCACAGATGGCACTAGATGGGTATCCTGTTGCCAGTTTCCACAATGACAAAGTCTATTCGACAAAGAAACAGAATTATTTCTCACCTGGAATGCTCACAAATTGGGCTGAGGGACTTGGGGTGATGCTGATCAAGTTTCACTGCAAGTGCCAGAACTACAACTGGGTTTTTTGTGTCTAATAGATTTCTGTGGCTCTCAGTCTGCATCCTCTTGGAAGTTGGACTCTCAGTGGACTTAATTCTGCTTTCCTTCAAGAGTCTGCTTTAGAGGAATCCAGGCTGCAGCAACCAGACTGATTCCTCATTGCTTTGTGAATTTCTAGAGTGGTACATAGTGATTTAAACCAGAGTCATCTATTAAGCAATATCATCCCTATGTGCTTCCTTAGACCCTCTTTGCTCAGAAGCACGGGATGGTTCATGCACCAAGCTGTGAATGCTGATAATTATATCTCCCTCTTTCTTTTTAACTTATTTTTTCTCTAGTAACATGGGAGTCTAAACAGAAATAAAATATTTGATAAGTACTGATTTCTTATCATTCCTTCAGTGAAATCCAGCACTGTGCATGTATATTTACGGCAGAGAGGTTCTCAAATATTTCAAAGGAATGTCCATACCCAAAAAAGCAAAAAAAAAAAAGGGAAGCAAAATACACAGCATGGGTCAAATCCCATCAGCTTAATCTTGCCACTGTGGAGGTCTCCAGCAGGTAGGACTTGGGGGTACAGCAAGTGTGTATTTATATATTCCTGGAGTCAGGAGCCTCAGGGATGCTCTTACCATGCTGGCTTCAGCCAGATCTTAGGAATAACTGCTGGAGTCCCAGCGTAGAGGGCTATGCCACACCATACCCTGTCACCTTTGTGTGTGGGACCAGAGAATGGGAGTGAAGGAGAGCAGACAAGACACGGCACCCATGCAGCCCAGCATCAGACCACCAGCAGAGGAATGCTTGGCAGGGACTCCAGGCAACGCTCAACAGCCTTTACACAGCGAAACAACTTCAGCTGGGGGCTGAAAATTGGTGCTCATGTTTTATTCATCCAAATTGCTTTTCCCCACTCCAGAAATCTACTCCTCTCTACACTACAGAAGCTGTTCAATTTCCTCTTGTTTAGCACTGTGCTGCAGTGCTCCCATTTCCACTGAGTACCTTCACGTAGAGACTGGTCGGCAGTAATCACAAGTCCAGCTTCTCAGGAGTAAAGTGTGGGTGAGAGATGTAGGTTCGTCTAACTTGGTCAGTCTGTTTTGTTATACTGAATATTAGATTTTCGATAGCCACCTCCTGTGGAAGGAAATAAAAATGTTACAAATCCAGTTTCTTTTCCTTTTTGCTTTTTTGGTAAAATTTTATGTTTGAGTCATCTTTCCCAAGCTAATTGTCAAGAAACTGACAAATCCATCGTGGTTGACAAGTGAGTAATTGGGAGAAGAGAGGGAGTGCAGCAGGTGTTAGTACTAATTTGGTAGAACAATTAGAGTAAAGAGTGGTATGATAGTCACTTACACAGTCATGACGTTACAAGCTCTTCATACAAAATGTGTGCAGGATTTTACAACGCTTAGAGAATTAATCATTAACCGGCCACTCCACAACCATTTCAAAGGTAACCTGCAAGTTCGCTGTGTTTGTGAACCTCTTAATGGGAAAGACCAGATCACAACACTAGTGGGGAACCAGACAAAATTTAGTTTTATGATTCTCACCTGTCAGGTTGCTGGGCACACAGAACAGTCCTCGCAGGGGGCAGATGCCATGCACTGGATATGGCTTGGCTGTTCTAGGCTGGACCATCAGGGAAGGATGCTACTGCCAGAGCTGGAGCACTCAATTGCTGATGCCCTGCCAAAATCTCCATTGACCACAGCTGCCCTAATTCTCCCAAACTGTGGCTCTGAGCAGTCCCTGTTCATTACTAAGAGGATGATTTTACAGCAAAGCCCAACTCTTACTTGTTGAGTGAATGAATGACCTTTGTACCTGGAGAATTCCTCTGGCTCTGAAGGGAGTGGTCTAAGACACTGCTGCATTTTAGAAAGCAAACCCTTGGAAATAAATTCTTCTACTTACCTGCCAAATCTGCCCCTCTGAGCTCTATATTTCCTTGCTTCAATCTCAGTTGTCACTGCCACTGCCTCAAGAGCAAGCAGTATTGTCGTTTAGATCCCTGTAATCGTGTTAGTGACTACAGGCCAAATAATAGGTTCTGCTGGCAGACCCTTAAGACACTCTTTTGTTCTGAAGTAGCTGTACCAATAGCATTGCAGCATTTCATCTTTATTGTCTGCTAAGGATTTTGGTATCTTATATGCTCTGTTTCAAAAACATAAAGATCTTTTCCCCATCTAAGTTCTACTCCTGAAGATTCACTGGGGATTCAAAGAAAAGCTGATTTTTTTTTTTCTGACTTCTGCATAGTTATTAAGAATAGAGAGGCTGCAGGGCAATTTCTGCTCTGGCTTTCATCTGTATAACCCCTACTATCTTGTAAACTTGCTTTCACTTTCACACACTGATTATTTGAGGTGAAGGGGGCCTGCAAGGCAGCTCCAAGTAGCAGTTGTGCTTCTAAGGGATGGGGCCAGAGCAGAATCTGGTGTCCTCTCCCAGAGCTACGAAGTACTAAAGATAATCTCTGACTCAGACTCCAGCAAATCACCTCCAAACACCTGTATAGATCCACTAAGCAACTCTTTTTTTTCCTTCTCACTTTCCAGGAAGTAAGTATTGCTATTAGAAACATGTTTGGGTTGTTTTTTTTTTGTTTTCTTTAAATGAAAGAGTCATCTCCACCAGCCATATGGAGTGGCTCCCGCTCAGCAAAGCACATCTGGTGGGAAGCATATCCATTCAACCTTTCACAGTACAGACCTTAATTCAGCAGGGAAGAGAGCTGACAGGCACCTTTGCAGCAGATTTAAATCAGAGGCAAAACCTCAAGCAATATAAAGCAATCTGAGCCAGACAGCAAAGTCATGCTGACCTTCTGCCGGTAGTACTGCAGACCCAAGCGTGACTTCGGGTTCTGCATCCTCAGGAATGACGGCACTGGGGAAGACACCAAGCTCTTCCCAATGGCTGCCTCTGCTCTGCTGCTGCCTGATGGAGTGTTATCACTATGACAACCTACAGGTATAGGATGTGCACGATAGTGGGAGCTCCGGATGACCCAGATTGCGTGTACATGGCTCAGAGCTGGGCTTCCCTGCCTGGGAGGGAGCAAGGAACACGTGGATCCACAGGTAACTCTCCCCTGACTCTGTCCTATCATTTGCTAGCAAATTTGGGTTGTGGGCAAGGTAGGAGCCTTAGAGACACTGAGTAGCTAGGATTTTAAATAATCTTCTCTGGGACAAAGAACGGGAAGACTCATTTTTCTCCTCTTTCTAGTGCCCTTTTCCTGGGCTTCTTTTTCTTCAGTAAAAGATATGAAAGAATATAAGGGCACCCTTCAACTCTGTCTTCTCCAGCCTGTTAAAAGGTAAAATGCTTCCAAACCTCCTATACACTGCCTGCCTCTGTGTGTGCGTGCATGTGTGTGTGTGTGTGTGTGCATGCGCGCATTACTTTCTTTCACTACTATGACAGCACATGCTTCTCCGAAGCTATTCACAGCATTAGAAATACAACTCCTCCCTCCAGTGCCCCGTGTGTGTGTGTGTGTGTGTGTGTGTGCGTGGCTTGGGCTTGCTGCTTCAGCTCACTCCTCTCAGATTGTGGGGCTGGCGGTCACGACTCTGCTCCACACCTCCAGGCTTCATATGGAGGGGAGGAGTACCGGGGAAAAGCAGGCACACAACTGACCTACAGAACCATCGATAACTTACTCCCTCGCAGCACAATTGCATAGGAAAGGGGAGGGAGGAAGGAGGGGAAGGAGGAGGAGAAGGGGGGGAAAAAAGAAAATCCAGAGAATTCTAGTCTGGCAAATATAGTGAAACCAAGCGGTCGGAGTTCATTTGCTCTAGAAGACCAGAGAAGAAAGAGGACATTAAATGAAAAAAGAAAGAACCATCTGTAGCTTTTTTTCCTGATAGTAGCAGTGTTTTAGAGGTAAAATGATTCCTCCGAGCAGCACGACTGAAGTCAGCGTGGATAGTGTGGAGAAAGAGAATGAAGTGGAGAGCACAGAGCAGCCCCCCTCTCCAGCATCAACTACCAGCCAGGAATCAAAGGTACTTGGAGAACGAGATTTGTTGGGGTTTTTTTTCCGTCTTTCTTTGTTTTGAAAAGAGATGTATTGCTTTGATTTTCATTTGGAGCCCTGTGCCAGGATCAGCAGCAGAGTGCTATGAGCCACCTCTGACTGCGGTGCCTGCTCCGACACTCCTGCTTCTGAATTCTCCCTGTCACCTCAGGAGTCTGCGCTGGGAAAATACCTGCCTTTTGAGATGTTTGGGTTTGTGGATTTTTGCCTGTGTTTTCTCCTCCTCATTACAGTAATGTCCTGGGGTAGTGACAGAGCTCAGGGAGGGGATCACTGTCAATGGATATTGTCAGCTATTTTCACATCAAGTATCACTGAAAGGGTTTGGTTGGAAAAATTGATTTTTCTCAAAGCTTCAGGGAAAATAATTTTGTCTGGGGGCTTGGGGTATTTCACCTGACTTTCCTTCTCTGGCAGACTCATAAGTGAACTTTCACTGTTTAATGAGTCTGTTAAAACAGGAGATAAGTGACAGTTTTATCACAATGAACGTTATGTACACCACCCAGAAAAGGATTTTTGTTTTCACAGCCTTTTTTCTGTTTGTGAGTTTTTCAATGTGGTTCAATTTACCTTACTGAAAATCAACTTTTAGCTCAAATGGCATAGCCTCTGAAATTTTAATTGACTTGCATATGAAAAGTTTTTCAGACTGCCAGGATGTTACTTGGAAGATAGAGAGGTAAAAGGTAAAGCAGTAACCTTACATAATGAAAGTTCTGTGCATTGGATAATGTGCTTTTACTGATCCTCTGTTACTTATGATTGATTCCATGATAGCACCTGACAGATCTTTCTGTGAACTTCATAGTGATGCTGTGTAAACAGGTAAAAATAGGGAGGTCCTTGTCACTAGGGGCTTACAGGTGGGTAAAGCCTCAGGAGGTACTGTGTGAGCAAAACAGCTGCTAGACAGGGAAGGTTTGTGCTGGCCTGAGTTTAAAGGCAGTGCCTTCCTGGCTCTGATATGGAAAGACTGCTACATTATTCTGCAGTTATAGCTCTCCACTTTCTGGAGAGTGAGTTGAAATTATCTGTCTGTGTGGGTAGAGTTTTGACGTGGACTTTGGGATTTTTTATTTTATGCATTTATTTAGATGCTATACTCCAAGGAGGAGAGCTGAGGTATTCCCTGTGTAATACACCCTCTTTAAAAGAAAAGAGCTCTTCCAGCAACAATAGCATACAATATTCACTATACACATTTAGCACTACTGGAGTCTCCCTGATTCATGGAAAATGTAAAGCAAATGGATTATTGGTATAAGCCCAGGCTGTAAAAGGATACGGTACCTAAATCCCACTCCCCTGAGTCAACTTCTCTGGAACTGCTGAACTGTTACACAGCAATGGGAAGCTTTGCCCCTAGTGAGGTCCCAAAAGTAACTGCAGCCTTCACTGCACTGCCAGCACCAGCTGCTCCAGTGTTCTGGGCTGTGCACAGGGCCCGGTGGGCTGTGTGCTCCCCGTGATCCCAGCTATGCTCCTCGCCCAGTGCCAGAATGGTTAAGGAGCTCCATGTGCCGCTTGATAACAATGGTGCTTGAGGGACTTTCCTGCTGGATCACAGAATGCTGTTCCCAAAACAAACTGACTGGCATGGATCCAAAACTGAGAGAAAGTGAAGAGCTGCACAGAGGATTCCTTCTTGCTGTTTGTGCTTCCAAGGATGACAACAGGAATTAGGCACATCTGGCCAGGGAACAAATAGGCTACAAACTAGTTTATAATCAAACATTATCATCATCTATTGTCTTTTGAGCATTTGAAGCAATACACTGGAATAGGCAAAAGTTATGACCATGCAGTTGATGCCATTACTTGGATAGAGATATTCTTAGTAAACAAATAATCTGTGTGTTCACATTTTAGAGTTGCAAATATGATCAGATAGCATGATGTATTGTCATTTCAATAGATAGAGTCAAAAGAGTCTTCTGATCACTGGGGTAATAAGCTTTCATTTTTTGGTCCAAGGAAACAGGAAGATGGAAAAAATTCTGTGATTTCATAAAGATGTTGTGTGTGCTTGGTTTTTTGGTTTTTTATTTTCTCGGATAATTGATATACTTCAAAAACTAGAGACTGACAGAAACATTGGTCAGTGCTTTTATCCTGTGGTGTCCCATGCTGAAGGAGCTAGCCTGTCATTCACAGAAAACTAAGCTTTCTTCAGGTACTCTCTGCTGCTTAGGTTAACAAGTTCATCTGCTGCATTTACTGCAGAACAGTTTGTGCAGGATCTAATTACCCCACAATGACTTTTTTGTGTGGCAAAACACTCCAACCTTGACAATTTTTTTGTGTGGCAAAACACTCCACTTATTATGATTCCAAATATATGAACAGAACCAACACGGATAATAGCAACCTTCAAAATGCATTTGATAGCACTTCAGCAGAAAAGCAATTTTGAAAAAATAACGTAGAACTAATAGCTGCAAGCTTGTTTCCAGTCCAACTGAATCATAGACATGGGTGGCACACAATCCCTTGTCACAATAAAGTCCAGAAATTAGTTTTATCTTGCACCCTCCAGACTGTACTTAGAAGATGCCAGGGAACAGGTACTGCAACTTCTGACTAGCACTGAGTTTGAGAGGCAGAACTTCAGGCTGCTACCAAGCAGCCAAAATTTGGAAGGATGACTCTCATGTGTTAGTCACACACCTCTGTTGCAGGAAAGCAGCTCACTCTTAAACTCATGTAAAAGCCTCCCACCACCTTTTCCTATGGATTAGGAGCATAGTTGCAGGTGAGAACACCCTGGCTGCTGAAAGAGCCATCCTGTGGTACTATGGGTACAACTACTGTGCTAAAAACACTAGAGCCTGAATGGCTAAGAATGTTGCAAAACTAATAATTAATTTATTAAATTAATTTATTGGCTCTTGAAAACATTAATTTCACACCTTAGTATGACTTGAGTGGATACTTAAAAGTTCACTAGGAGAATTACTTCAGGAGCGTACCACAAAAATGCATGTAATTGCTAAATTTATTACATTCATGTGTTTGTGGTTATGGCTCCCACCTGTTTTGGTCCTTTACATCTGGTTTTCAAGAAGGCAGATTACTAGTTTGCCAAAGACTTTTTTAAATTTACAACTCAGCAAGGGAGGAAGTCATCATTTAATGAATCCTGAGGGAAAATTTCTTCCTGGTGGTAGCAATTAAAGACACACTGCACATTTGTTGAATCACTAACTTAGCAATATAAGCAGAAATCTAGTAGCAGCAATCAGAGATCATATTTCTGATGTCTTTTATCTAAATGTACCTTGGAATTTAGTAAAGAAAACTAAAATTTGAAGGAATATGTGTCCAAAGAAAGGTCCTACACGTGGCATGATTTCTTTATGTTTTGGCGTAGCTGGCACATAATTTTAACTTTGTTCTTGTTTTATTTCACTGACATTTGTATATGAAGAGGAAAGAACCCATCTGCTCATTTCTTTAGGTATGAATCAAGTTGTTATCACTCTTCTGTGAGTAATGGCTGGGGTATTCCTGGAAAACAGGGTATATCTTTGAAAATTCCCCTAGCACTTCTACGTTTTAGGGGACACCTGAGCATCTACAATGTCTGAGCTAGTACCACTAGGGTGGATTAGCACTGCTGATCTTCAAGCTGTTAGTTTCATGTCCATATGTTAAATGTCTTTCAGGCTTTCTCATACACCTCAGAAGGGGTATCAAGTCCTGCTTCTACCATTGTAGGCAATCATGTAAAAGTTACTTATTTAAAAATATTGATGGATTTCTGTGAAGACCAAATTTTATTTCCCACAGTTTTGCCATTTCCACCTACTTTATTTAATAAAATACAGCTATAATTGGGTTGTACTGTAGTCACGCATCTTTGGAAGGATTCAAAATTTTCCTCTGAACTGCAAATTCGTGGGTCTAAGAAATCTCTTACACTCAGGTCAGCTAGGTAATTTGAACAGCTAAAAAACTGAAGAAAAAAAGATAAATTGGATCTCCAAATAAATATGGTATCTGGACTATGTATTTCAAAAAATAAATGAGTCAGTCTCAGTCTGACACTTTCACACACTGACCACCTAGTGGGCAATATTCAGGGAAATGCATTGTCTTCAAATTCAGGTATGGCAATTCAGGAGATGCAACACAGTTGTTCCAACATGAGCTAACCTGATAAGCAGTACATAAAATGGAAGTTAAAAAGAATAGGAAGCCAATAAAAGGATTTAGCATTGAAGTTCAAGATGTAGACTTCATTTATAAATATTCCCACATCAATCAAGAAGATTGAACTTACAGACCTGCTGGATCAGTAGAGCAATATTGCTTACATGAGGTTTCAAAACCAGGAGTTAATATTGGATATTGAACAAACATAAACAGCTTGAAACTCTTTGGATTGTGTGGGATTTAAATCACATAGGACTTGTGCTATGCTGTTAAGCAGAGATCTTCCCCACTTAAAGAGTTAATACTTTATGAGGCTCCATAGATGGTTACTCATCAATATTTTAAAAGGGCAGGGAGTATGGTGTGCAGTTAGTGTTTCACTCTCCACACCAGTGATAAATATCCAGCATGTAAACTACTGCTGTAGTCTTCAAAGGAATACCAAACAGCTTAAAAACATCCCGTGAAAGGGGAAGAAAGAACAGTTCTCCTTCTGAGTGTTACTTCCATGCCTCTGTGTAAAATGGTGAGTACATGCTGTGAAGGTAAGACTAAGGGAAAGAAATTAGATTAAGTATTTTTATGTGTTTTGCAACAAATTATATAAAGGAAGGTTTCCTTAAAGCAGGAAAGTAATACTCTAACCTATCAATGTCTCTTCAGCAGACTCATTCTTCTGTTTACACTTATTTTGACTTTTCTTTCTTACTCTCATTCTGATTGAAACTCTCTGGTATTGTTTTTACTTTGATATATATGTCAGATAAATTTCTAGGCACTTTGGGATATCTAAGACAAAATAGAAATGTGATCAGTTCATTCTCTTCTATCCACACTTTCAATGGTGCCAAAATGGAGAAGACATCTATTACCCTTCAACAACTAAAAATTACTTGACTGAAATCTGGTATGGTAAAAAAAAAAAAAAAAAAAAAGGATTTTAAAAGAAGTGCAAATTTTCACTGAAAGAAAACAAGTTGTTTACACAGCTGGAAGAGAGTTCAGTCCACAGTCTCAGTCTCTTATGCTGTATTCTTCTTCATAAAGTAATTCTGTTGAATTCAGCTTTTACCGCTACTTTTAGAAAGCCTTTCCAACACCTGTATGCTCTAATAATGGCATGGGGATGTCCTCTAGCCTTCACCCTCTTGTAATTCCAGTCTATGTTTATTTTTTGCCAGCTTGTGTGGCATTGTAATTTAAATAATATTGCTTTAGCTTAAAGATCTCTTTTCCATTCTTGGTGAAGGTTTCCATCACATAAGAATAGACTTTCATCTCTCTTACCAGCCGTTTATTTTCTATACTAAATAATCTGGACTGACATAAAATAAACTCTCCATTCTTCATCTCATTCTAGTAGCAGAGCTGTGCCCCCATTTTGGTATTGAATAATCTTTCTTGGAAAAGGGTGACTGAATTTGTGCATGGCATTCTCTACGAGAGCTTGTACGGTATCACTAACTCCCAGAAACCTTGCCTCTAATGTTGTGTCTCATAGTCACTCCTTGGTGAACCACAGGTCTCCATTCTATTTTTCTGCAATTTCCAGGACATCCAGGCAGGATACATTTGTCTGTCCTCATCTACAGTGGTTTGAATCAGGTCTCAGGCACAGAAGTTTGGATTTCTGCTGCTGAACTTCATCATATTTCCCTGACCCCATTCCTCAAGATCCAGGCCTCCCCACATGTGACAAATGCCTCCCACCTCACGTTAAAGAAACTTCCCTGTCCAACCATCCAGGAGCCACTCTGGCACAGTCACTCTTGGACCACCCAAGCTGGGACCAAGGCCCCTTCCCAGCTGCACATCCCATACTCATACAGTCACACCAGGTTTCCTTACCCACTTGATCCCAGATTTCCCATAGCACATTCTCAACCATTTCAATCCTTAACACAATTTAATCATGGTACAATAGCAAAATAGCAGCTTGAGGTGGATGCCTCCAAGGAGGGACCCCAAACCAAGGAAACCCTGGGGGTTTATACCTTTACAGGTAAGCGTGGGAGTGTCTCTGAGTGCCACCAGGCTCTGCCGCAGGTCCCCACACCCTTTGTTATGCAAAGGGTCAGCAGTTCACAGTCTTGCCTGGGGTCCTGCCACCCAGAGCTCAGTCTGCAGCTGCACACAGAGCTGTCTGCACTAAATGTATTCCTCAACAATGTCAGAGGGAAATGGCCTTATGACGTGTAATCTTTGCAAAAAATCCAGTAATAAAAGTAGAGAGAGCGATATTGACCCTATGTCAGTGCTGTTCTCTGAAGAACTCCACCAATAACCAACCCTCAACTTCTCCTTTCAACAGTAACCATCTCCCACTGAACTTTCCATAAAACTTATTTACTACTTTCCTTCTTTTCTGTCTTGGCTAACAGATTCCCTTCCAGCAGCATATTCAATAATTTAAACAAAATCCAAGTAGACACAATCTACCTTTGACCTAAAACATTTTCCAGAAAATTGTCTAGAAAATTGTTCATCTTATTCATTACAACTGATCTAGGAGGATTTATCTTTTTTTTATTGTTTCATTTTGATTTGGTTTTGTCAAATTCTCTTGAGGTCAGATCTACAAATCTGTATTTGCTGGGATCACATTTTCTGCCTCTTGACAGAGACCTCCATTTCACTTTACATCATTTCTGTCTTGATAAAGCTTGTTAAGGACACTTGTTTCTAGACTTTCAAAGTAAAATTTTATAACAGAGTTTAACTAGTTTCTTTTCTCCCTTTCACCTCAACAGACACATTAAACTGCTTTTTTAATGTCATGCCATAAATTTCTGTAATCTCTTTCCTATTATTCCTTTTGTTTTTCCCCAGGATCATGGTTCTGAGAAGAAGGTAAGCTGAAGTGTTTGCTGAAGTTCCAAACCAGTCTTTTACCCTGTCTTTACTGTACCACAGCCTTTTTCTTCTTTTTCATTCTGTAGCCCAAATCTGTTCATTGACATTTCCTTAAATATATTTTCAAAGAACTCACTCAGCTTTTCTTGACAATTAATATCATTTGACCTAAGGAACTGTGCTTGAAACATCCAGGGTTTTTTTCCATACCATTTGTTTTACTATTTTCTTTCTCTTGTTCCCCTCCCCACCATTCTTTGCAGACTCTTTTCTTAGTCCAGATTTCCTTTTTGAGGTAACTATTTTCATGCAGTTTTCCAAGAGCACCCATTCACAGAGCCTTTTTATTTATCTTCATTTCATAGCATTAGTATTAGTATTACAGCTTTGAAGAAATTCTATGTCCCTTACACATCCAAGAACATTCAAGACAGCTCTGCTGCTTTCCAGACCACTGCTGAGACATTCATACCTTCCTACTGATACTAGTTCAGGTCCTTCTGTGCCATGCTCCAAAGAGTGATGGAGTCTAAAATATACCTCTAGGTATCTGAGAGTGCTGAAGGCTTGAAATTTCTACAAGGGAATGGAGAACATCAATTTTGGATTTTTGAAATCCAAAACCTGGCTTAAGGTTCATTTTTCCCATGCACTGTATTTAATTTAAATGTAAGTAAATCATAACCACTTGTTAGAAAACTGTAATTCTTTGTATGACAAGCATTTTGCCTATTGCCTAGGAGCCACTGCTGTATACTCCTGATGGGTAGAAGTTTGCATATTTGATAAATTTATACTCATGTTTGTCAGACAGAGGACTAGGCTTTCCGATGTGAGCATGAGTTGAATATTCTTAACACAGTACTCAGTCCTGCACAACTTCCAGTTGCATAGGCAAGCAGTCATTCAGTCATTCAGTGTTAAATGAGCACTTCCAAGGCAAGTGCTGCAGCTTAAGCAAACTTTGCACGTTCGTTAGCAAGGAGGACCAGCTGTGAAAATGAAAAATCTATGTGTGAGTGACTGACTTGACTTTGTTTTCCTTTGACATACACCTCAGTTGGAGGAAACTCCCTTTAATTCAGTAGACCTATTGATAGAGTAAATGCTCCTTGTCAGGGAATTTAACTTAGGAATCCTGTAAAACGTATTTACAATGGATGTCTGAAAAAGAGATTTCTTGAGTCTCTGACATCAGCAGTTAAATACGACAAATGGCTTGCACATCTTCTTATTTATTAAAATGAAACGAGTTTCATGTCTGTAGTCTCACATAAACATGCTAGAGGCTCATGGAATATTTCTCCCTGACAGGTCAGCATTTCTTAGCTGACCTGTTTCTAGGTGATGAGAGTAGTTTGCTAAGTACTGTCAAATGGAAGCGTTACTGTTTGGGGGCTGCAGTTGTGTTAAAAATACCATAGCATGAATAATTGTGAGAGAGAGGTATTTCCCAGCACAGGAGTCTGAAAGTTCAATATGGAACTGCAATCCTTTAGGCAAGTAACAGCAACAACTTTAATGCCTTTCTTTTCTGTATACATAATATGCTCCATCTCTGAGTGCCATTTAAAAGCTTTATTAAAATGCCACACATGCACTGCTTTATTAATAAAGATCATTTTAGCAGTCTAGTATTCTGAATAGAAAAGGAAAATGAAGCTGACCTATAGTAACTGATGATTAGGCTTAACGAAGAAAGTAGCAAGATATTATAAACTTGTATTCACAAAGCTATTAAAATCTGCGTTTAGAGTATTTTTTTTCACTTATTCATCAGAGTAAGACAAAGAAATGTATGCTTTGGAAGCACGGCTACAGGTGAGAGGGCAAAGTCAACCTGACAGATTATTGTAGCAAATACTGTTAAATAAGATCTTACAGACAGATGCCATTACCTCAGTATTTGACTTCTTTTTTTTTTTTTTTTTTTTTTTCAAAAATTGCTCATTCTTAGTGAAGGGAGGCATCAGCTTTTGTCAACCAAGGGTCAGATTTCTGGCATGATGTAAAAAAGTCACCTTCTAAAATGTCACTTATATAGGTGCACTATTCATCATTGATTTAACAGTGTTTTCCCTGCCAGTTTAAATGCTGTGGTTCCCAAAATCAAACTATTTTGAGATTGAAATGAGAGTCTAAAAGCCCTGACCCAGCCTCTATTGCCTTTGTGCATACAAAGGGTGAGAAATGGCCTTGGACTGGGTATCTCCATGATCACAAGTAATAAACCTTCCAGGCAAAATTCAGCATGGTAAACTTCTGTGCAATTAAATTGAGAATCCAGTTGTTCAGATGTTTCAGCCTCATATGCATTTTTAAAATGCATCTGCTCTTATCAGCTAGTATCAGTCAACTCAAGGACCCAGCATATACCATTTTTGTTGTGCCTCTTAGTGTACTTATTTATATTATTTGTAAGTGTTATTAGATAATTTCTCACTTATGTTCACACATCCTCTTTTAATTTAAATTATCTAATTAAGGAATAATTTACAAATAAACGTAAGGTAACTTATTTGCCAGACATTTCTGGTAAGGAGCATTCCAGTGAAATGCATGCTTGTTGATTGCTTTAAATAAAAGCACTTAGTGTTTATTTGTCAATGTCAAAACATCAGGTCTTGAGGAATTGTTCAGTTTCTTGATTGTGTAAATTTTTGCTTGGGAGGTTTCCCTGACTGCAGGTTAAATTTCCAGAGAAAAGAAGAGAAAAAAAATTGCATCCTAGGTTATATTGTACAGCCTCACCTGTTATTAGAGACCAGCTATAGACAGGTAAGTTAGTAGTTAAGTTCCCCTATGTTATAAATGGAACACAGACCAAAACTGTTTTATCAAAGGTGATTTAGAGGAAAAGCCTGCTTTGTGTGATCTAAATTAGCCTCTCTGAGCAGAATTCTTTTTCCATTGACCATAGCAGGCAGCTACAGCTGAGTTAAAAGCTCAGATTTAAGTGAAGTGAACACCACTGAGATTCTGTCAGAGCGAGGTCTTGAACCTTGCCTACAAAGACTGGTCAGCTGTCTGTTCCCCTGCATGGCTAGTCTGTCTGTCTTTTCCCTCTCTGGCCCACAGCTATCTCAAAGACATTCTGAAAAGCTGCAGTTGTTTTTTATGCATACGTGGAACAAAATCATTCAAACTTTGAATATTTCTGCTAAGCAGAACTGCTGTTTTCCAGCCGGTCCTGTAATAGAAAGCTACTCACCTATGACAAAAAGAGAGAAAAGTGTGAGCCTATCCAGGCTTCAGAATGTGAAGTGCTGCTGTTAAACTGTAGCCACGAGATGAATCATGTACCAGTTTCGTGAAGTATGGGCACGCAGGAGTCTTTGGCAGGTTCACAGCAGTTAGATCTACCTCCTGTAGTTAGTTGTAATGATAAATGGATTTCATCCTCCTGACCGTTACACATCCAGGCAAACAGTTACCTTTTTTGCTACCTCACCCACTCACTCTCTGCCCTTCTTTCTTCCCTCTCTGTTCCTATTCTCACACAAATGCTGATGAGCTGACAAACCATGATGAGGCTCTCTGATACAATGAGTCTTTACAGGAAAAACTTCCATATTTCCAAGCTTAGCCAAGTTTAGAGATTTCTGTTAAGAAAATGGATGGTGGTTCTTCTGTTAAGGAAAAGGCCTTTTTATAAACATTGTGTGGATGCAGACACTCATGCCATAAGTATACTTGGAAAAAAAGCAAACCCACACTGTACTTTCCCTTTCACCTCTACTTAAGCTGTACTTGCATTATTCAGTTGCATTTAATTTCCTCACATTTTCTGGTTTTACGTGGTCTGTTCCTTGTGTGTGGATGCCTATTTATCTCTTGATGTAACCTCATCGTGCCTTTGTATGTAGATGCAGGAAACTATACACAAATTTAAAATGTGGACAATGAGGTAATACAAAACATTCCTTAAGGAGAAGAAATAAAGCCCTCTTCCTAGTTTCTCCAGCTTGTCCCCTCCTTTCTGGGTAGGTAGCTGGGGACCAATGCAACTCAGAAGATCCCTTTTCAAGTGCAGTGCTGGTGAAGGGCTTTTGAGCTCCTGCCTACCCCAGAAGCTTAGGCTCCCACAGACTTCCCCAGGCTGCAAGTCTGCCCTTCAACAACACTGGCTTTTTTAACAGTTCCTGCCTGGCATCCAAGAAAAATGCTCTGGACATCTTCCTTAGATATTATCAAAGCTAACATGAATCTCAACAGCTGTAATAGACCTACCTGAGTCCTGGTAGAATGTAAACAAATTGAAAGCATTTCATAAAGGTCCAAAAAAGTGACAGTCAAACCTTAAACGAAAAATCTTAATAGAGTGATTTTCCTTTGAGGATAATGCAACTATGACTAGATGCTGGCCAGAAGTAGCCACTCAGTCTGCTCAAAGAAGCATCAGTTCTTTTTTAAACAAGATGAGAAAGCTAGCCTATTTTTTTTCTGGCATTGTAGGGAACACACTGTAATAAATACAATATTCCTGAAGTAGCAATAGAGGTAATGTCATTTCATCTTTACTACCAGCTACTGAATTCCAGAAAAAAAAAAAAAAAATCTCCTTTCCATGAGTTAATATCCCTCCAGTACAGTCACACTCATAGCCTCTGCTGCATAGATTAAAAAAAAAAAAAAAAAAAAAAAAAACCAAACAAAAAACTAATGGGAGAAAAATGATATAAATCTCAGAATTTAGCAATACATTTGATCTTTAGTTCAGCAGTAGGCAGTAACTGTATTTCTGCTGTAATATTTCACATGCCTTATAAGTCAGTGTTACTCAGCTAACATCAAGAATTTTACCTACTCTGACTGTAGAATAAATGAGACAAAGCTAAACTCTTCATGGAAATCCCCCCTCTTTTGCAGGATTCATATTCACATTCTTTAAAATTCTCTTTTAACTTGACTTTCCTTTCTTCTTCCTTCTATGTCCCTGCTTTCCTCCCTGCCTGAATCCCTCCTGCAGCCCCATGCAATATGCTGTTCCTGTTAAAGTCACTGATACTATTTTTGTCAGACAAGGCTTCACAGTTTTACTGGTCCAAGATCCCTGACTTTCCTATCAAAGCAGTAACTCCTAATACATTAAATAACTGATAATTTATGTCAATGACAACAGCTCTTTTCTCTTGCAACACCAAAATTATGAAGCTCCATTTATTAGGTGAGCACAACATCATGACAGTATTACAAGCTTTTTTTCAAAAACATTATTACTATTATTAGGTGTTTGTGTGCAGGATGTCATTAGCAACAGTTTGACTTTAGAAAATTTTGATGTACTTAAAAAAGATTCTTAACATTCAGAAAAAAATGTTCTTCAGAAAGAAGAACTTATAGTCTTAAATTCTCTTTTTTCGTATGGCATTCTGTATGCAACTATCTTTTTACACAAAACCAGCTATCTCAGTATGAAACCACATTTTTACAGTTCAGTCAATCTTGAAATTTTGATAGAGGTAATTTGAGAAGGAAAGTTGTGCAGCTGGTGAGGATAAAAATAAAATGTTTTTGTTTTGCAGGGTTGATCTTGAAACAGTAGCTGGCTAAAGATATGTTCAGCAGCTTGGAGGTTTAGGAAAAAATATAAAAGAAATGGATTAGCCTGAGGCAAAAGGAGTCAAAAACAGATCATAAATCTCATACTTAACAACTCCTGCTAACATCTCCAAACATACATATTTACATTGTCAACTTCTTGAAGCAGTGTTTAGGCCTTCAAATATCTCCCTAAAGTGCCAAGTAACTGTGTGTCATCTGTATGACAATATCATCATCAAGTTAAACAGATTTTCCATGTGGAGAATGGGCCTATTCTTTATGTAGGACATTGAATGCAGTTTTTGCTGGGCATGACTAAAAAGTAATAACAAAAAGACAAAAGACAGAGTGAGACGGAAACTTTCTGTAGCAGTGACAGATTCCTTGGAAACTGGTACTACAAGCACAATTTTCCCAAAAGTTTTTGGAAATGCTTTTTGAAAATTAGAGAGCTGCTAGAGTAGATTTGTTTAAAGGGATAAATGCATGCTGTAAATTGCACTTTGAGAAGAGCTATAATGGAAAATGTACCAGATCTGGACCAGATCTGAAAATAAACAATCTTTGTCATGATGGACATTAAGATAACTGGCTGCAGAACAAATGACTAGGAAAATGTTATCAAGGTAGAAAAAAACTTTTAATTGAAACAGCATTTCTTATGTATGAGGTAGCTGCCATAGAACTTTAGAATTGAAAATACAAGATGAAGGAAACCCTGTGGGTACCCAGGAAAAGCATAGAGAAGCCCAGAGGGATTAACTAGCTTTGCTCCTCCTATGCTATCAGCTCTGCCCCCAGATCCAGGACTTCATGCCAGCATGGTGTCAGGGCAGCAATGTGCACCAGGACCATGGATCCTGTTAGACTTGTGGCATCTAAACCAGCATTGCCAGGGTGGCCAAGCGTCCTGGCCTTCTGAGTGGCTGGCAAGAAGCAGCGTTCACATGATGAGACATGCAAGTGTTCAGGAGGGATAAAAGGAAGATGGAAGGCAGCAAATTTGCTACCAGGTTGCAAAAGTATACACAAGAAGAGGAAGGGAACTATGAAAAAGAAAAATTGGAAGGGAACCAACAAATACTGCTAATATTCTGTGTATAAGTTCCTATGCCATATCTCACTGAGAAGGGCTTGAAATGGAAACATGGAAACAAGTTATAGGATTTGGATCTGAATCTCTGTTTGTGAACAGGCAGCAAAGAAGGGAGTGAGAAACCTGTGGGATCAAGTAAGACAAAATATCTGCTTGTAGGCTTCTTTTAAGCCAATAGGCCATACAGCACCCAAGTTCTGGCCCTGTGTTCTTTCTTTGACTGAAAACCAAAGTAATATAATCTCAAAGTTAAAGCACAGTAGCTAAGCAAGAATTGGACAGAATTTATTCACACAAAGTATGTATTGATACAAGTGTCTAGGAAAGACAGAAGAAGCAGAAGTGTAATGTCTCCTGGATCTATCTATATTTGGTTGTGGAGCAGCAGAGGACAAAGGTCGTTTAAGAAAAAGAGGAGGGAATTTAAAAGTCAGATAAAGTCAGCCAGGTAATAGAATGTCAAATGGGGCCAGGTGTTTTTTCATGCTGCATGAAGAAATCCTTTAATGCACAGAGTAAAACATAAAAAGAAAAGTTTTATTTCAAAATATACAAACAAAACGACCCCTCCAACTCTGAGCTGTTACTCAGGATACATGCTCACTGAAGTCAGTGGGAGTTAGCAGTAAGCAAAGACCTTAGGATTTGGACCAGTGACAATAACTTTTTTGTAGAGCTGAGTACTTACATGTTTTCGTTGCAAAGCAATTTTAACAGTGTAAGTTCTGAGTCCCAGAAGTAAGAGTGGAAACACTGACAGAATATTAACTATAACAACTCCCAGCAGATCTCAGACTTCCTTTTTGTTTTAAGACGACACAAATGTGATAATTCAGTATGTGGGTTGTGGTGTTCATGTTAATTTGCCCTCAGTTAGTATCAGCCTCTCTGCCAGATGTATTTCCGTATTTGCTTCAAGATATATACTACCATTTAAAGTATTATGAAACAGCTCTGTTAACAAAAATAAAAGGAAAAAAAATAAAATTGATACAATATATTAGGGGAAACTACTGCTGTAGGTAGCCCAGCATTTTTTTAGCAGAACACTGTTGTGGTTTGGTTTTTTTTTTAGAGGTCCAAGGGTGTCATACTGAGGCACAAGATCGATAGGGGAGATGCACATTTCATAGAGGTACAGACATGAGATACAGTCAAGGATGATTAATTTTACATTCACAATCACATTTGCTCCAGATTATTCATGAGAAGGAAAAGAAGAAAAACTCACATCCTGTTATTGTCAATCTTGAAGACTCTCAGCAGGTAGTTACCAGAGTAGCTTCTTTCACCTCAGCAGGGCTGCCTGGATTTACATCACTCTGAAACCCAGCCTTTTAATCTCCAAATTTCATTGTGCCACTTCCACCTCAGCAAAGATTAGTAAATGACTGAATCAGGAGTTACCAAAGGGGAATCAGTGTTCCATTTAGAACCTGAAATGGAAAAGAGCTGTCCAAAAAGAGATGCAAAATATGAGATTCCCAGAAGGGACCTCAGAGATAACAGTCAAAATGCCTTCTACACCAAGGGGCAAGACATAACAACATCCTGATAGAGGCAAAGTATGGAGATGACTGGCTGCTTAGCAACCAGGTGCCTGAGGTGAACCCCAAAGTATAAAACAAGATGTTGTAAACACCTACCTGTCTTGAAATTGAAAGTACAGGCTGATTTTTAAAAAAAATGAAAGGACTATTCCTAACCATACCTTTTGGTTTCAGGAGGAAAACTTGGAGACAGTTCAATTGTCAGACCACAAAAGGGAGACAGGACTTACACAGAGGTCTGCACCAGACACCTTTTGTAACCTGAATTATAAAGGATGTCCTGCAGCTGGTGCCACCCATGTGGGAACAGTTATTTAGCAGCAGGGAGAATAGAATCCTGGATATAGGTACAGGATTTGTAGTCTTTGCCTCTGCTCCCGAGAGAAGCAGCCTGTCTTTTGTTAGGTGAGGCAGCAGAGGAGATCAAAGAGACAAAATATTTTGCAACACTGATATTTGAAAATGACTGGAGTGTGCCTTAGTTTGATTTGCAAAGTGTTCTGATTTATGCACATGTTGACAAAGGAGGGAGAATTGATGATCATTGAGCTCAACACAATGAACCCAGTAGATCTTACTTTGGGACTGTTAATCTGATTTTCGTCAATTGGATTACAAATTTAGGAAAGCTACAGTACAGATTCTCTGAAAGATATTGTGACTTGTTATCTTGAAATACTGCAAATTTGAGAAAGATTCTCTCTTAGAAGCAGGCTGGAGGCACACCGTGGTTGAGTGATATTATAAGGATTTTCTGCACAAAAAATAAACTTGAATCAAACCTGTTAGGAAGTTTGAAGAAATACTGAGATCTCATGAAGATAATGTAGCATGCACTTTTTTCTTTCTAGATTACTCTTTCTAACAAAGCTTGATGAAAAGAAATCAAAGGAATACATCAAAATAGAGCTGTTCAAAAACACAGAAGCAAAAATAGTGTTAGATATAAAATTTGAGAGTTTGGGTGTGGATTTTACTCAGTTTTTGATTAAAAAAGCCTTATATTTTTCTTCATTTGCATTCATACAGGTATTTATTTTGCATATGTTTCCTTCTTTTTATAAGATATTTTAAACTGTTTAAATGACTGTTAGTCTTTTGAAGTTACTGTGAAAATATAATTTAGCAGGGAAGGAAACATGAGCACAGGGTAAGTTACAATTTCCTAAAATCTAATAGAGTGTCTTCTCTTTTTATGCCTTAGGACTAAGTAGACAGTTTTGACCATAATAGAGAGAGAAAAGGATTTCCCTGAGATGTGATGGCAATTGATACACTTAATAAATTTTGTTTCCTCAAAATTATCACTCCCTGTACTGTATTACTTTATTCTGTCATATCTGATGCTGAATTTCGAAGATATATAAAGAGACTTTTCATATTTTCAGGCCTTAGAACTTTGTGTACTTTATTTCACGTTTGTCTCACATATTTGCCAATCCTGGTTCCTTTCAGTGTTAGAAGATGACTCACCTTAGGATAAGTTCAAACCAACTGCAGGATAAATTGTTGAGAACCATGTGCATTTTTAGCTTGGCTTAAACCAAACCAGAGTCATAGAGAGTGAACAGCTCTGCTAAGCAGTTTGGCTGCAGGCTGACCTCTTGACAATTCAGAGGTCGCTAACTAGAGATGCAAACACACAGGTGGCAAGGATGTAGTGCATCAGGAGAGGGCTGAGGACATGGGATTCACAGAGACATTTGTGGGAGCAGTGACACCTGGGCATCCCTTCAGATTTCATGCTTTCAGACCCTGAGGCTCTTTCAAGGATTTTTGCTGCTACACTCTCTCATGTCAATCAGAGCATTTCATTGTAGTTTAGGACTCTGTGTGTGAAGCAAAATCACAGAAAGAGCCTTGCCTGGAAAGGATTATATCCTAAATAGGCCTGAGAATCCCTGAGTGGATTTAAAAAGTAATATAAGACAGGGAGGAGAATCTGAGGACGATGATCAGAGCTGCAAGAGCCAAACAGAGTAGTTGTAGGTACCCAATGAATCACTAATAATATTATTGGTAAGTATTATGGAAAATGTCTCCTCTTTGACTATTTCAGTACAATATTCAACCAGAAACTTTGAATTATTTGCTTTTTACAACAATAAAAAACAAATTTGTTCTAACGCCAGCTATACAATCTGTTTGGGAAAATACACAAACATAATACGTAGCAGATTCTGCAATAATGGACACTCCCTCTTTGTCTGTAGTGGATTAAAAGGATACAGCTTCCAAGAGAGCTGACTAGAGCAAACACAACTGCATGATAGGGCCAGATTCTCAGACTGTATAAATCATCTGCAATTGAAGTCAGTTTAGCTAATTGTACTAGCAGAGTATTCTGACTATTTATTATTTAGAAAGAAGATGGTAGAAAAGAAATCAGTTTTGCTTACAAGTTTTATCATGGGTGCTTTGCCAATAAACAATACAACCCCTTAAGAATTAGAAAGATCCTTTATCTTGTTAATAAGACATGGTACTCCTCTCATCAACAGGCAAACACATATATTGTTTATGAAATTGCATACTGCCTTTAGGCATGTTATAATCTTATTTTTGCTCATTAAAATGCCAAGGCAGACCATTTTCAACTCAAGTAAAAAACCCACTCTTGTCTGTCCTCAAAATTCACTTGCTTTTGTATCTCTCAGTTTTAAGAAGAAAATCATTAGCCTTCATGCTCACAAAAAGTAAGCACTCCTATTTGAGCTGGTTCCCTGTTGGCTCTGGACCAGCACAGCTAGCTGGAGCCCAGAAATGCCGCCAGGGTATCTTACACCCTGGTAACATCCAGTCCTTCAACAATGCTAGTAAACAACTGAAGTATGTTCTGAGAGTTGTTAATACAAATTGAATGTTCTTTGACCCAGAAAATGGACTGTACTCAGTAGAGGAGATGCCATTCATCAAGGCTTTGTTCTCTCCCTTATTTGAAATGCTTTTGGTCTGAGTCCCTTTTGGTAATATCCCCTGTACCTGACATTTTCTCTAGCAAATCTACACATCATCTGAGCCAGGTGTGTTGAAGTCCTTCTTTTACAGAAATGTTAAGAGTCAAATAATTTGGAAATTTGCTCTAAGAAACTTCGAGGAAAAAGAAATGGTTCCTTACAGAAGGTGGATGTTTATCTCACAGCAGAGTGAAATCTGTTGACAGAGCATTTTTAGTCTGCACACTAAACAAAATAGCTACATTTTATAAGGCTTGCAGGATTCAAACTGGCTTGATGGCTCATTCCAACTCTGTTAATACCCTGTATTACTTGTAGTAGATCTAATAATATTGTTAACACCAGTGTAAAGAAAGGGATAGAGAACAGCAAGCAATAGTTTGTTTATTGCTAGCACAGTAACAATATAGCAAACAACTGATGCCTGAAAATGAGGGCTTGGTTATATGGTCGGTCAGTGAATTAGGGTTGAGAAGTGTGTCTCACTTGTTCATTTCTCCTGGAAAATAGTTAAGAGTGGGAAGGTACAGAACCAATCTCCTCATTGGCCCTACACTGCACAGGAGCCTCTGCTGCTGGCAGGGATGGTTAATAGTGTCCAAGAAAGCACCGAGACCAAGCATGTTGCGAAATAACCTGATGTGTGCATGGTGGGGGCTCAGCAGCCCCTGCTTCATTCTTCCCATCCGCTTCTACTGAGCCCTGCTGACTGCTAATGTAGACAAGCTGGAGAATCAAGGGGAAAATTGTTCCTAGATATCAGGGAGCACTTAGGAGCCTGAATACAGTACTCTGCAACTAGGACATGTCTTTGTAATTGCAAAGCTAGGGATTATAAAACAGCTCAAATCACTTGTATCTTTCTGATTTTCATGGGAAGTTCTTAAACAGAAATTCTAGAAAAGCATTGGGTGCTTCCAGCGATTACATCAAATAAAGTCCTGGTGAGGGCAGGTGCAATTGCCACTCACAGCAAAAGCAGTGGCACGGTGCTAACACCAGGAATGAATTTGAATAACTGTTCTTTTGCTGCCTCCTGTTTTCTGCTTATAGCGGCTAAAGAGTTGTAGTATAGGGGAATTAGGAATGGAGGAGTGCTGATAACAGAGCTTCCAGATCCCTTGAAGCTTGAACATTCAGTGACTTGGAGGAAAATTGAGATTGTGCTGCAAGATACAGAAAAAAAGGTTAATCAAGCTCTGAGATTGAACTATTGCACTTATCTCTACCTTGCCTGTGGGGTTAGTATGTGCAGTCACTGAGAGTCTGTGTGACTGATAAAAAGCCTTTAACTAGAAAAAAAGATTTTCCCCTTACTCTAATTTCAAACCACAGGAACATCCTGGCTTTAATATCAAAGATTCATGTTTCTGAAGTGTCAACATTGTGAAGACTCCTGATGCTACCACAAGTCTAGAAAACCTCCTGTGCTTCTGTGAATGTTATTTTTATTTAAGTGAAAGCTAAATTGCAGCCTTGCTTACAGTGGAGAAAATGTGAAAGTCTTAGGAGATTTATTTCAAATATGTTTCTTAAAGCCTTTTTGTGCTTGGTTTAGGGGTTGTTTCAGTCTCAATACATGGTTTTTCACTGAAGAGTTGAAGTATTGAGTGTAGAACAACCTTAGCTGCAAGGTTTTTTTCCAAAGTTTTGTAGTGTTTCTTCATAAGGTTTAACTTTGAAATCATTCACTCTGCAGAAATAAAGTATAAATAATAAAATTTGCATACATTCCTCTCTATTGAAAGATTTGATTTCCACCTCAGGTGAACACTCTATTAGGAGTTGTGGTATCACACGTGCATTAATTCAGTTTACAGCAGACCAAAATCAGACATTTATATTACATGCCTATTACATACATTTGAAATCTTGCCATAAAAGAACAGGGATAATCCACACCAAATTTCAAAATGAGGAGATGGTACTATTTAAGTAAGGGAAGTGATGCTTACTCAGCTGTAGTCTAATAATTACTTAAGCTTTTATGGCTTTATCGTTTATACAATATGTATAACAACCAGCCCTTGCCCTTGCTTGGGCCAACTTTTCCTAAGTAAACAATCACATACCATTACCCTATTTCAAATTCTTTCATGAGCCTAATATGAGAAAGGAAAGTTGGATCCGATTTTAAAACCTGATGCCAATCTTCTATGGCCCTGAATACTCTCTCTTACGCATGAAGGGCACAAAACATGCTGATCTGAGAGGTATTTTTAACAGTAAGTGTGTAATTAGCTGTGCAAAATGCTAAATATTGCCAATATTCTTCATTTTCTCAGAGTCACTTCTGTACACAAGTAACCTATTGGGGATATAATACTCCCAGACTTCCACTGGTGTTTTAGGTATGCAATGCAAGCCAAACATGTAGGTGTCTTCCAGTCTGAATGCAAATGGGCATGAAATCTGTGTTTGGCTAACGACAAGGATGCCCATCTTGTCTGGGAATTATTGAACTGCATGAACACAGGATGGTTCTCAAAGAATTTCAGAGAGGGCCATCAGCTTGTGCAGAGATGCCTGCCAAATCTGTGAAGGTAACTTTCTCAACTCATTCTTGGATATGTGTCCTATGTACATTCTGTGAGGGAATGTACAGAATATGCACAGTTTCATGCTCACTGTAGAGTTTATGCGTAGAGTCTATGTTTGGGCATGTATGGCCTGAATTCTGGACTGTTCTTCCTTGGAAAACTTGACTTTTCTGCTTGGGGGAGGAAAGGTTGCTGGTAGATTCCTCAACTGGTAAATAGCTGTGCACAGGAGAATGGGATAAGGACAGTAAATGCAAAGCTTCTTAAAATGTACTATATACATGGTCCAAACTAGCAAGACTGTTGTTTCATGATATAACAAATATTGCACAGCTTAGGTTTCCTTCTCTGGCAGGAGTAGCATTTTGAAATTTAAATAGCTTCCTGTGGGACTGTAGAAATGGATGGCAAATCAATAATGGATGCCATTTCAGTCACCTTGTGGTGTTGTAATTCTCTGTGTTTTGCTACACTAATTAGGTCTGACTTCAGTGAGAAACATTTCAGGACCAAGGGGGTGAATTATTGCTGTGTCCTGGCTATCACTGGGGAGATGAAGTAATCTCAGAACTGAATAACCTCAGTGATTTCAAGAGCCTCTAACTTAACATTCAAGAGGAAGAGGGAAGGTCTCGCTTTCTGATGGTGCATGTTACAGTGAGTTTTGGGCTCAATCAGTCCATGTCTTAGGCTTCAGATGAAAGAGCATCAGAAACCATAAACTGCACTTACCTCATAGCTAGCATTTAATTACTTAATTGCTCTTATTTTCGCATTGCCCTAGAGACTGAGAGTTTCCTGCAAATAGGTATTTCCTTCATTTGGATCCAGGGCTCCTCCCCTGAATCCAGAGTGAGTTGTGGGTGAGGTAGGTGCATGTGGGATGGGCTCCAGGCTCTGATGCCTCCCTACTCCCAAAGTCACTGTGGAGGAACAACTCAGGAAGTAGAATGCAGTTTACTTCCATGTAGCAAACCCAAACATTGTTAACTGGAGGAAATGGCAGCTCCTTGCCCATTTATTTGACTCTGGGATTTTATTGTGAAACATTGGGTAGAGAGCTGTTGTCTCCCTCTCCAGGAACAAGCTGCTTGTTTCTGAAGGTGGAAGAGCGGCTTCCCCCCAGAGTGTCTTGACTCTCCTCTCCAACAGCATGCTGTCAGCTACATCATAAAGAAAACAGATGGATCAGGAACAGAATCTAGGGAGAGCAAGTGCTCTGAGGCCACTAAGTCAGTGTGACGTACCAGTTCTATGCTTTTTTGGGAAAGCATGTGAACTCCTCCTTCCCTTTATATTAGTGTGAATTATGATTCCAAATAATCATTGCTTCTAACATAAACAGTTTCTAATATAAACCATTCCTGCTGGTTACCACAGACAGCCTGAGCAGCATGGAAAATTTCAGTTGTCACATCACAGTCACCCAGAGAATAGCAGTGGTGATTGAAATTATTTTGCAGTGGTTTGAATAATGCTGAGTGAAAGGTGATACAGAATTACTGCACTTCAGAGAGGGCAATGGCAGACTCAGAAGAAGCAGACTCAGAGCTGGCTTTCCTTTTACCTGGCCTCTCCTTGTGGGATGTTGGAGCTGACAAACCCACTAATTTGTGTGGCTAATTTCCTAATCCTTTCTTTGCCTCATCCAGTGCCCTTTGCAGCCTTATACCAAACTGGGGAGGAGGATGTATGAGAGGATGGCTGATATGGCACAAGAGAGTTTACAGATAAAGAGTTTGAGCTAACAACTCAAAGTTAGTAATGCTTTATTGTGGTGCTTGATCATCTGACAATCAACACACAATACAATAAACAAGAACATATGTGAATGTGTGTTAACTAGTATTAATTAATGCATTAGCTATCAATTGGCCAGCTAATTACACTCTTACTGCTGTTAAGACTTCTTTCCTTTAAAAAAAATAAATGAAAGTAGAATTTCTTAGTCAAAGCTAATCAAATGCATATAATCTTTTTTTCTGCCAAATTCAAAAAAATTAAGTACATCAAATATATTTACTGAATTCAGTTGGCGTGTACCACCATATAACAGCTGTTCCTGTAATGGTTTTACAGACTGCTTAAGTACTGTTAGAGGGTGAATAATACTCTAAGTTCCCATATGCTTGAATACAAAGGATATATTCTCCAATGCATACAACTTTCAGCAATGCTTCTTTGCTTCATACCTGAAAATAGAGACCAAAAGAAGAATTCATTAGTGCTATCAAGTTTATTGTCCATCAGAAAATATATGTAGGGAAGGTTGTTTTCTGATTGGGATGTCTTGTTTTGCTCGGAAATTGCTGGTTAAATTCTAAACTTCATTAAATTAGAATTTAAATTCTAAATTTTATTGTTCAGGTAGTTCAAGGCCTGATGGTAGCTCCCAGGTTCACTTGGCAACAGCACACCCCAAAACCAGCAACCTTGCATTGCTTTTAAAGTAGATAAAATTGTAATTATAACTGTTTTATTTGTTGCAGCTACAGAAACTGAAACGTTCCCTCTCCTTCAAGACTAAAGGCTTGCGGAGTAAAAGTGCAGACAATTTCTTCCAGAGGACTAATAGTGATGTGAAATTGCAAGTAGACTTGATGCCTGAGGTGAGCACAAGCACTGGGCAGCTCCCCAACTCAGAGACCCAGGTGTCTTCACCCACCAGAGTCCAGCAGCTGCCTGAAAACAAGACTCACATCTTCCAGGAGCACATCTTCAAAAAACCAACCTTCTGTGATGTCTGCAACCATATGATTGTTGGTAAGAAACTTTTTTTTTTAAATCTCATTATGTGTCCATGGTAGAACTTGCAGGATGACCTTTCTCTAACTTCTGTGAGCCCAGATGTCTACTTGAGAATATTTGTGCAGAGAGGTTCTGGACTTACGTCATATCTGCCACAGGCTAACACAAGTTCTATATTGGTTGACAGATGTCTTGCCGTGTAGACACATGTTGTTATCACAAATTACAGGTGAGGGATTCAGCTGGAATCAAACTCCTCTGTCATTCAGGTTATACTGAGCACCAAGCACAAGTTCTGTTTTATGCTACACTAGAAGAAGCAGAAATCCATATTGCAAATATGGCCACTATCCTCACTCTTTTCCACACCAGTAATTTAAACTCTCTTGCTCCTCGTGTCTGCCCTCATACCCCACATGGCCCCCAGTTCCCTTTCACTGTGGTGTCCATGCCTACCTTCCTAAGCTGTCCCACGTATGACCTAAGGGGCAAGAAGTAGCATCTTCGGGGTGGTAGGCTCTTATCTGAGAGTGTGTGTGTGTGTGTGCGTTGTTGGCTGTCTAGGGTGAATATTTTGGGACACCGGGTCAAAACCCAAATATAACAGCTGAATTTACACTGCAGACTTTCTTGGGATTCTTCTACCTGATCCCTGCTCTGCACAAAACCTCATACTAACTTTATACCCTTGAAAGACAGGCCTCTCTGCTCTCTGAAACTGTCCATGAGTATGTAAGTTCCTGCCAGGGACTGACTGACTGACAGACACAGAGGAGCTAATTTTGTTGTTGTCTCTAGTGTGCAGAAAAAACTTCATGCTGAGCCCCTCTTGTAAGGTAATTTTCAGTGCAGTGTGAAGATCTAAAAAGCCAGCCTTCATGCAGATAACCTATGGGGCTGTGCAAGGAGATGTCAAGAGAGAAGTGCAAGTGCCTGGAGGTGTAGAACGTGCATGGCCACCACAGTGGGAAGCTGCAGGAGTTGCTATTCAGAAATCTGATGCTAGACACTCACATCCTCATGGATAGTGCTGTGCACGTGATTTGGTCTTCTTGCTTACTTACCATCTACTTGTCCCAGCACAGTAGAGCAGGAATAAATTCAATGGCAGTTTACCAATGTGAAAGTGAGTGACACGATTTCCAAGCTTTTAGGCAGGACAAGGAGTTAAACACTGATTTAGCTTCATGTAGAAGTAGTACAGGTCTTTTTAAAATATTGCCAGTAATTTCTGTAGTTTACTGTAAGAAACTTATGTCCTTTGGCATGGAAGTCATTGCCTTTTAGGTAACAGTATGGTAAGTTCTTGAAAGATGCTGAACAGACTGCTCAAGATTTTTCAGATGAGGGTGCTCGGTGTTCCACACATGGGTGAGGAATTTGTGTTCTTTGGAAAAGGCAGCTGTCTACAGAACATTAAATCTCATGCAAGACAATCTTGCTTCCATAAATTAATTTATATTCTCACTGCACCACAGCTGTACTGAATCCAAAGAAACTGAGGAATTTTAATCCCAAATTTTTCATGTAATTTTCCAGTCTTTTAAGGTTTTTTTTCTACTTGAAGTGGTAAAATAAATGAAAGACAGAAGCAGTAAAGTATCAGTATCAGGGAAGTTCACAGTCGAAAGATTGACAGGAAGTCTGGAAGAGCAGTTAGTTTATATATGGGAAAAGGCCCAGAATTAGTCTCCTTCAGTAATGTGGATGGATGTTCTATCAAAGCTTATTTTCACAAATATATCCTGCAAATATAAGTTCTTTGAATTTCTGGCATCTTCTTGTGAAGTTGTATAGAGATTAATATCATCACAAATCTGCATGACTCAGCAGTACTGTTTCAAAATACTGCTGCTCATGACGGATTATTGCTGGCAGAAAACTTTGCAGAGAGTAAATCCAGTTCATAAACATCCATGCCCTTCTCCTTTGCTGGGCAATCTGTGTCCGCCTGGAATAGGAAAGTCCTGAAGCACAGCCCTAAGCTTCAAAACATCAGCTTTAACCCCCCCATGCTTTCTGAATTTTTTTCTGTTCTCTCTGCTGAGAGCTTCACTTTTCTCTTCTGTATTTTCCACTTCGATAGCTAAAGAAGCCTTTTATAATTGCTGCAGAAACTAATGTGACCTATTTTGTCTGGTAGCAGTCTTGAGTCAGGTGAATTGCTCTGACCTCCTCCAGCTCATCTGTGCTTGGAGGTAAGGCAGAGAAGATGTTGAGAGTTTTACCTTGTAATGCCTTAGAGTATAGATGCCCTGATTTTCATAGACAAATGTCTTCTCTATTCCTGCAATCTTCTCTCTTTGATCCTTACTGCAGTCATGTGTAGTTTTGCTGTATTGTATTTTAAGCAGCATGGTAGATTTAGATATTACTGTTTGCTGTTCAATTAATCCATATAAGTTGTGCAACTGTGGTTATAGGAATAGTGAAACAAAACAGGCAGCTTTCAGAAAACCCTGTCAAGCCTGCTCCCAAAGACAGACTGAAAAAACCTCACTTCTGTTCAGGGATTCTGAATTTATGCTTGAAACATGGAGTCTATTTGTTCTCTCCATTTTTATTTTTCACAGGCAGTAACATTTAAGAACAATGAGTCTATGACTTTAAATTCCTCATTGATGAGAATAAAGGCAAAGACAGATACATGTTTTGAAGACTGGAGGAAAGAGTCCAGGAAAATTGTGTCTTGACTTTAGATGGTTTCAATTTTGCCACCAAGAATGATTCCAGGTTCACCTTAAATGGCTCTCTGATCTATGAACTAAGCAGCTCTGTTTGGTACGCAGCAGTGTAATGAACAGTGCACAGCATGAATGTGCACCAACTGCTTCAGTCTCACTCATGTGACAGAATCTCTCTGTAGCTTCAGAGTGAACAGGACACTTGGAGCACAGGCAGCAGGTTCCTTGTGCTGCTCTTTTCCCAGCCAAATGAAAGAACTTGAAACATTATCTTACTACAAAAAAATACATGCACCATCTTTGATTCCTGGACACTGTGAGCCAAATATTGCCTTTGAGATGCAGTATAATCAGTAGTAAATTTACTCTTTCAAATGTTTTTCATGCATCCCAGAGTGCAATGCAACATATTCAAAAGAAAATCTGTTTATTGATTTGATTTCAAAAAAGAAAAAAGAGTATTAATAGTGTGCTTCATACCTCACTTTAGAGGCAGGAGTCGGAGTGTCCCTACTAACTGTACTAGACTGGAACTCAAGTTCCACCTCAGTAAACAGAAGAAAAATTTGATACAGAAGCAGTAATTTTCTGACAAATGAAATAATGGAGGAAATTTCCTATTTGAGGGAGCTTTGAAGAGTGCATGCAGAATCCATTTTACAGCATCTAATACTCCAATAAAATCATCAGTTCTAATAATGAATTCAACAGTAATAATTCACATAATTTCAGACCAAATCAATAGTGTGTTGGAGCAGACTCTGTACTCCTCTCTCCCACTCACTGTTTTGCTGCCGTGAGTGCCTAGCATCAGTTAGTTTAGGACTGAGGTTTCAGCTCCATGGAGGGCTACATATTTTCCTAAACATATCCACCCTTGAACATCCTCTCACAGTATGTCTCTTAGAAAACCATTAATTTACTGGGTTTAGTAGTAGTATTTATTACTATTTTAATATCTAACCCCAGCAAGGGAAAATTTTGATAATCAAAGTGTCTTGTGGAATGTATTACTAGATCATCATTTAGGAGGCACTGGATTTATGGGGGTTTTATTTCACAACACAGTGAAAAGAAAACCAAATCACAATACCTCTGAGTTTGCTTCATGTTATCTACCACTTTCTGTGTTTAGCAAGAATGTGGTAAGCTTTGGCAATGGCAAGTTAGGGGAGGAAAATTGCCTGGCACCAGCAAAGATAGATACTGTTAAATTAATGTTGCATCAGATTACAGTCTTAAACTATGCTGATCAGAAGCAAGTTCTTGCTCTTCTTCAGTCTCTGGTGTGTCATCAATCATCTCTGTGACACTTCACTGTTGAAGAAAACATGATGTCAGTACTCTATAGTTGAAAAACATTGTGTATTTTTTAAGAAAAACCTCCATCTGTAGACTTCTCAACGTTTTACTCATTTCTAGCTCATTTCCTGTGCTGATTCACATAGAAAAAATGTTATTTTCCACATATTCCAAGAATATTACATGTAATTAATATATTCCCATCTTGGTCAAATATAAGTAATGCAGCAAAAAGTAAGGCACCTTGCTTTTAAGAATATATTGCTTTAAAGTCAATCTTTTAAAGCTGTGTTTTAAAGAAATAGATGCTCATTTATAACATCACGTTTCTTTGTGTTTCTAAAGTGTACTTAGCTGTTTCACTCCATTATTAACCTTAACTATGGTACAGAATTTTAACCAGACACCTGGTGTTTTGGCATACATGTCAGAGCATGTTTGCCTGGAACAAACTTGCAGAAAGACCAGAAAAAACTGTGGTCTGCAATGTCCAGTAATAGTCAAAACCAGGTCCTTCTGGATCGTGCCACCCCTGGCTTAGGTACCTGAGATATATGCATGTATAGATGTTCTCAGGGCAACCAGGTTTCTGGTTTGGATGCAGATTCTCTGGACCTTTGCAGCTCTGGAGGTAAATAACTCAGTACCTCCCTTCTCAGGGAACTAACCAAATTCCACTTAGAGAAACCTGTGGAAAACAAATAAGCTAGTAAAAAAGATAAAACCAAAATATAGCTGTAGCATAATTTCCTTTCAGTCTATTAATCAATAGTGCTTAAGCAGTGAAATTTTGTTATCCCTTCAGTATTGACTCACTCCTATCACTGTCTGTTCCGGTTTAGCCAGTCATTCTGAAGTTTCAGACAGCCAAAAAAGTACCATGAATAATTCTTTCTCACTTCATCTTTTAAAAGCAGCCTGTATTTCTTTATTTCTCTGTGCAGTTGTGGCTGCTAGAACTTTCAACCACTTTTATCCCCAAAGCTGTATTGAAACATCCTCCAGAAAGTTAGGCTCAAAGCTGATAAATTGGCAAGGTTTTCAAATGCAGGAATAAAGGAAAGAAAGAGGTCTGGATTGAAGCCATGGTTCCCCTTTTGTATTAGATCCTGCATTTGAATTTCTTCTCTTAGACTATCAGTAACTGCGACTAATAAGTACTGGAAAAACTCCATGGTTAGAGGAAGTGTTTATATAACTGTAATTTATGTGGATGTTTATTAAATATAGAAAAATTTCACAGGAACTATGACACAGTGCTTTCTGCCTCCAGTCTGATCAGCTCACTCCTAAAAAATATGCTTGAATTTTTTTAAGCTTGCTGCCTCACTTCATTAAGTAGGCATTCTGGTTTGGTCCAAACCTGCCTATATCCAGCATTATCCAGGTAGACAAAGGTGCAGTAAACAGTCACAGACGGATCACCACTTCTTGGCAGCTAGACAAAGTAGAAGTACTCTTGGAAGCGTGACTCTGACTGCTTTCCCAAGGGTATGGGGGTTTGGAAGATTCTTTGGACAGAGATCTTGGAAGAACCAAAACCAAAAAAGGGCATTTTTATTTATCTTGCAGGATGAAGGAAAAAATAATGTTATTTATTCAGTCCTGCCCTCCACTCTTCCCAGTCTCTCTAGTGTCTCCCAACACAGATGATCTTGAGGGAAGAGCTTCATCAGTATGGGAGTTGTCCCCTGTAGGGAAGGGTAAAGATCTTCCAGTGAGGAGGACATACTCCTGGAGCAGGACTTGTGTAGTCACAGCTGAGCCTTCCCACATCTACTCTTCAGATGACAAACTACTGCTACTACTATATCAATTTGTGTGTGAATGGTGTTTTTTATTAAGACTTTTCCCATGGAAAGAGGCTTTCAAAAGCAGACTCCTTTTGTTTTGATTGTGAGGAAAATCCATGAAATTATGCCTGACCAATCTGACTGCCTTCTATGATGGCATGACTGGCTGGGTAGATGAGGGGAGAGTGGTGGATGTTGACTACCTTGACTTCAGCAAGACTTTTGACATTGTCTCCCCTAACATCCTCATAGGCAAACTCAGGAAGTGTTAGATGAGTGGACATTGATGTGGATTGAGAACTGGTTGAATGGCAGAGACAGAGAGTCTAGTTGGACACTCATTGCTAGTGGTGTTCCCCAGGGGCTGGTACCACGTCCAATCTTGTGCAACTCATTCATCAATGACCTGGATGAAGAGGCTGATGCATCCTCAGCAAGTTCACTGGCATTACACAACCATGAGGAGTGGCCAATACCCCAGGGTCCTGTGCTGCCACCTAGTGAGACCTGGACAACCTGGAGAGTTGTATGGAGGGGAAGCTCCAGAAATTGAGCAAAGGCAAATGCAGGGTCCTGCACCTGCGGAGGAATAATCCCAGACACCAGCACAGGCTGGGAGCTGACCTGCTGGAAAGCAGTTCTGCTGAGAAGGATCTGTGGGTCCCAGCGGAAAACAAGCTGTCCACGATCCAGCAGTGCCCTTGTGGCACGGAAGGCCAATGGTATCCTGAGGTGCATCAGGAAGAACATTGCCAACAGCACAAGAGAGGTGATCCTGCCCCTCCACTCAGGCCTGGTGAGGCCACATATGCTGTGTCCAGTTCTGGGCTCCTTGGGCAAGAGATACATGGAGCTCCTGGAGCAGGTCTGCTGGAGGGCTACAAAGATGACTGGGGACCTGGAGCACCTCTCTTAGAGGACAGGTTAAGGGAGATGTGTCTGTTCAGCCAGGAGTAAAGGCAGCTAAGAGGGGATCTCATCAATGTCTATACATACCTGAAGGGGGGTGTTCAAGAGGATGAAGCCAGGCTCAGTGGTGCCCAGGGAGAGGACAAGGGGCAACAGGCATTCATCTGGCCATTATCCTGTGCAACCTGCTCTAGGAGAACCTGATTCAGCAGGGAATTGCACTAGGATGATCTCCAGATGTCACTTCCAATCCCAGTCAGCCTGATTCATTGAAAAAGTGCCATTGTATAACCTTTTCAATAACTGGTACCAGGTGCCATCCCATATATTACCAAATGATCCACAATCCCTGTCTCTACCTCCTCATTCCCTACACTAAATTTACTCCTGTATTTAGGAGACTTCATTTCAGTATATGACAATGAATAGCTCTGGGCACGTAAATCTTCTTCTTACTCTTTTCAGAGTCAATGTGAGTGAGAATTGCTTAAGTAATCTCTGACCTGCTGTACTAAGGTTTAGGGCAAACAAAAACATGGTCATCTGGACTCTCCAAAATTTCCAAACAGTGGCTGGTTTGTCTGTTAAAATAAATAAAATGGTAATAAACAGATGTAAAGATGTAGAAACACATATGGTATGCGCAGTACAGGTGTACGCCATCTACTTCTACTCCTATTTTTGATAAACATGACAAAAAGTGTCAATTCACACAGCCCCACATTTGTAGAGAAGCTACAGGGGGCTACACATTATCCCTGCATTAAATTATTATTTCGCTTTGTTAACAAAGAGTTAAACACACTTTTAAGCAAATATTGAAAAGCAAATATTTAGTTTCTTTATCCTCTGGGAGGGCTTCCTCCTCTGAGATGAGGCAAAAATGTTATCAGTAAATTGGATAATCAAGAACTGCTTAGCTGAGAAAAGAGGGTGGAAATATATTTTAAATTCTAATTTGTCCTTGAACAGCATCAAACATGCTTCACATTTGTTACTAGATAATTTTCAAGCTCACTTTAATTTGGGGGAAATTGCTATTAATATGAAACTGCAGTTAATCCTCAGTCAAAAGAGACTTTAAAAAATGTTGACCAACATTTGCTGTTTAATTAGATGGAAAACAATAAACATTTCTAGAACATCTACAATTAGTATTTTAATGTGATGTTAGCCATGGTGGTTTTTAACCAAAAAGTACATTAAAAAAACACCTAACACCCTACTCAGTAGTGAGTAGGCTCCTGGTACCATTGCTCCTGGTATCAACTCTAGTGAATAACATAATGGAAAGCTCAAGGTTTTTTAAAGGCCAAGTAATGAAGCAGAATGCAAGTGGGGTTTTTATGTCCTGCTATTTACTTTTTCAGAGCTCACATGGGACATCAGGTGTTTACAGATAAGCAAATTAAGTGCATCTTCTTTAGAGCTGACCTTCTTGTAAGAACATTATTTTTCTCTTTAGAGTCCTTGTCTATCAGAGTGTCACTGTTATGTGGATAATTATAATGCTGAATAGCTGACAAAAGCATTATGTAGAAGCAAAATTATTAGAAGCTTTACCTTACTATGAGTTGCAGAAGTCTTAAAATGAGGCACTTAACAGAAATGCTTTTGCAAGAAATAGAGCACTGCCATCATGTAGAGTAAAATGCCTACCCACATTTGCTTGTTGCTGTCCTTAATATAGAAGGATGTCTCAGAGAGCAGTGATCCTTGTGGCTCACATGGAGCATCGCATGTTTTGCTGCTTTGGTAATAGGAATGCAAGTAACTGCAGCTTCACCAATGCTTCTTCTCTGAACTGCCAAAATTTTAGTTTTCCAGGTATACACAACCCAGAGCTGTTTTCCTCTTTGACATAGGTTTATCTTGTACACTGAAGGATGCTGCAAACATATGGCTTGACTTCTAATTCTGAAGACATGGTCTGTTAAAAACGACATGCAGTTAAAAATTATGATTTCATTGTAGTTTCCTTTATAATATGCAGGGAGTGATCTGTGTTTACCTACACATCTGTTTACAGCAGCAAGGTGAGATGTTGTCTGTCTTGCAGTGTTTATTACACTGTAATAAATTCCAATGTGGGGAGCATCTGGGTACCAGGTTTTATTGAAGAAACAATGACATTACAGGCTTTACCCTACTTATTTTTTCTCACACTAACTCGCTCCCTCCCCACCACCCTTTCATTCCCTAAGTTTCCCCTTCCCTGCAGGGGGCGTCACTACTACTAGTGGCATTGGACAGAAAGTCATGTTTGTTCCTGCTGTGATGCTGCTTGCAGCTGCCCATCTCAGGCACAGTCCCTGGGCATCCCCTGGCATTGATGTCCATCACTGATGTACAACATTGATGTCCATCATCTTCAGGATCTTCCTGCATTTCCCAGATGCCTCCCCAGGCCAGGATCTTCACTTTCTTCTTTGGCCCCCTTCTGCTTTCTGAGACCACTTCTTCCTTTCAGGAATTCATCTCTTGGGACCAAATCTTCTTTCTGGAAACCAGGTTCCCAGTTCCCCCAGTCTAAATAATATATGTGCATAAGAACAGCACATGATCAGCCTTTTAACTAGTGCTCTGGTCTCCTGTCTCTTTATTAACTGAAGGATTTGGGATACACCACTTTTTTTAGTCTACGTATCATCAGCATTTCCAGCAGCCAACAGTGGTTGCAGCTTGCAAGTAGCAGCCTCCTGCCTGAGAGTTCAGGGGTTCAGTTTCAGGGGTTCAGTTTCATACATTCACCCACACACTTACAGAGCAGTTACCTGCTGCCTGCTCCTGTTCACAATTTCAGCAGTTCTTTACCTATGACAGCTCCTAAATCTTAATATCTGTATTGACATTTAGCTGTGTGCCAGTACCTTCTGGCACATTGATCTGCTTTTTGCTGGACTTTTGGTATATGTTATAGCTTTGTATGCTCTGTGCAACACACTGATATAGCTGCCGAGACTTTTGCTACTCCTATGGGTTTCCTTACTCCTGATAGTGGTAGCACAATTGTGGTTGATGTTAATTAAGGTTTTTGGACAACAAACCATGTATCCATGCTGGTGCAAACCACATTTGTAGATGAGAAAATGTATGGCTTCTGTTGGTTTGGCTTGTTCCTACGGGAATCCAGGGTGAATTTAGGTAATGCAAATACTGTCTAGCCTTGGACAGTTTATAGGTGAAGCACTGAATTATTTCTGTTGATAGACAAAATCTTAAAAAGAGGTTTTTTGGTGGTTTTGATTTAATGATGTAAATACTTAGATGTAAAGTGAAGCTCCAGCTTAATGTCCCTGGTTTTTTCACACCCCAGATTGACCCTTGGGTAGGTAATGTTATTTTTGCTTTGCTGAGCTACATAAACTTCTGTACAATCATTTGACAGAAGTTTTTCTTACACATTTAATTAGTAATTGATGCCACGTGGAAGTGTACCTGTAGGTGTGCTTTAGGCCAGCACTGCTATGTGTCAAGTAATGAATTCTTTCAGACCATAACAGTGAAGGCTGAGACTGCCTCTTTGAGCAGATGACAGTAGTTAATGAAGTGTTTTTACTGCCCAACCTGTGTCATTTCACTGAAATCAGTAACTATTTCTGGGAAAAATTATTAATTTCCTCCACACACACACCCCCACACAACCCCCCCCCCCAACCCCCCACCCCACCCGGCACTTGGTATGAAAGGTTTCACTTGAATGTTTTTCCATTGGTTGGAAATTGGGAAGAATTAACAGAAAACATTATTAGATATTGGAAGGGGCTGCCCAGGGAAGTGGTGGAGCCACTGTCCCTGGAAGTGCTTAAGGAAAGCCTGGATGTGGCACTCAGTGTCATGGTCTGGTTGACAGGATGGTGTTAGGTCATAGGTTGGACTTGATGATCTCAGAGGTCTTTCTCAAACTAATTGATTCTGTTATTCTGTGATTCCATATTTCCCACATGGAAAAGAAACTGAAACACATTTTGCTATAAAATGTGGTTGTAAAATTATGAAAGGTAGAAGCACACTGTGGCTAACTGTAGAAACAACTTCCCTGAAAACTGATCCCACCAAACTGGTGTAACTACTCAGTTACTTATGGTGAACTCCCTCTAGTCCAAGCAAATCGTGCTGTCAATTACACCTGTAGCTTCTGATGAGGTCCTCCTTAGCTATGTGTGATCCAAGGGAAGAAATGGGTTTGGAACAGAAATCTGTGCATGTGGCCAAATCCTGACCAAGCACTAGATTGTAGCCACATGTAGGTATCTTCTGTTGTTCCCCTTCCCATGTCCATCACTAGCTACTGTAAAATGGAAAAAAAGAGGGAGGAAGAGGAACTGTGGTCCTGGTAAGTCACCCTTCAGCATTTTGCCCCATCACTGCAGGCACTGCCAGTCAGTTTGTGCTAACACAGACCTGCAACAACACTGGGAGGCTGCGCTGGTGAGGGAGTGGTTTTACTGCAGGAGGAAAGAGCCAAAACCCTCAGTAAGTCTAAAACAGCAGAAGGCCAGTGAACAACTGGCTATATATATACCATGGGGCTTTTTGAGCTTTTTAACTAAACATTTTATAGTTCTAATTGATTTTCCTGATCTTCTGGCAAATAGCAGTCTCTCATTTCAAGCCCACTGATGACAATGGAACCACATAAGCAACAGGCTATGTTGAAAATCCATTAGCAGAGCAGAGAGGACATTAAATCCCTTTGCTGAGGACAGACTGTTCTTTTGTTCTGTAATTCTTTTCCCACATTTTCAGCAAGCTCAAAGTCCTGGTCTTCATTTCACATCATAGTTTTTGTTCAGATTTCTGGTTTCTGTTTTCCAACTCCTCTGTAATGGTGCAAGGCCTTTGGAAGATAAATGTTTTGGTACATGTGAGCGGCCCTACGAATTTCAACTGATTTTTCAAAGCATTTCAAAACACAGGGAAAAAAGGCTGCAACTGGGCAACTGTTCATTTCAACACATGTAAGAACACAGGTGCAGATAACCTGAGCCTGTCAAAACCGAGATCTTGTTTGAAATCTGACTTTCATCATCTTCATTCACCTCAAGAAGAGTTACTTAAGATGCTATGTTTACTACTAGTGCGGAGACGAAGATCAGCCATTCATCTGTGCTTGTCCTCATTTGAGATAACGCATAAAGCCTAATTTCTCCATGTTCCCTTGTCCTGTTCAGCTCTGGCACCATCACCTCCCATAGGCAAGTCTATGCCTATCTTCCCTGAACTATTTTCCTTCTCAGCAAAGCAGCCCAGTGCAAAGACCTATAAGCACAGGCTCATCAATCTTGAAAATTATCTAGAAAAGTAGTTGTTGATATATCAGTGCCAGTTTGTTCAGAACAAAGAATGTTAGACATGATTTAGCGTGTTTAGAGCACTGGGACTTTGTCTTTCAATAATAGCTGTTAGTTTATTTACCATGGCATTCCAGCATCCTAATTAACATTTAGACGATCAAAAACCTGACATGATATTTTAAGAAGTGCGGAGGTGGATATTTCCTTTCAGGGATAGACTTTTATAGCAAAGCTGCTGAATATGTGAAAAGTGCATTTTGAAAAAAATTCTTGTGGCCAAATTTTTAAAAGACTTTATTTTAGCAGGGATATTTTTCATCTCTATAACAGTCTTGCAGAAAAACCTGCCCATTACTGCCTCATTTTTTTCTCAGCATGTCATTTCTAAAGAAAACTATGTCACTAGGAAGTCAGTTCTAATTTTATGCACTGTTTTGTAGCCTGCCTACATGCAAGGCAACTTTTCTTGCTATTTAAACATTGGATATTGTTATGGAGAAACTGGGGTAGGCACTCAAATGGACCCACACCTCTCAGTGACATATAATCTAAAATTTATTCATTTGACAGAATAGGTACCACGTTTGGATATCAAGTCAAGTCCTACTCTATGGAACGTAAATACACAAATTCCAGCTTCTCTCCACACCCCGTTTCGTTTGGAGTGACACAAGGTGGACTCAAGGGAAAAGGACACTTCAGGCAGTCAAGGCATCAGGTCAAGACCTGGCAGCTTGGTCCCAAGTTCAGATGTTCCTCCTCTAGCTCCAACATGTTGTTGGATGTCCCTGTACAGTATAGCCCATCCCAAGAAATTATTGATTTAACACACCCAAAACTCTGTACATTTTGAGCTAGCAGATTTAACTGTAAAAAACAACCCAACCCAAACCTTAATAAAGAAAATATTAAATACTAAAATAAAGAAAAAATTACTAAAGAGTAACTCTGTGTCCATCAATTTGAATTCTCCATCAGGCATCAGGCAGCAATGACTTCCAGTGTTCGGCCCTCTAGGGTGGCTGGGGAAATCCGTGTTTAGGCCTTGATCTATAGCTCACCTGATGACCAGCTGAGGATCTGCACCTCTGTACTCTCCAAAATGTCAGCTGGGGCAAGTGATGAGACAGCATCAGTTAAAAAAAAAAAAATCAGAAGGGTGCCAGGCGTTAGGACAGAGGGTAGTTCCCAAGGTGGCAGGAGACACTTGGGGAGGCTGGAGGCCAAGGAAGGGTGAGAAAAGGACTTCCCAGCTCATTCTTACAAACCTAGTGGTTTGGATGAATTAGGCTCAAGATTTTTACTTGAAAGATCTGGATGTCTCATGTAGAAAATACCATTTTCTGATCTTCTCACAGCTCTTGATTGAGATAGAGCAGGGGAAGGAGGAGCGCTTGTCCAGCAGCAGCCAGCCACAGGGGCAGGAAGCAGCTACAAAGGAATTTTTTAAAATAGTCATCACTTTCAGCATCAGAGCTTTTATGCAAAACCCGTTACTTAAAAGCTAAGAAGGGGGCATGAGAGGAGACTGCACAAAGGCTCAGAGATAACTGCAGAGGCACCAGTCCCATTTTGGGGATTTCCTCTTTTTAAGGTCACATCCTAAACCCTTCACTTCTACAAGACTGGCCCAGCTTGCTTAAAATTCTCCATTTCCCATAAATTTTGGCATGGATGCAGGTTTCTGGTGACAACTGTAAATGCATTTAGGGAGAAAGGGGCAAGACACTCGTTATTTTTATCAGCCTCCCACAGCAGAAGTTGAAGTTTTATGGAAATTATGTAGTTTTAAATGTATTTGGTTTTGAAAGTTTTAAATTAAAACAATTTCTGACTGGTATGTTCCTCTCAGGTGGAATGATAAAAAATAGTGGTCACAGCTGGATTAGCTGGAGGTGACAGTCTCTCTGTGTCTCTTTCCCTTCCTCTTTCTCTCTTTTATAGACTTGAACCTTTTTGTCCTCTCCTTTTTGTTTTTTCCCCACTTTGGCGTAAGTGCCTAATATAGTTATGTTTATACAGCCAGTATAACATCATGTTGTTACCAACATTTGCAGTTTTCTTTGAAATTTCTCCAGGCTGTAGGGCTTGTTCTCCCTCTCCAGCTATTAATCTTATGTTGAGACTTGAAACAACAGCCAAAAAGCATCAGCCAACAGTGCTGGGACCATAGCTGTGCTGGCCAAGAGGATGATACAGGTTCCCTTTGCATGCGTGTGACAAGCAGATTCTCATTTGCATTCCTTAGGAAAATGTGACTTTCCTGAAATGCACAGTAGTTACTAAATTGCTTTTGTAGGAAACACAGACATAAAGAGTTGGAATCAAATTTTGCCCTGTTCCCTCTGCCTTTCTCTGCCTTCAAATATTTCCATTCACCTATATTGAGGTGTTCTGTTTCCATTTAGGCTTCCTCCGAAAAAGACTTAGATTTACAAAAAGTGATGCAGTGTGTCCTTTTAGTGGTATTTAAGGTCATATTATCAGAACAGTTTAAGATTCAATTTTCCATGACTCTTCTGGAAAACCTAGCCACTGGTTTAGATATTCAAATGGGAGCTGACCCAGTCATAGAGTATTTCTGGCAAGGTGTTATTAAACATGACCTGCTTCTCAAAACAATGCATCATTCCAGACCTAGGTGCCTGGATACATTAGCTGATATCTGAAGAAAATGACTGGGCAGAACCTCATTTGTAAGTTTATTTAAGAGCTACTTGGGTATTCTGTATTCTGACATGAAATTTCCTCTTTTTTTTTTTTTCTTTTTTTTTTTTTTTTCTTTTTTTTTTTTCCCCAGTGAAATACTATTTCGTCAGTTTTGGCTTTTTTTGTTTGAGAAAGAAATATCAGCCTCTACAGACTGGGAGATAAATAATACATTAATGATTAGGACACAGAGGACCTTTGTTCAAACATCTGTGTGGTTTTTTCCCTATGTGAATTTCATGACTACATTAACACTACTTCATTCACTGAACAGGACATGTTTAGTGTTCATGGACACTATAAGTCAGCTAAACATATCTAGTACTTTCCATTCTAAACCCTCACTTTTAGAGTTTGCAACTTTTACAACTTAAACATTGGCATGTGGGCCAAAATAGTATTAGTGCAACCTCTGACAGTTTTACCCCTTAGTCCCTCAAAGGAGAACCATCTCATACAACTTTTGGCAAGAGACAAGACCGTGAGCCCAAAAAGAAAGCTCATGAGGCCATTAATTACTTTGTATTTAGAGTAAGGCTAATGTGGTACTCAAGAGATGTTGCTTAAAGACACACATTGATTGAGGAAAGTAAAAAAGAAATGTTGGATAGAACTGCCCATTCACCAAACACTGTCTGCCCTGTTTGGTGAATGAAGGTATTGTGCCTTGAATTAAAATAGTGAAAATCACATCCCCAGACAGCAACCAAAAAGTGACTGAGCAGAACTTTGTTCTGTCCTGCTCAGTATTTAACAACTGGCTTAAGCAACCTTAGTCAGGGTCTTTGGAAAAGAGGGTAGGAGGGATTACTTTTTGAAGGTAATAGCAAAAAGTCCATCAAAGATGTTAGTCTATTCCCCCTTTGAATGAAAACCAGACACCAGTAACCAGTAGTTAGGTTACTCCAAGTGGAGCTCAATTGTTAAGCCTTTAGTTCCTGTATTTCTGATCCACCACTGACGGAAATTATTCCAGGTGGGCTAAGACATAGCAGTGAGTACAGTATGTGAGTATCAGTAGCTTCCAGCTTTGCTTTAAGGTTGGCATAGGGCAGTATCTGCTGGTGGGAATAAACAGTATTCTGCAATCAAGCCATCAGCTATTTAGGGAGACAGGAAGCAACCTAGAGACTGATGGTCAGGCTTGCAGGTCATCAGTGTGTGTTCAGCAGAAGTCCCTGAGGAGACTGTGTTAGTGTCTGAGACTTCACTAATTGGAACACTGCACCTTCCAGACAGTCCAGACAGTCAGTTTAAATATGAACTCTCTCCTTACCCTTCCCCTGCCCCATGCTTCAATACACAGGAAGATTAACCCAGTGGGAATAAGCACGCCACAGAAAGGCTTTCAACTTCAAACAAGGCTTGGTACCCTATGGCAGTGAAGTGAAATTATCCTCAAATAGTCTGCCCTATTGTGTTGTTGTAGCTATTGCTATTATTATTACTATCTTTGTCAGTGCCTTTTTTTTTATCTTTATGAGTCATTAATGCCACTTATTTTCTATTATTTAATGTATGTTTCAGACATAATTCCTAACTTTCTTATGCTCTCTGGGGGAGTTTATTGGAAAATAATGTTTCAATACATTGCTATATCCTGTGCCACTACTTTACGCATAATGAAATAATTCTCTTATACTGGTACATGACTGTAGAACCCTCACTATATGCACTCAGCTTTAAATAACTTCCTTGCAAGATCCATGTTCTGTCTGCTTTTCTCCTATTTCAAACTACCCAGATGTCTCCCAAAACCAGCCCCATTCAGACATCTGCCTAAATGGGAGGCCAGAAATTGGTTCCATGAGTCAAGCCCTGGTCTCATTTGCACCTGTACTGAACGTGATCTCTTCATCGTGATGTGAGCTGTGATTGTGCCTCAGTTCTGAATCTGAGGAACTTTTGGGTCAGATACACTGCCAGTATGTATTTGTCTGATTCCTGGCATGCACCAGTCTCGACACTGGCTTAGCCATGGTTCTCCGAGGTGGTTTTATTTAGTGTAATAGGGATAAGAAATGGAAGAAAAAATTATTCTGTGGAAAAAAAAGATGTGTCTTGTAGAAATGCCATTTTCAGAGCTTGAGATATGGTGGTTAAGTGTAAACACAGCATAAATGCTTCTTCTCCGAGCTCCTTAGTTATTCCTCAGTGAGAGGCAGGGAGACACAAGGAAATTTTTTTCCAAGCTAGTCCCATCATAAACCAAGTAGTTATAAGTGAAAATGGATTGAATATTGGAGCTTTTGGTAGTTACAGGGATTTCAATTTGATTTACAAAAACTTCTTGTAGACTCAAGTGTGTGACTGAAATACTTTTCTTCTCTTTGAAGCCACTACTTAGCTACTCATAAAAAATATGGCATTCAGCAATGGAAATACAGTGTGGTTCATTTGTAATTCTCTTACTCATTTTCACATGACCACAGATTATTCTGAAGAAGTTGGGGTCTGATTTTTGAAAGCAGCACAAATGCTTCACATTCATTTTGCTCATCATTTGGACACACAATTGTTTTGACAAATGTGTGTATTCTGTGATCACATGGTTATTACATGTAAGGACCAATATGCACCTTGTAAAGTTAACACTAAAATAGCTGGAAGAGCATAACATAGCCAGCAGGAAAGACTGTGAGACTGTCTGCCTTTTCACAGCTAAATTTTAGAAGTCATTTTGTACAGCAAGTAAGAGTTATGCTACTACAGACCATCATGAGAGGAGAATTAGACCCAGTGTAAGCACTGGGCCAACTGTGATGTCATTTTCCTTTTTTTCATTCTGCCCTATAATTATAATGAAAAACTGTGAGGGAACTACTTTTCTTAGTGCCAATTGTTGATCACCAGGAAGGGTGATTCATCATTTCATCATCAGTAACAAAAGCACAAAGCCGCAGAAGTCAATATTGGTTTGGGCATGTGTAATTGAAAAGAAACTGTAACTGAAAAAATCCTCACAGCACACTAATCCAAGTGCAACCATGCAGGAAAAAGAAACCCAACAAACAGGCATGTGTTCTTCTAAGAAAGCTAGGAAAAAAGACCCCAGAAAAGAGGCTAGAAAGGATGTCTGCACACACTGAGAGGTGGCTGAAAGGTGCAACAAGTGGGGAGCAGGCACTGACCCCAGTCTATGGAAGTCCCTAGGGCACACCCCACACTCAACCCCATTCAGTCCCTATCTCTCCAGCAGTCTCTATAAGAAGGTGGGGAGGATCTCAGTTCCCTATCCTACAGGAAGCACACAAGTGAAACAGCTGAGCCTGGTTCACTGAAACCACCCGTGGCTACCTCAGCCTGCCTTATCTGGATTGAAAGTGGCCACTTCAGACACCCCTTCCTCTGAAAGTGGAACCTAAGGCTTGGGTTTCGGCACCAACATGATGAAACCTTCCCTGAAGTGTTTCTTTGTCTTTGAAGGTAGCATTCACTGAATGAAACTGGCAGCATGTACGTGGTGTTGACTACTCAAATAACCAATGAGCTACATGAGTACTTTCAGATGCAGGATCCTTCTGACTAATATTCCTGTCATGTCTGACTAATGAGGGCTGGTTAAAATGTCGAGAGTTTTTTGGGGTTTTTTACTACCTTGTTTCATACTCACTCTCACATTAGATACTAATGAACAGATCTGTTGTTTACTTGTTCTGTTTACACAGTCCTGTAGGGATTTAAGAGCTACTGCAGCATCACTGGCTGTATGAATAAAAGTGACTGTTCCTGCCTGCAAGCAAGCAGTCTTGGGTCTGTCATTTAGAAGTAGGTCCATACTGAAGATAATGCAGAACTTCTGTAGGCCAAGTGGAAGAAATCCGCATCTGTAAAGCAAAATTTCTCCTGTAGCTCCCCTACCTGTGACAAATAACTCTTCCACAGGCAAGGAAAGAGAGCACAGTCAAACTCATGGCACCCTCACTGCCCCATTCAGGGACATGCAAGGAGCCCTTCCTGCACCCTCTGAGCAGAGGATGGTGAGAGAAGCAGTCCCTGGGAGCAATTGTCAGTATTGTTTTGAGCATGTGTAATTGAGAAGAAACTAGAACTGAAAAAATCCTCACAGCACACTAATCCAGTGTAACCACACAGGAAAAAGAAACCACATAAACAGGAATGTGTTAGCCTGTGGGTGGGCAATGGCAAGGGAGCTGGCTTAACCCTCTCACATACCCCTGGAGCTACCTCTCACCCACACAACCTGGGCCTCCACTGATGGCTTGGCTCCCCAGAGCCTGGGTGCTCCTTCAGTGGCTCCCTCAGCCATGCACAGCCATGCCAAGATCTTTCAAAAGGACAAAGGGGTTTTGCTTGGTGTTCATGAGGCAGAGACACTGTTGGTCAGATTATCATAGAGCAGATCATAATCTAATACGTATCTAAAGGCACCAACAGCCTGGGAAAGAGCCTGGGGGACAAATGGCTAAAATGGAGAGGCTGTAAAGAAAATGCGTGTACAAATGTGCATTTTAAAAACTAGGTAAGGCAAAGAATGCTGTCAATATTTGCTCTACTGCAACTGTCCTCATCAGTTCTTTCAGGTCACTTGCTTAAATGGATGGAAACTATTGATTTTGTCTAATTCAATCATTCCCGTGCATTTCCCAGGGATGAACGCTAAGCACGGACTGCGCTGTAAGGCTTGTAAGATGAGCATCCACCACAAGTGTGCAGACAGTATCGGACAGCAGCGTTGCATGGGCAAGCTGGTAAGTGAGCAGCTCAGGGCAGCTTGTGCTGGAGCCATTTCCTTTGTGTGCCTGAACTCCACGTGTGCCTTTAGCTGCCACGTTAACAGAACCCACACCAGATCACTCTACTGAGGCAGGAAAAGTGAGGACAGGTGGTGCCCTGTTGTGAATTTGGGCAATTGCTGCTGCACAAGAACACAAACAAAACCAAAGCACAAATCTGGTCTGCTTTACGGATGTGAAAATACAGTTACAGAATACAAATTTAGCTAGCTAACAGATTTAATTACCTTGATTTCAACTGTGCTTGCTGCAAACCTCTCAAAGAATGCTATAAATTAATCATAATATTTCAGTGGAGTTTAACAAATCGAAAATCCTTCAAATTATGTTTTATTGTTTTCTCCACTGTTAGAGCTTGAATAAAAAAACATAATTCCCCTTAAAAAGAAAACCAAAGGATATTTCACAGTAAGACACTACAGAGTTTGAAGTAATCTCTCAGCAGGAGGGGCTGGGAGGAGCCTGCCTCTGTATGGACACAGCACATTAGTGCCTGGGTTGCCTTCTGAGCAGTAAAATCTCATGACTGGTAATGGCAGCACATTGTATCTGAGACAATTCTAACCCACCGTGTTGACTGTTATGGGAATATGGTTCTTTTTGGTTACTTTTGGAAAAGGAACTTGGAAAAATACCAGCTAGAATGTGAAAACTGAATACATATATTCATGTTGCAGATGTTCTCAGATTTGTTGCAACTTGAAGGCACTTGAGACAACTATGAGCTAAAACCAAAGAGTTTCACTATGTTAAGTGATGGAAAAACGCAGGCATTGACTTCAAAATGGCTACAAACCTCACCTTTCACTGGAAAGATCTTTTCTCTCCAAGAGTGTTCACTGAAAGCTACTGTTGTTTATATCCCTGAGGCAAGTCTTTAGGTATCTAAACCATAATCATAATTCTAGTGTGAGGCATTCTGGTATAAACAGTTGGTCTGTGAAGAGCTGAATGACAAGCCCTGGACAAGGCAAATATTACATCGTGTTAATCGATTCATGCATTTCTTGATTCCAGCCTCAGCTCTTGTGGTTACCAGTTTACAAAAACAGAAGAGTAGAGACCAAATTTACATCAGGAAGTTGTCAGCAAAGTCAGAAGTTTTGTGAGCTCATGCTCATACTCTGTCTCAATCTAGCTTGGGGGTAAACCAAGGCCGAAGAATCTGGAATTTATTCCTCTAAGACTCCAAGTTTATCAGTCATCTCATTCTTTTTTAGTCTTTTCTGCAGATCCTTACCTAAAGAACTAGTTGTCTATCAGGTTTCGACGTACACTGGAATGAGGATATGGAAAATACACATATCTCTGTGAATCTTCCCTGCTTCTCATCATGACTAGAAGTTCTCACAGCCTGCAGACATTAGAAATCAGAGAGACCATTTGTGCAGCTCCAATGCCACAAAGGCATTCATTTTGAGTACTGAGCATTTGCCTGAATTGATATATGTTTTTTAGAGTGGTATGGGCCACTATTATTTGCCATATTTTGGTATTCTTTAATGGTATAGCTTGAGTCGTTACAGTGCATTTCTCTACAAGTGGACACTGTGGGGATATCTGGTAACAGCTTGGAGAGTTTTTTGACCTTAGAAGACAGAAAAAAAATAAAGCAGTGGAAGCTGCAGTCACACAGCAGTAAACCTTAGAAAAACCTATAGAAAGGTTTTAAATTCCTTGGGTTTCACAAGTGCTTGTGTGGGAACATGAGGATTTGGAGTTAGGGTGGGGAAGGATAATCACATGTCTAATACAACACAATGAAATTCACGTTATATAAGAAGATAGGGAGAGGGAAGTTTCCCAGAACCTCTAATGATTCAGCACTTCTGCTGTAATTAATGAGGGCTGCTTTTGTGTAAGACAAAAGAAAAAGGGGAGCTGAAAATTAGCCCCTCCTCCCAGATAAATATGGGTAATTGTGTTTTTTCTAGGAGAAAAATCAAATAAATCTCTGATCTCTAAACCTCACAGTGACTGAACAACATGAGGCAAATTTCCAGCCTCACCACAATGTTCCACCATTAACCAAAGAGCTGAGGCTATTTCTACTTCATCAATCAAGGCATGCAATGCACTTCATTTGGTTTTGTTTTATCTCCCTCCAGCCGAAGGGATTTCGACGGTACTACAGCTCACCACTACTCATTCATGAACAGTTTGGCTGCATCAAAGAAGTGATGCCTATTGGTAGGTTTTGATTGCTTTTCCATTCAGTATTCTTTTGGCAGTGCTCTGCAACAGCAGCAGCAGACTCCAACCTTGGTCAGCAGCCTTCCAGCTCCTTTCGGTGACTGGATGCCCTTCTTCCATCTCAGGAAAGGACCCCTTCAAAGATACAAAGCTGGAAGAGGAGAGGGTGTGTCTATTGTATCTTTCACTCAAAACCCTGTACACATACCTCTTAGCAATTACACTGTTTATAATAACAACTACCTGAGATCAAGGTAGGAACTTGGAAGTGGAGAAACACTGGAATATTGAGATGAAGGTCAGAGCTGGGAAGAAACCGATAAAAGACAGGGACATCGAAACAGCAGGGGGCATTCAAATCACTGGTCTGGCTTTTGAGGGATGCTGCTAGGTTCCTGTCCTTTTTCATCCACACTTTTTACTTTCCTCATATTTTTCCTTATTTATCATGTCTACACATTTTCTAAGTACTTGAGAGACCACTTTTTCCTCACTGTAATACCAAACTTCTGAAAATAAACATTTTGAAATGGAGAAGTTAAGTTTATTCTCGTAAATATTTTTACCCACCGATACTCTAACCAGGCAAAGCTGGAAGTACAAAAAATGAAAGCTAAAACTAGGCAGGCAGTTTAAAACTACTTGTCTGATAACATTTGCATTGTTACTGTCAGCAGTTAAAAAAAAATTAATTACAAGGATTTCATCTAAGTTTCTCTTTCTAAAAAACACCCATCATTTTTATCAGAATAGAAACATTTTGAATAAACTCTGGCTAAAAGATAAGGTGTGCTTTGCTCTAATAAAAATCCAAAATCTCTTGTATTTTCTCAGATTTTGGATAAAACTTCTCTCCTTCTACATAGTGCTACAAAGGTACCGTATTCTACATGCCCACTGCCTTGTGAGAGAGGTTGAGGTCTAAGAATGCAAGATATAGAAGAGAGTTTGGACTGAATTTGCATGTGCCCTTTGAAGACATCCATTTCTCTTTCATGGGAGATGATTTTTGTGGCTAGCTATGAGGGAGACCCGCTGTTGAGAGCAATCCAAGAACTCACTTGTAGACAAACATGAATTAGAACTTCCTGGTACTTTGTCTTCCTACCTCCACACAGGCAGCACCAGTGATGATTAGGGAAGGAGAATGACAGATGAAGAGAGACAAGGTGATGGCCAAGAATTCAAGAGCCAGTATGAGAAGAGGATGATCTTTATGGGAGTAGAGAGGCAACAGAAAATTGATAGCAATTCCACTAAGTTCCACACTCACTTTTTATCAAGATAGTGTCCCAACTTGTGTCTAAGCATATGTACATGTTGGTAGAGGCAGGTGTTGCTCCAAGTTATGCAGGAAATGACCAGAAATACCCTCAAGGTATTGATTGATGCATGTTTTGCTCCTTCTGTTGCAGCCTGTGGAAATAAGGTTGACCCCGTGTATGAAACTCTCCGCTTTGGGACTTCTTTAGCCCAGAAAACCAAAAAGGGAAGTTCTGGCAGTGGCTCTGACTCTCCCAACAGAAACTCTGTAAGTATCCCACATCTTTCTTCTATTTTCTTTCTGGAGGAGCAACAGATACTCATTCACATGAGTTTGTATCAGAGTTCACAAAATTTGTATTTAAAACTGTAAAATAAACCCTAAAATCTTACTCTCAGCTTCCATACAGAGACCAGAAAACTTGTTATTTTTGCAAATTCAAGTTTTATGTATCTTTTAGATGACTCTTGGGGAAAAGGGAAAAGTACTAATTAAATTAGTAAGCCGTTTTCATCCGATTGGAAAAGGAAATAGTAATCTTTTTTTTTTTTTTTTTTTTTGCATATCCATAGAGAAGTGTAACAGAGATATGGAACTGTCAGGCTGGAGTAGATGCATAGTGCCTGTTGTTGATGGTGGCCATTTGCCCTTCACAGAAGTGATAATGATGAGTTAGGAGTCCTCAGAGCCTAGATTTAGAAGTGCATGACCCCAGTACAAGCCCAGACAAAATTAAGACATTGCTACTGCCATAAGGCAATAGACTGGGACCTCCACCCCTGTCCAGTGCAAAATCATGAGGGAGGTATTACAGATGGGGGCTTCTCTCAAACCCCAAATACAGACAGGTGTGCTCAGGTTGTTGTATGCAGACAGGGATGTTTTAACCTTCATGCTATGTTTGTCATTCGCTCTCTCCAATCATAAGTCACTTTCTTCAGGACCATGACAGGAGAAGTGGGGAAGAAAAAGGGAAGCTATGTCCTGCATTTGCTCTATCCATACCCTGTTCAACAGTAACAATTGCCAATTTCATCCTTACAGAAATGGTTATTTATCTCAGTATTGGGATCCATGAGATCAGGAGCTCCTTCATGGTGTTGAAAGAACATTTTCCACCCTCTCAGCCTCTCATAAACAGGCACTTATGCCTATGTTTGGGGTTCTCTTCCATTCCCAAGAGATCCTCCCCACTCCACCCCTCCTCCACCCCCAAAACATAATAAACAAAAAAAGAAAATCACACCTGAATCCACTGGAGGCTAAAGCTGATTGTCATCTCTAAAGATCAGACCCACAGTATCTGACAATCTCTTCTGCGCTCATCTCAGAATAAAAATCACCAGGCACAAAGACATGATGAGACTTGGTCTCCAGATCTCAAAGCAAATACTTATATGCTTAATATCAAGTCATGCTAATATCTGTGTATGTTTGGTACAACATTTCTCTGGCATTTAAATGCATGCTCACTCACATGGCTGACCTATAATCTCAGGTGGACTCTAAACAGACATCAATTCATGTCAGATGGGAAAGAAGACAAATTAATTTAAGCAAGAACTAAGTGAAATCTGCAAGGGATTTATTAAGGCACATGTCCTCTATCCACCCCTATTTGTGTCTTAAAAGGAATTTGCTAATTCTCATTCTTTTTTAAAACCCAAAGTGACTCTACCACCTGCCGCATTGTTATTACATTTATTTCTTTCAATTATTTAATTTCCTTTGAAACAAAATTTCTACAAATGTAATTATTGCTTTCTAAATCAATAAATTTTATGTTGAATTATAAATGACAACTCAAGCATAGAAATCACTAATGCTGTGTCAGTTTACCCTAGGGAGCTGATCATAACTAGGTGAGGTGTGGGTGTAGAATTTAAGAATGCAAGTTCATTACAGGAATTTCTCCAGGGTATTGAAGCTGAGAGAGAATATAACGTGTCAGCATACAGGAAATAGAAAACATTATAGAATTGAATAAACAGACTTGAGAAACCATAAATTTTGCCAGCACAAGACTGTGGATTGAGACAAGGATAAAAAACAGCTTAGACACAACCCTGAACAAAATTATGGGGCCGTGGTGGTTTAAAATTGACTTGTGACCTGGGAGTGGGTACTGACCAGTGACTGCCACAGGGATGTGGCACAGAGGCCTGAGAAGCACGTGTAGTTAGTAACTCAGAGGGACTGAGGCCTTTCCCCAGTGATCCTCACTTCTGGGCTGCTCTGCTCCCCTCCAAGAAGAAGCAGCAATGCAGCTGTGAGGCTATGCTGTGTCCCAGGCCTGGGAGATGGAATGTGCTTCAAGGTTCTGCCATATCACCTAACCAGGGACACCAGGGACACAGGGACACCTGGGATACTACTCCACCTTGAAGGTGGTGTGCAAGCTGTTGAAGGATTTGCTCCAGGTCAGCACAGCAGAGCTGCTCCTGCTGAAGGTGGTGAAAAGCATAGGTGACTGGCCTAGGAAGCCATGAAGCTTCCATACTGCACACAGTTCATGTCTCTGCAGAGAGTAGAGACAACCACCTTCCTCTAAACTAGCCAAAGTATTTTTAACACGACTGAGCTGTGTGGACGTACTCACTGATTTTTCCGCCCGGATTCTGCATTTCCCATAAAAGAAAGTGGCCATATGCTCCAGATTTACTACCTACTGCTTGCTTCAAAACTGTGCTTTTGCAACCCACATTTAAACAAAAAGGCACTTGAGGTGATGTAAATGTGAATCTAGTTCTTGTTAGCTTTTTGTGGATCAGCTCCTCTCAAAAGCACCTTTGCACCTCTATCATTTCTATTAGACCATTTGTCATGTAGTCCTTGAGTGAAAAATCATTAAGGGTAACTGAGGTTACCTCAGAAGGTTTTGGATGAGGTACATACTGAAGAGACAGTCAGAACACATCCCATATGCACTAGAACCTAACAAAATGACATTAACTGCTAATCAGCAATAACGAAGCTAGTCTATGAAAACTGAGGAATATGTTGTAGCAATGAGCTGAAACATAGCTGGGACTTACTCTTTTCAACAAAGCCAGTCTTTCTCTTCTCCACCCAGCAACCAGAATCCATAGATATGCTCTACATTGTCTCTGTGTAAACTTTGCTACTGCAGTACCTTCTCATCCTCGGGTGAACTATTTGGGCAAGATGCAAGACAAACATGACCTGCTGCAAAAGGCAGGGTCTAAAAACAAGGAGCAACAGAGCAGCAAAGTAGAGGGTTCTTAAAATAGCAAGGGAAACAAGATAGCCACAAGACACCTATGGAACAAATCTACTTTCAACCTCTTTGTTCATTAGTTTCCTTGGATGCAGAAGCAGCTAGGAAAGTTCTAAATAGGAGAAATAAAACTGTGGAAGTACTTTCTAAAAACAACTTTTTTGTCAATACTTGTAAAAGGAAAAAAACCCCAACGTATACAATCTGTAAAGCAATTCAGATTCTGCTCCCTGAACAAAAACAGTGAATGTTCCTGTGATGTAGGCAAAGCTCTGCAAAGCAATAGAACGAGCTATGTGTACAGTACAATTGTAAAGTGCCATACAATAACATTAAATCCTTCTTATTATTTTAAATCTAGAAATAACTAGATTTAACTAGATATTACTAGTTATAACTAGAAATAAATAAAGCTTAGGAGAAATGTAAGTATTCACAGTTCTTCAAATTAGAGAAAGCACCTGACTCGAGTTCAATCTTTGGGTTTTTTCTCATTATCAAAAATGTAGAGAGCTCAGTAACTGAAGTTTTGCTAAGGTCAGACTCACACAGAGTTGTTGTAGCAGCTCCTCATTCCTGTTGGGCTATACAAGGAGAAGCTGACTACCCAGCCAAGGAATCTGGTGCCATATGCAGGATATACTTCTGAGGCTTAAGATTATGTCATCCCACGTTTTCCTATACCCTAGAACACTGGGTCCCTAATCATGATTGACATTAATATGGTACAAAGAAGAAATCATACTAATTCTAAAAGCAACACTTAGGTTTCAATTTCCCTAACCATACTGGCCAGATGACTGTTTAAAAAGAAAGTGAGGACAGATATTTAAAGATTCACTTCATCAACTCCATTGCACTCCAGCTCTTTCTTTTACAGCTTTTTAACAAAATGAAAATGATCCTTACATTACAGTTATCTTACTGAATAATGTATTCAGGACTAATATATTAAAAGTCAGTAGTTTCAACTAATGTTCAGTCTCCTTGGTAGATAGCTATTTAGTATACCTGCAGAACCTGCAAATTCCCTCATGCCCCCTCTGTTTTGTACAGAGAACCACATTGCTTAGCATAATCCTTTTTTCCTTAACTTTCACTTTATTTTATACTGCAGAAATCTTTTGTGCTCCAGACTGTAAACTTGGTCTGGTGGTTTTTTCTGGGCTTTCTCTGCTCACTGTGCAGTAGGTATGTCCTGTGCATCACCAGACCCAATGTTTCCTTCCATCCCATTAGGCTGACTCTGCTCTGCTCTGACGCCACTCAAGTACCGCATTTCCCAAAGACCCTTGCTGTAGTTTTATTTCACTTCATCACTCCCTTTTTCTGGCTTATCCCATCTCATTTGCTGTTTCTGTCCCTGCAGACAGCTGACCTGGTAGAAGTTCCGGAGGAAGGCAATAGTTCTGCAGGCAGCCTTGACATGAGCAGGAAACGCAGCAACAGTGGTGAGTGATGCCGAGCCAAAACAGCACCTTCAGGTGTAAAGGCCTGTGTACTGCCTGTTTCACATGGGGGGTTATGGCATGTCCATGTTTTAGCAGCCATTCTGGTTTTCAAAGCAGGAGGTGAGTTGGTGCAAGAATCTGGGGAATGCTTTTTGCCATTCAGATGAAATTGAAGCCACCACTTTTCTTAATTTGGTGTGTTCAGAGCCGCCACTGCACAAGATTCAGGTCCATTCCCTATCTCCTGTCTTTACTTCATGATTGTAACTCTAGACTTAACATGTTTCACTTCCACATTGGCAAAGTGGAACAAAAGTAATACTTTCTTTCTTTTCCATATGTTTGATTTTTCTGCATGATTTTGTATATAATAATCTCTTTGGGAGAGAAAACAAATCATAAAAGATCTGTGTGTCTGTAAAATATACAACACAATGAATTTTGATTGTAATTGCAACTTCTCAATACAACTGTAGTATGTGCCCAGTAATGTTAATGGCCCAATTCCTTTGTTTGATTTGCAGTACAAAAGTAATGTCTCTTACAGCATTGGCATGATGAGATTTGAAAACCATCATAGCATCGAGATCTTAGTAATGAAATCTCAGCCACTAAGAGCTGGTGTTTGTTACCCTGTTCTTGAATTCAGTCATGGTGGAGGAAGTCATAAACAAAAATATTATTGCTAAGCACAACTTCAGGCCCAAACCATCAGAGCAGCTTCTCTAGCAGCACTTGAAATCTCCTTTGCTGAATCTCACAAGATATACAGAACAAAAACAAACCACACTGAGCATACCTATCTTCTTCGTGCCACCCCCCCGTGCTCCTTACGTACTGCTACCAATTCATGTAGGTGAAATGCCAGCTTCAGCTCTCTGTTTACATATTATGCTAACTCCTTATTGCTTTCCTCCCCTCTTGGTCCTATCACCTCTCCTCACTGTGTTCAGTCATTTCCTTCCTCTCATTTTGTGAACATCTCATCCATGTTATCTGATTTCTCCTGAAAATTTTGTTAGGTTTTCTGTCTTGCAAGTGCAAGTTGACCTGACCTGGTTAAAGAAAATTCAGTCTGTACCACATTGTTTAATCCCGCCCACCTGAGATTAAATCAACCCTGTTTGAGTGTTCAGATAAGTTTTTATTTCTTTGGAAGTCAATAGTTTCATTTCTGAAACTCAAAGAAACTTTTTTTCTCTGAGATCTGTATTCACTGAATGCACAGAAAGGCATTCAAGGAACTTACTTAAAGAGATTAGTTTAAAAACTCAGCATGTGTCAAACCACCAAATAACTTCTGCGGCACATTAACGATTCCTTTGATCAGCACTGGCTTTTTTACAATCCATCCTTCAGAGGTTCAGGCTATAAATTATGCATCAGTCACTCCAAAAATTTCCTCTTGGTAGATTTTTAATAAACTGCCTGCACTGTTTGCACAAGCTATGGAAATGGTAAAATCCTTTTCAAAGTGTAAAAATCCCTGGTTTTTACCTTTTTTTTTTTTGTCTGCTGCTGCTAGGACAAACAAATATGAAAGTAGATGGATTTCTGTTGTGTGGAGATATGAATGACATACCTCTATGGCTTTCAGATTCAAGTGCTTCCTATTAACATCCAGAGACCATGAACTGAACATAGATTAAAAATTTAACAAAGTACATTCAAAATATTGTTAGAGTGACTCATGACTCCTTTCTCCTCAGTTGTCCACTGCCTTTTTATCAGGAGGTTCCACATTAATGCCTTGATGACTCAGGTCCTTTCCAGTTGGGTTTGTGTTCTTTGGGTTTTTTCCTATTAAAATACTGTCCTCAGCAAATAAGTATTTAGGAAAATGTATGTCTGATGCTATTCAGTAAAGGGCAACAGCAGAAAAGACAGCCTGCAGAAGGGTGAAAGGACCCAGCACATGTGGCCATGTAATTGCCCGTGTAGAACTCCTATGACAACAGCTTCAAGGGGAGACACTTTCATTCAGGCCCTGGTGTAAATCCTATGAAGCAAAGCTTCCCAGTTTACAACTGTGAGATGGCATACCTAATTTCCAGCCCTTCAGCCTCCTCTAAGCCAGTTACACTCTTTCACTGCTGTGAATTGCCATCTGTAACGGAAGTCCCAAAAGCCAAAATGTACTTTAGGTGACATCTATGAGCCTGTTATCAACAATGATTTGAGCACTTTCCCCTTGAGTCAAATATGGGATGTCCTCCCTGTAAACCCGGTTTTGGTGAGCACTTCTCAGCCATACAAGGGTACAGTTCAGCTCCATCCACGCGTGCTGGGTCAGCTCCACAGTTCATGAGGCTGTACATTAGTAACTTGCTTTATTTTCTGTCACCGAACAGGAATTACTCCAGACATGATGCTGAAGTACATTTACTTCATCTGGTGAATGACTTTTTGCAAGTGCAAAAGATTCCTAATTACCCAACTCAGTATTCACCAGAATGTCTTCAATTTGCCTTCTAACTCCTTTTCCTCTGGACATGAAAAACAAAGCATAGTGATTTGCGTAGGACTTAAACACTGCCAAGCCGTAATAGCAGCACTTTAAACCCCTTCATACCAATGCTAGACATATATATACACCCCTGCATTAATGATAAAGGAAATTAGGTTTATTTCTAAGTTTTTCCTTCTGGTACATCTGACGGTCTGCAGGGTCAGAGTCCCTCTGCAACAGGAGCTGGTGAGGAGTGTATTGAGGCCCCAGGTCCACTGCAGTCAGGACAGCCAGACACAGCTTGTGACATTTTCAGGTTAAATGTGGCAGGTATCAGCTCACATGCTCCCTTCACATTCACACATTGAACTTTATGACTACAAGATTATCTTCTATTTTGTCAGAGAAGATGTGTGTGCCCATGAATGCCTGTCACTTTGCACAAAATCTTTCTCATGCATATTGTGGCTGCCATTTCACTTGTCTTTTATCTGTTACAAGAACACTGTCTTGTTTTTCAATATCCACGTACAACTCTCTACTATCAAAGAACCTTACTATTTCCCTCAAAAAGCTTCTCCACAGACTCTGTTAGGTTGTCAGCTACCATGTAGACTAGTCCCAGAAATACGTGTTAATAAAAGAAAGGATGAGCGAGTGAAAGAGCAGAGGAGCAAAATTCAGCAGTTTGGTGTTCCCTGGATACTTTTTCCCCTGAATGCATGTAACTGTATGACAGAGAAACAAAAAGAAAATGCCCCCAGTCAGCCTGATACTACCACTTTGGAGATTTCCAAATTGTTAGACATTACAAAGTTCAGCTTCTGCTCAAAACACCTATTGAGGTAAATGGTAGGAGAAGACACTGATGGTTCTAGCTGCTCAAAGACTCCAGCTATTAAAATCATATTCAGACTTTACCCAGAAGCAAAAAACACTGGGCAATTCTTAAAATGTGAAGGGGGAATTCAGTCAAAATGATAAAGCCACTGTGTTTTTTCTAGGGAGATAACTGAGGACAGGTGTCAGTCAGCTCATGAATGAATTACAATAGCAGGTAACTGGTTATCTATCAGGTGTGTTAGGTGCTGTGACTGTTGTCTTATTCCATGAGTTTCTGATTTAGTAACTTAAAAACAAATTTTGACATCTACAGGCTTGTGTCTGAGTTTACCCATCCTGATTTAAAAGCAATTCAGGTACCTCCTGTAAATTCAGAGAGAGAAGCAGTGTATCCAGTGCACACCAGGCATGGACTATCGGAGAAAGGGACCAAAGAAGGCTATCAAACGCTTAGAGATAGAGGTTGAAGAGGGGAAGGAAGGGGTTTTGCATACAAACTTCCCCAGTATTGCTCGTATATGATCATCAGCTTTTTCAGGTGCTTTAACATGGAAATACTGCTTATCCTAAACATGAAAATACAGCACTCAATGTGAGAAAAACACATTTTAAATAGCTGGACTTTAAATAGTAACACACTTCTAGTAGCTAAGTTCTGTTTGTAGTGCTGTACTTGTGTATATTCATCTGATCAAAAGGGTTTATTTGTTACACTTTTAAATTCTTGAGGACAGAGATTGTGTCACGTGCCAAAGGCATATGTGGTTTTGTTGGGTGTGGAAGGGTTCAGAGGAGACCACAAGGAATCAAAGAAAATAAGGGAGAAAGGGAAGAGATCAACAAAATCAAGGGGATCCTGTTAAGGTGAAGAGTCTTTAACTACTCCTAAAATGTCATGTGTTTTGTTTATTTCAGTGTTTACATACTCCGAAAATGGAACAGAACACTTTGGAGAAGAACCAAAAAGCATACATTCCCCGGTATGAGCATACATTTTGTGAAGATGCAATGGTAATGGGAAGTCAAGTAAAATTCTTGTTTTTATGGCTAGCTGAGGACCTCGAGTAGGTCTGCTGGACCACTGATACCTGACTGTTGTGTTCTTATACCATTTCTGGGACACTGGCCACAGCTGAGCACAATATACAGTACTAGATGGCTTTTGGTTTATCCTTTGTGGTCACTTTTATGTTTTTCTGCTTATTGCAAATTGATTTGGGAACACAAAAGATCCAGTGTGCAGGCCAAGTAATTACAATAAAACTGCTGTAATGCAAAAATCACAGACTTCATTTGGAAAATTATTTAGTGTTTGTTTTAGCTGCTTTTTCTTTTTTTCCCCCAGATTAATAGTGGAAAAAGCAAGGAGAAACAGTAGCCAGTCTTCTCTGTTGAAAACCCAGCACAAAAAGCTTTCACACATTAAAGTCACTTTAAGAAAGTGATTCTCCTGCTCTGAATTTGGACCTGTGCACTGTACAATTCTAACTCCATCTGTAATGAAGACTGTAGACTAGACACCTTATATAATACCAATAATACACTACTGGGCTCATAAGAGCCATACATACCACAGAGAGAGAAAAGGCAGACTCATTTTTAATACCTCATCCCAAAGACCAGCCTATGCAAATTTCTGCTTGTGTTCTTTGGAAGCCTGGAATTTGATCTTGGAGTTCAAATAATCTTATTTCTAAATTAAGATAGTTACTGCCTTAATGGCCTGCAATGTACCTGGGCCACAGTCCTCCAAGCTGTGAAACAGTGAGATAATTCTGGCTAATTTATTGTAAGATCAGGTTCTGGTTCCTCTGTCTCTAACAAAGCGAACCAAATTCCTTTACAGAGCAGATACTTAAATTTTCTCTTTCTCTTTTTTCTTAAAGGGACCATTTTATAAAAGCACGTTACAAATGAACACCTATGTTGCCTTGTACAAATTTGTACCACAAGAAAATGAAGACTTGGAGATGAGGTAAACCCCAAAATATTTTTTAGTTGATTTGACCCATTTGCACTGATGGTCATATGGTTATATATGACTTTGGGGAAGGGAGGGTTTCTTCTGACACTTTCAATACACATTTTTATAGAAGTAACCACTTATAGATCAAAAGATATTCTCACAGTTAAAAAAAACTGATGACCAATTCTTTTGGCAAGGATACAATAGATTGAAAGTTTCAAAAACACTTATATCACTTTAGGAGCAAGATGGCTTTCAGCTATAAAATGTTCTGGCTTTCAGTTGCTTTGTTTTTCAATCAGAAGTTTTCAGCTAGGAATTCTCCACCAGGTCTCATGCTATTGCTAAAAGATTTACCAGTCCTGTTTGATCCTCCCTCTTATTCAATTATGTCTGAAAAAAGAGAATGATGTCCAGCTGCTGGATGGCAGTGTTTTCACATGAGAGTTTTGCAAAATAACCTTGTTAATTGCTATTTTTAGCACTTACTTCCTCCGTTCTGCATCAGTTGCTTGGATTCATTACAAGGTTTAATCCAAGCCTGCTGAAGGAAAATGACAGCTTTTCTTTCACTGAAATTATTTTGCTCATGCTACTCACATTTTGAATGGTCTTTCTAGCGTTCTTACTGTGAAATGTCAGCTATCTTCAAGGCATCCTCTCTATCAAAATAATCATGTATGTGCCACAAAATTTAGGGAATTGCCAGAGAAATGCTCCTCTCCTCTTGTTGCATCTGCAACACTGAAAGTATTTTTTCCTGTTCCCAGCTGTGCCTTCTCACTGCTCTGGAACTAAAGGGTGCAATTAAGAAATTAAAAGTTCTCCTATCATTCTGCTTTGCTGGCATTTCCTGATCATTATTTTAGGAATGTCAGCTCCTTAGGAAATAACCACAGTATATAGTAACCTTTAGTGCAACTTGCCAGCTATTCTGCTTGAGGGATTCCATTTTGCATCCTGCTCTTTAGGAGTGTATTCCATCTTGCACATTTCTTCTATTAAATAGAACACCTCTCAGACAAGCCTGAACTGGACTACCATCCTCATCCAGACACAGAAATCCAGAGAATACATCATCCTTCAAAATTCTCCTGTCCCTCATTTTAGGGGAAAAAGCAGCCTGTGGTCTGAAATGTGCTGTTTCAGGGGATACCAGGCTCTTTCCAGGGATACCAGCTAGGTTTTAAACTGGCATTACTCAGCCACAGCACCACTGTTTGTCATCCCATGGTCAGAAATTCAGTAATGTACGTGTTAACACTGTTCCATGAGGGATACCCAATAGCTGGTAATGTTGTTTTGTTACTGCAGAGCTAGGCAGGATTCAGCTCAGTTGCAGGAGTTCCCATTTAACATAGCTGAGGTGCTGGAGGTGGGTTCTGCAGAGCAGTGTTGTCAAGACTGACAAGTACTGTCCTGGGAACCTGAGCTGGTAACCAGCCAGGCATTGATCAGCTCCATCATAACAAAGGCAAATAGCAGGGGAAGGACCTGAGCTGAGAGGAAGAATTAGGGCAGATTTCTGCAGTTCCCGGCTCATCTCTGAGAGGATACCATGTCAGATTACTGCAGTGGAGATGTGTAGCCCTGATTTCAGCTGAAATTCGAATTTACCACAACCTGGATTTCTTCCCTAACAGCAGGAGGAGCCAGTCAGATTTTCCAATGCTCTGGCATTAGTAAAGTAGGGCATTGCAGTAATACACTTATTCTAAGAGATGGCCTATTATTACAATAGAGAATCCTGAAGACAAGCAACCCCATGTTTCAGACACTGCAATGAATAGAATAGAACACAACAGAACAGCTGGAAAGGACCTACACGAGCACCTATCTTGCCACCTCCTCAAATCTAGATCACTGAATTAGAGCAGACAATTTATCCAGGGTTGTGATTTACAGAAGGAAAAGATGAGACCTGACTGATTTCAACCAGTAGAAAGAACCAAGTGGACTAGTAGCCTAAATCTAGGCAGCAAGAATAACAGGTCCAGCTTGGATTTATATTTTGAATCTTTTTGGAGATTAAAGACATCAATATCAGCTCTCTCCTAGAAAAAAAATCAGCAAAATCAGCAGGTCTTCAATCTACAGTTCTCAGTGCTCAGACAAGTGACAGGGAGAGACTTTAGGTTCAGTTGACATCTTTCTCTGACAGCCAAATGAATTTATATTTTCTGGGTTATTTTTCTAACAACCAGGCTGAAGACTACTGGGGGACAAGGCTCTCTTAATCCTTTTTGTTGAAAGTGGTTTTCCTTTCAGTCTAAGGGCTCCAATGATGTCCTAGAAAGAGCCACATTTTCTATGCATGCTCTTAAGGAGCATGTTAAATTAGACCTGTTATACATCATATGCTCCAGATGTGTTTTCAGGCTCTTCTGCTGATACCTCAACACTACAGTGAACCTAACAGGGAAAGCTGAATAAATAGGGGTCAACAATTAATTTTATTAAGGTCCAAGAAATGTCTGTTATCAAATAGACAGACCTTTCTGGAGTTAATCCCTTTGGAAATGGTCTCCCACTTACTTTCTACAACATACCACTATAATAATTACATAGGAATGTTGATGAAGTGCCACCAGTGGGGGGAAAAAGGTCAAATAACTGTTCAACTACCTGCACAAAATCAGCTTAGCAAATTTTGCTATTAGTGTTTCCAGTCAAATTATCCTCCTAGGTCTGCTTTGGAACTAGTCAGCTGGATGCTGATACTTGGCAATTACAACCCAGCACCACACATTATAAAGGTAAATATGTCCCATTCAAATCAAAAATACATTCTTGGGCAGAATTATATCCCTGCTGACTAATTGCCTTTGTCAGTAAAATATTTTCCTGCTGCCTTCCTTCTGCAATCACAGCTTGAAAACACAGATGATGAAGTAGTGTGTCCCAACAGTGTGAAATGTCTTAAAGCCAAGCCATAATGCCTTTAACAAGTAGGGACTGTATTTTAAACAGCCTCTTAATAAACAAGAAGCAAAACTTCCAGTTCACAGATGTTGCCTCAAAATAAAGATCTAGCCCCAAGACACAGAGGCTCTCTTTCTACATTACCATGTGTGACTGAAGTACACCTTGCCACCTTATTGAGCCTACCTGCCATGAATGCTCAGACAAAATAACCATGGAAGGACTGCCTTCCTATTAGAAGGGAATTTTGGAAGCTGATTCAACATGACAATTAAGAGTCAACTTACATATTATTCCTTTTCTAATTACAGGCCAGGGGATATGATCACTCTTCTGGAAGACTCTAATGAAGACTGGTGGAAGGTATGTGCTAGTCATTTTCTATCTGTTTTCTTTCCACATGGAAAAATATCTTGTTTTCAATACTGAATTTGTATTAAAGCTGCTACAGTTAGCAATCTTTTACTATCAATATGTTTTCTTCACAGGGGAGAATTGATGACAGAATTGGATTTTTTCCTGCTAACTTTGTTCAGAGAGTGCAACAAAATGAGAAGATTTACAGGTGTATCAGGACATTCATTGGCTGCAAGGAACAGGGACAGATAACTCTGAAAGAGAACCAGGTAAGATCCTCTGTGCTGGACCCTCACTGGACTAGAGCATCCAGCAGTCTTACCAATAACTGGAGGGAAAATTGTGCAAGATGAGGACCGGCAGATTTTTTCACTGCAATTTTGCAAGATTTATTATTTGTATGGCAACAGTGTCTAGTAGACAGTTAAGAGCAGTGGTTGCCTTGTGCAAACACATACTCAATTCCTAACATAGCCTGAATTTTCAGTGTCACAGACATTCATAGTGATAATTTACATATTTCACACTCTCGTCCTGACTTCAAAAGCGATGAACACAGAGTCTTAGCAGTAGACCTTGTGTGCCTGAAAAATGATCTGGTTTTCTCCTCACTATTAGAGCTAATCTAATAAAAGACACTGGCTCCCTCCTCAGACCTTAACTTACCTAAAGATCTAAACACAGCCCGTTGTTTTTGCTTCAACAGGAACAGAGTTAAGACAGCATCACACAAAGCTGTAAATCCTAAATGTAACTCTTCTTCGCCAGTTGCAAGGTATATTTAATCCTTAACTTTTTGTGCCACCACTTCCATACCCTCTCTACAGGCCATATTATATCCTAAACTATAAGTGCTCCTGTGAGCTAAAGAACACCACATACAATGAGGACTTGCAGGGTCCATTCACCCTGGTGTATTTAGAGCAGCTCCTTCTACTTTGTGTCCTTCAGGTGGGTTCACTAGGCACAAGCTAAGACTCAAAACATGCATTAAGGGACAGATTTGTGGCATAAGCTCATGTAAATAGGAGGATGACATACTAAGGGTGATGCACAGCTTGAGTTCTCTGACACCTGGATGCAGTAAAAAGGTAGATTTTTCTCACTGCATCTTGTGAGGCCTAATGTTCTTCCACATCATTAGGTCTTTCCTTTCCTGTGACAACTGTGTCATATCACCAGAAAGGGTTTGCCTTACAGCACCTGGACAGCCACTGACTTCTGGGCCATGGATTTTTCCATGCAGAACTTCTTTAACACTTCACTCCATTGGAGGATAAGATTAACTTACAGCTTTGCTGCTGCTGATTTGTGGCATAGCAAAACATACAAGTGCTAACAATCCTTGGGTGCACGCACACAGTTTTTAAGGAAGGCACACAAAAACAGTGACCAGAATATATTTTAGCTGGCCCTATACACACAGTACATTGGGCAGCCCTGCAGCTGCTAGAAAGAAAGTTCTTACATTCTTTTAACCCAACATCTCTTTTAATTTTTTTCTGTCTGTGCACACAGACAAAAGAAATATTACCAAAGCAGAACAAGAGCCTTTGGAGGCTTTGTGTTCTAAAATAAGCAATACACAAGGGCAAAGGTAGGAAATGGTAGTGTTGGAATATGGCATGCCAGCATGAGGGAATGGTCAAGATCTGCGTCACTTCTCATTAGTGGGCATACCAGATCATTTCTGTCAGCGTGGCTACTGCTGCAAGCAGGGAGAGCCCATTTTCTTGCCTCAATTCTCACAAAACCACAGTTTCCAAGTGGGCAGGTCTGGCAGCTTCATCTAAACACAAGGACCTTCCTCTTGTCCCTATTTCATAATAACCTCACAAAGGGATCTCATAGTCAGGGGTGCCTCATCATCTCTGGGAAGACAGGAGGTAAAGAAAGGGATGAATCTAGCCTGTCTCTCTAATATCTCCTTTTTTTTTAGAAAACTTTTTCATCTCTATCTCAAGCCCGCAGAAATGCTGAGGCGAATATGAATGCTGTCGGGTGCTCGTTTGAGGTGGGAGAGGCTACAGTGGAAGAAAGAAATAAATATTTGTTGTGAAACAGGGGGCAGAGACCAGACTGCACAAACACATGAATGCAGAGACATGAGAGGAAAGTAGCACAGCAAACAGACCCTTCCCCACTCTCACACTAATTATGCAAAAGGGGAACATTTAAGTAGCTTGAAGGCCATTTTGGGTAATTTCCAGGTGGGATGGCCACAGTGAGGCCATGGGCATTCATCTGCTTCCTGCTGTCCCTCCATATAGGGCATAATTTTTTGTATTTTTCTTATAAGAGAACAACTCTGCCTTCACTGTGGAAAAACTCTTGCTGTGAAAAACATTTTAATTATTATTGGGAATTTTTTACTTTAAAAATTTATCTTTCCAAAGTCAAATTTCCTTTCTTCTTTCTTCAGCCATTTCTCTTATTTTCCGTCCTTTAGTTCTCCATTGTTTTCCATGTGAAGCAGAAAGAGAGGTGCAATCGGGGAAGGCATGAAACAAAAAAGTCATCTGAATGGGAGTTGTGGGAAAACTTTGGCAGAATTTTTGTTTGTCTTTGTTCTATTGGGAATTTCTGTGGGATGTCATCAGCCATTTTACCTGTCTCTGGGCACAGTGTTCAGAGTGCTGTGAGTGCAATGTATCTACTATGTGCAAAGCACTGACTTCTTCCAGATTAGCAAGAAGGGGAGATTATTCATCACTACTAATTCCCGTCAAATCTCTCTTTAGCTAGAAAAACTCATTAACTGGTCTAACAAATTCCTCTGACGGTAGTATGGCAAAGTCACTTCACTGAGTCACTTTCTGTGCAATCTAACAAGAGTACAGAACCATTCTGACAACGAAGACAAGGATGATATACTAACAGAAAAACTTATCCAGTGACAATAATATGAATTTTCTTTATTTTGCTTGATACCTTCCATGGTTTATCCTTCAGGTCTCTGTCCCCATAATGCCCTATGTGAATTTTTCCGGGTAGAGAGTGAGTCTACTCTCGTAAGGCAAGAGGCAATACATTAACCAACAAAGCCACATGACTACCCGAAGAAAAGCCGTTTTAGGCAAGCAGAGATATTTTCAAAGTTTGAGGCACAGTGAGTGAGATTTTTCTGGAATCGTTTGGCAGTTTCATGCCTTGGAAATACCATTTGGAGTTTCAGCTTCATGCAAACCTTTTTGGCAAAGCCAATATTCAAGGAGAGGGCTGAAGAATAACCACACAATTTGTTCACCCATCTTGAGCAATGTGCATGAGCTAGTCTTCACAAAGGATCCCTTGCAAATTTCACTATGCAATATGAAACCCAGCCTGGAGGAGAAAAAGTGTACTGCTTCAGAGACACCAACATCTTGGAGTTTAGGGTTCACTGACAGATTTTTGTGTCTTAAAACCAATTCAGAAGATGACTGGGCACCACAGGGCTCAATCAGGGATCTGTAGGGGGTAAGCAGGCATAGTCCTTCACATAAGTAAAGCAAGATTATCAATAAGGAAACCAAACCCCGCCAGTTTCTGTAGCCTTCCACACTTTTAAGCTGTCTCAAAAACAATATGAACTGCATAATTTCCAACTCTGATTGATTTTACTTGTATATATATATATATATATATATATATAGTATATATAACATTTGTTGTATATATAACATTTTCTCCAGCCTGTAACTTCTGCCCTAGACTACCCAAATTCATTACCATACATTATACAAATACTTCTTTGCATGACAGCAGGCTCTGATTTGACCTCTGTTCACAAAAGAAAAAAAATCACAATATCTAATACATCATCAATAGTTAGAAAAGCATCTCTTAAAATGTCTTTAAGGTATTTGTTCATCACTTTTAAAGAAGTCAGAATAATCTGCTGTTTGAATGTCTGCTTTTACTTTGAAAAAAATAGCTACTCACACCCTTTCCTGGCTGCATCTGACATCTACAGTCACACTAATACAAATTACTTTAGAGATGGGCTTTTTGTAATTAAACACAATTGATTTTAAATTGCACAAGTGATCATGGGCAACAGAAATGCCCAAACTGTGGCATTTGTAACAAACTGGGAATCAGGAACCCTTTGCCTCATCCAGATATGCACTGTGAGTTTACATAAAAGTCAGTGCAACAGATCCATTTCATGATGGGTGTTTTATAAATGTCACATATCCACAAGGCTAGGCTTAATAAGGCAGGATTGGAGAACAGGTCTGCAGACTCAGAAATCCACGTCTCTCAGGTTTTCTGATTAGCCTGGATGCTTTTTTGCTACCTGGCCTTTCACCTCATCTTCTAGGAGTTACTTTATGTCCCCATATTTTTTGGGATACTGTAAAAGAAGCTGAGCTTCTAAGAGCATGACTCAGCTGCCTTTGAAAATCAGTTTCATCACAGTGACTTACGCATTCAAATTAAATCACTTAAAAGGCAAACTCAGCACTGAAAGTGATGTTGCAGTTCTTCATGTGCTCCCCAGCTCAAAGTGCTGCACTTCACAGCCAGGCTGAAAAGGAACAGGGTCTTTCTCCAGCTATGTCTGATTTCCATTGACATCAGTCTTACTGAGAAAGGATTGGTGTCCCCATTCATTCAGGGATGCTGAGTAGCACACAAAATTTGCAAGAGTCCAAAACAAGGGCACAGATCATTATGCATGCACTTCAGTCCAGGTCTTCTTTAAAACCCTAAGTGACATAGGTAAAACAAACCGGTGTTCTTGGTCCAAAAGCCAGTGAAACAACTGACATAAAACCGTTCATCACCGTTTTCACTATAAATGAATGGGTATGGAAACTGAACTGCTTATCATTTCCATCCACAAGGCTCACACAGGCAAGGACTTCAGTGCACTGGCAGCAGCAGATGTAGAAGCTCACAGTGTCCCTGTGCTGTCATTCTTGCAAACAGAAGACTTGAACTTGCAGACCTCTTGACCTGGCACTGTCTGCGGGCTCCAGGACAGCTCTTGAAACTGTACTGCCCTCATAACCAAGGCCCTGTTTCATCAGAACCAGTCTGTGGCTGACAGATAGGTTAATTATGTGGAGGAAAGAAGACAGCTGCAAAAAGTTACAGCAAGTTCAAAATTACTCCCAGAAAAAGAGAACTGGCCACTTCAGCCCAAATTCAAAGCACCGGACTTAGAAGAACAGGAAAGTATTAATGACCATACAGCTTGAAGGACAATTTCCTAATTGCTCATCTCCCCCACCTGCTTCAGGGCTGACTGACAGATAAAAAATTCTCAGGGAAGATGTTGACAAGTTCAGACAACAGCCACAATCTGAACATTTGTTTGTTCTGTTTTTAGTGTTTTGAGTATTTTTTAAAGAAAATGAGACGAAAGAATGGGGAAGTAACTTTAAAATATTAGATCCCACTTTCAGATAGTTCTGAAGATAACTTGTTGAGTGAGAAACCGCCTGAATTGTGGTTTCTTATCCTGTGGCTTACTCCACTACTAATCTCTTGAGCCAGAATGCAGGGGGAAAAACCCAACTCTCCCCCTTTGTGTTCCTACCAAATTCACTGGAGAGTGGCTGCTCTGGCTCAGTTTTCTAGTCAGGCCAGTGGCCTGCCCCACAAAACATGCCAGCCTGAGTAGCTGCCATTTTAAGCAGTTTCCAACTTTATACAGAAAACAATGACCACCTGTCAGTACGTGTGGCACCTCGTGCCTTCACAACCATCATCTTTGCCATCTCTCATCAGGGCTGATCCTCAACAACAGCTGATTCATTGGGTGGGATCCAAAACTCTGGATGCTACCATGCCCTCATCTGGGATTACTCTGGATTTACACCCATGTAAGAAATTCAAGAGCCAAATCCCCAGGCTACAACTTTTGGTTGATATCCTTGGCAGCATTCATAAAGGGATGAGAGCAAAAGTGGCCATAGATGGTGTTTTATTCAGTCTGCTCTGAAAACTGCAGAATTTGGAGCAGCTCCAGGGCTTTGCAAAGTTCCAGCAGCTGTCACAGACCCAGGAGACCTCCTGAGTCACACAGGATTATGAAAGTGTGGCATATTGTGGCCAAGCTTACTCTGCCCCTGAACCCTCCCCTTCCTTGGAAAGTAGTGGGAAAAAACTCTGCCATCTGGGATCTGGCACATGAAAGGCTTCGTGTCTTAGTATGAGAGAATTTCAGCTGGAATTTGGGAGAATTCAGACCTATGTATTGGTATGTAGAGTGAGAGTTCTTACATAAAGGCATTGTACTCCTCATGCCCAGTGAAAATCTAAATGTATTGCTGTAGCAAAGCACTCTCATTGATATGCAAGGAGCACTCAAACCATCAACAGAAAAAAAAATAATAATACCCCACACCACTGAAAAAAGAAGAAATCTGCCCTATTTTTCACTCCAAAAACAAAGAAACACAGTTTTCAGAAAACTCAGTATTTTTCTTTTGTCCACAAATCATTCTGCTGACAATATGAGACAACAGGGAAAAGCACTCCATTCTTCCAATATGTTCTGCACAGCACCAGAGAGGTTAAGCAAAAAAATGCATCAGGGTTAGTGAGCAATGTAGACCTGCTGGAGATGTGATTATTCTTGGGATCCTATCAAAAAGCTAGATATCTTGCAGACATCTTCAGTTAAGAGAAAAACACAGTGGTGTTAATAGGAATCATTCTTATTAACCAGCCAGGTCTAGATGCAGGAGAAGGTGCAAAGGCACACGGCAGTAGGAATCAACTGAGAAGTGGAGCTTTTCATCTAGTGCTCTTTCCCACTCTTGGCTAGTCTTCCATACTTGGCCATCCTTAGCCTTGTGCTCCTTTGCAGGCTTTCTTTTCTCATTGTGTCTTTCTCAGACAGAGACCAACATGGAGCAGTAGCTAGAAACACCGTTCCATGTCCATGTGCTTTGCACCTCTCTGTTTTGAATGGTGATGTGACTGCAGAGGAAGCAGATGCTGTGCTGGGGATTCATGACATAAATGAGTTGGGCTGTTTTGCAACAGAACCTAAACTAGACAGCATCAATTCTAGACCGGTCCCACACTTTCCATGTGGTTTAGTCCAAACAACAATACATTATTCTTTCTAATTGCATGTCAGCCCTGTTGGTGTGCTCAGTCATTCTGCCCCAGGGATCCAATTCAGTTAGTGTTGAGTACGCAGGTTAAGTAAGAAAATTAATGAGTCCATTTACTTTCCAAAACTTTGTTTGCAGGTAAAGAGATCCACCTCCCTATTTCCAAATACTGGAGGTGGCAAATATGAAGCAGCTTCACCTCCTTCTTATGACATTTCATTTCCCTCTGGCAACACTAGTGTTGCTAATAAATTTTATGTATGCAACAACAGGACAAGCTGGCCCAGAATTTAGATGTGGTATTTAGGTGTCACCCATAATAGTCATGCTGAAATGGATTTATCCAAGAACACTTTGGAGATATTTTTGTTCATTTCATATCCTCTGAATTATTGTAAATAAACATTGCAAATACTTATCAGACAGAGATGAGTGTTAGATCGAGGGCTGGCACTGACATCATGAGAAATCAGATTGTGGAGTGGTCTCAATAGGACTGTCAGTTTTCCAGCTATATTTTAACCTTGTTTGACTAGTAGGAAATATATAGTTCTTTGGCACAGACATTTGAAAACAATTCTTTATTTGGTGTGGTGCTGTGCCCAGTCTAAAGTGCCTGTGCCACTATGCTTTCAAATGGTTCGGCCATTACCAGATGTTTCAAGAAGGGCCTTAAAGCAGAAATGCCTGAAATCACAAAGGTCATGAGGAAATGCAAACCTTTACCACAATGTAATATTTGTGCTATTATAAAGACCACATGATTTCACAACTGCTTCCCTGTGGAGTAGGTGTTATGGAAACATGCTCACAGAGCTGGATTCAGGTCACACATTTTGGTATCCAAAACAGGCACCTGTAGGTGCAAGGGCTGAGTAAATAACATAATCCTCTGCCCATCTGAGAAGTGACGAGGCCTTTAACATGCAAAAGAGAATATGCCTGCATTCAGGTCAGCCGCTGCAAGTGACACACAATTACTTTTTGCCACCAGGTATTGAGGGAGTCAGATAGCTCATGATCTGAAATACTCATTCCTCTCATAAACAAACTAAAGCATGATCATTACAGTAGGCTGAAGTCATAATTCAAGTTTCAAAATCTTTTATCCACCACAAAGTTCTTCACAATTTTAATGTCTCTCATGTATATGTGGCACTTCAGGGAGACAGGGAAAAGGTAACTCTCTAAATATATGAGTTTGAGATTCTTATCAAAGTAGTGAGAGTCCAACAGGGATTGTTCTACTTACAGAAATAACTAGCGGGATGTCTAACCTACCTGATAAATACCCTGGAATAATTTGTCTCTTTGATCATGGCAAAGAGTTTAACATTTTCATATCTTTTTTGTATTCAGATTTGTGTGACTTCTGAAAAGGAACACGATGGCTTTATCAAAGTATACAGCGGGAAGAAGAAAGGCTTTGTTCCCATAGATGTCTTAGAAAACATCTGATTCCAACAGCCCACTCACTGCAGTAGGAGCCCTTTGTTGGCAATGCCTGTCTGCTCATCTCACACTGTGTCAACCCAGATGGGCTGTCTTGCAGATGTTCAGGGAAATAGTGACAAAACTGCAACAACAAGAAGAAAAAGACATTTAGACTGCCACAGCAACACTAAAAATAAGAAAAGTTGAATGTTTGAAAGAAAACGTAGTCAGAAAACACCAGGGAAATGAGAGGTCCTTGGATACTAACAGGAATAAGGTAAGGGGGGGGAAAAAGCGTGGGCTGATCTCTGGTGCAAGATGGCTGCTACAGCCCTGATGGAGACAGACAGCTCGTTCTGAAGGACTAAACTCGCGTCCTGTTCTTGTGTCTTAGAAAACTGTTGGACTGCTTTCTTGTTTGAAGTGTGTGTTTTGGGGGAGGGGGGAAAATACAGTTCAAACTGTCCTTGTACTACAGTCCAATGCTTGTAGTAAAGTGTGGCTGTGGTTCTACAGTTTTGTCCCCAATACCAACCAAGTTTAAGCGTTTAGTCCTGGTGTTTAGTCTCATAACAAATCAGTTTGGATACACCGTGTGAATGTCAGTTCAAGAAATGCACTGTGCCCTGGAAGCTGGCAACTTTCTCTTTCTGTGCAATCTTCCCATAGGAAAGAGTAGCGAACGTGTGTGTCCTTTGTTTTCTCTGTATATGAACAAAAGCTCTCAGCGTATGTTGGGTGTGTGTTGGCTGCTCTCATAGGTCACAAAAATAGCTGGTCCTTGGATTCACAAGCCTGGTTGGAAGCATCGCTCTCTGTTTCCTTCACCTTTATCTGGTGATACAGAAAATGGGCAAAGTGCTGGGAGACAGCCACAAGCTCGAAACATTTTATATTTTTCTGTGTTTATTGCACTTAAAACATTTTATATATTAATCCTATTTATAAAAAATAAAACAGTTATCTAACCCACTGGAAGACTGAAAATGTTAGGAAAGGACATTAGGCTGCACACAGGACTGAAGTCTGTAATTATCAAAACGCAGAACTTCTGACAGAAAGGCACTGAGTGTCTTTGTGGTGTGTTCACACACCAAAGCTCCCTTCTCTATTTGCTAAACAGAAGTTTTGCAGATTCAGCAGTAAATACACCAACATAAATTCTTCCTTGGCATAAACCACCATGGTCATCCCCTGAGTCTTTTCTATGCTAGTGAGACTGTGCAGACATCCCTGTTTTGTCCATATAAGCCCCCATCTTCAAACGTGTTTCAGGCATAGGAACCTTTTGGTACTGGGGAGCAGTCTGTAAGACCTGTGGGTCTTGACCAAATTACACAAGTCAGTCAGTGCCAGTTCTGCTGTAGAGCAGGAACCCTATGATATTTGAAGACAGGGAACCTAATTTCCAAGTATTTAATTGGATGTAATTGCACCAAATACACTTAAACAGCTTAGCATGTATTATGACGTAGAGATTAAGCCCTATCCTAAAGCTCCCTGCTGAATTCATGCCTTCTTTGACTAGCTTGAAACTGAATGCCTGTCTTTTCTGTGATTAACCACAAATTGGTGTCCTAAATCCTGATACTGCATGCCAGGCTAGTATAGGCCTTTGCAAAGATGATGCTCTTTCTAAAAAAGCAGTTACTGGTCCTTTTCCCATATATTGAGGCAGTTGGAATCTGTGTTGCATAGTCCAGGTCTCAGTAGCTGAGTTGCCCTATTTGAATAGCTGATCTTGCTCAAAGCCTTATAAAATCCAGGGGAACTCTACCCTTGACCAGAAGTTCTCAGAGCAGATTGGTCTTCAGCCTCTTAAAGATATGTTTTGCAGCTCTTATGTATGATTTAATTGCAGAAGAAGTTGCAGGGCTGTCAGCTCCTGAAACATGGCCCTTTGTAATGTAACTGGTCCATACCAATTATTGACAAATTCCTGGCTGATCAAAAGTATCTGATTTCATATTTTCTGTGGGAATATCAGCAGGCTTTTTTTCCACTTCAAACAACATTTGCTCAGCTCATTTTCCTAAGTAACCAATAAACTCAGTGGGAGAGGATTCTGATAAGACTTAAGGATCAGGAGGAAAAGCAGTAGAGACGTATTAATCCACTCTGCTTTATAGGATTATTTTTTTAATATATTCACCCGCTCAAAGGAAAAACTCAAGTGTTTATTACAATTAAAGTATTTCCTATCTTTGATCAGGCCTGTCAAGTGGACAAAAGAAAATCTATTTTAATCTATACATATGTGCTACTGTTTACATGATTGCATCATACTGTGATTCCCCCTTTTTCAGTCTTCTATGACTTTGATTTATTCCTACAATGTGCATCATACTATTCAAAGAATTATATGAATATTACCTACAAATCACAATGGCCTTTAATCAATGTCAGTTTGATTCCTTTTGATACTGAGCAATAAATAATAAAGTGACTGAGTAAAAACAAAACAGGCCTTATGTGGACTGCATTATATCTGAGGAACCATTGCTTCTGAACCAAAGCTTTCATGTTTATCTTTTCTTTGTGGTTTTGGTTGGTTGGTTATGTCTTTTTACTGGGCTTTTGCTGCTGTTCAATATGTAGATGTAATTTATGCCTAATTTAGCAAGAAGCACATATCATACGTGAGTCTTACTTTAAGCATGTGATTCATTGGCTATTTCCATGCTTAAAGCTGAAGTACTTTGCTAAATTAAGGTCATTTTACTCAAATTTATTTTGGATGCCTTACTCTGAATCCAGACAAGTATCTCATCACTTTTTCTACTACCATATGCAGTTTGCAGTAGGTACTGTGTTAGCAAGCAGTTAAAAATCAGACAGAAGATGGAATGGATTTTATCTGACATATGCTCAGAAAAATTGAATTTTAGGAGATAAATGCTGCTCAGATTTAATTTAATATTCTGCTCAATAAAGACTATGTGATAGTTGGAAGGAGAATAGAAGTGTATGTGTCTTAGCTTTCTTGCATCAGACTATGGAATCTTCAGTTACCCACTTTGAAGAACATTCACTAAACCCATCAGCAATAGCTGCTACTGAGCATTTCCATTTAAAATTTACAGCACTTGCATTTGCCACATTTAGCAAACCATTTCTAAAGTATTCCTGCAATATATGTAACATGTAACATGTAACTCAGAGGGAAGTTGTGTGGTGGGGCCACCCTGAACATTTGTTTCAGGCATATCAGAAAGTAGTTTTACCCATTCAACATCTCATCACAGCATAAAACTGGCTCTAGAACATTTTCATAAGTGCTAGGAACAGTTGACCAATGTGAACTGAGAATGAGCTGCCTGAATCATGATCTTCTCCCATCAGTAAATAACACAGTATCTCAGTTTGCTATGACCTCTTTCTACACCAGGCCATTTTGACTCAGTCACTCCATCTGCAGATGAGTGCTGCAGCACAACACTATTCAGCTATGGATTCACTGCCCCAGAGGAACTACCACACTTATGCCTACAAACACTGGATACCTTTAGAATTGCTTACAGGCCTTTTCTCTAATTATTTGTTGAGATTCAGTTGACTGGATATAGCACTCGGTGCCATCAGAGGAACCTGCACAGGGTCAGCAGAAAGTGACATGGGAGATTTGGAAGAGCTGCAACTTTCTAAAGAAGCCACTGGAGACCATGTAGGTTTTCTAAAATGGAACTAGACAGATGTCTTTGTAAAATGAACCCAACTCATTTACTTTAAATATGTGCAGACAAGTCTGATTTATTGAGCATTTAAAAGACATCTTTCTTTCCATAAAGGATGCTGAATAAATGGAGTATGCCATCTCAATCTTATCCCATTTAAATCCAAAGGAAAAAAGAATCCTTGAATGCCACAGGGACTAAAGATCATTATCTCGCAAAAGGTTAATCAATGTTACTGTTCTCCCAAAAACCTATGATGTAATTTGTCTGATCTAGTTATATATCTGTACCAGATAACATCTGACTGCCATATATCTCATATTTTTTACAGTACCTCTGAAGTTATTGGTCATGATTACTATTAGAAATAAGAAAAGAGGTGCATTTTTCTCCCTTTTTCTATCTATAGAATTTCCTTTACTGGCTGGTGGGTAAGGGTGGCTTCCTAAATAACACACATAAAATAAAAGGAGGGAAGAGTGCAAATGATATTCCCATGCATACTCCTTCTGTACTTTGCTCTACTACAAATAGGATCAGACTAACACAAGTGTTTCATTTCATATTTGAGCCATTTCATAATAAATGTGGTCCCAAATTATCATCCATATTTTGCACACTACATTTTGCAAAGCAAGGAGAATAAATATTTTCCCCAGTGGGAATATGTGTCACCACAATGTTGAGTTTTCCACGGCTAAAAAGAGCATCTGGATCTAAGAGGTACATGAGAGTTATTTTTAAAACCATCCTTTATATAGAAAATGGTTATGTGCCTAGAGAATGAACACTTGGCAGGGTTGATACAAAAGAGGCCCTGAAAAACTTTAGTAGGACTGCTGCAGGTCAGCATGTACATCCATCTCCTGAGTGGCCCAAGAAACTCCTCACAGAACTTGCCTACATTAATGTCATTTGCTCAATCAAATAAGATTAAATTAATTTCTTATTTTATTCATGCACATAAAAGCAACACATGCATGTGTAAATACATACGTGTATCTTGCATTCATTAACATCAACCCAACTGCAAGAGTACATGCCCTTAAAAAATCTGTCATGACTGAATTTTTCCTTATCTTACTGTGCTCAGCACCAAGTTACTGTGGTGGATGGTGCCCAGTAAGTACAGAGACAGGCAGCTAGATGGACAAAGTCTAGAAGTTTTATCTGTTTTAGACAACGTAAATAATGTAGAAAGCCAGAGTTGCAGCAGCTGAACTAGAAATAATGCAATACCTTGAGCAGAGTCTAGATGCTCACTGAAGTGCACGTCGTTCATCAGGCAAAGAGAGGACTGCATGCCATGTACAAAGTAGCAGCCTGAAAACATTGTCAGAACATCATGTAAATCATACTGCTTTGACCCAGGTGCCTCACAATAATGAGATATTGAAAATAAGGAATAACTTCTCCTGGGATGCCTGAAGGAGAGGAAGCCAGGAGGCCTTAAAAAGTGCTAATCAGTCACACATGCACACTGTGAGAAGCACGCCTAAATCCACCTTCGTTAGAATGAAGTAAATCAACGTCTGGATAATTACTATGCTACCAGCAGTTTGCCTGCTGATGGGGTCAGAGGCTGACAACACAAAACTGAGAGACCGAGAGAGTTGTTTCAGCTTTGCATCACAAACAGGAAAGAATGAGACATAGCCGTAGGTAAAATTCAATGTTTAACCGAAACAGTGCAGCAGTGGTACTGAAGCAAACCCTTCAATGCGTGTTGTTTGTTCCATGTAGCCCTCTCTCCCCAGCAGGGCCAGTCGGGGTGGCCACAGCAGCACATCCCACCCCTTGCTCTCTTCCAAGGCAGCACTGCAGGTGCATGGGCACAATTACAAAGCAGACCTCTGGGCTCTTTCCAGACTATCCACCCTATGCCAACTGAGCCAGCCACTCTTCGTTTCAGCCACTGTCTTTCCAGCCACTCTTCATTTCAAGCCAGTTCAGTTGCTGGCAGCAGTCTCCAAAACCTTGGAGTCTGGCCTTCCTGCATGCCCCTACAGTATTGCAAACCGCACTGCAAAAAATGGTTGTTCTTTGTGCCTCCCTGAGAGGTGTCACTCACCTCTTCTGCTGCTGGTCCTTCTCTGTCTGGGCAGGTTCCAGCACCTTTCTCACCAGCCATCCTCATTTTACACCCAACGAGTCCCACTCTGTTCCTGCCAGGAAAAACTTTTCAGGCCCTTGCAAAGCATTTGCTCTGTTAAATATTTGCTGTCAAGCTAGTTGTCCCAAGAAAGGCAAGTCTGGCATTGGCCCTGGCTCAGCAGCCTTCCCACATAGACATCTATGAACCATTTGAAAAAGCATCTTTCAAAGGGATGTGGGCCTTCTGTGAGCCCCATCCCCACCAGCACAGGGGATGGACAGGGTCCACTTCCACATGATGAAGGATGGAAGGGAGAAACCTACCTTATTTTGAGCCTTTGGAACAAGTCTGTGTCTCTAAGCCCAAGCGTTGCATGAATCATAGTAAACATGGAAGAACAACTTCTGGTTTTAGCCCATCCACGTTCTTTATGTGTACTTCATTCTTTAAAAAGTACTTTATGTCCACATCTTGGCTCAAGAAATGCAAAGTGAATGCAAACCTCTCCTGCTTTCTCCTTCACTCACTCCACATCCTAATCAGCTGTTGCCTTGTGTCTTTCTGCTCAGTCTTGCAAAGGTCTCCCCTCCTGGCTTTTCTCCTTCTGCCACAGGTGATGCTTTCTGCATATATTACCCAAGGTACAGCAACATCATCCAGCCCCACTGGTGTACCTGTATCTCAGCCAGGGCTGAATATGGCTGGCACAGCCATATGGACAAAGTAATTCATCTAAGTACTATTAGCTAAACTGATAGCTACTACTGTGGTGTGACAGTCTAGAAAAGCCCACTGGAGCAAGGAGGGGTGGGGGGAGTGTTATTGGTATTTATTTAGTTTGTAGCATTTTACCATGTAAAATATAATGCTAAATACACAAAAATAGTCCAAGACAAAATTAATAGCTTACTCGTATCCCTCATCTTATACCTGCAGCTTTTAAACTGCCTGCTGTAGTTTTCCTGTAGAGATGCATACAGTCCTGTGGCTTCTAGAGGTTACTGTAATACACATTATTAGTACAACTGGCAGGCATATGTGCTTTACTGACATCCCGAACTAACTCACAGGTGTTTTATGGAAAGAACAGAAAATTAGTTCCATTCCTGTATTTAAATCTTCATTGGATGCTAAGGCATTTCTTACAGTTTTCCTTAGGAGTGCAAAAGCTCCCACATACCCAGACTGGAATAGGGACATTTTTTTCCTGAAGACTGCAGCACCAAAAGCACTGCTATCCTCCACATCACTTGCAAGGCTCTGCTCTCTGAAGATCCCAGAGACACCACAAAGAACCTATGCTGATTCTCCACCCAAGTACAAGGACTGCAATGGGACATGCAAGCCTGCACGCAATGTTAACTGGGACAACTTCTGTATCCTGCACTCTTACCCGCAATTTGTTCAAATAAAAGCTGGCAGGCTGGGCCTACCTGTATCTACATGCAGACAACAAAGCCTTGTTTGTAGGCTAGGTCTCAGCTACCCTGCAGCAGGGCTGGAGTGCGGGGTCAATTAGCTGTGCAGAAAGCACCACTTCCCAGTCTGGGGTCAGGCAGCACCCACTCAGGTTTGCCCATATTGTATTCACAGGTCATGATGCTATAGCTTGGTTTCTCAAAAATCCCAGTGGCCTTTATGTTAGCTCATGTGACATTAGTAAAAGTTGTAAAAATAGTCTGCTTCTCTGCATAATGCACCCCCAACACACAAACCCAATTACCATCAGCTGAGGGATCAGATGCTGGAGCAGACACACAGTTCTTTATCTGACTGCACTGTACTCACCCCTCAAACTTCAGCTACATGAAGTCTGTTAACTGAGAAGGAAGCACCTTAATTTCTTCAGTTTTAAGTGCTTTTTAAGAAGTCTTCCTGCTTCAGTGCTCCAATTATACCCCTCATAGATTTAGCTCACTAGTCACATTTAATGCTAGCAATTAATGAAACAATCTGCAGCAGGCCAGAGGCATCAAAGGAGCCTCTTGCCTTCAGCGCTGTCTCTGTGAGTGAACTCTGCCTGCCAGATCAGTGCACCACTGGGTGGTAAACGTAGTAGGAACAGACATTTTTGCTCTCATGGTGGTTCCACCTCCAGACTAAACCAGATCATCCTCAGCCCCTGAAAATCCTTTTTTGAAAGCCGGCATCAGCAGGTAGTGGTCTTTGCACGTTTTCACTTAAAGATCAGGATGATACCCCCTGGCCCTTCAGAGTAATACCACCCAGCTTTCAAAGATACTGCCCTTCTGTAAGTAAGATTTCACCCTCTTTTAAGCAATGTCACCGTGGTCTTGATCTCAGACCAGTCAAGCAAGGACCTGACAATTAGACAGAGCAGCATACAATGTAATGTTGTAGTCGCTGAGTCTCCCTACAAAAAGATAAAGACTCAGCACCCGCTTAGTGGAAATCCAAACACAGATAGGATAAATGCCTTGCCTTCCCCCCACCCCCACTGTCTTGGGAGCCAAGGAAGGAAGAGCTGACAGTGCTAATGAGATATGTAGCAGGTGATGTAATTATCATCTGAGAGCCTGAGTAGGATGAGACAGATGTTACTTTTAGGGTTCATTGCTCTATTAGTGACACCTATTAACTAGCTTATGTCATCCACCCCTTAGCACACCAGATACAGACTAATATTAAAAGAACTGTTTTGAGTAAAATCAAATAAGTGTAGGTGATACCAAAGCCATGCTCGAGGCTTCCCTTACACAGTGGTAGGAACTGTAAACAGGGACATAAATGGCTCTTAAGTAAAGTAAGTATGCCATTCCTGCATTCTGAGAATCTGTCTTCAATATATTACGTCACCACAAGTCCCTTATTCCCAAAACAGAATCACCAGTTTTGCAAAGATGTCTCAGTTTTGGAGACAAAACTTCAGGAGGAAACACTCCAGAGTGTCTGCTCCGAAGGGAAAAGGGCCTCCCCTTTTCCTCCACCAGTAAGACAAACGGGTCACAGCAAGTGAAAGTAGAAAAAACAAACAGTTTGTTAACACACAAACAAAACAGGGTAGAACAGGATAAAAATAAAACAAATTCCCGGAGAGGGAACAGACACACGGGCTCGGACCAGCCGGGGCCACCCCCGCAGGCTCCCCGGACCGGCGAGGAGGGAAGGGAGGCAGTGAGGCAAGGGAGAGGGAAGGGAAAAAGAACAAGAAAAAAACCCAATAGAACCTTTTCCCAGCTATCCGGATCACAAAAAAAACCCAAAGAGCAGCACGGCGCTCCCGGCGCACTCCCTCAGCCCTTGGGCTGAGCCATTAAAGTGCCCCGCACTCGCTCCCCTGGCCCCGGGTCCAGCTTAAAGGCACAGCGTCCTTGGGCATTGAGCGGATGGTTAAGGAATAAAGTGGCTTCGTAACATCACCCCAGGACAACAGAGCTGCTGGGGAATGGTGATTCTCTGCTCATCTGCAGGCCGAGAAATAAGCTAGTTAACCATGGGTTTGAGTTTATTGTAGGAGGGAGGGCCCAGCTGACATTCAGCCGATCAGATTATGTGGTGCTGAGGAACATAGGCAGCTCTCACCATAGAGGGAACGGAACAAGGAGCCTTCAAGTATGTAAAAGCCACAGGTGATTGTCAAATCACAGTCAAGCACTTGCAAAAATACCCAACATAACAGGTCATCACTAAAATAGGCAGGATTTGTTTAGGTGCTTGATTTTGCCCTAGAGAAGACGAAGGGAAGCAAGAAGACTTGATGGATCAATTTAATTCCCTGCTTCCTGTGTGGAATATCACAACAACGGTTGTATTCTGTGTGATGTTTGGATCTGTGATCATCCATGCTACTGAAGGCTGTGGACAAGGGTGATAAAAATCCATTAAACATGGGACAAGGTAAGTGAGTTAAGACTGTAAAGTACTTTGAGTGTTGTACCTCTAGAGTCCAAAGTGCTACCACAAGACAGACACTGGGCAGCAACTAGTGCTCTATAAATCACTGTAGACTGAATTAGATTGTCTCTAAAATTACACCCACAAAAAGTGTTGCTCTTGCTCTTAGGCTTGTCTGGATTGTGGGGAGCAACATAAGAGCTTAAAAGAAGGTGGTGTTAACAGTGTCAACAGGCACAGAAATCTGTTTTGTGCTACCAGTCCAACTTGACAAGAGAAAAGAACTTTACCTTTCCAAGCTGTGTTCCCTCATTTAAATATTTTTTCAAGTAATTAACACTGGGCACCAACAGATTTGATGTTCCTTGAAGAAGAGTGAAACATTTATTACCCTTCTTGTCTTCCTTCCTGAAATGATTGAGGTGAAAGAAAGGTTAGAAAAGAGAGTCTTTTCTTGGTTGTCTTATTTCTCTTTTGTCTTTCACATTGGTTCCAGGAATGGAAAGTCATTAATCACCTCTCAAGACAGCAGATAGGAGTTGCCTTGGGGTTAGAGAGGATTGGAGAAGATCATTTAAGCATGACAATTAATTGAAATGAGTAAAATAGGGACAGACTCTTCATTCAAAAGTAAGTAGCAGGTGATAGGCGACAGATTTGGACTGGTATTAAGAAAAATTGAGTGAGGAATCTTAGCTGATGAAGATGGAAAGTAGAAAATTAGTTATAAAGTAAAAAGAAAACACAGTAAAAGAATGGAGAAAAAAGTTTATTGTGATAATCCCAGTTTATTTATTGTTTCATTCAGCTGGAAACCTCTGGCTCTGCCTTTCTTCCTAATTGTTAGCTGTGTCAGTACTACACAGGTAAAGCAGTGGGAGCCAAACAGCAGCATTTTGAGGCTCCCAAAGAAGAATGCTTCAGGCAGCAATTGCATTATGCACGTCTGCGACAAAGTTTTCTCTTCCAGTTAGACTCCAGAGACACTGCAGGTATATATCCTGGAATTCTGCAGCTGCTGACTTGCACGAGCTCTCATTTTATCTTTTGCTGATTTTATTCATCCTATGCTTTTGGCACAGCTGTCAACAATTCCACCATCCTTCTCTTCACACAAGCTTTCCTCTGTATAAAGGACGCACTGGGCAGCTCCTGCTGACCACTCACCTCTCCCAGATTTGCTGCAGACTCAAAGTGAGGTTTTTACTGGGCAGGCAAAATGACTGCAACACCTCCTGCTTTTATGTCCTTTCTGAAGGAGGTGCCAAAAAACTGAGGAAACAGACTGCTTTGAAGAGCCAACACAACACAATAAAACCTGCCCACAATCTAAAAATACCAAAAAGATTCCTATGAGGCCTTTCCTCTGAAAAATCTTACGTTAAGAACAACTGGGGATTAAAGGCTTTTTACCATGTTCACCAATTAAAAGCCTGCATTCATAAAAGTCATTGGGAGATAAGACTTGACCAGCATACAATATTTTAATTGCAATCAGTTTTCACATGGCTTACTTCTACCTCTTCATTAAGCTCAATACATTCTCTACTACATAAACTTGATGTACCATACCCCTGCAAAATGCAAAAAATTTCCCGATGGCATATTTTGAGTTGGAAGCTCAAAAAATCCCAACTTCAGCTTCTACAAAGTGCCATTTCTGTAAGAACATGGCATTAAAAAAAAATTAACATGGAAATGGATGTTGCTTCTTAGATGTTTAAAGATGCTGTAGGGCTACAGGGTTAGGTGGTGTATGTTTGCAGGGTCTGCTATTCTTCCCTGTGAAGATTATTTGAATTTTCAGCCAAGGTCTGGTGCAACACAGGGAAAACACACTATGCTGCAGTCACAATCCAAAATTTCCATTGAAGCAGCTGCCAAAAAAAACCCCCTTTGGTCTCAGAGGAAACTTGAGAAAGGGAAAGGTTTCCAGGAGGAAAAATTAAATTCACTAATATTATCGGCTGACTATGAATTGTTTCTAACTAGAAGAAAGAAGGAGACAGGACTGAAATTTTATTTCAGAGACAGCCACAATTTCAGAATTTCTCTCCTGCCTGTTACTGAATAACTCACAGTCTTTAAACTAGAGTAGAGGCAACCACGACTAAGTGTTCATCTTTTCACCTTCATCGTGTCCTGAATGTGCATCTCTTAGTGAATCCTTGCATGCAACCATCAAAAGGTTAGGGCCTATTGAAAGTTACCTCTTGGAGCAGACTTTGGTCCCAGAGTGGTGGTTTCCAGGTAAATTAGTCATTACTCTCCCTTTCACCTTCATTTAAAAAAAAAAAAAAAAAGCAACTGAAAGGGTCCCCTTTGAGTTGTGAATGGCTTAATAAAAAGGCATCTACCCACCTCTTGGAGCTGACAAGAGGTTCCTCTGCTACATGTGTGAAGAATCCAGCTATGACTTCTTAATTCCTGCTGAATAAAAGACCAATTTTGATCCATCTTTGATGACTTCTATTCAAAGTTCAGTATTTGGTGCAATAATAATTTTTTGCATAAATATCCTGTTCAGCTCCTAGGCTAGAGCATGTGGAGCCAGGTTGATCTAAAGCATCCATCTTGAGGAAATTGGAGAAGTTCATCATAAGCTCTCAGATATATTTGCAATGCAAAGATAAACACCATTTATGCATGACTTGGCTCATTCTAAGTCTTGAAAGAGTGATAACACCCAAAGCAGCTGTGACTGAGGTTTACACACACTGGGCTGTCATTTAGTGGACATTATACAAATTACAGTCCTGCTGGCTTCAGAGAAGAATTGTTCTGCAATGATCTGTGATGTCTTTTAAGGCTGCTGTAATCACATGTATCACATTTTCAGGAACTGGAAATAAATCTCAAAGAACTGCAAATACATCTAGGGAAAAAAAGTTCAGGTAGCAATTTCATTAAGATTGGGAGCTTGAAACTAGCTCTGCTGCAACATGGCAGATTCCACTTTTCAAAAATGATGTTTTCTTCGGATATGTTGGCTGGTACAATTCTCTTCACATGCACTATTACTGCTCAGTATATGGGGCATGACTCATGATACAGCACAACACAGAATGATAGCTAGAGAAAATTGAGCTTCTGAAAAGTGAAATTAAAGGGGAAAAGCCACAGGAATAAATAATGCAATAGACCGACAAGGCTGGAGCATACAAATGAGATGACTCAGGGTAAGTTTCAGCCTGTTGTCTAACCCCTGGCAGTGGGTTGTGGACATGCTTTATCTTTCTAGCATCCTCAAGGAAGAGTCAAATAATTAAAGAGCAGCATGAGGCCACCTGTTACCAAGTGCAGGTAGGCTGGTACTTGAGGATCTGAGACTTGTATTTTTTTTCCACCATCCACTTGTCTTTAGTCCTCTGATAAGCAGTCCCAGACTACCAGCCAGCTCTGCCCACCTGCATCCTGCAAGGACAAACATCCACTGCAACTCCACTATGATTCAGGCCTCAGCACTGCAACCCATTCCCATCCAGAAAACCTCCTGTTTGCTCTGGATGTAGTGGGTCCAAGCCCTGCCACACACATTCCTTGGGGAGGAAAGCCAAAGTCCAGCTTTGCCCCCACAGTAAAGACATCTGTGGTACAAGTACCACAACTTTGTTAATGTTGTTTTTTGATAGTTTTTTTTGTTTGGGTTTTTTTACTGAATATCTCGAAGTTCTTACTATGAACTTCCTATTTGTCAGGTGGGGTCTCTTATGGCATCACGTTACTTCAAGCACTGCTTACAACTAATAAATATTTGTGCAAACTTTGCCCTGTTTTAAGGAAAAGACTTTTTCTTACTTCCAGTATTTCATACTGAATGGAATAAACATGCAGAGCACAATGCAGGAGCTGAGCAGAGCATGACTTACCACCTCTGCTGCTTCCTTTGGACAACAGAAGAGATGGCACGTTTGGCAAGTGGAAGGCAAACAAACAGAAGGAACAGTCCTCTCAAATCTCTTGCTGCTGTACTGGCTCTGTAGATAAACACACAAAACTAAGTTAATTATCAGGCCTCTTTTTTTTCCCAAATGACTATCACTCAGTAGTAAGATGCAGAGGCTGATGTTATAAAAGGGTGGACAGTTTTAAATTAAATTAAAATAAAACAATAACTTCATAATGGCTTTTCCAGAACATAAGTGTCCTTCTAGAAAAAAATAATCAGATGTTATTGTAAGAGCTGATAAGATTTCACACCCAAATTGCCACAACATTGAAGCCTAAACCCAGGCAACTCATACGTTGTTTGTTATCTTTAGCCATATATGCCTTTCACTGGGCAGGCCACGTGCCCTTTCATTCTGCCTTGTTTTTCATACTCAGAAATGAGCTGCAAAAACTCTTCTCAGAAATGCTAGGATATATGTGCCCAGGAAAGTCATCTCGTGTTGGCCCACCCACTCACCCTCCCACTTGACAGACATCTTTTGTTAAATCAATACCACAGAAAAGCCCACAGAACAGGTTATATTCTTCTCTGAGCAAGTGCATATAGCACTTCAGCTTTGATCACCCTTGAAACAACTGAGAGCAAAAATAACACTGACAATGCCCTCTATTTTCCTGAAGAGTTGAATCCGAGAGGAATAAATTAAATACTTGTTCTCCATCCTTACTTTTAATATGATGGCCTTCATCCCCATCGAGTGAAGTCCCAGAGGTGCCATCAGGGTTTTGTGTAGGCAAAAGTTTTGTCATGGTTCAGACTAAACAGGTCCTAATCCTGCTTCTCTTGATGACAGCTGAAACACTCACAGAGAATAGAATCTGACCTCTCACTGCCTGTGTTATAGCATTGAAAAGAGTTAAAGAGCAGAGCAAGAATTAAACAAGATGGATTAAGAAATTTATTTTTCAAAGCAGGTACGATGGAAGAGGCAGAGAAGGAAGAGATGGAGATTCATGCATTTGCGAAAAAGCTTAAAATTTCAAGACGAGAAGAGATACATTAATGAAACATCATCGTTAATAATTAGAATGTTTAAGGTGAATGCATATGTATTTATTCCTGAAAGAAAAACATATTGTACCCAATGAAGTTCATATATGCCCACCTAAGATGTTACAGCCAGGGTGAGGGTGATGCTGTGTAGATTGTCACTAGAGAAGAATGCGTTTACAAGTCAGGTCTATCGGAGAAGATATGTTCTGGGAAAAAAGGATGCCAGCCCAAGGACACCATCAAATCTCTGTCCTTGTTTATGGAGGTACTATAGTGCAACAAAGTGAAAGCAATCCTTTGCTAAGTACTCCCTCTGGTTCTCCAATAAAGGATGCACTTGCTGATATTAACAGACGGATAACTAGAAACTAGTAGAAACTGACATGGAACAAATTACAACACCTAAAAAGTTATTCTAGATTTCTCCTTATCCTTTGATTTTCATTTTTTATGTTCTGTAAATGAAAATTCTGTGCTGAAGATACCAGGTTAAGATCTAGGATGGTCAGGATTGGGAGAGAGGAGTTTTCAGAGTATGTCTGTTCAACAGAAGTTTTATTAAGAACTGCTAATGTTGATGCTGAAGTCCCAGTTCAGTACTAGGCAAATACAGCTCTAATCTTTTTGGAAAGTCATGACAAAAGATACTCACAAGCAGGTGAATCACCTGGAAACAGACCCATTCAAACATGCCCACAGACACAAGATGTCTCCCAGACATACCTTTAGAGATACCACAGACCTTCAGATCAGGACAGTCATATCCTAGAACTCACTGAAAAGAATGTAAGTTCTACAGGTTTCCCACCTAGCAAAACAGAAGTTTGAGCAGGAAGCCCTAAGGATTTAATAATAGATCCTAGGACACATTTAAAAAATAAGCATGTGACCTGCTATCAGGGAGATTGTGCTACCTGTGCACGCAACAGAGAGAAGTTGAATACCAACTACAGAACTAGTTGCAATTTAGGTGCTGAAAAACCTAGTGCTGGAAAAGGCATAAAAAATGATGCCAGACACATCAAAAATTACTTTCAGCAAGACAGTTACTCAGAAACTCATCAAAAAGATGGTTTCTGAGTAATTTTTTTCACCTGGTGTTTTTGCTTTCAGAGAGCAAGGCCAAGGCCAGTGACAAGTTCTTTCATCCAAAGAAGACATAAAAAGCATGAAGAACTCAAAGACGAGAAAAATTCAGACCTATGTTTTGAGAAGCAAGGGTAACTGACTGATTGGAAAAGATGGCAGAAGAATGATAGAATTTGACAAAGAGAAGACTTAGAAAACTATCTTCATTCTGCACAGAAGCTACTAGCCTCAAAAAAGCAGTTACACTGCAAGACCACGAATAACCTAGGAAATGTGAGACATGGTGTAAGGGTCATGTCAGAACTTAACCTCTGACCTATTATTGAAAATCACTGTTATTAACCTGAAACATAAAATGGGAGTCAATCACTGAGAGGTGTTTCCCTGTAAGTGTCTTTGCACTATGCTATTCAGAGCATTCAAAGAAACAAAAAGGAACAAGGAGTTTAAATGATTTTAAATGTTAAAAATGGCACTTACTTTGTCAAGAAAAGCTGCCCAAGAGTGCCCAGCTGCCATGGTTTAGCACAGTTTGGGGTTTTAGTTAAAGAGGGCTCCATCAGTCACGGAAGTGATTCTTTACAAAGAGGTGATTACAGCTTCCTCTAGACACAATAGAACCAATCAACTGGCTAGTTTGAATATTGGCAACTTTTTTAAAGCCACTTAAGAAGCTTGACATGCCTCTGTGATCCACATTTAAGAATGAACAGAGCCCGGAAAAGCTCTCTTGCTTCCGGCCTTTGGACAGGTAACTGGGAAGGCCCGCGGCACGGCCCAGCAGGGCCAGGCCGGGCCCTGCTCGGCGCAGCCCGGCCAGGTCGGCCATGGCGCGGCTTGGCTGAAGATCTCAGCCGCTTCTGCTCGCTGGACACCCGGTGCAGCCCCCTCAGTGCAGGTCGGGCCGTCTGGGAAACAGCCACCCCAGAGCCACACGGCCCTGTTCCATCCGCGGCCCTGCTCCATGCAGGCGGGCCAGCAGCGCAGCTCGGCCAGGCCGGCCCTCACCCAGTGCGGCTGAAATTTATCTGAGGCCGCTGCCCTGCAAAGATCGTGTGACCAAGAGCGATAAGCGAATTCCAGCTGCAGGGCCCGGGTGAGATTAACCCTTTTAGTGTTGTAAATTTCCTCCAGAACAGATGAAGCCTGCAGACGTCCATCCTCTACCAAGTCAAAAGAAAAGGAAGGGTGAGGGCACGTGAAGAAAACACCATAAAGACACCAAAGTCAGTGAAGAAGGAAGAGCTGAAATCCTGAGAGAGGAGAAAGAGGAGATGCTTCAAGCCTAGAAGCTGACATTCTGTTGTAAAGCTATGGTGATGGACTATGATACATCAGAGTACCCGTTGTAGTATCATAAAAGCATGGGGGGTGGAGCGTTCAAATTGCAATTGTGATCAAAAGTACCTGTGCTGAAACAAGCAAATGTTGAAGTAGCTGTGATTTGATGAGAAGCTTGAACAGAGAGAGATGAAAGTGATGAAGACCCTTGCTCCCAGGGAAGAAGATGACCTCTGTTCCTAGAGATGAAGACGCTCCCAGAGATAGATGAAGAGAACCTTTTGCTTCTGAACAGCTCATCCTTAAAATGGTACCCCATTAGCTCAAGATTGGACCCTCGAAAGCAGTTGTGGGGAAAGCTGTAAGACGAGGGAAGGGACTTTCACACGTGAGCAGAGAACCAACCCAGGCGACTGTCTCAGTGTGACACTGAAGCCATGAGAGAATTGTTTCTTGTGGAGATGTCTCCATAGCATGAGCAAGAGAGACTCCTCTCCCTAAGTGAACTGAAAAAAAGGGATTATTATAGAGGTGGTAAACTGACTGAAAATCTCAAGTGTTGTGTTTTTACATTGTTAGTGGGAGAAGGGAGAAAGGTGGGGCAAGGAGAGGTGTTCTGAAGGTGTGGTCTGATTTTTTTTTCTCTCTTTTAGGTCTGTTAATAAACTTCTTTATATTCTTTTAAGTTTTGTGCCTGCTTTGCTTTCTCCCAATTCTTATCTCACAGAAGGAAAATAAGTAAGTTACGGATATTTTGAACCAAACCACTACACTTAACTGGTGTTTCTGCCCAGTTTACGAACTGAACCCGCTACACCAGCATTAACGACAGCTTTTAATTGTCTAACCACAGTTAATCTCATCCTTGCAACCAGTTAATAGTCAGGCAGTCATTGGGAAAGGAAGGGAAGGAGGGGAAGGGTTTGGTGACACAACCCTAACAAAACCAGAGAAATCACAATAATGTAAAGCATATCTGATGTAAAACACACACGTATTTCAAACCACACATATTCTAACTGTGGGGATTGCGTCCATGACACCATGAGTGGCACATGAGTCAGTGGCTGTGAGAAGCAGCCCTGGGTGCTGACAGACACCTGCTCAGCCAGTCCTATAATATGCAAAGAGCTTCTCCAAAATGCAATCTCCTAGCCAGGGAGGGGCAGCAAGCACTTGCAAGACTGGCACTGGAGGGAAGTACCAGAAATTAATCCAGTAGACACTTGTACTCTCCTATACCCTGAGGCACTGGTTTTATGGAGGAAAAGTGGTGGGATCAGACAGGTTCCCTTGCTGGCCAGACCTGGCATGGAGTGATCAGCCATATGAGTTTATATGTCATTGGTGGGAGCAGAAGACACGGTGGTGTCACAGAACATCCCTGATCAATGCTTTGAAAGCAGCTTTTCAGACAGAAACATCCTGTCACAGAACATCCCTGATCAATACTTTGAAAGCAGCTTTTCTCCTCCTCTACATAGCTATGCAATCTTTTAGCATGGTCCTGGGAATTATCCTTTTTCCAGTACCCTGTTTGACTTTGTTGTTGATGTCATGGAAGAAAAATAGTCAGTTGTTTACCAGAGCTTTTGATTTCTTATCAGCAGATCTGGCTATGAATAATTATATCACTTATTAATACCATAGTAAGCCAGCTAATGGGCTACAGACGCCTAACAAATAACAAGATGAGAGAAGAAAGGGCAGATTGGCAGGAGGTTGTTTGCTTTTGCGAGGGTTGAATTATAGAACTGGCCAGGATTCAAAACTATGAATCATTAAGAGCATGCACACAGCAGTTTTACATCAGTGAGCTCTATTGACTGTAGAGGAGCTAATATTGATCTACTACACATATGGGAATGGGGAAGCAGGTCCCACATAGTTAAAAACATGTTTTAATGTGTCCTTTGAATTGTGTTGGTTCCCTGAAACACCCACACATTTCTGACATCATGACCCGACCTTTATCCAAAGCCTTTGAAAGTATAGATGTGTCTTTTCAGGTTCACAGTGACAGAAATCTTTGAAACACGACTAGAAACAAGATCATTGTGACTTACCAGGCTTATCTTGTCTTGTATCTCCCTCATCACATTGGCTCAGTTTGTTTCTATTAACAGAGGTGTTTCTGAATATAACATAATAATAATTAAAGCATTATCTTACCTTTCCTTAGTAGCTGGGATTTGTGCAAATGGGACAAAAAACTTGCCTCACTAGGCTGCAGACATAACTGTTGTGAGCTCTGACATCAGCAAGAAGCTGCTGTACAGCACTTTGTTCTTCACTCCTGAAAGGGAGGAAGAATGAATGTTGCATTCAGGGAAGGGAAGTCAAACTAGGACTGCTTTTCTACCCATAAATTTACTTCATTGTCCATTATAGGAGATAGCACAAATTAGCCTAATGCTCCTAGAGGCTACTTCATGGGGCAACAGCAAAAACAATTAGAAATTATACTTAACCTGTTTTATTCACAAGATTTAGAGACCCTGGACTAACAACAATTAGACCATGATCATATGGGCTTGCACCACTGTGTTCTATCACATATTTGCATACAAATAGCAAATAACATTTAGCATGCTGGCATGTAGTAGGTAAACAGTGAATTTGGGATCTTAACTATAACATGAATTTTCTTTACGTGCTCAGTTCATGCCATAGGTCATACACAGATCTTGAGTACATATTTGCATCTCTCCTCAGATCTTAACATTTGCTTGAATTTGTACATAAGACCCCTCAGCAACACAGTCTCCCACTCCCAGTGACCTGGTGCTGACACTCTCTTATTTTATTATTCCAAATATCTCAGTCGCTGTGTCTGTGTCACTGTGAGCCATAGTACAAGCCTAGAAAAATGGAAGCGGAACATGGTCCTCTTCTTTCATTCTGACAAGCAGGAGCACATCCACAAACTTTACTGTCTTGGCAGCCTTCAGTAATAATAATCAGCCTATTGAAATACAGACAAGAAACTCTCTGCAGGGTAGGGTTACTTGAAATACAAGACATTGTTCAATTCAAATGCTGATCTTCCATCTCTTCACTGTAAAGAAGCAGTGAGTGTGAGATACGCATCAGTTTCAAGGCAAAGTCTGTTCACAACATGACCTCCAAACATCGTGGTCTATGCACCAGTAAACAAACTAAGCCTGATGGAAATCTGTCATTTCAGGTTTGGCTATTGAAAACCAAGAATACGTGTGATTTAATTTTCAGCTGTTTATGAAAAGGAGGAACAAGGCACAAGGCTCTTTCATTTCTCCTGTTAATCCAACCTGCCTCATCGAGAAACTGAGCCATAGCCCTTTGTGGCCCTTTTCCTTTGCTTTTATGTAAGAGAAAGAGAGGGAGACTAAAGGAAATTAAAAAAAAGCAAGGGAGATAAAGTGATGTCTCAAATGACCAAGGCATTGAAAAAAATTCTAAACCAGCAATTCACCTTAAAGTTTCCAAGTCTCCAGTTTCCCAGACCCTTTCAGGGAGCCAAACTTCATGCCTTGCTGTGGTCCACAACATTATCGGCCTCTTCTACTGAGAAAGCACGTAAGCTTTTAGATGATCAGGAACAAATAAATACTTGCTCTAAGACTAATCTTGGCATGAAAGGTCCCACAGAAGGACTAATTTAGGGCTGATTGGCCTCACACAGACATTAGGTACTGTAAAATTTGACCACTTTAAGTCACTCAGTCACAATCAAACTGTATGCCTAATTGCATCCCTGCTTTCCCTAAAATGCTTTTGAAAAAAAATTACATCCCTGAAGATGTAAGTTAGTGCAGAATATATTAGATATTTACAATCTATGTGCAGTCAAGAAATTATTTTACCATAGAGAGGAGAGTGTAAGATAATGGAAACAGACAGGGCATGGCAGAAGCTTTCTTTTACTATCAAGTGCATTTAATGCAACTGTTTTATACTTCTGGATAAAATGCAGTCTTTCTGACTGCAATAGACCTGCATCTGCACAAATAAGAAGAAAATCTAGCTTACAGAGCAAGAGATAAAAAAATAAATGGAAACCTTTATTTTCCTGAAATAAGATGGGAATACTTCACTTAAGGAAACTGAGCAGCTTTCAAGAACTGAAAGTTATTTATGGCACTTATACAATAATCAGATTCACACTTTTTGCTATATGATACATTTTAAAATATAGTTAATAAAAAACAGTTTGATTTAAAAGCAATCTTTGGTATAGTGTCAATTCATTTATTTTGTACAGGGCTTCTAATATTTCTAATTATTGTTGTAATGCTCCTAACACCTATTAATTGTCCTCCCCTTCAATTTCACATTCTTCAGCTCAGACAAAATCCTGGTAAAACTTTCACATCAATTCTTCTCAGGCACTGTGACTGTTGGATTTAAACCACTGTGCTGTGGTGAATATCCTCAGTCTTTAACAGGTCTTGCACCTGCTGGACCTTGAACAAACTCTATAGAGGTAACCAAGCAGTCCTATTGGAAAAGGAGACTCAAAAGTTGCTCTGTCAGAGGCTTCTGTCACAGTGCAGCCACTTGGCTTGTTGAAAGGGAAGAACTGACCAGGAATGGTGGGCAGAAACCAGAAGAGGTTAGATCTTCCCTGTTTTGCAGCACAAGGCAATGCAGTTCTTCAATAATCACAGGGTGGGAGAAGACTTGTGGTGTTGTATTTCACACTGATTCATTTATTAAATGCCTTTCACATTTCCCCCCCACACCATTTTCCCCTGCCCCTAGCCCTGGCCACTCCCTTGCGCTCTCCCTATTGGTTCCTGTACCCCCACTCTGCCCATGCACCACCCTTGCGCCCTGAGAAACCCCCCCTGCTCCCTGACCAAGAGATCTCTCTTCCTCTGGGGGTCTCTGGGACAAGATGTAATTATTAAAAGATCCTCTGAAACCCTCATGGGGAGACCTTTCTCACCTCCTTTGCCATCACTGTGTTGTAAGGCTGATAGCTGCTGGAGCAAAACCATGGGGCCGTCCGAAAAGGACTACGGGAGAGCGAAAATGGTCGCACTGCCCTAAGCAGCTCCGCTGAGCTCTCAGGGAAAGCTGCAGCTTGCTAAACTAAACCTAGCATTACAACAAAGACTCAATTTAAAAGGGGCAACAGAAAGAAGAACCAGGAGTCTGAGTGTTCATGAAGACATGAAAGAAAACAAGGCAAGATTCTTGCTCTTCTCCATCTGAGATCTGCATACCATGAGGTTACCCCATTTTCAGTCTTGTGTTTCTCACCATCAGTTTATTTGATGCTGTCTGAAGTAATACAGTCCAGTGAAATTATATATCCCCACTGCTCCTTTTCACAGTGATCCTGCACTCTGCTTAGAGCTTGGGTTTCAAAGTTTCATATTCATTCCCTGTACAGAGAACTAATTACCTTGGCTAGACAGACCACATTACTTGCAGAGTGACACTGGTCAACCCAGAAAATTAACTGAGTATCTCATAAACTTCACAAATCCCATTTCAATGAGATCTTAAAGTGAAAACCTGAAGAGAGTTGTCATTCTCTGGCTCCTCTCCACCTCCCAGAAGAATTCTGTTCAAGAAGGGAGCAGCAGAATGGAGACTGCTATCAAGAAAATCAAATTTGCAAGAGAAAGGGCTATATTGCTAGCTTCTTAATGGAAGGCTTCAGTTACCTTCACTGTTGATTCGCTTTTTTTAATAGAAATAAGTACATGGAATTGGAATAGAGATTTGATCATAGGAACTAAACTGAAAATAGGAACCTGTAAGCATTCATGTGGTATTATTCATAATAGAAGAGAAGATACTGCTGCTATTGGAATTAATGACCAAGAAAACCTGAAACTGATCCCCCCAAGGAAAAAGATTTACAATGCTGTTTCTCCCTGCCCTCATTTTAAGACTCAAACTGGTTCACACTGTTAATGGGATAAATATTCAGCATTTTTCTCTTCCCTACCATCTGCCTCTCCTATTTTTACCTTGGCAGGCATCATTACCATAATACAGTCTCATTATGTTGTGCATTGGACCCAATTTTAAATGTTTAATAAGAAATCCTCCGTTGTCCATGTACTGCTGTTGAACCCAAAGAGACTATTTGTGGGGTGATTATTTACATAATTAAGGATTGTGCTACAAGGTGTGCAGTTGACTTAGCAACATGTACTGTGTATTTAACAAATTCTCTTATATATTTATTAAACAAATAAACGTTATAACATAACACAGTCATTATTATTTGACTCTTTTAAAACAAGTGAGGGAGGGGCAGAGAATCCACACTTACAATAACCTCAAGGCAGGTCTCAGAAGAATGAAAGGAAGGAAAGGAAGACCCTAGGCAAATAGAATAATCAAGAGAGTAGATAAAAAGGAATATTTTTTAAAAATTGTATGAAAGATGGCAGAAGAGCAACTCTGATATCCAGTGATTTTGCAAAGCATCTAATACCATGTCACAAAATCTCACTGTTAAAGTCAGTTCAAATTTCTTTGGATGTGAGCACTGTCACCTGGACAGAAACTTGATAAACCAGCTGTGAGTTCTGGGTGACGACAGCAAGCAGAAACATGAAGCTGAGAGATGGCAGAGTTGTAGAATCATTAAGGTTGCAAAAGTCCTCTAAGATCATCAAGGTCAACCATTAACCCAGCACTGCCAAGTCCACCACTAAACCATGTCCCTAAGTGCCACAGATAGACATTTATTGAACACTTTCAGGAATGGCAATTCCACCACTTCCCTGGCCAGCTTGTTCCAATGTCAGAGCAGCCTCTCAGTGAAGAAATTTTTCCTAATATCCAATCTTATCCAATCTGGTGCAGCTTGACCTCAAGCTGCATGCCCTATTGTCCTGTTGCTTGTTACTTGGGAGAAGAGACAGATCCTCACCTCACTACCACCTCCTTTCAAGTATTTTCAGAGGACAATAAGGTCGCCCTGAGTTTCTTTTTCTCCAGGCTAAGCAACCCCAGCTCTCTCAACCTCTACTCATCAGACTTTTTCTCCAGAGTCTTCCCCAGCTCTGTTGCCCTTCTCTGGACACACTCCAGCACTTCAATGTCTTTCTTGTAGTCAGGGCCCAGCACTGGACACAGGATTCAAAGTGAGGCCACACCAGTTCTGAGTGCAAGGGAATGATCACTGCCCTGGCTCTGCTGTTCTTTTCCATTAGATAGCTTTCCAGGCAGATTCTGCCCATATCTGGTGTTTTGAGAGCCAGGACACTGTGGCAGTGTACTACAGAAGTGAATTTAGAAGTTTGATTGAAAAAAAATAAATGGTATTTGCAGATGTAGAGAAAAGGAAAAAAGGTCAATGAGGAAACAGAGCAAAGAGTACTTAAGGAGAAATATACACATTGGTCAGAATGAAAGCACAGGGATTTAGATCTGTTGCAGTCGTCTTACCAGTGGGTATTTTAGTTCTGATAGTATGACAGCATTACACCTTATTTTGTTCTGTAATTGGAAAACTCAGGATTTGTGTGCAAAAAATTATTTTAATGTCCATTTTAGTAAAATAACCTTTGCAGGGGGTAAATGCTCTGACATCAACAGTAGGAATGAAACAGGTTTCTTAACCAGGTTGTCTTAATTGCCTTTCCGTAGACTCATGGGGGACCACCTCAGACCCAGAAGATGCACAGACACACTCTGGGGGCAGGGGCTTGTGTCTGCTTCCTGCCCTGAGTCTGTGCTCACAGGGGCACCTCCTTGTTTTCCGGATCAACATCACACCTGTCTGCCATGCCTCATCGACATGTTTCTTGCCACCTCTGCTGTGCCTTCCCTCTCCATCACCAGAGTTCATCCATCAGGATTAGGTCAGTGTGGGAAGGTTCACCCTCCTTCTTACCCCAGGACATGCTTGCTGTAGGATGGGAGAAAGGATGTGTTGGCGAAGGCAGGAGTGCCCCTTTTCCAGCTTCAGTTACTTCCCATCAAACTGGAATAAATACTCTGCTGACCCTTTCCACACCTCTCCACTGGAGGGATAAGGAAAGGAAACAGAGAGAAGCAAAAATTAATTCCAGCTTGACTTCAGTGCACTTGTTAAGAGTGCTCCCTGCCTGCCAAATGAGAGCACCATGGAAACAGCAACAAGCAAATTAGTGAATTAGAAAACACTGATCTTTGCAAATTGTAGCTGTAGCCACAAAGCCCCATACAAGGAAAAAACATACAAATTCAGAGGCACGCGACACAGATCTAATACAACTGCAGAGCTCCCTTGCCCAGCCAGAGAAGGATGCCAAATCATAGCTCAGTGCAGGGATCTGAAGGACTGATTTCAGATGGGGAGCTGTTGTTTTCTGCACTCTGATTTTGTGCTTTTGTTGCCATCCAAAAGACAAACTCTTGCCATGGGAGGCCTTTGAAGAGGAATTAAACCTCTTGCTATCAAAACAGTAGTTGGATTTACAGTGAAAATCATGGGACTGTTCTCCATTCCAAACCACACTGCTTTTAAAAGTGCCAGCTTCTTGCTCAAACAGCAATATTAGCAAATTTCAGAAAAAATCTGAATAATTTGAACCTCAGCTTAGGAAAGGAAGCACTAGTAATTGTAGGTATTCATGAGGTGCTTGCCTTTTTTTGTTGTTTGGTTTTTTGAGGGGTTTTTTTGCCTCCTACAAAAGAGAGTTTTATTGGGAGATTCAACAAAAGATTAAAGATCACTTTTCTGGATGCTTAAGAAGTATCTTCTAAATGTGAAGATGGAAAGAACAAGCAGAAAATTCAAAATATTTGGAAAAATACAAGATATAGGCAACCTATCAAACAGCAGAGCTGCCCCAAAAGAGGGAGAGATTGTTGATAACAGCTAAGAGTTGTGATGAAGGATGAACAGCTGAGTTTTAGCTTTCTTGAACTGGAGCCGGGGGTGACACATCGAGAGGAAATGCCAGACAGACAGGCTGAAATTTCATTTGGACACAAGCAGATGGGTCTGGAACAGAGAGATTGATCTGAGGCTTGTCCATATAAAGACAGTAATTAACTTTGTACTTACAGATGAGTCAGGTTCACGAGCAAAGAGAAGGAAACCACAGGCCGACTTCTCTACAAGACTCAAAGTGTGAGCTAATATTTTCCTTCCCTGTTTTCCTGCCCATGAAATAATGTGTGCACTTTCACAGCACGTGCTTCAGTGATTTCTTAAACACAGAAACCAGATTTTCCACAGAACTGATCCTTCAGAGGAATCCTACAATACTAAAATAGGGTACTGATGGCAGCACACATTGTCAGAAAAAGATGTATTTCAGTTTTGGGAATCTAAAGGGTTACTGACATATGTACAAACTGTGAGTTATGTATGAAATACTGCATGTGAGTGAGAAACATTTTATATGACACTTTGAGAAGAGAAAAATAAGTCCCACTCGTGCACCTTACTGAGAGACCTGGAGGCTGAAACTGCTGATCTTCCTCTTCACTGACCAGATGTGGACTTCAGGTTGTTTCTGGAGCCTGTCAAGAGGGCATCAGACTGGTTTAGATGAAAGAGGGAAATTCCAGCACAGAACTTTTGTGGAGCATGAAGAGGTTCTTTGTCTCCTGTGGACACTCAGAAAATGAGCATCCATCACAAGACAGGGTCTGAAGTGCTCTATGGTCATCTCATCTTCACAGAAACACAGCTTCTTCAGTGAAATTCCCAATAGGACATGAAAGGTATGGGATGACCCTTCATATTAACAGCAGGGCACCTTAATGTGAGCCAAAACAAACAACCTGTTCTGGGATGTTTCAACACCTCTCATTTGCCTCACTCACTGGCCAAAATCAGTCCTGCAAAAGTCCTTCTTGGACAACTTGGAGACAAGACTATCTTGAATCTGGTGCTTGGAAATAAAGCCCAGTTGCAATACCTCTAAAAATCTGTGTTCTGTCAGAAACAGGCACATCCGTGCTTGTTCTCAACATCTCTGTCAGCATCTGTCTGCCTCATGCTTTTGCCAAAGCCCCAATACCCACCCACACGTAGCAGCTCTCAGCTGACTTTGGCTGCTGCAGCCCTCAGCAGCCACCAGCTGGTCAACACCAATGAATGCTCTCATTGCTGTTGGCTTCTGCACATCCCCTTTGGTGCCTCTCCCACCTGCAACACCTTCTTCAGGTGAAGGCAGACCCTGTGGAGATGTGCTGTGCTGTTCTCCACGGGTACCACAGCATCCACAATGTCCAAGGGGACACTAAAGCTGTGAGATGGATAAGGATGTAGGTGTACACCTGTAGAGACAGCTAAAAAGAGGAAGATTCTACTGCATGTGAATTTTTCAATGCAGGGATGTGTCTTTGGAAAACATCAATTTTAGTAGATCCAAATTAAGCATATACTGTTAATTTAGTTTGCCATTAAGCACATTTTTCACTGATGTATCAGAATTTTCCTCAGCTTCTTTGTCTCCCTTTTTCTCTTCAGGTCATTTGATGATTGACAGCTCAATGTACTGCAGGAACATTGGAGGGTAAGAGATAACTTTGTGCTGCAGTCAGAAGGTCCATGTGCCATAAAAATGTATTCTCTTCATTATTACCTATTTGACAAAGATTTAAGAGTGTTTTGCAGCTAAGGGCCATATATAAAAGACTAAAGATCATTTCCAAAAGACAAATTGCAAAAAGTCTGGCTAATTTACAGTGAGATATACTCACTCACTTTAAGGAATAGATGAAAGCACATCTGCAGGGTGCACTTCCACATCATGGGAAGGAAATTGAAAATAGCAGACAGCAGTGCAGCTGGTTACAAATTCTAGGAATTATATATGCTTCCATTGGAAAATGGGAATTTGTCAAACTGAGAATCAGTGCAATCCCCAATGTCTGTTTCTCTGTTTCTCTGTTTCTCTGTTTCTCTGTTTCTCTGTTTCTCTGTTTTACAGTTAGCAAAAGGAAAGGCACACATCGTATGCAGCTTATGTGAGAAGGAAAATCTGCTTCTTCTGAGCTGCTACTGAGCACTGCTGGAGTTGCAGTTCATTTCCCCATTGCTCTCACTTTCCCTGTGGATCCTCATCCCAGCTGGATCAGACATCCCAGGAGCCACATCTTCCTTCCCAGAGACAGTAGCAGTACCCACTGCACTGTGTCTCCCCAGCAAGGCAAAGGAGAAAATGTGTCACTGGAGGTACAGCACATCTGCACCGGTGCCAGGAGTGAAACACAGCCTTCTGTCCTGGTCTCCTCTTCAGTCCTCACCTTCCTACCCTGGTGCTGGGCCCAAATGCTTGCAATTTCATGGTGGACATGATCCCACATGGCACAGCCTGAGAGTCAGTGCTTGGCTAGAGAGCAGTACAGCAGGGAGGAGGGCCAGGGAGCCGGAGGTCTCATGAGGGTAAGTCAGGCAGATGGAAAAATTAATAACAGATCATAATGCACAAAGCACTCAGAGAAGGCCAGTGTTACATTCTTGCATGTCCGTACAGACTATAGGAACCCCATTAAGCTCCTATTTAATGCATGACCGCTCTGTAGCACCAGCCACCAGGAGGCTCATGTGCTCCCTGGTTCATCTGTATAATCCAGAGGTGCTGGCAGAGGTCTTTGATGACCTGAAAAGTCAAAGAGATGCTAAGCCACAATGCAGTAGATCACCTTATATGTTACAGAAAAAATAGAACTGGCGGTCAGATGACAGATGCAAGAGGGGGCTATCCACAAGCTTCTGAATTCAAGCTGTTCCCAGTTATACTCATGCCTTAGTCTGTGGGCTCCTTTGCAGAACTCCTGTATTTAGATAAAACACACCAAACACGGTTTGAATGTTCCATTAAACCAAACTTGCCTTTGCAGGGAGCATGCAAGGCCTGTATTACTTTAGCCCATGAGTGCTTTGGTTTTAGTGTTTGGTTTTAAACAGCACTGAAAATGCGTTCTTCCATCTTTGCCACCTTGTAACACCAAAACAAAAGTAACTACTATAAGCAATATTATAAATAAATGCAGAGGAAAGTAAGCATGTCATCAGGAAATACCCCCTCTTGCCTAAATGGCAGTGACTCCACTCTAGAAGTAATTCCCATGAACAGTGTTTCCAGTGTCTCTTTACCTTAGTGTATCTCTGATGCCAGTGTAGCACAAGCCTCTCCTCTGTGAATGCACCACTCTCCTCCACAAGACACTTTCATAAGTCTTGTAGGACATTTTGATCTTTGAGACAAATACACCTCTGTCAGATATGACTGATGCTGGCACAGAATTTTTAGGTAGGCGGACACATCCTCTGAGAGTGTGCTCACACAGACTCATTTCCATAGGGACTAAACTGAAGAGGGCAAATCTTTGTGATAGGAGGCACTTGCAGCCAGAATGTGATGCCATCCCATTAACGTGTATATCCAAAGAAGGTTGGCCGCTTGGAGAACCTACAAAATATGTAATAAAGGGGCAGAAAAAGGCTGGGAAGTCAGGATGAGAAATGACTCAGTTGTCTGCTTTGGCACATGCAAGGAAATCCACAAATCTCTCTGTTCACAGCAATCCCAGTGCCTGCACCAACAGCATATTTGTCTCCTAGACCTCAGCTAACCCATGTTCAAGGCAGAGAAAGGGACAGGTGGATTGGCTGCCTGATCCCAGATGCACAGCTCTTCCCATTGTCCTGACTGGCCAGACCCCATAGAGAAGAGAAGCAGGGACAGCTGTCAGAGATAACATCCCTTGTCTCCCTCCCTGCTTTGCCGCAGCAGTGACCTTTCCCCACCCCAGCTAACAAACTGGAAAGGGAACATCTGTTGGGGGACTGCTGGTGAGAGCGGGACTGACACAGCACAGATGCGAGGCCACTGAGCAGCAGGGAGGATGAGCATGAGAAGAGAGAAGGGCTGTCAGAGGGCAGCTGAACAGATGGAGCAGCATGGATGCAGCTCCAGGAGCGGCACAAGAGGCTGGGGTGCAGGTACCGCCTGGCACATAGATTTGTTCAAGGGTTTACTTGCCTGGGACCTTGTGTTGTTCTTTTGGTCATTTCTGACTGAAATAAGGAAAGCACATAAAGAAAGAAAGAGTCAGGGAAAGAAGAGCATCTCTAGTGCAAAGCTGTCACTGAGTAACTTGGGAGGCTTCATCCTAAAACAGAGGATCCAGTTAAGCTCACTCTCAAATTACAGAAAAGGCTCTCATGCTCTGCTTCCCTTCTCCTTGCTTAGCAAACTACATCTCTGCATCTCCCTGGCTTCAACTATTTCCATTCCTCAGTTTTTAGAAAATTCTCTTCACCTTGAAGTCAAGTCATCAAGAGATATATCCAGACCTTCTAAAAGTTTTACCCCACAATCCTCTTGCCTTAAGACAGGCAAACATCAATGGGGTGCACTAATCTGGCTTCTGTCTCACTCACCTGGCCTGTGTACTTCTGCCTAAGAATGCAATCCTGTCCTGCCCTTTCCTCCTCCCAAAGATGTTCAAGCAGACAAAAACAGAGTAGTTGTTTTGTCGGTAAGACAAAAGCATATTTTCTGTAAGCCACCAAAATAGATGAAGTTGTCTAAAAAATCCCAACAGCTCTAAATTTAGTAAGTGTCAGAGCATTGCTGATGCAGTGCTCAGCTGATGGATGGGGTGCTGAGAGCAAACCAAAAGTCAATGCCACTCTGAATACCATCTGCAGAATAAACTACCCATGTCATCGACATCAATAGGCAGCTGCATTAATGACAGCACCTTGCCTTGTTTAAATCAGGGCCAAGCTTTAGTCAAGCAAGGGCAGGAAGGGAAATTAGAGCCTGAAGCTGCTACACCTTGAAGACAGAGCACAACTCAAAGGCCATACAGGGCAAAGGAGCAGCATGGAGGCAATTTCCTACCTTCATCCCAGGTTCAGTAAACACTGAAATTATATGATCCCAAGCTAATCTTGACAGAACTATTTCACCCAGACAAAGGACCACACTAATGCAGCTGCATTTGCTCCGTTATTGGAGCATATAATAAGTGTTTTGTGGAAACAACTTTGTCTTAAACAGGCTTGAGTACCCACTGGAACAGAGGCAAATCTGGAGTTTTATCCACACCCACATTACTGTTTCTTCTTCTGTCTTAACCTAGAATTTGGAAACAAAAGTAGACATTGAATTAGGTCCAATAAAAGAAATATGGAGACTTTTTTTTAACACTTTTTCTCCATCATCTTTGCTGGATTTTGGTTCCATGGAGTGCTGAGGAGACATTTACTTAATGGTTCCTCTGACTGGCCTGTGTTCAGTGTCCAAATTAGATCCCTGATTTAGTCTCCCAAGGGTTTTGAATGCTTTGCATTTGAGAGAAATACATCTGACTTTGGGTCTTTAGTAGGAATAAGTGAAACAAATGCTATGTAAGACCACACAGTCAGTCTGGAGAGGTGGAGAGTCTCAGATGTTGTTAGAGCAACAACCAGTGTCTTGTCTGGGTCTGGGTTGTAGTACATTGTCACATAATCTTCTGGTTCTACAGCCCAAGTGGCTTTTGTTATCATTACAAAACAGCAGGGAATCTTTTAAAAGGGAATCTTGAATTTTAGACTTTGCCAGCTAATAAGAATAAAACCAGTGCTAAAGAAGAGTCCTACTGATGACCTCAACAGAGGGTGGAGAGTAGGAGTTTATGTCAGTCATGCAGTAAATTAGGATGCATTAGTGGAAAAGCATAAAATGTTCACAATACTACTGACGGTACCAAAATTATCAGAGCATGTGCCTGACCCAAGATCCATCTCTAGGGCTTTCCTGGACTGTTCCATTCACATATCAAGAAAAAAAAAAAAAAGCTAAGAGTTGGAATAAGATGAAATGGGTACCAGAAGATTCAGTTAGGGGGGAATAAAGAATGTAAACACTACCAGATCAGTGTTCTCCATTGCCTAGATGACAGAGAAGTTTTGAGGAGTTATAAAATTATGTCAGAGAGTGTGAATGTCTGTTTGTTAGAAGCCTTCAAGTTTCATCAGGAAACAGTTCATTAGAAATTCCTCCACAGTTAGTACAGAATGTCTGCTCTGAATGACTCAAATATTCTTCAACCTTATTAAAAAACTCCAGTATAAGCACAGTGTGCCTAGAGTTTCAGTAGCAGACATAATAATAGTTATTAAAGTGTATGTATGATCAGCTTCGTGGCAAGTATTGTAATGGTAGTGTGGGGTGCTACTAGTAATGTAATTCAGTGAGTGTGATAGTTTTGACTACTTGGTATTTTTAGAGAGCATTATATTCTACTTTTTAATAGACATCTGGGTTACCACCATCAAAAAAATATACCATCTAAAAACATCACTGTAACTTAAATGGTGTTTGTTTTTAACTCTCTTTTTCTTGGTACCAGTATCAAATTCTCTCACTCCAGTCTATGGCAGTACAAACCAGGTCTTAACCTGATTTGTTACCCAGAGGAAGGAGGTGGAGAGTGTCTAGCAGGCAGTTAAATCGGCCACATTCGGAAACACACAGGTGTCAGGCACATTGTACACCAGGAGGTTTCCTTTGCCAGCTCATCCTTTCATCCTCTTTCCTTCTAGCTGTGGAGGGGAATCCAGGTCTCACTGCCTAACATCTGGGTACCTACCTCCACAGAGCAGCTTTATTCCCTTCTCTAACTCTGCTGGCACCTGCCAGATGCCTCTGCTACCTCACTGGCAAGCAATCTCTTGACTTGTGACTGTGGCTGGCACAACTGCAACCTTGTGCATCTTTGACCTTCCCAGATAGTGCAGAACAGATCTCTATTTCTTATTTGTCCTTGGGCAATGAAACTAGTATGCAGTAACTGTCATTGGATGTCATTGATTTAATGCTTCTCCAAATTTACTTCTGCCTTATATAACTTTTGGGGTTTTTCCAGTAAAATTCAGCAGGATTCACATGCAGATATCTTCATGCATTAGAGATTACAAAATCAGATACTGTTGTCATTCATTTTAGCTTTTCTTTCCAAAGGGAAAAATACAACCAATAATTAGCTATTGGTAATGGCAGAATGGATAGCTGTTCCTTGTAAAGAGCACTTTTTACACTACATTCAGACTTCTGTCTGCTGCAATTTCATTAAGGTTTGTAAATACCTGTGTTTTCAATGGAGGTTCATCTCATCCACCACCAGAAAGTTAAATGTATGTTTACTGCTCAAAGCTACAGGTCATAGAGTCAAATACCTTCTCTGCTCTAGCTAGTTGTCTGACAAGCAGGAGCATTGTCTGGCAGCATCCCATTGGAGATGAACATATTCACATACCTCAAGCACCCAAAGCTTATTTCCCCCCTGTAGACAGATCACAGGCAAAAGCAACACCCCAGTCCAAGCAGCTTCCACATGCTAAGTCTCCTTGCCCCAGAGTCCAGCAAGCTCTGGAACAGGCTGATGCCTATGCAGTGGGGCATCAGACATCTAGCTCTTTTTTTTGTTTGTTTTTGTAAGTATACTCATCCTCCTTTATCTCTAAGATGCAAGCATTGCATATTTTACATTCATCACTCATCATCAGTCAATTAGATTAATAGAGATGGGGTACATCAAACATCATTTCCATAACCTCTGTGGACACCATTGGGTAAATTTCACTCCCAGATGTAACCATTGGCACACCCAACACTAGAAAATCCAGGAAACAGAATAAAAGTCCTGTGAACGGCAGCTACATGACAACTATTTAGACCAAGACATGCAGAGGAAATTGGACACAAATGAAGTACCGGGAAACATTAGATATGGATGGGATACCTTGAAAGAGAAAAGATAAGGTGATGTGTCACAGCCTTAAAACATGCACTGGGTTGAAAGATTCACTGCTAGGAAAGCCCAGTACTATCAGAGACCTGCTGCATTACCTTGACAAAAAAAAGCTTGACAGTCTTTTGATGTATTTCAGGGAAGACCTATTCATCTGAAGGGTGAGGCCAAAAAAGGAGAAAAGAGAAAAAAAAATCCTGCCTGGAGAGCTTTTTTTAGTGCTTGTATTTCAGAATGATGACAGCTAATTATAGCAACTGCTCTCGTTATTGGTGACCTGTGCTCACAATGTGTGGTACCTTGTTACTGGAGCAAGCCAGGGAAATTAATTAAATTACCTCAGCCTAAGTCCTCACACCTTCAAAGCATAGAAGAATCTGGCCCCTGGTTAGCTACGAAGCCATCCTGTCCCCCCAGATTTCCACTAGAAAGGGCTTCCTGCTGTAAAGGAAAATGCTGCAGCAGTACATCTCTGAGTGGGACATCTGAGCCCAGAAAGCTGCAAAAGAGTCCCTAACAAAAAGGGAGAGGTAATCAACATACCTAAGGCCTTACTTCAGCTTACTGTCAGGGATAAACTCATGGTTGGCTTTCTGATAAAGCACTAATGCTTAAGGGAATGTCTGTATTCCTGACTTGTTTCTGTCGCCATGAATAAATTCATGTCACAGACTCATGTCACAGCTTGGTTAGCTGGCTACTCACAGACATCAAAGGAGACATGAAACTTTGAAGGGAGGGGCTGAGACATCACTGTGAAAGGTGGGCAAGAGAGATTTGTCTTGCATATTTGCTAAATGGTAATAGAAATGAAATTAAAAAGTTATCTTTTCTCTGAACAGAGGAGGTAAGTTGTGCGTATTTTCAGTGAGGTAGGAAAATAGAATCCTTGTATCACAACACTGTTTGAGCACTCGAGCATTTTGGAAGAAAAAAATCCTTTTAAACCCCAAAACATATTTTTTTCTTTGAGAAATATTGAAAAGGTTATTTAGACAATGTGATGTTTCTTTGGGTTTTTTTTTTTCCCAAACAGAATGTTTTCATCTCTGCTGCAATTTTTCTGCGGTCCAGTTTGACTTCCATTTTCATTCCATATGAGTCTCCATTAACCTCCAGGCTTTATTTTCTTATTCTAAGTCAAATTAATTGAATCACATTGCAAACCTGTAGCTTTTTGGCAAAAGAACTATGATAAACCTAAAGCAATTTGAATGACATGTTACTGTACACCAAATTACTCTGCTAGCAGAGAGAGGAGTTCAAAGGCTTTAAAAATACAGACTCCTTTTTCTTTTTTTTACAGTTTGTGAAGTTGCTAAGAAGCTTAATGCACTGTTCAATATCTGTATTCAGTGATAAAATAACTCAAATATGATGATGCACACATGCACTTCAAAAGTAGTTTCAAAGCTTTGGCAGAGCACTTAAAAGACTTTGTGTACAAGCAATGCAAAGGGTTAAAAACTACCAATTTGACACAAAAGGGGAACAAGTGTGCTTTTGTATTTATTGTGCTGCACAACAAAGCAACATGTCTTTACTTTTAGAAAGGCTGGGACTAACACGTTCAGAAAACGTTAGCAATGCTATCAACCCAGAAGGTTAAGAGAAGGATTTACTTATCTGTAATGATTTATTGAGCTGACAAGACAGTGTATAAATGGGGCTAGGAAATGCATGGGCAGAAAATCTTAGAAGGAAATCACTGTGTCAGGGCACTGAGCAGATAGATCCTTTCAGTAATGAAGCAAGTATTCTAATTCCTAAATCACGTTTGTCAGGAATAAATAAAAACAGAATCAAATCTGGTACCTCCTTGTCTTTAGCACACACTGAGCAAAAAGGTCCTCTCCCTGGAGGACAGCAGAGAAGGAAGCATTATTTGTTGATCTACTCCAAGACATGTCTTTGTGTCGTTTTCCACCTTTCCTGTTGAGTTTGTGCTGTATATTATCAATATTGGCTGTTGATGCCAAGATCTCTGTTGTCACCTAAGTGCTCTGCTGTGACTTGGGTTTTCAGCAGCAAATTGTCAATGTCCCTCCAAGAGATGGACACTGCAGTAAAAACTGTCATTTACTTTAATGGTCCAGATGTCAGTGAGAAGTTTTGTCATGGCAGATGAGGCTGTCTTTTAATTCTCCCCCTCCACACCGAGACTGATGGGATTGCATTCTTACCCATCTAGCAAAGCTCCACACATAAATTAGCTCGAGCAATTTCCCAGAGGGTAATAAACAACCATCAGCCTCTCACTGACATTCACTGCATGGCATTACAGATGAGATATATCCAAGGACACTTTACTGCGGTTCAGCAAATTTCAGCCTTGGGGCAAGAGCAATACTTGACATAATGCAAAAACTAACCAGAAATACTTCCCAGAAACACACAGGATAACCATGATTTGAGTGGCATACTCTTCATCTTGTATCTATAACATGGTACAGCTTAGATCTTGGATCTAAGTGCTGGATCTTTCCCTGCCATTAAAAGAGAGTAGATGACAAATGTCACTACAAAAAAAAAAGAATCATCTCTCTTAAGTTTTATGATTTAAAATTTAGACAGCTATTTTAAGGCAGCTGTCTGGTTGCCTTCCATAGCTGACAAAAAGTCATCTCCATAATGCGATTCATGCCACTCCTTTTATGTATTTCTTCCAGAGTGTTCTTCAAAAATGCCTCCCTTTTACCTTTAAGAAGGAAAAAAAATTCACCCACCCTGTTTGAGATGATTTAACATAACAATGCAACTGTGCTCTTGAGCAACAGACACATTTTGTTTGCCGGAGACTGCTCACACTCTGCAAGTCTTCTTCAAACAAGAAGTGCAAACAACTATGCTGGAGCTATTAAAAACAGAAGAACAAAGATACTGGGTCTGACCAAAAGTCTAGCTAACACCATATCCTGAATCTAACAATTCCCCCATGAGATGGTCAGACACAGATGGTCAGATATTTTTAAAAAAAACAGGATCACATAGTTTGATATTTCACTGATTTATCTAGCCACCATCTAGCATCATTTTATCCTCAGCACAGCCTTACCTCTTTATGTACCTTTTGTTTCACCAGAATTGAATCAGTGACATTTTAATCAAAGCATGTGCAGATTCTCTGTATATCTAATTCATCAATAGTACAATTTCTTGTCCATACAGGCAGTGTGCACCAGATCATCAGTGCATTTGCACATTCAGGTAGATTTAATTGGTGTGTGGATTTTTCTAAAAGTCTTTTTTTATAGGAGATTACTTCATTCATCCGCATTTCTGACACAAAGCAAAGGTTAAAAAGACTCCCTTTATACCAGACTACAGGGCAGTATCATGACCTCCATACCTGAAACATAACCAGCAGTATGAAAATGGGAAACCAGTCCTGATGAAAAACACTCAAAAATGCAACTATCCTGCAGTGGACCTTGGTTTGGAGCAAATGTACTCAAAAGTGAAGATGTTCACTGTGTATCAGTGTGTCATGGGCTCACATTCGAGAGAATGGAGAAAAAAATATGACCCATGAAACACAGAGGAGAGACAGGTTTGTGCCATCAAGAATAACGTTTTGTTTTGAACCTCCTGCCTTCACTGGACCTGCCAGTCCTAGTAGGAGTGTTCCTTTAAAACCATAATTTTGCAGGTTTGGGGCTCTATTTCATGCAATGCTGTGTAAGACAAGATTGAGAAAACTGAGTCAATGTTTCCCTTCACTGAAAAAAACTTCTCAGTGACTCCTGTTAGCTTTGGAACAGGTGTGAGTGAGGAGTCACAGAAAACACTGTGTGCATGTACAGATGCAGACACGGCTTGAGCTGAAAGTGTCAGTGCATTCTGTCTTTGCTCAGGACATGAATATGTAGAAAAAGTCCGCAGGGTTTGCTGCATCACAGAGATGGCAACAAATTTCAGGAGCTGAGCAATGAGAGCTACTAATGACTGGCACTTTTACAGGCAAGAGAGAGTAGACAGAAAAGAAATCAGCTCCTTCTAGAGATAGAGGTAAAGTTAGAGGTAGAGTAGACGTGGAGGTGTCCTTGGCCAAGACAGGAAATGTTTGTAAATCAGGGCACTGTCTGCATGCTGTTTCAGCTTGTTTCCTCCAGTAGCAGCAAGCCAGTTCACAGCCCTCTATGATGCTCCCATGGATGATTTACAGAGCTGTTGACTGGGAGTGTCCAAGCACACACACTGCACATGTCTGTGCAGAGCTGTTATGGGGACCTGTGTCTGTTACCCTTCTGCAAGGCACAGAGACATGCTCAGCATTTGCAGTGAGCATGTGAGGGAAGTGAGGCTTTTATTCATTTCCCTTTCTTCCTCAGGAACTTTCAGTATTTAGCCAAGCCTGTGAAAACTGACTGGGAATAATGCTAGGAGGCAGAAATGTGTGCAGGGATGTTCTCTGTTAGCCCTGTCACCAATGTTTCTCTTCCATTCTTTCCAGATGAGAAATAACAAGCCAGAAAACTTTTTGACTATTCTAAGAAACTTTCCTTTCCCCAAGGGCACCAAGCATGCATCACTCCATACCATACATCACTGTCTCTCACTGGCCACTCTATTCCAAAGAACACAGGTCAATTTGCAAGGGTGACTTAGCCGAGTTAAAATTTCACTCAGGCTTAAAGTTGTTAAGGTACTATACATTTCACTGGCATTTTAGTGCAAAGTAAGCTGATTGATGGGGTGAAGGAAAGATTTGACTGAAGCACAATAGTGTTTCTTTTCTATTTTTCTCACATTTTCTACAATACTTCGCATCTAGAGAACTTAAACTCCTTTCAGATATTAACAAATTATTTTTATTCATCCTAAATAATATATCTTTTCCCATTTTGAAGAGGCATAAAAACATCAAATGTGTTTGTCTGATTTCCCCTTCTGAAAGAGCTAGGAACAAACTTGAACCATCCCTGTTCTCAATCCCATCCTTGGGGCACATGGAAATATTTTTGAACCAGAGTACAATATGGGGTCAACACCTCTATTACACAAGATCAAAATTAATCTTTCCCTGCATGTGAGGAGCAGACTGGAAGATTCCTTTGTTCCTTCTTATCTATCTCACATGATGAGATGAAGGAAGGATAGAAATTGCTCTCTCTAGCCTCTAGGAAATAGTTCCAGTTCTTCAGGCTTACCCATGCTCAGACAAAAGTGGAAACTAGAAACTCTCTACATCCAAGATATTTGTGAAATTTCCCCAGTTTTGCTCCTATCCATTCACATGTTACATACAGAAGCAGAAAGGGGGGGAATAAAAACTGTTAAAAGGAAAAAAAACCCAAACCTCTTTTTGCTATGACTTGAAAATTTTAGAATTTTGTTCGTAATTCTCTGGTTCGCAGTGTAGGAGTGGTGGTTCACCCATTTCTAATCCTGTCTTATAGACTAGCAGTGGCAGAACTTGCTAACTTCCAATCAGTGCAAAGGAGGAATTAAAATATCAGCTGGCAGATTGCATCTTGTGTCTCCTTCCATTTCATGCTTGAACAATGGTAAAAACATAATTTTTATACATAACTCCTCATTAAAAAACAATCAATTTCTCTGTTTTCTTGCTCCCAAACTATTTTAATAATTAGTTTTTCAATTAAAAATCCAGTTCCGAAAAATACAAGAAAGTACAGATTGCAAATACACTAAGATGTCTCCAAACCTTCCCTTTTGAGAGGTGTATGGGGATCTTCTTCCTTCTGCAGAGATTTCTGGAGCCTTCATCAGAGGAAAGTTGTATTGAATTAAGGTCAAAGATAGTCATTGCCCATTTTCCCCAGTATCTTTGTCATCCTTTGGCAAATGCAAAGTTCTACATGTATATTTTTATGTCTTAATTAAGATAGTTCTCCACAAGTACCGCCATATAAAACCACACTCACAGAGATTAAATAAATTAACAAACCCACTAGCTAAGGAAAAAAAATAAATCAAACCTCAAACAAACAAAAACCAAAGAAAAAAACAATCCAAAATAAATCCCTTTTTACTTTTTTAAACCACCAACTGAAATACCACATGATGCCTAGGAGAAACTGTGGTTTGGATGTTTTGCGCCCTTATTTTCTCTCAGAGCCTATGCTGGCTGGATCAAGCTAGAGCTCCCAAGGTTCCCTACAGTATCTCTTGCTGGTCTAAAGGGACTTGAGATCATAGCAATGACACAGCAGCTTTGGGAGCCAGAGAATAACTGTGGCACTGGCGAGGAGTTTGGAGCTATGACGGCTGTAATGTAGCGACGAGTGGTGTTCCAGAAATGCTTTGAGTTTAGGCTGAAACATTTCAGTTTGGAAACAAGAAGTGCACGTGGGTGATTTTAATTTTCAGTTGCTCCCATTTTTTGAGTAAATAAAAGGTGCTGAAAGGCATACATGGAAAGTTTCAATCCAGCAGGGAGAAAAATGTGCAATAATTCATTATTTTTGGATAATGTACTTTCAATGACTGTTCTGTCAAAAAGAAAAAAAAAAAGAAAGACGATAAAGGGGATGACAGATTAGGGTTTATTTACAGAACCCTTTCACAAAGTGGGTGTACCAGTTTGGCCAAATTTAGAAATATATACTCTGAGAGAAGGCACAACCACCCCTCCCCCACCAGGTTCGGGAAAAAAAAATAAATTTTCCTCGAAGGAAAGTGAGGAAGATAAAACTATTTATTTAACAAACATACGGGAAAGGAAAATGAGGTTAAATGGTAAAATCTTTTGCTGTGAAGGAAAAACCTGGGAAAGCGTTAGAGTCCTTCCTTTGGTCTCCTCGGAGCCGGGGCTTGGCCCAGGGCCAGGCCCTCTGTGCCCGACGAAAAGTCCTCCCGATGTGCTCTGAGGTTGAAAAGCAGTCCAGTAGCAAAGGGAGAAAATCCGGAATTCTAGAGAAGGAAAAAGCAAAGTCCAACTCTCAGTCTCTCTCTGGAGAACCAGAAACTGAAACAACTGGCCAAAAGCTGACTGGAACACAGCAAGCCGGGTGCTTCCTCGCTCCCCTGCCGCCGCTGGGAAGGGAAAAAAAACCTCCTATCTTTATGTGACCTTGAACAAGCTGCAAACTGCTTTGAGAAAGTTTTGCTCAGTTTTTTCTTCTCCCTCTCAGGCTCAGTTTAGAGGCACAGAAAGGCACAAAAATTAATTTCTGGGCATAGGCAGCGATATGGGATACATATCATAACGTCACCCCAAGACAGTGGGTTGTGCCCTTCCTCCTCCCCACCACATCCTGTTGCATCAGGAAACTTCAGCTGCTGTCAGTTAGAGTGATACAACAATCATGCTTAAGAAAGAAAAAGAGGAAGGTATTTTCCTGAGCCTGGTCTCTTCAAAGCTATTGCCTGAGCAAACACCCAGTGCTCCCACGGCTGGGAACACTAATACTGCCCATGAAGTTTTACCCAGGGAGTTTGTTGATAGGTGACAGTGTCCTTTCATTGCAGCTTGATGGGGAGTGCCTTCGCACTGCCTGCCCTCCATGCATTGTTAAACTCACCTACTGATTTGTTAGAGGGATGTTGTGCCAGTAACATATCTCTCTGTTATTACTGCACAGTTATGAGGCAACTTTACAAGCAATCCATCAAATTACTAGCTTTCACGACAAACTCTTATTATAAAACTATTAGTTACTTACACTTTAGTAACAGTGTCTTCTATGAAGTGATAAAAACAACCTGATGGACACAAGGTTTACCTGTGAGAATTCTTGAAACTGTGGTTTTGGAAAAATGATGTTGTCATCCTCAGGCTTCAGTACTTAAAAATAATGAATTCAAGGAATATTAAATTGAAATTGGGCTTATTTTAGGCAGTTTAGTGGCGCTTCTGTCTTTCAAATCTCTTAATCAGAGCTGATGCTGAGAAACTTATTGGAAACAAGCAAAATCGTGCTGCAGTTTAGAAAGCACTATCCTCAAATAAGGTTTTGAAAAGTGATGCCACCATCTCGCATTTTTCCAACTGGCTAGGATATGAATGTTTCAAAACATTTCTAACCATTCAAACTGAACAGTCAGGAAATATCCAGGACACCATTGGGAAAACTGTGTTTAAAGCAAGTTGCTGTGTTCTCCCTGAGATTCCTGTGAGGGCAGAAAAGCCATTACACAAAACAAAGATAAAGAATAAAGTGGCCCAGCCCAGGTTTAACAGAGCAGAGATTATATTCTTGCTGACTGCTGATATTACAAGTAGAGCAAATCATCCTCTTTTAGAAGGTCATGGCCTTTTGGCTATGGGTAGTATCACTGGACCAGTCTTGTACCTCAAGAACTTTGCATGTACCATGCTTCACCCAGGGCAGTGGAAGAAGGCTGCAGCACACACTCAGCTACCAAAGTAACTTTACTCTTCTTTCTTGACCTGTTTTTTCTCCCCTCTCTCCTCTTTTGTGTCTGGTCAGTCCCTCTTCACTCCCCGCTACAGACTGCAGGGCCATGCCAGCCCCTTCCCACTCACCGGTTTTTGGGGGATAACATATCATGCCTTCCACAGGGCAAAATTTTACTCCTGGGGCTGGAGAGCAGGGAGGGGGGAAACTACAGAAACTAAATACAGATTCTGATAATCACACACTGGAACAGGCCTCTGACTTTTCCTAGTGGTTTAACTGCATTGGTTTATTCAGAACTGTGCCTGGCAGATCCAGGAGCAGCCAAGGAAAACAATGAAGGTTTTTCCTAAACATCAATAAAAATGCATCAGCTTAAACAAACATTTAGGGAGGTTTTGTTGCTCTGCAGCCCTTGTGGTAAATATGATTTTGCTGTCTAATGCACACATAGACAACTTGCTGAGAACAGCACCTCTTTTGCTGGACATGAATTAGGTCCTTCCAGAATTTTTCTTTTATATGTTTTGTGTTCATTCAAATAATTGAAAAGGTTATAGCCTTTGTAATAATTATCTCAGAGACGTTAATGAATCATTCATCAAATGAAGGGGAACAAGTGTTATATAAAATGCTTTAGAAAACTTGCCTTTGTTCCAGTAATTTAGCAGCTGGCAGCTGCCTCATCTTCATGCACACACACACACAGAGGGATTAAAACAAGACAAAAATTGGGCTTAGAGCTACCATGGACAAAGGCTAGGGGGTAAAATTTTCAAAAGACTCTGTATGGTTTACACACTCACATCCTACCCAAGAACGTAACTTTTGAATTTCCATGACACTTTTCTAGGAAAATTATCATGCAGAAGTACAGTTCCCCTGTTGGCACTGCAGCCCCAAGGCACAAAGGATATAGGGACATCCCCACCCACAACCACACTACACTGGCCCAGGAGTGTGGGCTCTTCTCAGAGACTGGTCCCTACAGGGAAAGACCACTGTGACCAGAACAAAAGCACTAACACTCCATGCCCATGGCTGCTTCCCCAGGCTGCATGTGAGAGAATTTCAATCCGATACTGGAGTTGAAATACTCCTTCTGCCAAAGGGTCAAAGCTACCCACTTCTACAGTCACATTTACTTTCTTCATACCTGTGCTTTATCATCATTAGCTGCTTAAACAGAAGGCAGATGGCTGCTATTGTGCTGGGCTGGGGATTTTTCCATTTCTCTCCCTAGTGTGATGGGTAGTGTGTTATTGAATAAACAGACAAGACAGATCCTGGGAAAGGTCAGAATTCATTATGAGTAAGAGGAAACAACTTATCCCCCACATGCATATAATTGGGCCTGACTTCCATTAACACAAGGCAAACAGGCAGCTTCCAACTGGGTACCTCAAGGGAGTGTTATAAAAATAGCTGCAGGCTCAATCAAGTTTATCCAGACAGGAGTGAAGGCTAACACAATAGCTAACAGGGAACCACAAAGGAGATTAGGAAGATGTGCAAAGCAGACTGCAGGTGATTGCCTGCATCCCCGACAAATATTTTGCTCCATTCATTGCTAAGCCCCCCAACGAAGCGGGGAATAAAAGGAAGGAATAAAACATGGAATCTTCCAACTATTTTTGCCACCTCTTTTGTGAAGATGTGGTACTAAAGCAGTATTACTCCTTCTTGCTAATACTCACATGTTTTTGACATTATTCTTTCCCTGCTGTTATTGTTTCCCTGACAGACAGAGTCTAATTCAGTTGTCAATATCCCAGGAGGATCAGCTGGTCAGATGCCTGTTGGCTTTAGGAGGACTGGGGCACCAGCATAATTGATGCTACAGCCAACCTTCCACTCTGGTGGGGTAAAGGCCATTGTAACTAATGCCTCCAAAAAGTTAATTGAAGTCTTACGATGCCCCTGGAGAAGGTAGGTGATGGCAGTGTTTCACCAGCATATTTCTCCTTTGAACTGAGACAAAACAGAGAGAAACTCAAGCATGACCTGTCACAGAGTTTGCATCAATGTGCCCAAATCCATCTCAGATCATGTTAATTGCACTATTGTAACTCCCAGGATAAACAGCTGCACCTGCTTAAGATGCTTTAATTTAAGTTTGCTCAGCAGATATTTCAAAACAGTGCAAGCCCTCAGTATAGTCAGCCAGGCTGGCTTTGTAGCAACACATCAGAACCATTCTCACCCGAGAGTCATTTGTGGGAGGACTGGGGAACTCAGTGTCAAAGGTCTGGGCTTTTCCTGGTGTCCTCAAAATCTTATGTGACTCTCCACTGATTTAATTTGGACAAGGACAAATGCAGCAGACTGGATTTTACTCCGCATGGGTTAGAGGCACTGCAGCTATTGTGATGTGATATTGTGGGACTTGTGAGCTCACCCACTTCCCTGGGCATAGAAGTGGCACCAATGGAAAGTGGAGGCACTAATCAATTGGCAAGACTGCTAAATAAAATTGACAAAATAGGTGATAAAATGATGGAAGTAAAGTAAAAAGCCCTGACTCCTAGCTTAGCTACTACAGGGAAGATTCTCAACACTGAGAAAGCCAGGTGAGAGCTTCCTGCAGGTTTCTCACTGACAACAAAACTGGTAGGTAGAAAAAAAAAAAAGTATATGTATTACATACCTGTCTTACAAAAATATCGTAAGAAATCCAACATAGTAGTTTGCCAATGGTAATTGATTGGAGACATTACTCTGCCCTCCAAAACACTTTGGCGGCTTTCCCAAGAGAGGTGTGATTTTTTTTCTTAAATCTTTAATGACTCTCAAGTCACACAACAGGCAGTTCATGTAATTCATTAAGTTACATTGCTGCTTGTCTTGCCAGCAGCAAGCAGAAAAACACAGACTTGCCCTTGCACCATTTCAGTGCCTATTGATTATATCATTAGGTAAGCAAATTGGTTACCTCACTTCAGACTTGATGCTAAATTACATTCGGTAAGGTTTGCCATCACCTTAATAGGGTATCGACTGCCATGAAAAGAATATGTTGAAAATGCCTGTATCCCAGTAGAAGTGATTGTAAAGGAGCATCCCCAGCTCAGATTTACTTTCCAGCATGACACACGTTGTCATAAATTGTCATTTATATCAAGGTCAAAATCCAAGTCATTGTATGTACTGCAAGTATTCATTTTAACAGAACAAGTAAGCTACCCATCAAATACAGATTTCCCTAGTAGTTAAATTGTTCTGTCAATGGACAGGACACTGGCCTCTCTGCAGACAGAAGCCCTCACAGTGATGGCTGAACATCCTAAGAGACAGAGGTATGGCAGATTTACAGGAGTCTCCATCTGCAGGGATGCTTTTCTGGTCCTTCAGGTCTGACTCTTGGGTTTTATCTCCAGCTCTGCCAGTCCCTTTACTGAGGATTTTGGGCTCTGCTCACCTCTGTCCTGGTGAGCAAAGGGGATTGTGTGACTTTAAACCACCTATGAAACAGTCCCAGTGAAGGGAAAAATTGGTCAAACTGACTAAACCTTACCAGGTACAGGAGTAGCCTAACCCCAGGTCTGGCTCTTCCTCCTTACGGAGCACGTGCTTTGAGCTGGAAATATAGCCAGCAAATAATCTACTCCAACCAGTCCTCGGATGCAATTTTCACCTTATAGCATAGATATAATGAGAGTGTTTGGTTTTGATTTTTTTCTAGGCATCTCATCTTAAAATCCTTTAGTAGCCCCAGAAGGATACAGTGAGACTGGGCGGACAGCACATCCTGAGTTTAGCCTCAGGGAAAGCATGTTATCACTGCTCTGCAAAATGCCCCAGCCTGTATTAAAGGGACAAAGTCACAAGGCCAGTTTGTTTAGGTCCTGAAAGCAGGGAGATGGGCAGAGGTGGCTTTTGCTTGGGTCAGGAAGATATCAGGCATCCCAGAGGTAACGTCTCCCTCCAATGCAAACATACACTTCTGCTGGGCTACTGGTGAGTGAAAAAGTAGATAGAGTATTCTGAAAGGACCTCTCGGTTAGTCACAGAAAGCATTCATTGATTAGGCCCTTAATTGTTACTAACTTCGGCTGGGGACTGCAAAGCAACTCAGCAAAGCATTTTAGCAACACAAAGGCTGGCAAATATTTGAACTTCTCTGCCACTCAATGTTTAGGTTCAGTTCAAGTTTGGGGCAGACATACAGGTTCTAACCTACTTAATCAAGAAAAAACAGGTTGTCTGCTTTCTGACTTTGTTCTGTATTTCACAAATTGGTATTCCTTCTCCACATCCATGTACAGTTTTCCTGGGGTTTTTCTATACAAGAGAGTTAGCCAGTGAGTTTTGTATTTCCCAAGAAGCAGTGTCAACAGTGTGTGACACCCCTGCCTGCAGCACTGTGATCAACGTGCACCCCAGAAGGCTGCACAAGCAGATCATATGCCACAAACCCCACAGTGGAAGGAGAGCAACACATGGAGGAAAGAGGTGGACGTGGAGGACTTTGCACAGCTGTGGTGCTAAGGCTGGAGGAAAACAGCTCCTTTGCCATTCTCCAGAATCTCAACTTCATTTTTTCCAAGAAAGAAGCAAAGCTGTGAATTTCCCTGTGCAATTAGAAAAATTGGTGGAAGACAAAGCACAAGTAGCTCCCACCATGGGAGAGTCCACATGTCCAAGGCAGGACAGAAAAATGCTTACACCAGGGAAGTGTCTCATCCCCTGCAGCCTCCCCCCAAGCTCAGAACAGACATTAGGAAAATCCATCAAGGAAGGGCCTTGTCACAACTACATGACCCCTGAGTAGTTTATTGCAGGATAAATATAGCCTTCCTTGGCTCTCTGAACCACAGTAACTGGATGATTTTAAGTATAGTTTCTTTGTAAAGGTATTAAGAACTCTTATCATAATCTCAGGTATTAAATTTAATGAAAGATTTACTCAAGCACAAACAAAATTCTAAGTAGCTTCAAGGAAAATAGGTAACTTAGAAGGTCTGACCTGCACCACAAGAATTAAAGAGTTCGAGGCATATTTATTAGTGGAACATACACTCCCAAAAGAGCGGCCTAATATTTACTGAACTAGTGTCTAAATAGCTTTATCAATACTGGCTGTATTTAATAGGTATCTTTTATGATTAAATTTCCAGGCAAGGACCCATGGATCCTGTCAGAAAACAATTCTGCACAGCAAGTTGACACATATCAGATGTGCTTATTTCCCTGACATTTGAATTTCAAAGGAAATTCATTTTTTATTCTCCTCATTTTGTTTGTTTCCATATTCCCAAGAAGTTGCAAGGCTCAGTGCTTTTTCTGGCATGGCATCCTGAGCCCAGAGCAGAGAGAGTGTCCTTCATGCTGTCTAGAAATGAAAACGCAGACAAGCACACCTGCACAGACAATCTGCAAACACTAACTTCTCTCTCAAAAATACAGCAGGAGACAGCAATTGTAAGGAGATTGCTTAAACCTGATTATTCCTCAGGCTTCATTAACACTGTGCCTGAGCCTGAGTGGTTTTGCAAGGAAGCCATCTCACTCACAGTTCCTTACTGCACTGAGGAAGATGCAAGGACACTTAACCCACTAACTGGGCACCAGCATGAGGAATTTATCCCTGCTGGAATGTGGGCCAAGGCTCCCAGTGTGCACAAGTGGTCCTTCTGCCACCTGAAACAGTGGTTTCCATGAGTGTGTTCCATGAGGCATTAGTGTTTTTCATGAATCATTGCTTGCAGAGGCAGCTCCATCCCCAGCTTTAGCCACAGGACAATGCACATGGACCCTACATCATTCTACTAACCCCAAACCAGCAGCAGCAGGGCAAGCACTCTGGCCAGGCTGAGCTGTTTGTCTTCTGAGGGCAACGTCTTTACATTCCTTCGTAAAATGCTCTAGGATTCAACGTGTGCAATGGGTGGACGGGCCTCCAGATGAGATTACAAGACCCGAAACTGCACATTCTACACGTATGCTGAAGAGCTCACAGCATTTTTCACTCAAGGTGCTCTTTGCTGAAAGAGTGCTTAGAAAAAAATCACAGTGAGCAGCTGTGTCAATAGCATCCTGGGATCCTGAGTCCCAGTTTCACAAAGTGACATGCTTCGGTGTGCCTAGGCCACTTAGGTGCTTTAAAATTCTCCATCAAGAGATCTTTTTTTACTCCCAGTTCTAGGAAGAAGCAGAAATTACATCAACATGGGGGTGCCTGCACCTGGATAACAAGGGATGATGTGAAAGGGATGCAGGAGTCAACAGTGCTTGCAAATGAAGTCCTGAGACCCCTGTGCTGAGAGAGTGCCGGCCTCAAAACTCACATTGCCAGGAGAAAATCAACAAGAGTTAACAGGGTTTGCCTAAGACAACGATAGATGGATCAAACAGACATGCATGGGCATTTTGTAGAGACATGAGGAAAGGCATCAGCTTGGAATCAAATGTGAAAGATGCATGAAAATTTACAGGACTGGAGAGAAGTGGTAACAGCAGCAGACGAACCTCAGTTCAACATTGCCAGAAAGTTAGGAGGGTTAGTTATAAGAGGAAGTTTAGGCATTTACAGAGTGTAACTATCATCTTGAAACTATCTAGTCCCATTTTTAACCTGTTGTGCTGCTAATACTGATGTTCACCAATTGTTGGTTTACTAGATGCCTGTAAGTGCTTTGATCCTGATTTCATTTAAACCATGTGAGCCAAGCAGTTGTTCCCTGCAACACATGAGAAATTTTCCTCGCTGCAGGGAACAACATAAGAGAAGGAACAGGCTTCTGGGTCCAAATCCCAAATCCTTAATCATCTCTGGAAACATGACTCACCCAGCAGTAATTGTCCCCATCATCTGGAAGTTTAGAGCACCATTTCAGTGCTTCATGGAGAGCTTTGTGATGAAAGATGCCATAGAAAAATATTTTATGTTTAACACTTTGGCAGGTGTGACATTCCATCTCATGATGGATAATCAGAGTGATATACAAGATAACATATTACAACTTTATCTTATGAGTCAACCCCATCAGGATTTAAGTGCTTATCTAGCAAATAGGACAGAGCAAAATCAGAAACAACCCAGAAGATTTTTTTTAATGTTATATTTGATTTCATTTCAAACCCTTTTTTAAATTTTTTTTTAAGAGCTGAAAGAAGTCAGATTAAATATGTAAATTCAGGTGTCTTTTCAAATGGGAGCAGATAAATCCAGAGCTCAAATTTTAAAACTTACACAAACCTTAGGGGTCTCTGGAGCTTCAAGCAAAATCATTTCTGCTCCATTCATTGCAAGACAGATGAAGTCCCAAACCTAGATATGCCTGGATGATACAGACTGCTCTCATTCAGACCTTTGCTGACCTTGTACAATCAGCTCTTTCTCTAACAGAAAATACTTGGCAGCCTTTTTTAACACACATAAATGACCCAATCCTGAAGTTTTATTCTTGTGAACTTGTGAGTATGACTGATCTCAAGCCTCAGAACTATGTGTTGAGATTTCTTTTTTGCTTCAAAAAATTTCTTACTCTCAATATTTTGGGGTGGGGTTTTTTGGTTCGTTTTTTTTTTTTTTTTTGTTGGGGTGCTTTGGCTGGTTTGGGGTTTTTTTTTTCCAGAGGATTTATAAAACTAACATTAAAAAAAGAAGAAGGAAGATATAAATTTGTACACATGAGGCAGTGTATCCACTGAGTATCCACCAAGATTTGAAACGGGGTGGGAATCAGTAATATTTGCGGGTTTTTCTCTGTAGGAAACAAACTGCAGAAGAAACATGGCTCAAAGCAATGTCTGCAACACAGGGGCAGGGATAAATATTGAGAAAGCACAGGAATCTCTGGTTTGTCTTCTGAAGCTTCTCTGTGTTCTTCAAGGATGTAACCAGGCCCTAGGTAATGGACTGCAACAAAATTTGTTTATTCCCACGATTTTTTATTAAGCCAGTGGCTAAAGCTCTACAGTCTGGGATGCACTTCCATTAAAAGAAATTTTAAAAGTGTCTTTCCAAAAGGCTTCCCTCCAAAATGCGTTCCTTGTACACTGCTGAATGCTATATATAGTCTGTAAAGCAGGATATCAAACCCACCTTTTAGTGATGAACAAAAGGAACAGACCCCCTACTTACTCACAGATTATGTATGTACACAAATGCTCAACAAATTGCCAAGCCTGCTACAGACACAGGGTCATGCCTGACACCTGTCAGCTACTAACAAACTTTCAGGGGCTGCAACGGCCTCTTTTTGAGTAAAATCTACCCAGCAAATCTAGAAAATTCACCCTTATTGTCTTGGTCTGAATATTCAGACCAGGCAGCCACCACTTATAGCACAAACACATATTTTCTTCATGGTTTCATAGAGTGTAGATACAAAAATGCTGCTAGCAAGGATTTTCTTGCTGTTTTCTAAGTCCATGAGAGACTTTTCTCTCTCACAGAAGAGGTAGCAGAGTTATGTAAACAACCAAGCCACCTGCAACCTTGAAAAGTCTTGTTTATGGTACAGTAGAAAAATATTTTGAGAATGGATGTTTTAGGATTTTAGCCAATCACCCCAAGGGGTGGCTGATCCTTTGTCCAATTAGACTATGAAGAAAAAAGTCTATAAAAGAGTTTGTAAAATAATTAAATAGATCAATCTTGCTGCACAATTCCTGCCTGCTGGATCTTCTCTCCTCTTCCTTCCTACAGCTGCGAGACACGGTGATATACCCTAGGGCCCAGGCCTGTGGTAATATTTGGTGCTGCCCAACGTGGTCTGCACTCTCTAACGTGTCCTGCTGCTGTGAGCCAAGATGAATTCCTCTAGAGGTACGCTGTTCCCCTTCCTCCCCAGGACTGGGAGGTCCGACGGGACTGAGAAATGGCGAACAGCGGCTCACAAACCGACGCTGTGTTAATGGTCTGGAAAGGTGTGTTCAGCATATTGCACACATCCATTTCTGAAAACTCAGTTCCGGAATTATTAGATTGGGCTACCATAAAAGGGATTTCCATGGACAGAGATACTGCCCTGGACTTTGCCTTATTGCAGGAACTTGGCTGTGCTGTCTGGCATGAGCTCCCATCTGGGAACCCAGCAGTGTTAGAATTACACCAAACCTGGCGTTCATTATTTATTCTGCTGACCGACCTCGACTGTGGCAGCAGGGCTGGCTCGCCTATTTAGGTGATGAGTGACAGAGGAATGTCCAAGGGGGACCCCGCTGACCGGGCTCCACAGGCAGAGCCTGCGCCGCCTCACCCTGCACAATCGCTGGACTCCGCGGCCCCCAGTGACCCCGCGCCGCCAGAGGCGGGGGTGTCGGGGCAGCAGGAGGGCACGCAGCCTGCCTTGCTGCTCGGCTCGGCAGCAGCCACGGCTTATCCAGGGCCGTGAATTAGTGGCTTAGCAAACTGGACCCCCATGGCGGCTCCTAGCCTGTTTGCGTATGCACCAACAGAGCCAAAATAAGCCGGATGTCCCTTCTTAGCCGTCATAGTGCCGGGCGTGACTGCTCCAAGACCGCCTGGGTGTGGTCCGCTGCCCTCCTTGGCACTAGACTGTTCTGCACCGCTGCAGAACCGAGCCATCGACCTTTTAATACAGCATCTGCCTTTGCTGACAGAGTTACTGAACATATCCTGGCAGCTGGGAGAACTGCTCAGCTTGCAAAAGCAGCTGCCGCAGATGCCAGCCTCGCCCATGCCTCCCGCGGGAGATGCGGCTCCGAACCAGGAAGCGGCGCAGCCAGCGGCGAACCCGGAAGTAGCACTGCCGCGGGAAAACCCAGAAGCGGCCGCAGCTGCAGAGCGGCGGCTGGGGGCAGCGGCACCGAACGTGGCTGGGGAGTGAGAAACAGCAGCAGTTTCAGCAGCGGCGCCGAGCACGGCCGCGGAGCAAGGGCCAGTGGTGGCGCTGGGAGCGGCTGCAGCGCGGGGGCCAGTGATGGTGCTGAACGCTGCCGCGGAGCAAGAGATGAGCGTGGCGCCGGGCGCGGCTACAGTCCCAGAGACGGCTGCAGCAGCTGCAGTACCAGTTCAGTCGGGACCGGCCAAGACGGCCTCCCAAAAAGAGGCTGCTGTTCAAACTGCAGCGCAGCCAGCTGTAGTCTGTGGTGTCTGTTCTGCCTCTAGCCAACCTAGCCAAAGTACCCCTCTCCGTCCACCTCTGTTCGCTCCCAGTGCCTCAGAGTTGCCTTTGGCTGATGATTCCTCGTCAGGCAGTGAGGCAGATGAGATTCTGGCCCCAGGTTGTAAGGTGGCTGTAGCCGCGCGGTGAAGGAAAAGGCTGCTCCAGTCTCGCCCCTGGACCTTTCAGGACTGCACGGTAACAGTGCGTCCAACCCACTACAATCGCTTCTTAGAGTCAGTTAAGATGCGAGCAATGGAGGAGGGTGACTGGAGATTACTGGAAACACTTGGAATGCCAAACAGATTTGAGGATTCTGGGGGTAATCGGGAAGCTGTTACACTCCATCCACAGGCTGTGCCAGAAGTTCAGGATGGTAGTGACTCCCCAAAAGGGGACATCCAAGCTTTCCCAGTGTATAAGGCTCTCCCAAATTCAGGTGAGTGTGATAAGCATGAGGTGATTGCTTGGAAGGTTGCCCAGGATCTGTAATCCAAGGTGGCACAACATGGGCTAGGTTCTGCTGAGGTTATGCAGATAATAAGGGTGATAAATACAGAATTGCTAGTTCCATTTGATATCAGACACTTAGGTCAAATTCTATTTCAACCTATACAATTTACAGTTTTTGAGAAAACCTGGAGAAAGCTGGCCGACAAGGCTGCATTAGGGAATATGCAACTCCCTGCTGCCGATCCTAGACGGACAGCGGGAATGGATGCTTTGATGGGGACTGGTCCCTTCTCTGATCCCAGCCTACAGGGTACCTTGTCCTCTAGTGTCCTGCAGCAAGCTCAACAGGTCAGCATGGCTGCCCTGTTGAAAACCATAGAGTTGTCTGCGCCTGTAGAGAAAGCGATATACTGAAATAATTCAAGGGAAATCAGAGTCATTCCTCTCCTTTGTAGAGAAAGTCGCTGCTTCTCTCGAGAAGCAGGTTGAGGATGACGGGTTAAGACAGATGTTGTTAAGGCAGTTAGTGAGAGATAATGCAAACGAGGAGTGCAGAAAAATCATAGATGCCTTGCCAGGGGATCCTGAGGTAACAGACATGGTTGAAGCCTGCGCTAAGGTGGGATCTGGGAACCAGAAAAGGTCTGCTTTGGCTGCGTTCCTGCAGCCTGTTCACACATCTTCTGGTCGTGAACCAAAGCAACCAAAACAGGTGAAAACACGGAAGCGGCCTAAGCCGAGCCAAAAAGAAAACACACCGATCCCCCAGTGCAAGCGGTGTGGCAGGCCAGGGTATTGCTCGGACTATTGTAGATCCCAGACTTATGCCGATGGTTGGCCTTTGTCGAGAAACTTCTGCCGGGGTTCAAGGAGGGGGAATTGCTCTCCGATGCAGTCGCTCCCCCAGAGAGTGGCACAGGTACAGGCACAGGCCTACCCAGCCACCCTAGAGACAGCACCCAGGGATCAGACGGTTTTGACATCCACACCGCAGCTGCAGTCGTCTTAGACTCTAGTGGTATTTATAAGGTTCCCTTGGATGCATATGGACCCTTAGCCCAGGGATCCAGTGCGATGCTGGTGGGAAAACCTGACGTTACCCATCAAGGAATCTTAGTGCACTCAGGAGTTATTGACACTGACTTTACAGGTCAGATTCATGCTATGATCTCCACGCAAAAACCCTCTGTCACTATTCCTGAAAAGACCTGCCTTGCTAAATCAGTGCCTTTTAAGTCTTGTGTCCCCAGGATAGAACAACAAACTCACGAAGATAGTGGCAGTGGATCTATGGGACTTCCGCAGGCCTGCTGGACTGCAGACATCTCTGACCAAAGGCCACAGATGACATGTACCCTGATCCTGCCGAGCGCCCATCCGCCTCGACTCAGCTTCGAGGTTTGATTGATATGGGTGCTGATGTAACTATCATCTCCTCTGCATGGCCTCCCTCATGGCCTTCAGCCCTGTGGGATCGGCCATCGCAGGATTAGGAGGAACCACACAGAGCTATTTAAGCGAACGGCCTGTGATGGTGAAGGACTCAGAGGGGCACACAGTTACAATTAGGCCTTGTGTTACTACCACTTCCCTTAACCTTTGGGGACGGGACATGTTGGCAGCTTGGGGGATACAGATTGGGACAAATTTTTAGCAGGGATCACTGTGTGTAAGGGCGCACAGTATCCTACACTGCCTTTGCGGTGGCTGACTAACACACCAATCTTTGAGCCACAGTGGCCCCTACCAAAAGAGAGTTAGACGCCCTTCATCAGCTAGTACAGGAACAGTTACAACAGGGGCACCTTGAACCTTCTACTAGCCCCTGGAATACTCCTGTTTTCGTAATTAAGAAGAAATCAGGGAAATGGAGATTATTGCAGAACCTCCAGAAAGTTAATGCAGTAATGGAAGGTATGGGGGCATTGCAGCCTGGCAGGCCCTCTCCCACCATGATTCCTATGGGGTGGGACATCCTGATCATTGATTTAAAGGATTGTTTTGTCACAATTCCTTTGCATCCTGGTGACAAACCAAAATTTGCCTTTACTGTGCCTGCCATTAACAATGCTGAACCTGCTAAGAGATACCAATGGAAAGTCCTCCCTCAAGGGATGAGGAACAGCCCAATTATCTGTCAGTGGTATGTCGCCCAAGCTTTAGCCAGAGTTCGCAAGCAGTTTCCTGATGCACGCTGCTACCATTACATGGATGATATCCTGGTGGCAGCGTCCACTCGGGATGAGCTGCTGAGAATACAGCCTCAGCTGCTCGCTGCTCTGCATGCCTATGGGTTAGAGGTAGCTCCAGAGAAAGTTCAACAGCATCCTCCTTGGAAATATTTAGGAGGGAAAATTTTGGACCAAACTATCCAACGCCAAGAAGTGTGATTCCCGGATTCGATTAAAACCTTGAATGATGCTCAGAAACTGCTGGGTGTCATCAATTGGTTACGACCTTATTTAGGTCTAACCGCAAAGCAACTTTCCCCGCTTTTTAATACATTAAAGGGGGATCCTGATCTGAATTCACCTCAGGAGTTGACTCCAGAAGTGCGACGAGCGCTGCAGGAGGTCCAACAGGCTGTTACTGCTCATCAGGTTTATTGAGTAGATCCCTCCATTGCTATCACTGTTTACATTGCTATTCCAGACCTTCGTCCTACAGGTATCATTGGCCAGTGGAATGCACAATGGCCTGATCCTTTGCATATCCTAGAATGGGTCTTTTTGCCTCATCAGCCGAAAAGGACTGTGACCACAGTGTTTGAATTGGTCGCTTCTCTGATCAAATGCCGTCAATGGTGTTTGCAACTCATGGTTGTGGATCCTGCAGTAACTGTCATTCCAGTCTCGAGGGGATACTTTGAGTGAGCCTTATCCATAGTGCTCCTTTGCAAAGCATACTGCAAAACTTTTCAGGGCAGATCATTTACCATCTGCTCAGTCATAAATTACTGCAGTTGGCAAAATTGACCATACTTTCCTTGCGGCCGAGAAATAGTCGAGTGCCAGTGCAAGGACCCACCGTCTTTACGGATGGTTCTGGGAAAACTGGGAAAGCCATCGTTACCTGGAAGGAGAGATCGGAATGGCAGGTGCTGAAGGAACATGAGTCAGGCTCTGCTCAGTTAGTGGAATTAAGGGCTGTTACCATGGCTTTTCAGCGATTCTCACAGGAACCTTTGAATTTGGTTACTGACTCTGCTTATGTAGCAGATATCACCCAACGCATAGATTGTTCACTTCTGAAGGAGGTGAACAATGCGGCTCTGTTTTCACTGTTGCAAATCTTGTGGTCTGCAATTCAGGCTCGAGTGCATCCGTATTACATTCTGCACATTCGAAGCCACACCAATTTACCAGGTTTTCTAATGGAAGGCAATGCCAGGGCTGACATGCTGGCCAACCCTGCGTGGGTAGGGCCTCAGCCTGATAGAATTGCAGAAGCCAAGGCATCGCACGGTTTCTTCCATCAAAGTGCACATACCCTGCAGAAGCAGTTTCATTTAACGCCAACCGAGGCGCGCGACATTGTCAGCGCTTGTGCTGACTGTCATGGACTCGCTGCGCCTTTGCCAGCGGGGGTAAACCCCAGAGGGCTAAAAGCCTTGCAGATTTGGCAAATGGATGTAACTCACATCCCTGAATTTGGTTGGCTAAAATACGTGCACGTGTCTATTGACACTTTCTCCTCAGCTATGTGGGCTACTGCTCACACTGGAAAGAAGGGCCAGGATGTCACTGCCCATTGGAAATTGGCTTTCTCGGTCCTGGGTGTGCTGGCTATTGTGAAGACCAATAATGGTCCTGCCTATGCCTCGGAGAAGATGCAACAGTTCTTGCACCTATGGGGTGTAGATCATACCTCTGATATCCCACATTCTCCTACTGGCCAAGCCATTGTCGAACATGCTCATGGTATTTTGAAGCGTGTTTTGGACAAACAGAAAAGGGGAATGCATGGAGAAACCCCACAGAGCCGACTAGCAAAAGCTTTGTATACAATTAGTCACCTTACAGTACCACAAAATTCAAATAATCCTGTTATTCTGAATCATTTTCTCTCATTGCAGTCTGCAGGGGAGACACAACTGCCCGGGCAAAAGTCTGGGTGCGGAATTTACTCACTAACCAGTGGGAAGGCCCGCATGAGCTTATCGTTTGGGGTTGTGGGTATGCTTGTGTTTCCACAGATACTGGGATACGGTGGCTACCTGCAAAATGCGTTCACCCTGACCTATGGTACCAGAGGCAGAACAGGTAATCTCCAAATGATGGCCAGAACGCCAATCATCCAAATGGCAACCAGAATGTAGATCATCAGCCTTATGACTCTTCTGATGATGACCAGGATGTCAACCATCAAGCAGATGGTCCTTCTACAAGCAGAGACTGGGATGGTCCTTCCACAAGCAGAGACTGAACTTTAGATTTCTTGTTACGGAGTCAGATCGTTAAAGCCTTAAGGACATATTTAGAATTAATAACTGATGTAAATTTCTATTTAGGATTAATAGTAGAGTTGTTATCAAACAAAAAGGGGGAATTGTAGATACAAAAATGCTGCTAGCAAGGATTTTCTTGCTGTTTTCTAAGTCCATGAGAGACTTTTCTCTCTCACAGAAGAGGTAGCAGAGTTATGTAAACAACCAAGCCACCTGCAACCTTGAAAAGTCTTGTTTATGGTACAGTAGAAAAATATTTTGAGAATGGATGTTTTAGGATTTTAGCCAATCACCCCAAGGGGTGGCTGATCCTTTGTCCAATTAGACTATGAAGAAAAAAGTCTATAAAAGAATTTGTAAAATAATTAAATCAATCAATCTTGCTGCACAATTCCTGCCTGCTGGATCTTCTCTCCTCCTCCTCCCTACAGCTGTGGGACACGGTGATATACCCTAGGGCCTAGGCCTGCAGCAATAATAAGAGTTCTAGCCATTTTTCTCCTCGAGATGTGCAAAGCATATTACATTTCATTTGTAATTTTTTCCTTCAAGCTATGCATGTGAACAGCTTCTGCAACTCTTTCAATAGCATCTTCAGAACACAATTTCTTGTTAAAAGTATGCTGTAGACAGGAAATCTGTTTTAAAGCAAACTATTTACCAACAATTCAAGTCAGACCATTTAGTGTCCAGGACACACCAAATTAGAGAAATTATGATCCTTTTTAGTACCCAAGTGTCCTTTTACTTATGCCAGTACTACACTGGTGTAATCCCTCACCTGTGCACACCCAGTCTCCCACATCCAGAGGCAGCTATTGATGCCCACCACAGGATTTCTCAGACAATTCCCTGTTTAGAAACCCCAAGATCTTGTGCCTTTTACTAAGAAACAGCCAGCAGTGCCAAGGAAATAGAGCAAATGCTGTAGAACTCACACCAGGGAAGAGAAAGCAAAGCTAGCCCAGAGCAAACCTCCTTGCCAGCTCAGTGATCACCTCTGGCAGGGGAAGCAGGTCACCCCCAAGGCCTGGGGCATGAGCACTCCCCAGGGTCAGACAGTGCCCACAGGACTCTGTCCTTCAGGCACTGCCAGCACAAGGGCTCTAACTTCCACCTACAGATGAAAAGAGAACACATAAAGAAAATTATTTTCCATTTTATTTGGTGCCTTCCCAGAACTTTGTCTCCCCTTGCTTACCCCTTGTTTTTGAGACAAGCTTGTTCACAAGAGAGCTATCCATAAGGTGCCTTACAGCCCATGGTCCACCTCAGGTCACAAATCTCTGCCTCTGACTTCTTCATTCTGACATCAGACCCCTTTTGGTGCAGGGTTTCCACCAGAAATGCTGATGGTTCAGGGTCTTGGGTTCTGCTTTTGGGCACATGCTACAACTAGCAGCAAAGCACAAGGCAAAGAGGCACAGAAAAAGCAAGCAGCATATTTGGAGCTTTTTTCAACCCAAACCAGTTTCAGCTGCTGCATAGCCAGCAACACTGTCATTTCGGTAGTTCAAGATTCTGGGAATAAGACAAATATTTAAATTTTTTTTTTCAGTTGCAACTGAACAGTACATTTAACCTCAAGAACTGGAAAGTCTTGATCTACTATAAGGAGAGGGTCTAGTAGATCCCATAACCTATTTCCTTTCCAAGCATGAGCAATTCCATTTGATTTTGAAATCCAACTGTTCTAACAGTACACGTTGCTAAAAGGGATGGTCTATGAAAAAAAAAAATCACAGTGTACAAAACACATTTTCCCTGTCCCAGTCTGGCACCATTTTATGTATCCAAAACATTTTTTTATAAATAATAATAAACTGCAGAGGGGCTCCCTCAGAGCTGAACTTTATTTAGCAAACTCATTTCTCCCGAGCTTTGGAAGACAACAGGGAGACCTCTTGTGAAAGAAGGATGCACTGCAAGCCCATACACCACAACACCTCAGCAACTTCCTTGTCTTCTCCCTCTTTCCATACTAATGGGCTCTTTAAGTGAACAACCCCACCACAGCCTTGTGCTCAAATAACAGAAGGAAACAACCTCAGAGGTCCTACCTCTCCCTATCCTGCCCATTTGTTAGGACAGCGCTAGAGGAAGGTTAGTTTAACCCAAAAAGAAGAATGAATTTTCATCCATCATGAAAATTTAGATTTATTTCAACAGGGTTGAAATCAGATTTATGTATGTTTTCGAAGTGCGCTGCACCAAGCCCAGTGATGGCGGTTTGTGACACAGACTCAAACCCTGGATTCAAGAGGGCAGGTCCTGCACTCAGTATGGGACAGGGACCTGCAGTCAGTCCCTCAGCACCGCCCTGCAGCACAGTGGAATGGCTGAAATCCATTACCTGGGTGATCAGGTCTCAAAACTTGGGCAAAAATAACCCAGCAGAATTCCTGACATGGCCCAGAGAGTCAGGAACCAGAGGTGGCTGCAATTGTTTTACTGGACATTGCAAGGGAAATATAAATATCTGAGGCTCCCTGAATACAGTATGGAAATAAAGAAAGAAATTTGTTGTCAGACCCTGGCTGTTCATCAGTTAAGAGCAGTGATGAGCCATTAAAGGATGGCTGCACACAGACAATCCAGTGTTTCATTCTGGTGTTACTTGGTTTTTTTGGTATCACCTGTTACAACAGTAGCACCAGTGGTCTTTTTTGTTAAATGCAGGGGCAGCTGCTTCCTGCATAACTTGGAGAGGTCAGTGCTGTTGCAGCACCTGTGCCATGCCCAAAATGAAAGGTAGTTTCTACATACTGGACTGCCAGCAGGAAGAGAATTGCTCACCAGCACCTCAAAGGCCTTTGCTCTGCCAGGTGCCTCACCTTCTCATGAGGATGCTGGAGGCTGTGAGAAGAAGCTGGGTAACTTGAGAGGAACTTGAAGAAGCAAAGTGCTAGAAAAAAAAAAAAAATCAGTATTTTCCCCCTAGCAGAAGTAAAACATCAGAAAAAAAAGCTGAGGTAAGGGAGGTTGCTGAGGTCCCAAGTGCTCCTCTGACACTCTGCCTGGAAACAAGCCCCATTTCAGCTGACTCCTGCCTATCCAAGCAGTTTCAGCTGCTTGGGAATGGCTGGTCCAGGACCAGTGTCCAGGCTCCAGCAGTGCAGGTCAGCTTTAGTATAGCATAGGAACAAAGCTCCTCAGCTCTGACTCAGAGGAAAGCGAACAGCCCACACTGCTCAGTAAGACAGAGAACAAAATAACACATTTTATCTCCATCTCCATCCACCCTCAATCTATTTATCACTCAGGGACATGACTTACAAGACTGTCCCCTGTTCACCTCTGTTTGGATCCTTCTTTGTATCTGATGGTGTTAGATGGCACATCACTGACAACTTTTCTACTCATCACAGCAATGGGCACGAATCTTGGATTTCATCTCTAAAACATCTCTAAAAAGCTGAATGGGAGGTGAGGGCAAAACAGTGGCCAAAACAGCTCACTCTTCAAATTCTGAAAAACACAGGGTGCCATTTGCTGCCAAAGGGTGACTGCTACAGGCATGGTTTGCAACAGAAAAATATCCAGAAAAAAAAAGGGCTGTAGAGTTTTCCAGCAGGGAAGTCTTAAAGGATTCTCAGTAGGGGAAGGAGAGAAGACTACCTTTGCAACCACATTCAAGGTGTCAGCCCAGTTCCCACAAGGCAGCCAAGGGATCTAACTGAGTACTGGCTGCTGGGATGGCTGGACTGTCCCTGCTGGGACCTCCCCACCAGGACAAACACTGTGTGAGCTCCCCGGGGCAGACCCTTGGGACCAGAACACTATAAAGCCTTCCCAGGGAAGCAGGCAGAAGGAAGGCATCTTTACATTTTTCCCTGGGGAGATTTAAAACAAAAAGACCAAATTTCCACACCCACTGCCCACGGCAGCTATGGTACACGTAACAAAAGCTATGCTAGCGCAACTGGTCTCCCGGTCCTCTCTTGTGCACAAGTCGAGGCATCATCAGAGCCCCCCTCAGGACCACTGTCTTTGCTGAGGGAGTGTCAAGAAGATTCCCATTTTAAAACTGGTCTCTTTTTTCCCTTTGGAGATATTGTAAGAAGATGTCTATATTTAAAATGCTTTTTCTGGACTAATTTCAAAATCAGGAGACTTTTGTGCATCCTGGAGAGGAACAGCTGTTGGCATCAAAGTTCATTTGTAAATTATTCCTGCAGCCAAGCCCTAACCTTTACAGGGAGCTCAATCCCGAGTGGAGAGCAGCGCCCTGCAGCGCCCCAGGCCCCCCATTTCTGTGCCAAGAGCACCACCCGGTGGCCTTCCCGGCCATGGCTCGCTCCGTAATAAAAACCGTAATAAAACTGAAACATTTGAAGAAGAAGAAAAACCAGAAGCCTGTAGCCAGGCACAGAGCTGTATGGATAAGATGGGCATAAACCCTGGTGTGTTTATTGTATGAAACCCAGCTAGGACATGAGCAATCTAAAAAATCCTTACAGGTGTCTTGCAGAAGAGGGAAGAGTCACAGGGTGGGTTTTGCTAGGACCAGGTGGAAGTGCAGGGCTGCAGAGGCTTTAAGAGAGCAAATCATAGTCCTACTGTGGCTGGAACTTACTTCCTCCTCCTCCAGCACCTCACCTCCCAGGACAGCAGCTCTGCTACTCTTGGGGGGGCAAGTACCAGCACCCCAAAGGTGCTGCACTGCACGGCAGCTGTCGCTGCTCCTTGCACAGATCCCTGCACCCTCAGCAAGCCAAGGCAGGTCTGGTACTGCTGGCCTGGGCAACGATGGGCCACCACCTCCCCTTTTCTACCCTCCCTACACTATCAGTTTACCCAGTGTGTTTCACTGCAAGTTTTTCTGAAGCCTTGATGATCCTGAGGCCTAAAAGTAAGGATTTAACAAGAGTTCGTGAGTACTTTTCCATATACTGCTCACAGACTTTGCTTGGAGTTGCGCATTCATCACGCTCCCTGGGGCACGCTCACCAGAGAAGACCTCCCTGAGCACTGTGGGATTTCTGTGTGCATCCTCCTGCTGCCTGAAGCAGGAATACATTAAATAATTCAGTCCTGGCAAGGAAGACAGCCTTGTGGGAAACAATTTATACAAGTGTTATTGGCTGTTAATGGAAATCTTTGGGAAGAAAAAGAAAATGTATGCTTCTATTAAGATGAAAAAGGAATGTGTTCATATAACAAATAATTCCCAGTAGCTATGCCTCAAGGCCCATGTGCAAAGGATAAGAAAGGTCCATTGCTTTTAGTACTCTGTTCTGAAAGTTTTATGTAAGAGCTGAATAGATCAGAGGGAAAACTGAAGAGGGTTGAAGAAAGTCACACTCTGCCTGGCACTAAAGACCTTATCAAGCAGGCAAGTGAACTCACCAGTTACCTCAAGTATTAACAAATAAAAAGAGCTCACAACAACATGAGCAGGAAGGAAGCAAGGGTCAGACAGAGCTAATTTGGGAGTGAGCAGCCTGCACCAAACTCCTGTGAGCTCAGCCCGGCAGCACAGCGCCATCTGATGTGCAGATTTGGGTCACCCAAGGCACCTTTAGCTTATAGGTCACAGGAACCATGGCAAAAGCCTCTGTCAGCTTAGACAGTCCTTCACCTCTCTTCCTCCTCTCATTTCTTTTTGCTTTCTTGTCCTTTCCACTTTCATTTTCCTTATGATTTTAGGAAGAGCACTTTCTCTCATCTGCAGACAGACCAGCTGGCAGGTCACACAGCCATAGCTATGACAAATACTACAAATGTGGGATGAATACATCCAGCATACACTTGTCCTGTTTATCTTCTGGATGTTACTTTGCCTAAATACAGTCGCACCATGAGAGGTGTTTTCTTACTAAAATATCATCGCTGCTTTAATAAAGACAGAATTACCAAAAAGGCTCTTCACTTCAAGAGACAGTTCAAGACACCACAGCACTGTAAACCTGTATCTTTTTGGTTAATAGAAAAATCCTCTCAAGTTTTTTGTACTGTGAGTAGTATTGTTTCTGGGACAAGTCAGCATCACGGCAAAATATGAGATAAGTACACGTGCATGAAGATGTTGTGTGACAAAAATGTAGTGTTGCTTTCCTAAATTGCAAAGGACCAATTTTATTGAGAGACACTGAAAATTGAAGCCCACACTAATTAGAAACCTAGAGTAATATTACCTGTGTATATACTTTCCTCCAGATTTACCTGATGTTTGATGAACATCATCTAAATTATCTGTCTTGTGCTTAAAGCTCTTTGGAAACGTGTTCAGTTATTTTTGTTTTAAACCACCCTTCCAGTGTGCATAAGAAACAGGGTGAACAGGAAAGGAACATCTGTGTTTAAAACATAGTAACATCATTGGATTTTACTTTGACATAACGGTTCTTGATGTTACAATATGAAAAGCAACATTTTTCACAGGTTGATACAGCTTCCTGAGTCATATCCTTTCATATACATTCTTCTTCAAACTTTCATTTTTTTCCTCTGTACTAGTTTGAAAACAAACCAGTGGGAGGCACCAAGTCAGAATAACAATTTAATGGGGAAAATTAAAGGAAAGGAAAAAAAAAACTAAAAGAGAACACTGGTTCAAACTGACAGAGTCAAGATACAACCTGCATCCCTGTTAGGCAGGGTGGTGGTAGCAGTCTGGTAGAATGGTGGTTGCAGTCCTCTGAAGCGGTGATCCTGTAGAAGAAATGTCTGCTCTTCCTCAGAAGGTCCAGTGGTGGCTGTGTAGCTCCTGTCCTCTGGAAATACAGTGGAGAAGGGTTGTCTCTGGTGTTCAGAGTCCCAGACTATATCCACGATGGGATGCTTGGTTCCTCCCTCTGGGTGGAGCATCTCACAATGGGGTAATGAGTCATGAGGCCAAGTGTTGATTAGGCTCGTTAACAGAAGATGGTCCGGAGGGAGTTATCTCTGAGTCATGTGGCAGGACAATGATGGGTCATTAACAGCAAGATAATCTGGGGGGAGGAGGCAAGGAAACACTGCCCCACCTGATTTCCACAGCTCATGAGAATGGTAATAGAATACACCTCAACCCAGGACATTATCCACCCCTTATTCTATTACCATCTACATCATCCCAAATCAATACCTTCGTTAAACTCTACACACACACACATACATATATATATATATATATATATATATATATATATACATATATATATATATACAATGAAACCCTACACACCATTCTCACCTAAGATTAGGTCTCCCTGTGGTACACAACGGGTTTCCCCATCTTTTTGCATTACCCACCAAGTGCAGCCAGGTCCTTGAGCAAAGACAATCCCACGGATGGGTTTGCCTTTGCCTGAGGTGGGATTAATCCAAACAGTCTTTCCTAAAATATGTGTCAGGTGTACCACAAGGACTCTCTCTATCCACTGTGTGCAAGGATTCAGACTCAGCAGGACCAGCTCAACTGATGGACCCTCGGGTATTGACCATCCAGGTGGCCTTCGCTAAGTTCACTTCCCAATTTTTGAAGGTCCCCCCACCAAGCGCCTTTAGGGTGGTTTTAAGTAGTCCATTGCAGTGTTCAACTTTTCCAGCAGCTGGTGCATGATAAGGAATATGATATATCCATTCAATACCGTGTTCTCTGGCCCAGGTGTTGATGAGGCTGTTCTTAAAATGAGTCCCGTTGTCTGACTCGATCCTGTCGGGGGTGCCATGTCTCCACAGGACTTGCTTTTCCAGGCCCAAGATGGTGTTCCAGGCTGTAGCATGAGGCACAGGGTAGGTCTCCAGCCATCCAGTGGTTGCTTCAACCATGGTCAACACGTAGCGCTTGCCTTGGCGAGTTTGGGGAAGGGTGATGTAATCAACTTGCCAGGCTTCCCCATACCTGTACTTTGACCATTGTCCACCGTACCACAGAGGCTTCACCCGCTTGGCCTGTTTGATTGCAGCACAGGTCTCACAGCTGTGGATGACCTGTGAAATGCTGTCCATGGTAAGGTCCACTCCTCGGTCACGGGCCCATCGGTATGTTGCATCTCTCCCCTGATGACCAGAGGCATCATGGGCCCAACAAGCTAGGAATAATTCTCCCTTGTGCTGCCAGTCCAGATCCACCTGTGATACTTTCACCTTGGCAGCTCGGTCCACCTGCTCGTTGTTGCGATGTTCTTCATTAGCCCGACTCTTGGGTACGTGCGCATCCACGTGTCGAACCTTCACGGTCAGCTTCTCTACTCGGGCGGCGATGTCCTGCCAAATCTCAGCGGCCCAGATGGGTTTCCCTCTGCGCTGCCAGTTGGCTTTTCTCCAGCGAACCAGCCATCCCCACAGAGCATTATCTACCATCCACGAGTCGGTGTAGAGATAGAGCCTCGGCCACTTCTCTCGTTCAGCAATATCCAAAGCCAGCTGGACGGCTTTAAGCTCTGCAACCTGACTTGATCCACCTTGTCCCTCGGTAGCTTGTGCAACTTGTCGTGTGGGGCTCCATACTGCAGCTTTCCACTTCCGGTTAGTGCCTACAATTCGGCAGGAACCATCAGTGAAGAGGGCATAACGTCTTTCAGTCTCCGGTAACTCATTATATGGTGGGGCTTCCTCAGCACGAGTCACTTGCTCTTCCTCTTCTTCAGAAGATAATCCAAAAGTCTCACCTTCAGGCCAGTTTGTTATAATTTCCAAAATCCCAGAGCAATTTGGGTTTCCAATTCGGGCACGCTGTGTGATGAGAGCAATACACTTGCTCCATGTGGTGTCGGTGGCGTGATGCGTGGAAGAAACCTTTCCCTTGAACATCCACCCCAGCACTGGTAGTCGGGGTGCCAGGAGGAGTTGTGCCTCTATGCCGATTACCTCTGAGGCAGCTTGGACTCCTTCATAGGCGGCCAAGATTTCCTTCTCTGTGGGAGCGTAGTTGGCTTCAGACCCTCTGTAGCTTCGGCTCCAGAATCCCAGTGGTCGGCCCCGAGTCTCACCAGGCACCTTCTGCCAGAGGCTCCAGGACAGGCCATTGTTCCCGGCTGCAGAGTAGAGCACGTTCTTCACCTCTGGTCCTGTCCTGACTGGGCCAAAGGTTACGGCATGAACGATTTCCTGTTTGATCTGGGCAAAGGCTTGCTGCTGTTCGGGGCCCCAGTGGAAATCGTTCTTCTTGCGGATAACCAGGTAGAGAGGGCTCACGATCTGACTGTACTCGGGAATGTGCATTCTCCAAAAACCTATGGCGCCTAGGAAAGCTTGTGTTTCCTTCTTACTGGTTGGTAGAGACATCGCAGTGATCTTATTGATGACCTCGGTGGGAATCTGACATCATCCATCTTGCCACTTTACTCCCAGGAACTGGATCTCTCGGGCAGGTCCCTTGACTTTGCTCCTTTTGATGGCAAATCCGGCTTCCAGGAGAATCTGGATGATTTTCTCTCCTTTCTCAAATACTTCCTTTGCTGTGTTTCCCCACATGATGATGTCATTGATGTATTGCAGATGTTCTGGAGCCTCACCCTTTTCCAATGCAGTCTGGATCAGTCCATGGCAAATGGTGGGACTGTGCTTCCACCCCTGGGGCAGTCGGTTCCAGGTGTATTGCAAACCCTTCCAGGTGAAAGCAAACTGGGGCCTGCATTCTGCTGCCAAAAGAATGGAGAAGAAGGCATTGGCAATGTCAATAGTGGAGTACCACCTCGCTGCTTTGGACTCCAGCTCATACTGAAGTTCCAACATGTCCGGCACAGCAGCGCTCAATGGTGGCGTGACCTCATTCAGGCCACGGTAGTCCACCGTCAGTCTCCATTCTCCGCTGGACTTACGCACTGGCCATATAGGGCTGTTGAAAGGTGAATGGGCCTTGCTGACCACCCCTTGCCTCTCCAGTTTATGAATCATCTCATGGACGGGGACCACAGAGTCTCTGTCGGTGCGGTATTGCTGATGGTGCACTGTTGCTGTGGCGATTGGCACCTGTTGTTCTTCAACTCTTAGCAGTCCCACGGCAGAGGGGTCATCTGAGAGGCCAGGCAATGTACTCAGTTGTCTGATGTCTTCTGTCTCCACAGCAGCTATCCCAAAAGCCCAGCGATGTCCTTTTGGGTCCTTGAAATATCCATTTCTGAGATAGTCTATGCCAAGAATGCACGGGGCCTCTGGGCCAGTCACGATGGGGTGTTTCTGCCACTCATTCCCAGTTAAACTCACTTCAGCTTCCAGTACAGTCAGCTGCTGGGATCCTCCTGTCACCCCACAAATAGAAATGGGTTCTGCTCCCATATACCTTGATGGCATCAGAGTACATTGAGCGCCTGTGTCAACCAAAGCCGTGTATTTTTGTGGGTCAGCTGTGCCAGGCCATCGGACCCACACAGTCCAAAAGACCCGATTATCCCTTTCCTCTACCTGGCTAGAGGCAGGGCCCCTCTATTCCTGGTCCTGGTGCATGTTGCTCCCTTCCAGTGAATACATTCCTGAGGTCCCTTTAAGAGGATCAGTCATACTATCATTCCTGTACCGTCTGGAGTTCTGTGCACAAGAGACCGGAGCAGCGTTGACTCTAGATGCGCTTCTTGTGGTAGTTGTCCCTCTTTTTAGTTCACGTACCCTGGCTGCTAAGGAGGAGGTGGGTTTTCCATGCCACTTACTCAGTCTTCTCCATGTTCCTGAAGAGAAAACCAGAGATTACCTCGTGGGGTATATCCTCTCTCCCTGGCTGGGGGACGCCGGCTCCTAATGCCAGAGACTCTTGTTGGTTCTGGCGAGATCTGGTAAATCTCTTCCTTAAGTTCCTTTTTCAATTTCTGATGGCCTTCATCAATCAAGCTCCAGACCTGCTCAGCCAAAAAATTTGTTTCCACGGATGAGACATGGGTGCGAAACGGGGCTGTGACGGTGTCCTCATAAATCCTCAGTTTGTTCACCAAGACGCCCACCCTGTCCTCGCCTTCCCTCCATTGCAGCGTTGCCAGGTAACGGGAGTATATCTCCAAGGCGTGTGAATCTCAACCACATCTGTGACGTGCACTGGACACCATCTGGGCTCTTAGGAAATCTCTCGTCTTCTAAGAAAATGATCTCCAGCACAGCCAATTCCCTCAGGCACCGGATACCTTGTTCATTGTGCTCCATTTTCCTTGGTGCACCTGGAGGTCTTCTTTACAAAGGTACCTGTCCCTTACACTTGTAAGCAGTCGCTGCCAGAGGCTGAGAGTTTCTTGGGTTCTCCCGATCCCCTGGTCAATGACCACATCCCGGGACAGAGATCCCAGCTGCCTGGCCTCACTTCTGTCCAGAATGGTGTCATTGGCTGCAGCGTCCCAAATGCGGAGCAGCCAGGTCAGGATGGACTCGTTCGTCTGGCGCGTGAATTCCCTCCACAGGTCGCGCAGCTCACCCAGGGATAGTGACTAAGTGATCTCTGGCTCTGCCTCTTCTGCTGGGCATGAAGGTCCTGCTGCATCCTTGTCAGTCACTATGCGGACTGATTTGCTTTTTGATTTATTCTTCTGGATGAGGGCAACTGCAATCGGTTTGGGCTGTTCTGGTTCAGTGATGGTTTGCGTGGGGACGCTGACAGTGCTTTTGGTTCCCTTCTCCTCTGTGTCAGTCTGTGTAGACATGGGCGCTGTTGTCTTGCGTCTGGCTTCTTTCTCCTCTGTGTCAGTCTGCGTAGACATGGATGCTGTTGTTTTGCATTTGGTTTCTTTCTCCTCTGTGCCAGTCTGCGTAGAGATGGACAGTGTTGCTTTGCGTTTGGTTCCTTTCTCCTCTGTGTCAGTCTGCGTAGACATGGATGCTGTTGTTTTGCATTTGGTTTCTTTCTTTCTGTGACAGTCTGTGTAGACATGGTGTTTGTTGCTCTGCTCTTTTTCCCTCCCTCATCCTGAGGATGCTGTGCCATAGCTCTGATTCTGAGCATGGTGTACACAGTGCAGGCTGTACAGAGAAGACAAAGCAGAACTGACAGCAAGTTTATGCTATCTTTGACATCCAGAGGGAGTTCAATATTTTCAAAAACTGCTGTGCCTGGCCTGAAAGGCTGGAAGAAAGCACTCTCTACTCCTCCCACCAGGAGCTGGGTGCGATTGTTGAGGAGATCCCAGATACAGGAGCCCAGACTAGGACAGCCAAACAAAACTGAGTATATATTCCGAATGGCTTTCATCACCTCACAGGTTATTATGCTATAGACATAATAAACCATTAAAGCAATTCTCATACCATTCCCTGGTTTTAACAGGAGTAATACTACAGGCAGGTAGTTCCCCATATGAGGAAAAATATAGAGAGCAAGATACAGTACCCATGCAGACAAGCTGAGCACCATGGTGAATAGGTTTCTGTTAATACAAAATTGTAATTCTGACTTTCTCTCAGAGCAAGCCCCACACTGGGCGCCAAATTATGTACTAGTTTGAAAACAAACCAGTGGGAGGCACCAAGTCAGAATAACAATTTAATGGGGAAAATTAAAGAAAAGGAAAAAAAAAAAAACTAAAAGAGAACACTGGTTCAAACTGACAGAGTCAAGATACAACCTGAGTCCCTGTTAGGCAGGGTGGTGGTAGCAGTCTGGTAGAATGGTGGTTGCAGTCCTCTGAAGCGGTGATCCTGTAGAAGAAATGTCTGCTCTTCCTCAGAAGGTCCAGTGGTGGCTGTGTAGCTCCTGTCCTCTGGAAATACAGTGGAGAAGGGTTGTCTCTGGTGTTCAGAGTCCCAGACTATATCCACGATGGGATGCTTGGTTCCTCCCTCTGGGTGGAGCATCTTACAATGGGGTAATGAGTCATGAGGCCAAGTGTTGATTAGGCTCATTAACAGAAGATAGTCTGGAGGGAGTTATCTGTGAGTCATGCGGCAGGACAATGATGGGCCATTAACAGAAAGATAGTCTGGGGGGAGGAGGCAAGGAAACACTGCCCCACCTGATTTCCACAGCTCATGAGGATGGTAATAGAATACACCTCAACCCAGGACACCCTCTGAAATGAATTTCATATTGAAATCCTTTTCAGCTTGAAACTACAGCCATATCTCTTTTTCAAAGTTGTTTGCAGGTTGTAGAATGGGACGCAGGCAAGAAGATGGTTTCTCTGCAGCAACTGCAAAAAAATTACCTGCTGTTTACTTTCACTGTGGATTTCCACAGGGATTGCTTTCAGTAGTGAAATTTTGAAGGATGGCATGGGAGGTTTTTTTTGTTTGTTTCTAAGCTGCTCTTTAGCCTCTACTTATACCTCCCCTTCCACCACAAAGAAGGTCTCTGGATGCTGCTCCGCAGAAGGTATTTTAAACACTCTTTGTAGACCTCCTTCTTAAACCTCATGGTGCTCATCTAAGCAAAGTAGCTAAAATATTCATGTAAAGTACCACTAAAACTCAGTTCTCAAAAGCATTTCTCCAGCAGCAATGTCCCAAGCTATGAAGGTTTTCTTCTGCTGAAGCCACACTGAAAGGAATGAGCCTAGTGCGAGGTAGGAGGAAAGACCCAATCTGGAAAGTGTTTGTAGCTTACACCTCTGAAATGATGTGCAGACAGTGAAGGAAGATGAAACATGCACTCAAGCATAGACAGCAGTCCCAATGTAGGCTTGATCAACATAAGCCATTGTCAATGAGAAAAGGATAGGATCCTTTTCCTTAAGCTTTTAAAGATCAGACTTGCCAGTGGCCAGAAAGAAGGCTACAGAAACCTTATCTTGGAAGAAGATAGAGGAGTGAGTTCCTAAAACACTTTCCAGTCCCCAGAAGAGTCACGGAAAATATCTGGAGACCACAGCACAACACCTCGTTGAGCCTGGGGATTTCTCTTCGCAACACCTGTCAGCTCAGGTTTCCCATTTATAGCTTTTTCCCCTTGTCCCCACCCCCATGCCAGGCAACCTGAGCCTGCAGCACACTAAGACACTAACTACCATTCAACACCACAGTAAGCGTTGTTAGAATCATAGAATGGTTTGGGTCAGAAGGGACCTCTAAAAATCATCTAGTTTCAAGATGCCAGCCTCCTGCAAGATGCAAAGGGTAGCTGTCATTCTCTAGACAAAGGGCAGATGACAGAGTCAGAACTCATGCACAGAGTAGCCTTTCTCAGTCCATCACTGCTCTCCTTGATACTACTTCTCATTGCTACTACTAGTGATTTTCTCTTTGAATTTCTCCTGTTGAAACCAACCCATTTACAAAGACCAACTGTGCAATTCTAGGTTATTCAAGCCTCTTTGAAGATACTTTGCTGCAATGAAAAAATAGCTCCCTGTCTCTCCAGCTGCTTTTAAAACCGCCACTGACAGTTGTCCTTGCCTTTCCTTGGTTGAGAATTTCCTCTTGCAATGTTTTTCTGCCCTCCATTAATTCTCTTCCCCAGGTTAACCTTTCTTAAACAGAACTTACTTGAGGGAATCTACCCAATTAGACATTTAAATCAATTAGGCTGACTGACAGGAGGATTAAGTCTAGCATATTCTTGATTGCAGACAAACACTCAGCTGGAATAAATAACTGCCTCATAAGGACTTGCTGAGGCTTAACTAGCTAATGTTTGTAAAGAACAATGAACACATGAAGTGCTGTACCTGCACTGTTATTCTCTCTGTTCCTAGTAATGGAGGCTTCAAATTTGGACATGGCAAAACCAAGGAGATCAGAAGGGGACCTTGACCCAAGGCCACTGGAGACCACAGCTGCAGGAGAGGACAATGATGTCTGGCAGGGCTTTGCTACAACTAAATAGTGGTGCTGCTCTGTGCTCATAAAGCCTCTCATTCCTCTGCAGGATGGCAGCAGCCCCGACCTCCAGACCTCTATCTACATCAGGACTTTTGGTCACACCAGCATCAGACCAGCAACCAGAGCGTGAATGAATCCTGGATGCCAGTTGTTCTGCACCTTGTTCCCCAGCATTCTTCCCAGGAAGGAATTCAGGTTGTTTGTGCTTTTAAATAAGTGCCATTCACTAAGGCATCAAGGCACTGATGCCTAATAAATAAACAAGAACTAAAGCTCACGGAGGACTTTGAAGCTGCCCAAATGCAGCACTTGTATTATTACCAGCTAACACACACCTAGGGAAGCTTCACACTAACAGAAAATGTCCACGCACCTCAGCGATACAAAGGATCTCTTTTCAAAGAAGCATATGTAAAGTGTCACCCTAAAAACCTAAATTTCTCTGGTTATATGGGGTTAAATACAGATCTGGTTTTGCAAGTTGTATGCTTCACCAAAAAAGACCACACCTGAAAATCAGTAAAATAACTAAGTACAATAACTAATATACCAATGAAAATAGCTAGTTTTTTTCAGCCCACACAGAACTTTCTTATTAAAATTGCAAACATGTACACACACTTGAACTGAAAAAATTAACTTTTTTCACAAAAATATAGTTTGCACTGGCACAGAAAAAATTCCTCAGAATCCAAACCATTGTAGCCTGCCAGTAATGAGGTTTCCAACTGAAAAACACAGCTGTCTCATCCTTACCCTTCCTCTGTCAGCCCGTTTAACTTTGAAAACAAATCGAACAGTCAGTCCTGGTGATTTACCTTGCCAGAATGAAGCTGCTGAATTCTTTGTCTGTTCTCTTCCCAGAATCCCTTGTACAGGATTTGTCCAAAAGTTCATCCAAAGTACCTCCTGATAAAGGTTTTTGGTACAATTCATAGCAGTCCCATCACTGATTCATTAAAACAATGACCTGATGACACTATTTTCACTAGTGCATTTTGAAAAATGTGGGGGATTTTTTCTGCTGTGTAGAGAAGTAGTAACGCTGGCAGATAGTCCCAAGAACCAACAAAACAGAGGGCATGCACAGAATTCAGCATTTATACCATTAAAACATGTGCACACAGAGAAGCTGCAAACCTGAAAAGCCTCAAGCAATAGTTATTTCCAGCTAAGGGGAAAAGTCTCCGTCACCAGCTCTAATCCATTGAAACACAGGATGCTCTCAGAAACACCAGCAGATCTTTTAATTCCATAACATACATTTTGGAGGATGTTCATGAAGGAATCTTTGCTACTGGCAAGTACAAGGAACTAAGTTTAGTGTCACAGAAATACAACACTAAATGTTTCTGTTTTCCTTAAAACCTGGATTAATGAGCAGCAGAAAATATTCTAAGCAAGGGTGGATTTTCAAGGCAAAAGCAAGAATTGTACCACTCTTTCACAGAAAGCGATAATCTAAAACCCATGTTTGTGTCTTTTAAGATTCCCACCATCAAAACTTAAAAAAAATCCTAAAAAAAGTATTTCATCATAAAAGCAATACAGGTTCATTTTCCACGACCATCACATTCAGTGATGGTCTGTTCTGGGAATTAGAGAACCAGTTCATTTTCCTGGTCATTAAGAGATTTATCTGCACATCCTTGTTCTAGTTTTCCTCATATATCCTGCTGCCTTTTCCCAAGTGAACTCTGTACCTGTCGCAGACTGCGTGGCTTGTCGGTGCCGGAGCTGAGGTGCTGCAGTCTTCCCAAAAGTGTCTCCAAGGCGAAGCCGCTCGGCAGGACCACGGCACACTCACACACACGTACACGCACACAGGTAGCTCCAGTAAATGGGTCGACGGCAAAGAGGCAGGAAGAGTCTCCATATAGAGTTCCACGGGAGCGGTTTGTTGCAGCCACACTCGTGAAGGGTTCCAGGGACAAAGACAGAGAACAATGGAAGGTCCAGGTTTATATATGGGAGCAGAGGGAGCATCAGAGACCAATAATCTGAGGGCACGGGAGCAGTACACAGGCGGGACTAGGGAATGGGAGCCAATAGGGAAAATGAGAGGGAGTGGTGATGGGGCAAGGGCCAATGGGGGGAAACTGGAGAACCTTCTTGGGCAGGGACATATTAGGTAGCGAGGGGCAGGGAGGCCACGGGCCAACCAGGGAAGCAGAACTGGGGTACATTAGCATGGCAAAGCAAAACAAAGCAGCCTGGGGGAAGCCTCTTCTGTTCACCCTAACCTAGGAGGATCTCTGATACTGGGGACTGTCCTACCAGTGGACTTTCTTTGTGTGTTGGTCCGTAGGCTCACTGGCCACCACATGTCCCTAAACACAGCTTTTTGAATATTCTGATTTTGTAACCTTACCAGTTATTAGCCAATAATTTATGTAAGGTTTCAGTTGTTAGGAAGAGTTTATTACTGTCACATTCTAACATCCAGCTCTAACTTTTGTCCCTTGAACATCAACTATGTGAGTTATGAAAGCATGTAAAAATAAACTTCCATAAAATTCTTCTGTGGATGAATAATTGCTCAGTTACTTACATGGTGGAGCAGTTTTTCTTTTATTTCTTTTAAGGGATTCTTCTGTCCTGTCATTAGAAAATTATGGTCCAGGTGAGATAATCTAGTGGTTGCTATAGTATCTGCTTGGAATCAGCTATTCCCAGACACAAAGAAGTAACTGGGGAACCACCACAGGAATGTTATACACCAGCAAAGGGAAAGACATTTCACTCATAAATCCTGCTAGATTTGTCTAGAGCATTGATTTAGTTAACAAAATAAAACATTTTTTAAAAAAGTTATGTTCTCCTTCAGCTTCTCCTCCTCTTGTTTTATTTCCCACCTTTTTCTTTCAGAATCCTTTTTGTTTGTTTCAAATCACGAGGGGCTATTTAATATGGTGTCTCTCCCTCCTTCTTTTTTTGAAGACATAATACCAGGACAGATGCTGGCTTTTAGCCAAACAGCCAACAGGATTCCATTTTCAGGAACACAATTTTATGCTTCCATTGGAAACACTGGTCAGTAATACATTTTTCATCCATCACTCATCACATGAACAGTATTTTGGTCAGTATGTTTCCAGGCAAGCTGAAATTAATAAGATTTATTCAACCCATTTAGTTCTACCCTTACATTAGGCACAAAGGTTTTTTCTGAGATGTTAAATAATAAGTTTTTACGCTGTAGCAGTGCAATGTCATTGAAAATCTCAACACTGCAAGCTGTGTAGTTGCAATTTCTTAGGATCACAAAATTGAACTCTTTTTGAAAATCCAGCAATAAGGTTTTCTTGACAAATTACCATAGTGGTTAACAATCCCACACTTCCATTTCTAGGAAAATTATCTTAGTTTCTGAAATCCTTTATGTTAAACATTCTCTAAAATGTTTTACGCTGCAATTCTTCATGGGAAGTGCCTTCTTACAGCACAGTGGTTGTCACTGAAATTTAGAAAGCTTTATGAAGAGAGCAATGACAATGCAGGAATAACCTTTTATGATTCAATACATTTTTCCAGCGGTTATAAGGAGCACCCCTTTTTCACAGCTACACTCCTTATCCAGTCTAGCAATCTCACACAGCTCCTATTGCAGCACCTGCTCAGCCCTACCAAGGTACTTCACGTTCTCACTGCACCAAATATTCTTATTGCTTGAAATGCTGAAACACTCTGGGAATAATTCCTGTATTTCTCTGGTTTTTGAAATGCTTCCAGCTCTTCATTTTGGTTTCTGAATTCAGAAAACAAAATCTATTTCCAATGACAGTTTAAGGTTATTAGCTTTACTTTTTCTGTTTTTCCAGTTGCTCTTTATGAAAACAGTTCTAATCTAAAAAGAAAAAATTCTGCGAAAATATAACGTCTGATTTTCATGATAATCACACAAGTTTATTGCACTGCTGGACTCTGCCTTCAACTACTTCTGACACAGGAAACACATGTAAATCCCACTCCTAACAGCAAAGCATTCAATCAGATTTAATTAGCTGCCTATACAAATTGTTAAAATGAAGTCCAATAAATTTGTGTGATTATCATAAAAGCCAGTCATTCCAAAGAGTTTACAGTTATTCTTAATGAGGAGGCTGTGATGTCTTTAAGGACCAATATACAATAAACTTTTCTCACTGCCAGCCACTTTATCACACATGCTCACATGCAGAGAAGGTAGCTTCTTGAAAAACACCATCAATATCCCAGACACAATTTTATTTCCACTGCTTCAGATTATACTGCAGGCCTGTGGGAAAATACCATTTTAATAACAGAACTGAAATATACACAGGCTACTAAAAAATTGTCTCCTTTGAAAAAGCCATTTTTTGCAAGTAACTCAATTTCAAATAGAATGCCTGTTTCCACAAAGAAAGCAAATCTTTTTCTAAACAAACTTGAATTTTACAGAAAAATATTTGATAGGAGAAATTAGTCCTGTGTGCATAAAGCCTCAATGAAGCTAGGTCTGCTTGTCATCATTGCTCTAGCATCACAGCATATATGACTAATGCAGTACAGAGCCAAAAATGGTGGTAAAAATGAATCTCAGCTCCAATTCTGCAAAGATTTGTATTGGTTTTAATGGGATTATGCTGTGGTACAAGTGGCTGTAGCCACCATGACCCCAAGAGAACAACAGAATCTAAGGTCTGGTGGTCAGGCACTGATGTTTAAGGTAACCTCCGTGGTGAGGGCAAGTCTCCGTAATCCTTGGTTTCCTTAATTTGTGTTCAAGTTGATTGGTTAGTGTCCTCCCCTCCTAGTTTTATGTATAAGCCTAATGAATATTTATCACCTTAGTTGACTATGTATTAGTTCTGGAAAGTTCTGTGTTATTTGATGCCCCATTGGTTGTTCCCTGTTGCCCCTCCTACAAGCACTTCCCACTGGTTAACTCCCCATGGACTCCTCCCCCCTCACTCTTCCCTACTGGTTATCGCCTCTGTCCCCACCCCAATTCCTTCAAGTATAAAATCCCTGGCGCCTCCTGTGTTTCTTGTTCTTCATCCCTGGGCCCTTCACTGTGCTGGAATAAACCCTGACCTGTGTAGCCCATACTGAGGACCCCTCTGTCTCTTTCATCTCTGCCGACACGCTTGCCCACCTACTCTGGAGCTCGCCCCCTGGGGCTGAGGGGCTCGTCCTTGCCTGCTGATAGTCGCTTGCCAAGGGCTGTCTGCAGTGACGCCTGCCTGCCTCCGGGCTTGTCTCAGGCAGCGTCTCAGGATCGCATGCAACAGCAAAGAAAAACACGTCTGTAAGTATTCAAAGGACTGCAGCAGCAGAATGGGTTCTGCTACTCATAAATTAAGGTACACACAATACTTACTGAAATTGCAAACCTTTAGAAACAAGTATTTCCCAAATAGATACATTGATAGAAAAAAAAAACAAAAAACCAAAAACAACAACAACAACAAAACCACACAACAACAACAACAACCCACCAAACTCAAAGTACTTGCCACACAGTTGTTTCCCAATTCATTGGAAAGAACTGAAACATAACATTCACTGTATCATTTGCCTTTATTGGAGGTACAGGGGAAGGAATAACAATTTTTTCTGCTGAAGTCTACAATGTACTTTAATTTAGAAAATTACACCTTCAGCCTATTTACAAATAAACCATGTTGTAGAACGAACAGTGCCAATATACACTGTCAGCCCAGTTAAAGTGCCCATAATTCCTTTCAGGAGCAAGAATGTCAACAGTAAAGTATTACTGGTGGACTTAGAAAAGACAGAAAAATGCATGCCCAGAAACAAAAAGTATTTCCCTTACATTGCTTAAATTAAAAGAAATCTAGCTGACAGGAGAAATTATAGGAAAAATATTTCAGTGATACTAAAGTGTCTTTGGGAAGATCAGTTCATAAGCACAGCAGATGTACTATATTTTCAAGCAATCTGAATACTTCCTGAAATCTGGGTACTTGCAGAAAAGCAAGCAGTTGACTTCAGTAAGTTCACTTTAACAAGAGGACCAAAACCCAAGAGGCCTAAGCTCAGGGGATAACATCCCACTATCCCTCCATCACCCTACAGCCAAAAATTGCAGTAACAGAGATACAGGAAATCCACCTATAATGCCAGTCAGAAGCGAGGTGGCAGATTTGATGGTGTTTGAGTGCAACTATTCTACGCATCTGCTACACAAACTTAGATTAAGAAGGTCCCTGAATAAAAGAAGTTAAAGTGTCTGTGTCTCAGAGGAAACAGTCTCTGCTGTACTGCCAAGCTTCAATCACAAGTCTCCTGGGCACTCATTTTTAAACATTAGGTGACTAAATATAAGAGCAACGACCAAATTCCCACTGTTCATTTTCAGGCAGTTATGCACGGTGCAGTGTGAAACGCCAGTCTTTTGCACAGTTTCAGATGCCTAAATACTTCCAAAAATTTTTGCTCGTTCCCATTTCTAAGGCCAGAATTCCCTGAAGAAAAACATATTAATTTGTGCAGATTTCACTACACCTTTCAATAACGGGAGTCATCCAAGGGGATAAGAGGCCAGTGACAGTAGGCAGATGACAGGTGACAGAAAATATGTAGGCGAAGTCTAGGACCAATGAAATGTAATAGCATATGGGGAAAGTGAAGAAGTTGACCTCGGTGGCAAATGGAGGGGATATCCAGGGACCACTTTATCTTCAGTCAGTGGAAAGCACGCCACTAGAGAGAGTTACTACTTAGTTTGTCAGTCACAGGCAATCACTAAAAGCCTGGATTAAATGTTCTGAAACTCCAAACAAAGAAAGTTTATGATGCACAAAGCTAGTAACACTGGCTTCTAAGGATACTCAAAATGCTTCACAGTACTCTTTGGCTGACCTGGGGGAACAGCATTTCCTTACCAAAACCCCAACTATCCTTTAGTGGCCCCTTTTGTAACTATTGTAGTTGAAAGCCTTGACTGTGATTTTAAGTGTTGACCCTAAAATAACATAACATCATAATATTGAAAGGTTAAAAAAAACCAATTCTATCTATTAGGTACATGTTTCACTACAAAATGAAATATTGATGACTCAGTTCTATATGTTTGGATCTTTGTGCTTGCTTCAAGTCTGAGAAATATTACAGTTAGGGTATGAAAATATGCAAGTATGCTTAAAAGCTGCAACCAGCTAAAGAAGAGCCAAGTCAATGGTTAAAGATGATGGAGAACCTCTGGTTTCTAAAAGGAGAATATATTTTGAATAGCCAATACCAGATAGCAAAGAAATAACCCTGGAATAACTAGAACTTGATTAGGATCTCCAGTGTGAGTTAGGAATCAACCAACACCTTTTATGAGGCATAAAAGGATTCCTACTCAGCTGATTTGCTAAAGCTTGCAGCAAACAAACAGGTTCTTCCCTTCTATTACCTTAGACCCTATTGCCTTAGACCCAGGAAATCCTCTGGAAGTGGGACTTTCCTGTTGAGGTCTGCAATATTAATTAATACTTTGCACTTAGCTCTTGGGCAGGGGAGGGGTGTTTCTTGCTGATATTTTCACTCTCTCCATTGTTAGTATTTAAAGAGATAAGGACACTATCACTTGTTTTATTTTCAGTGGAATATAAAGTCATATGAGAGTCTAATTAACAAAGACTTAAGGAAGGGAAAGGAGGGATATTTCCTCTTCCCAAGAAATCAGCAAGAATTTTCTCTGAGCCTGTATTCTCCCCCAGCTTTGAGCTTTCTCAGACTTACTGTAGACAAAGGAACCAATCAGGAAATGAAAACATTAAGGGGAAGATGACTCCAAAACCCAAGGAGAGAGTATACATTAGAAAAAGCTCAGGAAACAAAGAACAGTGATAATCCTCAATCATGGAGTGTGAACATGGTTCATATATTAGAAACCATCTTAAAGAGCATAAAGATCAGGTCTGCATTGGAATGTCACACAGTGGGCAGACAAAAGCCTAAGAAAAGGCAGTAGGAGATGACAGAGGATTTTCACCATTTTTTGTCTGAGTCCTGCCTAACATTACTTTCAACATCAGCAAGCAGTGTTGAAGCTGAGCTCTCCAAAATCATATGGGTTTTCATTGCTACAAGTAACTTAAAGTTTGGGGACCTGGCCTCTTGAAGACAGCACAGAGGCAGAGCAAGAACACTGGAAGCAACAAGAGAAAAGAAGGAATAACAAAGTAGGAGAGAGAAAGAAAGAAGTAAAAACCCTGAGAAGCACCTGGAAGCTTTTTCAGCCTCCAGCCTGAAGGAGGAGGGCCTAATGCCACAGGTCTGTTAGCAACAGTGACAAACCAGAGCCTCAGCACTGCCACAGCAGCATCTGCACTTACAGGTGCCGTGCAGTGACTACCTGGCACAGTCCACATTTAGCCTGTCTGGAACACAGAGAACTTGAAAGAAAAACAAACTCATTGAAAAAATAATTACTTTTATAATCATTACAAGCAATTTCTCCATCTTCTGCACTATGAATAAGGCTGCAGACAGGTTCTTAGAGATGAAAAAGACAACTTGTAACACAACCTCCAAACTTTCAGATTCATTGCTCATTAAATACTTCTAGTCACTTCAGACTTTATTCCTAAACAACTATATTAAAAATAAGATAATTACAAAATATAATATTGCACATCAGAAGCCATTTTTCCACAGTTTCCTATTCAAAATATACTTAAATTAACAGAGGATACATTATTACTAGTACTCAAATACTATGTAATGCTTTTATAATATTAGGTTATATTAGTTTCCCTTAACTCAGGGAAGCACTTAAATCCATTTTTGTTTTCAGGAAAAGTCCTCCTGACTCAGAGACTCCAAAGCAGAAGTATGACATATCATAGAGATACTACTTGGGCATACAGTAAAGATTTGATTGGTTTGTTTCACCAATTCTTGAACTCCACAGCAAGTCTTATTCCAGTAAGTATTACAAATAAGCTAATTCAATTTAAAGTGCAATACTCCTTTAAGAGTAAAGGGATCTCTACTTTTATACATAACTCTTGCAGCAAAACAGTCACAAGATGAAACAGAAACATGATGACAGCACCCTACACTTTTTGGTTATTCAGCAAGTTCACACAAAATATTAGCACTCACCAAAAAATAATATTCTGGTTCATACAGTTGTGAAAATGTTCCACTGATTCTGAAATGCTTCTGACATTTCTCATTATGAAATACATAGGCAGAGCAGCAGCTCTCCAAGTATAAAATACCCTCCTTTATTTCTACAGGCTGTGTATTCAATGTTAACACCACTGATATTCCAACATCAATATTATTTGATAGCACATGGAACTCAAAGAATTATAAAATGGAAAACTCATGTGCTTTTTGAATTTAATTAGTTAACCAAAAATTCTGAGATTCAAAAGCTGTTCTAGGTCATGGCCCCTCTCTGGACTGTATTTTTTCCTCTCAGGATTTCTTTAAAACTGCATCCAATAAAAATATTAAAAACACATGCAATAGAGCATCTGACACTTCCCCTGGGAGACCTTTCCATAGCCAACAAGCTGTTTCTTCCCAAGTGGGATTTTAGTCTAATTTCATCCCGTTGCCTATTCTCATGCAAGCAAGGAGAAGAAGGCTACAGGGAGGACAAGATATGAAAAAAACCGAACCAAGCAAGCAAAACAATTGCTAAACTACACTGAAAAAGTGTAAAAAAGCAATTCAGCTGGGAAGTGTGTTGATGAAAGGGAAATGGTGAAGGCAAGTACTAACTTTGCTCACAGTTTCCCAGCTTTTTCTTCTCCATCAGCATAGAAAAGTCACAGATGCATATGGATGTCTCCAAGGGGTAAAAAACTCAATATGGAAAAATGCATGAGTTATCATTCCATAATTACAACTTTGGGAAAAGAAGCAAAGTGCCCTTAGAATCGCTTAACTTCCTGCTTCCCAGAATAGGAAGAAAACCTCTCTGAAAGTTGTTATTATTAGAATCTTGAAAAGATATCAGCCATATCTTCCCCCTTTTCAAGACAAATGAACCCATACTACACAGCACCATCACCGTGTAACATTGTCCCATCTATTATCCTGAGCAAGCAATGAAATATGTTGCCAAGGGAGACATCATAAAACATCAGATTTAATCAATAAGGGTTTGTATTCCCTCACAACTTAATAAATACAGTATCTGGCTGCTTATTTAATATATCCTACAGCTAAAGAATAGATGTATTTTTTATTCTTCCTTCTCTGTGGCCAGAAGGAATTAGTGAAAAGACAGTTTAAAGAATTAGTGCAGGATGTGTATGCAGACAGCTATTTTGAAAACATTACAAACACAAAACTCCTCGAAGATACCATACAAAAATGATGAGAGAAGACTCACCACTAGTGTCAGTTACAGAAGCAAACATTTGTCATCTTAAACAGATGTAAAAGCCCAAATCAGTACTTAAAGAAAAATAATAGACACCCTCCAGAATTTATCTAGTCCCCACTGCTTTCAACAGAGAGACTTCCAAGTAACATCAGAGGAGGTGGATGTGAATTTGATCTTTGTCCTTCAGAATCTCAGAATCAAAAAAAGAGGCATGGCAATAGCCACCAACAGCTACACATTAAATTCCCAATTAATTTAGAAAAGAAAACATAAATGATTTATTAATCAATAAAAAGAAGACAAAATGAGCTTGAAAGATTTCATGTGTCCCCATCAGCAACTTCCTTTCGGCGCTGGGCCCGGAAATGGCGCTCAATATTTATTGTCACTTCCCTCTGCAAATTCCTGCTGTTGGTTTTCCCAGCTGTTCTGATCCAGGGGTGCTGAAGTACTTGCCGTGCTGTGTAGCGCTTCTGGGGATCCACTATCAACAGCCTGGTGATGAGGTCTTTTGCTGCTATTAGGAAAGAAAGCAAAGGAGAGAGGGGTGAAGCACAGTGGTGTGATGATCCTGTGCAACATGCTCTAGGATGACCCTGCTCGAGCAGGGTGTTTGAAACACATGACACCCACCACGGTCATTTCCAGCCTTACCCATTCTGTGATGGCGACAGTTATACCCACAAAAAAGTCCTCATTTTTTTCATTAGCTTTACCATGACTTCTGTGACTATCCCCAGGAGCTATTCTAACAACTGGAGTTAGAATTAGTGACAGGAGATATTAAATCTCTGTGACTGATGTCATTCTCCCCTTCAGAAAGACGAGAAAGTGAGGGTAATTTAATCTCAAAAGCATGCTGAAGGCATCAGGCTAAGTGTTCACATTCACAGGAATGAGCACTGGGTATCTCATTCCTTTAAGGAACATAAATGTTGTAAAATGCTGTGGAATGTGTTCTTTAAAAGATTGTACACAGCGTGTAAAAGAACTTTAGGTTTTCTGATTTTAAAGAGTGCACAAAAGACACTGTACTAGCCTGTAAGAAGTACAAAACTACTACGTGCAGACCCCATTGTTGTCAATAGGAAATCCACACTGTGTTCTACAAGGCAAGGATTTCATTCTCAGTTTTTCAGATTTTTGATAACATCTTTAAAATCTAACATAACCCTTGAGATTATTTTGGCACCTTTTTCTGCAGAAACATATAAACAAGATGAGGAAAATCCTTGCTTTTGCCTAGAAAGGGAGGAATCAAGGACTCCATGAAAGCATTCAGAACTAATATGCAGAAACACAGCCATCGATATTACCAGAGGACTAAATTTACATTTAAAGCACAGATTCACACAAGAGAGACCTGTAAAACACCCCAAGTTGATCAAGCTCACTCCCCTGAAAAAAAAAAAATTTGCCACTTCAGGGGAGAAGACTGCCACTTCTCAGATCTGCTACAAATGCAGAATCTTACCTGCAGAAATATTGTCCCAGTAAGGGGATAGGAACTCGTAGTGACCCAGCTGTATGATCTGAAACAGCTCCTCTTGATCACGGTCCTGACTGCGAAAAGGGGGAAAACCGCAGAGCAGGATGTAAAGGATCACACCAGCTGCCCACATGTCTACTTCGAGTCCATAGCCTAAGGAAGAAGGGACAAACCGTTAAGTCTTGCTTTAGAAAGAAAACTCACAGCTGCAAGGGAACTGCTTCTTGGAAATAGAATGAAAAAGAAACACAGGATCTCTGCTCAGAAAGATGAGGTCAGAAAAAGAATAAGTGGCTGGTACACCATGCTTACAAGCTGCCCATTATTAGCTACAGCTCTCACAGAGTCTGTCTTTTCCACAACATGTTTCACAAACACTGTCTCACAAGGCCAGTGTCAACTGGAGACTAATTGAGAAAACACAGCACATATTTCCAAAATAGTCATCCTCAGATTCCCTTCAAGAAAGAGCTAAGACTGCCAAGTTTCCATTGAAATTGGATATAACTAGAGATGTGCAACCCAGCTCCGCAGAACAAAAACCAGAAATAGATTTGCTTGAGTCACCAACAAAACTGACTTCTTTCCAGGTCTGAATCCTTTTGGAGATGAAATCTTCAAAATTCCTTGTAATGAAAAACATGTTTTGGATAGTTACATAAATTTAACATACATGTTCACAATGATTTTGCAGCATCAGGGGCTTTGGAAAGTTGTTTGGATTACAGTAATGAAATGGGGCTGGCTACTCTTAGGTTGCAACAGGAACTTTTGGTCATTTCCCCACTTTAGCAATTATTATCTATGATATTTTATGGCTCATCTGCTTAGAAGTCAGTGGTATATTAGCACAGACACTAATAGTGCAAGTATAACTGATGTCATGCTTGTGTTTGTTAGACACTAACAGGTTTGCTTTCCCAAATTACAGTGCTAGCCAACCTCTTACCCTGAAAAGATGTATCAGTAGGTTGAAACATTCTGGACTATTTCCATTATTAGAAAGTCCAGCGTAATTGTAAGATTTATGACAAATTATAAAGATATACACTCACCCTTCTCAGCAAGTATTTCAGGAGCAACGTACGTTGGTGTTCCGCAGACAGTAAATATGGGTTTTGTAACCTGCTTTGCAAGGCCGAAATCTGCCAGTTTCAGTGTAGTAGATTTATCTGCATTGTGCTGAACCTATACCCAAACAAACAAAAAAAATATATATTTACATGTATGTTTAATCCAGATGCATTTTAAAACAGCAAAATATAAAGGAAGCAGAAAATTAAACAGAAGGGAATTCTAATAATAGTACTAATAATGGAAACAGTCTTCAGAATATGGCTCTTCTCCCCCATATACTAAGAGGGTCTATTTAAGAGGATAAGCAATTATGGAAAAAAGAAAACTTTGCTCTACAAACTCTGGCACACTGCAATTTCCAAGAAATTAATAGAAGGAACACAAAAAATAGCCAAGTGTCAATTAAATATTATTATTTCCTCTTGAGAAAATAAACGGTTCTTTTTCCCTAGGAAAGCAAAGAAGAATGCTGTGGACATCTTTATGCTTAAATGTAAAGGGCCCAGGTAAACTACTGATTTTATAGTTGTGTTTTAGCCCCAGACAGCAACCAAATACCACATAATTGCTCAGTCACTCATCCCCCTTCTGCCCAAAGCGGGATGGGAAGGAGTATCCAAAAAACCTTGGGTTGAAATAAGAACAATTTAATAAATGAAATGGAAGTATAATAATAACAATGGTAGGAATGGTAACAACTGTAATGAGAAGGGGGGCGGGGGGAGAGCAAGAGAAAGAGAGAGGAATAAAACCCAAGTAAAACAAGCACTGCACAATACAACTGTTCAGCCCAGCCCATCCCCCAGCAGAGACCAGCAACTCCTGGCCAACTATCCTCAGTTTATTTACTGAGCATAATGTGCCATGCCATGAAATATGCTTTTGGGTCAGCTGCCCTGGCCCTGCTCCCTCCCAGCATTCGATACACCTGCTACCTGGCAGAGCATGGGGCACTGACAACTCCTTCACTTAGGGTAAGCAGTGCTCAGCAACAACCAAAACATCAGTGTGTTATCAATGTTATTCTCATACTAAATCCAAAGTACAGCACTGTACCAGCTACAAAGAAGAAAAAATAAATCTATCCCAGCTAAAACCAAGACACATGAAAAGTGTATCTCCATCATACTGGTCTAACAACAAAAAACAAACCAACAAAAGCTTTACATTCTTTCCAAATTACTCTGTTACTCTACCTGCTGCTCTGAAACTAGATTAGTAATGGTCACCACACAGCAAGAGCTGAAGAAATAGGTCCATGCATACTGACCTCCTAATTGGGCCTTTTCAGCAGTTCTCATCTCCTACATCCACCTGGCAAGTAGTCAAAACACTTTTTCCAATTCTAATTTTGTATGCACGGGTCTTTAGCATTACTTTATAATGCAGCTAATGAAGGGTTATTTTAAGAAATGAAATATGTTAATGACATAGCCAGTGGGATAGAGCGCACCCTCAGCAAGCTGGCAGACAACACCAGGCTGAGTGATGAGTCTGAAGGATGGAATTGTCATCCAGAGGTTGAGCCTCATGAGGTTCAACAAGGACAAGTGCAGGTCCTACACCTGAGCTGGGGCAATCCCTGGTATCAGTATGGACTTGGTTATGGATTGAGAGCAGCCCTGCGGAAAGGGATTTGAAGGTGCTGGTGGATGAAAAACTGGGATGAGCTGCCAATGTACAGCTGCAGTCCAGAAGGCCAACCATATCCAAAATAATGTGGTTAGCAAAGCAGGGGAGGGGATTTTGCCCCTCTGCTCTGCTCTGGTGAGACCCCACCTGCAGTGCTGCATCCAGCTCTGGGATCCCAGCACAGGAAGGACATGGACCTGGTGGAGTGAGTCCAGAGGAGGGCCCCGAAAGAGGGATGGAGCACCTCTCCTGTGAGGAAAGGCTGCGGGAGTTGGGGTTGTTAAGCCTGAAAAAAAGAAGGTTCCAGACAGACCTCATTGTGGCCTTTCAATAATTAAAGTAAGATGGGGACAGGCTTTTTAGTAGGGCCTTCAGCAACAGGGTAAGGGACAATAACTTTAAACTGAAGGACAGTAGATTCAGACTAGATACTAGGAAGAAATGTTTTATGGAGGGTAGTGAAACACCAGAACAGGCTGCCCAGAGAGGTGGTAGATACTCAATGCCTGGGAACATTCAAAGTCAGGTTGGACAGGGCCCTGAGCACCCTGATCTAGTTGAGATGTCCCTGGTCATTGCAAGGGTTTGAGCTAGATGACCTTTAAAGGTCCCTTCTAACCCAAACCATTCTATGATTCTATATTCAAAGGCCAAGTCATAAACAATGCAGTAGTATAATTTTAAAAATCAGTATGTTTTATACTAGTGACTGACACTTAAATATTCTTTGAGCGGTAAAAAATGTCATTAATTTCCTTTAAATGAAAACCTGTTTGTCTCTGGAACTATGGGGAACGGATCAGCAGCTAAAATGTCTACAAAAAAGCCAAGGAAACCCGCACTTGGTTTTGAATGGACAAACTGGAATATAATGTGACAGGTATACTCCATGCTTTAACACTTCATACTTTGCCATCAGACACCACTGAAAGAAGAAAGCCAAAAATTCTGGATGGTCTCTATCACCTGATAACTAAGGACACAGAAGGGATGAAATTTGCTCTCGTACATTACAGTTGACTAGTCTCCATTTATCATCTTTATAGAAACTGTAAATACTCATCCAATTTTGATTAAGCAAAATGAGCTTGGACTTTTTGGTAGAATTTTATTTCTTTTTAAGAAAAAAAGATATGACAATACAAAATAATTCAGTATAGCTTACTAATCCCTTTTTACCTTTTTTATAAAAAATTCACAATACAAAACTGGCAGGAGTGACCGATGTCCCAGAACATGGCCATTCAGAAGGATCTCAAAAGACTTGAGAGACAAGCAGGACAGAACCTTTTGATATTCAACAAAAGCAAGTGCAGGGTCTAGAACCTGGGCAGGAATAACCCAGGCACCAGTACAGACTGGGGACTGACCTGCTGGAAAGCAGCTCTGCAAAGAAGGAGCTGGGGGCCCCAGGGGACAACAAGTTGTCCATGAACCAGCAGTGGCTTTGTGCACTCTTCTAGTTTTGATTAAGCAAAACATTTTGGGGTTTTTTTTTTTGCTGCTCTTCCATGAAAAAATATTTCTCAGTGTGAAACCAAAAATAAAGTTTACTACAACCATGCAGTCAAAACTTCTGCAAGAAGAAGCTAAAATGCCACAGCCATTTTCTCTATTATATTAGGCAACTATGTGACAATCTTCTGCCATCATGCACTGTGGACACAAACTGAAGAAAATGGCAAAAAAAAATTACAAAGGTAACACTTGCTTTCTAGAACAACATCTATCTATAGAATTTATATTCTAATAGGGGTAATAGTGGTAAGGTGTTAAAAAAATTCACAATTGAAATGCTCAATTTTATATCCAATATGAAAATATGAGCATGAATTTATTTTCCTATTCTATATATATATTTTTTTTTAATTATATAACAAAAGGATGTCATATGGAATTTCAACTACCCTGCATACTACTGTACTAAGACAATACTAAAACGTTCATATACATTTTTAGAAGACAGCAGGGTGGTGGGAAGGGTGGAGAACACATTGGTCTTAATTCCAGTCCCAAAATCTTCAGGAGACTGTTGTACTTTTGTACTTTTTCTTTTCCGATGCCAGACTCCTAATCTCCCAATACAGCACAAGGTGGCAACACTGCACCATCTGTTCTTTCAGGACAAAACCACCGAGCTTTCATTTTACTTAACAACAGAGCAGGTAGGAACAGCAGGCACGGTGGGTATATTTTCACAGCTTTGTGACAATCTCTTCAGAGACAGCATGTAACCTGTCAGCAAGCCTGAAAACCTCAGCCCAGAACTTCTCAGCAGCTTCACTAATGCTTTTGCTCAGAACAACTCAGAGTCAGTCCAGAGCATTCCCTTCATCCCCTTCCTACCCTCCTGTTTACCTTTCCATCACCTGGCATCACCTTGAGCATGCAAATATGCTTCACTGTAGAAACAAAAGCTTCAAGTTATTTTCAATCGTTCCTCGGGCCAGACTACTTCCTCACAGCAGTATTACAGAAATGTACAACCTGCTCGAGAGAAATCTAACCTCTGACATCTACAGCATGTATTCCATGCAGTGGTGAGAACAAAGCAAAAATAGTGCTGCCTGCCTATAGACTTCATCGAGGTAAGAAAGACCAGTATTCAATACACTTTCTACAGACAGCAAATTTAGGCAATACAAATACTTATGTCCTTCAACTGCACACCAGCATCTGGTGGTCTTGGACTAAAGGTAGTCAACTGCTCACTATCTTCTCAAATACAGATGATTAGAATATTGTCTGAGGATTTCTAGCTATCCCAGCCATACAACCAGAAGATTACAATATAAGGCCAAATTCATCTTCAAAGAAAGGAAAAAAATAATCTTTCACCTTCTCTCCTGTCCGTGGATGACTCCCAGTACTTAATGCTCGTTTGATTTCATATCTTTTCATATCTACGTTGTTAAATCCATCAGTGTGTTTAGGATGATGATTTACAACATTAGTATTTCTCTGTATGCACATGCATATGGTAGCACAGATTCTTCTTATGGACATCATGAAAGCCAGTTAGCCCATGTGACATTTTGTACACTGGAAACAGACAGAGCTTAAGAAAACCTACTGCTTACACATTTGAGTTTCAGACATCCCTTGCTGCTAGCTAGAAGAATCTCTGTGAAAAAGCTTACAGAGAATTCCCTGTGTAGGTTTATCATACTGAAAGTTATGACAGGTAAGTGGTTAAACTGGAGTTTGCCTCACATGAACTCGGAAAACTGGCAATGTTTTGTATATATGTAAATAGTGTTGGAAAATGGACAGTGCTTTGTATACATAAGTAGTGTCACAAAGTTCAAGGGCAGAAAAGCTATACTTGAAGTTCTCATATATACATGAAAACTTGAGAGACAGAAAAAGGGACAGGGGGGTAATCTCAAATGCATAAAAAGCTATAACCTTTATGAAGTTGAGTGTTAAACAATTATCACATTAGCATGTGAGGGAAATGTACAGAAGGTGAGTACACAACCACAAATACAGCCCCCTTCCTTCCCCCTAAAAAGGGGCGACTTTGTCTCTTTTACAGCTATAACCTGGAAAAACATCACCACACTTTGGGCATTAATTTCTCACTGAAAAGTGAAGAAATGACAGCAGCTGTAGAATTAAACTGTCCCTTTCCTAAAAACCTTGCGAGCAAATCCTGCTCCACGAGATAGCATGAAAGAAGTGACTGTCTTCATTTGTGAGACCAAACACACCACATTGCCCATCCTTGGCAGCAAAGGTTTTCTTGCTGAACACCTAGTCCTAAATGAGGTGATTCTGTTAGCAGATGGGAGGCAGTCGTAGCAGCTGTCTTCACACCAGCTGTCAAACAGATTTTGTTTTTGTAGCGCAAGTCACCACCCTTCTGCCTCGCAGCTATGCTGCAAGGAGCCTGATCAATGTGGGCAGACACAGTAGTGAAAGAGGGAGGGGAAAAAGCAGAAAAGATTATGGTGGCCTGGTACAGAAGTTTATAACTAGAGGACAGTTCCATAAGAGAAACTGAAGTGCAGTGAACTAATAATTAAACCAGGTTTCCAACTTTCTCCTGTGTCAATAATTTTACAATTTACTAGACATCAAAGCATATTTCTACCTTTTCTTCTGTGGGGACAGAAACTGTTTTCCTTCTTTCCCCAATTGCTTATTGTCATGAAACTTACGGAAGTATTTTTTCCCAGATTGCTACTTCTCTGTCATCTCTTATGACAATTAGCCAATATAACTCGTTAGGAACAGGGTTAGATTCTGACTGACACAAAGCAAGTTTAGAGTAGACATACACATTTCCTTAGTAAAATAGACCAAGGATCCTTTCCCTTCCATTTCCCATTTGCTTGAAGTAGATTAAGAAATTACAAGGTTCACCTAACCAAAAGAAGACCCAAAGTAGGACAAACAAGTCAACAGCCTAAAAGTACATATCTGTATTTTGACCTCTGTGTACAAAGTCTAGGTAGAACAATTCAGATTTAAACATCCTCAGTATAACAAGAGGTATCCCACAGAGACATCTCTGCAGGATGCTAGAACTTGAAGCACTGTGCTTCATCTCCCACCAGCTGCAGATGAACCCAAAAAATTTGCTTCAATACTGTTTGTTGCTGTTCAGCACTGGCGGATGGTAAGATTAGTGGCAGCTCTCCTTCCTACTTTGCTGCTCCAGCCACTCTAAAGAGACAGAGGCAGCACACTAAAAAGCAAGAAAACCCAGAATCTTGCTCAAATGGCCTGTATTTGTAGGAATACCTATTAGATAGCAGGTGACCTATCCAATACTACCAAGAGCTTATAAACTCATTTGCATGGTTGAATAGATTTGCTTTTCAAAAGGATGCTTTGTGTACACGGTATCTAATACAGGTGTGCACAGAAAATCAACAGCAAGGTGAAACTAGAACAGGTAAAATTTTATTTCCCATAGTGTTTAGGTAACACTGTTCTTGTATGACAAAATACCTACAGTCTGGGAGCTGCTCTGTCCTTGAAAAATGCATTCTGACTTTCAGAATGGGCAACATGATAATTTCAGTGCTACACAACACTGCCACTGCCCAGCATTCTTTGTTTTGCTGTTCTGTGAAATAAATGTGAAAACAACCAGAACAGACATTTATCTTGCCCTTGTTTGCTTATCTACATCACTGGGATGATTATGTATTATAGAGGGAAATGAAGCATCAGATCTCAGGTGTTTCACATGCACTAGCTTATTTTCAGCAAATGAGAAGGAGGAGGACCTGGTTCATAATGGAAAATCAGCTTCCGGAAAAAGCCATGCAGTTTTAACTGAAGTTTTGTTAAAACTTTGTGCAAATGAAGCACAAAGGCAGGGCCTACAAGCCCACTTCTTCCTGCAAACCAGCCAGTTGCATTCACTGCATTCACAGTTGCATTCATTCTTTTGTTTACACAGAGATCGCATACCAAAGACTTTCACGAAACTAAGCAAGATTCATAGCAGGACCTAGCATAGCTGCTATTGCTTAGTTAAAAGGTTTGGGATAAACCGTTCCAGCCCAGCCTTGTCCAACCTCTGCATTGTCCTCGAGGCTACACTGCTGCTTTTCTCCAGAAATTCAAACTGATCTCTGTGCAAAATTAATTCTCTTAAAAGCACTGAATGGCCCACAGGACTAAATAATCTATTACTTGGTTTGGCTAACCATGATCTTCCACAAAAGGTGATCAAATCAAATTTGTTAGAGACTGGCAAATACTTGCTATTTATCTGTTTTTCAGGAAATTTGGAACCCTAATACAAGAGAGTAACACACACTTAGCTAATAACTTAGGGAGAGTTGTTTACTGTTACAGTTCTACAATGGGTATCTTGTGGAGTGTCAATACTACAAACATTTCTATGCATATTCACACATGTGAGTAACTCTATTGACTTCAGTGCTGCATGCAAAGAATGCAGCCTCAGAAATGTGATGGAAACAAGAATTTGTCTCTTTGGCATGAAGTTATGATCTGAGCTGACTTTAATGCTGTATTCACCAAAACATTTCACTGTCAGATTATTTCAATCAACTGCATAATAATTCTGCTTCTAAGAAAATAAATTGTCACAAGATAGAAATCACTATACTAGAGGACTAGCACAGCAGTCTGCAAGACATGCAAATGCAGTGGACAAAAAGCCCAACAAATAAATAAGATAAATCAGCAATTTTAATAAATTTCAGTCTGTAAGGAAGATGCTTTTTGATTTATCATTGGACACCTAAAAGTCAGATGCTAAGTAACAGGTCTGATTTCTGAAAAATACAAATGCTTGCTACCCCTGAAAGTCTGATAATTTTTACTTGAATACCTTTCTGCAACCACTGCTATCTGCAATGCACAGCAGATCTATGTAAAGCAAACTGCAACTGTAATTTCACTTCAAAATTGTATCCATTTTTCCAAACAGTCCTGCCACAGCACATTATTTCTGCATGGGATTTGCTTAAAACAATTCAAAAAACCATAATTGAAATGAAAATAAATTCAATTCCTGTACATATGCAAATGTTAGACAATACTTACCAAAAGATTCTCTGGTTTTAGGTCCCTGTGGACAATGTTCTTGCTGTGAATATAAACCAGTGCTTCACACAGGTCAGTGATCATGACAGCAGCATCATGCTCCGTGAACTTCACACTTTCTATGATTGCATCAAATAAGTCTCCTCCTGGGACATACTCCAGGATTAGGTAGATCTCAGCTTCTGTCTCATACACCTCAATTAAGCTTACTATATTGGGATGAGAGAGACTCCGAATAATCAGAATTTCACTTTCCATCATGTCCTCCTTCCCCTTCAGTTTGGATTTATCAACAATTTTCATAGCATAGATCTGATTGGAATCACAGTGGCGACATTCCTTCACCACTGCAAAGTTCCCATCCCCAATAGTTCTGCCAATCTCATAGTGTTTTTCCACATCAGTTCTGCTTTTAATGGCATACCTCCGGTTTGTGCTTTCCAATCCCTGAGCTTTGTTGTCTTCTTTATTCACTCTGCGCTCCCCTGTTTTTTCTCGTCGAGTCATGTCGCTCTCTCTACATGTGACATTCCCCTCTCTTCTGACAGCTTCCTCTTTACACCTTTGTCCCTCTCTGCCCTCCCTATGTGTTTTAGACATTTTCTCAGCATCCCTCAGAGTGTCTTTCTTTAGCCAACCGCTTTGGTTCATTACACAGCTACTTCCATTATCTTCCTTCACTTCATGAGATAGCTGGAGCCCTTCTACAGCATTCTTCCTGATTTTTACTACTTCCTTCCCATGGTTTTCATGCTTCTCCACATCCCTTTCTTTCTCAATGCTCCTTTTTTGCTTCTCCAGCCCTTCATTAACAATCCTGTGTAGCGGCTTCCACATCCTCCTACTGCCATTATCTTTCCAGCCAACTTCCTCACCCTCCAGACAGGTTTCAGAAGATTTTCGGCAGTTCCTGACTTTTGCATTTCTTTCTACATGGTACCTCTGACATGCACCTGCGTTCAAGTCTCTGTTCTCAAATGAGGCCTCAGCCTGCCTTTCCCTCTGTAACTTTTCTCTGGCCTGCCTTTCCTGTTCGCACTTCTCACACCTCAGCACCTCCTCCGAACTCTCCTCTAAGCCTTCCTCAGAACTCCTCTCATGGTTAAGGTATCTTTCACTTTCTCGTGTTTTTCTAGAAGGCTTCACTCCAGGCTCACCACTCCAGCTCTCTCTAGTCCACTTTTTTTTGGTTCTCATTTTTTCCTCTTGCTTTGTCTTGGCTTGACTTTTTCCTTCGTGTCCAGCTACCAGCTGGGAAGACAAGCCATCGCTGCAGTTCTTGGTCATTTCTGTCTCATCAAAGCCACTGTCTACTTTCGAGGCCTTGTCATACAGCCTGCTCTTCAGTTTTTGGGACTGCTCCTCATTCTGCTGAATGGCAGCACTGCAAGCATAAGGATTTTCAGGATAAAGTTCTTGTAATACCACTTCCAGATCCTTCACAGTGAGGGGCTCCCTTCCCATAGCTATGAACGCATCACCTTCCCTGAAGAACTCAGAAACACTTCGGATTTCTCTGCCTCTCAGATTGTACAGCTTTCTCACACGGTCATTCTTCCAACGAGGAAATCCCAGAGCTTCTGAAATGTCAGCCATCAGCTGCTCAAAGGTCTGGACTGATCTCCTGTTGAGAAGCAAGGTTATCCTCCTGAGCGTGCGGCCGCCAGGTTTCACCACTGTAATTATCCTTGGCTTCACAGGACTGTGCTCTGAATGTATCGTGTGAAAACCATTGCGGGGACTGAAAAATGAGGACCTGTGGCTGCTTTCATCCAAACACGGTTTCCCATAGTTTCCACGACCAGCAGGAGGACAAGTCCCATGTAGTTTCCTCTCTTTTACTTTTGAGCCTGCATCGTGTGGTGAATGGTCCAACAAGCCTTGGCGTCCTAAGGCAAACAAAAAGCAGGCATATCAATTATTTTGCATCATCAGACCTTTTGCAGCAATAGTTTTCTATATGTCAGTGCATGTAACTTCAGGGTAGGTGACTTCAAGGCTCATAAAGAACTTTTAACTACCACTAAGGAGTATCTCCACATAGTTGCAACTACAAACATTGCCAAGTTTGTGAGAAAATTTAAATTAATTTTGTGACAGGGGAATGTCATTAAAAAAATAATAATATTGAACAAAAACAGATCTTTTTTCTAAACCCTCCTATCTTTCAGAAATCCTCAAAGAATAGCAGAATTGCATCCAGATTGTTTAGCATTCTCTTATTAATATATCTCCCATAAACTCACTCAATTCTTTTCTGAACCCAATTGCAATTTTGGCCTCTATAAACCCCATGGCAACAAGTTCCACAATTACACTGCATGAAGTAAAATAAACTAATTACTTGTGCTTTAAAATTACTACCAGATGGCACTCTGTGTGCAACCTTACATTTTTATAAATAATTATCTCTTTTTCATTTTCCCTGGACCTTCTATAACAAATTAAATAAATGAAATTCTTTTTAAAACACATTACTTTTGCTATAATTTTTACAACAATTTTATAGGTCATCTAATAGTAATGTAACTTAATTTTTTGTCTTAAAGAAAGGCCATCTTAGTTTTGTTTGATAATTGCAGTCATGGTTTTCAATACTTTGGTTTGACTTTTTTATTCTAAAAATTATGTAAAATCGCACAAGGTTCTGAGTATTCTCTGGAGACATTGACTCTTAGAACATCATCAAAGAAAATGGCACCATTTGTTAAGTGTAATTGCAAAAAGGAAAAACAGAAACATAACATATGGTTATGGACAAACCAAGCTCTAACATAATGTCTATCAACAATAAGCTAAGAACAAAAACTTCCCCTAAAAGTATTCTGAGCTGTTGTACTTGCTAGGATTAAAACCTGCTTACAATGCATTTATTTTCAGCTCAAGAAGTAAACTTTCAGAAGGAGATCACACGGTGTTTCCAACTCCATTTAATAGACTTGCTCTTCAGTTGGGAACAAACCTTCAATATATATGAACTAACAGTACCAAGGCAAAAGAAAACAGCCAAAATGGTTACTGAACCATTACAATGAAATTTCTGTACACCAATGGCTCATCTCCCAGAGAATCATGTCCATTTTCATACATTACTGTGATTGCACAGTTACAGTGCAGTGGGCAAATCCTCAAAAGAAAATCTGCACGTATCAGCATTTCTCTTGGTGTTAGGCTCAAGCCTACTACATTTTGGGTTTCAAGTGCAAGAAAAGCCATTTTCAGTATTTCATGCTATGTATTTTTATTTGCCCTTTCCATCAAGGCATAATAGAGTGAAGAAGAGATATGCCTCCTCGCCTAGAACAACAAACAAAAGGGAAAACTGCAGAAGTGCTGCAGCAGAGCATTCACTTGCCCTGCCTCAAAAAATACCCAGTAGGCCAGGGCTTGAGTGTGGAAAGCACATGAGGAGACACTGCTATAGAATCCACTCTGCTGTTGGCTCTGCTTGATGCAGGATGATGGACGCTCCTTAGCTGCAATACTCTCACCAGCTAAGCGCTGTGTGCCCCCCGGCATGTCCCTTAACTCTTGGCTTCATTTTCTTCCCCTGCCAAATGAGATAGATGCTTCTTCTCCAAACAAATATTACAAAGAAGCCCAGCTGCCAGCATGCTGATTGAAGACGTAAGCATTATATAAGAGCTACGTGTGACTAATGCTTGGTGGTTGTACAAGTTATTTCTGTCTTCATTCTGCTTTTTAAGGATGATCTCTTGTTATCAAAAGATGACTACATACGTGCTAGTGATTTTTCAACAATCATGTGTTTACATTCCACCCAGAATAAAGCTTGCTGTGAATGGAGGCAAAAAAAAAAAAAAAAATCAGCTGTAATAACAGTTCTCTGAAATCTAAATCAACTTCACAACATCTTAGTTACCAGGAACCAATGAAGCTCTGAATTTAATCAGCATTTCCAGGTTCTTGCGTACCCACTGTCATCAAAGCTTTATCTTGCTTATGGGAATTGTGAGTGACATTTTTACTGCTTATAATCTTGGTACAACATAAAAACAATGGTGCACTAATAATGACTTTTCCCACAGATTATGTTCCTCCCAGTCATGCTGCTATTATACCTTTCTATAAACCACTGATTTTAAGTGCTTGGTTGTACTGTTGATTGTTTCAATTACCCAGGCATCAATTATGTTTCCTTTCTTCACTAAATTGGCTAAGCCTTAAAGAGAAGCCAAGTTTATTTTTTAATTCTGTAACTAATGGAATAAGAGCAGTTTTATGTCATTATAAAGAACAATACAGGAATGTTTTGTTCTTTTTAAACTGACTTGATTCCTAGCCAAAAGCACTTTGACAAAAGCCACAAGTTGATATCTAACAATGTTCAGAATAAGAGTAGAATTGCAGTATGCAACATGCATATTTTTCTATGATGAGAAAGAAAATAACTGCTTAAATCAATGCATGAAAGAATCTTCTAATATTTTCCAAGAAAAGGGGAAGTGTCAAATTTTGTCAAAGTGGTGGTCACAATGACTGTATATTACATACAATTAAAAATTCACTTCAGTTGCCTGTTACAACTATTTCAGTCATAATTTCTGTTGTTTTCCAGTTATGCTATATTTAACTGATACACAAGAAGCAAGCCTCAATCTGTCAGGAAACTGCACATGCTTAAAGCAGTAACAAGCATTTCTAGAAAGCCTTCAAAGGTCACAAGCATACCCAAATCCTATAGCTACAATTTATATTGCTTCAAAATCTTGTTTCCATATTTATATACAAGTGGGAGAAGGAGGAAGAGGGAGGTGGTATGAGAAACACACTTCAATGAGTTCAAGTACTGGCAAATTATACATCTGAGAATAAAGTGTGCTTTTTCTTTTGCTGTCCTCCTGAGAGCTAATGATTATTAAATATAAATATTTCTTAGAAATGTTAAGATGGGTTGATGAATGTGTCTGGTTTTATCTGTATACACATCTATCCACATATGCTGGTGTATTACGGATTATCAATGGTGCAGCATGGCCAAGGAGGATGCTGAGGCTGCTACTGTGGACAGGCAGGGGTGAGGCAACACAGCTGGTCAAGGGCACCTTGCACACCACCTAAACTGTGCACATGGGCACAGGAAAACAAAAACTGGAACCCGTGGAGCAATACAGAGATCCACATCATGAAGTCTTGATGGTCTTGTAGGGCAAATGCTCACACCAAGTCCCTAGAGGAGCATGGAGGATGGAACTAATTGGGATTTAGGGGCTCAAACAGCTAGCAGAAACAAGAAATTCAGCACCTATGACCAAAGCACAGGTGCTCCCTAGGGAGAAAATGTGGTCCCCCACAGGGAGCACAGCTTCTGTGGTTAATTTTTTAAATTTACAAATAGTTTGTGATCATCAGAGTCCAACCCACTGTGGGGCTGGGGAGGGTGGGAAACTATGGGAAGAAATCACAAAAAGTCCTCTAGAAGACCTTTTTTTGGAGTGTTTTGGATCATATTCTGGACATGGAGTAAGATTAAATTAATTCTGAAGACTTAAGCTCTGAAGAAGACGTGTGTATAAAGAATCAACATCTATATCTTTAGGAATTGCCTGGCTACACCAGCTAAAAAAGTAGAGTAACGGGACTTGCCACAGGTAAAAATGTATTGGTGCCATTTGTCTTTCAAAACTTATCCCTTCCCTTGGCCATACGTTTTTGTTCATTAATTAAAATATTGCCACTTAGCTTGCATTCTTCTTGGCTCTCCTGCTGGAGATCACAGTTTCAGTAATTAACTGAATGGTTTACCATTCTGCTATCAAGTCACAGGTTGAAGGGGAATTAAATTTTTACAAGGAGTTTTACAACACAATTTAAAACAGGAGGCAGCAGTGAAATAGGATCTAGGTATGGCGTTGCTTTCTGGGAATAAAATGGTGTTATTTAAGCCCTCCAATTTCTTTAGGAGGCTTCACTTACAAAAGCAGCCATGAAAACGCCCCAAAACATTGGCAGCAACTAAACTTGCACATGACAGAAACTGTGTATCTGGGAGTTGTTTTGATAGACTGGTCCCAATATAGGACAAACAAAACACTGTTTCAAATGGGCAGAGAAAGGACAGGAGTACAAATGTCTGTTTTTTCCTTAAGGAAATTCCTGCTGAGGGCACGTAAAACAAAGACCACAGGGGGAAAAAAAAGAATAATTTTACTTGTAACAGAAAACATTTGATTCATTTCACAGTACTAACAAGTATCTTCAAGTACTTGTGTATGAAGAATGCCTCTGGCACAGAACTTGGAGCAGCCAAGTACATAGCTTGTGCAGGTTACCAGTGTGCATCAGCAGTCGGCTCCAGGACACAATCCGAGTCCTCTAGATCTAGTCCATCTTGATCTCCTCTCCTTGCTGTAAATTATTTAAAGTTGCAACTTCCAGGGCTAATGCACACTGTTAGTGCCCAGGACTGAAGCAGTAGTACAGCAAGTCCCAATTCACTAAACTAGATGCACAGAAACAAAACATGATCACAGGCATCCTTTTACAGCAAGTAAATTTTACATTATCTACAGCCGCATTGCTGGAAACACTACTGGTGAATTTTTCTCTAAGGAGTCATACCCTCTCTTTCCTCCCCTGCTGCTCATCCTTGCCTCCCCTGCCACGTTTTACATCATTTTAGGGCAGAGATTTTGTTTGAGTCAGGACTGGTGGTTATTTCAGCAACAAGAGGCAGACACACTGCATCAGTTTTGACCAGATAAAATCCTGAGTAGGAAAAGAAAGTCAAATTTCACAAGGACTGGATGAAGACAGTGTCAAATGTTGCAGGACAGTTGCTGCTAGTTCCAGCCTGAGCAAGCTCCAAATGGTCACTCAGCTCACTCAGAGGTATGGAATTAAAAATGGAAAAGGAAACCTAGTGAAGAACTGGACTGGGAGGATAAGAGAAAAGAGGAATTGTGACAAACTGCAGAGAATGAAGCAAAGAGTGCCATAGTCAGACACTGTCTGACACACAGCAGTTTCTATGAACTTTTATACTGGCTGATGGCAATTTCCCTGAACTTCACTGACACAGTGGAAGCAGATGGAGGCTGTAATAAGGAAGCAGTAAAATATGAGAATAAGAGTGGATCAAGAAGTCAGGTAGAATGCCAAACTTAGACAAAGGGATGGGATTGGAAGTCAGCAACAGAATTATCCTCACAGGGTCTGCTCCTTTACAGCTCTCCATAAAGGATATCTACCTGCTTTTGTTGTCACTTGCCCTATTAGCTTATGTTGATTTATATTTTTTTTAAATAACAGGAAGAACTACATACACACAAACAGGTGACTACATTAAGAGAATATTAGCAAGGTCCTCAGTGAGACAGGAGAAAATTAAAGTTATCAAACACATCCTGCATTGCATCAAAAGCAGCGTGGCCAGCAAGGGAAGGGAGGTGATTCTCCCACACCACTCTACTTTCATGAGACCTGGGGTGCTGCACCCACCTCTGGGGCCCCCAACATATGAAGGATATGGACCTGTTGGAGCAACTCCAGAGGAGGGCATGAAGGTGATCAAAGGGCTGGAGCACCTCTCCTATGAAGACAGAGTTGAGGATGGTCAGCCTGGAGAAGGCAGCAGCTCTGTGCATACCTTAGAATGGCCTTTCAGTACCTAAAGAGACCTAGGAGAGAGCTGGAGAGGGATTTTTACCAGGGCATGGAGTGATAGGACAAGGAGGAATGGCTTTAAACTGAAAGAGGAAAGGATTAGATTAGATTAGATTAGATTCGATTCGATTCGATATGAGGAAGAAATTTTTACTGTGAGGGTGGCAATACAGGTTGGCAGAGAAATTGTGGCTGCCCCATCACTGGCAGTGTTCAAGATGGGGCTCAGAGGAAGCTGGTGTAGTGTAAGGTGTCCCTGCCTGTGGCAGAGGGCTTGGAACTAGATGATATTCAAAGTCACTTCCAACCCAAATAATTTACTTTGTGAATTCACTTCATCCTCGCATACAAGACAGTTTACAAACATACAGTTTTTCTAATGCCTACTCCAGGGTACAGTGGATCCTCTTTTACAGGTAAACTGGATTAAGGACTGTGTTGTAGAAAAATATACATAACTAGAAGAGCTGAAAAGTATGTGAAAAAATATAGGAAGAACAGTTTCTCTGCTTAGGGCAGTGCACCCCTGAAGAACTGGATTTTGTCTCAACCAATTCCACTGAGTTTCAAAGCAATCAACATAATCTATGCTTTTCAGAGAGGATCAGAGTCTGGTAGCCAAAACAACATTCTGAGACCGGATCCACAAACCTGCTCAGTGCTCACAGGTGCAAGGGCATATACTGAAAGAGGCACTTCAGACAACAAGATAATACAACACAACACAACGATAATGTTAAATCATCCCAAAATTCAGGACCTGGGCATCTCAAGTTGCTTTCTTCCCCAGATTACAGTACTTTTGACTTTATTTTCTGCACCTTGGCTGCCACTGAATGCAGTACAAGCCCTCCCTTTGCAGGTATCACAGATAGGCTAATCCATATCTGTTACTGTAGAAATAACCATGACAGAAAAGCCCAGATGTTAATAAGCCTGTTTTAACAACAGGGTTCAAAAAACACTCAGCAGGAGGCATGAAAAGCCAGGGTAAACAGTAGAGTAGATACTCATTAGGAAAGCTTTGTCCATCATGTACACTGATGGAGACAGAGCCCCTGGGGATAAAAAAAGCAGCATCTGATAATGTAATAATGTGTATATCTTAATGCACAGGAACATGGGTTGGGGGAATAGCAGTGCTAATCAATAGTCATAAAAGCTTGACTTTGTAACCTGAATAATATTAGATTTTAAGTACCTGGCCTCATAGAAATACATGTTTTAATACATTGAAGAAAAGCATTGAACAAGCCTTAGGTGTTCAGAATACATTTGATGGCAAAGCAGTTATAAAATATACTATGCAATAAAATACTATTGTAAATCATATGGCGTTATAACTATGGTTTCCTAAACCAAATAAAAGAAGCACAGTCTTTTTAGATGAACAAGGTGTATTTTATTCAATTAGATTAACTGAATTTGAAAAAACCCAACAAACTCATCATGGTATTTGCATGAATTCTTATCTGCATTAGCTACTGGAGCAGAAGGAAAACAAAACCATGTTCAATATTACGAATATCACCAGCTGGATTCTTTCAAAAACAGTTTTAATACTGTCACAATGAAAAAAAAAAGGGGGGGGCATAGAAGCAGTTATCAGTTTAATTTCTATAACATCCTTTCTGCTACCCTAATGGACATTTCCAGTCATACTCATGCCAGCACTTCCATGTCTGATATGTACCAGTGTAGTGGAGATCAACTGCTGACCCAGTCTAACCTGATTTGTAGAAAATGAAAATCATTCAGCAGTTCAGACAGTGTTATAAGTTCACTGAAGAAAAACTAATTTGGGCTCACATACAAAAAGAAAAAAAAAATCAGAATAATATCTCTATCTCATAAATATACAGTTTTAGCCCTAAAAGATCACATAAAATTAGTATGATGGGATTCCAAGTTCTTTATCTTTCACAATTTCACATCAAGCATGCTTAAATTCGCATGCAATATTATTTTTCCTTTAACTGTCAGCCCTGCAAACTCAGCTGTGTGTCAAGTTGGGTTCCTTCTGTCCCATACATCACCAACAGAATTAAAGTTTCTCCCGGCCAAATGTGTCTGGTCCCATTAGGTGAGTTTCCAAAGTGTCAGCTGCAAGGAAGGAAAATGTCCTTAGTGGCTACACCTGGACTGCAGGACTATGGGAGACATGCACCTCTGGACCCACTCCCTGGCTTCATGAGGGCAGGCAAGAAGACTTCAAAACTCTGCATTGTACACCTTATCTTCAGCACTTATGCTTTTTAATTTGAGAACAAACATACACTGTGTCATGCAAACTGCAAACTAGAGTTCCCCAAACCTTTCAGTCTCATAAGTATCTGTTCTCATTCTTCCCCAGTCTCTCACACTAGCAAGAAAGAAGTGACTCTACTCTCTTCCCCCTGGCCCTTTATCTCACTCCTTTTTCACTGCCCGCTCTGAGACACAGACCTTGGAATTAACGGGAGATCCTAGAGGACAAAGAGCACCAGAGCAGCTAAAATCAGGCTGATGTTACAGCAAAGGAGTTCCTAAGATGGGAAGGACTATCTAGAATGACAGACTGAAGGGAAAACTTTGCAGCTGGCTGGACTTCAGCAGAGGGAGGGAGTCTGAGGGATGCCCACACTGGAAATCCCTCCCCGTGGCTAGGGGAGCTCTGGACTTTTCCATTCTGAGGATGGATGGTGCCTCTGTGAAACCCTAAGCCCCAGTGTGAGTGTTATCCCACAGCAAAATGCTTGTAGGAGGCTCAGCATGCCACAGCATGTGACCATATTTACTGTATGAGAATCACGATGGATAAGTGACATTTAGCAGCCACCTTTCCTTCTTTCTCCACAAAGAAGATAAACTTAAGGGTTTTCTCTACTTCTTCCCCCCCCACCACACCCCCCTTCTCCACTAAATGTTCAGAGACCCTGTGCAGTCTGTACTGGTGCTCTCCTGTCCAGCTCCTTCAAGAAGGGACCAGCAGGGTCTGGATTGCTGCAGGGCAGCCTGGGTTGCTCTCCGTGTTACACTCCCCTTTCCAACCTGGCAACAGTGGCTGGGCAAAGATTACCTTCCCAGCTGCTTATCTTCTTCCCCTGCAGGCTCACAACCACCCCACTGTACCGCTGCAGGTTTTCTAAATCAAGCCATTTGTAATTAAAAAATAAAATATTTACAGCAAACACAGATGGTTACTGCCATGTGTTAGTGTTAAACTGAGCTGAATCACACCCAGAGCAGCAGATGAAGGTAAAGATTTCATGGAGTCTGGTAATGACTCACAAGTACCATAATTTTTACTTTTTTTTGGAGCAGAACCCCACTTTCATTATCTCCTTTCTGACATTTTAAGGGTAGCAAATTAAAAAGCGAGCATAAAGGAAGTCTTACAGAGAGGTATACAGATGCATAATCTGTAAAGAACTATGTGAAATGTAAGACTGCACGTGAAATGAATCAGTGCCTTTGGAGGTGTGAGGCTTGGTTTAAGTTGCATAAAACCAAAAAAAGAATATTATGAAACTGCTCATTTATTTAATTTCTTTCAAAGATGACAGGCTGTGTATTTTATTGGGAGCAGCCATGGCTGCTTTCTGTAGTTTGACTGCTTTAGGGTCTGCCCCAGTAACCAGGGAAGTCAGCTCTGCAGTCCAGGAACTTCCATCAAGGATCTTTCAGGAAAGGGACAGAACTGCCAGAGGGAAACAAAAACATCTTACACAACTGTGGCATTTGCCAGAATCCATCTGGCAAAGCTCTCCATGTGTTTCTCCAGGCTCACTGTACAGGGAGTTTCACTTTCACGTTGATGCTCTTGACTCCTGAAGTACCTTATATTTCAAATTAATTATTCATGTTTCATTACAAAGTAAGCTTTCAACAGCTTTTTAGCCCTGTTAGCCAACAATGCCCCAAAGGAGCAGGATTCTGTTTCTTCTTGTGGGAGACTTTATTTGCATTGCTTCCTAAATCTCAACTTGATGACTAATCGGTTGCAACTGAGCAAACCCAGTGAAAATAAAAGAGCCTGCAGAGGTGTCACCGAGAGTTTAATTAAGCTTCCAGATCTTTTATTACCAATAACCTTGTTGCATAACTGAAGGAAAGACCCAGCCAGAGTCTGATTCTCCATCTGGTTTGCAAAAGGGGAAATCACACAGAAGTTTTCTTTGTAAATATAGCACATTTAAGAGATGCTAACTCACATACAAAAGTAGAATTCCCAACCCCATTATTACAGAACCGCTTTCTCAGAGGAGACTTGTATATTAAACACAACATTGCAAAATAAATTGTTTCACAGGACTTATAACAGAAAATGGGTTTCTCAGGGAAAACTGTAAGCCAGTGCTAATTAGACTCAAAAGCATGATGACAAACAGAAAGATCATGATTTGCACATCACCAGACATTTCTCAGCATTTCCATCAACTACATTATTTGGGGTGATGAGAAGACTAAAACCTGGAGAATACGTGCAGGCTAGCACTACTGATGGAGTGGGAGATGGTGTTTTCAGTGTGTCTACTGAGAGCTTCCTCCATGAATATATGGTATAATTGTTTTGCATTCTTACAATAATTAGACTGAGTAAACAGTGCTAGCAACAGAGAGAAGAAGGTAAACACGCCTGACTTTCATTTGCAGTGAAAGCTAACTACTGCTAGGTAAGATGGACAATGTGCAAGCATTACCAAAACTCCAAATTTATATTAGAATCAACCAAGGCAGTAGCTCCCCCTCTTTCTCATTGTTTCCAGAATCTAGTGAACACTCCAAAAGGACACACCCTATACCCTGAAATTGAGAAAAACATAGAAAACAGTATACTGTCAAGAAGGGAAATGTCACATTCACCTCTTCAACTACCACATTTTCAGCTCTGATCCAAGTTGCACTGGAGCTAATTAAAAGATCCCCATTAGCTTCAGTGAAATCTGGATCAGATCTGAAGCTGCTAAAATCACCATAATGTTCTGATTCTAATTACATTTACGAGAAAGATTCTAATTATATTTACAAGAAAATCTATATAACGCTAATTTCAAATGTTGTTAAATGTCAAGGAATCATCAAGTTAAAGGGAATGAGAAAATCAGTGACAGAAACCAACTCAGTGTGCCCTAGAGCTGTTGGAAGAGAAGGAAGGACCATGAACTTCCCTTATTTTTACAAAACTATAGATGCTTCTGCAGAAAACAAGCTAAGCTAGGTAATCTTAGAAATGGGGAAATGAATCCCACACAACTTCCCTTAGTCACCACACGCTGTAAGTCCAGCCGATGCCAAAATTCTGACGTTTTGCAGAACATGACCAGAAAAAGCAGCAGTGAAAACAGATACAAAGCAAGTAGTGACACTACCCAATAAAGATACATTCAAAAGTCAGGCTAGCAGCATGCCCAAGGTAATTAACTTGAGTATAAGAAAAACCAATATAGACAAGGTAACTTAAGCACAGCTCAAATTCAGAGGCATGAGCAGCTGCCACTAACTTGAATTAAACCAAGTTATCTTATCTTTGCTGACAGTTTAAGTCCAATTAGCCAATTCAGATTAATAAACCACAGACGGAGATTTATCAGAAGTTAACTCTCAGCTGATGTGTCTGAACATCCCACAAAAATTCTAATGGAAAAGGTCATGCTATTTCAGAAGATCCACACCCTTTATACTACAAGAAAGGGACTAACTCAGCAGGATCAGTTTTATCTGGAGAGCTGAAGGGTGGTTTCCTGAGATATAAAATGCAGTCACCTCTTGAGAAGAGCATGAGTTGCTATAATAACTGCACTTCTACTACATAAAGCAGCTGTAATATGTTTTGTAAGCTTCATTTCACTTGCTAACTGTTTTGGGAGTCTGCTGAGTTCTCAACATTTCAAAGTGTCAAAACTGCATTTAGATCATATAAAAAAAAAAAAAGAAGCATCAAGAGAAAAAAGGGGGGCTAAAGTAAAAGGAAACAAGGAGGTGGGAAGACAAACTTGCATGCAAACCTGTATATATGCACATTTTCATGGCTCTATAAAGTTAGTATCAAAAGCATGCATAACAAATTATCGGGTTTGAGGCTAAATTCTTAGTTTATACCCCCACACAGGATAGGTTTCAATCTAAATATTCAGAGGAAGGAGCTAGAAACTTTTCATGCTGTTGCAAGGGGTTGGTTGGGTTCTTGGTTTTGGGCTTGTTCTTTTTTTAAAAAGGAAACCTTTTAGTACTCAGTGTAGCAGAAGTTTCAGTTTATGGGGTTGTTCCCAAACACTGTGTCTCACAACCTGAAAACTACTCCGCTAGCTCAAACCAGTGGCCCGTCCAGTCCTGCTGACATTGCATACTGAATGTACCCTGAGGAAGGCAGAAAATAACACTGCACAGTGAAAAGTTATGGAGTAGTTCTCCTATAAATATCTGTTCAGTTATTAAATAGGAACAAACACAAGTGATATAACTACAGAAGCCAGGGGATGCAAGGGCACAGCCAGCACGCTTCCCGAGAGAGGTCTGGCTACCACAAGTCACAGCATCCCCATCTGACACAGGTGCCCTCCCCACCCTTTGAGCCCCTGCCTGTAACCCGTCTAGCTTCAGCCCTGGTGATTTCCCAGCTGAGAGAAGATTCACCAGCCTCAAGTGTGTTTTAACACACAGTTGTGCAATGGTTTAAAACCATTATACTGCATGCTATTTACTGGTTTTTGCAGAGCATCAGTGTGCCCTAGGCAGCCCACAAGCATCCGTTCCAAGTGAAGTACACTCATGCTGACTATTAAGAGTGCAAGTTACTTCAAATCTTCAATTTTTATGGCAGTACAGATGACACCGTGCGTGCTTTTTGGAGCGGCAAACGCTGACTTCACACTCAGACTTCAAAGCTTGCCCCGGTACTCGCACAGCTGCCGCGGTGGTGCCTCAGCCTCGAAAAGGGGCACAGACGGCGTGACCCGCACCCAACAGCAGGGACTGGCTCTCCATCCTGTAGCAGCCCCTCGTTCTGCTTCCCAAAGCAACACACCTCCCATCCACTTCACTAGTCTCCACTACCATACAAAACGGGAGGGGGCGAAGGGGCTTCTCTTTAATCCAACACACAGGCAATTAAAGGAACACCGTGAAATAACCACCCCAATTCCGGACCTTCGGGCACCTCCCCCTCTTCCCAAAGCCCTCGCCTCAATGCCACGGCAAGAGGCATCGCACCTTTCCCCGTCAGTCTCCAGCCCCCATTTCCAGCCCAAACGCCACCGAAAGCTTCCCCCGCTCCCCGCGGGCACGCAAGGACCCGCGCACGAACTTTCGCCGCCGCCGCCGCCGGAGCCGCCCCACGTCCCCCTCAGCCGGGGCGCCGCCGGCTCGCCCCCTCCTCCCAAAACGAGCCCCCCAGCTGGCGGCCCGTCGGAGCACGGTCCTGGTGGCGCGGCGCGGGGGCTGCCCGCGGGGAAGGGGCCGGGAAAGGGGCCGAGGGAAGGGACACTCACCCTGGCAGTGGCAGCAGGCGCCCGCCGCGGGGTGGAGCGGGGGCGGCGCGGCGGCCGGCATGGTGCGGGGGCTCAGCTCGGCTCGGCTCGGCTGGGGCTAGGGGTGCCCGCACAGCACCGCACGGTCCCTCTGCGCCGCCTCCCGCCTGCGAGGGCAGTCAGGGAGAGGGAGGGAGGGGACCCGGCGGGGAGGCGGCGCCGCGCACCGGCCACACCGGCGGTCACGCCCCCGCACCCCTCCCCGGGCTGCCCGCCCTCCCCGGGGCTGCCCCGCCGGCGGCACCGCCCCGCCGCCGCCTCAGCGCCCGCCCGCCCCCGGGCCGCTCCCCGCCCGCCTGCCGCCTTTCCCCAGCGCCCAGCTCGGCCCCAGCCACCGGGATGTCCTCGTTTGCCCCCCAGCCGGGCGCCCGGGCGCGGGTGTTTGTTCCGTGGCCGGGGGGCTCCATGCGTCCCCGTGGGTGTCCCCGGGTGGCGGGATGTGGGGCGCTGCTCCCAGCCCGCTCATGAGTGAAAACGCTTTTATTGTCGCCCTGTCGATGCCAAGTAGACTTGGTAAGTCATTCAAAGAATCACAGCAAATGCTGAGTTGGAAGGGACCCTCAAGGATCGTCGGTCGAGTCCAACTCCGGCCCTGCACAGCACCATCCCCAAGAGTCACACCATGTGCCTGAGAGCATTGTCCAAACACTTCTTGAACTCGGTCAGGCTTGGTGCTGTGACCACTTCCCTGGGGAGCCTGTTCCAGTGCCCAACCACTCTCTGGGGGAAGAACCTTTTCCTGATACCCACCCTAAACCTGCCCTGATGCAACTTCAATTTAGCTTGGATTAAAAAAGACAAGCACTAAGCGATGTATGTAAAGTGCACGCTGGATGCATGAACAACTGGTTGCCCAGCATCTATGTAAAATATGAGAAGGGACTTTATTTCATCCAGACTGCCCATGGGACGCTACATGGCCGGCATGCCTGAAAAATATGAGAGTGGAGTGATGAGACACAAAGCTGATTTAAGTGTTGTATAAATAGAGATTGGACTGCTTACCATGCTACAAAAGGAGATGCAACTTGATGACAGCATGTACATACCTTCGTGGAGAAATACCACAAACTAAAAGGCCATTCAGTCTTGTAGCTGAAATGGGTAAGAGAGTCGATGTCTGGAAGCTGAAGGTGGGTAAATTCAAATTAGAAGTGTTATCGATGGGAGTGAATAATCATTGGCACAAATTGTGGAGGGAAGCTGTATTTTACTCTTTGGAAATCTCCTAATAGCACAAGGAGACTCTGTGGAAAATAATATATAAATACTGTATAAATAACTGATAAATACAGCATCCCAATAAAGAAGTTGGACTTACATGCAAAATAGTGGCTAGAGATATCCAGGTCAGACTAAAAGATGTAGTGTTACATCATTCTGGCCTCAAACTGTGTGAACGGGACGAAGCAGAACATGCTAAACATATACTCTGATCTTTTTCATTTGCTGAAAGTATTGTCAAGCTGCTCTGTTTAATAGCTTGTCTTCTATGATTTTACTTCCAGGGTATTCCATCATTTTGGGGGCAACAGAGTCTGACACAAACACCTTTGCAAAGTAGATCTTGAACAAGATTTTCCCTGAAATGTATTTCACTGTTCTTATAAAGAAATAGGTATAAAGCTCAAATATCTTTACTCACTCTGTGATATGGTGAACTTATATTTTGCTAGACTATGTGGTGAGTGAAACTATGTAAAATAAAAGCATAGACAAAAGCTTTCTTGTAAACTAGTTAACACTCAGGTTGTCAAAACCCTGCAACACGTTATTATACCAAATTGCTATCTAAAAATGTAGCATAATTTCACCATCTTTTGAAATCTTCATGTTTGTTTAAAATCTAAGAAACATTCAAATTCCATATTTATTTTCTTTTTTTTTTTTTTTTTTTTTTTGCCTTATGCCTTTATCTAGAGCTTGTTAATCCTGCAGCCATCATTATCTGTTTGCCCTGTGTATCAGAGTTAGTTTCCAGTACCAGATCTTCAGGATTAGAACTGCCTAAAGGAGCATAGCTAAAGTGTTGCTTTTCAGTCATTTTCACACATGTGGTTTGTTTTGTACAACAGGTCACCTCTTCTGACACACTCAATGCCCGTGTGAAATCTTTGCTTCAGTAAAGGCAATGGCAGATGTCTTCTGCTGTTCCACATCTTTCACCTGGTTCTTTAAACAATGTTACAACTAATTTCTGCAGTTGTTGGTATCTCAGTTATTGACCCTGTCTTAAGAAATCAGGGACTGTGTTCAGTTCCTGTCTCTGGGACTCCTCTACCAGGTCATTCCACTTTTCTGTGTGTGCCCTTTTCAATGTAAAATGTCAGTAACAACATCAGTTAAAGGGATTTGCTGTTGATAGATGCAAAATCCTTAGAACAGCTAAGTATCAATTATATTACTCCCTGCAGTTGACTTCCAAAATAAGAATGTAACATCCCCCGAAAATCAACACTAGATCAGTAATACTCTCATTTCTTATTGTAATATGAAAAACAGATGAGGAGTGAATACAGACTTCTGAAGACCCCTCATTTCTCCTTGCCTCTGGAAAATTGTTACCTCTGCCTTCATCAGTCAGTGAAGTGGTTTTTCCTTTAATCCACTTTTTAACCAGCCAATGACCTCAAACACTCCATTCCTCTACTAAACCATCTGCTACTTCCTTGCCATTTCTTAATAAGGATAAACAAGAACCACGAGATTGCCTTCCCAGTGATACCTTTTTAACCTGTAAGAAAGCTGAATTTCACAGACTGAAATGAATCAGCAGAAAGTTGTCAAATACAGGTCTCTGTGTGTTGCACACCCAGCTCATACACAGTATCTACATACGGCTATGACTGCCAACAGATTTGTTGATACACCCTTGGAAATGGATATTCAGTCTCTTTTAGTAAGAAATCCTACTTTCTTTTTGCCTTGTCCTAAAATCAGCAATTTCCTTCTGCCTTAGAAACCACCTCTTCTTTCTCTCCCTTTTCTCCTCCCTTGAGACCCAGGATTCTGCTGGCACCTGTTCTGTTTCAAGGGCTGTACTTAAATTAAAGGAGATATGTAAAACAAAAATTCCTACTGATCTTCTTGGGGAATTATTCTCTCTAGAGGACCATGCTCAGAAATTGTATTTTGTTTCTTGTCGTATTTTTAAGAATATATCATTAAAAATAAATCCACATTTTTTCGTGGTGGACCTATTAAGTTACCTCCCAGACAGGATCATCCCTTCTGCTATCACAACACATTGCTTTGAAAATGGTAAATCACCTATAACACCATTCTAAGTGAGGAAGAAGTAGCAAGAGCTACTATATATATTTTCCTCTGTTTTGCATAATTTAAAAAAAATTACAATTGCTTTTTTACAAGAAAAAGCATATACTTTAAACTTAATCAGTTTATTCACAAAGTCTGATGAGAGCTGTCTTCCTAATGTCCAGAAATCTAATCTAGAATATTGAATAAATCAGCATAGAAACAGCAGCTTCATAATGTGGTTTCAAGAACAAAAATGTTAGTCTGTCATTTTTATGTGAAAGTCATTCATACACAGTGGTTTTGCTAATAGTCCTTGAGGTGGCAAATTAGGCTTGAAATCTCAAAGCCCAGCACTATAATGTAATTTTTCTGTAGTCTATAAAGAAAAGTGTGTGTATCATTTTCAGATGAATATGAATATCCCATGTTGCTGGGATATTCCAAACGCCAGGAGCCAACAGTTGCTTGGGGCACATTAAACTTTGTCACATCATGTGCTGTAAAGTAGCTTCCACTGACACAGAGGCTGAAATGCAGACGTGTGACAGGCACCCTGACACTGCTGCTTCTGGCAGAACTATCAGGGATGATTTCCTATTTGCAAAAATACCTAGATTGTAAATAAGACAGCAGTTAATATAGCTCCCTTTAAGAAAAAAAGAAACCCAGTGCATTTAATATAAAAAATAAAAGCAAATAAAACCCTGACCTTTTCAGAGAAATAAAAATAAGACTGAGTTCTCTCTAAACCACCTTTCTATCTCATCTTCTATGGCTTGAGTATATGAAATACAAGGGGCAAAAGATGAAGGAATTAATCTGAATGGAAGTGATGGTAGCTAACAGTCTGCTGCTTTTAGAGCTCCATTAATATTAGGTCTGAAATATTAGCTTGGAGCTCATAATAATTCTTCAATAAGAAATCAAAAGCCATCAGTAAAATACCAAAAATGACAGGCATTATTCAAATCACAAAAAACAAATGCCAAGCTATATGTGAACAATGCAGGGTTTACCCTCCACCCTCAAAAATAAATTTTAAAAAATCAGAGTTTACATCCATGCTACTCCTTAGATGTATGCTAAAGGTCATGAAGGAAAGAGTTCCCAATAGAAACCAAATTCTAATACCAGAGTGGAATCAAGTCTGATCTATGATATCACTCTTCACTGCCAGAACAGTGATATTATGGGCATTTACATAACAACAACACTGAACAAATTTACAAGATCAAATTTTAAAAGTCAGGATCCAAAGCTTCCTCTGCCACAGTCAGCAGGCCAGCAGATATCCAAAGCAAAAACCAGACTTTGGCAACTTATTACCTAACCAAGAAAGAAGATAATGAACATAATTGTCTACTTCTTTCCAGAATTAACTTTTTGTTTAAAGGGCATATTTAGAAAAGAGCATTGTATTCTCACCAAAGTAAGTTCTGTTATCTTCCTCTAACACACTGCATTATTTCAGCTTCTAAGTCATAAAAATACTTAATCAGTGTCAAATTCAGATAATTAGAAACTACAGTGGAAAAGGGCATTGATAATAGGTGTTTTATAAATGGCAGTGTTTTGATGATGTGGGATAATTCTCCATGACTTGTTTTAGAAAGTGTTACTGTATTAAAGAGACACCCAGTTGTATCAAATGAGTAGAAATGTGACTACCTGACATCCCCTGACATGCCGGATTTCAGCTTTACCTGTGCTAAACAATACATACAGAATTATGACTTTTGCCTTCTAGGAAGACTCACAGAATGGCATGCTTATCATTAGGACACTTCTCAAAGGAGACATTTTATATTTTATTTATATTTATTATATTTATATTTTGCATGTAATAATGTCTTTCATTCAAGTATAGCAAAGGTCATCAACATTCAGTGAAATCTTGCACAATGATATAAGGCACATAAGAACTTCATTAATAGATGACCTGATCAAAACCTAGAGCTGGAGAAGAACAGTAAAGATACATAAACTATATTTAAGTACCTCAAATGAATATTAAAAGTAAGAAATTTGAAACACAGAGACACTCAATGAGGGTCACCTAGCAAGCCACAGAAATAGAATCCAAACCCAAACTGCCTGACTTTGTGTGCCTCAATATTTGCCATTGTTATTACAATATTTGATGCTGGATGTATTTTTTTGAAAGCACCCTAGGAATTCATACACCTAGGTAAGCTCTTTGTGGATTTTTTAGGAGCCATATCCCCTGGTTGACAGTATAGCTTTGAAAATACACTCCTCTCCTTGCTTAGAAGTTACTCTCCCTTTCTTGCTTTGAAGTTTTGAACATGGTTCCTGCTGTGAATACTTCTATTTGCTACATATCAGCTTATTTCATGTCTCATGTAAAGTGAAGAGGAACCTTAGCTTCTTGGAGACACTGGTTTTCACTGCCACTGATGGCTCAGGCAACAGAAAATTTAGCTGCAAACAGTGTGAGACAGTGTTTGTACAGATACATTTCTAAATGACACAATTCTTAGTGTTTGGAAGCAGGCAGTTTATACTTACTAATCACATCTATATTGTTACTGTAGAAATGGAACACTACCAGAAAAATAAAGATGGATGGGGAAAACAGACCAGTAAACCAGAAATAGCAATACCAGTCTGACATCATCTTTTCCCCCAAGGTCATTTAATCTAACACTGGTCAGTACTGATGAACAGGCCAGAGTTGTGAGTGACACCAGAGCAAAGTGGCTGCTACCCAGAAGACAAGAGAGGCATCACTGATTTTCTGGGCACCTCTTCAGGTAATTTGAGGGGCAATAGATGTTTCTCTATGTTAAGCAGCTGGGCTTAATGAGTGAATTCAAATCCTCAGTTTTGCACTGAATGAAAAGGCCAGAACAAGGAAGGTGTTTCTGTTTTCAGGAGTGGGTGAACAGGAATCAAACTGACCAGCCTCTGCTGCACCTTTGGGAAATGTGGCCACAACCTGTCGTGTTCATACGTGCAAAAAGGAGGGACCGAGATGCTGCAGTCAGTCTTCTGTGTAATGTAGCTGTAGATCTTCCTTGAATTCTTTTTCACCTCCCTTTTGAAATGAAATAAGGACTTTTCATGCCAACAATGTCTATGGTTTTTCCAACCAACCGGTTGGAAAAGCAAAAATTTGAAAACTGCAGATTTTATCTGAGAAACCTCCCAAATAATACAAAATGTGGACTTTAGCATTGTCATAAAAAAACATCCCATCTTCTATGCTTTCATTAAGAATACTTGAAAAAATGTATTTTGTGCAAGCGCCAGTCTGATTAATAATACTTATGATTCTTAGGAAAAATGGATAAAGAATCTGTATTTTCCTTATCACTCTTGAATACATTCCACTGTAATTAAAATTCAGACAGCAAACAGGGCACTATCACCTCTACTTTCTGCTTACTTGCAGCATCACTTTTCCATTTCTTATCCAGGACAGAACTTGTTTCTTGCCCATGCTTTTGCAGAGTCAGCCACAGCAGCATTCCTGATGGCCTTCTCCAACTCAGCATAAGAAGCGCACGTGACATAGAAGGAACTTGGGTGCACAGGAATTAGGCATTTTGAAACTTCTCCCCAAGGAGAATTCATGGGGAAAGCCTACACAGGTGATGATCTCATGGACAGAGAGACCTCAGTGGGACTCCTAGGCAATCACATCAGGCAGGTCAAACCATCTGGAATGATAGGACCAGCCTGCTCTTACTGAGAGCTGAAGAGAGCCAGATCTCTCTCTATACGGAAATATAAAGCCCCAGCAAAAGGACTTTGTACTCAATAGGGAGGAGAATTTAGAGCATGTAACATACCTTCACTTTTATCACACTAACCCCCAAAAGACTGCCTTGCAATCCCAGTTATTCAATCCATTATTGTCATAGTACAGTAATATTGAGGTGACAATGTAAAGTGGCACCTGGAATTATATTAATGCATTGCAACACAGTTCTGACAGTCTGATGAGCTGGGTCCAAATATACACTTCAATTAATTGATGATTGTCACTTAAAATAGGAAGGAAGTACAATGTTAAGCCACATGGAATAAGAATGTTTCTAGTGGATTACAGCACGCACAAGAAGTTATCAAGAAGTTAACATATTTTTATTTGTATGATTCATAACCCCTTTCACATCCACAGGAACCTGCTTTTAGCTATTTAGTTCAGAAGAATAGGGAAATGAAGACCATTTGTGATCCAAGGCAGTAACAAAGAAAGAAGCATTCTACAGAATAGAAAAGTATATTAAAGAACAGAATGTGCTGGGGGCAAAAACTGTGTCGCTTTCACAAGGCCAAGAGACTTTCACAAGGCCTGTGCATGGTAAATGCATGGAGTGTTCACACATTTACACTAATGACAAGGTAAACACAAATGTATTTATTAGGAATGTGATTCTCATAAGAAATCACAGCCGAATGACAAATCATGAGTGTCTGAGAAGCACACAATGAAGCAGAATCCTTGAAAAGAAATTACTTCCCCCCCCCTTTTTCTCCCCTTGTCTCAATAAAGATTTTAACAACCTTGCATTAAAGTGAATGAATACTGCTCAGCTGTACCCAGAGTATTTCAAGTGTTTAGAAGAGTTGTCTGTATTTACCAAGTTTTTATAATGTTTCCTTAAAACTTTTGAGTTTTGTAACACTGTATTAGAAATGCAACACTTTAGTTGGGACCTTGAGATGCAGCCAGGGAATCCAGGGAAGAGATTCCCATTGGGCAGCAGGATACTGAGCTCTATCCTCAGGACACACAGCACAGATCTGCTCTGGAGCCTGGCACAGGTCACCTCATTTCATGGCGCCTGCCTTTCCTCTTCCTAGTTAGCTGTGATATTTTGGAGGAAAGAGATAAACTGAGAACAGGACTGTCTCCTACATCACTGTAGATCCAAAAAAATTGTACCTTCAGGCTCCACTTTCAGCTAGGACCTCTTGGTATTACTGAGGTGTAAATAATATCACATTGCAAAGCACCCTCTAATATTTAGAGGAAGATTGTGTGTAAAAACAGACACCAGCTGCTCCTTCTCTGCATGCTTAGGACAACTGGTGCCACTGGTGCCATAACTTTTGGGAGCCCCAGTTAGAATGAGCTATTTATTCTGGACTTTGATGAACGAGATATCAAATCAGCAAGAGAACCAAAACAGGAGAAGCTGTCCTGGCTACTTTTTATATTTCCTTAATCTCACAATCTAACAAGTATTTTTTGAAGCCTCAGCTACAGTTATATGAGAAATTGCATTACCATAAAAAAATGCTCAGCCCTCCTGATTGAGAAAGAGTACCTTGACAATACCAGCATTACAGGTTGAAGAAGCAGCAGACAAATATTCAATACTGGCATTAACTGTTTCAGGCCTGAATTCCCAAGAAAAAAACAATTTTGAGGCTGTGATTTTCTCTTCAATTTCTCATTTGTCTATTTCCCTTTCCTTGCCCAATAATTTTGACAGCACTGACTAATTTCTACCAAAATTGACAAGAGAGTAGACATTTGAAATATAACTGTCTTGTATACATTTTCTGAAAACTTGAATCTGGCTAGCACATAGCGAGCCAAATTATTTTCCCCTCACGGGAGCACAGCAACCAGGATGTAGCTGCTCTTCACATATGCAACTGCTGACAACCAACTGGCAGTAGAACGTGTGTAATCATCCATGGGCAGCCTCACATTAGCCTGGGCCCTGTTCTTCTGGGATAGCATCGACAGCTGCTGCATCACCAGCACATAGTGGAGGGCTGACATTATTCAAATTGGAGGAAAGCATGAAGGAAGAGATAAGACTGGAGGCAAAGGACAATTCATAGGAAAGCAGGATTGATTAGTCCCCCTGCTCACAGAAAAATTCACTTAAATCTCACTGATTTTCTGATAGGGACCACAGACACACTTAGGATAACATAGTAAAATCAGCACATGGCATTAATTTTGACTCCTCAGAAAAGCATCTTAAAAGCCTTGTCACCTTTTTTTCATAGCACTTTCTTTGCTTCCTAGGCCAATATGATGTAATCCATTATTTATAAGCTTTTGAGCTTTTTATACATTAATTTCATTGCTTTCCTGATTTAGCCTTTAAAACTAGAGTGCAAGAGATGCACATAACTGGACAAGGTGAAAATTAATGAGAAAGTGTGTGGTTTTCCACTGGCCCTAATGAACCCCAGAGAAAGCAGTTCTAAAAGTGCTTCAATGTAGCTGCCAGTGTATTCATACCTAAGTAAAGGAGAAAGATGCAAAAGGCAAGAACAGGCAGTTAAGTGCTTTATTAGGATTTTTTATGGATATGGTGCTTTAGCACACAGCCACATGGCAGAAAGATAATTTTTTTCTGGTTTTGTCCCTCTCCTCATGGTGTGGTAAAAGAAAGGGGAGAAAAATTTGAGGGGCATCCCAAACTATACTTACTCAGACAAGAGGACTCTGCTTAGTATAGCCTTTCCTCTGCCACATGTCTTTCAGACACATAATGAGCTCACACATCAAATGGTGCGGGCACAATCCATCATTCCATCTCCCACATCAGTCAGATCAGAGCTGCCCCTATCTCAGAGACATTTTGTTGGAACAGAACTTGGCATAGATGTTCTGTTAAAGTTTTCTGTCCCTCCTTCCCTGACACAAATCTGTGGTTCCAGCTCATTCTCTACTGCTCTACCCAATGCTATTTTTAATGTCTTGCTTTGATGGGAGATTCAAACTGGAAGTTAATGTAGGTGCACCATTGCAGAAATGACCTGTTACAGCGTTAAATTAGCCATTTTGCAAGACATGAAAACCATCTTTCTATCAGACCTCCACTCAAATTTCATTCCTAAACAGCTATTCCAAGATTTTAAACTGCTTTGAACTCAAAGACCTGAGACTAGACCAATTTTCCTCCTGCTGAAAGGGATGAAATTTTTCTGTACGAGCAGAATAATGAGGAACAGTGCATTGACATGAATGCTTTCTCAGTCTTCTCAGGCAGAAGACATGGATGAAGTATCAACTGTACAGACAATGATATTTATTGTTATGGTTACAGATGGCTACAACCTTTAATTTATACTTTTCTCATTTTCCAGTGTTCCTGACACACTCTGTCTAAACCAAGGAAAATTAGACTTGACATTTTAATGGTGAAAAGGTGAGAGTAGAAACACCAGTTGCAATTTCCATCTGAGAAAATTCAGTCTCTCTACAGCCATCTTAGATCCATTGCAGATCGCTTCACAAAAGCCCATGTGGCACCTCACTTCAAACAAAGACACCACAATGCAGTGAACACCTGTTGTCTTCAACACTTCATCTAGTTAAGCAGTAGTTTGTCTAAAAAAACATGAAAAGTCCCCAAAAATTGAAGTTCACTTCTAAATTGTCCCCATGTTTTCTTTTCCCTTCCTTAAATGATCCATAAATCTCTCTCAAGGAAAGAAGCAAAAGTGAAGAAGGTCAAAGTAAGCAATCACCTTCTAATCCCTCTATGTTTATTAGAAACAGGCTTGCAGTGTTGTACTTGTTCTCAGCCTGGGAGCCTGGGGACAATATTCTGCTACCCAGGCAACTTCTTCACATCACCAGCAAAGCCCTGTGAATAGTTTGTGCCAGCTAAGCTGAATGAGAAATCCTACATCTCACCAGCTATGTCTTTTATTTACTTAACAAGATACAAATACAGCATCTGTCTTACGGTTTTCATAGAGAAAGGAGTGAAGTTTACAATGAAAACTTGATCAGAGTTGTTAGCCAGGCTTTATCCTCCCATGCCTGAGCTGAAGATCACCATAAGACTGTGAAACACACTCCAAGGATGCATTTCCGTTACAAGAAGCTGGTGCTGAAGTGTGGCATACCTGAGACATTTGTGTGAAACTGCAGATAGAGACCAATATTCCATCTTTGTATCGGAGTAATTGGAATTATCTACTGAGTTTTTCATCAAATATGAACAAAAGAGAGAGTCAGCCAAGATGTAAAAACTCATGGTCTGTCTGCTTAAACCAATGAGATGAGAAGCTTTTATGGATAACTTTGCTCATTTCAGGGACAAATGTAGAGACTTTGCCCTTTAAAGGGAAAATGGGTATTCCATGTATAAATTTCACCTACTTCAAGTAACTGGCTGAGAATATCTGGAGTTTCAGGTATCTTTAAATACAGAGATACATATTATAATATGTATTAAGATATATTTAAAATATATCTTAATATAAATATATTAAAATATATATCTTAAATATATTAAAATATATTTAAGATAATATATTAAATACATAGATCATACATGTGCCAATGCACACATTGGTCATACATCAATACTGTCCAGTGTGTGACAAACTCCCAAGAATCGGAGATGAGGAACTGAATTCAGTCTGTGCAGAACCATTTTTAATATTATGTTTTGAAAAGACTGCAGACTGGCTATTCCCCTGCCCTTTCTACTGGAAGATTTAAGGAAGCTACACCCATTATTTCACTCTACTCAGTGCTTCATGTCCTGTGGTGAGTGTGAACTGTGCTTGAAAATCAAGATTGTAACAAAAAATTACTTCCCCAGTGAGCTGATAAGGGAAAGAGCAGCACCATGTCAACAAATTCTTGCTTTATATTTTAAATTTGGGTGTGTTTAAAGCAGTAATGGGAATTAATTCATTTTAGACATGTAAAAAAATTAAGGTTTCAATCAAATTTCTGTGTTACAATAATACAAGCAACTATATTACAAGGACATAGAAATTTTCTGGAGGCAATATTATCAGCTTATTCGTTTTGAATGTTCACCTAGCACTCCAAAGGAGGACAATTTAGAGAGAATCATGCTGTGGTAAATACTGAAAGTTTTCAATAAGAATTCTTTCAGAATAGAGTCTATCTGAGCCTGGGATATTTTATGGCCACTTTTCCAAGAGAGAATTTAAAGGAAAGCTGAGTCTCTGTTAAAAAGTCTGTGAGTGGGTGCTGTTAGTAACTCCAGTAGGTTGGGGATGATTGCACATGACTTACAGCTTTGTTTATTCACTGCATATTAGATGACATGGCATAAATCCAAAGGGAAACAATTAGTATTCATGTGCTGAGAAACAAAGCGGAGCTGGTTCTTTTACTTCTAAACTCTCAGAGGAGTGACCAAGGACTAGATTTAAGAGCTGAAAGTCATAGAAATGAGACTTAAGTTCACCAAACCAAAATCACATTCTTAAGCATCTCCCCTTCCCCTCAGCCATATCTAAGTTCTCTGAGCACCTTTGTTTTATCCAGAAGCTGTTTAGTGCAGAATTTAGTGCAGAGAGGTAACCAGGCTTCACCACCCCAGCACTGGGCAGCAAGATCTTGGTCCCTGGACCCCCTGACTTTCTCACCCAGTAAGTCTCTTAATGACTGTTTACATGAAAGGACCAGGCTTTAGAGGGAACCTTGCCTCCAGTTTGGCTTTGTGTTATGGTCTCAGAGTGGGAGATATTGATGGTCTGAATATTCCGGATAAGAAAAGGCTCTCTGTGCTACCATTTTGTGTACAAATGCTCCCACCATTTCACTGTTGCCTTCAGGATGGAGCTCTAGGAGGTATCTCAGGGAGATGGATCCCATATAGACACCAGAGCACCTCAGGCAGACATTCATTCTTCTCCCCATTATTTCCACATGCCTAGCTTGAAGCAGCTGTATATTTTAGCTGATCTCATAAAACAAGTGTAATGGCTGCACTGGATCACATCCTGAAGAGTTTTATTCTCTACATGAACTGTATATATTTCTGAACAGAAGATTTTGGATTTCATTGTGGAGCCAAGCACCAGGCATTTGAATGCCTAACACATTCACTGAACACATTTGCTTTAATGTGCTTTCACTAAACAGAAAAGAAAGATGTACATTTGAGATCTGCACATCATTTGAGGTCATCTATTAATTGTTCATTACTCAACTGATACCAAAAAGAAAACCAAAAAAAAAAAACAACTCACAAATGCAGCTATCATCAAATGCACAGAAATCCTACAAGAGCTCAAAGAGAAAGGTAACATATGGGTAAGGCTGGAAAAGCTAATTTTAACATGATTTAGTTCAGCAAAGAACACATCCTGATTCAAAATGTGGTTTTATTCTTATCTCACATTGGTTATACTTAGTTATTTTTCTGAAGATTGATTCTCACTTTTAGCAATTATTAAGGCATGCTGTTTTGCAAGTAAGTGAGGCGTTTATACTAAATTTGGTACCTTTTCTTTGGTAACCAGAAGAATGTATATTAGGTAACTTAATTGTTAGACTGTATTCTATTAGAAAAAGGCAGATAATGCTTTTTGTTTCTAAGGGGATTCCCTTCTATTCATGATTTGAGTTAAGCTAATTTGGATGGAAATATCAATTATATATAATAGGCAAAAACTTGATTACTTTAAGCAAATAAATATAATTACATGGAATATTATGATTAATAACAACACATTTATTGAATTATATTTTGAAGTTAAAACTATTTGAATAAGGACTTCTTTGTGGTCATATGTCCTTCAAGACATCTAGAAGCAGAGGAGGTTAACTCCTCCTCTTCAAGGTTTGTCATTAGGTTGTAAATTCTCTTCCACCCAGGTTTCAACACCCAATCAACTTGTCAAGTTCTAATGGTCCTTGTATTGAATTTAGCTTTTCATGCAGAAAAAAAGGATATAATTTATTCCTTCAGCAAATCCTACGCACCAAATCACAAGAGGTGATTTCGCCTATTACACTGACTGGACTTCTGTGACTGACAACAAATACAGATATTTTCCTTGGCATAATTTGCAAGGATTTCATAATAACTCTAATCTGCAATACACATTTTCATGGCAATATTCAGGACATAAGCAGTAAACACATTTTAGTAGAAAGCATTAATGACAGTGGGCCCAGCTGTAGCTCTTTTTTGAAGCCACTCTTGTTTTATTCTGTCTTTTCATACCAAGGCAGAAAAATAAACCAGCAAACTATACATTTTAGTTTCTTTGTTAACCTACTCATAACTTAGTCTGGAAATGGATCAGTTAATGCTCTTTCATTCTGCTTAAGGTATTTTCCTGATACATGAAGCAAAATAATTTTCTATCATTGTTTATAAGGCTGGTTTTGCTCAGGGCTCTTTATCTTGTCATATCAATTGGCCAAAGCTAATATGTGTGATGGAAAGTAGGACAGAGATCCCCAAAGAGGGACGAAAAAATGAAATTACAAATAAGCTGGAAAAGATGCAGGGTCATTTCCCTTTCAGCCTCAGTGAAATACCTTGCTTTGTGAGTCAGCATTGAAGATATAAATAGTTTGCAATGATATAAATAGTTTGCAATATAGTCAGATTATGAATGTCAGACATTTGCAGACTGTATTTTGTTACCTCGGTTTAGCAAGGCAGGAACAAACAGGACTGATTGATCTGAGATAGCACAGTTCAAAAGCATAAACCCAGGGGTGAATCCATGTTTTGGTTACCTAATCAATCAGCCAGAACACCAGGCCCTTGTGCAACACAGGCAGAATCACCTTTCAAAGGCTGAAAAACAGCAATCAGTCTTTGAGACTGATTTGAGACCATCAGCTGAGGAAATCCTCCTGTGTACAGACACACTCTCCCAAGCCACAGGAATAAACACTTTCTAGAGCCAGAGAAAGCAAACAAGAGCTTCATTGGTGTGCAGCCTTCCATTCAGTAGTATCCATGTCCAGTCCAGCTGGCAAGAGAACATCCCTGTTTTGATTTCTGACTAGATGAACAGGTCAGGAGGTTGGTGTAGTTCACAAAGTACACCTCAGCTTGTACATGGAGACCTGACTGCCCTGCAGTAAGACCTCAAGAACCTGACCCTGGTTCTGCTTGTTTTGCCTTTATGGCAATGGAAGTAATCTGATTTTTACCAGGTTTACTCCACTTTTCCACAAGTATAAATAAGATTAAGATGTGTTTGGAAGCATTTATGCTGGGTGCAAATATAGTTCCTTCCAGTGCAGGGGCAGCAGAACTTAAGCTCTCTCTGAGCTCATGTTTAAACATTTCACCCAAATACATATATCTTCATGTAACCGTGGTTTTGACCTTGTTTTAAAACAGCAGCCCTTTTTTGAGGAAATGTAGAAAGCTAATTAATTTATATTGCAACAAATTATCAGAGATGATTTTTTACTCCCCCCCACCCCCTATTTAAAACAAAGGTCGAGGGAGGAATAAGTAAAATTTTGCAGGTGGAAACAATACAGATACTCTCACTTCGTGATTCTCTCCCTGCCATTTTCAGATGAGAACATTTGCTTTCCAGGAGAGTTTTAAAGTCATCAGTTCTAATGAAAGTGATAGGTAAATTAAGCCTGATCATGGAAAGCATGCATTGCAGTGTATTCCAAGGGGAGGCTGGGTTAGGCAGAACTGTCCATGTTACTCCAGGCAGCTAGTCAAAGTCTGAACAACATACAGGGAGTGAGGTCCTGTATTGGAAGCAGAAGATGACAATAGCATGAAGTCCAGCCCTACAAATCAATATTCTTTTGCACCTAAATCTTGCCACGCACTTTCTATTCCTGAATTTCTTAATCTCTAAATAGGAATGATCAATACCTGTCCACTGGGATATCACAAAGCTCAGCTGTCTGGTGTTTGTAAAGCATTTTGACAGTTCCAGATGGAAGCTGCTCCATGGAGAGTTGCCTCTATCTCCTTGATGCTGCTACACTTTTTATTCCACCCTTTTATCAACTGGTATTTCATGCACTCTCCCTTGCAGACGAAGCAGTGAGCGAACAGAAATGACAAAGTGCGCTTCCAAACTTCCCTCCCACTCACCTCTCCTCCATCTGTTGGAGAGAGAGATTTTATTTGCTGCAGAACTGCTGTCTGGCTAAAAATGTGAGCACTTTTTACAGCACAATCCCACTCTCTCCTCCACACACACCCACTGCCCAAGTGCTTCATTTTGAAATATGACATTGCTTCTTAGCTAATCCCCTGTGTAAGAAGAGGCTTCTACAGCCCATTTGACTAAATGACTAAAAAGCTGCTGTAAAATCCCACATGGTGTTCACTGCTGATCACCTCCACCCTACCTATTAGGAACAGAAAGAAACAGAGGATATCTGACAATAAAGACTATTTTTCTTCCTCTTTTCCCTGCCACAGTCAAATTCAGTCATACATCTCACTATTTCCAAATTTTGAGGTTTAATCCTGAGTCTTATGGCCAGTTGGTATTTATCTTTGATATCTGGCTCCTGGAAGGAAGTGCTCACTTCAGATTTTCTGTTTCTTTTAAAGAAAGCAGTAAGTCAAGTACTCTTGGATGGGGAGGAAAACTAGGTTTGGCTGAAGACAGTCGAAAAAACTCAGGAAATAAAGGTATCAAATTTCATTAAACACACAATGTAATCCTATGGCTTTAAGCTGACTATTGTGCAACAATTCTAAATTGGTGGATCTGGCAGTATGAGGAGTGGGGGGAAGTTGGTGGTCATGGAATACAAAATTGTCCACCATGTGTAACTAAGAAGAATATCAAAACCTGTGTTCAGACAGTATTTTAGTCCAGATCTCAAGGTCTGGAATTGAGATGCTGCTGAAAGAGGAAACACAGAAAAAATCAGGCAAAAAAGAGAGACAACATCCCATTTATCACTGAGGTGAAACCTCTCAAATTCAAACACCTCCCAATTTAATTCTTACTGTGGATATTGCAGCTTTCATAAAGAGAAAAGTTTGTATGGCTTGGGACTTTTTCAGTTTGAATGCTCAAAGGAACTATTTTTCCCCTTGATTACCTATAATGGTCTATCTATCAATCAAACTAGGTGGATAGATAATTTTATTCCACATTTCAGGTAAATTTTTTAGTAATCTTTGCAGAATGAGTTAAAAAATGGGGATGGCTGCAATACCCAGGTGTTAGAAAGGTTGTTGGTGGAATTGCCTTGTTAAGATTGAGGGCTTGATCATTTCAATGATCTCAGACTTAGGGGAGAAGGATGTATTACTATAGTAGACAAAAAGAATGCAGAATTTACGGGCCACAAGGATGTTTGGAAAAACTCCCAAGATAAGGAAGAAACTAACAAGCCAACTCAAGCAACTGTGCTGAAATCAGCTCCAAGTGGGTAAAAGGTAGTTCTGGCAGGGGGATTTCGTGACTACTGACTCAAGAAACCCACTATCTGAAGAGAAAAATTGAGCATGTGGACCAATCAGCATAAGAAGTGAGGGACTCAACCAACAGAAGACAGAATACTAATTAATAAGAGAACTGTGTAACTTGAAGCAAGTGAATATTAATGTCTTTGTTTGTTAAAATGTATAAATAGTGAAAGTTTTTGATAGCCATCATGATGGCTTTGTGGATTGGCCACCCAGCATCCCTTTCTGTGCAGAACTCTAAATAAATACCTTGACTCTATGTTTGGAATGCCCTCATGCACACCAGGTTGAAGAACCATATTTTGGGACAATGCTTTGAAAATAAGCATCAGACAAGACATGGCATTTTCTCTTCGTTCTCACCCCAATTTAGTTAGAAGGAATAATGGTGATGCCTTGGGGGCCTACCTAAAAACAGAGGCTAGACAAAATTAAGAGGATAAAAGCAGGTATTTATTGAAGGGCCTTCAATAAGGTAGACTATGGACAGACAGAGCCCTAGGGCTACATTCAAAATGGACGACGGGTGATGGGTTTTTCACACTTTTTTAAGTTTGGCCTATTTGCATATTGGCATTAATCTTCCAATTACAATTTCAGGTAATGATGTGATTACCCCAAGTTTGTTCCCCTTTTTAAGAGGCTTTGTTTACATATTTCAGGGCCTGGGACAACAAGGTGTCCTTGAGTCTCTGGCCTAGAGAAGATTTGTTATGTCTAACCAGAATGGGAGAACAGTAGCTAACAGGCTATATGGAGTTTTAGAGTTACACACTAAAGCAGTACAGGATCTGAAAAATATAAAAGCCAAAATCCTAAGGCATCATGGGGATGGAGGTCCATACTACAACTTCGAACCTGGACAGATTGTGTCCTTTTTCCATAAGGACACAACTTTCTCAGTTTGTGCTCTAGCAGTTTCAATCAAAAGGCTTCAGTCAGACAAGCAGATACATCACTGTTTCCAATTAGAGGCCAAGGCTAAATTACTAGGTGATTACAGCTCCTATTAAAAACTCATTACTCCTAGAAGGAAATGTTTTTCAGTTGGGGAACAGTGAGTAGTCCCAGGTGGTGATCCCAGCCTTGGACAAGATTCAGTCAATCCTGACAGCTTCTCAAGAGAGTTACAGCTCCTGCCAGACAAAGGGGATTGTCCAACCTAGGTCCTCAAAAGCAGGAAGTTCAGCATGTTTATCTTGTCTATTCACAAGCCACAAGAACTTCAAAAAGATCCTCCAGCAAAAAAACAGGTGGAGTTAGCAATTTATGAACTAGACAACACAAAGTGGGCAAGGTGAGGTCATAAAGGACTTATGTCCTTAGGTTGGTGGTGGAAATAGGCAAAAATCCCCTCCCCATATCGGTATTCACTGTTCAGTGAAAAACAGTAACCTAATTTTAATTCACAATGCAAAACATATTCCACACAACAACCAAAGCCTTTTCTTCGCCCCTGCAACCAGACTGCTGCATGAAGCTATAAATACCCCAGCTCACAGGTACAGTTCACTGTACTACAAGTTTATTCCTTTCTTAAACATCAGACTCCTCCAGCAAAAGTAAAGAATGGAGACAAACTGTGAACGTAACATCAGGAAATTCCCTCCTATTAGCTGGTGTTGAATCTTGTCTGAGTAACATTGGCTCAAACAGCAGAGACTTTCAAAGTGACAGGGTCAAAAAAAAGTGATAGTTACCCAGGCATGTTATTTACAGAGACAAGCAGAGCAACTTGGATACTGTTTTTTGGCACTTATTTATTTCAGCTTGATCTTTCTGTTCTTTATGCAGGTCTCTAACCAAGAGTTCCTTGTTAACTGCTCGAAGTGCATCTTTCAGGGAAACTTGACCATGTTTTATCTAGTAACTGTGGAAAATATGGTTCTGCATGACTTGTTAAAACTAAGTATTTAAGTGCTTTATATCCGCCCAATAATCATGATTCAAATAAATTCAACAGCACTGCTTACTTACTCCAGTGAAAGATTATCATACAAGATTGCAAAGCACCAGTTGCCCTAAGATCTCTCAATTCTAAAACTGATGGAGTTATGTGAGGAATATTAGTATCTGCATTTAAGGGACACAAGGGCAGGAGTAACCTCATCAGTATGGGGATGGCCTGTGGGGCAGCATTCCTTACCTTGAAGGTAATGTCACTTTGAACATGACCCTACACAGCAGCAGAATGACTGGGAGAAAGGAAAGGGCTCCAAAATGGGTGGGATTAGCAGTTGCCCAGTATCAAACCCAAGATACTGGTGTGCATCACACTTGGTTTGACCCTGTACCTCTATCATATGCCCAGAACTGCCATATTTTGACAAATTCGGTAGCTCAACATGTTAGGTATCCACCAAGTCCAGCCAGGATCCAGAAAAAGGCAGCTCTTTCTCATCATCTACTTTAGATCAATAAAGCACTCCCCAAGATTCTTGCATACCCATTGGCATCTTCATAAAACAGTCACTGTTGACTAGCTCCTGAATCAGAGCGTTCTCCCAGGGAACAGGAGATCCAGGTTTTACTCCACATCCACCTATCACTTAGCAGTGGTGAGGCTGGTCGGGGGGCTGCTGGCAATCCCACCTCCCCTACTGAAACTGTTTCACTGCACAATGAATTCAGCAGTCATTTATCAAAGAAAGGGAACTCAACCCCACCCTGGAAACCAGGCACCACCAGCACTGGAGACGCAGGTCCCCTTCCAAGATCTGGAGGATCTTTTTCATGTGTAGGACTACTGTGTTAACACCTGCAACTTGAATGCATGCATTCCCTTCCCAAATGGGTCCCACTTCCACCCTCTCTCTGGCCCCAAAATATCCTGAATTAGGCACCTTCAGCAGCAGCTGCAGTGAATGTTTTCTAGGCAAATTGGCATCCGATGGCTTAGAGCATCCTCCTGGGAGGGCTGAGTTTGAAACCTGGCTGTCTCAGCAGCCTGGAGAAGTATTCCAGCCACTTAGCTGTTACATAAGTATTCATCATCACGTATTCCTCCAAGCAAACTTTTTCTGTCTGTCTCCTGGTGAAAGTGAAGAACTCTGATACATTCTTTTGACAGGGGGATGCCTGAAGGTTTCCACACTTCAGACACTCCTTCACCCAGACTTCCCCAGTCAAAGCTCCAGTGATACTGAGGGTCGGTAACTCACCTGTATTCAGCAGTTTCCTTTCTGCACGTCTTCTGGCATCTGAAACGCCATTTCAGATCACCAGCACCTTTCAGCTCAGTGCTCTTTTGCTCCATAAACCATAATGTGGTACCCAACTTTCTCCATAGAAATTAGGCACCTGCATTACTCTGCTTCAGCATCCTGTCAAGCTACTCTGTGTTCAAAGGCTCTTCTAGTTTTGGGGACCCTGTCCAAAACTACCATTAATGTAGTACAAGACCAGCTAATTCTACAATGAATAGTATAGAGTGGTATATAGCACTATACTCATGTAATGTAGCTTCAGTAATGATCTACTCACCCCTCCCTGAAAGAGAATTGCAAGGATTTACTTCTACAAGACCTTATGAAAACCCTGGTATCGCTATTTGCCTGCAGAATGTTGAAGAGGCAACCTAATTCTGTCAATTATTTGCTAAAGTTTCAGTGCTGGTTTACACAGGACAGTTTAGAAACCAGTTGATCAGAAGACCAATGAAAGTAACTTCTAAATGTCTAGAGTAGCAACATTACTTAAATCACTAGCAACTACACCTTTAAACCATGAAGCTTTGTGTGTGGCCTAAGCAGAAGATGGGATGTGGGGAGGTTAAGAATCTCCTACCAATTTCTTTCCAAAGAAATTTGAACTATTTCCATAGATCAAGCAGCACAGAATGACCGTAACAGGCTTCAAAGACACTGCAACCCATCCTCTTGCAACAAGGCAGGATGAACACAGCAAAGGTAAGAATATGAATAGACATTACCTGTGCACATGCATGTTCAGATGACAGGCTGAAAACAGTTACAGAAGTCCATGTCAGAAAACTGAAATAAATGCTCTGATTCACAGAATACTTATTTGTAATGGTTATTAATCTGACAATTCAACTGCTTTGGTATCTGACTCTTTAAGTATTTCACACTGATGTTGAGTATATGTAGAGTCAGAAATCTTGGTGTATGAATGTAGTCATGAAAATTACAAACTAAAGTACATAAACTCTTCCACTCCCCACCACACCAGCTCTTACAGAGAGGGAAGATACTCAAAATTTCTGCCATCTACCAGAAGAAGATAAAGAGTAGGGGTGTTGCCTGGTACTTTGCTAATATATTTCTGAGTTACAAGCTAATGCAGACATGCCATAAATCTAACACCAAGGTGTCTCTGGGTCTTGCTGTGTAAGTGTAGATGTGAAGGTTTTAATGAGAAGTGAGTTATAGAACAGTTTGGATTGGAAGGGACCTCAGACTGTGTGGTTCCAACCCTCCTGCCATGGACAGGGACACCTTCCACTAAACCAGGCTGCTCAGAGCCCCATCCAACCTGGCCCTGAACACTGCCAGAGATGGGGCATTTACAGCTTCTCTGGGGAACATGTTCCAGTGCCTTACCACCCTCATAGAAGAATTTCTTCCTAATCTCTAATTTAAACCTATCCTCTGTCAGTTAAAAGCATTTCCCCCTTGTCCTATCACAGGTACTTGTAAAAAGTCCCTCTCTGGCTCTCTTTTAGGACACCTTTAGGTAGTAGAAAATACTCTAAGGTGTCCCCAGAGCCTTTTCTGCTCCATGCTGAACAACCTCAACTCTCTCACGCTTGTTTTCACACGGGAGATGTTCCAGCCCTCCTACCATCTTCATGTCACTCCTCTGTACTCATTCTAGCAGGTCTACATCCTTCCTGTGTTGATCAGCAATAACCATTTCAGTGAATACAGATACAGTAGTGTGTCCCTGTCTATCATTATTTTAGTTGCCACTTTGTTGTTGCTGGTTATATTTTTTTTAGCTCTTTTTTTCTGTATTTAACTTTCTAAATACTCCAACAAAAAAGGTTGAAGCTCGGTAGCAACAGCTGTGGTCCCTTTCATGGTAATGAAGGGTGCTTCCTACTGGTTTTCAGCAAATACTGTCACAGGGATTGCTTGCAGGAAAAGCTTTTAATTTATTTACAGAGATAAGACAATTTCTCCCCTCCTATATTTTCAGTAAGTACAGAAGTAAAAGGCTTCCCTTTAGGAATGACAGCAAATGCTTAAAAAATGGCAAGTGTTTAAATGATTTGCTGAGTCAGAGTTTGTAACAGCTGACTGTTAGAAAAGTGTTTTGGATAAAACTGTGGGCATGTATTGGTTTGCCAGTATAATGAAAAAACGTTTTTAAGAGAAATAAAAGAAAAAGGTGAAAAGTACACATCATTTACCACACGGCCCTTTGTATTAATATAAGATTCAAGCAAGCAAGAGATTTTTTTTCTTGGAGAGTCTGAAATTTGGAGACTTGTCTTCTTTAGGACCACACACCCCATCTTCCAACTGCAGGAAATAGTTTGTTCTTCTTTTTCATTTAGGTGTCATTTTTGTATCACCAGGGAGAGAGATTTTAAGTCACCAGTTTCTGAGCTTTTGAAGCCTTTTCAAAATTCTTTTCAACATGGCTTAGACAGGCAGAAGTGGGTGGATTAGCTCAACAGCCTGCATCCACTGCTTAGTTCCAAGGTTTCAGTGCAATATGCATCTCACACATACCAAGGCACCTGTCGTGGGTCTTAAGCCCTTTGAGTCATAGGCATTAGCTGATGCCAGAACACTGGGGCTTCCACCAGAGGTGGGAAAGATTTAAAAAAAAAAAAAAGGAAAAAAATAGAGCAAAAAATCCCCACAACCTAAGGGTATATCTGGACGAACTCATTTTGCTAATGTAACATGTAAATAGGATTAATGCACTGAGATCACTATTATCTGAAGAGACTGCCAGGGAAAGGGAAGGTTCATGTTTATTTACGCAGATCAGCACAGGGGAAAAAACCCTTAAAGCAGTGATATTGGTCTGGAGATCCAGCTAGATTTCCCATCTCTGCTTGAACATTACTGAAATCTTGACCTAATATATCTCTGAAACTGTAACCTCTGAAATTTGAATTGCCATTATTTTTGTCTAGCAGTCAGTATTTCATATGTTATTGAAATAAGTTCCATCTGGGAGTGCTGATTCAAAGTCAGAGAAAAACCAGGGGGTTGCATGGAACCACATCAAGGATCACAGGTACCCAAGGAAAGGTACCCAAGATTAAGTTCTTGGCAACTTCTGTTCTTATTTCTTTTTCTTTGTTCCCCCTTTGCTTGGTATTTCACAATAGTGTTTAAGTTGGGATTTTTTTCCATAAAGAGAAAGAAAAAGTATAATCATTAGGTCTTTAAAATGTGGCCAGCCAGGATTCTGAAATTGTAATTGTCCTTAAAAGGTTTAGGTAGTGTTTACTGCCACAAACATAAACAGTGAAGCTGATAAACCAAACAGGAAAAGTTTCTGCAAAATACCCATCATAACAGAAAACAAAGCCAAATTAGTTACATTAATGATACAGCTTTCTTAATTCTTGACTTCTGTACAGTGCAAGTGACTTGCATTACATTTCATCAATGTATGTTTCTAAACTATCTTCTAAATGCTTGCTTAAGCAATAAGACTTCTTTAAGAAGAAATACCTGGAAAGAATCTTTTACAATGCAATAGAAAATTATTACTGCTACCCACGTAGCTCCATTCTACAGCAGCATTTCATTTTTACCCATGAAAATGTCCCATTTCCACAACACTGAGCATAATAATAAGTGATTATGTTTTTGACAAAAGGTAATTATTGAAGCAATTTGTTATGTATACAAAGAGGAACCCTTTTAAAGGCAAAATATTTCAACAACGAAATAATACTCTAATTATGTTTAACACACAAATGTTTTAAATAAAAGGGTTACTAAAGGGGACTACGTGTTGTGGTTTAACCCCAGCCAGCAACTAATTACCACACAGCTGCTCACTCACCCTCCAACCTTCCCTGTGGGATGGGGAGGAGAATCAGAGGAAAGGGTAAAACCTGTGGGTTGAGATAAGAACAGTTTAATAATTGAAATTAAGTAACATACAGTACTAATGACAATAATAATAATTTTAGTGAAAAGGGAGATAAAAAAGAGAGGGTGGAATAAAACCCAAGAAAAACAGTGATGCACAATACAATCGCTCACTCCCCCGACCGATGCTCAGCCCCTCCCTGGTAGTGATCAGCCCCTCCCATCCACCTCCTCCCAGTTCATGTGCTGAGAAGATGTTTTTATGCTGTGGAATGTGTCCCTTTGTCCAGTTGGGGCCAGCTGTCCTGGCCATGCTCCCTCTCAGCTTCTTGTGCACCTGCTCTCTAGCAGAGCACGGGAAACTGAGAAGTCCTTGACCTACGGTAAGCACTGCTCAGCAACAACCAAAACATCTGTGTGTTGTCAACATTATTCTCATCCTAAATTCAAATACACAGCACTATACCAGCTACTAGGAAGAAAATAACTCTATCCCAGCCAAAACCAGCACACTACAGTATGCTGGAGATCCACTGAGATCCCATCAGAACAAACTGATACTCTGGACCCAATTTACAAATCCCACTCATGCAGTCACATACGGCTTTTGGAAAGCATTCAAAAAATAAGACAAGATCAAGTGATTTTAAAAATTTTATAGGTTTTATAAAAACATCATACATTACAAAAATGTATCAATTAAACCTTACAATTACAAAGCACTAAAAATGTGTAACATTCTTTGAAATTAAGATTATCCATTTTTTCAACAGGTACAGGTAGAAGTTTATATCAAAACTTTATCAAATAAAACAACCCCTAACATTCATACCTATCTAATCAGAAGAATATACAGTGTCAGAAATACGAATGTGTTTAGAGATTTCTTGTCTATAAAAATAGAAAAGAGGGATACTGTAAGTATCTCACCTGAAGACTCAAAAAGTTCTAAACATACCAGGACTCTCAAAATCAGAGAAACTATCAATCTATTTTTCTGAGGATTCCAGCTCAGAGGAACGATGATGCAAGTTTACAAGGAAGAAGAAAAAAAGACTGAGTGGAAAAATAACCCTGAGATAAGTCAGAATATTAATATTTTTTTCTACTTGCTTGTTTCTTTGGCTTTTGTTACTTTTAAGCTACCACACAGGTTTGAAAGGAAATTGGTCCAGTCATAGGTTTTAACAATTACATTATCATAACATAGGTAATTATTCTGACACAATACAAGCAATAAAAAAACCCCAAAACAAAACACAGCATAAGCTGCTCTTTTTCTTCAGATTCTTCCCATTTCTGATCCCATCCCTCTATTTTTTAAAAAAATTTTTCATTCTAAACTTAGATTGTTAAGAGGATAAAATAGCCATCTGGAGTAATTTTTCAAATTATAGTTTCCCATGTCTTCCTTTCTTCCTTGAGATTTTTTTATGGACAAGTTCTTCAAAAGCCATAATTTCATCTTCCACTTCATTTTCCAAGTCTTTATCATGCACCAAGCCTATATTAAAAACAATAAATTAATGCAGAATGGAAAACCCCAACACTTTTTGCTCTTAACAGCATGACAAGCTATGCCATTGCTATTTTATATGTCAGCAATATACCTTCATATGCGCATAATCATGTTTAAGAAGTATTTAGCTTAATATGACAATGTGCTTAAGAGCTCTGCAAGGAAGCAGCAACTGCTATGCCACTTGCTGCACTACTAATTAATTTTCACACTGATAATCTGTTTCTATTGTTATTTCCTTTGACTTTTCTAAGAAGTTTGTCTCATCTCTCTCTCAAGATTCCGTTTCAGCAGACACTACATTTGCTTGCTGATTTTCAAGACAGACTCTAAGGTTGCTTTTGGGACTACAAGAGCACCCCCAGTCTTATTACCCATATCTGCTGGAATAGGAAGATGCAATACAAGGCTTTAATTACAACCAATTTTTCTAAAATTGAGCTACTTTAATGCTTTACATATGGTCCGTTTTTTAAGTCTGATCACTTCACTGCTGCCTGTTTCTGCAATTGTTGTAATCCCACCGCCTAAACATATGTTTAAACCTGAACATTCAGGGAGGCACAAGGAAGTCTTAAACATGCCCTCAGAGATCTGTGATGCAACAGACTGCATCAATGTATGCTACTTTTTGTATGAAACCAAGAGAAATGCAAGTGAAAATAAAAGAAACAAACACAAGCTGGGATCCGCCGAGGGCCAGCGAGAAGGCTTGCTCCACTCTGGTCACCCTGCAACCAGCTGCCCTGTTTTGAAGAGCCACTGAGGAAAGCCTGGTTATCTCATGTTTCCCAGAGGGGCCCTGTGGGGCTGCCTCTCAAAGGTCAGTGAATATCTGCAATGCTGCTGACAGGGAGACTGAAGTGATGCTTAGATACCACTACTGTTCAGTAGTGGGCACAGAAAGCTGTGCAGTTTTAAAACATACCTTCTTCTGTTATCCTGTGAGAGTCCATTTGCTTCAGCCACTTACGAGCGTCATCAATGGTGCCAACCAATTTGTTGGCATGTGTGGTTATTACTTCTTCAGCTGAAATGGAGCACAGTTAACATTCTGTGAGAACACTTAGCTGAGAAATGGACAGCAGCTACAGGTCAAGCACAAAATGACGTTACACAGAGCCATGTTGGATGATGATGCTGCAAACCCCGAAGTCATGGTCGCCAGTGATCTCATACGGGGCATATTTCACTAATGTGGATGAAGATTATGCATGTATGACTCCCCATTCCAATCAGCATTACTAGCACTGTCAGAAGAGAAGTTCTACATCCTTGTGCTGCCCTTTTTGAGTTACATCTGAATCCTGAAAACATTCTATTTTTTTTTTGGGTATTAAAATTCTGACTTTCGTTATCTCTCTGAAATTATACAAATCAAAGTAAAACTGAGATGTTTCAGCTTTTGCTGAAATGCACCATTAAGAACCTGAAAAATGCCTGTTATAAAGAGAGGAAAAAGTAATCTCAGAGACTTATATAATTTCTGTATATATATTTTCACTGAGTGGAAGAACAAGGTAACATTCATCGAGCAATTGTCATAAGGAAATCCACTATTACCTAATTAAGCCTACTACGTCTATCTTATTCATCACTATCATGGTTCACTGAGCAGAAAGCCAAGTAAACAATAAGCAAAACTTCATGGACTTCATCCATATGTAAAACTTTCCACTAGGACTAAAGATAAAGCTTACACGTGACGAGCACAACCTAACATTTAGTTACAAATTTAACGTATTTCACTGATCAGAGCTGATGAACATATCAAATACTACAGGTTTTCACTACTGTCAGACATCACAGGCAAAATGACAACTTGACAGGACTGGTGGATTTCTACAACTGAAGCCAGTAACAATGTTATGACTTAAGTTGTCACTTTCCCGAAGTAAGTACACCAAACAATTTTGCTTCTAGGCCACTCATTCAGTAATTCAATTTTGCTTGCAAAAATCAGCACAGAATAATGCTTTAAGCATATAAGGGGGGGAGAATCTAATATCAAAATATGTATCTCAAGCACCGTAATTTACTGAACTTTTTAATACTAGGGTGGCCTTTGAGTACCTGACACACCACAGATTTGTAGTCAAGTATCCATGTCTGTTTAGCCCTAGCAAAATTACAAGTTCAAGGGCAGAATAGTCAGAGATACCCTTAGTCAAAGACTCCAAGTACTCCCACCATGCTACCCCTGCATATCCAAATTACTGTGCCTGGAAGAAGTAAATAGGAAAAAGTAGAAACAGTAGAAAAATTAGTAAAGATGACCTGTCAGTAAAACTGTAAAGTTGATGTAAAACTACGTAAGTTCAGAGAACACAGTACACCTGACCATGCGGTTAAAATTCACTTTACTACCTATAAAAAATCACTACTATTCACTTTACCTGTACTATGTAATTTATTAAGTTGTAAGAGTTTAGAATACATTTTCAGTATTTCCAGCTCTCTCAGTTCTTTTCCTCAGCTACCTGAAATACCTTTCTCTTGACCACATTAAGATTTTCAAACAGAAAATTGTCAGGTCTAGAGGTCTGGCCAAAAAATTACATATTAAATTGTTTAAAGAAAACTGTAAAGGTCCTACCTTTAGCCCAGGCTTTTTTCTCATATATTTCCTCTACTGCATCTGAAATTTTTTTAATATTCTCTTTGATTTTCCTCTGGCATAAGTTGGAACCTTCTTTATATGCCAAACGGTCTCGGGTGTAACCCCTTTCTCTAATGGCCTCTGCTACTTCCAGTCCATCATGTATTATTGGATCTATCCTTGTTCTGAAAAACTCGGCATAGTGTCTGTAGGCAGCATGGTTATTTGTGTGTTCTTCTGTGTTTCTGTGCTCCATGTAGGCCTCATTGGCCACAGAAATTGCATTTCCTTCTGCATGCAACTTTTCTTCCCCACTGTTCTCTGTTGGTGTCAGAGGTTCAGAAGTGTCTGCCTCCATGCTTTCTGACCGGCTGAAATAGTTCTCAGAGCTCTGGATGAATCTGACTCCACAGAGGTCACACTGGGTTTGGTCAATATCTGCTCTTTTGAATATCTCTGATAAAAATTCCTCTTCTTTCATTGCAACAGGATGAACTCTGGAGCGGGCCTTCCTTTTCCACTTCATGTATAGAGAAATGAAATGGAACATACGATACAGCTGGCGTTGAGCAGATGCTTTCTGCTCTTGCTTCTGTTGCTTGCTGAGTGCAATGACTTCCAGGGGATCCTTTTGGTCCTCTAAGCAATGAACCTCTTCAAATTCCTCTTCCAGCTCATCAGCATATTCTGTTTCATCCAAAGAGGTTATAAATCTGTCAAGGTTTACGCGTTCATACTGGATGCCCCGTATGGGTGAATGCCCCTGAGTGTAGGCAGTGTCCCACTTCCAGCGGCAGTCAACCAAGTGCTCTTCATCTCGCTCTGTCAGCAGCTCTTGCAGGCCTGCAGCAACTTCTCTTACATGTGTAGCATCACTCACTCGTTCCACGACCCTCAGCAATCTTCCAGGTACTTTAGAGGGAGAGGCTTTTCTCATGGATTCCAGCATCGCCTTGATTTCAGGAAAGAGGTGGCGTAAGAGGGATCTATCTTTAGAACTCTGCACCTGGTCAGCATTCAGTAACATCACTAAGCACAGCACTACTGTCCGCTCAGCCTCCCCTGAAGTTATGCAGTCGGGATCCCTGAATGCATCCAGGAGGACATTGAACCTTCCATGAACACCACACAAGACTTCTGATAGGTAACAGAGATGAGATCTGAAATGGTAGACAGCTGCATTTGTGTCCTTTGGTCTGTACTCCTGTATAATAGAAAATGTGTCTTTAAGTTCTTTGTAATGGTCCTTGCGTCTGAACAAAAAGTCCCAGTAATAAAGGAGAGCAATGTAACTCTTTGGAAGGCTGAGAATAGTGTTCTTGGAGAGTCGCATCAGGACAGCACAGCAGAGAATATACTGGAATTCCAACAACATCACCGTATTTCCTATGCTTGGAATCAGGTATCTTGTGCATTTCTTGATCAGGACATTCATGAAACGGAAAAAAAATCTTTTGCAGTTTTCTGGGTTCTTGTGAACATAGAATTGCTCAAGTGAATTTTCAAGAAGTCGGATGAAGCACAAGTGTGTTCTTCCTGCGTTTTCAGCATTTTTGTCAGGTAGCAACATACCATGTCTGCCTTCTATTCCTTTGGTCTTTTCTCCCTGGCCTTTATTCTTTGGGGAACTTTTTGCCTGTGCCAAAGCAAACTTTAGCTCTTTGTTATAATCATCCTCTTCTTTAAAAAGAAGCTTCTCAAATTCTCCAGGATATCCTGAAGATAAGATAAGAACTTTCATGGCACTTAGCCACAAGTCAGTTGATTCTCTTCTGGCTGCAGTGTCTTCATTAGCAAACTTAAATGTGATGTACTTCTTCAACATCTCTCTACAAGGTTTGGAAATAATACTACTGAATTGCAGTATTTCTTTGCATGCCTTTGGGTTCTCAGACAGTATTCTCAAATGAAAATGATTAGGAAAAAACATTCCTAGGAGGGATTTACATGATGCATATTTGTCAGAAGTCAAAATGTCCTTGAAGTTTTTGCACTGATTCAGTAGCTCTTTAGGGAAAGTGCATGTGGCTTCCAACAACAGTCCATTTATTGCCACCAGATGCATTTTACACTGAAATACTGTCTTTGCTTCATGGCGCAACAAGGGCCTGTGGTAACCCTCACAGGTTTCATCTTCACAGTTCAATCCGGCAATGAACTTCATACAAATATCAGGGTACTTCTTGCTCAGTAACTCACGTGTGATAAAGCACAACCTGCTTAACAAGTGCTGCTTCAAAGCTGATTTTACTTTCTCTGTGCTTACTGAGAAATCACCTTTTGCCTTCCTCTCTTTTAGACTTAGCTTGTCTAACAAAAACTTGAGAATGGGTTCAGCTTCATTCTGAGACACCTGGCAACTGTCACCTGTTGGGACAATCCCAAAATAGGCAAAGCATAACTTCACCATATCTTTCTCTGCATTGGTGGCTGCTTTATTCAGACCGCTAACAAGACTCAGAAGAGCCATTAAGCCATGTGTTGCCATGAAGAGGATGTTCTGACTAGGAGTGCTGCAGCGACATAATGCAAAGAGAGCTTCAACTGCACCAGCAGAATGATTCAGAGATAGGAACTGACAGTACGCGTTGCTCAGCTTCATGAAGTCTCCTTTCAGAGCTCCCTGCAAAAACACAGCCTCAGCAATGCCAGACTTCTGCCTCGTTTGTTCACAGAGTTCGAGGGCTTCTCTTAGGATGCTCTCCACGTTCCCCAGGTGTAATTCTGAACCACGACTCAGCCTGGCACGCGCCTCAGCAAGCAAACACGATGCGCGAAACTCTTTTATAGCCGTGAGGTTGGCTGCTTCCAGAACAAACCCGTGTTGTTTCATCAACTTTGCAGCCTCCTCCTGGCGATTCTTCCTTTTCAGTAAGTCTGCTGTTTGGTGCAAGCATCCACGAGACTTCAGAAACTCAAGCTGATCCTCTATATCAAGTTTTGAGAGGACTTGCATCATTTCCTCAGTCCTGTTCATACTCAGGTACTTTGCAGCTGCTTCCAAATACAACTGATTTGCTGTACAGGAGAGTTTGGAAACCATTTGTCCTTTTGCATTCAACATATCTTCATATCTGAAATAGCAGATACATCAATTTACCACCACAGATGAAAAATCTAGACAAAAAAAAAAGCACTGCAATAAAGAAAAGAACCATTAAACAAACAGTTGTTCCTAGAAGCCCTTCCTTCAAAAAGGCCAACTGTTTCATGTGATATGCCAGCCAGGTAAAAGAGGATCACATCATCTTAAAAGATCTGCAGAAGGAAATTAATTACAACATGAGGCTGTCAGAATCAAGATTATTAAAACTTCTGGCACAAACAAGATCACAAGGTTTACAGCATTAGTGAAGCATTCTCCACACTGTCAAATCAATGTAAAAATTATTTTAACACATTTTATCAGTGTTAATCTTCCATTTATAAATAAATATGAGTTTCAGTGAATTCTCCATGGGTCAATATATACAATAGTCTCTAAAATTTACATAAACTTGTCAGTTTAGAGAGAATTCTTTCAAGTCTGTTGTACGTATCTGCATATACTTTGTAGCTTATTGAGTGTCTGAGCAAAACGCCTGGTTGCATCTTTTGTAACATGCACTTTAGAATATTCAGTAATTCATTGTTAATGGCTGATGTAAAATTATTAAGGTATCCCCCAAGCCAGTTTTGTGAAATAGTCTCTCCTGCAAGCTGAGAACAAGTAATTTTTTCCTGTTGGGTGAGTAAATTATCGTTAGCTTTTCGTTATCATCTTCTCATGATAAACTTCAGAGTGCACATTTTTTGTGTCTATGCTGATAAATTTGCATGAATGGTTTGGGGGGCTGATTTAAAAACTTGTTAGTTGGTAAAGTGCCTTTAATGCTTGAACTTTTTGGTCATCAAACAATCTTTACATATTAAAGAAGCCTTAATCCTTCAACAAAGCAGCTACCATTACTAAAGGTACATCACAAAGGATTTATGTAAAACAAAGTCAGCAGACAAAACCCTTCTGAAAATTTCCCAGTGAACCAGCTGCATTATATGGAATTTGGAAATGGAAAAGATAATTATATTCCAATACCATCTTGCAAGACATACCTTTCAACGGCCTTTGCTGCTTCTTCATAGAGCTCTTCCTGACAATACATTTTAATGGCCAGATCAAACTCCTCAATTAGTTCATAACATTCAGATGCTTCTTTGTAGCACTGGCTTTTCTGATAGTAAACTGCAGCATCTTTCATCTGCAATGCAGAAGTCAGTAATGAAACTGAAGTGCTGTAAACAGTCAAAAGTACATGAACAGAATAAATCTTGTCATTCCATCATGTGTCTCATAAAGAAGTACACTTTAATAAAATGTAACTAAACTATCTGAATGTAATCAAATACTTGTTAAACTAACCATCACTAGAACTTCAAAATATTTTTAAAAAACCTCAAAATATTTGTGTCTGAAAAACTAGAGTGTAAAATGAAAGGTATTATACAGGATTTTCAAAATAATTCTATCTACCCAGCTCTGCCTGTTGTTAGAAAATACCACACATGCTTCTGTTGCTTTACAAATTTGTCAGAATGGATAGTACTAAATTAAAACAGTTATGGATGCAGAATGAGAACCCTAGCCTTGTACCTTGAACTTCAAATATATGGGAACATTTATTTTACATTCTTTTAGTGGAAATACACTGCAAATAAAAAATATTACGTATTGTTAACACACTAACACTTCCAAGTTTTAAGGTTCCATTTAAATGGCTGTAATCAGTGAAGTTTCAGTATCATCAGAGGACTGAATGAAGCAACAGCTTAAGTTTCAGGACATCAGTCATTCACTAACTTTTGACTGCAAATGACTGATGACAATGTTTGAGGAAAGCCAAAGAAATAAAGCCAGCCTGCGTAATTGCATCATTCTCCATTCCTCTTCTGCCTATTCTCTGACAAATGATTCTCTTTGAACAGCCCAGCTTAAAGAGCTTGTTTCATTCAGGTATTACCATGACACAAAAAGATACTAATACTTTCTGAGTAATAGGAGAGGAAAAAAAGCTGTAGGAAAAGGAAAGTGAAAAGGTGAGGATTTAATACCTTTCCTAATTTTTTACACAGTTCTGCACAAAGACGGAACTCCTTTGATTGAATCAGACATTTTAGTGATAGTTTTGGTTCTCCACATTCCAAGTAAGTTTTAGCCAATGTCATATATTCCATCTGTTTCTCCCTGTAGAAAGTAAGAGAAAATTACCACTAACATCCAAATTAAGTTTAGGATCACGTGATCTTCACTGAAACCAACCAACACTGACATCACACATTATTCTTCACACATTACCTGATGAGTTATGATCTTACAATTAGTTATATTTTGGGCTGACACTGTTCTGTCCAGAAATCTGTTCCAAAATATGACTGCTCTGGCAGTCAAAAGACTCTTTTGAGGTTTTTTTAAGTAATGTATGGTACTGTGATTTTGTACTGCTTCTCTTCTCTTAACTTTTTCTCTTCTTTCTGCTTGGTGTTAAGCACCAAGCCTGGAGAATCAGAACTGTACAGAACATTTCATATGAAAATCTTACTTAAGCTTTTTACACCAGCATTAATACCTCTATTAGAAAAAAATCAACTTTGGCAGCTTCATCATTACATATGTTCTGTCAACATATCCTAATACACCAAATTCCTTCTCCTCAAATTTTATGCAGTTGACAAGCACCCCAGCATACAGGGAACTGACAAAAAGTTTTATCAGTCCCATCAACAATTTCTCTACAATCATGAAATTTTATGAGCATCCTTATACTTTTAACCCAGGCCACTAACATAAAGCATGTAATTAAGGAAGATAAAATCTCAACTAATTCCAGTAACAGCATTTCTTCAGACCTTCCCTCTTCTCCCTTGTGTGCCAGCTTCCTTTGATCTAGTCATTCCTTTCCCCTTCTGCTATCATTGCTAGCTTCTGGTCTCCCCAGCAGGAGCAGGAACTGATTCACTTAGGTCTAGCTCTTTCTCCATTAAGTTTTTTCTTGTCTTATTTGAGATGAGTCCCAAAGAGTTTCCAAGCCTCTTCAGGAAACTGCAAACCCTCTCCCCTGTCAAATCCTTGAGCTATTTTACTTAGCTGAAATCATGAACTAAATGATTCATCTCAAAATCTGTTCCTTTAAAACTGTCCTGTGGTTCAGATCTAGTTCAGCTTGTTTAGTTTAAAATGACTGTAACACTAATTTTACCCAAAGCTCACTTTTGCTGGCAGCTTTTCTTCCCCAATGTACACCACCATTCCTTCTTCTTTGTTGAGTGAATATGCAGTGGGATTAACCGAAGTTGAGCACTGATGATGGCATATGCTCTTCTATCCATATCTAAGGACATAAAGCCTCTTGACGTAACGCAAATCCTGTTGCTTTTCTCTCACACAACCAGTAAGCCCTTGCAAGGGCCACATTTCATTCAGACAGCTCTTCCACTACTCTCCATAGGGAGCAGTGCCCTGGATCCTATTGTGTGAGACCTTCCAATTTCTTAAATCCCTTTTGCAACCCACAGACACATAAAGACACCCCTCTTGCACTGCTCTCCGACGTCTCCGGTCCAGTCCCACAGCTGTGGTGTGAATCTCACCCCCTGCACCCCGAGGGGTCTGGCACCACAGAGTGGCACTCGCTCAGCTGCACTGACACTTACCTTGGGCTGGCTTTCTTCGCGTGCACTTTGAGAACAGCGTCGTGCGTCAGGGCCAGCTTTGACTTCTCAGCTGCTCCTCCCTTCTGATAACACTTGGCAGCCACCTGGGGTGAAATCACACACAGCATTCACAGATGTGCATCCAGCCCATGGCTTATCACATAAAAGCAATACTTAATTTTACAGTCACTGTAATGGAAAGCAGAAAGACTGGCAGGGTGCCTGGAAAAAGGAAAAGGTAAAACATTGTGGTACATTTTTAGGACAAAAAGAAAAGCTTTGAAGTCAGTCCACATGCGATTAGCAAAATTAGAATATTAATTACAATATTGTCCATGGAAGTAGGGAAAGCAGAATTCCTGGTAAGCTGATAGAACAAATACCATATGCAATTTGAAGGATAGCCTAAACCATTAACTGGTAAGTCACCAGGCACCTGCCCCGTATTAATAAAAGTGAAGAAAACCAACATGTGCAAGTGAAATCAAAAAGCAAGGAACATTTACTCAATGCTTTTATCATACTGGGCTCTTTCTGTGAAAACTAAACAGAAACACCAGGAGTTGCCATGCTTCTAGCAAGCTTTGCTTCATTATCACCCTGCTTATTCTGCAACACCATGATTTCTTTATTCTATCCATTAATTTAGTGTTGCTTCTGTTTGGAAATTGCACACTGCAAGCCACTCTTAGAACTGCCAAAGTCGTCAGATAATGTCTTCTTAAGGTAGCATTGACAAGCAAAGATCAGGGTTATAAAGAAAACAGATTAGCAGATAATATAGGTAATGCATTTCAGATTTCAAGATTAATTTTTTTTAGCTGAGTGGGTTTTTTATCTAAACTCTTTTCTGTCCATTTAGGAAATTCCCTTTTATTTTCAAGGGGAGATAAAGACTGTCTGTATAGTAGCAGCTGATTATTTTGGGGTTTTGCCTTGTTATAAATACCTATTTTCCCTTCAAAGAATTATATGTTGTTACCAGCAAAACACAGAAGCTTTCCCTCTGCCATGATCAAAAAAGTATCTAAAATTTTATTTCACAGAATCACAGAACATCTCAAATTGAAAGGGACTTACAAGGATCACAGAGGCCAACTTACTGCTCCCTGCCGGACTACCTAAAACAAACCCGCATGACTAAAAGTGTCATCCAGATGCTTCTGGAACTCTGAACTCATGGCTAAATGCCATGACCACTTTCCTGGGGTGCCTGTGGCAGGCCACTTTCTCAGTGAAGAGCCCTTTTCTATGTCCAATCTGATCTTCGTCTGATGCAACTTCATTCCATTTCCTTATGTCCTATCACTGGTCACCAAAGAGAGGAGATCAGGACCTCCTCCTCCTCTGCCACTTCCCTTGAGGAAGTTGTAGACTGTGATGAGGTCACCCACCTCTTCTCCAAGCTGAACAAGCCAAGCGACTTCGGCTGCTCTTCTTAAGAAGTGTCCTCTAGAGCAGCCCATGGCAATGGCAGTGGGGTTGGAACTACATGATTTTTGAGGTCTCTCAAAACCAAACTATTCAATCATTCTACCACTTTTCACCATCTTGGTCACCCTCCTCTGGACACACTCTAATAGTCTGATGACCTTATATTGTGGTGCCCAAAACTGCACAAAGTACTCAAGGTGAGTCTGCATCAGCACAGAGCAGAGAGGGACAATCACATCCTTTGATTGGTTCGCAATGCTGTATTTGATGCACCCAGGACACCGTTTGCCTTTCTGACTGTCAGGGCACACTGCTGGCTCATATTCAACTTGCCATCAACCCAAACTCACAGATCTCTTTTCATGGGGCTGCTCTCCAGCCTCTCATTCCCTAATTTGAATGTATAACCAAGATTACTCCATCCTAGGTGCAGAAACCAGCACTTCACTTGTTAAATTCATACGGTTGGTGACAGCCCACCAGTTTGTCAAGGCCTCTCTGCAGGGCCTCTCTACCCTTGAGAGAATCAACAACTCCTCCCAATTTAGTGTCCTCCTAATTTAGTATTGGTGGCAAACATATTTAATGTACATTCCATTCCTGTGTCCAAATCATTTATAAAAACATTAAAGAGCACTAGCCCCTAAATTGAGCACTGGGGAATCCCAATTAGCAACTGGCCACCAACTTGATAACCCCCTTTATTATAACTCCTTGAGCCAGACTTGTCAACCAGTTTCTCACCTAATGTATTATGGACTTGTCTAGCTGTGTGCTGAACATTTCATCCAGAATGAAGAGTGACTGTGAAAGAAACTATTAAAATCCTTGCTAAAACCAAAATGTACCACATCTACTGGCTTCTCTTGGTCAACTAGATGAGTGACCTTGTCACAAAAGGAAAGTTGGTTAAGTAGGACTTTCGGAGAGTGAACCCATGCTGCCTATGACTAATGATGGCATTGTCTCTCAAGTGTTATTTTCAGTAACTCCCAGAATAACCTCCTCCATCATTTCACCAGGCACCAATGTGATACTGAAAGGCCTGTAATTACCAGGGTCTTCCTTCTTACCCTTCTTGAAAACTGGGACATTTGCCAGCTTCCAGTTGACTGGGACCTCTCCAGACTCCCAAGACCTTTGAAAAACAATGGAAAGGGGCCCTACAATAAAATGGGCCAGCTCATTCTGTACCTGGAACAAATCCCATCAAGCCCAATAGATTTATGTGCATCCAGCTGCAGCAGTAAGTCTCAAACTAATGCAGAGTCAGCTGGGAGTTTATCATCCCCCAAGTCACAGTCTTCCAGCACATCACCAGTGTTAGAGGTGAAGAAGGCATTACATGTCTCTGCTTTGCTTATGTCCCTTCTTGTGAGGTAAATGACCTCATCAAGTAGAGGACCAATGTTATGTCCAATCCTTCTTCTGCTGTTAATGTGTTTTAAAATAACTTTTTTGTTGTCTTTCACAGTGCTGGATAGCCTGAACTCTATTCAAGCTTTGGCCATGCAAATTTTCTCCCTACAGTGACAAACAGAATCTCTGTTGTCTTCCTGTGTCGCCTCCCCTTGCTTCCAATGTCCACACACTTTCCCTTTTCCCCTAAGTTCAAGAAGATTCCTGTTCAGCCAAGCCAGACTCTGCCACACTTGCTTGGCTACTGACACTTTGGAATTTCCTGCTTCTGCACTCTTCAGAGATGGCCCTTAAAAAGTGCCTAGCATTCATGAATTCCCGAGGGACCTTACTAGTTAGCTCCTTCTGCAGACCAAGTCTGCCCTCCCCATATCCAGGGTCAAAGGTTTGCAGGACTTTTTCGTCTATAGACAACAATTTGAAACTCAGTTACTTTGTAGCCACTGTGACCAAGACAGACACAAGTCACCACTTTACTCACAAGTGCACCTCTCCTCACAAACAACAAAATGTAGGAGGTCACCTCTCCTTAGTCAGCTCCTTTAGTACTTGCACCCAGAAGTTGTCTTCAACATGCTCCCGAAATTTCCTGGACCTCTTTGTGTCCACCGTATGATTTTCCCAGTTGATGTCTGGGAAGTTAAAATTACTCATACAAGAGCATTTGATCTAGAGATCTCCCTTATCCCCCTGCAGAGTATTTAACTGATGTTGTTGTCCTGACTGAGTTTGCTTCCATCCCATTAACTGTCATCCCATATGTGGACTGTATTAACTAGGATGCTAGGAAACCAAAGACTGTAAAATCTCCATGTTCTTTAAACAGAAAGGGGATGAAACCATCATTTTACTACCCAAATTAATACACTTCCAAAAAATGCTTTCATTTTCCTACTGTATGTGCAATGATACTGTCAAGAACATGGTTTAGATTCACACATTTCAGTCAATTCTGATTGTTGCTAATTGTTTTTCCAACTGTCTTCTGTTTGTGTGCATTAAGATGTTTTTCCCTCATGGGACTGCAAATTTCTGGGCAGTGAATTTAAGATTACAAACAATAGGGTTCTGCTTCCTGCTCACTTCTTGTAAGTCATTTACAAGTAGACACTTACACAGCTACAAACCACAAACTAAGACAGACTGCTATAGAGCAACTGAAGGTTTACAGATGATTTTATGCAGACAGAGGAAATAATAAGGTTTCAGAATAAGCAAGAATCCTTATTTCAAATAAACATTATGTTCTTACCTCCCAGAACTGGTGTTTGGCATAGTAGTCTCCCTGTGCAATCCATTCTTCTGGGGTTGAAGTTTTAGCAAACATGCTATCATCTAAGTCTACAAGGGCAGGGGCGACCATTTTATGTTAGAATGGATAAACCACAGAAACCACTTATCATGTACCAAAACTAAGCATTATCTCACAATGTTCCAAGTTCTATAATTTGTGCTTAAACCACTAATAGTAACTATGAGTCAAGTGTGTTAATACTGTTGTGTGAAGCTACCAGTGAGAACACAAAAAATCCCAGAGTCTGGCTGGAGACTGGGCTGGTAAGTGGCTGAAGCTGCATTAACTCAGCAGAAAATCTGACTACAAATTGACCACTTTAAGCGATAAATATCTGCAGCCACCAGGGTCCATTGAGCTCTCTCCACAGTAACTGGCTGAGCGGCAGTGACCTGATCTCCCTTTATGTAGGAACACCTCTCAAGGTCACCCCTCAAGGCTGAGAGATCCCTTACCAGACACCAGACACCAAAGGGCTGGTAAATGACATTTCTGCATGCATGTAACATTTAAGATAGGTATAGCAGGCTTATGTAAAAAGTAGAGTATTGACCACCAATTCATCTGTACTTAATGAATATTTTACATATCTGAATTTACTGGCTAGAACTCAATAAACTAATTACAAGATCAGATCTGTCTGAAGGATCACTGACTCTTCTCCTGTGACAGCAAGAAAACTTAAATCAGTGAGTTAGCAATAAAGTTATACTCTAACATATACAACTGATCTTTAGAAACAAAAGAATTAAGATCCACTGAAATAAGTGGAAATTTGCAAGGGCAGTTATCAATGTGTATCATTAGAAGGATCAAGGAATTTAACCTTTTTTATTACACAGCCTAAAAGCAAGAAAACATGAGTAGGCTGTCCTGTTTGACAGTCTTTTAAGAAGGTTTTAGGACAACTTTACCTTTCTTTTCATCTGTTTTGACAACTTTAACAAATTTTCTTTTGATGAAATACTTAAAAGCTGGAGCCCGTTTATCACGGTCCTCATCAAAGATCCAAAGATTGACTCTGGCTCTTGTAATTGCAGTATACAATTGCTTGAGTTCTCCATTCAGCATCTGAAGCAGAACAAAAAAATTAAATTAAATAAATGAAATGCCAGATGAGCTAAATTGCTAGAAAGAAGCATACTTTGAAGTTATAAGAAAACAGAGAATTTATACAGAATTAATAACAAGTAAGGAAGTGCTTTTAAATAAGCAAGACTAAATATTAAATATGGGATTTCAATTACATAAGCCATTGTCCAGCTAACTTACAAGCAACCACTGGTACAAATCAGTGGCAGGTATGACAGGCTATTTTCCTTCTAATCACTGGCACATATAATTATTAATTTACCATTTAATCCTGAAAATATCTGACTCACCAGATTCTAAGAAACTTCCTTAATTTCAAGCTAATGACACCAATCAGCAACCAGACTACAGAAATAATAAATATTGACAAGCTGATTTACTATTTGCTTTAACCACAGTTGTTCTATAAATATACCCAAAATTCTATAACACAGGTTTTTGTACTCTAATCAAACTACATTTGCAAATAATCTCTTATTTTTTAAAATCAGTATAGTATTACATTATATTTTATTGCTATGATATTATACAAATGTGAACAACTATCAAAAAGATAGTTATTTTAGGGGAAGCAACCTTGATAAACATGGAACTACAGGATGAAAGGATTTAAGAAATTTCCCTACTTTTAAGATTTAAGAATTTAATTTGTCCTTCCCATTTCCAGTGTTACAAAAAACTCACCTTGTACATTTCTACATTAAATGGAGTCCTTTCCTGCATACCACTGTCATCCTCTAATGGCACTTCAATTAGCAAGTTGCTTCCCACTTGCACATCCAGATCAGGACTATAAGAAGAAATTATCTTCCATTCTTTGCTAGCCTGAAATATCAAGAGAATGAGGCTTACTTGTTTGTAGTAACCACTACTGCCTACATATGCACAAGATAAGGTTGTATGTTGTGACCTATTCACCCCTACAAGGCAAGAAGGCTTAGAGGAGGAGATTAGGGGAAAAAATTATCTCAGGGTAGAATTTAAAGAATAATCAGCAATTTTCATCAAGAAAGCTGAACTTCATCTCAACACAGCCTTTGCCTGAGATACTTGTCTGTACCAGGTGGTCATCAAGGCATATAAACAACTATCTAAGATATGTTGGAGAGAACTTGGCCTGCGGGTTAGGATGGGGAGCCACTAAGTCTCCTTGACTCTACAAAACTGACAAGCTTGGTGAGTTAGACCCACACAAATCCCATGCTGCCATATATTCTCACCCTCAGGGTTCCCAGAAAAGATCTGGCTGGTCATTCATGTGATGAATGTATTAAGCTTGGTGTTGAACACCAGTAACTGGTAGTGCTGGTCTCAGCCAGGGGGTGGAATGGCACCTGCCAACACCTCCTCTTGTAAGAACACTCAGAGGTGAGCAAAAAAACCCACTCATGGGGAAAGTCTAAAAAAGCGTGGTCAGAAAATATTGGACTCCAACATAGAGACATGTGAAAGATGTCTATAAATATGCACAGACACCCTTAACTACAAGTTAAGTGTGGCAGCAGATCAGTGCTGTGCACTCTCATGACATGTTGGAAATGCCAGCTCCTGATCACACCATTCTGCAGGTTCCTCATCCCCTGCAAAACTAATAACCTTTAAATCGTGACTATTCTAAGTTTTGTTCATTTCTCCCTTTTGGTATTTAATTGACATGCGATTAAATACTGCCAAGTTTCTGGCACAAAATAAAAAATACTCATAGTAAGGCCATAACAACATTTTTACAATCTATATATTTCTGAGCTTTGAGCAACACCAAACAAGTTAACTGTCTTCCCATGAGGGATAAAAGCAGGAAATCTTTCCTGCAAAGTGTATTTTGAAGTTAAGATTTTAAAAAATCAACAATGAAAACATTCCTAAGCCCTCATAGACTGTAACGTGACAACCAGCTAAAGGTATCAGCTTGGTCAAGAGCTTGCTGTGTTTTGGGGATTTGGTTTTTTTGCCTTCTAGATTCTTCAGTCACATCTGCTTCCTGAAACAAGACTCTTCTTAACTCTCATTTTCAAGACAAATAAAAAGAAAATCCAACACTTTACAAAGTGCACACAGCCACACTGCTGCGTTTACAACGGTTCACAGATTCAGCTTTTCTAAATTAGAAAAACTCAGGGTGAGCTGCTTTCTTGCCTGCTTGTTTAGCTGCTCAAATCAACTCAATTACTCATGAGTCACAGGCACACGGAAGAATTGTATGAAAACAGTTCTGCAGGCCTGACATACATTAGTCTGAGCTAAAATGCTCTACACAATTCAACTCTGCTAAAGTGATTCTGCTAAATTCTGATAAATGGCTTGTTGTTTTTCTGATTACAACTTGCATCACCAGAACCAAATCTAACTTTGAGAAATGACAGCCAGTATTTACCTCAAGCTCCTTCCTTCTGCCCTCATCACATAACATTCACTAACCTCTGTGAAGAGCCACCAGTAAGCTGCCCTCACTTTCCTAGCGGTTTTCATCTGCTGAAAACCACATGAGACACTGATTTGAGGGGTAGAGGCAGAGGACATCTGCAGCAGGGCTGTTCACACTGAATGTTTAATCGCAGAGCAACTCAGTCATGGGTACATGGAGCATCTGCAGGTGTGCTCAGTAAGGAATACTTGCCTGGCTAAGGGCAAAGCAGTAGTTTTGGTGTGCAGCAGAAGCATGTGTGTGTCTGTGTGTGTCTGTGTGTGTGTCTCTGTGTGTGTGGGCGCAATGTTGTGTGTACCCCAAGGCTCTCCCTTAAACTGTAACAGTAAGCCTGATGGAAAATGCAGCACTTAAGCAAACGTTCTCAATTTATAAACCTATGACCTCTGTTTTCTACTGTGATGAAACCACTCATCTTCAGAGAAAAGAGGGAATCCTTTCCCAGCTGCAACACCAACTAGACCATAAATAAGATCGACTTTAGAAAAAATGCAGAAAATGGTGAAGAATTAAATACCTCTGAATCTGTGAAAAAGTTGTAAAGGAGTACATCGTCAAATTCCAAGCCCTTTGCTTCATAAATTGTCAGTACAAGTGCCAAACTAAGTTCCTCAGGTATCTTCTCCTTGGCAGTTTCATTTGCCACTAATACCACCTGCCACAAAATACATTATTAAAGAACCATATTAGGAAACAAAAAGAAGGAAAAAAACCAGTTGCACAGAGAAAGACAAACATTATGATAATACAAAAGCCTTCTCAAAACCAGACAACATTTCACAGAGATATTTCAGCACACTCCACAAGAAAGGTCACAAAGCTGCCACTAGAAGACTGACAAATGCGTGGTATGTGCAGACAGTTTTAGATCTGGTGTAAGAAAATTTGGAGTTAGAAAGGAACAGGTCAGACAATACCCCATGCCAAAAAAAGAACAGAAAGAACCAGACGTATTAAAAAGAAAGAGAAACCAACACAAAAAAGGTTCCTAAGTTTAAAAAGCCTGATTTATCAGTGAGACAAGGGCTTAAAAAAGAAAGTTGTGGGCAGTTCATACAAAATTATTATTTAGCAACAGAACTGGCAGAATCTGCAAAAAGCCTAAGAAAAGCAAACCTGATGTGCCCCAAATTCTATGGGTTGTGTTTTCCTTTTGTTGCCCCTCAGGAGAATTGCAAGGTCACTAACGCTGCAGGACTCCAAGACTGTAGGTTTCGGCCCATCAAAGAGACCACGGTCCTGAGGAAGGCGATCAAAAGATTCTGGAAAATAATGCTGGAGCAAATCAACCACTCCAGATGCTAAACGGAGGATGCCTGAAAAAAGCAGAATACAGGTTTTAAACTTCAGCCTGAAGCCCTTAAAAAGACACTTTTAACAAGATTTTGTTAGAAATCTGGAATCAAGAAATATAACAACAAAAACACTAGTCAGGGAAGACTGAAGCTGTAAGCTTCAATTTATGTTTCTGCCAATTTGAGTGGATGTCATTCTTGGGCCTCTAAAGATCAGAAAACATGCTACATCAGCATGGCAGCATTCTCATAAAATAAAGGTCACAAATGAGAAACAAGTAAGAAAAGCAGAAGCAGCACACCAATGCTGCAAAATCTAGTGCTTTGAGGGTAAGACAACAGAAACGGGTGTGATAATTTGTTAAATTTTCCCTCACACAAACACTGTCGAGGCATGCAGTAAGCATGAGTGTTCAAAACCTGAAAATTTTAAAAACATTCATTTTTGGTTTTCCAGTTGAGATGTCAAAAAAAAGAACTGACAAATCAGAAAAAGCTGTCCATCTAATCTTTTTGAAAAACAGGCCACATAGAGACTGGTTTTGAATTGGCCAGTAGAAAACTTCTATCATTAGTGACATCTGAAGAGCACAGGCAGAAGTTATAAATAAATTTGTTACTGTACCTGAATGGGACCTGTAGTTCTGGTACAACTGATATATCCTTTTTGGTTTCCTAACACGTTGCTTCTTGTTCACAGAGCTCTTGCTTGCATAATGAAACAGTGACCTCAGGTCACTAAAACGAAAAGCAACTCCTTTCATTATGCTCTGGGCAGTGTCACCAGTTAGAAACATGGCATTAGGGTCATTGATGCACTTCATTAACAGGGCTAGCTCAGCTTGCGTGAAATCCTGTATCTCATCACCATAAAACTCATGGATGGACCACGGCAGCTCCCTGAGCTTTGAAAGTCTTTGAGATAAATTATACAGCAAATCTTCTTCATCAAAGTAACCTCTCTGTGATCGTATCTGCTGATAAAGACAGAAGAGGTGATAGATCTCGCTCCTGTCTTCCGTGAAGTTTGGTGATCTCTTTCGGCCTAGCTTTTTGTACTGCTCCTCAGTAAGCTTGCCCCCAAAGCAACTCAGTGCCTCAAAAGAGCCTTTCAGAAATGATTTTATTTCTTTCCAAACCAGTGCTGGATTGTACAAGCTTTTACCTTTTATCATTTTTGGCCATATTTCATTTGCAAATACATTGTAAGTCACAAAAGTCCAAGGATCACTTTCCCTAGAGCATGTATCTGCAGCTCCTCCATCATCACCATGTTCTGCTTCAAGATTACCTTCTTCATCCTCATCCTGCCAATTTGGTACAACCAAGTCTTCCTGAGGACTCCAACCAACAATGACTCTTTTAAGACTTCCATCTTCATTTCTTGGAAAAAAGGGGTCAGGCATGGATGCATCTAGTAACAGCAACAACTGCTTGGAGGTGACAAACAGTGGAAAATTTTCGTCTTTAATGTCTTGTAGCCTGTGAATATTTGGGTCCAGAGGCTTGAAGTGACTGGTCACCTTGGAAGACTTGCTAAGTTCAATGAAATTCCTCTGAACTTCTCGGCACAAGACAGGATTTTTTGTTACGAAGATCTGGTGCAGGTGCTCCAGCCCATTTGATGCTTCTGCACTACACGTTTGGTCTTCTTCATGGACACCACACAAATTCATTTCTGCACCAGCTGTGCCCACAGAAACCTTTTCATCTTCACTGTCCTGGTCTTGCTCATCACTCACCTGCTCCTCACTTGAATCATCACTCTCGTGTTTTAGTTCACTCTCCTCCTTCCCTGAACTAGCTTTTTCAACATCACTGCACTGTCTCTGCTGCCATGTCTGCCTCTCCAGCAGAGGTCCCTCTGCCAAGGTAGATTTTTCCCAGTATGAATAGAATTTCTTCCAAAGTCTATACAAGCAGCAAGTCGTCTTCCCTGTCCCACTTCGCCCAATTAAAATGATTGGTTCCATAGGCTTTGGATTGAGAGCAATTACTGCATACTCCAACTCCCCAACTCGGAAAGGGTAATCAACAGAAGACTGTACATCATTTATAATGTTAAGTGCCATGTTAGTACTGAAGCTGTGAAATTTCATTATATTGTATTCCAGTTCTGCTGCACTAGCTGGAGGGAAATACTCAGGCATGGTATGTTCTTTTGATTTTTCTGCCTCCATGTCTTCAACATAACAACGTGGAACACGCTTCTGTGTTGTCACACTGTGGTTCTGATGTCCTTCATTTATACCCTTGAGCTTTTTCCTCAAAATGCAGGACAAGCCACGGTTGTAGGAAATACAGATATTTTCTAAGGCACGGTTCAGCTTGCAGTGGTCAAGAACAATGGCCCAAATTCTAATTATTTCTGTGTAAACTCTACCTGATTTTTCTGAATGACTTTTTGTCTGTTCTGTCTCCATGATCTTTTCTGGACTCTCGCTGCAACGAGGAGAAAAGTCAATCGCAAGTTCCCACAGCATTCTCGCACCTTTGCCCAGTTTGGCTTCATACAGCTGGATATCAGCTTTCAAGTGTTTCAGTGGCTTCTGAAGGCTCCTAGACCACTCCCCATTGCCAAGCCGCTTAATTGTCATTATAGTTTTAGCTTTCAGATAATGAGGCACAGCTTTGCTGCTCAAAGTCTTTAGCATTTCAGGAGTGCACTCTATTTCCCAAGTCATGTTATCAAACTCCTGCACATATGCCTCAATATCCAGACTCTTCCCTTTTTCCTCCTCTGGTTCTTCCTTCTCTCCATTAGGCAGGGCCATACTAAATTCCCCTGCTCCCTTCTTTTTCTCCCAATCATCCCCTTTTCTTTCAGGATGAGCTATGCTTCCACAAGGTTGTGAGGAACTCCTTCCCTCTTCCGAATTAGTCTGGGCTGACGATGGGTTTTGCACCAGAGGATGATCCTTTTTCACGGTGTCACTCACTTTCAATTGCTGAATTAAAGCTGTGATTGCCTGCACAAGACTTTCCTGCAGTGTTAAGGAGCTGGTCATTCCTTCTGTTTCCTGCTTTCCCAAATGATCTTTTCTTGTTTTTACAGAACATGGGGTTTTTAAATCATTATGCACTGCGTTGCCAGATGGTGCCTTTAATGAGAACCCAGATGAAGAATGCCCTGTGCTCTTTGACTGTGAAATCTCAGAAGCTGGAATGGGTTTAGATGTTTTACCCAACTGCCCTGCTCTATCTTGGCGGTGCCTCTTCTTCTCCTGTGCAGCATTATTCCAGGCAAGTAGCAGCGGATCTTTTTTTTTAATTCTATGCATCACATCTTTTCCTGATTTGTTTTTTATGTTAAAGTTAATGTCAAATTTTGCCAATAACTCTGTTATTCTCTTAGTCTGCTTTGAAAATCCTTTCTGGAAAACAATATGCATCACTGTATTTCCATTCTCATCTTGTATGTTTGGATTAAGATATGGAAAGTCAGATGGTCTTGAAGCAAAGAGGTCAAGTAGATAGTTTAGGATGTTTAAACCAGTGCTATCTGAAAGCAGAAGAACAAACAGAAAATAAATAACCTGCTTTACAAGGCTGCATTGTATGCCAACAATTTTCAATACTTTCTTTTTCTGCTGCTACTAAATTAAAATCAATTTGTTTTAAAAAGAAAAACGAAATCTACATTTCATGCTTATAGAATATGCTTATGTGAAACAGCTCAAAACTGAGCTTTCCCAAGATTCAGGGAAAACAATACAAAGGCAGCAAAGCTTTAGAAATCCCTAGTGCTGCAATTATTCCCATAGCATCAGTCAGTTTCATTCTTTTTTTAACCTCCGGGTACAGACAGATTTGTTCATTTTCCAACATCAGCCCTGACTGCTACCCAAGGGACACTGGTGACCTGTCATCCAGACAAGCAGCAGCTCGAGGTAGTGCTCTGGGGTCATTTGGTTCACTTTAATATGCCACCCAGAAGTAATCTGCTGCAGATAACTTTGTTTTACTAAAATAACCTGCAGGAAATCCCAATTATTTCCTGATATTTGAGGTGCCTGGAGCAAGTTCCTACAAAACAAGATCAGCTACCTCCCTGAGGGGAAAGAAAATACATATATATTCTACAGCTTTCTGGATTTTCCCCAGATAATCTATGTGATTTATATGAGACAACATATGCGAAACATTTCTTTTCCAGCGGTAAAACAGTGACATGCCAAAATCATTGTAAAGAAATTGCACATCAAAAACTTTACACAGTGAAAAATACTTAAGAGAACAGATTGTCATGGGACTTCTTAATCTTTTGATTTAAAAATGACAACCGGCATTACCTATGCTTTTAGTATCTCTAAAGCCATTCAATGAAATGTTTGTGCTTTAAAAATTAATAAATTCAATATTTTAAATTATTTTAATCCTTCAACTCAAAAACATTTTGTTGTTTTTTTTTTTAACTTAAAATCAAACCTGATTTGGGGGCTTAATTTCACAGTTTGTCTTAATTTTTTATATTTTTACGTAAGCCCTACAGTTCTTTCACTCAATTCTCCCCTGAAGAAAACTTTGCTTGATTTACAACTGAACAAAAACTGATAAACAGATTTCAGATGCCACTGCTGGATTTCCTCCGAAGTCTGCTGCCACTGCTCTCACTCTACCTTTGTTTCTTCCAACATACTTCCACCCCACATATTCCCACCTAGCACTCATTTTACAGGGTTTCAGAGAGGAGCCTTCCTTGACTCCCCGTGTCACCTGAGCTGCCATTACCTCTCCTCACAGTCCCAGCCACCAACACCACAAACAAGAGCACATCAGCTTAACAAAGACTGGGTGCATCCTCTGGCCTTGCAGACTTTGGGGGCTGAGTGAGACACAGTCAGACAACCTGATCCACTGTCCCTGCAGCAGCAGAAGGGGCAGGTAAGGAATGGGGATGTTGTCAATGGCAAAAGCCTTACCTTTATTATTTAAACAGATGAAAACTGCAGCATGCAAAGGAGTATCTCCTTGTGTAATGGAGAGGTTTCGAGGGTCTGCGCCTTTGGTCAGCAGCAAATATACCACTTCAAAATAATTCTTTCTGAGGCATATTTTTAGTGGTATTTCAGAACTGCTTCCAATCCCATCAGGCAGAGCTGGTGTGAAGGACAGGAAAATACCAGGGTTTAAAACTGATACACTGATCTGCTAACTACAGAAAGTTCTGAACAGATGCAGTCAGATGCTGATTGCCTGGCAGGTGACAGCAAGCTGCTTCTTTTTTTCACAGCTTTTTACAAGTATCTGTTAAAACACTTTTTGACTAAGAAGATCTTCATCATTTCCCTTTGTCTCCCATTAAACTGAGTAAACAGTCCTTCTGTTGTGATAGGAAGACATAAAGGCCAGAACATATCTTCTCCAAGTCAGTCAGTCACTGACTAAAACACAAAGCCTCCTTGCACCTCTGGCATTCACAAGGCTTCAACAGGACCATGTGTCCCTAGCTTACAGCTGACATCAAGCTGGAAGATTAAATGAAATATGCCAGAGTGATCCTAGGAATAAGCTCATGCAAAACAAGTACGATGATGTCTACACTAGTTAAAAAAAGAAAGACATCTGGTCATGCCTTTGAAATCAATTAAGTAGTCCATTCCTTGTAGCATAACAGCAGACTGAACTGAAAGACTGTGTCTTACATTTTCTGTCAGGACAATATTGTGGCTGAAGACATAGAAATTAATGCCCAAAACAAACTACAGGTGCAGGAGCAACAATAGTTCTTGGCCTTTTACCAACCCTAACAAACTTCACTTGGTAAACATCTTCCACCCATGTAGCCTTACTAGCTTCCCCATGTCCCACACAGCAGATGCAGCCAATGCACTGCACTCCAACAAGCTGCTGCACTTATACAGAGCCACAAAAAACCCCATGTGTTGGTATTTCTGAGACCATCTTGCTCCCAACATGTCAAAAAACATACTAGATCTCTTATAGCACATTAATATTGCAGTTTTTCACCTCCTCGTTCAAGCAAGCATCTCATGAGGTGCACTTGTGTATCCGATCTTTCACACTGTTGGATAATGTTGCCAATGTCAACATCTGAAAGACTGCAGGTTTTGAAGAGTCCTCCACCTGATGGATTTTCCCCATTGGCTTTCCCTGTTAGCAGCAGCAAAACTTTATGCCACATTTGCTTCGCCAGCAACTGTTTTATGAAGCTGTTAGCACAGGCATTGGAGATGTTGCATGAGACTTCTTCAGGGATTTCTGCAACAGTCAAGACAACGTAACTCACTCAAAGCCATATAATGAAATCCACCTCACTGTAAACAAATTTCAGAATAATTAACACATTAAATTGAAAGCAAGGAACAGCAAAATGTATCTTTCCATCCGTATGCTGTCAGCCAAGAAAGTTTGAACATTTTGATACACCATGAGTTTCTGTGCATATTCCATTGGTTTTGAGTGCAAAACACGACATTAAATATAATTAAAAGTACATTATTCCAGTCATAAAAGTTACAGAAGCAGATAAGAGGAGGAAGGGTAAAAGGGCAATAAGTATATGTTAGCATCAAGCACATTTTTCACAGCAATTAAGTTTTGTGAAAGGAAGAAATGGGAACTCACTGCACCTTTCACAGAAGACAGCCATTTCAGAAATTGCTTAACTGCATCTTCCTTCAATACATTTTTATTATGTGCTCCATTTTCACACCTGTAGAACTGGACAAACTGTTCCACAACATCCTGGAGAGAATTTGTATCAGCTGTGGCACTTTCATTCTCTCCTGCAAAACATTACAGAAATTGAAAATCCACTTCCTTGCCAGGATGTTTTCAGGGCAAGACTGTAATGCATTACATCCCAGGGCTCTAAGAAATGTGTAGTGGCAGATTAAAAACAGATGGCTGAAACTTCTACTGCCAATGCCAGTCCTGTGATGGATTTCTGACCCCAAAGGAAATCTGATACTTTCATCAAATACACTCTTGTCCTGGTTTTGCCTGGGATAGAGTTATTTTTCTTCTTAGTAGATGGTATGGTGCCATGCTTTGGATATAGGATGAGGATACTGTTGATAGCACAAGTGATGTTTTGGTTGTTGCTGAGCAGTGCTTACCCTGAGACAAGCACTTCTCCATGTCCCATGCTCTGCCAGAGAGCAGGTGCACAAGAAGCTGGGAGGGAGCATGGTCAGGACAGCTGACCCCAAATGTCAAAGGGATATTCCATACCACAGAATGTCATGTTCAGTATATAAACTATGGGGAATTGGCCATGAAGGCACCACTGCTGCCTGGGGACAGATTGGGCATCAGCTAGTGGGATGTGAGCAATTGTACTGTGCATCACTTGTGTTTCTTGGGTTTTATTCCTCTCTCTTTCTGCATTTCATAACTTTAATAATAATAGGAATGGTAGTAATTTACTTTATTTCAAATTTTAACTGTTCTTATCTCAACCCACCATAGGAGGGAGGGGAAAGTGAGTGGCTGCTCAGTACTTAGTTGCCAGATGAGGTCAAACCATGGCTCTATTTACCATAATTCACTAGGCTGAAAACTGTAATAGCTTCTGTATGCAGGCAGGAAAATTCTGCCTCGCAATTATATCATGGTTCAGAATTTTTAGAGTAGATGACTAAGCCAAATAATGTTTGCAGAGCGCAGTTTTAATGGGCTTGTCTGATTCCTCAGGGTCACTTCAAAAATACAGCCATAAAAGAATTTGTCCTCTTAAAATTAAAAAACAAAGCCAAAAATATACACCACACCAAAATGTTATCTTCAAATTTAAGAGATATGTATGTAATGGGAAATAGCAGATTTTAAATGATGTCCCAATAAATGCCCTCAAATAAACACCGAAAAACTTGGCTTGAATTTCCTAAATGCCTTAAGGAATTCAGATACATGAAAGACCAAACGAAACAGTAGCTTTACCTCTTAGGACAAAGAGAGAGGCAAGGTTGGTCATCTTTTTAGAAAGAAGGACTAATCTCAGATTGTTACCTGTGAAGCTGGGGCTTATTCTCCAGCCTCTCATTTGTACTAAGCTTAGAAAACTCTTGTGGGCTGTGCATCGCCAAAAAAAACCCACAACCAAAAAAAAACCCTGGCCACAGTAGACAGGCTGTGCAACCTGAAATGCCAGCCAAAGAGATCATTACCACAGAGGTATTGGTGTTAACCTCCTAATGGAGAACCACTGTGCTGGAAAAAAAAACCTGTGGGAATTTCTTTGCCAGGAGCCGTAAGCTGCAAGCACAATGAAACCCAGTGTTTTCCAATAAACATATATACAATACACACATGAAAACTGAGATGTAGTCTAAAATCTTTGCTTTATGCCAAGCTTGATCTGAACATCACTTGGACAGCAGTTGCCTTCAGGCAAGGACAAAATGTTCACTATTGACTGGTAGGAGATCACAGTGACAACTCACAGGGAAAATTACATAAAACACACCCACTACTACTTCTTTGAAATAAAACAATTTTGTACCTAAAGGTCATAATTTTAAAACAGGAAAAGCACACACTGTATGTAGTACCTGTCTGCTTCCCAGAGGAAGTGTGTTTCTCAATGTGCTTGCTGACTTCTTTTACAGCATCAAAGTTTTTGTTCTTTTTCAAGATATCTATGACATATCTTGATCGTGCATCTGGAACAGTGGGATCAACCCCAAAGTTCAGGAGCATGATCACATCTTCTGTTTGTCCTAAAGCAATACATGAATAAAAATTAGAGGAAGAATGATTCACATTGTTCAGGAGTTTTGTTCTGTTTTCCTTTTTATTTTTAATTACCTGGCACAATTTCTAGCACAATTTTAACTTTAAAAAAATCTAAATTTTTCCAGTGTCATAAGCTGACAGGGTGATGATCAGTCGAAGGTTGGACTTGAAGATCTTGGAAGCCTTTTCCAAACTTAATGATTCTGTGATTGTATTCTATGATTTTATGGTTTAGAATATTTATAATATATAGCTATAAAGAAATAAACTAATAGATACATGTAAAGCTGTATGTTTTCTAATAATATATACAATATATAAATAAAAAGATACAAACTTTAATAAATAAATACATACTAAAATATATACTCTCTTTATAAAAAATACCATATGAATATTACTAAATAAATTTTAAGCATCGACCCCGTAAGTCTGATGTTACCTAGGCATTGATGTTTGCTTCCTGTTGCCACCTGGTGGGCAGAGTAAGAAATACAAGGAAAAAAGCTAGGCTCACATAAATCCCACAGAAACTGTGAAGGAAAGCATTTCGTTTTCCTCCTCTGACAAGGCTGCTATCTAGGTCTTAAATTTTCACCTATTTAAAGGAACAGGAGAGGCCTGATAGCAAGTTGTATCTTACTTAGCCAGGAATTTTGTGATCCTTTAAAAATTTTGTAATGAACTATGTTTACTTAGTTAAGGAATGTTTGACTATGTCATTTTAGCTGGTTTTAATTTAGATCTGTGTTGGCTGAGTGTCAGTACAAAACCCTGAGAAATTACCTCACTGACCTGCAGAAAGAAACTCTATGGACCCACACCCCTTAGAGAACTTAATAGTTGAAGAACAAAATTCAATAAAGGATTGCCTAATGGTGCCATATAACTAGAGAAGAATTAAATGCCACAGAACAAGAAAGGTATCTTGAGAGAGTTAAGGAGTCAAAGGCCTATACAATCCAGAAAACATGATTAATACTTTGAAGGTGCAGTGATGGAGCCAATTCATAGGCTTACACACCCCAGAAAAGTTAATCAATAGTAATTGTCTAACCAGGACAGCAAATGTAAAAAAAGTACTGTTTAGCTGGATAAAATTTGGGTTATCCATTAAACAAAGATAAATGAGATGCTCTGGTGGTAATTAGGAGGAACAAAATACCTATACCATGATGCAAGAAATTGGGTGGGCTTTTGGGAGTGTCTATAAAAAAATGTTGGATGTTATAACGTGTATAAATGAACAAAAATTGTTGTTTCTTTGAATGTGTCTGTGGCAAATAAATTCCCAATATGTTCCCAATTTTGACACAACATTGTTATTAGGAATGTTCGTCTCACAGCTTTTTGCTGTGAGATTTAAAACTCCTCATTTCAGGCCTCCAGGTGGTCTAACGTGATTTTAAGGGCACATCAAAATTTAAAAGGTAATTTCTGTGATTCTAAAAACTGCAGCATACTTGTGAGAAAATCCTAACCAGCCAAACCAAAGAGCAGAGGAAATGATCACACATCAGGCACACAAATTTAAAAAAGAATTCTTGGAATGTTTAAGTATCAGTTGCCACTACAGGTCTACATTCAGATACTTTCTCATTTTCTTCCTTAGCATGAAACAGTAAACACCAGGGTCTGAAACTTTCTTCCATTATAGATTTTGCCATATGAAAACAAAACAATACACACACACACAGGAAATTGTACGTACTGCGTTTCTGTGAATATTCACTGGAAGAGGCCACAATATGCAGCAGGGTCTGTCCATCTCTGTCTTTCTGGTTGATCCTATCCTTCAGCTCTGGCCTCCAAGTCAGCAACCATCTGAAGAGATGGTTCTTCGCTGAAATGATAAAAAAACACCCTTAAAGAAACAGATCCTGGGGGTTTTTTCCCTATGGAGTGGCAAGATGAAAATCTATTACACACAAACTGTTGCTCCACACTGAGATGGCAGGAAGAAACATTGTACCTTTTTTAAAGCTGATATATTTGGGTTACAGAAGAGCCATATCAATCACACTTTTGCTACAAACCACAGAATTATATATTAATTAATATATTAGGTTTCCACCACTATCAGGCATGGGTGATCGAAGAGAGTGTTTACAACATTTCTAAACAAGTGCTTTATTGGCATGTGCAAGGTTATACCTAGATGACCTGACCCGAGTTGTTGGAACTTTCTTTTAATTTAAGAAAGGTCTAGCTGTCAGTTCTCTGATAAAAGGCAGCATTGTTTTATTTTAGCTGCAGATGTCACTCACTTGCTTTGATACACAGTCTGATAACAGCATGCAGCGGATACACTCCGATGGACTCAGCCTTGGCCCCAATGGAAATCAGCCACTTGACTAACTCTGCTACTTCCTGCAGCTTCTCACCACGACCATACAACTCAGAAGTCTGGTAGCAAAGAGAACAATTACAACACATTATTTTTACATACACAAAAAGCATTTATTTTTTAATATTTTCCATATTTTCATGATGAGAATCAGTGGAACAACAACCAAGCCATATTCACTGTAAAATGGAACTATTTATTTCACAGACTTTTATAGAACAGGCTTGGGTTGGAAGGGACCTTAAAGATCATCTAATTTCAACATCCCTGCTGCCAGCAGGGATACCTTTCACTACATCAGGCTGCTCAGAACTCCATTCAACCTGGCTTCAAACACTTCCAGGGATGGGGCATCCACAACTTCTCTGGGCAGCCCATTCCAGTGCTTCATCACCCTCTGAGTACAGAATTTCTTCCTAATATCTCATCTAAACCTACTGACTTTCAGTCTGAATTCATGCCCCCTTGTCCTGTCACCATATGCTCTTCTAAAAAGTCTCTCATCGTCTTTCTTGTAGGCTCCCTTCAGGTACTGGAAGGAGCAACTAGGTCACCACAAAGCCTTCTCTTTTCCAGGCTAAACAATTGTAATTCTGTCAGCCTTCCCTCACAGGAGACGTGCTTCATTCCTCTGATCATCTTGGTGGCCTCTTCTAGACTCAATCCAACAAACTGATGTCAGGAATAGTGTAGCCAGCAGGACCAGGGCAGCAAAGGTCTCTCTCTACTTGGCACTGGTGAAGCCGCACTGCAAATCCTGTGCTCTGTTCTGGGCCCCTCACTGCTAGAAAGATATTGGGGTGCTGGAGCATGTCCAGAGAAGGGCAGTGGAGCTGGTGAAGGGTCTGGAGCACAAGTCTGATGAAGAGAGGCTGAGGAAGCTGGGGGTGTTTAACCTGGAGAAAAGGAGGCTCAGGGGTGACCTCACTGCTCTACAGCTTCCTGCAAGGAGTCCGTAGCCAGTTGGGGGTTGGTCTCTTTCACATGTCCCAGGTGAAATAAGAAGAAGAAGCGGCTTTAACTTGTGCCAGCAGAAGTTCAGATCAGATAATAGGAAAAAAATTTCACTGAAAGAGTGGTCAGGCATTGGAATAAGTTGCCCAGGGAGGTGGTGAAGTCACCATCTCTGGAAGTGTTCAACAGGCATCTGGATGTGGCACTTGGGGTTTAGGGGAGACTATAGTGGTGCCGGGTTCATCTTGAAGGTCTCTTCCAACCTCAATGATTCTGGGATTCTGAGAAAGCACACAGCCTGAGCAGAAGCCAGCTGAATTTAAAGTATGCTCTTGCAAGGACTTAATGAAGATGAAGCACAGTCTACAAGGGGTAGAGCAATATAGGGTACTCTGGAGGTGTGCAGTGGAAGCTCAGATGGAAATTGAGACAATATGCCAGAAGGATCAGGACATGAGGAGGTGGTCGGAAACAGTGTTCAGACAAAACTTCTCCATTTGTGCCAGTCATCTCTAAATAGCAGTTTTCACACATGCTTCCAATGTTTACAAATAAATATTTTTTTTCTAATACTTCATGCCAAATTTTGACTGGCAAGAATTACTCTTTGAGCACAGTTATCAAATCAAAATACAACAGATTACAGGGAGAATGTAGCAGCAGCAGGCGAAGTTCGAGCTGTCAGAAAGCCATATTTTCTAATTTTTACAAAAGAGAATCAGCACTTAGGGATTTTTCATCTTGATTCTTTCAGCCTGCCATGTGCACAACAAACCTACCAGAACAGATAAGATTGGTTGGGCCAGTTCAACAAAAAAAGGACATACTATTTTGAAAGGCTGCCTGCTTTTCCTATCTCAATGAGGCATTTTGCTTTGCTTGTCCAGGAAGATACCTTGCTAAGACCCTCTGCATGGGTCTTCTGCTGTGTTGCCATGCTTCATTTCCAGAGTGAAGTTACTCTGCTAGCACTGGCACAGCACATCTGCCTAATGATACCCAACCAAGACACGCTTGCATTTATCCATTCACTAATTCTTCTGCTATCCCTAAAAACAAGCCTGTGAAGAGATGTGAATTTACTTCCTTTGCATTACCCTCAGAATTACTCCTGCTCACTCTGTCAGGCACCTAACTGAAATACAATCATGGAAAAAGCACCCATTTGAAATTATTATGACAAGTACCACAAGCACTCCAACAGCCAAATGGCAAATTCTAGCATATTCCACAAATATGCCTTAAACCTTAACTTGCCAGCCAGTAAACACCAAGCAGAGGTCCTGTGTAGCCTTACAGCTAACATCTTCCAAAGTTCCTGTCAGGGAAGAAACTGTAAGAAATCCAGAAATTATTTACGGTGAGGGTGGTGAGGCACTGGAACAGGTTGCCCAGAGCAACTGGGATGTGGAAGGTGTCTCTGCCCATGGTGGAACTTTAACATCCCTTCCAACCCGAATCATTCTAGGACTCTATGGTGAAGCCCAATGAAATTTCTCAATTTCTCACACACATTGTGAGATGCCTCCAGAAAGCTGATATGTCACTGCTATGGAAACTGGCTGCTCCTGAGTTGCAGAGCTGGTAAACTCCCAGCAGCTCCTGGCTCACAGAAAACTGCCAACTACACCTTTGTAATACTAATACACCATGGAAATACTAAATCTCATTCAGAAATATTACATTACATGAAGTTAAATTTTCAAACGAATAGATGATAAAGCATAATCATAAAATGTCTGTATATTACTTTCCATTTTATTTTTCTTAGTTCGAGATGGAAAATCTCTCACTAAAGTGATCAGGAAGAAAAGAAATAAATACAAGGAAAAAATAAAAAACACTACTTTACCTCAAAGAGATTCTTCAGAGATACCTGGTTAACTCTGAGATCATGAGGCAACTCTTGCTTCTCAGACAACAACAACAGACAAGACTGAAAAAAAAATCCCAAACATTAACACTCGTATAAGTACACTTAAAACTTTGTTTTTCACTGCCTCATCAGATCTTGTAGGAAAACCAACACAGGCTAACAGTATTTCAGATCTTTTCATAAGATCCCAACTGAATCTCCCTTTCTAATTTTCACCTGAATTCATGTAATACACAGTAAAGTGTAGGAAGCTACAAGTGATGAACGTTTCCTCAGAAATAAAAACCATGTAAAAAGGTTAGGTCCTAAAAGATTCTCCAATACTTGGAATACTTCCAATACTTGGAAGTAACCCTTTGCTTTAGGAATGGACCTTTACATTGGGTACAAGACTCTCCAGCTAACACCAACACCGCAAGCAGAGAGCAAGAAATGAATATTGTATCTTCTTCTACTTTCTTCTTTTTTCTCAGTTTCTATAAAAGACTTTGCCTTGCTCCTTGAAAACCCACCAAGCTTCACCAGAGGACAAGGGAAGAACTATGGATGCCATCTACCTGGACTTCTGTAAGGCCTTTGATACAGTCCCCTACAAGTCTTAGCTCTAAATTGGAGAGATATGGGTTAATGACTGGACTGTTGGATGGATAAGGAACTGGCAGAATGGCTGCACCCAAAGAGCTCTAGTCAATGACTTACTGTCCAAGTGGAAACCAGTAGTGAGTGGTGTCCCTCAAGTGCCTGTACTGGGACCAGTACATTCATTATCTTCACCAATGACATCACCACTCAAATTGTGGGGTGCCCTCAATCACTCAGGCAGTTTGCAGATGGCACCAAACTGAGTGGTGCAGTTGATAACGCTCGAGGGAAAGGGATGCCATCCAGAGGGATTCTGACAGGCTTGAGGAGCAGGCCCATGGGAACCCCAGGAAGTTCAACAAGGCCAAGTGCAAGGTCCTTCACCTGGGTCAGGGCAATCCCCAGTATCCCCCACAGACTGGGGAAGAAGGACCTGGGGGATAACGGTGGATGAAAAAATAGGACAAAAGCCAGCAATGCGGCTTGCAGCCCAGAAAACAAACAGTATCCTGAGCTGCATGAAAAGTAGCATGGTCAGCAAGTCAAGGGAGGTGACTCTACCTCTCTACTCTGCTGAGACCAACCTGGAATGTTACATCCAGCTCTGGGGTCACCAGCACAGAAAAAACATGGATCTGTGGGAGTGAGTCCAGAGAAGGGCCACAAAAATCATTAGTGGGATGAAGCACCTCTCCTATGATGAAAGGCTGAGAAAGTTGGAGTTATTCAGCCTGGAGAAGGTTTCAGGGAAACCTTATTGCAATAAGGTCAATATAAAAAGGGGGTTTAGAAAAAAGATTTTTTAACAAGGCCTTGGTGGCAGGACAAGAGGCAACAGTTTTGACTTGAGACTACGTTTTTATTGGACATAAGGAAAAAATTTTATGATACAGGTGGTGAGGCACTGGGACAGGCTGCCCAGAGAAGCTCTGAATGCCCCATCCTTAACAGTGTTTATGGTCAGGTTGGACAGGCCCTTAACAATCTGATCTGGTGAAAGATGCCCCTGCCCACAGCAGGAGGCTTAGATGGGGAATGTGGGGCTGCAGTGAGTCCACAGCTCTAGTGTACATCCTCCATAAGCTGTGGTTCCTGTCAAAAGCCTGCTCCTTCATGGTGTCTCCACAGGCTGTGTAGCACGATGCTCTACCCTAAACGGTGGTAAAACAGCTTGAACTTTACCTAAATTGTAAAAGTTATCAGTGATGGATAGAGAAGGGAGAGTCACACTACTTATGGTGTTGAAGAATGCTGAGACCAGCTTGACTCATCAATCCCAAAGTTACACATTCTGAGGATGTGAAAAACAATGTTTCCTGACCGAAACTGGTACCAGTGACGATGCAGCAAAGTTCCTGATAAAGGAACCAACAGGTGATACTACTGATAACTTATCAAAAGCTGCTAAGCTGACACAGCCAGCCTAGAAACACATGACTGACAGTCACTTTATACTATAAAAGCACAGTCACACTTTTTAAAGGCAGGGTCTTCTAGCAAATCCCTTCCTGAAGTGTGTGTGTAAATTCCTCCCTTGAGTGGAGATTCCCCTCAAGGTTACTCCTGGAGGCTGAGCAAAAGAGTTTTGCCCATGGCCGCTGGCATGGGTGAGTAACATCAATCCTATTTAATAACTATTTTGCTATCTTTAATACCTATGCTTCAATATTGCTTCAATAAATAGTACATTATACTTCCTAACTGTTATAACTATCTATACTGTGAGGTAAAAAATTCTGATTAAAGTATTTTAGTCTGATCATTATCACTGTCAATTTAAGTAAGTTATTTATTTTATTCATATAGATATATTTGGTTTGTCATCCTTAATCCTGTGGGACAAAGTTGTATAGAGGCTCGATTACACATATATAATCCTTTAAACGTAAACCATTCACTAAGTCTGGGAGTAGGATTGGATCCAGCCACACACACCCAGGAACCTCTCTGAGGAGTCTGGAAAGCAAGTGGGTCCTTGCTGAACCTTATGACTCAACAGGAGGTTTTCCCTGATAAACCTCAACTGAAGCTTCCACTTTGCTTGTGACAGGCTGCAAAGGAGCCCCTTGCTCTGGGCCTGGAGCACCTCCTCCTTCTCCTTTTCCACCCCCAGGGCTCGCAGGGCTGTTTCTCTCATTTGAATACTATTGAATTGAATAATGACTCTAGGTCGAACTATAAGAGACACAACAGACAGCAGCACGAGACAAGTAGGATTTCAAGTCCATCGTATCCCTCTCAGAAAGGAATTTCAGGAATTATTTATCACTAAAAGCATTTTTCAAAGCCTTGAAAATCAAGACATTTGAACCAGGTAGCAACATATATTCACAGTTTTGGCTTTTAAAGGTAACACGAGCTTATGCTGAAGAGGTAAGACATGAGTGCCCAACATGCAGTGGGAGGTGACATGGTGACACAGTGACACACTTACCCGCCACTTCCCTTTCTGGGCCAGCCTTTCTATCACCGCTTGCCAAATCAGTGCATCAAAACTTGCACTGAAAATGTAATCATATGCAGGGTGGAAAGTTGGTGGCAAGATTCGGTCATCTGCAAGAATAAGCAATAGAGAAAACTATTTGGTATACACAGCACTTCAAATGTTGGAGTCTCCAACTAAATTCATCCTACAGTGATAATTTTAGCACTAATACCCAGGGGATTGCCCAGTGGGGACTTAAGAAATGCTGGTCACACAACTGATTCAGCATCCTGTTATCAGTCACCAGACTTCATTAAACAAGGCCAAAAAAATTAATCCCTGCTCTCAGGAAACACCTCAAAGCCCCAAGACATTGAGGCTTCAATGAACCTTGTGGCAGGTCTCCCACTTACGGGTCAACCAGCTACTGACTGCAACAACTAATCACGGGGCTTAACATGGGGCTACAGGCTCAAGAAAAGGCAGCACAGGCACAACCTGAAATCTTCTGGCATGCCTGTAGGCCTATCAGACGAAGCATGTTAAACAGACTAAAAAGCAAGCAGAGGAGGAGAGACTGAGAGGAGGACAGGGAGGCTTAGGGTGGACATTGCTCAAAGAAACCCACACAGCGCCACAGGAAGGCCACATTTCCTCTTTCCATTGCTGTCCGTTACTAGCTGAGGGAAAGTCCTCCACACTGAAATACACTGCACTGTAAAAAAGTTTAAACTGCCTATCTTCTAATTATCTTCAAATCTATCTAGCTAAAAGAAAAGCAGAGTGGTCTGGACAAAACACACTTAAAGCCTCCAGGATCTGGAGCTCCAAACCTCCAATCTTGTCTCCCTGACTCTAAATTTTGACCTTTTCTAACTATTCCATAATTGAAATGTTCCTGTGAGACAACTCACTCCCCTGCAGTGTTTTGAGATTGTTGGCATCTGCTGTATTCAAAATGGACCAAGTTCACCATATCCTCAATATATTCATAATCCTCAAACAGACCTGAGGCACTGAAGCATCAAAGGAATAATCTCACAAAGAACATGCTACTAAGTGTTGTCATCACTACTGGAAGGCTCTTAGAAAAATTAAGCTCTTAATTTGAGTTTACCATTGACGCTTATGAAGATTCCTGCTATAAACTCAGCAATTTGAGTTCGATCTGCAGAAGAATTCAGGAGAACCAAACCTCTGTGGAACATAGAAACTGCCTCATAAGACATTGATAACATGATTAATGAGTAGCCAGCTCTATAATAAGCCTGGAAAGAAAAGGAGAATAAAAAGATATTGGGAAAATATTCAGAGATATTTACTACAAAACAAAATGTTGTAATTGTTTTTTTATATTCTCACATTATGTTATAAAAATGACATGTAGTACTATTTCTACAGCTTCTTATACACAGATCGAAAAAAAAAAGTGCAATAACTATTCTATTCTAATCTCTTGAAATTCACAATGTTCTGCTGATATTATCACAGATACTAAAAGTGATAAATCCTGAAATACAAAGCTTGGAAATTAGCTACGGGTTGAAAGACATACTTTCAGCAGCTGTATGTTAACCTCCTCTGGACAAGACTGGGGTTTTTTGTGTCACAAGGTCCAGAATATATATTGATGTTTCCACATCACTGCATTTTGCAGTATTTCCCACACTGCATATATTCTTCAGCCAACAGCACCTGAATGTGTTTATATGCACCCCTGAATTAGGTTGTACCAGCTCGTACCAGCTCAGGGTCACAGCGGAGTTCAAATCAAATAACTGGCATGCTGCAACACAGCACAAGTTAAAAGGGTATTTGGATGCAATTTTACCATATCTAAATCAAAAACGTTCTACTAAAGCCTCTGGGAGTCTTTAGTGGTTAGACCAGAAGACTGTTTATTGCACATAAAAGCCAATCCAAGAGTATGCCTCCATGTCATAAATACTGTACAACTCCTACTTATTCCTAACAGATGGCTATTTGAGTCAGGTGTACTTAATCAATGTGTATTTAATCACAAGCTAAGCGTAGTGTATTGTTCTGTTCACTGGAAATACAATACGACCTCGATCACCAAGTACCACTCCCAGGAACTGGCGACTTATTAACAGGTAACCCTTGTTTGGGATATTAATAGCTACATTTCTTGAAAGCATTGGTACCTCTCTCACCAGGACCCAGAGAGAATCAGTATCTCCTGGTGAAAAAGAGAGCTGATTAATTTTATTAAATGTACCATTACAGCCATAAATCTGATGCTTATGTATAGAATCAACACCAATTCTGGAATTTGATGCTATATTTATTCATCACACCCCAAAGACAAAACACAATAAAAAGAAGATAATTACACTTTTATTAAAAAAAAAAAAGCATGGAAGGCATGCAAAACTGTCAGCTTAAGCATGTGAATACCTTAACATACTCTGGATCCCACTGTAAGCTTTGGCGGGCTAAAACCATTGAATCCTTCCATTTGCCCAGGCAGTACAGGGCAGTTGATTTGTTGCACAACAACACAGCGATGTCCCGGGAACACCTAAAGATATGGTTTTAGCATTACTGTTTATTCACTTGAAAAAGGATCATACTTTATAGTTAGCAATATGAAAAAACTGAAAAAATTACACATTCACCCACGTAACAAAACGAGAGGTAAAAAATGTAGTTGTAGATAATAAAGATCATTTGAATATTGGCTATAAAATGTCTTAGAGACATCCTAATTATACCTTAGTGATACCCATAATGATAACCTGGTCTCTTCTGAAGCAGAAAGCCAACCCACTGGAATAATGAAGTATGAGGATTTAGAAAGAGTTCAGACCACCTCAATACACCTACATATGGCTCAGTGAAAGCCAGCAGCCAGGAATAGGGGAAAACAGACACATGAATGGAAGCTGTGGGATGGAAAGAGTACTAAACTCACCAAAAAACAACCTCAATGCATTTTAGCTTATCACCACGTGGTGAAGTCAACAGAAAAATCCACATTTAAAATAAATGAGTGGCTGGTGTTAAGTTAACAGCAGTGTTAATATACAGTAGTAATGAATACTTAATAGTCAACATAATACTCAGCTATTTAATCATTAATAACATTAACAACTGACGTTAACTGAGGAAAAGCACTTAACATCTGGAAAGAAACACCCAAAGGAATTTTCTGCTGAAAAATTATTTTTAACAAGCCTCAGAATACTAAGAAGACCAAATAACAAGAACAAAGTAACCTGCATGAATCATTTTACAGATAATCAAGTGACTCATGTAACAACAGGCCAGGACATGGCAAAATCACAGCAGGATTAATCCACAACATGTCAACTAAGAAACAGAAGTAATTTAACAGAAACCAGAGCAGTTTTTGGAAAATCAATTTGAGCTTTAATTGCACTAACTTATAATTGAAATTTATGTAAAAATATTCAGATTTAAGTCATTAATTAATCTCTCACATATATGTAATGAACAGGGTAATTATAAAATAATACAAGAAAATCAAGTGTTAGGCCAAAAAATAGAGTTTTGAATTAACTGTACAACCATACATCTTAACATATTTCAGGCTTGTCTTGTGGTTTACATCTCACAATTCAAGAATACTTACGGGACCCATTGCATTAAATAACCAAGCGTTTGTAGAGCTTCATCATAGTTTTTGATGGCCAAAGAGTAATTTCCATTTTTAAAATCCTGGTTCCCAGCTTGCCTCTTCAACTGTGCATATGTCATGGGATCCATGCTAAGGAAAACAAAACAAACAAAAATTTTAAAAACAAAACCACTGACTTATTTGACACTTCTTTCTCTAAAATTGACTTAAATTTTTATCTTAGTTTTTGCATATTTGAAAAGGAGGACAAAAGAGCACATCTTCTCTGTTTGCTGCAGTTGGAATAGTAAAATAGAATTCAGATGACAGCCTCATCTTTGCTGTTGATGTCAACTTCCCACCTACTTTTTAATAAACTTCAGCTAACCAGATCTACACCACTGGTACCCATTTTTTTCAGTTTTTCTCCTCAGGTCTTAAACCACATCTTTTAAATTAAGATTCAAAATTATTTCAATGTGTGCACATAAACTCAATGCAGGAGGAAATATCTGAGAAAACAAACAGCATTTGCATACTTAAGAAACACATGAAGCTATACATTTCAATTTATGAAACACAAAACTCGTTTACTTGCTTTTTATTTATGACTTTTTTGTCTAGGTCTTTTGTCTAGACACTCAACAATCCAATGTATACAAAACTACTTAGAAACTTAATTACTGTAAGAAAATATTCTAACATAGTATAGTAATAGTGCATGAGGCCCTTGAATCACACTTAGACAGTTATCAAAATGAAAATAGGAAGTGGCCAAAGAAAACAAACGTTGAAACTAGACTCAACTGTAACTTACTGAACTTATTTCATCATTAAAATTCTAAAATCAGGGTCATTAAACAAAACTAATCACATGGTCAGGCAGCTAGATGAAAGAAACAAACACAAGAGGAAAACCAGCTACATGTATGTTAAGAAACAGCACATTAGAAACAGACAAGAGAAATATCCAATGGTAAAGTGTTGTGTAGAATCATTCTTCACAGATCGATTTTATTATTAAAAGCTGTTTCCATTACCTGTAAAAACCTGTATGAATCTCACAAATCTCAGCGCAATTAAGTAAGATTAATTCACCAAATAGGAACGCACAGATTTACTTATTATCCAGGTATTATTAACAGACCTGTAACAAAACCCTTAAAATCTGTAACCTTCGCAACCTGCTAACATAATGTCAAGGTTTAGTCTTGACAGGCAGCTAAACACCCCACAGACCTCAGCTCACTCCCCCACTCCCCGAGCAGCATCAGGGAGAGAATCAGGGGAAAAAAGTAAAATTTGTGTGTTGACATAAAGAGAGTTAACAGGACAGAAAAGGAAGGGAAAATACTAGTACTGATACTACTAATAATAAACTTAGAATATACAAAACAATGAATGCACACTGCAATTGCTCACTATCCGCTGACCAATGTCCAGTTCCTGAGGAGCAGCCCCTGGACAGCTTTCCCTCTTAATTTATATACATGACATTCTATGGTACAGAGTATCCATTTGGCCAGTTCAGGTCAGCTGTCCTGGCTGTGCCCCCTCCCAGTTTCCTGAGTCCCCCTGCAGCTGACAGGGCAGCATCAGAAGCTGAAAAGTCCTTGACTTAGGGCAAACACGGCTCAGCAACTACTAAAACATCAGTGTGTTATCAACATTATGCTCATACTAAATCCAACACACAGAACTGTACCAGCTACTCAGTAGAAAATTATCCCAGCTGAAAGCAGGACTAAAATATCTGCAAGATCTCTTGACAACAGAGCAAACTAGATATTTTTAAGTATATGAATTTACAGACAAAGCAAGAAACATTACTGATGTATTTTCTCTGTAGTATTCCTCATAATGAGCCTGAAGCACTGAGAATTGGTGCTGTCTTGTGAACACAGAGGTATGATGAGGCACACTATGGATGGTACTGTGCCTTCACATTTATCCAAGCACAAAAAGCACTTGTCAGGCTCAAAATGAACTAAGCAGACAGGAGAGCAGCGGCCCACAACTCTGAGGAGGCAACAGCAGAAGAACCAGGTGCAACCATAAAGCTCAGATCCAAACTTCTTCAGACTGACTGGGAAATGACCTGTCAGAAGTTATGTCTTAATTAAACAAATAAACAGTCCATGCTAATGTCTGTAATCAAATCATCACCTTGCTAACTCCAGGGAAGCATGAAGAAAAGATGAAATCCTGGCTAAAAATTAAATTGAAGAAAAAGAGGTCCCATCTACGTGGCGGAGATACAAAAACCAGTCATGCTAGAGGAGTAATTTTTACATTTATCCCAGGCAAATTAAATAATCACTTTATTGAGCAATGTACCTACAGCATACACTTTAAAAATACTACTTCTCCAGACAGCCAGTCAAGTGTACTCATAACATATTCAGGACTTCTTTTACACTGCATGGTATGAGCATTATCAAGGTGAGAAAAAGGAAAAAATAGAGCAACAGAACAAAGGAAAAAAAACAAGTGCTAAAAGATGGTTCTACCTCACCTTTTGTGTAATTCTTTCAGATTTCAATTCTTTATCATCTGAAAGTTTGACAAATTATTATCTCAAGAATAATACCAAAATAGTTCAGCTACACAGAAGTTTCTTCAAGAAAGAATACATGTGAACCAGTGGTTTTTAAATTATAGCTGAATAGGTTTTTCTTTTTTTTTAAGAAAACTATGCTGTTACTCAGTGTGATTTTTTCCCCCCAGAATTATACTTTTATCTTACTTTTCTTTGGAATATACTAAAAGTACAAATACAAATAAAAGATATTTGCAAGACATTTAAAAGATTGTTCTTTCCACAGTACAGCAGAAGCACCAACAAACATTTTAAAAGGCCTTTCAAATGTGTCCTGTGCTGAGAAATTTTGGAACTGAATTCCCTGTTTCAGACCAGAGGGCGGCATGCCCTCCCCTTTCGAGGCAGCAGGAATTTTCACCAGAACACAAATTCTCATCCTTTTCCAGATCTGGAGTTTCCCAGCCAAACCTTCAAACTGTAGATCTTTTGAATAACTGAGACATCTGCTGCAGGCTTTAGCAACTACACCCAAGTTTGCAGACCCAAGAGATACAGTGGGCATGCAAATCTGACATCTAAGTTAATGATCCAAAAGAACTGCCGTGCAGACTAGCACAGCATGTCTTGCTATTGCCCAACATCTTCCTGCAGCATAAACAATTTTAACTCAAAACCAGTGGACTAACTGAGGGCCTATTATGTAAAGTCTGTCGAGCGTGAGGAGCATTAAACAAAACTATTGTCTATTACGCTGCCTTAACTGCACAGGTAAAAGTCAAAGCTGTATCTGGATATAACTATAGATAGAATTTTTGGGGGTAAGTGCTGTGGGTTAACCCTGGTGGGTAGCTAAGTACTTGCATCCCCCCACCCCCCCCAAGTGGGATGGGGAAAGAGAAAAGCAAGAAGTAAAGCCAAGAAAATGTGTAGGTCAAGATAAAAATTGTTCAGTGACCACAAGAGACTTGGAAGAAGAGAGAAAGAAAACAAAACAAGTGATGCAAAGGCAATCATTAACCACCTCCCCTACACAGAATAATGCCCATCCAGTTCCCAAGACAGGGAAGGCTAACTCCCAAAATCCCCTCCTCTGCATTATCATTGCTGAGCATGATGCTACATGGCACTGACTATCCCTTCAGTCAGCTGGGGTCATCTGCCCAGTTGTGTCCCCTCCCAACCTCTTGTGCACCCCCCAAATCTATTCACTTGGAGGCAGAGTGAGGAACAGAGAAGACTGTGCAAACACTGCTCAGCAACAGCTAAAACATTACTGTGTTATCAGCATTGTTTTGCTCACAAATTTAAAGCACCATACCAGCTACTATGAAGAAAATTAACTCCATCCCAGCCAGACACCTGTTCCCCTCGTGAAGCAGGGATTTCTCCAAAGCTATGGAGTCTATGAAACACATAATGGTGTGGGGACACCCTAAGGTCTAGAAGTGCATTGTTCAGACCTTATCAATCACAGAAATAAAACAGAAACAAAACAAACAAAAAATCAAACAGACAACAAGATCTACTTTGTTTAGTTTTTTTATGACTCCTGAGACCACCAGCACAACCATGACAGCAAAATGAAGCACATTAATTTTTACTCACAGAATTAAAACAAAAGATTATACAGTTAAGTCAGAAACAATCTGCTCCAAACCCTACTGCTGCCAGTGGTCAAAATTTCCATTTACTTTACATGCCGTCAACTCTTATGTTACTGGGCTGGTCAGTGTCCCACTGAACTGCTTCAGTCAGACTGCTCTCAGAAGCAGGGCAGATTTAGAGTGGTTCCAATGCTAAGTTTTGATTCCCCTCGCTTCAGAAGATAATTTTGAAAACACAAATGGAGGCTGCCCAGAAAAGCCATTTGTCACTATTGAAAAATGTTGTGTTCCTTATGCCAGCTATCGGTCTCAAGAGGCCAGCTTGTGCTTTTTGAACATCTGAAGCTGGCAGTGCTAAAAACTTTAGAAATTTGAGAGTGAACCCGAGCCATTGGTTTTTCTGTCTGCATCTGCTTTACACTTTTTAAAAAGAGAAACTGCATGACAGTGTTAAATTCACAGGAAAAAAAGTACAAGGGCTACACAGCCATGCTTTTATTATTGTTAAGTTAAGCTTTAAGGATACATCCGTATGGCATTACTCAGTGGCAGAATAAAAATATTATTCTCTGGACACAGTAGATTTTCATAAAGCAAGCAGCAAACGAAGTACAGCAATCTTAGGAGCCTTGCATCTGAATTAAAAGAATGGTGACAAATAAGAATCCTATTTTCAGGAGATCTGACTTCTAAAGACTGTGCTTTCCTCAGTCCTATTAAGCAGATGAATCATTCCTTCTTCCTCGTTAACCCAAAAAGCAGACATTGCAAACTGACAATAGGCAGTGAGAGAAAAAGCCCAACAATGCATCTGGCTTTGGCTTTAGTTACAACTAAATACATTTCATCAGCATTCGAATAATTCATGTTTTCTCAACAGGAAACCTTAGGACTCTATTAGCTCTCGTTCAACAAAAGCATGCTGGCTCCAAGAGCATGATGCCACCAAGAAAGAACTGTCATGCCACCCCTTCTGCTACACCAGACGGACTCCAGCAGCCACGTGCCCACCACTGGCACGAACCGTGCAGGCAGCCCTGCGGTCACCCAGCAAAAGGACACTGCATTCTTCCAAATGACACTTCCCTCGTGACCTGATATAGGCATATGTGAATGTCAGGGCAGACCCAGTAAAAGAAGGAAAAATATAGGCTGACAAGGCTGTAAGAGGCCGTAACCATGGCAGTGCTCTGCCTGCTAGCCAGTTTTACCTGTTTTCCTGACAACAACAGCTACCAAAGACATATTTAGAGAACACAGACTCCTTTGAATGTGTATAAGCCTAACCTTGACAGTGAAAAGCAGGGAAAAATGTACTTCTCTCAGTTTTCCACTGAATGCTGAAAAGTCAAATGAAAAATCTGGAAATCACCTGTACTTTCAGAGGAGGCCCTGAAGAAACAGCAGAGACAAAAATGAACAGCTTTTAACTGACCAGGCTACAAGCAGAGACATTTGGAAAGCTCCTGTAGAAGAGAGGAAAGAAGCTGAGATTTAGACATGGACATCCTCATGGATCTGTTTAGTCTGAAAAACGTCACAGTGGTATCACAACTATCTGAACAATAATTTAGTTGAATATTCAGCCAGTGTCTCACGAAGAGAGATACTGAAGAAGGTGAACATGAACATGAAGATCTCATGTTCAGCCCTGGCAAAATGTGAGCTCATGTTGGAGAAACTGGTCAACTCAAATGAAGAGCCTATAATTTAGACAGCTTCTCATTAGACATCCCTACCATTAGGGATATATTCAGATAAATAGATGGAGATAGCCTATCTATAGATAGATTCTCACTCAGCCCTATGAAACAAGAAAAAAAATAAAATTCTGTAAGAAGTCACATTACCAGATTTGTAACAGACCTTGGAAGTGCCAAAGACCCTTTGCTCCCAGTAAAAGCCAGCACCACTTGGAAAATGATGAATGAGATTCTAGAGCAGATTTGGATTAGATTAGGGTAATCAGAGCAGAATAGTGATAGCTTCTTATCAGTTATTACGTTGTCCTGAACTCAGCACAAATTGGACCAAATGAAGTTTCTTTACTGCTTCTGGGCTCTATAGCCAGTGAGTGTCCTATACATCACAGTACTCCAAAGATAAAGACAGCATGCATCTCTGGAGCTGTTTGCCTCTAAGAAGACAAAGCAAACCATTTCCCAGGTAGAATAGAGAGAAAACTTTATTGGGTTGTTTCAGTCTGAACTGGAGACATGTACACAACCTCCATCACTGGACACAAGCAATCCTCAACACCACTTACAGAGTTTTGCTTCTCCAGATACCCTTCCTTCCTAAGTGTTCAGGCAGAAGTAGTACTAGAGGAATTCAAGCTACTGTTCTGTAGCTCCACCGGTGCAGTGCCACACTGAATCAGTACACCTTGACAGCACAAAGCACCTCTCACTATTGAGAAAGGATTCTCACCTAAACTGGGTCTAGTGTGCAAGAACTATTTCCGTATTTTAGAAGCCAGCTGTGAGACTTCTGAGTTCTGGCTGTGCTTCCAAAAGATGTTAAATGGCTGGGGTGAGAGAGCAGAGAATGAGACAGAATATCCCAGGCTGCACTTCATTTTATACCAAGCTTTTCCCTGGAAATGTGCTCTGTAGTAAACTGATGAATGTAGGGCACAGACATTGTCAGAAACAAGACAAACATCCTTATCAACATTTGGCAAATGCAGCTCAGGGCTCGATTAGCACGGATGTCTCAACTCAAAGGCCTGTTAACACCTCAAACACCACATACAAACCAGATAGGGAAGACGTGTGCAAGGTCTGAATGAAACAAGGGATATAAGTGGAATACACACACAACAAGAGTCTGGGCAAGGGCTCTGTTCTGGGCATATCTGGCCAGTATGACCTCCCGAGGTCCTCCTTTTTCAGATTACCACTGTATGTTGCTTTCTGTTTGTGCAAACTGTCAGAAAGCAATTGCTATTAATAACAAAGCCCAGCTACCTGATGTCTCCAGCTAGCCACGTACCAAACTCACAGCTGACACAGCTTGGCAGCTCAGTTCTTTGGATGCGTGACCACCAAACAGGACTACAGAAACGGGACCCAAACCCAGCCAGAAGTTGGGCCTGACCTGCTGATGAGCAGAAAACCATGCAAAACCACAATACGTGGACATTGAAATGTTACCGATCTTTACAGCAGGGATTTGTGGTTCACTTGCACACAGGAAAGGTACCAGGCAAGGAAGTGACACAGCAAGGAAATGGACATCAGAAGCACATCACCAGGAACAAGACAACACCTTTCACAAAAAGAGATGGGTGCACACACCCCAGGACACCAGCTCTGCACCTACTTTAGACCCTGGGAAACCCATGGACAGGGCAACAGAAACCTGACAGACCAGCATGACATTCTATGGGATGGAATATCCCTTTGGACAGTTCGGGTTAGCTGTCCCAGCTGTGTCCCCTGCTAGCTTCCTGTGCCCCCACCCAGCCTCCCCACTGGTGGGACAAGCTGATAAATGCTTGACTTAGGATAAGCACTGCTTAGCAACAACAAAAACATCAGTGTTTTATCAACATTATTCTCATCCTAAATCCAAAGCACAGCACCGTACCAGCTATTAGGAAGAAAATTAACTCTATCCCAGCCAAAACCAGATGACACCTCAGAACATCCTTCCTCCTTTCCTTGCAAGCTGAACTCAGGCCAAACACATGTGACTAGCCTTCCTTGAAGACTGCTTCACAGCTTGCAGCAGCAACAGGTCTGTGGCCTTGCTCCCCAGCACATCCTGTTTTGTTAAAGGAAACAAAACAGGCTTCTTTGCCTTCAGCTTCAAAAGATTTTTCCTTCTTTGTAACCTACCAATAACAAATTATACCTAAGAAAACATAAGGTTGAGCCATGTCTGGAGTTGCTTTTTCAAGAAACACATCTGCTTATACATACAAATACCTATGATTTACAGTAAATTAAGAAAATACTTGCATTTTCCATTTTATATACAAAAAAATTATGCAAAAGAATGTTCAATATTCTGTTCGCACAGTGTCATTACTGTGTCAACACCAAAACCACCGAAACCTCACAAGAATGGGAAAAGTTAACCTTTCTGTTTCTCTCTGAAACAACAATCTTGAAATCCCTAGTCTAGCTCAGACATACAAGACCTAACTCAGTCCAAGAGGGAGATGTTTACACTGCTGGAGTTGTTTGCTCAGCCTAGCAATGTTCCTGTCATCATTATCCTGCTCTCCTTTGCACTGGTGTGGCCTCACCTTGAATACTGTGTGCAGTTTCAGGCACCACAAAATAAAAAAGACATTAAGCTGTTAGGGAGCATCCAAAGGACCGCAAGGATTGTGACAGGTCTGAAGACGAAGCTGTATGGGGAGTGGCTGAGGTCACTTGGTTCGTAGTCTGGAGGAGACTGAGGGGACATCTCGTTGCAGTCTGCAGCTTCCTCGTGAGGGGAAGAGGAAGGGCAGGCACTGATCTCTTCTCTGTGGTGCCCAGTAACAGGACCTGGGGGAATGGCCCGAAGCTGAGTCAGGGGAGGTTTAGAATGGATACCAGAAAGAGGTTCCCCAGCGAAGTGGTCACAGCACCAAGCCTGTCTCAGTTAAGAGGCATTTGGACAACACTCTCAGGCACATGGTGTGATTATAAGGGTGGGTGTCCTGTGCGGGGCCAGGACTTGGACTCGATGATCCTGAAAGGCTCTTCCAACTCAGCATTTCTTATGATTCTATGACCAGGTAAGAGAAACAGCAACCAACAGCCTGCATATTTCCTTTGTATAGATTCACTCCAGAGGGTATTGACTCTGGAATGAGTTAAAAACAAACAAAAAATACCCCAAGACCAAAACACCAAGATTGCCCTAACACCAAGGTTTTCAAGTGCGTGCAGGTCACAGCCAATGCTTGACAAATCTTAATTGCATGTTGGTAAAAAAACACTGGTCGGAAATACTCCCTCTGGCATGTTTTCACGGGAAAGCAAAGCCTCTTCTCATTCGCAATAAATCTGAAGTTAATTCTCTGTAAATCGCCAAAAAAAAAAAAAATACAAAAGCTGGTGAGAGATCCTTTTGCATTTATTCTTTTGCAGTGCACACTGTGCTCAAACTCCTTTCCAGTTGAAAAAGTCTGTTTTGTTAAGTGACCACTCCACGACCTTGTAGAAGAGTTTTGCTTTTCAGGGAAAGGATCCAAAACCACTGAAGACAATGCTTCGCTCCGGGCTACGCTAAAGGAGTTCTCCCTCTTCTTTTCAAGCACGGACACGGCATCACATCTCCCCCAGCTCCTCCGCGCAAACCGTACCAGGCCAACACACACTCCCAGATGCCCGGCCGGAGCAAGAATGCACTCTTCCCCTTCTCTTTCAACCACCCCACACATTCCCTGGCAGGCTTCCCAACCAGCACAGCCACCCCCGCTGCCCACACGCCAAACCCCGCACCCACGCTCCTCCTCGGGGCAGCACGTCCCCTCTCCGGAACTGCTCCAATATGCAGGAAGCTCCCACCAGCTCCACCGAGATGGGAAGCCACCCCCAGGAGGCCGCGGCTGCCCCCGCGCTGCACGAAGCACCGATGGAGCAGCGCGGGGGGCGCGGGCAGCTCCCGCCGCGGCTCGCCCGCCGCACCCCGGCATCCCGCACGGAGCGGCGGGCGGCCGATGCCCGCGCCCGCCTTACCGGGGAAGTGAGGGGAGTACAAGGGGTCGCCAAGGAAGCGCATCTACCTGCCGGCCCGTTCCCCGCCGCCGCCGGGGCGCGCTCCGCTTGTCGCCCTTAAACTCTCCGCCCCGCGTCCCGCCCCCGCCGCCCGCGTCACCGGGGAAGGGGGGGAATTGAAACAAATCCATCGCCCTCGGGAAATCGAAACGAGACCGCCCCGCCCGCGGGGGATGTCCCCCCCCGCCGCCCCGACCCGCAGTGGGGGTGGGTGGTACCAGGAGTCCATTTGCGCGGCGGAGCGTTCAGGAAGTGGCTTTGGGATGGGTTTGGGCTCCCTCCGCAGCGGGAAGTGTAGAAAGTGCCATTTTTTAAAATGACGTTAGCGGTGCTTTCAGGATACTTGGAAAATCAGCGTTCGTCTGCGCCAGGGGCACCCCGCGTCCTGAGGCGCCGTGCTGTCCCTCTGGCTTCTCACGGCAGCCCCCGCGCAGAGGAAGCTGTGGCTGCTTTGGTCTTCCACTGTGCAGGGATCACCTGGGGAATGAAGGCTTGTCCTCCTGCGATGCAATTGTTTGCTAATTAATCGTTTCCCGTGGTCTTTTCACACTGTGAAAAGCGGCTCAATAAGCCAAAGATGAGTACTTCGCAGGAGATCGATCGTTCAATAATTCACCTCCCTGTGAATCACGTTTCTAAGCGAGTTTTTCTCTGGCATTGAGTATTATCGCCTGCACGTCTTCCTCTGTATTCGGGAGGGCTGGGATGGAGTTAATTTCGCCGCCAGCAGCCCCCACCGTGCTGTGCTTTGCTTTGGGAGCTAAAAAGTGTTGATAACACACCGGTGCTTTGGCCACTCATCTCTCCAGCATTCCTCCCTCACCAGTAGGCTGCGGGTGGGCAAGATCTTGGGAGGGGACACAGCCAGGACAGCTGGCCCAAACTGGCCAAAAGGATATTCCAGAACATATGACGCTTATTCAAATATAAAAGCTAATTGCAAAGAGTATGAAGGTGGGGCATTCATTATTTACATTTGCCTTCCAAAGCAACCACTACACACGCTGAAGCCCTGCCTCCCAGGACATGGCCGGATGTTGCTTGCTGATGGGAAGTTGAGAGTAATCTTTTGGAGTTTTTTACCTTTGCTTGAGCTTCCACTTTAATAAACTGCCTTTATGTTGACCCATTAGGGTTTTTTCCATGTTAGTTTCTTCCCCCTCCATCCTGCTTAGGAGGGGAGTGACAGAGCAGCTTGATGGCCTCTTGATTTCCCGACAAAATGAACCCATCACAGTCCTTTTGATACCCAATATGGGGCATGAAATAACAAGAGTTTTATAAGAAGTGTGCTACAGCTGTATGGTTATTCAGCATCAAGCTCCTATGCAGGTCACAGAGATTGTTGGCTGCACTGCTTATTTCTTCATTCAGTTGAGCTTGAGAACATGTTAATAAAAACAATGGTTCTGTCCTTTGCCCTGGTATTTCTGGCCTTGCTCTTCTGGAGGAAGTATCTGGTGGAAACATTGGCTTTCACAGGTAGTAAAATGTAAGAAATATTATGTATCAGAATATGTTAGGAAATATTATGTGCAAATACATTAAGAATAACTTTGCTATGCAGATATTAACTAGTTAACATTGTAACTAGGGTCGAAGTTACAAGATGCTTATATAGCTTGAGTTATAAGATACCAATATAACCCGAATCATGACTTTCTGTACAATGTAATAGCTAGTATTATCGCTTAATGCTTAAATAAATGGCAACTCACCAGGTGAATAATCTCAAAAATAGACAAGTATCGCTATATTGGGAAGCAGCAGGATGTACTAATGAGAAATTGGCAAATGTAAAGTCAGTTAGCCACAAAATGGGGAATTTAAACCAGTTAGATCCAGAAAGACCAAGGAACACCATAACTGTGCATGCTCTGAAGACAAGGTTGAAAAGTTCAGATGAGAGGAAGACCTTGAGCCTTCATCGAAGAAGACCCCTGAAGACCCCCACGATCACATTATGCATGCTCTAAAAGACAGACTGGGGGAGGAACTATGTTAATCCCTTCTAAGAAAATGTAAATCAGTTCTTAGAAAAATTATGCATAGGCATTGTGGTTTATTAATATGTATAATGTTAAAGCATATAAACTGGAAGTTTGTGTAAGTTTGTGTGCCTCTGGCCACAGCCAAGCACCCAGCACTGTCAGTTTTGCTCTAAGTGACCCTTGTCCCCTATCATCCCTTATTAAATATATAAAACCCCAAAATCAGGAGTGGGCTTCGTTTCTCACAACGAGGAAATACGTATCTCCCTCCATACCCGGGAATGATGCAGATGTTTTTATTGTCCCGGCTTCTGAGGTCCTTGTTCATCCTAACATGAGCTGTTTAATACTACTAATTAACACTGTTAGCATATTTTGGGGTTTGTGGAATCTGATATCATCCTGATCTAGGAGAAGACAATTTTTGGATGAAGTGATACTGAAATGTGCCCTGAGACAGCTGGTTCTGGGGTGGCAGGGTGTGTGGAAGGATTTGGGCAGATTCCTGGGGCAGTTATCACCTACTAAATCCTGGAAATTCATACCTGAAGAGGCAGGTTACCCTGGCAAATTGATGTGCCACAAACGGATAGAAAGGTGCCTTGCCTATCCCAGTGAAAACCAGCAGCTTCTAGTACTGTACTGGGTCCTGGCCTGTGCCTATGGAGCCAGTTCAGTACTCTCAGAGGAATGTGGTTGAGACAGGAACAACTACACCAACTCTCCCAGTACTGAAAAAGAAACAGTGGAGGAAGAAATAAATGGATCCATATTGTCAATTAGTAAAGGAGGAGGAGGAAGAGTAAAGGTCTGATCAAGAAGCTGGTCCTTTGACAAATGGTAGGAAAAATGGGTGCTAATGTCTTCACAAATGGCTCTATCTGGAAGATTGGGTTTGGGCTCTTCACTAATGGTAGAAGAAGTGGGTTTTAATGTCTTCACTAATGCCTAGGTGTGAAAGAACTTTACCACAGAAGTAAAAGGCCTTGGTAGGCATTGGTGTACAGTGTACTCTGGTGTCATCAGGCTACAGGGGCACAGAACACATCGGGATCTCTTCAGTGATCGAGGGGTGCCAAGAATTGTCTGTATAGAAGGCAGAGTAACCAGTATGCATACTACAACCCTACTTCCCGGGAAGTGTCTGGATATTGCCTGCTGGGACATAGAGAACAAATAGTTCGTTATCCTTTGCTTCTGCACTCAGCCATTGTTTTTGCTTTATTAAACTGACTTTGTCTTGACCCGTGAGGGTTTTTCACCACTTTATTCCCCACCTCCATTCCTGCTGAGGACTGATAGAGTGGCTTTGGTGGTCACCTGGTACCCAGCCAAGGTCAACTCATCCCGTTCTCATTAAAAAATGGATTTCTGCTACTCATCCATCTTCTGCACTGAGATTTCATATAAATTACCCTGCTACCCATTAAGGGACTAGAGAAATGAAGTAATACTAACCTTGGCACAGATGGTTTTGTATCACCTGGCTCCTAGTGGAGTGCATCAAAATAACAGGCAAGGCCACTTTTAAAGAAGGCAGTGAAAATACAGCCGAAATTTGTTTGTAGCTGCATCCACACAAGGTGGGAAAAGTACAGTGTAATCTTGTTTCTTAAGTGACTTGAAGAAATCAAAGTACATGGGTGGAATTTTGGAGTTCTTAATCAGGCAAAAGTGCCTGCGTGAATCAACACGATATAAATGTTGAGAGGAGTGAGTGGCTGAGGGATACTAATGTAGGAATGAGTGGCTGATGGATGCTAATATATCTGGAATTTCATGTAACCTGTAAGGCCCCAAAAAAACTTGCTAGATGAGACTTTTAGAAGGGCTTAAAGTTGTTCATGTACTCTTGAGTTAGGCGCATGAGAGAAATACTGACAAAATATGCTCAAAAGCTCAAAACAACAAAAAATACTTTACTGGCCACTTTAGAAAATCAGAGGACTTTAGCAAAACATTTAAAGCAGCATTCAGCCAACATGAAACACTTCCCAAAGCATTAACTTGGCCCATTCAACTTAGCAAACTCTAAGCCTGTTCAGTTTTAAGTTACTCAAAAATTACAAGAGGAAATTAGAAGAAGTAGAGAGAAAGACAGAAAAGATAGAGAAAAGGACACATACAGCTACCCACAACTGGGTTCCAGCCGTGTTCAGATAGAAGTTCCAAGAGGAGATAGGGTCAAGACATACGCTTGCCTCATGTTCAGCTTTAAATACACCTTGGCCTTCCTGGGTCCTTCCCCCGAGTCTTCTGGTCATTTGGTCACTCTGGAGCTGGGTTAGGGGCTCCAGAGGCAGGTGTGGAGATTTCCTCTGCTGTGCCAGGGACTGGCAGGCACTGTTGGGCTGGGATACAGGCTCTAGAGCAGGAGGGGTGTACAGGGTAGTGCACTGCCTCGCCAAGGCAAGGCTCAACTGCCCCTTCCCCCATACACATGCACCCCAAAATGTCTCGAGACATCAATCTTTACAGTCTCTGACACCTCTAAACTCCCCATCATTGTTATTTAGGGATGTGCAGACAGAGAAACCAAGGACCAACCATTTTAATACCAATGCAGAAAGTGGAACTCTTGCTTTTTGACTCAGCAGGGACTCTGACCTAAACACTGACACAACAGTCTTTGCCACATCTGTTGGCATGCTGTGGGTGTGTTTGTCAAAACAGTCATGAGACAGAAAACTAAACTCTTTTTTTTTATAACTCAGTGAAAATGAAACTTGGCAGCGTGCAAGCCTCTCTGGGTGCAGCAGGGCGTTTCCTTCTCATGCAGTATGTCATCTGTATTGCCAGTGAATTACTGAGTCTGCAAATTACTGCATTTCCTGATCTATATGAGAAGAGAAGCAGCAGAAACTGGAAGGGGTGGACCCACTTGGGGAGGCAGTACTGTATGTAAGCAGTAAGGGGTTAGGTGTACTGGTTGATACGGGATGCTCATAAAGAGCAGAGAGCACTGGGAGGAGGTGCTCATAAAGCCCAGTAAGGCAGCAGAAAATTATGTATAAAGCCCTTTGTACATAGTTCCTAAATCCCTTCTGTTGTCACTGTAGAGGTGTCCGTGTGGGTAAATTTCTAAGGGAAAACATTTCTTTTGCATGGGAGATTGAGTAATAGATCCCCCAAATTCCTTGTGTACCTGTATATCAGAGCTTATGGTGCAGGTGCATCCATTGCATGGAAGGGATGGGTCTTGGCATAGTGCTACCAATCCTACTTTTTATCTCTGCTTCTTTTTCAATGATGGGAAAACCTCACTTTGAGGGGAAGAATACCCTTCATAACACATCCAGGAAAGAGAATTGCAGTGCATGTCGCAGGCCTTGGGTCATGTTGAGCTTGGCAGAGCTACTCCACCAGCAGCTCTCACTCTCCTGTGCAGTCAGCATCTGCTGGCTCCTGAGAGTACAGTGCCAAGCCTGCATCAGATATTGCTGTGTCTTATCACAGACCTTCACTGGTGTGAGGCAGACTCAGCTCTCAGGTGAAGGCACTGTATCTATTGCAGTGGCAACATGCGCCTGACACCAGCACAACTGGACCTGGGAAACAAACATCACTCCCTCTCCCCTGAGGACAAACCACACCATACTTCAGGGCCTGGGGGCGCCCACCAGCCTCAAGAGACCTGACCAATCTCACCTGGGGCACCCTTTGGCCCATGTGATACCAAAAAAGTTTAATTCAATTTCTACTGTAACTGTGAGCTTTTAGTAGAAAGACACTGTGACTGAGAACTTTTAGCAGAGAAGACACTGGGTCTGCGGACCTTTAGCAGAGAAGCGAGGCATGCAGAAATTATTCTCCATGCAAGGACATAGGAAGATAAAGAGGGGACATCTGGCTAAGGAATACAGCTGAAGCCAAAACGAAGACTGAGTTTGGGAACTTGGGGAACATGGTTTTTTATGGTAATGGCCAAATTATAATAGGCATGTAGCAACTGTATATTAGCAACACACTTGTAACAATCAGGGGAATGCTAGGAGGAGTGATCCCCCCATGCCTTCCAGGCATCTAAATAAATGATGCCCTCTTTAACACAAAAAAATTGGTGTTAAGGTGTCTTATTCCAGTTTTTGGAGATTTGGTAACACATGGGCCTGGCAATCCCAGGGCTGAATCTGACCCTAGTTCCCCATCACCAAGCCTATTTCTGACCCATGCCAGCAGGCAGATATCCCAGCCTGGCCTCAGCCCATCCCCATGGGCCCTGGGCTGGGGGCTGTGCCTGGCTTTTCCCCATCCTGCCACCTCCCTCACTGAAGGCAGCAGAATGGACCCTGGCTGAGGAAGCCTCTGCTTCACCTGTCCCTTGGGGATCTCCACATGTCCCAAACCCTTGGGAAGGAACTGGCCCCTGCTGCTTCCTGATACCATACATGGAAAAACATGTATTTCCTGGTATGTATATTTCTTGTGCCCCACACAAGACAGCTAGGTAACAAAAATACACCTGCCATAAACAATATCTCCAGCTATTACAGCTATGAGGGCAAAAGTTTGTGGTGTAGGTGTGGTTTTGCGGAAAGCTGCATCTTCCACCAGCATGATTATTTCAGGATGTTTAATTGACTTTAAAAGCCTATCTCCAAACTGATGTAGTAATACTGGTGATGGACTTCTGCTTGCCATGGTTTATTTCTGAGGTCAAGAAACAGGTTACAGAGAAATCAGGTGCTTCAGAATAACAGCTTTAAAAGAACTTTTAATTAAGCACATAACAATTAAAGGACAGTGCAACTGACGGCAAATACATGCTGTCTTGGGGTGACCTTATGATGTGTATCCCATATCGCTGCCTATGCCCAGAAATTAATTTTTTTTTCCTGAACCTGGTGGGGGAGGAGTGGTTGTGCCTTCTCTCAGAGGATATATTTCTAAATTTGGCCAAACCAGAACACATGCCTAAGTTTTTATTTTGCTGCTTGTTGCCCTAATGCTGAAAAATCAAAGATGCAAAGGCATCTCTCCTGTCTAATGCTTCTTCCACATTATCCTTCTCTGTTACTCCTTTTCATTAGAGCCCAACTGCTTAACCATGCCTGTCCCAGAATCATATAGGCCAGTACACTGGTAAACCACCTGAAGGACTATTTATCCCCCATGAAGAAGTCTGTATGATTGTACAGTTGTCAGTGATGCACACACAATCTCTGGTGCTCTTTCCAAGACAAAGCTTTTTGTTCCTCTTGTGTCTGCTACCAACACAGCCATTCTCCAGTCCTATTCTTTACACACATAAAACAGTTGTGGCACAGTATGTCCTAAGTGGGGACTGGAGTCCTGTGGCAGCAAGAATTGTGTATCCTGTTAGTAAAGCAGTATAATCTGTTGTGCATGCCAAGACTTCTAGCAATGTCTCTTAGCTAGGCTTTAACCCAGCTATTGACAGGAGCATTGAAACTGCACAGCAATAAAGCTCACTGAGTATCACAGAAATAGTTACCTCCCTTTGCTGTTTTTATTTCTGGCTGCTAAACAATTTGGAATAACCCAGCCAGTTCAGACTGCTTACATAAAGTGTAGTCACTCCTGTGGAAGCAGTTAGAATAATTCTACAGAGACAAGTGAGGGACGAAGAATGGGCAGGGAGAGCAATAAGTGTAACCAGGGCAAAGAAACATGCTCCTTCTGCACCTGTCACCTCAGCCTATTTGTTTTGAAGGCAAAAGAGCTGAGCAAGGAGGAGTGAGGGCAAAAGAAGAAATAGAAAGGTGGAGAATAGAGGAGATGATGAAGGTTTTGGGAAAGGCACTTCTTGAGGCTCATTGGTGCGGGCTGGGACTGGTAAGTCTCCCCAGTGTGGTGCCTGAAAGAATCTGGAGAATTGGCAACCAACAGCTGGCAGCAGCAGAACAAACAAAACCACAAGGCTTGTGGTCAGAGATGAGTTATCCTGGAAAAAAACTGAAAAAATAGAACAAAGATACATGGGTTTGTACTCTTGTTTTGAATTAAATTTCCCCAGCTCTTGTTCAGGTAATTTTGGGTCAGTAACTTCAGACTCATGTCCTTGTTGCTTCCATCCTAGTATGTTCTAATGGGGTGCAGACACCTGTGTGTGGTTGTTACGACCCACTGCAGAAGGCAAAGGTAACCCAAGTTGTTGGTAATAGATCCCTTGGGGCAGATTAGAGTGAAAAATGGCTAAATGGTTGGTGTTGGTAAATATACATATGTTGGGTTTATTATAGTACAATTTGGTTGCAAAGAAAAACAGAAATATAGCCATTTTGGTTGTTTTTATTATCTATAGTAATATAACAACATGGAAGCATCGCAATATGAAAGTGCAACATCATCACCTAAGGACATGCACAAAGGAGGAGAAAGAGAGAGAGAGAAAGGATGAAGGGGTGAGGCTCTCTCCACCTGTAGGCCCAGGGACAAGACCTGGTTGCTGTGCAGTCTTGGTCAAAGTGGTAGTTGCAGACCAGATCCATCGGGTGGGGGTGAAGTCCCAAAGAAATAGTGGGGAAAAATCCCCAGGAAAATCTGAGGAAGAGAAGGAGCCCCACAACCCAGTGGTTTGTGCAAGTCAGGACAACTTAGACAACACATGACAAGAGGCACCATCCAATCTCTAAGGATTATCTCCTAACTCATTCATAGCCCATCATTCACCCTGTGTTTTATCAGATCAGAGATTAGCCATTACACACCCAAAAGCTCACCTCCTCCATTTCAGGAAAGCACCCTGGCTTCTCCACTAATGAGGGAACGTTTTGAGTCATTATCCCTCAGCAGTTCAGTCTCTCACAATTGTGTGATATGCAAATGCCAACTCCCTGAGATCACTAAGACTGGATGAAGCCAATTGTGAAAATAACAGTAGCAGAGGGTTATCAGGTGCTCTGAAGCACGAAGACCAAGTTTAAATCAGCAAAGAACATGTCCATCTACTACACCAAGGACTGGACGGGATTTTAGCAAGAGAGAGTGGCATTGAGCCTTACTTCATGAGAAACAGAGGTGACTGTCTGGTGACACAAAGGAAGATGATCGCTCCTAGGAAGAGATGTCCAAAGGTCAGGAGATGTTTATGTATCAGGAAACTAGTCAAGAATCTGTGCACATTTACTAGGGCAGCTAATTCAAATATGTTCCAATCCACATCTCAGCCCGAGCATGCTTCTGGCAGCACACCAGGAGAGACTGGCAGGATTTTCTATGTTTTTGTAATGACTATGTGTCAAGTTTTAAGCAGGAGGTATTTGTTTTTAGTGACCACAGTGGGCACCGCCATCATGGGTTCAAAAGTGCAAGCAGTTTTTCTAAATTTCTCTTGTCCCCTTTTGTGATTCAAACTCTCAAAACGAATCCTTGACAAAGACTGCTAAAAAGGACACCTTCTGCCACCCATCCTCCAGGACCTTGCAGTGGAGCCAGTGTGATCACCTCCATCCCAGGGGTACAGCGTGGCTGATGTAGCCATTCCTGCACAAATGAGCATCTGTGCAGGACATTTCCTCCAGCTGTAGGACTGCTTGCTTGGTCTGTATCTTGACTTTTGTCTTGTTCTGGAGATGCTGGCAGGATTTACTCTTCCTGAATTACATACTTTTTACCAAGCACTACACCCAACCCTCTCATTCACAGAGGAAGTTGTGAAAAACTTTGCTGATGTGTCCATTCCAGTTTGTCAAAAAAAGAGCCTCATCTGAAAAAAGGCCTATGTGTTTTACACAGTTACTGTCATACTACTAGAGGAAGACAATATAGCTGTGATATACTCTGATTACCTTCAAAAATAGCAGGGATCGCTTTAATTTAGCATCTGAATACTACTTATTCAAAGGTCTCAGAAAGATTTCCACAGCTCTTTTAACTCCTACAGGCTTACAGAACTGTTTCATTATATTTTTCATTATAGCACAAGCAGGCGACCAATTCTGAATTACCTGCTGCAGATAATTTTATCTAAAATCCCCAGAAATTTCTGCAGAATACGACACAAATGTTTTGTGTATCTGGAGGTCATGGTGTTCTTACAGTTATGGAATATAGCCCATATTGCATTAAGGGATCTCCCTCTGTTTGGGTTTGTAGCTATTTGCTTTAGGCTTTCTTGTTATTGGTGCATGGTGTCTCCACACAAGAGAAACTCAGAAGTGAAAATTTGGCAGAGCTGAGGGAAGTCCATGGTGCTTTTTCTACTGTTGATGTCCATTAAAAATACAATAAATATCCTGAGAACAGTGGTAAAATTTTTCCAGACCTTGCCCAGTACCTGAATCACCTATATCCTAAAATGTGACTTGTAGATTTTAAAGCATGCAGGTCGCTGACTGGCTGTGAAAAAGTATATGGCTGATCCTCTACTGCACTTCTTTCTTCTTTCTGGAAGTAAAGCTGCTTTTTTTTTTTTTCATTTATTTTACCTTAGAAAGTTCAGTAAAATTGAGGTCTTTAGAGATTTCTTAGCCCAAGACTCAGATGTCCCTCAAGAGCTAGTTCATCTGTTACAGGAAAGGCAAAGGTATTGAAATTTCAGCACACATATTTTGTCCATTCTTGTAATGTATTGAAGTTAAGGAGCAAAATCAAAATGGGACTTCATTCACAATAAAAATTAGGTTAAAACACTGCCAGTATTTACTGGCAATGAAAATATTAGAAAACACTTTTTTTTTCCTGTAGACCAGTCATGCAATAAACATAGAACCACAGAAGAGCCCAGGTTGGAAGGGGCCTCCAAAGTTCACCCAGTCTAATTTTTGGTGGTAAAGGGAGCCTTGATGACATCTAGCACCGTGTCCTGTTGCACCTTGGAAACTTCCAGTGATGGGAGGGGTCTTCTGCATCCTTGAGGAGGTTTTTCCAGTAAGTGATTGTTCTGACTGTAAAAAATTTCTTTCTTATGTCTCAAGATGAAGACACCTGTAGATAATTCCAAACTTTTTTCTCCAAATTTTTTCCACTAATATATAATAATTCTATGTAGTTAGTATAGTACTTTTAAGTTCATCTCAAGCTTCCTCTGACACTATGCCAAAAAACCTGATCTTTCAGAAATACTAAATCTCTTAGGAAAAAAACAGTAACAGAATACATACAACATTATGCAGTAGTATTACACCATCCAGACCTCACAAAATACTTCATAAAAGTAACTCTTACATGCTGAAGAATACACAGTCACACAGGAAATAAGTTACAAAAACGAAGGAATAAAACAGCCCTTTTGTTTCATACTTCCTGAATGGCCCAGATGTTTTGTTTCAAAGGAAAATATAAGTAGAATACCAGAAAAACTACTATCATTGTGAACAGCACCGTGGAAAAATCTAAACACCATGGAATGATGCAATTACTGGAATGGGGGGGAAAAAAAAAGGTAGCATAAATTTGGTCTCAAAAATTCCATCTTTATGACGTTTTAAGACCACGGAAAATGCTGTTTTCATAATAACATGTGATTAATTTGCACAAGCATCCTGCTTGTGACAGTTTTTAATGCCAGATGAAGAGATAACAAGTAATGCTTTGGTATGGTTGCAAAGGACAAATGCAAACTGTCCTTTGTGCCCTCTCTAAAAATCAGGACTTAGTCTGCGGTCAAGTAAACACCAGTTTTGCTGCTACAAATGAAAGCCTGAAGGATTTGCATCAGCTTGACAGGGCAGGGTCTCAGCACTTGTCTGGGTTATGCTGGCCCAGGCTGATTCTGATAGATTTTAGTGGTGATAGCAACCACCCAGTGGTCACGCTGGGTTTAGGTTACCTTTAGTTGATTGTGACAACACAAAGTTATTTTCTGTTGACTGTGTTATCTGGTATCCTAGAACAAAACTGGAGGTACAATAATCAAAAATGGGATGGTACCAGAGGTCCCAAGGTGTGAGGACAAACCACAGGGGTCAGTACAGGAAGATAAGCTTGTTAAACCAGTTCAGCTATAAAAGAAAGAACAGAAATTTGAACAGTTGAGAACCAATAGAGAGCAAGTTCCCCTACATACACTGCATTAAGGGAACTCCAACTATATAGTGTGCACCATTTTTTCCTGCAAGACCTGGAGTGTAACAAATCTTCAGCTTGTACAGTAGAGTATTTCTTTTTCCCTAGGAAATGCAACTATGAGTGTTTTAAGGTCCATAGAAAAAAATGCCCATATTCTAGAGAAGTGATTTTATGGTTAACATACTGACAAAAAAGAATTATTCCAAATATAGGCATATCCTATCGGGCCTTGCACAAATCGTCCTGTTCCTCTGAGTGTTCCAGGGCCGGCTCAAGTGGACTTAATAAGAACTCCTTACCTGACAGGACTGCCTGAGCAGGGTGTGACGAGGGGATGCAAATACTTCAGTTATTTTCTCATCATGAGCTTCCAGAACATGTTTTGCTTCAGAACTCATAAAAATGCACTATAAACTAGGGTGAAAAAAATTCATCTTAACTGGGGCAATATTGTCCAGCAAAAACTCCTCTTGCCTTACACAAATGCCTGATGCTGTGTATAACAGAGTGTGACACATACTCTTGAGCAGCTGTTCTACTCATAGAAGCACGTTTTCACCAAAGCCTGGACCATGAGTGACCAACCCAGAATAAAATTACTGTGGCTAAACAAGTGATCCTATGTCAGTTAATGTCCTGAATTATATATGGGATCATCTGATTTCAGTGGAACGAGTCTGAGACCTTTTTTTCTGTCATGGGATGGGGGGTTATGTGGGGCAGGCGGGGTTAGGTAGGCACTGCATTAACTCAAAGCAGCTCCTTGTCTGTAAGTAGTTTTAGTAACACAACGTTACTGCCAGTACTGTTTCTTCTGTTGTTGATATACAGCTAACCTTTGTTGCACAAATTTTGTGTTAATACTTTATTCTGCATCTTAAAGAATTCACTGCAAGAAGTGTGGGTCTGTATTCTGCAATAATAAGGGTTAAAAGAACTGTCTGGACACTCTGGGTGCTTGTCAAGACAAGCTGAAAAGAAGCAGAGGTCTGTGAATCAAGGTTATTTGCATTCTTTCAGTTATCTCTTCCTTGGCAACTGGAGACATTTTTGAGAAACTGTGTTAAACTATGCTGCAGTTTGGCATTAAAAACTGCAAGAAGGGGTGAAATATGCCATTTTCCACTAACATGCATATCATGGGAAATTATTCAAGGGCAAATGAGAAGACATTTCCAGATACAGGCTGGTCACCTAGAAAAAAAAAGCAGCTGTTTTTTACAAGGAATTCTGTAAAAGTAGTAGCATACTGGAATGCTGCTCAACTTGCTTCTCTTTAAAAACAAACAAAAAATCAGGCTTTTTTTGTTCAAGCAATACTCATCTTTTAACCTCCTATTCTGCTTGAGCTGCAGTCTAAAACCCTAATAATCTTAAGCTTTCAAGCTGATTTCAACAATCATCAGTCCTTTCTTCAGTGTAGCAGATCTCTGCCTTTTTTTCAGCCATGTCTCATGTTACAGGATGTAGTCTTTGGTTCCAGTTTTGCACAGAAGACAGTGTTGTGCCAGCCAGGCTTTATTTGCTTCCCCTGTGTTATAATCCCATGCTCCAATTCTTTCTTAAACCTTATTTACTATTTCTTAATACTCTCTTTTAACTGCTCAAGGCAAATAAAGCAATGTTGACTTTGAAGGGGTCAATAACAACTTACAAATAAGCTTCAAATATATTTGAGTTGGAATAATAAGTACGTGCTGCAGATAATGAGTGGTAGGACTTCAAAATGGTATAAAGTCTCATAGAATCAGAACAGTTTGGATTGGAAAGGACCTTTAAAAACCATTTAGCCCAACCCCCCCTGAAATGAGCAGAGACATCTTCAACTAGACCAGGTTGCTCAGAGCCCCATCCAACCTGATCTCAAATGTTTACAGGGATGGGGCTGCCACCACCTCCCTGCACAACCTGTTCCAGTATTTTACCACTCTCATTATAAAAAACTTCTTTCTTATATCTAAAATAATATATTAGATTAATATTATCAGACCCAAAACTAGACAGATCTTTGCATTTAAGAAAATAGATTTTATAATTAAAAAAAAAAAAAAGGCATTCAAAATCCATATTGTTTATTGACACGTAGGCCACCTCTTCCCAGCATGAGAGATTTTGGTAAGATTGCAGCTCTTCCATTGCATTATTTACTTTTTTCTTTAAAATTAAATGATCCTCTGTGTGTCAAGGGAAAAAAGTCGCTACATTTCTCTGATGACTGTGGAGTTGTTTCAGTTTCATGTCTTTCTAAGAAACTAATTCTTGTCTTCTGAAATTTCATAGGATTGATTGCTAAATATATCAGCTTTCCTCTCTGAGATCTTAAAAAGCCTTAAGAGTCCAACAGGCTCTTTCCATTCATTCTTCACCACTTCTTTTGCCCCAACACCACTTCTGAGCTCTGGCACCAAAATACACTGGTTATATCTTCCTAAATAATTGAAAAAGAAATCTAGATAATTTTCTTTTTATTTGCTTTAATAAAAACAAATTCATTTTTTAACATGCTGTCACACAAAACAATCCAAACTGGAATGGGTCAGAGCAAAGCTTGCAAGGTATGAGCAGGCACGGCTGACCTCCAGTTGGAGCAGTTGCGATGCAAATATGAAAAAGTCTTTTGATGGCTGCTTGCAGCCAAACAAAGAAATAGACTTCTTCCCACTGCTTCCACATGGACATTAGGATTTTGGCACAGACAAACAAAATTTTAAAGCTTCATACAGGCAACATCCAGTAAAATGAGCTGCATCTCTGTGCTACAAACTGTAACACCAGTATAAGGTACAAAGTGAAGATTTTCCTACTGGCTGGTCCAGGGCAGATACTGACAGGGCAAATAGCTGTCAGCAACAGCATGGACAAGGAAGAATTGGAGTAAATGTCTTCTGTCCCAGACTGACTGTGAGATCCAGCAGATTCCTACTCCCATTTCCAGCTGCTCTGGGTGAGGCTTGTGGCAGACTGCCCAAGGCCATTGAAAACAGATTCCTCCTCAAAGTTCAGATCCTGGAGCAGAGCCAGATTCATTTGATCTGAAGTTCAGTGCTCCCCACACTCCTGGTGCTTCCCAGGCCAGTACAAAGTCAATGTTAACGTACAGTAGGTCACCCTCTCTTTGTCCCTATGAACCCTTTGCTCCCTGCCCCACTCATCCTAACAGCTCCTGAATCTCTTCCTGCAAGTCAAAGCAAAAGTGCACCGTGGCCAATGTAGTTGTCACTGCAACCTGGAGGTTCAGGAAGCCACAGGTTGGGGAGGTGGCAGGGCAGGACTACTGTCTTCCATCCAGGTATTTCTGCCAAGGTCAACAATTGGGGAACCTGAAGTCAGTCTCAAAAGGGGCTTTTGTGGAGATCTGTCATGTCTGAGGGCACCGCAGGGAATTGGACAGAGGGAAACTTTGTAGCAACCATCCCAGACAGTGCTGAGGACAAAATGTCCTTGGAAGGCAAAGCACCTTATAGCAAGGCACCACCAGTCCAAGTCACACACTTAAGTGGTTTTGTTTCTTGCTTTCCATGTTCATTCCTCAGAGAGACCGTATCTTCTTCATGCCCTTGGCCAGGATCATCCTGTTTAAAGTGACACCTGTGAAGGGATACTTGCAGGATAGAGTTTTTTTTCTTCTCCCTTCTGCAAAATGAAAACTGCTTTGTTTATTGCTGTCAACATTTCACAAATAATGTATAGTTTCAAAGATGAAGACAGGTGTTTATGAAGAGGATGGGAAGAGATGCCAGTTGTAGAGCATCTTCAAGTGGAATGATGCCCATTTCTTGGCACTGCAGCTACAAGCAAGACGCCACAAACATGAATATACTCTGGTGTTTTACAAAGCAATACACTTGCTACATCACCCTGACAAGGCACTGCAGTGACACTGCCATCCTGGAGAAGCTTTTGGGGATAATATCTAAAAGAATGTATTAGAACTGGCCCAAATCCACGCTGGGTGTGCAGCAATTTAATTCATGTGTGTTACACTAACTCCTTTGTGTACAACCCTTCTAGTCAAGATCACTCTGAGAGCAACAGGTTTCATTGCATCATGGCTATGGTCTCTTCCTCCACTGCAAAGAAGGGAACAGCTTCCTGTCTCCTGTACACTGGTCATACTCCAACCACGAGACCCAGAACAACGCACGAGGTTGTACAGAATCACAGAATTACAGAATCATTCAGACTGGAAAAGATCTTTGAGATCATCAAGTTCAACCTTTGACTGACCTTGTCAACAAGACCATGGCACCAAGTGTCACATAAAATAGTTTCTTGAACACCACCAGGGCTGTTGACTCCACCACATCCCTGGGCACTCCATTCCAATACTTAACCACCCTTTCCATATGCACTGGCAGAGAAAGCAAGAGCTCTGCTGGACAAGTGTCTCCAAACCTCAAGAGACCCCAAAGCTTGGGAGTTTCTGCCAAGTTTTAGCCGTTGCACAAATAAGGATCTGCTTTATATTTTTAAGTAATTACTGAGTAACAACATGTAACTGTGATTGCCTGGACATATATCACTGTGGACACAGGGACACCCTGAAAAGCATCCTGCAACTGGAGACATGCAGTGGCGGCCACACAGCCAGTGCAGTCCTGCTGTCATAAGCACAAAGCTCAGCCTTGATGGACACACATGCCACAGTGCTCATAGCATTTCACAGAAGCACAGAGTGGGTCAGGTTGGAAGGGACCACAGCGGGTCATCTGGTCCAAACTCCCTGCTCAGACAGGGTCATCCTGGAGCACATGGCACAGAACTGCATCCAGGTGAATGTCTCCAGTGAGGGAGACTCTACAGACTCTACGGACAACCTGTTCCAGTGCACAGTCACCCACACAGTGAAGTTCTTCCTCATATTCAGGTGGAATTTCCTGTGCATCAGTTTCTGCCTATTGCCTTTCTCATTGCATTGCTTGGCTCCACCAGGGAAACTGGCTCCATCTCCTTCACAGCCACCTTTTAGGTATTTATACACATTAATGAGGTCCCATCTCAGTCATCTCATCTCAAGGCTGAACAGGCCGAGCTTCCTCAGCCTGTCCTCGTAAGAGAGATGCTCCGGTCCCCCAGTCATCCTTGTTGCCCTCCTCTGGACCTGCTCAAGTCTCTCTGGCACCCAGGAGCCCAGAACTGGACACAGCACTCCGGATGTGGCCTCACCAGGCCTGAGTAGACGGGCAGGATCACCTCCTTCGACCTGCTGGCAATGCTCTTCCTAATGTACCCCAGGATACCACTGGGTTTCCTGGCCGCAAGGGCACTGATGGCTCAGGGACAGCCTGCTGGCTCAGGGACAGCCTGCTGTCCCCCGGCCGCCCGGGTCAGACACACGCGGGGCTCCTGCGCGCCGCGGCCTCGGCGGCTCCGGCCTCCGCTCCCTCAGCGCCTTCGCGGCGCGGCCTCCCGCCGCCAGGGGGCGCGCCCCTCCGCCGCGGCCTGCGCGCTCCCAGCCCCGCCCCCGCCCCGCTTCCCGCCCGGCCGCGGCGCGAGCGCGGCCCCCGCGCGGCGCCCATGGCCGGCGTCATCCGGCGGCTGGATGAGGCCGTGGTGAACCGCATCGCCGCCGGCGAGGTCATCCAGAGGCCGGCCAACGCCATCAAGGAGATGATCGAGAACTGGTAACGCGGGGTGCGCCCCTCCCGCGGCCCGGCCGCGCTGCGTGGGGCGGGGGGGGCTCTGCCGGGGCTGGCACCGCGTCCCGGCTCCGCGTCCCGGCTCCGCGTCCCGGCGGGCAGCGAGGGGGGAGCGGGAGCCCGGGTGCCGAGGAGGGGCGGTACCCGTGTGTGCTCGTACGGAACGCGCGGGAGGGCAGCTCCGCTCGGAAAGCCGCGTTCCTGTCTGCGTTTGTGCTCCGGCTGGTTTTGTTCCTGTTTGAGAAACCTATGAATCGTTTGGTTTCGGAGCCAAGTTAGCATTCACAGAATCATTTAGGCTGGAAAAGACCCTTAAGATCGTCAAGTCCAGCCATTAACCCACCACTTCAAATCTACGGCTAAGCCATGTCCCTAAGCACCACATCTTCAGGTCTTTTAAATACCCCCAGGGTCAGCGACTCAAACACTTCCTTGGCTGCCTGTTCTATGCTTGACCACCCTTTCTGTGAAGACATGTATCCTAATATCCAATCGACACTTCTCCTTACACAAGTTGAGGCCGTTTTCTCTTGACCCATCACTTGTTCCTTGGGAGAAGAGGCCAATCCCCACCTTGGTACAACCTCCTTTCGGGGAGGTGAGAGCAATAAGGTCACCCCTGAGCCTCCTTTTCTCGAAGTTAAACACCCCCAGCTTCCTCAGCCTCTCTTCATCAGACTTGTGCTCCAGACCCTTCATCAGCTCCACTGCCCTTCTCTGGACATGCTCCAGCACCCCAATATCTTTCTAGCAGTGAGGGGCCCAAAGCTGAACGCAGGATTTGAGTTGTGGCCTCACCAGTGCCGAGTGCAGGGGAACACTCCTTGTCCTGCTGGTCACACTTTTGCTGATACAGGCCAGGATGCCTTTGGCCTTTTTGGCCACCTGGTTACACACTGGCTCATGTTCAGCCAGCTGTTAGAGCAGCACCCCCGGATCCTTTTCCATGTGGCAGCCTTCCAGCCACTCTCCCCTCAGCCTGTAGCACTGCATGGGGTTGTTGTCACGCAAGGGCAGGACCTGGCACTTCATCTTGTTGACCTTCATACCATTTGCCTCAACCTATCAATCCAGCGTGACCAGATCCCTCTGCAGAGCCTTCCTACCCTCCAGCAGATCAATGCTTCTGCCCAGCTTGGTGTTATCTGCAAACTGACTAAGGGTACACTCGATCCTGTCATCCAGGTCATGGATAAAGATATTAAGCAGAACTCTGGGATTGAAATTGCTTTCTTGGTTTCTTGGTTTCTGCAGTTTGGATGCTAAATCTACGAGTATCCAGGTAATAGTTAAAGAAGGTGGTCTGAAGTTCATCCAGGTCCAAGATAATGGCTGTGGTATCAGAGTAAGTAAACAGAGTTGACAGGTGTATGCTGTTGTTTAATACTACCTTTTAAAAATTATTTCAATTTATTAATGTTTCTGATCTTGAAAAAACTCAGAGAGTGACTATTGCTTGTCCTTTTCACATAGAAAGAAGATCTGGACATTGTATGTGAGAGATTTACTACGAGTAAACTGCAAAAATTTGAAGACTTGGCTAGTATTTCTACATATGGTTTTAGGGGCGAGGTAAGGTCTTCATCAAGGTTTTGAAACTGTTCATTGTTATTCTGCTGTACTGGGCTGTACATACTGTCTCATTCCCAGTACTTTTTACAGAAGCTTCTGTTTTCTGAGAGAGTCTGCTATGTGAATATTGTATTCAAAATACATTTCAGTGTCTTTCAAGATTAGGTGGATTCCTATAGGGAGGTATATATTCTTTTTGCTTTCTGGATTAAGATTTTTTTTTTTAATTGAAACAAAGCCTGTCTTCTCAAATGATGGTTCAGGAACCTACAGATAAAAGTGGAAGATTTGAGTTGAAGGTGAATCTTTGATGTCAGACATTTGTCTAAATACCACATTTAAAACTAAGTCTTCAAAATGCACAGTGGTCTTCCTTTTCTTTTGCTATTAGACAAAGTTAGTATCTCTTACCCCTCAGATATACTGGTTCTTTATACTCTTACAGGCTGTATCTGAACTCTGGAAGAAAAGTCAAGGATGAGCTTAACTTTCTCCTCTGGATGAGCAAGATATATAAGTGTGTGTCCTGTGCTCAGATACAGAGATCCTCACATGCTCCAAAGAGTAGACTGCTTGAGTCCTCTCTTCACACACTTTCGACATAATCATCTCCACAGTCAGTGGAGTCTAGTCCTGAGGCTGGTTTCATCTGCGTGGACATGTCCATTGAGTTTTCCAGGAAAACCATTATGACCTAACTTTGTAATATTACTTACAGCCAAGAGAAGGACTTGGGCAGAAGTGAGAAAGTAACAGCTAAAACCTTCCAACTGCTTTCTTGTTAACATGAAAAAGGCACAACTGTAATAATTTTGCAAATTTCTTTTAGTTATGCTACGTGGTTAATCACTTGCATTGTCAGCAATAATGAAATATTAGGGGAGCCAGAAGGATCTCCTGGATTAAATTCAGTATTATAGATACTAACATTTTTTTAAGCTTTACTGACCAGCAATTTCCTTGTAAGGACTTTTATTAATTACTTGCAAGTGGTATACTGAAATTTAGTGATGGTGTTTAAAGTGTGGACATGCCTCAGTGTTCTCCAGAGCAAGGTTTACAAAGATGCTTTCTCTTTTCCTAGGCTTTGGCCAGCATCAGTCATGTTGCCCATGTTACAGTAACAACTAAAACAGCTGATGCAAAGTGTGCATTCAGGTATGCTACCTATTATCCAGGTGACTTCTGCTGCATGCAGTAACAGATGTATCTATTTCAGAGCTCCTATTACGGAAGAGGGTATGGTAAGGGTAGGTACCAAAAAGGCTTGGAATGTGAGAAAATGTATTTTTCCAAATTGTAAATGGAAGCTTGAGCTAAACAGTGTATTTTAAAATTGGTGGAGGTAGGGTGGGGAGGCAAGAAATCTTGAAGGAACTTCTACTTCAGTAGTTAATGTAGACTAAACATTTGTCTTTTTCTCAATTTCAGCATAAAAGGTTATACATATATATTACGGGCATTGTGTCTAGCAAATTTCGGATGTCTCAGCACAGGACCTTACAGCTTAGTTTGTTATCCTGTGGTGCTTTATCCTATCCAAAAAGAGTTTTGAATGTTCTTTTGAAAACTTAATCTAAATTATAAGCAAGCTTTTCCATTAATTTCTTAACTACTTTTAAGAAAAGGAAGTAGTAAAAAAGAGATGTTCTGAATCTTGGTTTTTCAAAAGATTGTGTGGCTGTTGTCTTTCTTGCACTAAATACACAGGGTATGTGAGACAGCAAAAGAAAGTCTGTCCTTTGAATTTATGCATCTGTGTAACTTGCTGAAAGACCTACGTGGGTCAGAAATCTCTTATGCTCAAAATCCTGTTAGTGTCAAAAAGGAAACAGACTAAAGTCAAGAATTTCTTACTAGCATGATTGAAGTGTAAAGTCTAGTGAGAGAATTGTTATTAGGCTGTGTCTACCTCTTAAAGAAAAAATGCAGTAATCCTACCTTTAGAGGAAAAGTCTCAGTAATACAATTTCAAAACACATATGCCATGATCTCCCTCCTTTCCTCTGCTATTATTCCCATCCCCCCCACTGCCCCTCTGGCTCTTAAAATCAGCGAAGACAGTTTTACTCTAGCGGAAAGGTGTAGAAAGCTAATTCTCAGGGTCCCAAATTGTTTGCTGGGAGGAGTGTGACAATGATGGGATTTCTTTTGTTTTCTTCCTTTGTTGTCATCTGTCCATGTCTGCCCTCCTGTAAATCTAGATGTCTGACAACTTTTTATTTTCTGCCTAGAGCTACTTACAGTGATGGAAAAATCAAAGCCCCTCCGAAGCCCTGTGCTGGAAACCAAGGAACTCAGATCACGGTAGGTTTTAGTGCCCGTTTTCTCTTGCTCCTTTTCTGTTCCTTGCTTGTTAGGCTTGCACCAATTACATTGAAAGGTACATGACAGTATCACCTCTGGAGTTGCAGTTTGTTAGGTGAATGTAGGGAGGTAAGGAATAAATTGAATGTTGATTCTTCGTAAAGTATTCTCAGAAAATTCATATATAAAATAAAAATTAACAGGATGGATTTAGATTAATTCTATAGTAAGAGAGAATTTTAAAAATTGTTTTTAATTGTGAACTTTTTCTCTGTAGGTTGAAGATCTCTTTTACAATGTAAATACAAGGAGGAAGGCTTTAAAGAATCCAAATGAAGAATATGCAAAAATACTAGAAGTTGTTAGCAGGTAAAAAACTGAAATAGGGGGCTCCCAATTCTATATACTGCTATAGGGAGTACCAGGGTTTTTCAGAGGGACTGGCAAGTGTGTGTTTGGTGTCATTTTGTTGGTGGTGGTGGTGATTTTGTTTGTTAAGGTTTTTTTAAGCTATTTTTTAGTGTGCACTGCCAGATAACAGTCTGTCCAATTTGATGTGAAAAATCCACATAGGAAGTAGTGTATTCTATCTGTGACTATTAATTATTTCTAAGAATTCCAGCAAAGAAATGGTGATGGACTGGAACAAGTGAACTTTAAATGTACTTGGGCTGAATAGAATTAATGTAAAATCTGCTCAGGAGCATTGAGATTTGGCTGAATACAGAAAAGTTGAATGGCGACTTAACATCTCCAAAAAGGAGTAATGTCACTTTAGCTACTCGATGTTCCTTGCCTGGGCCCTTTGGTTGCATCTTTTGCCACGTGCAGAGGCTTTGCAAGCAGGATCTGCACAATTTAAGCAAAAGAACTGCTTTACACTTTCAGAAGACATGAAAGGTAGCAAAGAGTAGCAAGTGTACCAGGGTTTAGCCTACTCCCCAAATGAACTATTTAAGAGTCTTTACTGGGTCAGGCAGACTTCAGCCAGGAGGTGGAAGGTCAGCTCCTGCTGCTCTGTCAAACAGGATGATCTGAAGTCTTGCTGAGTTACAGCCCTCCAGCTCGTTGGTTGTTGTTTTTCATTAGGATTTTTCTATTACTTAATTTTGGTGGTTTTTTCCACTTGAATTTTTGAGTTCACAGTCACAGCAGTCTAATCTTTGTCTGCATTTTTACATTTCTCATCGTGCAAGGTTCTGTGGTGTGTTTTTTATTCACTATGCAGTAATTTCCCTGGAAGTTTGAGCCAAGATTTTGGAGCTGTAGGGTATCAGATCAGTGTATCAGCTGTGGGATCACAGATAGCTGAACTGTCTGGGTAGGGGAAGTTATAAGGGTGGGCCAGCCATTATTCAGATGCTTCTCCAGAATAGTTGAGACTTGCTTCTGTTGTACTTAGGATGTTTTGGTGTTTTTATTTAGTTAAACCTGTGCAGTGAAACTGAAAAAACAGGTCTGTAGGAGCTGATCCTTTTTTTTTTGAGAAATAAGCTAAGCTGATCCTTGAATTTCTTATGGTTACAGTTGAGTTATAAATAGGACACACTTTTTTTTTAGCTATGCAGTCTACAAAAGCTCAGGTTGGCTCAAATTGCATTACTGTCTAACAGGAAGTGAAATTGCTTGCCCCTATTACTAGCTGCTTTTCAGCAATCAGGGGAAACAATTAACTTTTCTTCCACATACTGCAGACTTACATTTATGTGTTTTTCAGGTATGCTATCCATAACTCAGGCATCAGCTTTTCAGTTAAAAAGGTGTGTAGATAAAGTCTTTGTAACTTCACTGTGTGTCTGTATGTGCCTGTGTATATATACATAATGTGTGTATCTGAAAATGCCAGAAAATTCGCACTGCATCTTTTGCAACAGGAACAGCACACAGAGCTTTCCCTTGGACTGCACTGTTGAAGGGTATGTTGGTGCAGTTTGCCTAGAAAGCACATCAGTGAGAAGTAAGCAAGACAAAAATAGATTTGTCAGGAGTTTGTATGTTTCTGTGTGGTCAGTGCTGTATTTGGTTTAGCTTTATGAGCTGTTTCAGCTTCTCTGGAGAGGCTGGTTACTAAGTACTACATGAAAGAGGCTGGGTAGATTACCCTCATTCTGTGCCATTCTTGATAATTATTTACTGAACTGAGTGTGTTCCTCACTTTCCACGGTGGAGTTACTAGCCTCAGTGGGTCTGATGTGCTCCAGCTGATCTTGTAAATATGAGCCATTTACCATCCATTGCTTTTTGAACATAAGTAAGTAAATAAGAATACAAAACAATATAATGATGTTATGTTGTTTCCTGCCTTTGTTTTAGAAGTGTTATTGTGTAGTTTAAAGTATTTCTAAAACTTTGTCCCGAAAGGTGAATTGATTGACACTCATTTCTGCTCTCTTTAGCAAGGTGACACCGTGTCAGATGTTAGAACCTTATCCAACGCCTCAACAGTGGACAACATTAGGGCCATCTTTGGAAATGCTGTTAGCAGGTATGTTGATGTCAAATTTCCTTTTGATATTCCAGTGAATCACCCTCCCTTTTCTCTTTAAATAGCATGGGCTGTGGTAATTTTTCTTGCTTCCTTCAAGGTTAATTTCAGAGAAGAGGGCGTGCAGCAATTAGAGAGCTCATACTTCTTTTCAGAATGTGTGACTTTTTTTGTGCACCAAAGGGAAGAGGAAAGTTACAAAGTTGTTCCTTTAATGCACTGAAAAGGAACCATCTGCTTGTAACTTTCTGAGTGCTCACGTAAAAACAGCAAGCTTAACCTGTGTTCTCTACAAGTTCATATTCTCCTCCTATACCATGAAAATCTTACCTCTTACTGTCTGCTATCTCATAAATTTTGAAGCTACTCATATTGTTTTTTCTGAAATCTTATGGTTTCTTGTTTTGACAAAAGCTACATTAGCTGAGGCTGTGTAAATCAGATAGAAAAGTTAAAAAACTAAAAGATCGTATTTTGAAGATGTTTCTGCCATTGTAGGAAAAATCTTCTTTATGAGACTTTCAGCTGTGAAGAATTCATTGTATGAATTTATCCCATGAATAGCTGGGTGTCATTTTGATTCTGTTCTGTTACTGACTGAAGTCAAACTTCACATTTAATGAATGTAATTTCTAATTAATGAAAACACCTTTAGGAAGCATAGCAAAATAGAGAGGCTCCTCAGTAATAAGGTTTGCAGCTTTATGTACTTCCTTGTTAAGCATTCATTTTGTCCTACTATGGATGCTCCTTTGGTAAGAGTTTTTCCTTTGTACAGTTCAGGATAAATTGCCCACTTCACAGTAAATGTTGTGATAATTTATTTTCAAACAAAAATTTTAATTTACCCAGTTCAAGGTGGTGTTAAAAACTGAACACAAATAAAAATGGCACTTGGTATATATTTAAGTTGAACTGGAAAGAAGAAGTTTTTACATTTTAATGACTACTCAACAGACCCCCAAGACATATTAGACTGACAAAAGTGGACAAAGTAGTCCAAGAAATAATGTACTTGTTCTTCCCTGGCTGTAGACAATTTTGAAGTGTTGTCAATCACTGTCAATGACTTAAACAATGAAATGCATGTTAGAATTATCAATAGATTATAATTCTGTGGATACTGTAATATGTTGCAGTATTAAAAAGATAATGGGGGTAATTTCACAGACTCCAACCATACAACATTACCAGTTTACACTTAGTTGAGAAGAGGAAATGATAACAGTTCAGGTTAAATAATTACTGTGGCCCAGCAATCAGTGTTTGAGCTCTGAAATAATTCTAATGTTTTCATTAACTGGGATAGAAGATAGATCATATATGAAGTAGTGAGATTGAGCAATAGGCCCTGAGCCAAAGTTGACCTTTAGATGAACCTTCCAACCATATGTTATATGATATTTGTATCTGCTCATTAGCAAAATATGCATGATCATTAGCAAAATATATAGTGTAATAAGAATATCTTTCCAAATTTAGAGGATGGACAAGGTGGTGAAATCAGACATCTGACCTTGTCTGGGGGTGTATAGTCAAAGCCAACTCCCTTGGTTCCTCCTTGAGCCCTGGCCAGGTTTTGGGTGGAACCCAAGAAGAGAATGAAACCAGATGTTTCTGCATTAGGGTTATGTGGGCTTTTTTAGTCAACAGTATAAAAGCTGGACCCTCTCACAGTGAAGGTGGAGTCTTCACCTACAAGTGAGCTCACTGTGTAGGATTTCCCAGTTACCAGGAGTGGTTCTGCTGTCCTTCACTGTGACCACGGCTCCCCAGCTGATGTGCGGGTCTGGGTGATGGTAAAGTGTTAGGGTAACTGGTGTTGTATCTTCTTAATCACTGTAGGCAATCTTCTGTAGTAATGAGTAGGTGCATTACTTAGGTTATCCCTTTGTAATTCTTTGCTGTTTGAACTACAGTTAATTACACTCATCCCTTAAAGCTGGTGTCTGTATCTTTTGTGCTGACCCTGCCAGCTGGCGAAACGGAATATCATGTACTCTTCAAAATTTGCAGAATTAATTTTTTATTGTGTTTCTGTCAAACTTAATAGGGAACTGATAGAAGTGGGCTGTGAAGATGCAAATCTGGCCTTTAAAATGAAAGGTTACATCACGAATGCAAACTACTCAGTGAAGAAATGCATATTTTTACTCTTCATAAACCGTAAGTTTAAAAAAAGGCAGCATTATGTACAGTCATGTGTTGCTTACATAATCAGAAGAACAAAACTTTCTGAAGACCTACAAAGTACCTGAGCATTCTTAAAAACATTTTTAAGAATAAATATTACAGTTAATTGTAAATCTTAAAGTGTTTTTTGATTTGTAATGTGCATCACACTTGGCACTGTATTTAGTGGAAAACAGCTAAAACTGGGCCTAAAGAGTGATCTCTCCATTCTGTACCAACACTGGCATGGGTTGCCACAAACATTGACTATATGAAATAATGAAAAGGTAGTCTGGTTATTTCAGCATTTGTGGAAAAAAATACTTCTGAGTATAAAACATGCTAAGAAAATATTGTCTATTCCTGGTTTTATATGAAGCATAAATAGGTCTTGGGGGAAAATGTGCTTAACAGATACCTTTTGAAGACGTGAAGCATGAAGATGTCTGAAGGAGCAGCTGGGCACTGTGCAGTGTGTTTTAGCTGGGCTCTTTGGAAACAGCGCTGTGTTCTGTGTTTCAGATCGGTTGGTAGAGTCAGCCGCTATGCGCAAAGCCATAGAAACTGTGTACGCTGCTTATTTGCCAAAAAGCACGCACCCATTCCTATACTTAAGGTAAAGTAATAGGAAGATGTAGCCTTTCAATGTTGTAGGATATAACTAGGGTGAGTAGTTTAGAAGGACATTTCTGTTCCTCGTAATAGTGTTAAGCATTGCACTGAGGTAATTAATTGCGAGACAGGAGATTATTAAGTGACATTAAGGAAATCTTAAGAAGACAGACCTTGTTTTTAGAAGTAGTGAGTATCTGTAATTTCAGCTGAAGTCCTTTCCTGTTAATTCATGAGACACTGCAAGTAAAAGATATTTGTAAAAATGGGTTTTTGTAGTTGTACAATGGCGATGTTGGTTTAAGCTTACCTATGTAAGCTTGTTTTGCTGAGTGATTTTGGATTATTTTTTAATACACTAAACAAGTCTGACTGTAATACAATTTTAGCAGGTTTCAGGATCTTCTTGACTTCTTTGTATGGAATTTGTGTGGACAAATTTTGTCAAATTTGAACCAATTTTTTCTTTCTCTGACATCCATGGGGTATTTTAGGTTAACTTCTTTTAAAATGTTTTCCAGCCTGGAAATAGCTCCCCAGAATGTAGATGTGAATGTGCATCCTACAAAACACGAGGTCCATTTTCTTCATGAAGACAGTATTCTGGAACGTGTGCAACAACATGTAGAGAGCAAGTTACTGGGCTCTAATTCTTCAAGGATGTACTTCACTCAGGTGAGAACGTGTATGGAGTGATGGGAGTTCTGCATTATTGTAATGATCAGGGATACTTTTACTCTGTTCAATAGTACAATCTTTGCAGATATGGCACTTAAAAGTGTTGTACTGATACCTTAAGATATTTGCTCTATGTTTCAGGGATGAAGTCACTTTAATATACCAGTGTGGCAAAAGAGAGAAAAAAAAAGTATGGAAACATTTTAAGTATATTTCTGTCAAGTACCTGTTTGGTTGTCTTGATTTTATAAGTATGTTAGCCTTCACATGTGGTAAATTGTTTTCTTATTCTGCCCTGGTTTATGTGAAGATGATGTGATTGAGGAAACTGTTCTGTGTATTTGATAACACTTTGGATTTAATCTGACCAGAAAAAAAGTCAGGAAGATATTCTACTCTCTTTATGTAAAGCATAGCATAAGAACTACTGTAATTTTTATACCAACTAATTTCCTTGTGATTTTTTTACCTTAAAGATTTTTTTCCTTTGGGACAAAGGAATGGTAACTAATGATTTTAGCTGCCAAGATGATGACATTCCCTTTATGTGGATAGCAAGCGGAAAGATGGTGGCCTTTTAAGCAGTTGACAGTGTGTTGGTGGGGTTTCAAATTTGCTCCTGAGCAGTAAGAAGTGTGATTGATCTTTCTGGGCTTTATTCAATCAATATTTCTGGCTGTTATTCAATCTCTTCTCTTTGTTTCCCCATATCTGAATGAAGACGTTGCTTCCGGGGGCTGACTGCTCTTCCAGTGAGGTTGTAAAATCAGCAGGGAGCCCTTCTGTGGTTACGAAGGGAGCCAGCGATAAAGTTTACGCGCACCAGATGGTCCGCACTGATTCCCGAGAGCAGAAACTGGATGCTTTTCTTCAGCCAGTGAACAACCCCCTAGGTTCAGGCCCCACTGAAGTGACAGCAGAGGTTAATGCAGAACCTCCAGAGGGTGCAGGCAGACCCCAGGATGCTGAAATGGAAGAAGTCAGGGACCTGGTTGAAATGGCTGATGTTCAGGAGGATGCAGTGAAGCCTGGGGGGCCAAGCGAGAGTCGACACCTGTCTCCTGAGACTGTCCCCTCTCGGTGAGTCTCACCTTTCCTCAGGTGGTGCAAGGCTACCTATTTATTTCATGGCATAGCCCTGAAACTATAGATTTTTCTGATCTCTTTGGACTTCTGTTTTTCCAGAGGGGAAAAATTCTCTAGAATAACTTTTCATGACATTTTATTGAGAAATTAAAATTAATCTGTGAACTGTGAATTATGTAATTTGTGGTAAATTTTGTGACTGGAATAGGATTTCCATGCATACTGAAAGGCAGGAAGCAATATACATAATGGCATTAGTTTAGGGAGATCATACTGGTCTGTCTCTTTCTGGAAGCTTCCCTTTTGTGGAGGGATAGAAACTACATCACTGAATTTGACAGGCATTACCCTAGCAAAGGTAAAAGTGCTATTATTATTGTTAGAGCTCCTGGAAGAGCTGTTAGGAGAGGCCAAAGTCTTCTGAGGGAATCTGATTCCCTCTCCCCAGTATTACAGAAAAATGGGCATGGAAAAAAAAATCATTAGAAATACCAACATATTTAGATATGTCCTTTAGAGCCCAGTTTGCTTGGTGCTTAAGCAACAATTGCCTAATATTAGAGTCACAAATTCTCTTAAAATTCTGAACTACCCTTTCCTAACAAATTATTCCTCAGAAGCAAAATAAAACTTTCTGGGAAACTGTCTGCATTTCCTGTGTTGACATACAGCATGTGAATTGAGCATCCCATCTGTTGCTGTGTTTGGCCTAAGTGATAGGAGAATTGAACATAATTCCTTTTGTTTTGGTCTTGCAGGAAGAGACCACGGGAAGACATGGACATAGAATTGGAGAAAGATCACACCAGAAAGGACATGACTGCTGCTTGCACCCCTAGAAGAAGAATTATCAACTTGACTAGTGTGTTGACTCTCCAGGAAGAAATTGAGAACCAGGCACATGCAAGTAAGCAAGGCTTGTTTCTCAAAATTACTGTTATTCAACCAACTAAATATGACTGTTTGAACTGGAAAAAGGTGTTTAAAAGGAGGCCCAGTGAGCTTACTGTGTTGCTAAGCAAGTTTTTAACAAAAGCTTTTGCTTTTCATTTTTATTTGTATCTGTCCCACTTATATGAAATGGTGAGACTTGTAAAATATTGTCTCTTTTGTTAAGAGTTGTTTTAGACAAAGGTAAAAGGTTTGCGATTCTTTCTAGGGTGTTTCCCTCTTAGCTCAGTTGCCTCTGAAGGCAACTTACACTGACTCATACCCTTATTATTCATATGTCTAAATGCTAGGAATATCACATCCTGGAGGCTTTGTTGGATTTGTTTTGATTTTTCTGCTTTTAAGAGCTGGGGACACTCCACACAGACATCTGTAATAAATAACTTTTCATAAACTGCTAAAAATCTTAAACTTTAGAAAGCATGAACTTTTACTTTACTTGTGCTGCAGTAAATGTTTTGCAGAAGACTGGTAATTCTGAGCCAGTAATTCCATATGTGACTGTCACTGTTTAAATACTGAAATCAAAGAGTTGTCCCTGAACCATAAAATACCCAAAAATGTTTCAAAATGTGTGATAGAACTTTTGAAGCTACCTATGGTTGTGTCTCATCTTCACATCTGTAAGAAATACCGAAAAGAGACTTTGGGAAGAGGGAAATCTTTTCTCAGACTGTTACCCTCTTTTGGAAAACATAAGAGTGGAATTAGGGTAGCGTAGTGCTTTGTACATGTTGTGACTGCAGTGCCAAATATCTGTAACAAAGCTGCTCCCAAGGATGGCAACTAGTGAATTTTTTTGTGGAATGCCTAAAATGGACTCTTTTATGAAATCTGACATCTCATACCCTTCCCAGCCTTCTCATTCATATATATATATTTAAAAAAACTTTGTGAGAGAAAAATAAAGAAATTATGAAAAAAAATTACGGACCTATTGTATCACACTTTTAGAATTTAGTTTGACAGTATTGAGATTGTGCTGCAAAGCTGGTTTACACCTGCAGCTTTTGAAGTACATATGTGCTCCTCACCAATCTCCTGTGGCTGGAAATTAATTGTGGAAGGTATTCAAACACAGGGACTTTAATTTTATTTTTTTTCTAATTTGCATTTGTAGTTTAAATGTTAAATAACTATTCTTCCTTATGCTTTAATAGTATGAGTATGCACAGAAGTTATTAATATTTCAAAACTTGTGAATAACAGGTCATACAGGGATATAAGAAGGAAGCAGGGGTGTAGTAGGACTGAACAGTAATCTGAGAGTTTCATGCTAAGAAGAAACAAACCACTCAACTAAATAAATGAGGGCAGGGTTGTGTCTCGGTTTTGGAGACAAAACTTCAGGAGGAAACACTCCAGAGTGAGTGTCTGCTCCGAAGGGAAAAGGGCCTTCCCTTTTCCTCCACGAATAAGACAAGTGGGTCACAGCAAGTGAAAGCGGAAAAAAGAAACAGTTTATTAACACCCAAACAAAACAGGGTAGAACAGGATAAAAATAAAACCTCAAAATACAACAAATTCCCGGAGAGGGAACAGACACACAGGCTCGGACCAGCCGGGGCCACCCCCGCAGGCTCCCCGGACCAGCGAGGAGGGAAGGGAGGCAGTGAGGCAAGGGAGAGGGAAGGGAAAAAGAACAAGAAAAAAACCCAATAGAACCTTTTCCAAGATATCCAGAACACAAAAGAAACCCAAAGAGCAGCACGGCGCTCCCGGTGCACTCCCTCAGCCCTTGGGCTGAGCCATTTAAGTGCCCCGGGTCCAGCTTAAAGGCACAGCGTCCTTGGGCATTGAGCGGATGGTTAAGGAATAAAGTGGCTTCATAACATCACCCCAGGACAGGCTGCAACTATGAAATGACATCCTTTTGTTTCTTCCCCACCTCTCTATTGTTTCAGAACTTCAGGAGATGCTACGTGATCACTCGTTTGTTGGTTGTGTTAGTCCTCAGTGGGCTCTGGCCCAGTATCAGACAAAGCTGTACCTTCTCAATACAACAAAACTCAGGTAAAAGAGTTGTAAGACCTGTTGGCAGCTGAAATAAGTACCAGTTGCGAAGCTAATTAGAAGAAGGAAGGAAATGACAGAGAAAACAACATCATTCTCGTTGCCTATCTGAAAAGTCACGAGGCTAAAGATTAAGCACAGTTCAAAACAGTGGAAACAAGTCTGGCACACTTGGGAAAAGTTGCAGGGAATCAGTGTAACTAAAATGCCAACTACTGTATTCTGTACTCACAGAGAGTGGGAAGGGAAAGAATTTTTCTTGCTTCATGATGATCTATGATCATCATCATAATTTGCTGCAGGATCATCTACAGCACACTGTATAAAGCAGAGGCTTCAGAAAAGTCCTGTAAAACATTGTATCCAGTTGGGTTAAGAGTATCTGCAGGACATGATTGTAACACAAAATGTGTAATTTTGCCTCTGCAGCCTTACAGGGCCAGCTACATAATTTTTTGTAACAAATCAGAGAATAGACTTGAGGTAGATATGTCTATTAATTTCACAGTTCCTTTGCATTTCTTACAGTGCAGTAAAGGAGTAAAGAAGTGGAAATATAAACTATCAGGGAATAAATCGATAGGGATTGGATACTTGAGTATGTAACCTTTCTGCACCAGTGTGGCTGATGAGGTCAGAAACCAAGAAAAATAGACTTGTAAATATCTAGATAGTGCAGGTGAACCCTTAAACTCTTTAGTTAAAGTAAGATCTTTATTAATAGGACTGGATATGTACATCTGATGTTTCCAGGATGATACTTTCCCTTCTTAATTATGGTAACTTGGAGATATGATATCCTGTCCATATAACTAATTTTTATGCTTCAATTTAGCCAAGAGCTCTTCTACCAGATACTTATTTATGACTTTGCAAACTTTGGAGTCCTAAGGTTGTCTGTAAGTATAATTTTACATTATATCCTATATAAAAAGATTTTAAAATAATGTATTTACAAAATGTCTGTCCTTTCAGACAAATGCATGGTTTTTGGTTGCACAGTCAGGTTGGCTTTTGTCCACTACAAGGGTATTGTTTTGTTTCTCAGTAAGAATATAGAAAATTCAGTAATTTTGTAGCTGCTACTGTTAAATTGTCATCCTGGCTGCTTGTTATTAGTGTCAGTTGTAGTTGTTCACCAAGTTTTGCTGTTGCTCATTACATTGGGACAAATAATTAATTTGAATATACAATTTACAGAAATACAGTGCTGATTGCCAGTGTTTGTCCTGTAAAATATCACAGTTCTTGGCAGGATTGTGGACTGTAGAGAAAGAAGAAAGAAATTCATACCTTTTTAGCCTGGTTGTGATAAACAGAACTGTTAGTTCTGCAGGCCAGATGTAGTGTATTACAATTAGTTAGTATGTGAAGGAAGAAGCTATAGATTTCCAATAGGGTGTGCTGATCATTAACCAAAGTTTTGCCTTCTTCATTTGTAGGAGCCAGCTCCTTTATATGAGCTTTCAATGCTTGCTTTAGAGGATCCTGAAAGTGGCTGGACAGAAGAAGATGGCCCAAAAGAAGGGCTTGCTGAGTACATTGTGGAGTTTTTGAAAAAGAAGACTGAAATGTTGAAAGATTATTTTTCTCTTGAAATTGATGAGGTGACTGCAGCTATTACTTCTGACAGTAAATGAATGGTGGACTTGGCAGTGTTAGGTTTATGGCTGGATTCAATCTTAAAGGTCTTTTCCAACCTAAATGATTCCATAATTCTACATTTTGGTGACAGATAACTGCAGTAGTTTGCTTGCAGTGCTTACCATCAATAAGAATTAGTTCCAGTAAGATTTTAGGTGGCATAAGCCTTTCGTTAAAAATGCTCAGCACTTACGCTGCCTCTAAGAAGGGTGCTACACAAAGTTTCTGTTTAATTAGTTACCAAGTCACAGAATGGGTTAGGTTGGCAGGGACCACAGCGGGTCATCTGTTCCAACCTCCTTTCTCAGGCAGGGTCATCCTGGAGCACACGGCACAGGATTGCATCCAGGTGGTTCTTGAATTTGTCCAGTGAGAGAGACTCCACAGCCTCTCTGGGCAATCCACAATTTAGTCATTGCTTCCATAACTAATGCATATCTCTTGACCAACAAGGTGTGAATCTTAACCAGCTTTCAAGTCAGACAGGGCTGCAGCACCACTGTGGCTCTTAATGTGTCTTTTTTGTGTGGCTTTAAGGCATCCCTTACTTTATACAAAAGTGAACAACTTCATCAAGCCCAGGCACTTCATTTGGATGTTTGCCCGGGAAGTGAGTGGTACCTGTGTATCCTAGAGCTAGAGGAGAAGGTTGAATTCAGCCACTACCTGAGCTGAGTGGCTTAATCCATGCCTTGTGAAATTAAACACCACCAATAACTCTCTTCCTGCAATGTCTGCCTGGCATCAGGCTTTAAAAACTTGTAAGGCTCACGGAGTTTGGTAAGAAACAGTCTTACAATATGTAACAGTTTTGGTGCTTTTACTGCGAGGAAGAACTTCCTTTTTTTACTGAAGTAGCAGTGTTGCCTTGCAGGAAGGAAATCTTACTGGGTTACCACTTCTGATAGACAACTATGTCCCACCACTGGAAGGACTGCCTATGTTTATCCTGCGCTTGGCCACAGAGGTATATTCTCTCAATTATTCTAATAATGCACAATTACTTTTTTTACTTTACATTTAAGCAATTCCAGCCTTCCTTTGCAGTTTCTGGTGCAGCTTAAGTGTACTGTTGTGTGTTCCAGATGCTTTTCAGTGGTTGCTGATTAATTATGCTTTGCCTCTGTATTTATAACTACTGACTGAATGAGCCTCTATTTTGATTTAAAAGCCTGCATTCCTACCCTCTTTTTTCATTCTATAATTTTACCTTACCAGGACAAAAATGGCCAATACATTAATATGAATTTTCCATGTTAAGAATCTCTATCAAGTCTCTTACTGCTACCCAGATTCTGTAAGATGACCTTTTTTTTTTGTAACAGGTAAACTGGGATGAAGAAAAGGAGTGTTTTGAAAGCCTAAGTAAAGAACTATCCATGTTCTACTCCATCAGAAAGCAGTATATAATAGAGGAAGCCAACCCGGCAAACTCTCAGGTACAAGAATACTGTAACTAGTCCTGTGAGCAGATAACTAGCAACATACAGGAAACTGCTGCTCTTTCAGATATAGACTTATAATCCCAGCTCTTTCAGTGAACTGAGTCAAGTAGCAGTGTGGCAAGATTCTGAAAGAATGTGGCTTAAATTTTCTGAAGTATTACAGGTATTGAGGGAGCCTTTTAACTTTGGGCATTGCAGTGTACTTAACATTATAACAAGCCTCCTTGGCCTCCAAGTTGGAAATGTATTTTTTATGCTATATTTCTACAGAAGAACAAGGATGCATATAAATTTAAAATACAGCCTGATTGTGTCTAAATATCTGCCTAATCATTCAGTTAAGCTCACCCATTCTGCAAGTGACTTCACAGAGCTTAGAATTTACTGTATAGAATGAACTTTTCTAATACCAGCAGAATTTTACAATTGCTGTAGTCTTACATAGTAAAGTTTTTAAGGAGTGCTGTCCTCTAGTTAAACAGAACCTCAGTTTAATTGTTTGTACTTTTCTTCCTGTATTTCAGAATGAAGATTCTGAATCTGGTTCAACAACATGGAAATGGACTGTGGAACATGTGCTTTACAAAGCTTTTAGGACTCATCTTTTACCTCCTAAACACTTTGCAGAAGATGGCAACATTTTGCAGCTTGCTAACCTACCTGACCTGTATAAAGTTTTTGAAAGATGTTGAGCACATAGTTATTAAAGACTGTTTTTTTAGATAGACACCATTTATGTTACCTTCAGTTTTACTTAGTAGAAGATAAAGCTGGAATCTTGATGGAAGAAAAAAAGAGGGGATTTAGTATCATACTAAACTACTAACATGGCAGAAAATGGTCTATTTTCCTTCTGTTGATCAAAGTATAAAAAGCATAATTTTTGCTTTGTCTAAACCCGCCAAAATCCCTACAATAAAATCTCCACTTACACTCTGAGTTTCCCTATTAACCAATCTGCTGACAGAATACACTTCTACTGAAGAAAATTAACTGGGTTAAGTGATTGTGGAAGAAGATAGAGCTTAATTTAGTTGAAATGTGAGTGCTTTAACTTCACTGCTTTTGGAAATCAAATTAGGTTACCTGCATTCTTTTAAGCATGACTGTTGTCTGACACTACCTGCAATGTGAGTGTACATGCAAAGCTCTTAAAATCATCCATAACTGCAGGAGTTAGGTTTGTAATATTTCAGGACTCTTGCTGAAATAAGGCAAATCCCTTCCGTTTTAATCAAGGAGTCAGAGAATAGAAATGGGAATGCTCTGGCAGGTAGTAAATGAGCATGCACACATAATATTAATTGTCTCCAATTTAATGAGTAGGGCTTAGGAGATCTGTTACTTACAAGGCTGTCCCAACAGAGAAAACATTTTTCTAAGTCCAAGAGGCATCTAGCGTCCAAAAAGGAAAGCAAGCTTCATTTTTTACACTGTAAAGATTTCTGTTCCATTTGAAAGCAGCTCTGGTACAAGCAGAAGCATTAATGCTCTTGGATTGCTGAGGTGCCAAACCCTGCCTTACTTTGAGAAATACTCATGAAGGGCAGCAGTTTGATGTGAGTCCAAAAAGACAGGTCCTCTCAGATGGGCATCTGCTGACCTCAAGTAAAGTATAACACAGGGGCTGTGTAACTTCAACTATTTCAAGGATGCCAAGTGCAGATGCTGATAATTTCTCACCAATGATGTGCCAGCTTCAAAAGAGTGGGAGTTCTCAATAGTAGAAAACCACACTGTTCCAGAAAGCGTCTCCTTCCTTCTGCTCCCCCTCTTGGACGACAATTCTGGCGATGGGATAACTACTGGGGAATTCGTGTCTTCTTGAGCCAGGCAGCCCAGCAAATGACATCTGAAGTGAGCAGAATCTGGCTTCAGCTGGCCTCAGCCCACATACTACTTCTGGCAATGAGGGGGCATGGAGAATGTGGAGAATATAGGAACTACTAATGGAAATAATATTTGTATTGTGATTCCATTCTGCTTGCCCTTGCTAGGTGTGCTTGTCTTGTGATTTTGGCATACTGCTGTATCACTCTTCACATGTAATACCTAATATATCAAATAAGTAAATTTGATATTGAACATGAAAAGCTCCCTCTGTGGAACATCCAATAGAACCTGGACTCCGACATGTACATGTGAGAAATGTCTAGAGATCACCACAGGCATAATTACATTGTATGTTAAGTGTGGCAGCAGTCTGGTGTGCACTCTCATGCCATGTAACAAATGCCAGCTCCTCATCAAACTGTTGTGCGGGTTCCTGGACCCCCACAAAACTAACAAACCCCAAAATCATAAGTATATTTTGAGTTACGCTCATTTTCTTCTGCTTTTGGTATTTTTTCCCCTTTTGGGATTTAATGGAAACCTGATGACATAGTGCCAAATTTCTGTCACAAAATGAAAAATACTGATAGCTCAAATAGGTTTTTTTTTCTTCTAATCTGTGTATATTTCAGAGCATTAAGCAACCTGATACAGCTTAACTGACTTCCTTTGGGTAAAAAATGCAGGAAATCTTTCCTGCAAAATACATTTTGAAGTTAAGATTGCAATAAACCATCAATCAAAACATTCCTGTCACAGATATATGACAGGCAGATGATGGTACTTTGGTTAACATCTTGCTTGGGTTATCTTTCCTTTTAAATCCTTGATTCAAATCTGCTTCTTGAAACAAAACTTCTTAAATCTCATTTTCAAGCCCAATGAAAAGCAAACCCAACACATTAAGAGCACATAGGCACACTGCTGTCACAGTCATGCCAAGCAATTCAGTCCATTACCACGGGCCTTCACATGAACAATCACCTCACCTGTATTAAGCAAACAGCTTTTTCTAGTAAAGGCTGGTGAAAAGTTCTTCTGGAGATATATTTGGGGCTACCCAAGGAGAAACAACATCCCTGGGGAGGGCAGGATTGAACAATAGTTTTTGCAGGTTTTACAAGTAGGTTTGAGAGGAGTGAACAAAATTAATCCAGATTGAGTGTTTTAACTCCTTTCCATACTGTAACTGATGCATTTTAGATTTACAGGAGATGCAGCCTCTCATGGCAGCAACTGGAACTGTTTGTGGATGCACCAAAGGGAGTAACATCCTTGGCAAACTACCCATGTATGAGAATATGGCATCTCAGTTAACTCACTATGCAGAGTCCCCAAACCATGCACCACAGGAAGAAAGATGCTTGTTTAGGAGAGGCTTGCAAAATCTTTACCTGACATTTGCCAAATATAACTATTCATGTTTGGTGTAACAAAATAACCCCCACCCCAAGGGCTTTCTGTCACCAGTGCATATGGCTTGTTCTGCTTTGCAGTTTTTGTATTAATTCCATTAAATTTTTTCCAAGTACTGAACTGCAGGAGGAAACAGGCACTGAGAATATGTTGAATTTCTTAGATACACAGAGGAATTTCATATGGCAGATTGAGGAAGGTGTTCAAGTAAAGTCATGGGTTGTGCACCTAGATGAAGTTCATAGCTTTAATGGAACCTCTGGCCTCCTATCCCAGATGCATTTTTCTCATTGAGTTTATTCACAGAATCATTAGGGCTGGATGGGACCTCGAGATCATCCTCTCCAACCCTCCTGCCAAAGCAGGGTCACCTAGAGCAGGTTACCCAGGCATGCATCCAGGTGGGTTTGGAATGTCTCCAGAGAGGGAGACTCCATGACCTCCCTGGGCAGCCTGTTTGGTGCTTTGCCACCCTCAATGTGAAGAAGTTCCTCCTCGTCTTGAGGTGAAACTTCGGTGTTTTAGTTTACAGTCATTGTTCCTCCTCCTGTTGCTGGGCACCACCAAAAATAGTCTGGCACCATCCTCTTGGCACCTGCCTTAGAGATATTTATCTGCATTAATGAGATCCCCTCCTCCAGACAGGCCCAAGCTCCTGCTGTCTTGTCTCGTAAGAGAGATGCTTCAGACCTTTGGTTAGCAACATTCCAACATTGTTAAATGACAGGGTTGGAATTTGTTTTTTCTTCTAATGGTTTAGTCTTACCTGCATCCTCTGAAACAGATATTGGCTATTCTGAAGCAATGTAAGGGATAAACTTGGCCCTGGCTTATATTTTCATTCAGCAATCACAGAAGAGAACTTTAGGAAGAGCATACTGAAGCCAATGCAACAAAGAAGTGATGTGCCACTACCACTAACATGGCCTCCCTACAGGCAAACAGCACTATAACACATTTTGCACAAAATCTTTGCAAACTGGAATCCTTATTACCCCACATATACAGGAATGGTTTATCAGATTTTCTGATAACAGAGCAATGAAATATCATAATACATTACTCATGTTTTAATGTTTTTATTTTAGAAAGTGAACATATCCATTAAAAAAAAGAAAATGCATGGAGTTAAAAAAAAGTAACATAAACTAATGACAAATTGCAAGAACATAAAATAGTTTTATCTAGTGAGACCCAACAATTATTAAATATACTTCCACCACAGAGAAGTTTTACTTCATTATATTACCAGTCTCTTGATTAGGTACACAAGACAACACTTTCCAGTAATTACCTAGTCATTAGAAGATCAACTTCAGGAATCACTGAATAATAAAATACATCATGGACAAATACTTTCATACCACCTGGGAGGCAACCTAATATACATATGTCAACAAGGTACATCTTCATGAGGTATTACAGTACATGGGAACCCTTCCCTTTACTTTCTAATGAGCAAATTCTTCTGTCAGCAGCTCCACCAGCAAGTCAGCCACAGACTCTGTTGCCAGTTTCTAAACTCCAACAACTTCCTGCAGAGATTTTCTTTCTGCAACAGATCACACAAGCCAGGATGAATGAAGATGGGAGTAAAGAAAACAGATATTGTAAACAGGGAGGCTGAAAAGAAAAGGACATCCACTCTTCCAGGTGAGCACTAGAAGACTTCAAATCAGTAGCTTCAGCTTCTCAAGAACATTTAATACCTCCCCTAGCTTCAGCTTTGCTGTGAGTGGTGAAGTGAAAGCATGGGGCACGATAATTCCAAAAGTAAATAAAGTCATTTCAAAAATAAGGAAGCAATCTCATACTTAACCAAAGTAGACTACAAAATTCTTAAGATGAGGCTGCTCCAATGTAACCCATTTGTAGTATTAAACAGACTGAGGAGGGGGAATACCAAAGTAGGTTTGCCCTTGAAATCTTCAGGCATACATGTCCTAGACTTAAACCAGAGACAATCTCTTCCTAGCATTCCTGCGGTGCCATCTCCAAAGGAGTATCTCTCTCCGCTGCCAAAAAAAGGAGCTTTTACAAATCTGGTCCACTATTGTCCTTTCCAGGAGAGCCAAAAAATAAATGCAGAGGACCCCAACTCCAGGCTCTCAAGAGCTTGGCAGGATTTCCTTCTTGAAGGCTGCTATGAGAGACAGACTGAGTTCAAAAATGATGAACTCCTAAGAGTTAACGCACCATTTAATTTGTTTGGGAAGGAACTAGGAAGGTAAAACATACCTTTAGGAAAATTCAGGTTCTATGCAAAGGAACTTACCTGCTTTTTTATATTTGCTATACAATTGGTTTTTCACTGTCTTGTTTTTCTTCAGAGTCTTCATCAGAACCTGAAAAGGAAGACAAGAATGCTGTAGATCAGTTGAGAGAAGTAAAAAGACACACAAAAGTGTTCAGCATTTTTTGGACAAATTACTCTGAATTTCTTTCATTTCTTCGAATAGCATATCTGCCTCCTTTTGAAGCTCAAATTGTACAGGAACTGAATAAATTTAGTCTTTCCAGGCTGATTTTCCACTTGCTACCTCCAGAATAGACTTGGTTACCAAGTAACCAATGTTGAAGAGGAAGGGTCACCCCATACAAAGAAGTGGTTCCAGGGTATGTTCCTGGACATGTGTAGCTTCAAGAAAGACAAAAAGAGACAAATACGCTGAAAATTCCACCAGAACTCATTTTAAACATCACCTCCTAAAAGCAAAGATTTGTTTTTAGAAATGTTGCTGCATCAGCAGAGGGCTTTATTCCCCACTGCATGATCACAGGGAATAGTTTATCTCTAAGTATTTGTCAAATCAGTTTGTATGGCAAAATGACCAAAAACTGCTCTCTTAGAACAATCCATTGTTTGTCTTCTCAGAAAGAAATGCAGATTTTTAAAGAAATATTTCAATTATGAGCTATTTTTACTCTACATTATCTAGCAGTTTCACTTTGTGACTACCAGTGTGTGCGTTTCAGTTCAAATATATTAATTTGACTGTTCCTTTTACTTCTCATACCCATAAAGGGTGCTTAAACAAATGTACTTGGCAGTCAGGGCAGACCTGGAGAAGGCACCTGAGCTGTTACTGAATCCCATTGGACAAGCTGAAAGTAATGGCACACCTAGAGTTAACGCATGCATGCTGCGACACAGCACCTCACTGCACGAGCAGCCCAGACACAACGTCTAGAGAAACGTTAGCTCCACTTACACTCCTCTCACACTCGATATTCTGTTGCTAAAAACCCCACAAAGCCCAGGCTGAACGGCTGAGTCCGGTATAACACTTCCAACCATGATTCCTCAAAACAGACCCGCGGTTTCAGCTAAAATCCATTTTCACTTTGAATCATTGGTTAAACTCGACATTAATGCTCTGTGACCCCTAGATGGAGCTCGAAGTCATTCACCGAGCCAAGACGCTCAGCACAGAGAAACCAGACAAATATTAAAATGAAAAATATCACCTACATGTATAACTCTATAATGCAAGATAGGTGAACGTATCTGTAGTAATTAGCAGATATTATTTTAATTATATTGCATAACACAGCACAGCATTACAGAAGAGGTTTACATATTAGGGGAAAAAAACTGATACAGGATTTGGGGGTTCCCACTGCACTCTAGGGTAACACAAATTGATCCGATCCATAAAGAAATTACTCATTTCCTTGAAATGCTTGAAAACATATTATTAAATCTTGCCATATTTACATTTATTTTTGACTTAATCGACGCATACCTCAACTAGACCAAAGCACATGATATGCAGAGTTACAATATAATTAACATTACACACAGGTGACCCTTTTTATACAGAGAGGGCTTTTTCTTTTTGAGAAAAGAGAAGAGCCTCTGATTGAAATTTCAGTTTGCCTTATAGCAGTTTCAGGTTCATTGTCTATCCTAAGACAGTATAAAGCCCCAAGTTCAGGCTGGATGAAATAGTGCCTTGCTGCATAAATGCTATTGCTGGCAGATAAGAGATCACAGAGTCATAGAACACCTCACGTTGGAAGGGACCTGTAAGGATCACCGATGGCAGAAGCAAACCATAACTGCCTCCTTTCAGTTGTGGTGCCATTTTCTTTCAGACTTACCTTGTTTTTAGTCAGAACATGACTTAAAATACACTAAGCACGTGTATTGTAACTCATCTGGTAGGTAGGAGCTAAACCGAATTACTGAATAAAAAAGAATCTTGCATTTCAGGATGGTAAATACACTTTTTATTTAAAAAGAAAAATACATTTTTTCCCTTCCCCCTTCCCCTCTTGAAGGGGGTGAAATATGCAGGAGTGTAAAGTGAATATGAAAAATCGTTCACTAAGGAAACATCATTACCTGCTACAGACTCAGGCGGAGAATAGAACTGCCCATCAGAGAGGACTCCTGGGTGAAGAAGAGCTGCTCGTTCTGAAGCATCCTGTGCTATCAAAAACCCTAAAAGAAAAAGAATACCAGAAAACAATTCCTCAATGCTAACGCATAGCATCTTAGAGATCAAATATTGATGAAGAACCTTGAAGACTGATGCATTATACTAGCATTCCTAACAAGTTACTTCTTTAAATAAATATCTTTTTAAAAAGCATCAACAATTAATTTAACACTTACGTCTTCTATTTAAATGCTGGAAGCTAAGGTGGCACACACTAGCAAAACAGACATACTGCACACATGAATTAAGGAATCTTTCCTTCTACTACGTGCAATTACATGACTAGGTTGCCATATGTAAATGCATCTCTACTCACTGGCTAACTAAAACTTCTGAAATGTATTTTTAATGATCAGTGAGGTACCATGCATAACCAAATAAATTATTTTCTCACTTTGCCACTATGACTCTTCACTAATGGCTTCCTTTCACCTATCTGTCTCAACATACTTAGTTTCTGCAACCTTCATGAAGTATTTGCAGGTGTATGTATGGAATACTTTCTTTGTCTATGAATATTCAACATGAAAAAATGCAAAAGTCTCTGAACTGGTTAAATTTCTTATCTATTTAGATAACACTGTGATGCAGCTGTATTTTGTCATCCCCTCAAAAGATAAAAAAAGTTACCCTAAAAGTTACCCTAAGTTTCTTTTTCTCCAGACAAAACCCACTGCTCTCATTTTACCAATTTCTTTCTTGGACTGGTGAAAAAGAAGAGGGAAGGGATCAAAGTAGGAAGACTGCATTCAGAGCACGTAAAAATGGAGGCATCCATGCCCATATAAAGTCTTCAGATTTACCTAGCACATAAACATGCCCTCCCAACAGAGTTTCAGACTGTATTTCAGGTGATGGTGCATAAATAACAGCTTGGCTGTATAACTACCCTCCTGCTGTTGAAACTCAAAAAGCATCTGTAAGCTCTCTTTTCCTCACCACTCAAGCAATACTCTGTTTCAACTGCAACTGTGGGTTTTCTCCATTTAGTTGAACACACTGAGTGTCAGATGACCTGGTGTCTTATCTCAAAGGTCGGAATTCAGTTGTTCTGGTCTCATTCTGCCTGTGCATGAAGCAGAATCTCCACAACACTTCTTTGCTTTTCCCTTTCCACCTCAAAAGAAGAGTTAGTGACATTGAATTAGTTATTGTGTCTACCCTTCCTAAAAGAGGAGCCAGACACTTTATGCACTATCCAAAAAATGAAGTTTTACAAGCCCAGTTAAATTTTACAAGTCAGTTAAATTTTCATATCTTAAGCATACAAAATTATATGCATTTCTAAGCATTTGAAAAATTGCTGATCTGGCCTTTGTAACTTTTAACTTTGCCTCCCTAAATTAATTAAAAACCTCATTTCTTTGAAGGCATATGTTCCTTTCCCAAAAAAAGAAAAAACCATGCCATATGATTTAATTTTTTCCTCAGCTCTTCAAATTTTGAGAAGCTGAAAGAAGCATTCTTCTGCCAGCTAACATGGCATCAAATGTCGCCAACTGCAGTGACTGAGGGGAAATATCACAAGCTTACTATTTTCTTCTTCAGCTTCTTGTGGTAACACTTTAAAGTCCAGGAACCAAGTTTCAATCCAGGCAAGTATGAAGGATATGATGGGCAGCACATAGCCAAAAGCACCCTGTGAGAACAGCTAGAAAGAAAGAAAACATTACAAAAATTACCCTGAAGAATCTTGCTTTTAAGAAAACAACAAAATAAAACAAACATTTGATTAGAGTATATACCTGTGAAATAATTACTTTTGCTAATAAAAAGGCACTGGTCACTGCTGTTGTAAACTGAAAGAGACAGAACAGATAAACTAATAAATTGATTTAGTTTTATATTTCTGCCATTATCTATTAGTTGCAACTTTAAATATTTACTGACAACAGCAAGATCACATAGATTAATAAAATGTAACAAGCATGATACAATTAACTTAGTGTTATTAAAATAACCTCCTTAATAAAGATAACTTCTAATACGAGCACCTCCAAACATTGATTTCCACATAGCAGATAGCATATATGTAGAATCTAAACTGCCTGAGTTACATTAATTGTGATCTTACTGAACAATGAAGACAGTGTACTCTAGTCATCAAGTCCCTTAAAAAAATCCCAACTATTTATGTATTTGGGAAAAAAGCAAACAGCAGCTGTTCCAAATGCTTTTCACTACCATCCAAATCAAAATATCCATCTCAAACAACAAAACATCTTTGTGGGGATAAATTGGAATAAATATTTCAATCCATGAAGTGATCTTTTGAAAAATTTATTTCTTTGAAGACTTGATATTCCCTGATATATTTTTTTAAAATGGCAGGCTGGATAAAACATCTTAAAAAACGCCAAAACCTGAAAAAGCAGTGAACAAGTATTGTTCACAGAAGCAAGGCCTCTGTATCTTCTGGTGCATTTGGGTGCAGCAATTCTTTAAGTAACAGCAGAACCTAACTAACTTCTGTCAATCACAGGTAGGATATTAAGATTAAAGGCTTTGGCAAAACCTTCAGTGAAGCTTTATGTATCTAATTACTTGCTACCATGATGGGTTCACTCTCATCACCTCACAAACAAAGGCTTAAGGATTAAGAAATAGCTAAAGCTACACAACTAAGAGCAAGGACTTCTAAGAGGCATGCATTTAAATATAAGCACAATCAGAGCAGCAGCTATTATTATGTATGTGTTTGTGCCATGCTAGTAACACAATCTATAAAAATCATGGCATGTAGTCTCAGAGTACTAAGCAAACTGCATGCTACTCACTTGAAGAAAGTTATACATGAACCTGTTCTACATGCACCTACCACAGCATAAGGGAAAAAAAAAGTCTGATTTACAAAGCACTAAGCCAGCAGCACACCTATTGTATTACAATCTATAGTATTGACTGGTGGAAGCATGAATTTTACATCAAATTTTGCTTTCTTTGTCATTCACACAGTACAGCTGCATTAAAAATATTGGCTCCAATCCACTGTGGCTGCATACAGTTCTCGAGAACTTCCTTTTTAAGAGGGGATGCATATTCAACATTTTTTATTGGAGCATGAAGCAATAGAGGTGCTAGTGTTCAATGGGTGGCACCTAAAACTTTAAAAAGTAAGAATGTGGGAGTTAATGGACACCTGGATCTCTGATCCAATAATGCCAATTCTTGTTTCTGAAGAAGGTTCACTATTTCAAATGCAAATATATTTCCAACATTAATTAACAAATCGGAGGTAACAAGCAGTTATGACTAGCCATCCATACCGGATTAAACATAAATCTTCAATTTGTATTAACATGATACCTAGTAAGAACCACACCCACTGTGTTAATAAATTCTTGCCTTTAGGCTGAAAATCTTTCAGAAAACAAGTTTTTAATTTGTTACTGCAGGACAAATGTTTGTATATACCATCAAGATGATTCTTAACAAACAAGTGTTAAGAGGCATCTAAAATTGTGTCTGATCCAGTCTAGGAAAAACTCCATTACGCTTGGCTACTACTCACAGCTATTGCCCACCAATGGCGCAGTCTGCACATTGCATATGCCAGTATTAACACCTTAAACCGAAAGACTGCCAGTAGCTACAGAGAGAGGAAAACACATTGGTTGGTTAATTCAGAACACAGAAGAACCACAATATTCTCAGCTCACTGAAAATACTAACTGCTTACAAAGCAACTTAGGACAGTCTAAGTTCTGTTACCAAGAAACAAATTTGAATGCGTCCTTATAAAACAGAAATAGAAGTCAATTTCCCAATTTGTAAAGCAACATCCACACGCAAACATGTGCGATTCCACAAATTAGTTAGAAACATAAGAAAGCTACACAAAGTATGTTCATGATCATTTTACCTGACTGGAATCTAAACAGTTAAATTTGGATGCAGTTAATCCAGCAAATACCTTGAGCATCACTGTGCATCTCACTAATCTTAGTGGTCTGCTACTATACTTCTAGTATTTTTTGAAATATTAACATTGCAACAATCAATTATCCTTTATGTAGGTGCCTGCAATAGCAAGTCATTCTATTTTGCAGTAGAGAAAAGTAAGTTATGGTATTTCTAGGCCATAAAATTAAATCAATAGCAGACAGACAAGATCTCTGAATCAGGGACCCCGACCTTCAATTTCCCTGTTTATTTTTTGATACTAGATTGTCTCCAACTTGTTTTAAAAGATGTGTTCAGAATCAAAAAAATGGGAAAAAAATGCTTAAAAATGAAGAGAAGTCAAAGACAGCCATGGCCAGAAGTATGATAAACCCACTTAATCTTATGCAAATGTGTAGTAGAAACAGGAAATTCTGTAAAAGCCCACAAATAATTTTGCAAAATTTAATGTTCTAGTCCCTTCCCAGGGAATAAAAGTCTGTTGTTTTGCATTTGCATTTGCATGTTCTTAACCCTTGGTTAAACTACGGGATAAAATAACTTCCAGAGCTTCAACATTTAGAGATAACATTTTTTGCCTTCTGCAGTATGGTTTATCATGGAGAACCTGCCAGCAAAACAATGAAAGAGGGAGAAGTAGCAGAGTTTGCTAGCTTATATAATATTTGAATCTAGTAAGTAAGTTCATTTGACACAGCAAATGTCCAATGCAGAAGTAAGGATGGGTTTTTACACCAGTTTCAAAGAGAGGTTCTGGATATGGTCATCAGTATAAAATGACTGATACCGAACCAAGTCATCTCTGTAAGGCAAACAAGATCATGTAGAATTAACAATCCTGCCCTTTAGAAGAACTGTAATGAAATACCTTTTACTTGGGCCATGCAGTGCAAAATGCATTGCAACTACAGAGCTACAGCTTCACCTAAAGAAAGAAATTTCCTGATGCAATAGAGTTCCTCTTATGTGCCTAAGCTACTTATACATAGTAAAGGAGACTCCTACTTCATGCCAACTCTTTTTACTGTTGGAGTGAAAACACAACTCTGAAAAATCCTGCCCTGTGCAGGCCACCCTAGGAACAAGCCTGTCCTCATTGCAGCCACCTTATGCCCAAGGAAGGACGAAAACATCGGTTTGAGCAAAATTATTTTAGAGCTCGAGGGCTCTGGGTCTTGTTCTCTTAATGAATTACCTTATGTTACATCAGACTCACATTCTTGACTGGGTTTTCCATCTGCTTTTCCATGCACCCCAAAGCTAAAGATGCAAATTAATTTCCCCTAAGCATTTCTATCCACAGGCTCCATGAGCCTGCTGCAAGGGCAGGACTGGGCAACCCCTAGATGGATGAAATTTGGCACAAGCCCTTCTGGTTTAAATTATCGAGAAAAGATCAACCTTTTCACAAGACTCAAACTAGGAAACATCTGTGGAAGGAGGAATGGGAAAACTGTAGTTTTGCTGCTCCTTTTTCTTTTTTTAAGAACACTTACAAATATATCAAAATATGAAGAAGAGTAGTCATAATGTAGGACTTCTTTCTCTAAGGTAGTCTCAATGCCTCCTTTTACCTACAAAGGAACAACAAAACACACAGCTTCAGAAAACAAAATACACACAAATATGAAGGGTAAAACTAATAATTCCCTAATAATTCCTGCTGATATGCAAAAAGATCATTAAACTAAATACAGAAGAGTGGTCTGCCAAGAATGATAGTGTCAAGACTATAGTTGTTATTTGTTTTTCATGATTACATAGACTTTTCAAAGTGAAAACATTAAGGATTATCATCCTTGCCCTAGGCAAGCTACATTTCAGGCTGTCCCAAAATAAAAGCAAACAAGTTGTTGAGGGAGGAAGAAACGATTAAATGTTAAGAAGGTCTGTTACACAAACTCACAAAGCATTTTATGTCTTATAAGGAGGATCAGAATAGCTGATCAAAAAGCCAACCATAACCCGGTTCTGGTTAGTCTCATGTTAGCAAATAGGAAACAGAACAGAAACTGAATTCATACTTCAGGTCTTTTCCTTATCAGCCCTCACATGATTTGTTAAGAAAGCTGAGCAAAAAGATCCACAGTAAAAAAAACAGAAGCTGCAAGTATTAGACTAATCTCCCACAAATAACTAACATTCAATTCCTCCATTTGCTGATGAGATTCAAAATTCCACCTTCATTAGCCACCGTGTTTCTTTCCAGTGGAAGGATTCTACCATTCAAACAGGCCTCATAAGAAAATAATTTAAGGTGTGTTGGGTCAGAGAATGAGAGGAGTATCTATCTTAGTTGAAAATTGAAAACCTCAGTGTCCATCTCTTATTGCTTTTAATATGAAGTTCCACAATTAAGCACTGCATGAAATAGTTATGTAAAAAAACACCAACGGAAGGCTTTAATATTGAGTTCGACCACTGTCATCTTTTTAAGGAAAGGAGCTACCAAAGCATGCCAACAACATATGCTCACCATCTCAAAGCCATGCAGTCTACACACTTCCACACTTTTCCAGCTATACTGCCGGACAGTGTTTCCCTGAGACTAGTCTTTCAAACTCCAAATTTCTTCTATTTCTTCTCCTCTCCCTCCCCTCTATGGCTACCTGACAAATAACTTTATAAATACAGTTTTCCCTTGGTTGCTCTACTGCATCAGGTGCAATTATCTTTTTCCAGCATAAATAAGGAAGATCAACTTCCCCCACTCCAAGCTGTTCGTAACTGTGTGGCTGTGTGAGCACCATGTTAACATAAGGATAAACAGAGAACCATGGAAGTCTTGACTTTTGCTCAAAATGCCAGGGAGCCACTCCCTGAAGCATTTAATGATAAAGTACACTATACCTAAGGAAACTGGATCATGGCAACAAAGTGAAAAGACTATTTACAGGAACTCTCCTAGCAATTCTGACCCATTACTTATGCACCAATGACATACAGTCCTAACACAGTGCTATTTGACTTCCCAGCGAACAAAGCAATTCAAAGAAAAACAGAACAAAACCCTAAGCACACGTCAGATCCCAGATATCAAAATTTAGCTTCTAATATCATGACTTCTAATGACAAAAACCTGGTTTTCATTCTTGCTGACATGTGGAAGTATAGGACACCAGTTCATAATGTGCTGTCCTGAAAATACAGCTTTTCACAGAGAAACTGCTATGATCTTGAGGTCCCTTGATGCTGTAGCATTCAAAATAAAATATCATGAGTTGGTAGCATTTTCTATTCAGAGTCTTCAGTATTCTGAGAGCACCCATGCGAAAATCTGTACTCTGAAACCTCAACAAGAGATATAAACCCACTCTGTTCCTCTTACTTATACAAGCTGTTGAGAAACTGGCCTAAAAACCAGAACTGCCTAAGAACACTATGCTACAACCATTTTTCCACCTAGAGAGAAAACAGAAAGTCTAGTCCCAAAATTACATCATTCAGGCAAGCAAAATCTGCTTTCTCTAATTAAATCAGAATGAGTATTTTTCACTGCATCAACAAACTATTGAACAGTCAGCTCCTGAGGCTTCATAATGTCAAATTAATAAACAAGGTTATTCATCTAGTAAAGGAATGCTGACAAAAAATATTTACTTAAGATCTTTCTTGTCTAGAAAAGGGATTCCTCCCTAGTGTGTCCTTTCTTAAATGGAAACTTTAGATTATAGCTTAAAATCCAGCTCAAGAACTAGGATGCTACTTATGAAATAACAACAAATGAGCTATCCTATTGCTTTCTGGAAATTTTAGGAGAACAGCCTCATTTTCCAGATTACAAATGGTGGAGTTAAAAGATGGCAACTGTGGGAGTTTAAATGTTTAAAGTTGTTTAAATGCACCCTGCCATCCATAATGTGTAACACACTAAGTTTACATCAAAGAAAATACATCACAACAAAAGAAAGGTTTTGGCCATCAGAAGTCTTTTCAGGGACTAACACCTCAGTGAAATATCACTGACTTAAAGTTACTCAGAAGGCAAAGTCTTGAAGCCTGTAAATTTCTTGCTAAAATCAAAGATGTACAGCAACATTTTCGTTTATTTGATGCTTGAAGAGTTCCCTGGATTTCCAATGTTTTTTTCAGCATGGTTCACAGACTACAGGAACATCTAAAGGTTTCATAATAAGATAAACATGTCCTAATGAATAAAAGTAGATGCAGTTGAGTAGACACTGTGTTCATGGAAGCTTAAAGTAACAAGCAGCTTCAACTTAAATAGATACAAATAACATAATTTTGGATAGAAAGGAGCAACTTACTAACCGTCTCTGAAGTGAATAAATATTTAATATAATGTCTAAGGGTAGGTACCGAAAAGACGACTCACATTTAATTCTATTATCCACAGTAAGGTTATGAATAAGAGATCAAATGTAACAAACAAACAGAAAGTCCTTCTGACATCTGATATGCCTTTCTTCTCCCTGCCTTCATATGACTCAATCCTTGCCATCAGCTGTGTGGGGTTGATGGAGTGGACATCCCGCAAGGAAGGACAAGATTCCACGCTGCTACTGTGAGCATTTTCTGCATCAGCTGGGACCCGATTCATCCTGAGTTTGCTTAGAGTGGTCTTCTTCCAGTTTCACCATCACTAGAAGGCTGATCCATATAGGAAGAATTTCTAAACAAACAAACAAAATCAAACCACATTAGTCACCAAATCCCCATAATTCCAAGAGGTATTTTCACCTTACAGTGTCAGTTCTCTTTTTGCTAAATTGATGACTGAGAGAATTAGGCAAGTTAGCCCTAGAAATTGTTTCTAACACAGTATCTAGCTCCTCTTCATCTCTCAGGAGATTTGTGAAGCAAGAGAATTAATGTTCAATTAGACCATTTGAAATAAGGGAGCACTGTCTAGATTTAAAAGGGCCATTTCTCCATGTTGTTTGAGTGAGATCATTGAATAGAATGAATAAAAAGCATGATGTTGTGCATCCTGAAGGTTTCCAATACTGATTTAAATGCTCTCAATAAATCGGAAGACAACTTAAACGAACTTCCACATACAATTCCTGAAAAATGGCAGTGTTAGCACATCCAGAGCTGCCACAAACAAAAGATTAAAATTCCATTAAAATCCCCAAATAGTGTACTAATCATTCTATAAAGCATATACACTGCTATTAGCTTTGTAAATTCAGCTGCTATAGCAACTTACATTGCCAGACAGTTTCTCCATGAAAAAAAATGTGTGCAACCAGTGGTTAAAGGTAATGCAATTACCCTAAGTCTCTTTTGAATACAAGGCTTTTAAAAGAAGTTTCAGGCTGAATTTCCTATAAAACTGGAGCAGCTTGATGCATGATTCACTTAAATCCTCTGTGAGAACATTTGTCCAATTAAAGCTTCTAGAAAGGGTGGACTCAGAAGGTTACAAAAGTTTCATGGAAACACACAGAAAATGTAATTTTATGCAAAATGCTCAGAAGATGAAACTATACATCCTCCAGTACAAATCACATCAGACAAAGTTTTTTAACACTGGCAAAATAGCTTTTTGAAATTCAAGAACAAGACTTTGCTTCCTGCTGTGTGGATTGTTTTACAGTAAATGGCAAGAGATAGAGAAATTCTTCCCACTCCTGTCTTTCAACAGTGTTTCAACCCCAAGGCTTCCAGAGCACAGTCAGTCAAAGCCCAACAGGGGACCTGTAACACACCACTAAGCAAACACAAGGGAGGATACAAGGACACGGGGAAAAAGTAAAGGTGGTGTGGGGAGCTGCCAGAGCACACACATCACAGCTGAGGAAGACACTGGCCAGCCAGGGATGGTCAATGCCTACGTCAAGTCACACAAAGCAGCCTTCAGGGAGTTCAAAGCACCAGACAAGGGCGGACAAGCACAATGCATCCTTAAATCTTCCTCCTTTATTTCTACAGCAGCTGCCTGAAACATGGCTGGCAAAGGCTGTAGAGGAGGGAGACATACGTGGTGTGTGTTTGGTCAGGTGTCTTGAGCACTACAGTGAACTTTGGCCGCCTGAACCCGAGGGCGTGAGCAGAATTGCTGCACTCCAGTGCTGTGAACAGCACTTGCTTTGTACTGAAAACCCTCACACTAAAGTGCCCTGCTATGTAACAGCAGGCCATAGGAAAATGTTTGGGATGAGACATAAACCTCAGATCAGGCCATTAATGGCCATAATTAAAAGCAAAATAAAAAGACAAGTTAACACCTGAACTTCCAAAAAATTTCCATCTACATTGGCTAAAATATTTATTTTATTTTGATGTGGCACTCAGTGCCAATTATATAGGAAGTTGTTACTTCCAGTCTGGATTAGTGCTAGATACAGCACAGTATGGGAATGCAATTCATACAGCAAGAGCTAATTGTTTTAGGATGTGCTAGTTCAGCATCCATTTGCCTCTGCAAAGAGAAAAGCATGGCCTTAAAATGCACTGGCTACCAGTTTGTTTTCAAGCATGACTCAAAATGTCAGATTCACCTTATAAATGCCTGAAATCCTTGCTACTGACAGACTGTTTTTTGCATCAAAGCCCTCTGGACAGGGGATACTCACAGTAAGGGAATTTGTCTCTAGCCTTGCTCTGCCTGCTGATCCATCAGATCCATGTTTGGACACATGGCAGGGCCTCTCTCATCACACTAAGCTGGCATCAAAATGTTGTGATTCTTTAACTGAACAGACATAGCTTGGCAGCTTTCTGCACTCATTGCAATAGCTCTGTGAACTGATTAAGCACCAAGTGTGTGCTAGAGGATTGTTTCCCAGTCTCTTTCATTAATTAAAATAAAAAGTTCCTTTGTACCTGAAGGACATTATCAGCCATTTCATCACACTAGCATTCTCAAATGGCTTGAGGTGGGTGCACAAAAAAATCTTAAATTGGTCCTGGCAGCTGTCTTACAGGCACCTAGGGATTACTAAAAAGCAGTGTTAGTGTTAGATGGTGACTTGGCCAGACACTTTCATACACATCTCAGCATTGCCAGCAACAACATTTCTCCTCCCTTGCACTTCCAAAGCACCAGTCATGCCCCATCTCTTGTCCATTACAAGTTTGCAGCAGGAGTGAGCTCTGCGCTTCCCTTGGCTCCATTTCTCCAGGGGTTCTTGCTTGTGCAGAACAGCCCATGCTTGGAAGGGCTCCAGGCTTGCACCCTCATGAGGAGATGTCACTTTTCAGCACTCCATGTGGGCAATACAAGCACCAGGCAGACACAGGAGTGCTTTCCATGCGCCCCTGGCCAAGAAACTCAGTGGTGGAACAAGTTTAGGAAAGGTGTGTTTGTCATTGAGATGTGTCATACTTTTAAAAATACCACACAATTCTTTTGCATGTGACTGTTACCGATCTTTATTCTTGCTCTTCAGGAAACATGGACAGCTTGACCTCTATTCCTACTGCCATACTATTTGAATTCCTGTATCCAAATTGATACCTTACACTGATTATTGTTCTTTCTAAAAACCAAAATAATTTTGAATCAGAGAAAAAAATAATTATAAACTGGGTGTGTGAATGTTTGGGGCTTGGGTTTTTGAAAATGCAAATTCAGACAGAAAAATTTCATTATCAAATAAAGAGAGAAAATCACATTCTTATAACTTTTGAGGTATTTTCTAAAAAGAACCTTTTTTGTGCATCAGTGAGTTATCTACTTTCCTGTTTCTGATAAAGGTTATGTAAAGGTTATAAAGGTTTTATAGATAATTTTCAGAGGTTTTTTTCAATATCAGTAACATATTTTCAAGACTGTTGTATCATCTGTGGGTTGACCCAGTGTCTGCCTCTGATTTGAAGGAGACTGGGTTCACCTGGCACCCCTTCTTTTGGCTCCAGGCAGTCCCACTGCTTGGGTTATTCTATATGGCAGGCTCCAGGAAGGATGTGTGGTCAAAACAAGTATGTCTTATGAAGGAATGATGTTTACAGACCATCATGTTCACTCTCTCCAGAGAGAGCCTGGGTGAAGGACACTCACCAGGAAGATAAACAGCCCATAATTCATAATATTCCAAGAAACTCTATGGGCAAACTTGCCTGGAGAGGTGGAGTTCATAGCAACTGTGTTGGATGTAAACCGTGCCATTAACTCCTTGCTACAAGAGACACATGAGCGAGACAGAAATCTGTTTTCCCCATGCAGTCTGTATTGGTTTGGCACACCTGGTTTTAGGTAGCAGGGGGCCACAGAGATAGCTCCTGAGGAAGCTGCTGGAAGCTTCCCACCATGTCCAGCAGAGCCAGCGGCTGATGGCTCTGAAGACGGACATGCTGCTGGCCAAAACTGGGCCAGTGAGAGAGGCTGGTAACACCTCTGTGATGACATATTTAAAGAGAAAATCAAAACAAAGTCACAAGATTTTGGATTCTAGTCAGAGAAGAGGAGGAGGTGAGAACACGTGAGGGAAAACATGGTGACACCGAGGTCAGTGAAGGAGGGGGAGGAGGTGCTCCAGGAGCTGAAGCCGAGGTTCCTCTGCAGGCCGTGGTGCAGACCATGGTGAAGCTGCTGTGCCCCTGCAGCCCATGGGGATCCACGGGGGATGCAGAGATCCACCCACAGCCCGTGGGGGAGGTGCCCGTGCCAGAGCGGGTGGATGCCTGGAGGGGGCTGTGATCCAGTGGGAGACCCGCTGGAGAGAGAGGGCCCTGCTTCCAGGCTGGAGCAGCCTGTCCTTGGAGGGCTGCACCCCGTGGAAAGAGAGAGCCACAGTGCAGGAGGGCTGTGTGCCCGTGGGAGGGGCTCAGGCTGCAGCAGGGGCGGTGGGGCTGCTGCTCCTGAGAGTGGACAAACGCCAGGGAAGTTCAGGGAGAACTGTCCCCTGTGGGAGGGACCCACGGCCTCACAGGGGAAGGACTCCTCTCCTGGAGCAGCAGAAGGAAATCTCAGTGATGAACTGACCAAACCCCCATGCCCTGTCTCCCTGTGCTGTTGGTGGGAAGCAGGGAGGGGCTGGGAGGGGGAAGATGTTCTAAGGGCTTATTTTACTTCTCATTATCCTCCTCTGATTCTGTTAGTAAGAAATTCACTTTGCAACGTAAGTTGAGCCTGTTTCGCCCTTGAAGCGTTTCTCCTGGTCCTTAGCTCACGGAGCCTTTGTTAACTTTTTTTTTCCCTTTCTCTCCTCTGCCCAGCTGTGACAGGGGAGGGTGAGTGAGCAGCTCTCGTGGGTGCCTGGCATTGGGCCAGTGTCAAACCACGACAGTCCCACTAGCAAATGTCTCTCCACAAAATGTAGGGGATTTGCAATGCTCTGTAGCTCTCTGACTTTCCTTTGCCAGACTTCAAGTGATGTTTTTTCAAGCTAAACTGAGGATTGCATTAACCTGCTCCTAGCTACACCTGCACACTGTGATAATGCTTGTGAACATCTGTTCTGAAATAGAGTGAGAAAAATGAAATCCTGTTTCCAGTTATATCTCTTGTGTTACATGTCTTTGAAAGTGTTCTCAAAGCTAAAATCCCCTGGCATTTCAGGCATATAACAGTCTTATTGTTATTTGACTCATCATGAGTGCAGAATAGAGTATTCAGTTGAAAGGGACAGACAACAGTCACCTTATCCAACTGCCTGACCACTTCAGGGCTGACCAAAAGTTTAAGTATGGCATTAAGGGCAATGCTCAAATGCCTCAAACACTGACAGGCTTGGGGCATCAACCCTTTCTCAAAGAAGACTCTTCCACAGTTTGACAACCCTCTTGGTAAAGAAATGTTTCCTCATGTCAAGTCTGAACCTGCTCTGATGGATGCAGCTTTCAGCCACTCCCACATGCCCTGGTACTGGGTACCACTGGGAAGAGATCAGCAACTTCCCTCTCTACCACCTCAGGAAGCTGCAGAAAACAGTGTGGTCACCCCTCAGCCTCCTTCTCTCCAAACTAGATGAACCCTGTGTCTTCAGCTACTTCTCACAGGGCATTGCTTCTAGCCCCTTCACCAGCTTCAGTGCCCTCCTCTTGGACACATTTAAGGACCTTCACACCGTTGTTAAATTTTGGAGTTCAGACATGCACACAGTACTCAAAATGAAGTTGCAGCAGTGCTAAACAGAGTGAGATGATCACCCTTTTTGACCAGCTGGTTGTGCTGTATTTGAAGGCTTGCCACTGCTGACTTTGAGCCTGCTGTCAGCCAGTATCCCCAGACCCATTTCTGTGGGGCTGCTCTCCAGCCATGCCTCTCCCAATTTGTACTTGTGGAAGGTTCTGCTGTATCCCTGGTGCAGAGTCCAGCATTTGTTCTTGTTCAGTTTCATACCACTGATGATTGTTCAACACTCCAATCCATCCATATCCCTCTGCAAGGCCTCTTGTCCCTCAGAAATGTCAACAGCACCTCCCACTTCAGCATCATCAGCAAACTTGCTAACAGTGCACTCGACTCCTGCCTCCAAATCATTGATAAAAATTTTGAGCAGAACTGGCCTTGGGATTGAGCTCTGAGGAACACCACTGGTGACTGGTCTCCAGCCAGGTGTAGTCCCATCCTCTACAACCCTTTGAGCCCTGCCCTTCAGCCAGTTCTTTCAGCACACCATCTACCTGCTCACTTCACAGTCAGACTAGTCCAGAAGGATGCTGGGAGGGACAATATCAAAAGCCTAAACAAAATCCAGAAAACTCATATTCACCACCTTCCCTTCATCTACTAGGCAGGTGAAATGACAGAATTTATAAGCTTACTGAAGTGTCAAAACACTTAAGAGCGAAATAAAACTTCTGAAATAAGAATCCACATCAGTATATTTGTGATATACTTTCTCCTCATTTCCCCTGATTTCAAGAGATGTAATATTTTAATGTTTTTTCTTTCTTTTTTTCATAACTGCATTGTGGGAACCCAGCATGCAGAGAATATTTCTCTGCCTGTTTTGAAAGGTTTTACCCCCCTGGACAGTACTGTTTTTGGCCTTTGTCCATGGGAAAATTTGCCTAGCTTCTGGGAAGAGTTTGAATCTACAATGGTGTGAATTAGGTGGTAGAATACTATGTGAGATTATCACAGGGTGAAAAATTTAGAGTTTTTTGGTCTATTTGCATAGTAAATAGATAGAAGTAGAAAACCCCAAAATGGAGGATAAGTTGTCGTTAAAATCTTCTTTCTCCTTCTTCACTAACTCCATATTTTGCAGCAATAGTGGTTTGGGATGATTGGATAAAGAATTCTGCAGTTCCTGTCTATGTGATTTAGGAACTTGTTGGGCATTGGTAAAAAAGTGAAAATATCTTGCATTTTAAGTTTTCATTGGGTAATTTACCTTTAAAAAGGCTGTGAAATCTTGATAAGTTGTCTTCTTGCTGCCTTCTCTGCTCTGTGCTATGTCTAGGCCATGCCAGTGGCTTGTTCTCCTTAGATAAGAATTAATAAACACCTATCTGGAGACTGAGAAGCATGAAGTCCCATTTGCCTCCTTTCTTCTCCTGGCAAACATCTGAACGTCTCCTCCATCACATCAGGGAAGACAACAATTAATGACATGGACAGCGTTACTGCGTATATTCACTCAACTCCCACTAAAATATTTAGCTAAGTAAGTTTTCTATGCTGACATATTCAAAGTCATAGATAACAGTGGCATAATTTTCCTGGAAGGAAAACCCCAAAGTTTCCATCTATTTAAATAAAAATAAAGAATTAAAATAAAGGTATGTTTTGCTTTTGTTTTTTTTTAAACCCTTAATTGTTATGGCCACAACTCAAACTTCCAAACAGAGAATTAAATTCTCAAACTTTCTATTGAAATACAGATTTTACACTTATTAATAGTATTAGCTAGTATAATAAGTGAAAAGTAAAGGAATTAAAATTATCAAGCTTAGGACTGCAGTCCTTCCCTGCCCTCAAAGTCTAATAAAGACTTTAACAATACAACGGTGAGAGCTTGCCCATGATTTCAGGTAACATTCACAATTAACATCATTATTTTCATTCATACTGACAGAAGCAGATGGCACGCACTGCATTTGTAATTTTACACTTATCTTAAAGATGCAAGATCAGAACGCTACTTCTCTTTTCCACCATTATTCTACCCCTATTCTTCCAGTCTATTATCCTTGGTTTAATTTTTTTTTTTTACTCTATTACTGTATCATACATGAGCAACAGCACCACATATGATACGTTTTTCTTTCCAAGAAAAAAAAAAAAAGACACAGCAGAATTTAACTGAGAAGAGATAATAGATGTGATTAAAAAGAAAAAAAAAAAAAAAAAAAAAGAAAAAAAAAAAAAGGCTTACTCAAAGGCTATCAAGAGCTCAGCAAAACCAAAACTTAAAGAGTCACATGGAGGCAAGTCTGAAAAGGCAATGCTAGTTTAGGTTAAAATACCAGAGAAGTCACGTTTGCATAAAGTAACTAGGCACACAATGTAACATTGCGTCACAACTGCTGTTGAAACATACTGAATACCTAGAATACTTATGTGTCCTGATAACACTAAATAGGGCCCAAAAATTACCACCATAAACAGCTTTTCTGTGAATTAAAAAAAAAAATCTGAAAATATTTCTTTTTTTCCAATGAGTAAAATAGGATGACATGGCCAATATAGCAGCCAAGATGCTCAAGTACTGTGAAAACTACAGGGTAGTAGAAAAGCTGACACTGAAAGAGCAGCAATTTTCACTCCTAACAAAAAAAAAAAAAAAAAATAAAGCATTTCCTTGCTAAAAACTTTCCTCATAGGGAGACAAATAACACATGCCAGTTCTTTACCAAAAGAGTTATTTTCTGATAAGAGGGCTTACATTTCTGCTTAGACTACCTGCTATTCTGTAGGAACACACTACATGGCACAGGTAAACCCAAAATTTCTCACAAGAACAGAGCTTAATACAGTAACTGGTGCAATTATAACACTAACATTCACATATTTAAGTTATACTTAAAGACAGTTTCAGACAATTTTAACATACCTAAAGGAAAATAGTCTTGAACCACTGTTTGCTCTCTCACCATCATGAAGCCCAACTTCATTCTTTATCTAGGCATAGACACAAATTGCCCTAGCCAACACCTTGGACAGAATATGCAATTATCTGTAAAGACTGCTTTGGTACACCCCATATTGGAAGTCCAAGAAACTGAGAGTTTCTGGTATAAAGCCGTACTAACCTGCAGGAGTATTAGCAGAAATCTCTCAGTGTATCTTCTGACAGTACCAGCACATACTCTGATTAAGAGCCAACACAGATAAAATCAATTTCTGTGAAGATGAAGTAACGCTGATTATAAATCAAGGGGGGGAAAAAAAATCCTGAAGAGCTGAAGATTGCCTCCAAAGCTTACCTGGACACATTTTTTACACTGTTTTCTACTATAAATGACCCCACTCTGCTGACATACTCTGTCCCTCTTCTGTTTATATAACTGCAAGAACTAATTTTCCTGAAATCCGCTTGTAGTGGATACATTACTAGTGACCTCCTGATAGTCATTGCTCCTGTTCCTGAAGGGCACTCAAATCCCTTCCAATCTGCACTCATTCTGTCTCTAGCTGTAACACATCATTGCCTCAGAAACATTTTAAGGTTTCATTGCCTTTAAAAACAGTCTGAAGCACTGTTCTGTTCAAAACAAATGCTCCTTAGTGAACATGAAGGAATATTAAAAAAAAACAACCAAAACACCACCAACAAAAAAAACCCAAACCTGGGCCAAACACTTTAATCAAAATAAGACTGAAAAATTCAAACTGATGCACACCCACAAAATTCCCCAAACATAAGCAGAAGATACTGTCAAGTGCTTTGGCAATAGTCTAGCTTTTCAATTAAGCAATACAGCAGGAATTACAAGTTACAAATATGTAATACATTTAAAGACTGGGAAGGTTTCCCACTGGAGGGGCAGGGCAAGACTTACCAGCATACAGGAGAGAGCACCTTACAAAGAGTTTGGGTTTATCTGGGTGTTCAGAACTAGAGTAGCTCTGCTTTACCCTGAAGTAGCAGCTCTTAGCTTACATAACTTGTCCCTGTAAAAACAAAACTGAAACAATAAACCCCCAGTTTCCTTGAGAAAAATGTTTCCCCAATTTCCTGTGCTCTAATGGTGACCTAGCAAAAGTAACGGGGCAGTTGCACACATTTGTACTGAATAGTATTTTTCTCGGACCACTGAAAGAAGGTGAAAAAGAGAAAGAAAAAAAAAGGAAATATATTTTTTTAGGTTAGTAGAGCATCTGAGGAAACAGCAGTGTCACCTTTCTCCATCCCAAGAGTGAGACATGTAGATTCAGAAAATCAAATCAAAGTGTCCCAACCTTGGACTAGTTTTCCCTGCAGCTGAAGAATCCCTGCTACTGAGCCATGTCCTGCAAAACACTATTGTCCTTTTCCAAACACTTCATTTCTTATTCTACAAGAGCTGAGAAAAATGGCAGAGTAAACAGCTTGTAAATTTGGCATCAGCATTGTCCTTACTTTTATCTCCCTCATCTCTTCCCCTCTGGACTCCTATTTAACAGCATATCCCAGACTTTTACTTTTAAAATGGACTCAAACCAGACATGTGAAAGAGCATGTGAAACAACAGCTCTTCAGAGTTATCCCCACCTGGAGCACTGCATCCAGCTCTGGGGCCCCCAGCATCAGAAGGATGTGGATCTGGTGGAGTAAATCAGCTTCAGAAGCTGAAGACAAGCTGAGTGAGTTGGGGTTGACAGCCTGGAGAAGAGAAGGCTCCAGGAACACCCTAGAGCACTTTCCAGTACCTAAAGGGGGCCTACAGAAGAGCTGGAGAGGGGCTTTTTGCAAGCGCATGGAGTGACAGGACAAGGGGGAAATGGACTTATATTGAAAGCAGGAAGGTTTAGACTAGATATTAGGAAAAAGTTGTTTACTGTGAGGGTCGTAGGACACAGGAACAGGTTGCCCAGAGAAGTTATGGCTGCCCCATCCCTAGAAGTATTCAAGGCCAGGTTGGATAGGGCTTGCAACCACCTGGTCTAGTGGAACGTGTTCCTGCCCATGGCAGTGGGATTGGAACTAGATGGTCTCCTGAGGTCCTTCCAACCCAAACCATTCTATGGTTTTATGACTCTCAGAATATTCCATGCTGAATTCATGATACACTTGAAAACACACTTGTCAGAACTCAAAATGTATAGAGTTCAAATTTTGTTTAATCAAGAGTATGATCTTAAATCACAGAATCACCTGAGTTGGAAGGACCCACAAGGGTCATCAAGTCCAGCTCTTAAATGAATGGCCCATACAGCAATCTGAAACCTGCAACCCCGGCATTATTAGAACCATGCTCTAAACAACTGAGCTAATTTGCAACTATATTCTAAAAAAAACCTAACAAAAAAGGATGCACCATAACATGTTCCAAAGGTCTGCCTCAGTTCTCAGCTGCACTCAAGATACTTAAGCATTGCAAACTCCAGAACTGAATTCTGTGCACGTTATCACTGTTAGGTCCTTAGAGAGAGAAAGTATCCCAGTTGCATATCATCCCATTTACAACCAATAATTCCAACTGATAGTAATGACTTCATAGAATCAGAGAATGCTAAGGGATTGGAACAGAACTTGAAGATCATCCAGTCCCAACTCTTATTTAATTAATTATCAAACCAAAACTATAGTTTTCTTAAAAATAACATAAGCTTTTTATTTGGTTTAAATGTTCTGGAGTAATCTTGCCAAAGACCTGAAACCACATCAGGATTTTAAGGTTTAACACAGTCAGCTCCCTACAGTTATATTAACATACGTAAACAGTATTTTTGTATGTTTTATGTATGCATACACATTCCAGTCACAAGCAATACCTGCATGCAATAAAAAATATAAAGAAAAAAAAGATGCTAATGATTTCTTGCAAAAGCTGGGAGGGAGAGGTGGGCATAAAGGGGAAGTGATACAAAGATAGAGGAAAGACAGTTAAAAAACCTCCAACGAATCTGGTATTAACTCTTCTTCACATCTGTTACCTGCTCTCTGAAGCTGACTTTGCAGCCCACCCAACACCAGCTCACAGAAATGAAGATTTCACGGCAAACTTTCTCCACTAAGCACAACATAAGCAATAAGGGCTTATTATTCATTCAGTTTCTCAGACTTAACTGTGGGTCAAATAAACCATTTAGATATCAAAATCATACCTATTTTATCACACCAGCATTTCTCTAAGTAGAAAACACAGTTTTTTAAAGAGGCCAAACATCTCACTGATTGCCTCAAACATCAAGCACGATACTGGTTTATAACACTGACTACTCCTACACATTTGTTGGTTTTTTCCCAGATCAACAACAAACATATGCCCCAGGGCTGCTAGCCAGATACAACTTGGACAAGAAAAGCTATTCTTTTGCTAGCACAGAATTGTGGGACTCTTCCTGAAATAGGTCAGTCACTTTATGTATTAGTGAGAAACACTCAGGATTCTGTCACTCCCTCAAAAACTATTCCACAAAATGGTGCAAGTTTACTCCAGGCAAACAACCCCCAAAAATTCTTCAGAGCTCTTAAAGAAAACAGCCCTTCAAGAAACTGACATCCATTTCAGAATACAGGATAAACTTTTGTAAGATTTTTTCACTCTTAACTCCTCTTTTATAGGTCTTGAAGATGCTTCAAAATAAAAGGAAGTATCAGGTTTTACATTTTACCTCTATTTTTCTTCTTAAAATACATTGTAAGGAAACAATTACCTAGTCCACGCAGCAGCAAGTTCTAGCAAAGACCTGCATCTGAACCTTCAGAAGAAAAGACTTAGTTTAACACACCCCCACATAATTTATCTAATTTTTCTGTCAGTGCAAGATAGAAATTAACTCCTGATGTCTGAAGTGATGCTATTTTAGGGCTTCAGCTGATGACTGAGTAGCTGAACTTAATATGAAAAGCATAATGTCATTATAAGACATTCAGTTGGTTCTTTTTGGTTCTAAGATTACTTTTTTCAAATTTTCATTTTTAATTCTACTCCTAGCTGAATTTAAGTCAGCAAGGCAGAGAGGTAATGTACAAGCTGTCTTTTCACACAGTCGTTAACGATTCCAAATTAAGACCAGATATTTAGCACATACAGTTAAATTAGAGAATGTTTAACAAGCAACAAATCTGTGATCCTTTAAAGTGACTCATCTGAGTAGCTGGATGCTGCTGTCTAACCATGAGAAATCACAGGCCCTGCTGTCACAAGTCTGATTTACCACTATCATGTCATCCATATCTTCTGCAAAATCACTGGTAATATTGTGCATGCTGACTTAATTCACTGAGTGAAATCCATTAGTCATGTTAATTAGAAACTAGGTTTGGCCCTGTAAAACATTACAACAAAGATGTTTTAATAACTGTATGTTTGACTAGGATGCTCTGACAAAGTTTAAAATGGTAAAGTCTAAATACATTCTTTCTCATTAATTATGACCTAGGACAATTGTGCTAAACTCACTTTGAAAAAATCATGGCTAAACACTTGAGAATTTAAGAAAATTAGACCACATCACATCAAGATCACCACACTCAAGCCCAAATGCACAAAAAAGAATGCCTAATCCATGTGAACTGAGTTTAGTATTTCACAAATTCCAGCATCGTTAAAAGATCATATCTCTTTCTCAACATATCAAGTCTACAGAAAGCAACATTCACCCTAAAAAAGCCTAATACACGAATAACGGAAAATACTTAAAATTATGGATTTGCATCACAACAAGAGGATCACTGGTGCCTTTTATGCAGTGTATCTGGCCCTGAACACCATCAACAAACAAACAAACAAAACCCAAATCACTCTGCATCTGGCCTACTTAAAATTGCAAAGCTGACGAAAAACATCTACTAAAAATAGTAACACCACTATGGACTTATAAATAGAAAGGAGCCTCCTCACAATGTTGGATTCACTAACAGTGCCCCAAAACACTACCAGCAAAAAATGAAATCTTTCATAGCAATTAATATTCAACACAGTTCTACATATTATATAAACCAAGATGACAAATGCGCACCATAAAATGTATTGACAACGTTGTGCAAAATACAGTGATCACCTTATGCCTTTATGCACACTAACATGATTTAAAAACAAACAAACGACCTCTTTCGACAAGTTTAGTATTTGTGGTGAATATTTTCCAGGTTGAAGTCGACCACTGTGTCTGCTTACAGCTAATTGGGAACTGCTGAGCGCTAGCACTTCATCAATGAGTAACAAGAACTGCTGCTGGAGACCAAATGCTGCGGGTTTAACCAGCTCGCTCTGCAGACGTACAGCGTCACCCTCAACACAGATTAAAAACCCTACACTTCAGGAATGAATGATCCACTTTAAATTCGGATGCTGAACGCAGGCAGTACCTCTCCGAAGCTGTCTAAATTCAGCCCGACGCTAAAATTAACCCTCAGCACAGTATTTTCCCGCGATGGAAGCCGGGGATTCGCAGGGCCCGGCTCGCTCACCCCATTACCAGCAGGACAAACAGGTCGCCGTACCTCCGTGAGGATGGATTTGCTGGGCTAGGATCGCGAGGAGAGGGGAAAAAGCAATCCTCCCGCGGGCCCGACAACAGAAGCAGCGGCGCCGGGCATGTGGGAGAGGCGGCCGTGCCCGCTGAGCATCCGCCGAGCGCCGCAGGCACTCCCTTCCCGGAGAGGGATCCCCTTCCCAGAAAGGGACCCCCGCCCCGCCCCGCCTCCCAGCACGTGATCGCCTTCCTCCTCCTTCCTCCTCTTCCTCTTCCTCTCCCTGCCCCCACCTCGCCCCAGCAGGACAGCGAGCTCCGTACCAAGGGGAACAAACCCGTACCCTCCCCGGAGAAAGCGGCGGCACCGGCACAGGAGGAAGCGGGCAAAGGGAAGGGAGAGAAAGGAAAGGAAGGAAGGGAGGGAAGGCGGGCCGGGCCGCTCCGGCGGCCCCACCGCGCCACCACCAGCAACACGCCCCGCATCCCTCTCGGCCTATTCCCCGCCGTGTTCCCCTCGCCCCCCGCTCCGGGCGAGGGGGCAGCGAGCTCACCCCGGCGCGGCGCTCCCCCGCGCAGAGACGGCCCCGCCGCACCGGGCAGCGCCGCAGGCCGCGGGGACGGGCGGGGCGGGGCCCGGCGGCAGGGGGCGGGCCCGGCCCGGCCTCCCTCTCCCCTCACGGGGCGCGGGATGCGGCGGGACCGGCCCGCACTGCCACCCGCGCCCGGCCCTGGCGCGAGGGACACGCAGAGCCCAGGCGGAGGCAGCGCGGGCGGCCCATAGATAAGGCTCTTATCTTTGAGTGTCAACACCGCCAACTTGTAGTGGAGCCATCGGAACGAGCAGAGGGACTGGTTAGCTGTCGTTCGCCCGGATTCCACTTGTGTGGAATCATAGCACAGTCCTTGTCTTTGCAGAGATTAGCACAGAGAATCACAGAGTATTCTGAGTTGACAGGGACCCACAAGGATCATCGAGTCCAACTCCCGGCCCTGCACAGACACCCCAAGCTCACACCATGTGCCCGAGAGCATTGTCCAAACGCTTCTTGAACTCGGTCAGGCTTGGTGCTGTGACCACTGCCCTGGGGAGCTGTTCCAGTGCCTAACCACCCTCTGGGTGAAGGAGCTTTTTCTAATATCGAATCTAAACTTCCTCTAACACAACTTCAGGTCATTCCCTTGCGTTTTGCCTCTGGTCACCACAGAGAAGAGATCCAGGCATGATTCCCGTCATCGTGAAAATAAGGACACAAAATCAGTCGACCAGCCACTGTAGGAAACCATCCATTCCTTTGGGAAGCATGGTCTCCAACCTTATTGAAGCCCAGACCTTGTCAAATGCTTACATATGTCGTAAGGTTTGTCTGCAGTTCAGTGCTGCAGGCTAGATCCACAATACACCTCTTTTAACAAGAAACAGTGTAGCAGGGAAACAGAGGAAGAAGGGTTAAAAGACAGGTCTAGGAAATATTGAGATAAAGGTCACTTGCTCCACCCTGCCTTGCTCACTCCACTAGACCCCAGCATCTTCAGGGATATCAGTGCACAACAGCAGCAGGAAGGTGATGCTGGGGTGTTCAACCTGGAATTAGAACACTGATGGAAAAAAGTAGTCTAAGAATTTATTATTAAAAAAATTATGATAAATGATAGTTGAGGTGAATTGCTTAATCTTTGTTTCACAAACCCAGAACTCACAATAAAATGTCCTCTTCACTATTACCTCTCATTAGTGGGAAGGGAGAGCAATTTCTGTAGGTGTGAGGAAAATCTTGCAAGATACAAGATCCTTTTTCTTTCTTTTTTTTTTTTTTTTGTGCTAATAATTTTTTCTTCATCTGAGTTTGTAAATAAAATCACTTTATCCACTTTTATGCTTTTTACTTATGTTTGTTTACTTCTATTATCCATGTTTGTTTTGTTTTGTTGTGCTTTTTGCAGTTATTGTAGTAAAAATCACCTCAGGCTTTCAGCCAGGTAACTATTTTTAGGAATTACTGTTATTTTTCATGCAAATGCAAAGAGAAAGACTTTTGGATCTCAGCTGGCAATCTGTATTTGAATTACCTGTCACCTAATAAGTTTGATGTTTAACACATTGCAAACCAAAGGCAGCAATCCTTTGTCACAGCACACTTTGAAGTAAATATAGCTTGGAATAAATTGTGGTTGAAGTTTAGCTGAACAGATTAGGAGCATAATTTGCGATAAGACGTGAATGGCCACTGTTATTCAGGCCTCATCAGTAGTTACAAAATTATATGAAAATATGAATGTTATGTCTTGAAAATATAGCCAATAAATAGAGACTAGCTTTCAGAAAACTAAAACCTGTGCAGGTTGTGTGTAACTATTAACATCATGAGGAAAGCAGAACCCTCAATATTCCTTCATATTGCTAATGGAATGATTTTTTTTATAATCCAGTTTAAAAAGTATGACGTATTTGATAGTTATAACCAGCTGAGGCTCAGATTTGATAGCCATGTATTTTCACAGAACCAGCCAGCTTGCTGGTTAGTGGGAAAAGGGAGATCTGACTGCAAGAAAAGGCAATTAGATTGTAGCTCTTCTGTTTTGTAGTTATGCTACAATAGACACAGGATTAGAAGAGCAAAAAAACCCCAAACCTAATTTCCTTAAAATCCAGGTGTTACAGAAATTTTTGACACTGGGCACTCGTGTCTATTAGATAGGTTTATTGGCACAGATCAATTATGATACCTAATAGCTTGAGCCAAGTGCCTGAAAAGAGGAACCATGGAAAAAGAAATCCCTGGGTAAATACACCCTTACAATCTAAGCTCCCCATCCCTCATGTGACAACCTGGACCAGCAGACATGTTAGGGTCTGTGGTATTGTCACCCTTCATTGGTTTTCTGTTTCACTATCGAGTGATGGCTATGTGGTCATTTTTACATCCTCTTAGGTTGGTTTTGGTGGGGTTTTGGCCTGTTCTGTAGTCCATGCTATAATAGTGTTGTTACAGTTCATATGCCACAATCTAGGGGCTGTCCACTCTGGCTATTAATTTTCAAATAATAATTAAGCTGCCAGCTTTGTCTATTCTAACTACTATTAATGTTCAGATTGTTAGCTCCAGATTTCACTATAATACATCTGTACTCATAGAACACAGCCACAGAGTTCAGCTAAAGTTCAGCTTGCAGCATAACAATTCTAGCTACTTATGTCAAGCAAGTACTTTCCAACTTTTGAATAAAATAAAATTTCAGCATCAGAAGTAAAGTACCACTGAAACCAACAGAGAAAATACCTTTTAAAAGTAATTTGTATCTGCTAGTGCAACTCGACTCTCTTCTCAATCCTCTTGTCCTCTTGACAGCCCTTCTAAAATACTGGTGAGAACTGGGAGAATTTAAGATATGGAGAGGTGGAATGCTAGGGAAAAGAACCATCGGCTTTAAGAGAAAGGCATGAGGCAACTATGGAAGGGAGGGGGGATCCTAGGTCAAATCTAGCAGAGATGAGAAATATCTGTCTTCAGTTAAAGAACTGGTATTTAAAGACCTGTCAGATTAATGTTTTAGTCTCTGCCTCCTTCTGGGTGGCCTATCTCCTCTCCTCTGCTAGCTTTGTCAAATCTCACTGGGGAGAAAAAAAGTGTTTGTTCTGCTTTTCCTGTTCTGCAGGGTGTATGGAGGGGATCCTGATGAGTAAAGGACTGTTTCAGTTCCTCCTGCAAGGACATCACATCTTGCATTAATCAAGGAAATTCAAGTAGGGTTTGCTGAGAAGGCTTTGTTAGGCTGTACTAAACCCAGTCAGTAAAGTGCTTAGCATAATATGCTACGGCTATGTTTTCTAATCTACTGAGAACTTTGAGAGTCAAAATATACCACTGTGTATCATACAGTGCTGGATGCCCTAATTTCAGATCATATTAGTGACCTCAACAACAACTTAATTTTGGGAGCTGGTAATCTTCTTCTGCTTTTGGAAAGGGAATTGAGAGATTTGGGGATTTACATTCCATAACCACTAAGGACATGTCTTCAGACAGATTAAATAATGTAGAAGTTGGCTTTGAAGTCCTTGTGAAGAAAATTGGACAGGTAATCTTGTGTTTGTAATTCTGTCCAAAGAGAGGACATTTAGCAGGGAGGACTTGAAAAAAATGAGCTGAGCATGGACTAATGGACTATTTTTTCCAGACTGTACAGAGGTATGTTCCTAACTGTCAGTGGATCTGAACACAGGGAAGGACAGACAAGGTTAGGTCACGTAAGGAAGGACTCTACAGTTTCTTCAATACTGCTGTCGTGGTTTAACTCCAGCTGGCAACTATGTACCACACAGCTGCTTCTCCACTAGCCCCTCCAACCAGTGGGATGGGGAGGACAACTGGAGAAATATAAAACCCATGGGCTGAGATGAGAACAGTTTAAGAATAGGAACAAAGTAAAATATAAAGAAAAGGAAAAGGAAGAGGAAAAGGAGAAATAAAAAAAACTAGAGAAAAAACTGATGCCCAATTCAATTGCTCACCACCTGTTGACTGATGCCCAGCCCATCATCGAGCAGCAAGTGGCAGCTCTCAGCCAACTCCCTTGGGTTTAAATATTAACCATGATGTTCTATAGTATGGAATATCCCTTTGGTCAGCTCAGGTCAACTGTCTTGGCCATGCTCCCCTCTTAGCTTCTTGTGCACCTGAGATACTGAAAAGTCCTTGACTCAGGGTAAGCACTGCTCGGCAACATCCAAAACGTGAGTCTGTTGTCAACATTTTTCTCATACTGAATCCAAACCACAGTTACTAAGAAAAACATTAACTCTATCCCAGCCAAAACCAACACAACTGCTTTTCTAGCAGAGGCATGTCTCTCTGTCCTGATGCTGAAGTTTGAATGCGAGCAACTGAATTCCATGTGCAGGTAATGGACTGCCTGCTCCACCTTCTAAAGGAGTGGAGCAGGTTGTGCCTAGGTTTCAGACAACATTCCACTTAGATTGTTACCTTGGACTGTGTTCACGTGTGCCTATTATGGGGCATTAAGGAAAGAGTGCCTGTAATCTTCTGGAGCAAGAAAAATGGAAAGAGAAGCACAGTAACAGTACTCATAATTTGCATCCTAAAGCCTTCCTCATTTGGTTTTCCTCTGCTTGTATTTAAGTTAGTATTTTTCAGTCTTTGACTCTGCTGCCTCTGTAAAAAGTGTGTGTCAATAATAGGTTCCTTGGCAGAATAAGTAGCTAGCAACCAGTACAGGTTAATATTTCAGTCTTGTTCTCTATATGCTTATTCTCAGGTTTATATTCCTTCTTTCTGGAGAAAGACAATCAGGATTCATTTTGAGGCTGAGTACTTCTTTGAGGCTGAAGGAAATGTAATTTCCTATTCAGAAGTGCTATTGGTACTTGACAGATAATAAGTTAAATCTTATAAAGCCACATGATGTAAATTACTTTCTAAAGATTCCTCAGCCTCCTACTGTGGCAGGAGGAGGGCAAGAGGGATGCCAAATGGAGGCAAATGTGCCTGAGAGCTTATTAATGCTGTTCTTTGGAAAGAGAATGTGTCAGTCGTCAATACTTGTGGAGGGGATTTTGGGAAGGAGCAAGAATAATTTCTTGTCACTTGGTTTTCTGGGGATGGGTTGTGATACAGAGCTTCCTAAACTGTGCTAGGGCTGAAAGGTGGGTGATTGTTTCAGTGTGATCCCTCACCCGAGTAGTGAGGAGGTCTAAAGGCAGAGTGTCTCACTTAAGGCAGGTCACAGGTCTTTGGTGTTCGCCCTGGCTTTGGGACATCAGCTAATTGTCCTCCCAGTAGCTACTGCTCTAAGGTGGAGTGTGGGCACTGCAACAGTTATCTCCAGCGTGACTCATCAAGTAGCTGGAGGTGAGGTGAGCCACTTTCTGATACAAGTATCTCAAGTGTTTCTTCCTGTCTTTTCTTGCTGTGGCAAACAGTTGAAATGCGTATGTTGGTTCCTGCAACAGAATATACATACACATTCCAGTAGTTACACATAGTGCCTAAAGATAGACACTAAGATGTTCAAAGTCATTACACCCCCAGATCTCCTTTGAAATCAAAAGAACTGCTTAAATACATGTCAGGATGTGATGGAGGTTCATATTCCTGCGCATGAGGGGTTCTCAAATCTCAAGCTGCAAATTCACAGCCAAAGACATCCCTGGCTAGCTGAGCCAATACCTCAGCTTCTCTAGTTTGTGAGCTCTTAATGTCTATTCCTCCTTTAAGAAGAGTGAAGCAGCTTGCAATGCAGGTGGTCAGTTTGCCTCCCAAATAGATAATATGGATAGGATTAGATTAAGCATTTCAATAATAGGACAGGAAGAAAAAAATCACTTGACTAAGAAATTGCAAGGCAAGTATACAGTTAGGGTTGTCACATAACTTAGCTACCCCACTCCAGTGTTAAAGCTGTTGTTAATTCTTTCTTCTGTGACACGGTTCAGTTTAAGTGAATGAACCCCCACTGTATGAACTTTAAGCTCACCCTGCAGCAAGAAAATGATGACATGAAACCAGAAGCCAAGCTCCAAGCATTTGTCAGGTATTGAAATAAAGCACATTATTTTTAGAGTTGGCTTTTTTTTTTTTTTTTTTTCCGGATAATGTGATGGTGTTAGTGCAAGCCGTAATTGCTGCTTAATATTCACTGCAGCAGCTGAACAGCGCTGCTCAGCATATTTCGTAACAACCATAGTAACCATATTAACAGACTGACATGCTGCTTTTGAAGGCATTATTTTTGTTCCATGAAATTAGCTAACTCCCTCCTACACGTTTTATCAAATGATAAAAGTCTCCAAATTTCTAACATGCACATGAATCATTATTTTATGATCCTATGCTCTAAGGAGAACCTCTCCTTCCCTGGAAAAGAAACAGTCCAAAAATCCCACTGTCTCTGATGTTAATGGGAACTTTATTAGACTGTAACCCACAGCAGTTCACTAGTCAGGTCAGTGACAGGAATGTTCTTCTCTGAGCTCTTGCCCGTCATCAACACAAGACAAATTCTATCTTAAAGATAAGAGCTTATTCACTTGGGAAGAAGAAAGAAATGCTGTACTTTACTTTTAAACAAAAGACCATTTTGAATTTCTGTTGGCTTTTGGAAAGTGCTTTGAGGACACAGAATGCTTCTGGGCTGTTTATGAGCCAATTTCTTATTTTTTGGCCATTCACACTCACATTTATCTCTCTGCAAACTCTGTCTCTTCCATTTCTACTGCCTTATATTTCTAATGAATAGTATCATTTTAGAATAATTTTCCCCCAATCAATTCCTCTCTGCTCCATTTACAGATGACCTGTTTGACACATGAAAAAGTTACTTTTTCCGATTGTGCTTCTTTTTTGTTTCATAACAAGTCTCTCTGTCCCAGGAAAAGTGCTTTTACTCACAGTTAGAGTTTGTGAGTTTAATGAGAGGGGAAAATAACCAATTTCAAACATTTAATGACCTTTTTTACAGTTAATTTTTGCTAGAAACTGATGATAAACACTATACCTGTAGCTAAAAGTATCTGTTTGTCTTTTCTGAAAAACTTCTATTTGCAATCCCTATATACATCAATAATTGCCCCATTTTTAGCTATATTTTTGTGCATAAACTACTATATATGCTTAATTTTCTTTTATCTGTTTTAATGTATTTCTGTGTCTAACTGTCCATGGTTTCCACCTAAACAAGTTTCTTTATACATGAAAACTAATGTTAACCTTAGGAATATATTTATATGCTTGTAGGACCAAATACAAATCTGGTAGTTTCATGAAGCTTTAAAAGAGAGACATTATTTTTGCCATTCATGTGACCAGATCTATTGAAACTAAAATGTTTAAGTGAAAAATGAGAAGTAAAAAATTAGGAAAAGAAAAAAAACCCCACCACCCTTGACCAGAGATTTTAAGAGTGACCCTTTGTTACATTTTTTTCTGCTAGAAGAGGAAATATGTCTAGATTATTGTACAGAACTGCAATGTAAGCAAGGCAACTTTTTCACCAAACTGGACTTTACCCAGGGAGTATTTATAATGTTCATCCTGCAAAGCCTGAGACAGCAGACTAACAAAGTACAGTTGTAACATTCAATAAACAGATTTGCAGTTATGATATTATCATCATCTCAGTAGAGAGTCAATGTCTGTCAAATTTTAGATTTAGGTTAATGATGCAGTATAACAAACCCCCAAGTGTTTAATGGATAATTTGTGTATGTGCAAAGTTCTCAGCCTCCAGTTATACCCCAAACCATTTTCTGAACATAAAAATATTGAACTTTAAGAAATAATGTGTAAAGCAGTGTCAGGTATAAAAAGTTTGAAAATGCTGACATGTTGCTTCACCAAAATTATTACTTTGAAGGGTGTGTTGGCAAAAGGCATTCAAAACCATTTAAAGTGATGCTGAAGAATCTGCTGTCTGGTACTTTCATCTTAAATTGCTTTGGAGTGAGTAGGTTCCTCTAGCCCTTGTTTCCTCTCCCCTCTTCCTCCTGTCTGTTTTTCCTTAAAGATGACCTAATAGGAACACCACTAACATAAAATACATTGTTACTGTTTGAATGACAAATGCTTTTCTGAAAAAAACACGTGTGGGGAATTCTGAGTGAGTGGATGAAAAAGTACTATATCATGCAAATGAAAAATGAGACAAAGAGAATTATGCAAGTGGCAAGGAAACTGAAAATTTGAAACGACTAAACCTCATCCTTTATTTTTAGTTTTCCTCCATGCTTTAGCACATGGTCACATAGCTCGGTATTATGTTTTAAAATATATACAGTCCTTTCTGTCAAAACAATATGCACAAAACCAACAGAATAAACCGCAGAATCCATCTTTTGATTTTCTGTAATCAAATTTTTGGAAGATTGTGTATTCTGTTTTTTTAACTCACTCCTATCTGGAAAATGACATGTACTCTTTTCCACCCCCTTTATTGTTCCTACAATGGCATTTTCTTGTGCAATTCCCATGCACTTTAGGTTTGTTTTCTAAAATAATATACATGGACTTCATTGATATATCGGATTCATTTTCAGCTGGTTATTGTTACGTGAGTCACTCCAAAATGAGATGCTCTTTCTGAAGCTACCATTCAGGACCTGGCACAGCACCTTTTTCTTCAGATTAGTCCCTTGTAAAGGCCCTTCTGGCTTGAGTGGGATATAAAGCACATAACCTGGTTTTGTCTGGGATAGAGTTAATTTCCGTCTTAGTAACTGTTACAGTGCTGTGGTTTGGATTCAGTATGAGAGTAATGTTGATAGCACACTGATGGTTTAGGTGTTGCTGAGCACTCCTTACTCTGAGCCAAGGACTTTTCAGTTTCCCATGCTCTGCCAGGGAGCAGGTGCACGAGGAGCTGGGAGGAAGCACGGCCAGGACAGCTGACCCGAACCGGCCAAAGGGATATTCCACAGCATGTAACGTCACGCCCGGGAGCCTGGGAGCCGCTGTCGGCGAGGCGCAGCTCAGGCTTCCAGGCGCTCCGCCTCTCCCGGGAAAGGCTGGGGAAGAGCTGGCGGGTCGGGCAGCCAGCCCCCTCTCCTGGGCAGCCCGGCGTGCTGCACCTCCTGCTCCCGCCAGCGCATCCCAGGAGGCAGAGATGGATTTCGGCGGTGTCAGCGCTGCTCCGGAGCATCCTCTCCGTACGCGGAGACACCGCTGTGTTCGTGGTACGAAGCGACCGTGACAGGCATCAACCTGTGGCCCAGCACAGCGATAAACACTGACTTACAAGAAAAAGCGGCCTCTCCCATCAAGCAAAAGATATCCTGGAAAGGATGGCAGTCAGAGATTCATTTATGCAGAAGCTGGATGCTGGAGGTGAGATGACTTACATAAGAACAGCACAAAAGGCCTTCAGATGTGTGAAATATCTTGTCAGCGTTTGTTTGGTTGTCATCCCAGATGAAACACTGCGCTATTCTTGTTCTTAGAGCTCAGCCTAGCAACCCCAAAACATTGAGCTATAAAGAGAAAGAAAAAAGAAATCTATGAAAATTTAAAAAATACTGTCTGACCCACAACAACTGTATTTGAGTTACCTCTTGTAGACGCTTTAAAAAAGAACAGGAAATATGGTTTCCAGGTTTTTGTCCAGGAGTATTTCCAGGAAATAATACACTGCAAGGGAAACCCCTAGTGTTACGCAGCCATCTTTTTATTAGAGGAGGTGTTTTCATCATTTGTGTCACAGTGGACTGCAATTTTCAGAAAACAGGGTTGTATGGAATCAAATCAAATTCACATGCATTACAGACATTAAAGGATTCTTAAGTTAGTGAAAACATATTGCATTTCACAATAATTTGTACCCATGTCGATTAATTTGGCTAAAGAAATTAACTAAACAGTCATTGAGAGCATAATCTTCTTCACTTAGGTATTAGAGAAAGATGATTCATATGTAAGTGTAGAGACCACATTTTATTCCCTTTTATTTTGTGGTTACATTCCACTGTAATTTATTTGCAGTAAACAGTCCTGCAATTTTAAAATCATACAGATTCTTATAGAGATGTATTTTGTATAATCTTATACAAATGATGCAATTGAGAATGCTATTTATATAGGCAATATATAGATAAGAGAATGCAAGTTAAAAAGGTAACAAGACTGTCAACTTCAAAAATCTAACCTTAGCTTTAGAAAATTAAGCTTTTCTATAGCTTAAGAAGATGGTGACATTAATTTGCATTTTTGACTAAGAATTCTTAAACCTGAGGAATTAAATTCCTAAAATAAACTACTTTGACATTAAGGAGACTATAAAGATAAAGCACTGACAGCTTGAGATTCTTTATGATAACGCTAATTATTTCAGTTGCAAAGTCATGTGCTTGGTGGAGCTACTTGAAAAGGAAGAGAGGCTGCTCTTCTATGCTGTATTGAACTCTGCTCCATACTACAGAAATGGGGAAGGAAATGCTTGGTTTTTTCAGCCTGTTATGGAAACATAGAACTGTCCTTGTAACAGTGGGAAATCCCATCTGTTAGGTAAAGGTCATAGAGCAGTGTAGGCAGCTGTGGGCTGCAACCTTTGTCATTGACTGTGGGAGCTGGATTTGATTTTTGAGGTATGTTTTGACTGGTAGCTCATTTAGGAAACACAGCTGATTCCCTTTCCAGCACACAGGAGAAACCCTTGAATCATCTCATGGTGTTGAGCTCACAAAACTACATCTCTTTTGGGGGGACAGGTTTTGATTTTGAACTTGATTGGAGTTGTTGCCGGGGTTGTGGCTTCATTTACAGCAGCCTCTTTTGCTCAGGAACACCTCACCAAACATCTCTTGAAACCCTCCTGCCTTGGGCAGTGTTACATCCTGCCACACACCTATAGGCCAGTGAGGATGTGATGGGCGCAGCACTCATAAAACAAGAGCTGATGGAAAAGATCTCTTCATCCTGAGTTCAGTGACTTCTTTCCTCTTGTTTACATTAGGATCATGCTGCAATTATGCATTTCCCAAGTGTGTTCACAGTTACTTCCACAATGGGAATGACTGTCTTGTTCTCTTTCAGCGATTGCCCTTGAGGGGAAGAAACGTGCAGGCAATTAATGGGTGGTTACTCAGCTCAAAGCTGGCACCTGCCGCTGCACAGTGGCTTTGACAACTTACACCTTTCCCACACCGTGCAGCAGCTCTGCCAAAAGCTGGGGTCTGACCACGTGTGGCAGCAGATGTTGCCTGTAAGAGTGTTGGGCACCTGGGTGCGTTACTAGCAAGCCTACAGCGTTCTGCAGATGTATTGGCTGGTGAAGAGGTGCAGAGGGTCCATCCATCATCGGCTCATTTCAGGTCTTGGGAAGCTTTGGAAAACATCCTCACCTCTGTTTTTTTTAATCACTGTGTTGGCAGAAAACATTCCCAGGACCTTCTTCAAAGGTACAGCATTTGAAAACCCCTATGCTGAGCTCCTTAAGATGCAGGCAAAGTTAACTTGTGTTTGAAGGTGGTAGCTAGATTTCAGGAGGGCTGGAACAGAGACTCTGAAGGGTGGATTTTTCTTGAACAATAATTCAACAAGTGAAGCATTAGTTGAAGAAAAGAATACTTAGCTTACTCTTGTACCAAATAAAATAATAAATTTGAAAGCTATATATGAAGATTGAAAAGTTAATAAGCCACACTTTGTGCAGCTCTGGGACAGAGACTGGGAGGCAGGGGAAGAAAGGCAGTTCAAGGTGATTAATGCAAAAAGGGGTTTAGACAAATGCATAGACTACAGCTCCATATACACATAGTAAATGTGATACTTAGATACTCTTTTATTCCCTTTCATGCAGAAGTTGCATTCAGCTGTAATTAATTTTTAAGTATCTTTAAGTATCTTACTGATTTTTATAGCAAGAATACTTAAAGGTCCATGAATGAAGAACTGCAGAAATGTGCATGCACTTCTTCTGGTAAATGCTTTCACAAATTTCCATAGATGTATTCCCATCAGGTGGTAGTAAAGAGCTCAAATCTGCAGCCAGCAGCAGTAGATCATGTTCTGAGAACCAGGTTACAGCCTTCAAAGAGATCTCAGCTTCCAAAGGAGAAATTCTCAGACAAAGTTTGTTTTAAAAGTATTATGTGCCTGACTCTCTATGTAGAAGAACTAGAGCTGATTTGTTTATTTTTTTCCCAGCCCTTGGGATCTAAGCCTACATGATTTTTTTTTTTTTTTTTTTTTTTTTTTTTTTTTTTTTTTTTTTTTTTTTTGCATGGTGCAGGGAATGGGTATAGTTCTGCTCTGGTTAAAGCTACTGTTTGTCCTTAGAAAGAGATTTCAGATGAATCAAAGAGTAACAAACATTGCAATATGAATGTATCAGGGCCAAAGTAAGCTTACTTAATGTTCCTTCAGCCTAAGCCACATGTGTAACCCAAACCTTTCCTCTTCTTATTTTGAAGATATAACTTATGACACCTTTAGGGATAATTAGAGAAACATTTTATTTCTTTAACTGGTGGTGAAGTATTAATGAACTCCCTTGTATTTTTATTTATGTTATCTAATTCTGAAAATCAGTGAGAACAACTCACTTGGCATGGACATGGCAATGCTGTTGCTTTTTGAAGGGGAACCAGACTGGCTCAGGTGTGCTGGTTATTCTGATATAAGAATGAAAGCATCACAGCAGTGAAGTAAATTTTTTATCTGTGCCCTAAATTCACAAGGCTAACAGATGCAGCTGAGGTACTGTTTAAGGATGGCAAGGCTGCCATAAGTACAAATAATAAAGCAACAAAGCTGTAGAGAAAAAAATTATAGTATGGGTAAATGGAAATGTATCAGAAACTTTCCTATTTAGTAGGTACCTTAGTAAAGAGGAGTTCAGCTAAGCATGTTTCATCAGACAGGCACCATACAGAAAGACAATCAGGAAAGAAAGCTTTAAAAGAGATGGGCAAGCCATAAAATGAGGTTCTATAGAATTAGGGCAGTGTTTTTATAGGTCCTTCTGCTTGAGAAAAAAACCCCAAAGCAGTAAGAACTTGAAAATTTTTGTTTTTATTGTTTGAAATCCTGTGTATTGGTCACTAGGAAAGAGTTACGGTAAGCCTGAACTTTTCACATCTCATTCACAAGTGATGGGACAGGATAGAAAGCTAAAGTTTCAGTTGTGGCTTGGTTCTACTCTATTGTGTTTTATTATAATTACCCTGGTTTGGGAGTGAAATTACTGATGAAGTGGTGCATGATTCCCATGTCAACATAAAACCTCTACAAACAAGGATTTGGTTGCTTAAATACACACATCACAACATACTATCCTATCATTTACATCTGACAAGACATATCCAGTATTTTGGTTGGCCATCAAATAAAAGGGAATAGCCAAGTTTCCAATAACTTCACTTTCCAAAGTTTAAATGAGACTTCAAAAGCTGTAGAAATGCAATACAGGATTAAGAAGTCCTATGAATACAATATCAAATCTTTCAAAAAGGAAGAACTGTGAGTGCAGTTGCTTGTTATACTGACTGACACAGTTTCTGGAAATTTCTTGGGATTTGGTACGAAGACTTTAAAAATCTTTTCCATCTGTTCTTTCTCTGGGTTATTTTAGAGTGAATTTAGAGAACTACATCACAATATATCATGGCCACAATACATAGTTAATATTTGGAACAGACATTTCTACTATAAAACTATGTTGAAAGTCATGGGGACATTGATTTCCCTAATTAGGTATCCAAAGTAATGCTAGGACTGAGAGTGACTGAAGAATCAGATGGATAATCGTGGCTAAATAACAGTCAGAGGAAAGAAACATTCACTTGGTCAATAGTTACAGAAGGCTGAACATTGTCTTCCTTTTCTGTGCAGATCTCAAGCCTGGGAAAGGACTGAGTTTTTCTTCACAGAGACATACTTGAGCAAAACAGGATCCCATCCATGGAAATACCCATCCTGCGAAAACTGATCATCTATCCCGCAAAAATTAGGAGGCTGCACATCCTGTGGTAGGAACAGGATAGTTATTACAGGTTAGTTATTAGCTAGCCAAGACGCTGACACTATGCAAAACACTCTCACTACAGTAAGTGAGATTAGTTAAGTATGGCTGTGGATTAGTTAAGTACATGTTTCCCTCATGCTGTCTTGATTACCCAAGAGATCAGGGACACCAGACCTTTTCTTCAGCTTCTTTTCAGGGCAGAAGTGTGATAGACATGTGGTGTCATACCCTTAAGAAATATCCACAGTAGAAGTGGCAGGTTGGCCAAACCTTCCTTAGTTTATGGAGAATGAACTTTGCTCCACTTGTCTGGAGGAATTCTACAAGCAAAGTAACAAAAAAATATAATCAGAAGGTGGTGGGATCTTTGAAAAAACCCAACACATTCTAGTCTACCAGAGTTTGTTTTTACAAGGATGTGTACACAAGGAAAGAGTTGTATTCCCTGGCTCCCTGCTCTTAGGCCTGGGACCATCATCTTCAAGCTATGGTGTGTAGCTACTCAGTTCCATGACAAACTTGCTCAGCCTCAGCTTCTTCTTGTCCTCCATCATCTGCAAATATACTGTCAAAAAAAATTGTTTTTTTCTTTTTAGACACCAGATGGAGATCCAGGCATGCAGCCAACTTCATGTATTCTTGAACAGAAATAATAAGATAGACTTTCTGGGAAGAGTAAGTGCCAAGTCCAAAGGGCAGATATGTTCCAGCTCCATTTATGTTATACTTACACAAGCCTCAGCACACACTACAAAACTTTAAAAAAAAATAAAATTGGAAAGTAAGATTAAGCCCAACTGCAGGTTGTTGGACTAGCAGCACGGAGAAGCAAATGGTTATCAATACACTAGTTGCCAAATAAATGTCAGTATCCATCATCTTTAGCCAGTCACGTTTACCAAAATATTTAGAGCATCATCATGTAGGGTGGAGGGTAATACCCCCAGGAGAAGCACCCAGGCCCAGCAAATGGCCCCCAGGCTGCTGAGTTCACTCCACCCCACTGCACTGTGAATAAATATCAGACATGGAGGGAAGGGAATGAAGAGCTTTATTTGCTCATGTGTGGGCTGTGAGGAAAAGCAGACATCTCTCTCTGCAAGAGAAACCCCATGGGACAGATGAGAACTAGACACTGCTGTTACAAATCTCTCTGAAGAAATGAAGTGCTCAGAGTATTGTTAATAAATTCCTGTTGGTTTGAACTGCTCATTGCTGAAACTGAGGGTGATAAAACTGCCTTTACTGAAGAATGTAGCAATCAAAATAACGCCTTTCATCTTTTTGTGCCAGCCTGGAACTTGCTGGTGGAATTTCCTAATGCATTTCCCAACCATCATTTATTTGTCCTTCTGTCGCATGCATCAGGGCGTTTGGTAGAATTTAGGGACATGGAGATACATGTGGGTGCTGAAGGGGCTGAAACAGATGTTTCGTGATGTCTGGATGAGAGGGAGGATAAACAAAGAACGTGGATCTGCAGATGAATAAGTTTGTGACCAGGTGGTTGTGGAGTACTGGGTAACAATGGGATAGTAACCATGTCTGCCTGGTCAGTGACAGGCTGACAAAGCAGTGGATATTGCAGTCACATGAGAGTTTGGTAGGCACCAAAGTAGTGTTGTTAGTAATAATTATTAGAGAGGTGCAGGGTAGCAAAGTCCCCGTTGCAACAGAAGAACTTGTTTTGATAATGATTTGAAAGAGCTTTTAGTTCCCTGCATTGCTGACCCCTCTCACTGCACCAAAAGGCTTAGTTCTGAGGTTCTCCTGGCCCACATCTTTGCTAGCACTTTACTGTCTGATTTATTCAGCTGGGCCTCAGAAGAGAAATATGCATGGAGAACCACAAGGCAATATAATTTGTGATATAAGCTGTGAGTCTGCTTAGTAGGAGGAGAAATACTGACCAGTTTTGGTGCACACAAAGTCAAATGATCAGAAGAGCACCCAACAGCAATCCACAGACACTTGCATCCTGCAGCATTGTTGTGCTCTATTCTGGAAGTAAATGGAATATTAGTGAGGCAACTGGCATGGCCACCATAAAAAAAAAGGTGACATTTGGGGATGTCTTTTGAACTAGGCTGTTCAAAATTTTGCAGCTTGGCTTCCACCATGATATGATCTCCATGGTCACAAAACTATGTCTTGTAAGACCCTGAACCAAAGATTAATACCATCACTGCAATAACACTCAAAGAGCAAGGTGTTTGTAGTTTTTTCTATACTGGAAGACACACACAGCTCACAGATCCACAGACAAAAAAGCACAAACCCATGAGCAGTGCATATTCCACATTAGATGTACTCCAAGTGATTAACACTGAATGCAGTACTCGCTTTGAATTTGTATCATGAGCATTGGGCAAGCACGTGTCAGGGTCTGTTGGTGTATTTGAGCTTGGATAGAATCTGTTTGAATTGAACCTTATTTATCATCCTGAAACTCAACTGTCCTTTACACATCAACATTACTACAAAGACCCATTTAAGTAACTGAAAATAATGTTTATTCATGCTGAATGATAACATTAACTGGAGACACTTGTCAGCCTATTTACTATTTCTCACTTGCAAAGCTTTGGCTGATATATTTATTGAACTCCAGATAGAAATTGTACTTACAGATCAGTGAGTCTGATGAAGGTCTAGTCAGTCTGGAGTGGTTTTACACTCACAAACATGATTAAGACACTCTGGGGCTGACCATCCTCTTTGTGGAGCAGACAGCTATGCTCCATGGCTCTCTATCTTTGGGCAGGTTCTTCAGTCACAAAGCAAGAGGACAGAATTGCAAAACAGTTTTGTGCCTCCCCAAGTCCTGAGGTCTTCCAGATCTGTCTGAGGTCTGGCAACTCCTATATGAAAGGATTAAGGGGAAGAGCAAGGTTTAGGAGTCTAAAAGGAGATCGAGGATATCAGCATTTATATTTCAGCAGTCAAGGTCTGTAGCGCCTTGTACTAGTTTGAAAACAAACCAGTGGGAGGCACCAAGTCAGAATAACAATTTAATGGAAATTAAAGAAAAGGAAAAGAAAGTAAAAGAAAACACTGACAGAGTCAAGATACAACCTGAGTCCCTGTTAGGCAGGGTGGTGGTAGCAGTCTGGTAGAATGGTGGCTGCAGTCCTCTGAAGCAGTGATCCTGTAGAAAAGGGTCTGCTCTTCCTCAGGAGGTCCAGTGGTGGCTGTGTAGCTCCTGTCCTCTGGAAATCCAGTGGAAAGGGTTGTCTCTGGTGTTCAGAGTCCCAGATTATATCCATGATGGGATGCTTGGTTCCTCCCTCTGGGTGGAGCATCTCACAATGGGGTAATGAGTCATGAGGCCAAGTGTTGATTAGGCTCATCAACAGAAGATAGTCCAGAGGGAGTTATCTCTGAGTCATGCGGCAGGACAATGATGGGCCATTAAACAGAAAGATAGTCTGGGGGGAGGAGGCAAGGAAACACTGCCCCACCTGATTTCCACAGCTCATGAGGATGGTAATAGAATACACCTCAACCCGGGACACGCCTGTTGTCCTTGACTGAGGACAATATTGTATTATGGGCTTCAGAGGCCCTCCAGTGATCTATTGAAGCAAGCCCATGACTAGTTTTAGGCTCCGTGAGTTTATTTTGACCCTTAGGTCCAATTTGAGAATGTTTATTCCTAAGCAATTTGATCAAAGAGTGCCTATGATGAATACTGAGGAATTAAATCCTTCCAAGTCTTCTTTTTCTTGTTACATCTCTGGTGCTGAAGAATCTGAATGACTTATTTCTATCAGCCACTTCTGTCTAGGCTTTAGAAACACCCATATTCAGATTTGTCAGTATTTTCATGACATGCCTGACTTTAGGAAGTTCTCCTGCTACCCATCCATTTGACAGAAGTTGATCATACCTTGTAATTTTTTAATGGGATCTTCTGTGCTTCAGATGTCTAAATAAATTTTGGCAGAAAACACATATGAAAGATCTGAATTCTGATGTGGAGTTTCAGTTTTGTCACTAAATCCTGCCCAACTGCTGAAGCTTTTAAGCCAGTTCTCCAGATGTCGCTTTCTATGCCCTTCCAGGCCAAGGATGCTGAAGTTGTCCATTGTCTCCACAGTTTGTTTGCTTTCTTGAATGCCTTGCATCTTTTTGGTTTGGGTAAGGAAACTGAGTTTTCCTCTTTGCTCAAGAAACCCTTGGGGCAAGTATTGCTGTTACACCTAAAGTTTGTTGGAACACATTTGAGATTTGTCCTAGCTAAATGAACTTAATCAGTTTTGTATATGAAAATATTTTAAATGCAAATTTATTCTTTGTCTTTAAAAGTGTATGTTACAGAACCTCAAATCCCTTCACTTAGAAAAATGTAATGCACAAATTTATGTAAATATGTGATAAAGTCAGGGACTATAAACATGGGAAATGTTACACCGAGGGCCACAGGATATTACCTCCAGGGTTTTGAATAAGGGTTTTGCGGTTTTGTATTTGGACAATATGTTTATAACTTCCATGAAGTGTAATTAACCAGACACTTCATTTATAATCTTTCCCTTAACCCTTTCAAGATTAACTATGCTTCATCCCATCATTTGCTATGGAGGAAACCAGAACAAAATATCATAATGTGGACATAGGGTCTTGTTACAACGATTAGGCATAAAATAAATCTATTTGTTTTCCAGTGGTCAAAGTGGGGTTGGAAACTTTATATTGGTTGTGGCAAAAAAATATTTCTGAGAGGCCTTTTGGTCACAAAGGGAGACTATGTACTCACATGGTTGGTATGGCCTGTGTATACAACACAGTGGGCAATAGAAGCTTTCCCTTAGCTTATTACAAAGTCTCAGGCATAAAATACATTAATATTTTTCAGTTTCATAAAATTTAAAAATTAAATGTAACTGAGAATGTTGAAGCCATTTTTCTTGTTAAATAGAATATAATGAATTTTTAGTACCTTTGTTCTACAAAGAATATACACCAGCAATGAAATACAATACTACGGGATTAAAAGAAATGGATTCTTTAACATTAAAAAACCAGTAAGAATTACTCTGATATTATGTTAAGTTTTGTACAATGGAAATTTTAATATGATTAGATGCAGAAATAAGAAAAGTGTTAAATGGGTTCATAGATGATACCTGTGCAATTGACCTATTAAAATAAGTGCCATGCTTGATAGACAGCAGCAGCCCAGGCAGCTGCTCCCACAGTTAGACATAAATCAGTACACCAGACAATTGCCGGGGAATTTTCTGAAATGACTCACTGGGAGAGCAGGGTGTTGAAGGATGAGGTCGGAAGACAGACAGCAGAGTCATCACTAAATTTGAAGCAAAAGGCAGATAAAATCCGTGAAATTGCTGGTCTTCAAAAATAATTGTAAACCCAGACTATTGAATAAATTGTTTTAATTAGAATAAGCAGCTCCATTTTCCCTGGAGTCAGCAACATGAATTGTCAGGCCAGGATTTTAGACCATATTCTGGCATGAACTGAAGGGAGACTTGAAACTCACTCAAGTGAAATTAAAATCCTAAACAAAGAAAGCATTAATGTAGCTGATTAATTATAATTATTTTTCTTTTAAAGATCTGTATTAGGTATCTTTATGAAGTACATTCTATGGACTGGCTATTGGGTTTTGACATCTTTGATCAGCCTTTGCTAAGGAAGTGATTGGTCAGACAGATTCCATGAAATTAGATTTCAAAGCCAGTGGTCTAACAAAACTGCTTTTCTAACAAAGTATTTTAAAAGGGTGTTCAGGAACTTGCTTGGATAGTCTTGTAATCAGTGGCATGGTATATGGTGTTTATTTCATGCACTGAACTTGCCATGTTTTCTTCCAGAAGGCACTTTTATTCAAAGTGTTCTCCTAATAACAAAACCCCTGTAATTTGAAAAAATAAATACTGTAACTGCAAAGCATCAGGGATAACAAGGAAGAGGTTCAGATTTGAAGCATACTACCACTGTTAGGAAAGGAACTAACAACCAAGAAATTGAAAGAACAGACAAATTTAGAAGATTCATAGCCTGTAACCACCAGAAGTTGAAAGACCAGACAGTGCAATGTAACAATGGACATAGGTTTGGTTTCTTTATGATCATCACAGGAACAGCCAATATCAAGTTCTTGGTGCAGAAAATGGAAAGAAAATATATTCCTCTGTGTTGCTGAGATGTATCAACTGAGTGGGCAAGGCTTACCTAGCCTGCATAGAAAATCACTGAACATGCCAGGCAGTGCTGCTGTGCTAGCAGCGGGAGATGAGAGGAGTTGGCACAGGAGAGGGCAGTGATTTCCTTTCCTTGGTGCTCAGGTAGAGCTGGAGGAGCAGATGCTGCTGACCCAAGCCTTGCCCATGAAGACATAGAACTGTCTCAATGGCAAGAAACATAAACCATGGAAAGGGGCATGAGAAGCAAAACACAAGCTCTTCCAAAACCACCAGAGAAGCATCAATGAATGTCCCAAGAGTAATGCCTTGTTGCACGTTTTACCTCCAATAAAGGTCTTGGTGACAACTGACCTACCCAGCGACGGTTCTCCAGAAAAATGCATCCTGCCCCATATGTCATCCCACACAGAAGATTGGTTGTGGAGGATATATGGCTGTAAATTTTTTTTTACCTCTTTGGTACTGTGGTGGGGAAAGAAGTCTGTCACAGGCCATAGAGACCTACTGTTACTGAGCTTTACTGCACCAAGGTTCCCCACTGGTTGTGCTTTTCACCGTGAAAGCCCATTTCCTGTGTTGCACATATTTGCATCTGTCTGGCTTGCTTGCTCTGCTCTTCTCTAGTTATTTCCCCTAGCCACGATGGTTGGGGTGGACCTTGTAGCAGTCCATGTCAGTCAGTGATTTCCTTAAAGTGGGTGCAGTGGCATGTGGGATCCACACAGAGTCCTTGCCACATAAAAAATGAAGGTTACCTGAATGGAGTCTTTTCCTTTCTTAAAAAAACCCTCTTTGCCCAATGTTTTGCTTATCTATGTCTTTAGCCTCTAATCAGGGTGGCCATTCAATCTGGGCATGTTGTGCACAGTGGACTTGCCTATGGTTTTCCCCACAGAGTAGTAAATACCCCACCTCTAGGAACCCAACGATTTTCTAGTGAAACATCCCAAAATACAGTAACTAGGGACATGAATTAGGTCTATGTAGGGCCACCCACTGGTCCATGTGCATTGGCTCTCCAAAGATTCCTCTGTGAGCCATCCAGCCAGACACCCTGGGCCCTCAGAGGGGAGCTGCTTTTGCCCCAGGCCATCAGCCAGACCTCTGCAAGGCAAAGGGTGATCGCTTAAGCTGGAAGTTCTGAGAACTACATGCTGGTGCTGGATGCAAAGAGTTTAAAAATATATAATTATATATTTACTTCTGCAAAATTTACAACAGCCATCACCAAGCTAAATTTCAGGTCGTAGAAGTAATGCAGCTCATGGCACTGCATGTTAATGGAACAGGAATTTCACCTTTTATAATGGTAGGGCATAGAGTGCGGGCCTCGGCGGATCGATGCCGCGTTTATCCCACGGTGTCCCTCGTGGACACGCTCAGGCAGCGCTCTCGTAGCACCCACGCGTGCACCGATCTCACCTTCGCAGGAGGTGGCGAGCAGCCGCTCACACCCACAGCCTGTGCACGAACCGGAGACAGAGAGGCGAGAGGGGCTCTCTGCTGCAGTTCCGAGGCGTTTAATGGCAGCAGCCCGAAGGGAACAGAGGCAGAAGAACCCTAAACCCAAACCCTGCGCCGGTTTTACCCCGAGAGCTCCCAAAGGCGGGCAGAGCATCCAAAACCAATGGTCTGAGGGCTAGGGGCAGAGGCAAGGTTGAGTGACATAACAGGGGCCAATGGGGAAAGGGATGGGAGGGGGAGAGCGCCAGTGACCAGCAGAATCTAGAGAAAGGGAGAACTTTCTAGCACAATGTTATAGAGAGAGACCACTTTTAGGGCAACTTGGGGGGTGTAAAGTGGACTTAGCCACTGTAACAGTAGAGGAAGTTTTCAAAGAACACTTACGGATATTATCTGAAGTCCTGCTGGATTTTTGTCTGCTGTTTCTAGGAACCATATGATAGCCAACCATAATCTTTAACAAGTTATCTTTCTTTAATGAATATTATCATGGCACATTCAGTGGATATTTTCACTGTATGAACCTGCACTGTGCTTTGCAATTCTCCCCAAAATCTCAGGGCTGCTTTTAAGCATACTCATAGGTTATGAAAGAATGTTTTCCTAGTCCCCTGTTCTTAGATTTTGGCCCTGATGTCCATATATGGCACTCTTAGATACACATCTGCAAAAACACACAAAAACATATATGCTCATATTTATATATGTATGCATATCTATATGCAGACACACAGATTAACTTGTTTCTCAAGAAAATAAAACATATCAGAGATCCTCTATCTCACTCTACTAGATATGCAGTCACTGACAATGGCCACATAGATCACTGTATTAGGACTAAAAAGTAAACCCATTCCTTTTGCACAGCAGAATAAAAAGTAAAGCCTTCAACCTTGAATCTAAACCTTTGGGTTACGATCTTTAGTCATAAATGCAGACACCCTAATGGTTACTATGATTTTCCTTTTGGGAGGTGGGGGAGGGGTGCACGTATTTAGAAAATTTCAAGGCTAATCTTAGAAATGCTTATTGTCTTAGTGACCAGTGTGGCTGCTTTTTTTGCTGTGTTTTTTGTTTTTGTAGAAGCTAAAAATAATTTAATTGGTTTGTGTTAGCAAGAAATGCTTGGGTTTTCTTCTGTGCTGCCATGTGGCATAGTCTGGGATGTGGGTTTTTAATGGCCTGAGTAGTTTGTGCTTTGTCCCCACAGTATCATCAACACCACATGCTCCAATGTACCCTCATGTTTGTACAAGGAAATGAAACCTCCAGGCACTGCAGTCTTTCTTTTAATATAACTGTTCCACCTGCCAGACCTGAGTCAAAGTTAGACTATACAGCTTTCTAGTGTTGTATAGTGCTTGGGCAGAAAGCAGAGTTTAAAAACAACTGGGGTTGGTCACAAATGTATTGGGTACTTGCCACAACCCTTTTTCGTTCTGTTTGCTATTAATATTTCAAAACTCCTCACACTGAACCTCAGAGATACTACCTTGACATGCTTAAAAATAATAATTAAAAGACATTCAGGTGGGGAACCATGTCTCAGTTTAAACAGGTTTATGGACAAAAGGAACTGTGCGACCTTGGTGCTGAGTTAGAATTCATTGCAGAAAAACTGAACTGCAGTTGCTTGCTTACACTGTTGTCTGGAAAACTTTTCAAACTTATTGCAGTAGTAGTTGAAATTATACGCTTGATTCTACAGGTGCCTAAATCAGCCAACCTCTTGGACCTGGGAAGGAAGAAAGGCAAGGATGGGGAGGAAAGAGGAAAGATCACTCACCCAGTAGTCATAAATTGCCTGGCATTTTTTTTCTGTTTAGTGTGAATCATCCTGTAGTAACTACGTCAGAATCTGAAGGATAAGGGTGGTTGTGTCTTATCCCAGAATATGTGAAGACCTTTATGCTATGCCACTGGTTCATGTTTCTTTTGATCAAGCCAGACAGTGCTTCATGTTTTAGTCTGTAAAATTCTGGCTTCCAGACTTGCTCAAGGAGCAGATTTCAGTTCAGGAAGGAAAGTGGGCAGTGTGACAGAGCCAGTTGTATTACTCAGCTCACTAGTGTGTCAGTCTGTTGTGTCAGGGCACTGTAGAAAAGTTATCTCTTGCAGATAATGATATATTGAAAAAAAAACTAATCTCTTCAGCTGTATTGTCTTTATACATTGTAGACAATTTAAATCCACAGAGTTTCTGAGCAGGAACTGTTTATGAAGATGAGATTAATTTTCTGCTTTCAGTTGCTGAACCTTCCTTCCCCCTCTAGCTCACAGTAAAACTGCCCTTGCACAAAAGATTTTGCTGCTGTCTGGCACTCTTAAAAGAGCCTGTGACTTATGCAGTTAAAGTTTTGTGTCAAGATTCATGCACTTACGGGCTTCCATTACACTCCAAATGAAAAGGCACAACGGCTTTTATTATGGTTGGTCCAACTGTGCTAAGTTTGCTTGCTCTTATATTAAATTCCTTTCATGTTTTCCACTTACAACTGGAAGAGCTCTAGTCACATCTTTTCAAGGAGCATTGTAAATCATATTCCACTGATTTTATTTGCTCATTTAATAAATATTACTAATTTGATAAATATTGTTTAAGATGTATCGTTTAATAAATATAAATCAATATTTTATTTGTGTATGGATTGATGAGTGATTTAAAACATTTCTTTACCATGAGGTTGTCCACTGATCAAAACTTAATTATCCCCATAAAAAATCTCAATTCATTACTCCTTAAATGAAAATGGAAATGATATCAAATGAATGATATTAAAAGTAACCCAATCTCTATCTCCTTTGAGTGTAGTGAAGCACAGATTTGTGTGTAAATGCTCAGGAGTGCAAGGAAGATTTTGCTTTCCTCTTTGTGCATTGCTCTCACCTGTTCCCAGTGAGGCGGCACAGCTATGGAGCTCCACTACTATCCCATGGCCAGACCATTTCTGTTAGGAAATAAATCATAGAATCTTTAAGGTTGGAAAAGACCTTCAAGATAGAGTCCAACCTTTGACCGAACACCACCATGCCAACTAAACCAAAGCCCCAAGTGCCATGTCCAGTCATTTCTTGAACACTTCTAAGGATGGTGACTCCACCATCTCCCTGGGTAGCCTGTTCCAATGCTTGACTGCCCTTTCTGTGAAGAAATTCCTCCTGATGTCCAACTTGAACTTGCCCTGATGCAGCTTGAGACTATCCCTTTGTCCTGTCACTGGTTGCCTGGGAGAAGATGCTGATCCTTGTTGTGCTACAAACTCCTTTCAGGTAGTGGTAGAGTAATAAGGTCTCCCCTGAGCCTCCTCTTCTCCTGATATGATATACTCTCTAGACCCTTCCCAAGCCTTGTTGTCCTCCTCTGGACATGCTCCAGCATCTCAATGTCTTTCCTGTAGTGAGGGACCCAGAACAGAACACAGGTTTTGAGGCATGGCCTCACCAATCCCAAGTACAGTGGGACAATCACTGCCCTTGTCCCACTGGCCACACTATTTTTTATACAAGCCAGGATGTCACTGGCCTTTTTGACCAGCTAGGAACATGCTGGCTCATATTCAGTCATTGACTAGCAACCCCAGGTTCTTTTCTGCTGGACTCCTTTCCAGTCAGTGGATGTGGATATTTAACAAACTCTTCCATTAACTTCCTGTGATTTTCCTGCAAAACTGTTGCTTTGTTGCAGTCTACCCAACACCTTAAAAGCTCATCTAATAACAATCTTAATTAAAGCACATATTTCTTCTAAGTCAGTCATTCACTACTATCCATGCTGAGTTTTCTCTGTGCTTACCCTAAGATTTGCTTTGGGGTTTTTTTTGGCATATGTATACAGTAACTGCAAGCAGACACAGGGTTGGCAAGGTACAGAAGAGCTGTAAAGGAAACATTACCACGATAAGACATGAACTATGGGTCTGACTCAGGGACCAAACTTATGAGTGAATGTTAGAATGTGGCTAGGAACTGGAGTACAAAAGCCACCATAACCAGCCAGTTAATGCCACTGTATGATGAAAACCATGCTAATTACATGCTTGTATTTGCCTTTACAGCCATAGGAAATTTGTGGTAAAGTACAAACTGAAAAGCCAGCACAAAAACACCATTAGTATCTCCAAATGTGTGTCAGATTTTTAGAAGAGCATAAATAAGTCATTTTTTAAAACTCTTTACCTTAATCTACTTTGCTGTCCTAAAGAATAGGAAGCCCAAAAGCTGTGGCTGTTAAGTCTGTGATCAGCCCTTAACATGCAATCCATATTGTCCTGCCCTAAGAGATGACGAACTGCTGTCAGAGCTGCTAATAGGGACCAAAAGGTCCCTGAAATTGCAGCCCGGGGCACCTTCTGCAGGCTGTGCTGAGACCTGAGTATCAGTAGCATCAGTATCAGCAGGAGCAGAAGGAGAGGGCAGCAGATGCATGTCCTGGAGGCAGCCCTGGAAGCAGGAGCTCACCTGCTCAGCCCTTCAAGGCAGAGTGCTAAGGCATGGCAGTCTTTTATGTTGTCCTGAAACCTTGACTAATCCTCCAAAGTTTCTGAAGTCAGACCATTTTCCAGGATTAGGCACCAAGAAGAAGGGCTACATACTGCTTCTTGAATTCTTTATAACCTTCCAGCTATATTCTTCAGCTACATAATGGTTTCTAGGGAAGAAACAGAAGAGAGTGTGTAGATTTTGCTGCACATCCTGGGCTTTGTCTGCAGCTTATTTTAGGGGTAGTCTTTGGTCATTTGCCTAGAGGCTAGTCCTTTTCAATAAATAGCAAAGGCTTGGGACATGTTTATAACTTTTCTAGAGATCCCCAACTTGATGTGAGCTCTGTTGTTTCAGGCGTCCCTTGGGAAGACCATGCAGCCAGAGTGGGAGGTGGTGAAGGCTGTCCAGCACTTGCTCTACTCCCTGTCAGCCATGTCTTTGCGGATCCAAAGGAGTTGTTGCAGTGATCAGGAAAACTCCCTAAAATACCTGTGGTTTTTGCAGACAGACTGTTACCTTTACAGCAGGCTGGGATCCTTCCCATAACATATTAAGATGCTTTTATAGGACCTGTCTCCCTTCAGCTCTCTGGGCTGGAAGTTGTTTTGTTACTCTGAGTTTGAAGCTTGGGGTGTGAAGACTGTGACCAGCGGCCCAAGGGATTCCCTGGGCTGCAGCCACAGCAGCAACCATTTGTTTTCTTTTGACAGCCTGTGGAGGCCCTGAAGGCAGCTCAAATCCACCAGTTGAGTACAAGCTACAAACCACAACCCCTCTCCACTGTTTTAGAGCATATACCTGACAGGAATACAAGCCCTGGAGGCCCTAGCTGTGCTTTTCCAACTGTTCTCTAGCATTTCACTGGCTTTTTACTTACCCAGGATTTGCCTAAAGGAGTTTGCTTGTATTTTGGCATCTCTAGAGCTCCAGCTGCAGACTTCCCCTCTGGGGACACTTAAGGGTGAGGTTTTCAGAGGGGTGGGAGGCCTTTGTACTTCTTTAAAGTAACTTGGGTGCCATAAAGGTCTACAGAAAATATGTTGTCCCTCTCTACAGCTGTCAAGAAAGTGTGCATGAACCAGGTTAGGAAATCACAGAAAGGATGGTTCATCCGTAAAGCTGTCTATGAGGTTGCTGTTTTCATGTCCAAGAACACTTCCTGGAAACTATGGCTAGAAGGAATTTTAGATAAAATTGAGGTGGAAGAAGGACATTTCTTCACTTTGTTCCATGTAAAATATTAGGCCCCAATGGTCTGTTCTGTCATCCCAGTATGTTCAAGCAGAGAAAGACTGATCAGGTTGCTAACACAGAGTTCATCACCACACAAGTGCCAAAAACTTGTTTTCCAAAACATGCAGGAAAAGCCTTGAAGGTCCTAGAAGATGCAGATAACTACTGTGGAGGTATGTTCTTGGAGTGATATTGGATAGATGCTGTAAACAAAGAAAACCCTCTTCCCACTCCCCAGTTTTAAGTAGATTCAAACCTTATTGATGACAAAGAAACAATAACAAAAAAAACCTCTGACCATATGCGTCATATATGAAGGTGGTCTGTAAAGCCCCAAACTTATTTATGGATATGGTCAGACATCATGGATCCTGCCACATCTTATGTCTGGCCTCTCAATCTCTCTGAAGATTGGGGGTTTTCCATAGTCTGCCTGTTAGTAATCTCCAAATTCAGCAGTCCAAAACCTGGCTCAGCAGCTGTTTGCCTGCTCTACTTAGCCTAAACAACCAGGCTGGAAGGATAGTTATTATTGCCCTGTGGTGTCTAGTAGGATGTCTTTTCAATCTGCTCCATGGTAAATTTACACAGAGGACCTTCGTTGTGGTGCACATCAACTTTTACTCTCAAACTCTCACAAAACTACTGAAGAGATCTAAACAGACCCGAACATCTTAAATAAATGGTGGCTATCCCACACTCAGTCTGCTGCTGCATGTTATAGTTAAGCCCTACTAAGGTCAGCAGAACATAGATCCTGCAGGGATGTGACCTAGACCTCAGTGAGGGGTTAAACACGCCGATCTCAGCAGGAAAAGAGAAAAAAGACGGTTGCTTATTGCTTGGGGCTTTGTTATAAACAGGTGTGTCTGAAAACCATTTTCTAGCAGTGCACAGCTACAAACACAGTATTATTTCTAGAAACCACCCATGGCCTCAGTGCTGAAAGATGCAGAGAGGCCTCAGCATTAGGAACGTCAAGTTCTCTTGTTCCAGACTGCGGTTTCCTTACACCTTTCCATTTTGGCATAAGTTTGCAAAGCCACTCTCCATTTTTAATATTTAAAGGTTAGCTGACGCACCCAGCATATTCTTGGGAAATGGAGTAGCTGCAGTTCCAATAGGCATAGCTGAAAGCAGGAGAAGTAACGTGGCTCTGTATCTCAAACAAATGGGGCGACAAGCGGCATGAGCCAGGAAATACATTTTTGCCTTGCCTAGGGAGTAAGTCTTAGTTTCTGCTTCAAACTGTAAAGATGATGGCTAAAATTAGATGATTCATGTTGATTCACTACAGGTTTAAAAACAAAAAGTCTCTCTGACCAAATTCTTCAGTGGGCAGGAGAGCCTTTTTTGTTAGAAACAAAAAAAATCCAAAAGGCAAAAAGCACAACACACATACACATTCACACATGCTTAAAAGTTACTGTTTTTTACCCTGGAAAATGTGGTTTCTGTAATTGAGGGTTGTAAAAAAGAAAAAAACCTTTTAAAGCATCCCACTCGATTAGTCATTCCAGGGTGGGTCAGTCTTATCATATCACGTGATGTCCAGTAATGGTGATGCAATAAAACAGATGCTGTCCGAATTTCGTGCCACCAGTCAGCAGCAAAACTATGCAAATCAAACCACTGTCCTTTTCTAGAAATTCCAAAACATCCCATCTTTTCCAGGCCCTGTGTTTAGTAGCCTCTGCCTTCCCAGACAAACTAAATACATGAGCATTTCTTCTTCGGCAGCACATGACAAGAATGATTTCCAGACTACTGGGAATACAACTCAGTAGAAATTCTCCTTGTGTACAGAGGGGTACTGTACTTTCTTGGAAAAAGAGGTGGGAAAAAATAATATTTCCATAAATTGATTACAGTCTGGTATTCTGTATACTTTTATACTACATATATATGTATTTATATATATATGTATTTGTACTTATATTGTGTGGCAAGAAGCACTGTACATAAAATCTCATCCTGAGACAGGATCAACCTGCTTAGTTCTTTCAAGGCACTGTATTGCCCCTGAAAGTTTTTACCCAACATAAAAGGATGATGACAAAGTGGTACCAATTCTGTTTCTATTTTGTGTATTTCTCATCTAACTGATATGTGGATACAGAGAAAGGAAAGGCAATGTGCTGTACAGTCAAAATTAATGGCTAATTTAGTTAAACAAATTTCTTTTAAGTAGAGGATGTGACTTTGAGTGACTAGCTATAATCAACTTCTATCCAAAAAATGAGAGAAAGCCCATTAAAAGGGCTACACACAAGATTTTATTGCCACAAAATGAGATAGTGTTAGGAACAGAGAAGTACAAGAGTGCCATCAGAATGGCTAGCAGCAAGCACAGCAGTGCCTATAAATCAGATTGTCTGAAAAAATGATAAGGTATGATTTTTACATTGAATCTGGTTTTACTTGAAGAAATGGTGGTATTTCTACCAGAACACGAAGCATGGAAATTATTTATGGCTGAACTTTTCTTCATTCTGTAGGTGAAAACAACAAATATACAGAAACACTGTCATCCCCCTTGAAACACTTGAGATACATGTCCTGCCAAGTTCTGGATAAGTTTTCTACCTTAAAAGTAAAGTTCTCTAAAAATCTCTGAAGCTACTTTGGGTATATAAGTAAAACTTAATGGGAATTTCCACAGTGGGAAAATGCACTCCGTTTCCTATTACACTTCTAAAATTTGTAGACATGACTTTTATACATTAAGAAGAGGTACCAGAGATTAATTTGATTGTGTGATAAATTCCTGAAGAATGAAAAGCAGAGTTTTCAAAATATGAACCCAGCTGCAGTGAAAAGACAGGATGTGATGGCAGCGGCCACATGCCAAATGCAGTTGGGCAAAGAGCCCATTACCATTGGCTTGCTACTGATCAGAACTGGCCAGTGCATGCAGAGAAGACACAACCATGGTCAATCGGTGCCTTCCTAAATTAAGCTCCAGAGAGGTATGTTGGTATTGGCCCCACAGGTTTGCTCAGCCACCATGGTATGTATATATCAGAGAAGTTGACTGAGCTGAATGCACAGCTGTGGCTGAACTGAATTGTCCCAGGACTTGAGTAGCTCCATGTTCTTTTTGCAATGGTGGACCTGTGAGGCTGAGGCATCAGAAGCTTGCTGTGAGACAGAGGTGTCCACTCCAGCATCCAATGAAGTCAGCATGTTGCTTGTGGGAAACAATTCAGGATTACAAGACATTTTGAGAGGTCTCTAAGTTCTAGCCCAGGAGTGGGGCTTGGGACTTACCCTGGAAAAGGCCTGGGGTAAGGTTTAGCAGTGGCTGATGAAATTGAGACTGAGGAAATAAAGTGTTTAGCCTTAGTAAGAGGAATAGGGATAATTCTGGCAGGTTTTTGATGGAGTAATGTTTGAAGAAGCTTGATTTGCAACAGAGTGTCAATAAAGTGAGTTTAAGGACTAAGGGCTGGTGAAGGAAACTGCAACAAAACCATTGCTTTTTACAGGATAACACCTTTTTTTAGTGTTGAAGTTTTCCCAGATCAAATATTCAAAAAGCTTCAGAAAGGCTTGCCAAAGACCCACAATGCCACCAGTTGTACCCTGCCACTGGGTTTCATGCTCAATCCTTTCTCTACCAGCACAACAATGATGTGTGAAGGCTGAGTCTGAGCGAGTAACAGCCTTGAGATGTTTAGGGAGTCATATATAGACTGGATAGCCAGGAAAGAGCTGCCAATATTGGGTCTTCTTGGCTAATAACTCAACCCCAAAAAATATCCTTCAGTGTCTGCAACCATGTGGTCCCAGATCCTGCATACAATAGATTTCCCCATCTCCTGTGTGATGCGGGATGCTCTAGCATGGCAACTTGGAGCAACTGAGCAGAAACCAGCAGTTTCCTGAGCTAGAGTGGAGGAATGCAAATGGTATTTGGAAGTGGAAGAGCAGGAGACCTGTCAAATGAAGATAGAAGGAGAATTGAAATATAAAGACAATTTCCCTCAAAACATGAACTTTGTACCAAATATTTCAATACAACTTATACAACAAATTGAGGCAACATTGCAGTCAGAAGTGGATATGCAATCTTTATGCATTCACAGGAATGTGAAAGGCTCAAAAGTGCCGTAATATTATAGTCTATGACCTTTATTGGAGACAGCCAGGACATGTAATGCTATGATGTTTAATTTGGGAAGGGAACACATTTTCTGGTTCTTTTGTACTTTTTCACTTACATTTTGATTGGGAGAAATAGTCTAGTTACATTTAGCATTTATGCCTTGTGAATTTACTCAAGTGAATTGTATGAAACCAATTCAGAAAAATGGATCACCCATTCTGCTTGGGACAGGCATTAGCATGAGAGTTCTGGAACAAACTGAAGGAGTGTGGCAAATGTACTGTGCTGCAGCAACATGCTTTGTCTTTTTATTAGCACGCTGTGTATTTAAGCAAGGGCCAATTTACATGCACTCTTAGGTTTTGCTGTCTGACTGCAAGAGCCAATACAATGAAGGAATTATTCTGGATAAATTTATTTTAAATGCCATCCTGTCAAAATGGTTAAATCACTTATCAGCTTCTGAACTGACCATGTAACAAGTGGGGTCAGCAATGGCAACACTTGTTGTAGTAATTTTCCTGCCTGCAACATTATGGGTGTAAAGAACTTTCTGGAGAAGTTGTGGAATCTAGAAACATTGTTGGGCAATTTGACAGTAAAAACAATAGTATTGCACAGAAATAAAATGCTTTCTAGGTTTAAAAATAGCCAGCATTAAACAGGTGATACTGCACAGATCTGTCACTTGGACAATATAGTCATAGAATTTATTACTGAACACTTGTATTCTGATGTTTCCATTTCCTAATAATTCAAAGCGCTTGTGAAACATAAGGAAACTTAAATTCCAAAGATGATCCGGTGCTATGCCAAAGAGGAGTCAATCATTTTCCAGTAGATGATATCCAGGAAATAGGCCTGCCAGAATCTCAGAATGAGGCACTGAAGTCTCTGTAACTGAAAACAGAGGCCAACTTATTTTACACAGCTCTTCAGCATGATTCAGTTTTCCAATACTCAGTATCTACTTTGACATAACCATGACTGTTTCATCTTGCTTTCTGTATTTGTAGTGTTGGATTATTTACCTTCCTTCATTTCCAGCTCTCAGTTGCAGAGCTTGTTAGCGGCTGACACTTGGGAATTTATATGCATGAAGGATGTTAGCCGTGAGCTGGTCATGGATTAGATCACCCATCTGTGTCTTCTGTGTGCACAGACTCCCAGAGTCGCTCAGGCAGGAAGGGATCTCTGCTCCAAGAAGGGTCAGAGCTGAGTTCAGATCATGTTGCACAAGCCTGTGACCTTTTGGGCCTTGAAGTCCTCCAAGGCGATTCCCTCTTCTTGGTAACCTTGTTCTGAACCCCAGGAGGCCACAGTGAGGTCCCACACCAAATCACCCTGCCAGGTTTGGCCTGAGGAGCCTGGTTGAGCAGTGCTGTACAGTGGAATGGTCAGGCAGCATTAGAACACAAACATTCACAGACTTCCTCTACTTTTGGGTCATGCCTTCACCATGTCTCATGTCACTGATGCTGCTCAGTGCCCTGGGGAAGGGCATTTCAAAGAGGGCTAGTGGAGACCTATGGATTCTCCCTACTGACCTAAAGAATTCTATTTAAGATTGGAAAGGCTCGGAGGAGTGCTAACACACACAATCATGATAGTAGCTTAGCACACGTGAACCCTGTGTGTGAGAAGAAAAGATTTCAAGGAGCCAGAAATAAGGACAAGTTCCATCATCCGTCTGCTAAAAGAGATTTTTCCTTGTTTTCCACTCTAAGAGCTGTGGACTTGGACAGGCAACAGAGGAAACCTTCCCTTCCCAGAAATTTTAACCAAGCTGAATGAATTTCTGCGAGAGCTGAAGTGGCTGACAATGACGGGAAAGATAATCAATGCTAGGTTGAATGCTTTGCTTCACTGACTCAGACATTGCTCAGTTAATGTTACATTCAGTACTTTCAAGATTCCGGCACAACCCTTGTGGCTTTCCCCATTGGTTTTCTTCACTGAATATCCATTCCTGGTAGGGCTGAAGTGGAAACAGGGGAAGAGAGGCATGCACCATCAGATGCAAGTAATATGGATCCCGACAACTGAGCATGTGCTCTTTGATAAAGTACAGCAAAAGATTATAAACTAGGCATGAATAAATTCAAGCTGGAAAGTAGGAGCTGTCTAGCTATTAGAGTAAGGGGATCTTGCAACACCCTATTCATAGGAGCAGCGGGAGGCAAAACAACATGAATATTTTTAAGATGGAGCAACCCTGTGCTTGTGAAAGGGGAGTGTAGTAATGCAATGACCTGGCCTTTGTGTTCCAAGAAATCCTAGTGCTCTCTTGATTGGTAGGAAAGGTGAGTTTAAGAAAGCTGCTTATTCACACAGAGAAAAACAAATTAATTTCCCTTTATTTTGTAGATGATTATAATGGATTCATGCAATGTGAGTCAGTGAGGAAACACTCGTAGCTTCAAATGTGGAATACTCCCACAAAACAAGGAATGCAGCTGCTCCATTTTTTTTAATTTGACTTGTGGTTAGTGAAGCCCTGGGAATATTTTCTTTGCCTAATTAAGCATCAGTTATAACCAAATGTTTGATGAGAAGTGTCATGTTTCTGGGCTCTTTGTTTTTTACAAAAAGTCCCAGCAACAAAATCTTTCAAAAGCAGATGTGTTACACTTATCTGCTATTGGGTAAACAATTCTTGGATTTTGGGGTTTGGGATTTCATGACCTGTTTGTGTCACAACAGCTACCAGTGTCCAAGACACGTCATGAGGTTTCAGTTTGGCTCATACACACATGTAAAATCCACAAATGTTAAAAATGTAACTGCCAGAGCACTTACCCTTGTCTCTCATACTGTCAGCCCTGGCCCAATCTAAGAAGGACCGCAACAATCTCCCCATATTTCTGTGTGAGTGTTCAACCAAACCTTCTTCATGTCTGGCAGACTTTCCCCTGAGGGTGGTCTGCAGGTGCTGGGCTGAAAATTGGTGATATGCTACTTATTTTCAGGGTGCATTTCTGGAAATTCAATTTATTTCCAATATGAAATACCAGTCAAAATGGTCCTTCTACAGAAGTCTAACAGGTTGCTGTTCACCACAACTGTTAATTACCTTTCTCTGCTCTTAGTTGTCTGTCAAGCCAATGTAATTTCCCATAGTCATAGATTTTGTGGGCAAAGCAAAAGCAGTAAGTGTCATATCTTAAACATAACACTCGTAAAGATGGTGGAGAAGCATGGTCAAGACAAACTGAAGATTCTGGGGTGAGCCAAAGCTTCTAGAAAACCACATCATCTGTGAAGTCAAATGGATGCAGTGAGCAGAGTTTCACAGGGATTTAATCTGAGTCTGATATAATGCAGTATTTCCAGGTCTGACCCAAGGATAGAATAAGGTATTGTACTAAATGTGCAAATGACACCAAGCTGGGGAGAAGTGCAAGGTTAGACCCCAATGAAATCTTGACATATTGGAAATACATCATGGAAACAAAATGAAACAAAGCATTTTTCCACAGGGACAAGTGTGGGGTGTGCAGATGCTGAGTGGAAACTAGGCAGCACACCAATAGGAAAGGGCCTACAAGCTGAACATGAGCCAACAAAGTTGTGGAGCTACAAGAAAAGCAAAAACTGGGCTCCATAGAGGATGGCCAATAAGACACATGGATGGAAGAGCCCAAGAACTGTGGCACAGCACAACCACAGCTGAAATTGTGTCTAGCTGGGGGGCTTGCACATTGAGAAGGACATAAGTACTTGGAAAGAGTACAGAGAAGAGTAATGACAAAGAGCATGAGCCTGGAAAATACAGTCTTGGAAGAAAGATTGGATTTATTTGTGTTTCTCCTGAAGAAGGAATGGCTAATCAGGGACATCACAGCCCTCATTTCCAAGCCATGAAAAACTGCTGATAAGGTGAAGAGAACAATAATTTTTCATACCCATAGGATAAGAAAATGTCTATGTGTTGAACATCAGCTAGGACTCTCCTAGGAGCACGGGAAGCAAAGAATGAGGTAAATGACCAGAGGAAGAATGTTTTGGAGACTTCTAGTCTGGTGAAATGCTGATCAGCAACGATGCAACTACGGCTGACCCAGCTGTGGGACAGCAGAGATGAGTTAGACAGCCTGCTGAGGTGGAAATCACTGACCTGGTAAAACAACATTTGGAAATAGGGATGACGGCTCAAAGCTATTTTAAAAATGAGCCCATGCCACTTCAAAGAAACTACAGCTTCAGAGCTCTTTTTCATGGCTGCCTGGAAACTCTGGGCAGTTATGCTCTGGGGAGATGGGGCTCTATGATGCCACTTGAGAGCAATTGACAGAAAGCATGGTTTAATGCTTGGCAATAAAAAGCTTCATTGTCTGGTTTAGTCACTCTCTTCTCACCATTGCAACATCACCAGGGCAGCATTAATCTCACAAGTCTTAGATTGCAGTATTTTACCTTAAGATAGAGAGAAACAGTAAAAGTGAGAGATGAACTTAGTTTGGATTGGTTTATGTTGCAGAGTACATGCAAAATACAGTACCTATGCCAAAAGGGCACTGAACTGCACAGAAAAATGCTTCTTAAATAACTTCAGAGGCTGCCATGACGCATTACCACCACTTTGGGTATGTTCAGTATGCTTGAGATCCTTTCAGGTTCCATTCAGGTCTCTCATAAAAATTGCAAGGCTTTGGGGGTTACAGGGGGAAAAGAGGTGCAGGATCAAGATCCTGAGGTCCACTGACCCAGGTAATCAAAGCTAGAGCTGCCCCCAGCAACACTTTCAGAAGTGGTGAGCTACTGTTCCCAAAGGTTTTGTTAGACAGGGCCCTCTCATGGTGTGAAAGGACCAAGAGTGGGGCATTTTCATTAGCCCCAGAAATGCATCTTTTATCACACGTTTATGTGATAAATGATATGTGACGTAGTGAAACACTGTGTCCCAGAAGAGCAAATGTGCACAATGATGTAACAGTGCAAGTTCTTACGGTGAAACAGCTTTTGATAATGACTTGGGACAAAAAGCAGTGTCAAAAAACTGGGAGCTGATGTGAAGAATAACACATCAATAACTTTTGGCTAAAAATACTGTGATGCTACATATACCCACTATTCTTTTATTCTATATTGTTGGCTTTACACATGAGATGTTTTTCTGAGGACTGGAATTGTGCCTTTGTTGAAAATTTATTATGAATATTTACTCATCAAGGTTTTACAAGGAATATCTTTGACATTTAACCTCCATAATGACTATAAAAAGTCCTGAAAAGACAGAATCCAATCTGAATGTCATCAAAGATCCAGCAACATGGAAGGATTGAGGTTAATCATGGAATTATATAGCCTCATGGTCTTCCTCATCCATTATACCAGGGCAGGATGCTGCAACAGAGATTAAAGAGATTTCCTGACTGGTACTAACTTCAGTGTCAGCAAAATCAGCAAACTACATCCTGCAGGGGAAAGTATTGCTGAAGTGGTCAAGATACTAAAGATCTAACAGATTTATAGAGCTGCATAAGCAGGTTTTTACATAAGATTTCTGGGCTGAGAAGATGTGCAAATTGCTGGAATGCTTTCATTGCAACCAGATGGTACACAAGACGGGAAATATCAAGTGTGAAACCATTAATAGAAGGAGGTCAAATATCAGCCATTGAGGTGGTAACATCTGGATGTTTAGTAAGTCTGTGTGGGAAGAAATTCAGCAGTCTGTTTGAGGCAATACTAAATTTCAATTTAAAGAAGTTCATAGGTGATGAAAAAACCCATTGACTTCTTTCACTAGCAAAATCAAGCAAGTTTTTTATTTTCTAAACAACAGTTTCTTTAATGAATAGCACCTTCTATATTTGAGTGTTGAAATTTTCCATCTCTTTGATGATTAACAGAATGAGGCTGATAAGTCTGTCTTTCAGCTCCACAATGCACTTTATCTCCAGACCTTAATGCAGTGGCCTCTTTTTCCCTCACTTCTTTCAGAATAGTGAAACCAGAAAATTATATTCAGTGTAGTGTCAGCACCAAGTTTAGTGTATTTAAAACTGTTAATGGAAAGAAACCTTATTCCACAGGGTTCTGTAAGAAGACGTTTGAGGTGATGTGAGTTATTCTGCTTGGGCATTTAAGCTAGTTTACATTGCTGCTAACAGCAATAATCCCTTGACTGCCCTCATTCAGTGCGTGGAACTTGAGAACATTTTCATGTATTACATGACAATTTCTGTTGACTTTATTCTCCAAACATCAAGGCATGATGAAAATTGTTTCATCAGCTTGAAATTTGTCATTAGTCTGAGTTTCAGACCAACAAAAACTGGAAAAGTGATGATCAAGAGTGCATAGTCTTCCAGGCACATCTGGCACTCTTCTATTTCATGTAACTTTTTGAACTTGCTGCAGTGCAGTTCCTTTGGGGAGCTCTTTATGTATGAAAGACTTATTTTCTTTTTCTTTTCTTTTATTTTGGAATAATAATAAAAACCTATTTGCGAAAAATATTGTCTGGTTTACAAACGGGGTGCTAAACCAGCAATCATTCACGTAATCTGCCACTGTAGATTTGGGAAGCCAAAAGGAGTCTGAGTCAGACAGGTCTCTGAGGTCCCAAATTGCATTTATTTTCCTAAATTCATGCTGAGCTCAAAAGGAACTTAGCTGCCTAAATAATTTTTCTTAATTTTTTTGGTAAAATCTCCAGACTTTTTAACAGTCATGTTCTAGATAATGGAAGAACTACAAACACATCTTTTTATATTAGCACGTAAAACCATCTGCAGATAACATGCTGGTGATTATTCAGATAGCAGTAACACTGTCAGACAATAAATCCTTTGTCGCAATTTCAGTTAAAATAATCCCCTTCTCCTAACCATTGCAAATGGTATTTTAAAAAGAAATAAATTGACCTTTGAGGAACAGTTTTAATGCCTTGCTTGGATATGCTACATTTCTCAACAGGAATCTGAAGGTGAAGCCCTTCCCTGTAATGGATGGAAACAAATAGAGATACAATGAACAGAACGACAAAACGAGAAAAGCTTCTCTAAGTAACTGGGAGGAGAAGGGTGTAGGGAGAAACTATTTTGTTGTCTTAAAGTTGGTTTGAAGCAGTTTTTGAAAATGTTTTATGCTTTAATAATATGGCTGGGGGAGTGGGGAGTTTTTGCCTAGAATAAAACTGGAAGAATGATTCACCACATGTCTGCAACTGTTCCTTGATCCCAGTTAAGTTTGACACCACTAACACCTATGAGTCAGCAGAGGCTCTTTGGGATGTGCTTTGCCTGCCCTGTTTTGAGACTGTTGCAGTAGGATCTTTACCCAAGGCTGGAAACTGTCTCCCAGCATTGCCTGTGTCAGTTTTTCCTACCCACTGTCAAATACCACCAGCCTCCACCAAGAGAAGGGATCTATTACTACATCTCATGATCTCTGCAGTACAGCTGTACTAGTCTATACTTTACTGTCTATGTCCAGGACCTCAGTACTGTTTATCATCTCTCTGTAGCCAAGATAACAGATGTTCCCATAGGGACTTTGCGACAGAGTGTTGAAGATGAACATCTGGAGTGGTCAACAAAGCCTAAAAAAGGACAGCTGTGATAACCAGCAGCCAAGCCATAGGAAGGTTTTGTGTGTCATGCTTGGAGGATCCTTTATTCTCCTTGAATTTTCATGTGCTCTGTGCTTAAGTGTAAAAAACAGTTCTGCTTCTAAAATGATGTGATGTAATTTGGAGATTTGACAAAGTAGAAAATAAGGGAGTTCTTCCATGTATGATGCCATCTTACAATCACATCTTGTATGTCTTTGTCTTGTTTGGTTCCAGGATTGCTCAATCTCTGAGCTGCTTCAGCTTTCTATCTGGACTTGGCCTACAATTCCTTAGACAACTGTTACCACATTTAGATTTTTGGCTAATGGACAGGCATCTATCTTCTGGAGCCATTTTCCGAAAAATGTCATGAGCAAATGGTAATGGGAATACTTGGAAGCACATTTGATTGTTTTGCTGGCTACATTTATGCCAAATTAGAATACTTTACAGTAGTTCTCATGATTTCTTTCAGTTGTATACCTACACCTAGTTGCTTGCTGATTTTGTTTTTTTTGTGAGGGTGAGATGGAGTTGTTAATGAACCTCTTACTAAACAGTCTTATCTATACTGCAGAGAATGTACTGCTGGCTGCTCTGCAAAACAAAATAATAAAAATAATTTCTGAGAGCCATTTTTCTCCAGATTTAAGTACCAGCCACAACCTACAATCAAAAATATATTTTATATATGGCACATGGTCTTCTTCTTGGAAGATAGATGTTAGAGAACAATATTACCAAATAATTCAATATATGTGGAAGCAAGATTTACCAACAGGCTCAGCAAGTCAACAACAGGTCTGGAACAGAAGGCATGGTTTTTATGCAAAGGCAAGTATGGATTCAAATTCCGGATTTCACCTCAGAGTACTCATTGTAATGTGAACTGATGGACAATGTTGACAAATAGTCCAGGCAACAAAGTTTTCAAATAAATCCTCATGTCTGTTGTGCTTGCTCTGTAGGTATTGATTGTAAGAAGTTGACGCTTAAACCACGACCGGCTTTGGGAATACAGAGAAAGGTGTTTAGGAGACATTTGGCAGATGCCTGAACAACTCAGCAAAGCTCTTCAGAGGGAAGGTTGTCTACTAAATTTTTCACTCTGAAAAAGCTGATGAGTAGTTTTCCATGTCAGTCAGTCTGAGTAAGCAATCTCTGGCAGTGATACCACCTGGAAAAGCAATGATTAAGGGGTTAGTTAGCATCCATGTCAGTCAGGTAAAATCATTGCTGTTGGTGATCACAGATCTCTAGTGCAGAGGAATGGTTTTCTTTCTCAGCTGTTTACTTTGGACTGATTTACTGTGATGCACTTCATTTACACCTGATGCTTTTCCTGAAGTGGAAGACAGCACAGGATTCAGGTTGCAGCTTGGTATGTAAGGCAACTTCTCATGGTACATCATGACCATCTGCTGGGAATCAAAACACTCATCTGCTGCAAATTCTGTAGAGTTTTGTCATATTGGGTTTAGTTTGTGAAGCCTTTAAAAGGGTTGTAATTATTTATCTTGGTCCCTGGCTCTTCCTGTGGCATTTTTTTTACAGTCATGGTCAGAACAGCGTTCCTGTTCACCGATAAAGGATACAGTTTTCTTGTGGAGACAGGGAAAAAATCCACTGGCATTTGGCTTTCTGGCTTTCCTGAAGGTACAGAGTAACTGTTGCATCTGACTTCAGGCTATACAGAAATGCTTTAGCTGCTGTTTCTTTGATTTATTACTGACTGAACAAAAACAGTGTCTCTAGAACAGATTATTTATTTTCAAAAAATCAGCACAAAACCCCCATGTTTTTGAAATGCTTATGTAAAGGATTTTTCTTTTTCTTTTCTGTTTTTAATTGACTTCAGAATTTACAATCTCAAAGACTGACATTGAGCACATCCTGCCCTGCCTGAGTTTACACTGCCCTTGAACTTCTACCATGTCTTAAAAAATGAGAGAAATGGACATCAATTCCTACAGTCATGCTCTCTTTCATTCAGCAACTTAAACAAAAAAATTTTTAAAAATGACAAACATATTGTCATTTTAAAAATAGGTACAACAATGATTACCATTTTGTCTGCTCACCACTTGTAGATTTAACACTCTTAACTTAAATTCTCCTTACAGTCTTCTGGAATTCTAACTGTGAAAGGTTAAATCTTTATCAAAGCATGGTTTTACAAGAAAAATTGAGATAAAATTAAAAAAACCCCTGGTTCCTGTAGTGCAGTCTGGGATTCTTGTACTTCTTCAAGCCCCATCTCCCATCTCTCTACTCTTCTAGAGCTTTGAGAGAAAAAGATTGAAGCACATGAAGCTATTACTTCGGGAAAAGTTCTTTTAACCTTTAAGGTAACTTTGCCAGTGCTGTAATTGCTGTTCTATGAGGTTGTACTATGTGATAATTAATTTGCAGGAAGTTTTGGATGTCTCAGTGTTAAAATATTGGTTTTGTTCCAACAAAAGACCTCATATGATTGCTAAATTTGCAGAACAAAAAGATTCAACAAACTGGTTTGTTTTCAAATAGTATGTAAAAATAAAGTTTAAATATTATCAAAAGGTTATTCGGGAGGAATTTCAAAATACTCCTGCCAAGAAAAATACATTTAGAAGCTGATGGCAAGGTCAATATTTACAGTTTTTATTCTTTAACTTTCTTAGCTGAGTCTTTTCAGAACAAAGATACCCTATAATTAGCCATCCCCTCGGACTGTCCTGTTGGATTTTCACTCTCATAATTCTGAAGAATGACCATAAGTCTTCATGAAGGAAGGCAACATTTTAATATGCCAAAAAATATATAAGCATGCTGGCGGTGAAATATTTATTCCATTAGGGGGTCCTATATTTTAAAAATAAATGGCCTTTTAAATGACGCACAAGAATTTCCCTTCAGACCGGTCTTGTGAAATGTAGTGGCTTTGTCTCTGTCGTGGTTTGGGTTGGAGGCCTTTTGGTAAATAATAAGTTTTTTTAGTTCTTGTCCAATTATTCCTTCAGATGCAAGTCTAATCTAGGGTTCCTTCTGGGGCAACAAGAATATTACAGTAAGTGCTCTGTCTTCAGAGCAGAAGGAGATGGATTTTAGGAAAAGACATTCAGCTACACCTAACTTTTGCTGTCAGCTGACCTGCAACTGTTTTTCTGTCCAGAGTGGGCCATTAAAAGGACTTCTAATTCAGCCTTTTATCAGTTCATAAGTCTCCTTATTATCCTGTTGACAAGTGCAGTCCTTGAAGGCATCCCCAATGGGCTGAGGATATGCATGTCATTGCCGGACCTTTGTGGCCAGGTTACAGACCAGCAGAGGAGAGGAAAAAGCAACCCTTCACGGGGTCATTAGAAAGTGCACATTGTCAGGGATGCTCAGCACTTCCCTTGTATTTTAAAATGGTGCATTAGTGGTGGTGCTGACAGCATAGACACTTCCTGCAAGGATCTGTATCATTCTTCCTATCTGGTGCAAGCTTTCTGAATCTGGGATGATAAATGCCCAAAGGCTTCACTGCAATTCTTTTATTGCTATCTGCAACCAAAGCTGCACAAATACCGTTGTTGCACTGAAGAGTTTGTGTTAGAAAATGTGGCTGTTTTGTACACAGGGACAAAAATTCACAGGCATGACCCTAAAGGTGCTCTTGATTTCTTGCCTGTCTGAGGATGACTGATCTACCCTGGCCAAGAAAGTTAGGGCTAGAGTTTATTGCCTTATATTGTACAGTATGGCAACTTGTACGTGGAAATTTCTTAGGTCGTTGGAGGAAGTGAAAATTAAATTTGAGGAGAATTCTTCATTTCCCTAATTATATACCCAGGTGCTTTACTTAGTTCTGAGGCGGAGGAACGCTTTACTTCAGCTAGAGTAACATATTTCCAAATCAAAGTATTGGTTATGAATTCAGAATTTACATCAGCCACTGAGGTTATGTTTGGAGAAGCTACTTAGGTTTAAAACTAAAATTTGCCTCACTTTTCCAAGTCTCTGTTCTCTATACTCCCAGGATTTATAACACGGGGTTTTTTTCTCTTTAAATTTATCCATCCATTTTGAATATTTTAATAAAAAACCCATAGCAGCTTTTACAGCTTTGATTTAGCCAATGCTCTCAGGTGATTGAGGAAAATCTGTAGAGACACTGAGAAGTGGAGCAGTTCACACCTGTGTATCTACCTTGGTGTTATGTTTCTGTGTCTGTCACTACAGAAGTAAAAGGCTTTCCTCAGTCTAAACCATAAACTTTTTTGCCTCGCTGAATCCAAAGTTGGAATATTTGCTGCAGAAAGTTGAAATTTCGGTTCAAGAGGATGTTGCTCAGTCTAAATGACAGTGAAAACAAGTCAAGTAAATTGAAATGATTTTCCTCTGTCTTCTGAAGGTGATCAGCTCTGATGGCTGCACTTGTGTTTTGTGATATTTTGAAAATGTCATTTGAATTTAGAAGACCTGAATTTTTACCAGTGTTTCTAAAAATGTAGCTGGTGCTGTTTAAGTTGTTTCCAGAGTAGTATTATTCATAAAGATCCTCCAATAAGAGACCATAAATTACTCCTCATTTTACAAAGTCTGTCTACTGGTTTACCACACTATGTCTGGGGACTTCATCTATTGCAGATGCCTCTTCATTCTTTTATGTGACAAAATAAGGTTCCCTTCTGTAATAGATCAACAGTTCCTTCCCAAATTCACTTGAAAATTAGACATCTTTGTTTCAAAGGGAAAATGGCAAATATTGTAAAATACTGATGAAAATATAAAAAAAGTCTTCAAATCTTCAGGTTTTTTGGTAATTAATTTGTCCTATCCTCCATTCTTTCAACTACCTCTTTAAACACACTTGAGGGATACTTAGAAGGGGACTAAGGTGCAGGATTCAATACCCAGACTTCGTAAACATCTGAAGGTCAGGTAGCAAGGTGGCAGAGACCAATATTTTGACACCCAAAAGAGGAAGGTGCTTCCAAGGATTTTGAGCTCTAGGAGCTTTTGGTGCATACCAGAGCCAGCAGTCTCCTTGAGTGGTGAGATCAAGAGCTACCTGGGCAGGCAATTGGTACCACTGACAAAGTGGTGATATCCTGTCTGAGCTGGCCCATGCAGCAGGCAAAGAAGGATGGTTGCTGTCCTTCACTCCCTGAAGTCTGGTTATAGAGTAGATGCAGCCAGGATCTCTGAGGTGCTCAGGGAAAGGTCAGAAAACAACGGCTGAGATTTGCAGCAAGGCAGAGGCTAGTTGGACATAAGGGGGGAAAGAATTCTCTGGGTGAGTGGTGCAGCCCTGAGTGAAAGAAAGCTTCATCCTTGGAGATGCATTCTTTGGAGAAGCTCAAGACGCACCTGGACATGGCCCGGAGCAACTTGAATTCCTTTTGGAGTTAGCCCTGAACCGAGCAAAGCTTGACTTGCAGGCCACCAGCAGTCACTTCCAGCCTCAGCTATCCCATGGGAAAATGACTTTTACATAAGACACCCAGGTAGGGTAGATGTGCAAAGGCTGAATAAAACATTCTCACACCCTTCAGAGAGATAAGGTGAAAGAAGAGAAATGGCTTCAGAAGCAAGCTTTAGAATAGAAGTCTTGTTCAGATACTGAGGTTATAGGAAATGCTCTGTAAAGTTCTCTCAAGGATGCACTTTTTGCAACATACAATGAGAAATCAGTTGTCTTCTGAAAGGATTTAGTTCAAATCCTTAAGTCAGCAGCAAGCATGACAATAGTACTGAGCAGCTGAAAACTGTTGGATATTCTGGAAGGTAATCCTCTTCCAATTCATTATGATATTGTGGGTTTCATTTTATTTAAGAGAAAGTTCTTGTTAGAAAACATTCACTGTGTCTGTAACAATGATATTCTAATAAGTTTAAATAAGTGGAATTTTTAAAAATCCTCAAAAATGTACTACCTTTTTTTCCTCTAAAAACTTTTTCCAAAAGCAGCTTTGCCTTTACTTTTGCTTTGTATGTTGTCTCCCTGAGAAATAAAAAGTCATTGTAGTGAAATAAGAAGACATAAATCCAGTTATAAGTCAAGTGATGAACATTTTAAGGCTGAAAATATTTTGACAACACAGGCAGTTCTCTCCTAAACTATAGTATAAATAAAGCTACCACAGTCTTCAAACCTAACACAAGGCTAGGCTTTATGAACATCAGTGGAGGCTTTCTAGTCCTCTGCTAGATATGCAAACATAAATTATCAGTTTTCTGAATTGAAAGTCCCACCTAGAAAGGAAGAAAAAGCTTGGAAAACTCATGACTTAAATGCAAATTAAAAACTTGATTCTATGAAAGAGTCCATGAGTAATGATTTTTTATACTGCTTAGGTTTAAAATTCCTCAGAAAGAGTGGTTAAAATGTTTTAAGTGCTAAATTACAAGTTAGCTTTCCAAACTAAATCAACTGGATGGTACAGAAGACTGCAAATCAAAGTTTGCATCTTTTCCTTGAGACACTGGTCCAAAGCCTGTTGAAGTTAACTGGAATCTTTCCAGTGAATTCACTCTGGACCTTGGAAGATAAACAATATGTAAGCACTTATGCCTTTTTAATCACCTTCTACTCCCATGCAGGATATGCAAAGAAATGGGAAACTAGAAAACGGATAAAAGCTTCTGAGTGTTGTGTCTGAGGGGCAGGGCAGTAGTGTTATGTGCTAAATATCCCATTTCAGGGCTCTGGCAATCAAAAGTTCACAAAATCCGCAGACAAGCATGGACAGCCACCTCTGCTGCTGTATGCACCGTCCACCCTTCCAGGCTGTAGATCTTACAGGGGCATTGGGTCATCCTTTGCAAGAGCAAAGTCTTTCCTGGCTCTGTCCCAAGCCTCCTGCAACCCCCTCACTCCCAAAATTAACATACCTGTAGGAGATACCTGAGATGTGCCCAGGGTTTACTTTCTCTTACTGGTACCTCTAGGTATCCATGTACTGAGTTTGACCTCTTTGCTTGGTGTGTTTGCACTGCTAAGCCTGGTCCCAATACTTCCAAGTCCTTAAAGTATAGTCCTACATCTCTCCATGGAGCATGACATTCTTAGTGCCATCTCATTCAACCACATGCAATGTGCTTTGAAGTCAAAAGGCTACCTGAAATTAAGATATTTTTGGTGCTCACCTGTCTTGTGGGTATTGGTATCATATGACAATTAGCCAGAGTTCCAATTCTTTTCTTTTTGCACCAACACAGATCAATTTTGCGCAGGCAAAATTCCAAAGCATGAAGGGAAGCAGGACAGAAGCTCGGGAGAAGCCAGATGCTGCTGCTGGGAGCAGGAAAGACAGGAGGGAGTGGGGCTTATTGCTTCTGGGAGATGTCCTCCCCATCCACAGCCCAGGCAATGCAACCCTCACCTCCTGACCAGCACTTTGTGTTTACACAGCATTTTACATAGGTGTGGAGCAGGGTTGAGTGTACTTTAGGTGGCAGGATCAGAACTTGGTGAAGAATTTCCATCAACTCCTGCCAGAACTTCTGCATTTGCTAATCACTACAACCTCATAGTGTTGAAAAGTGAATTAAATTGTTAAATATTTTTAAAGGACTGGAGGCTACCAGACCCCATGCCGGACATCTGTATCCTTTAATGGCAAAATCGCTAGTTTAAGACTCTGCTCCTGTCTGCTCTAGCTCCAAGTAATGATACACAGACATGATGTAACAATGGAAGGGTTTCCCAATAGAGTTCTGGGGATTTAGATCAAATTCAGTGGCAGTCTTGGTAATAGATGCTCTAATGTAGTTCAACAATTTTTGAAAACCTCTTCTGTGAAATGACTAGCTAAGGCACTGAAACGCACTCCTGATCATGCTTCTTTCTTAAGAAACACTTACACAGCAGGGCCTGAGCCCTCCCTGCCACCTGCTGCTGAGCTAGCTGCTACTTGGCCCCTGTGAAAAACTTCTCCCCTCTTCCTGAATACAAAATTGCTGGTTTGGCTCCTTTCCCCCACTTTGTTCTGCAGTTTAAACCAAGGGTTGGGGTGCAATCGCACAAGGTTCCCAGCACACATGCTCTCTAAGGCCAAAATTTTGGTGTAGTGCCATCTGATTATTATGCATGGTCTCTAAATATTAAATATGAGTCTTAGATCAAACGAGGTGTATTGTTTTGTTATCGTAGTTAACATTTTACTGTAGGAAACCTGAGCTTACTACCTCAGCTGCAATGAAAGGATGTTTATGGTAAAATTCCCTTCCCCAGTTTCCTAATTTACCCACTCCCTAAAAAGCCGAGGCCTTTACAGACTAATGCTTTTGTGCAGACCTGGACAAAAATTGTGAGTGTAAAGCAACCTACACAATGAAAAATATGTAATTTACAGGCTGAAACTAAAATTATGTTGCTTCAAACAACTATTTTCTATCTTAGCTGCTGGAGAGGCAGAGCTTCTAAAACTAACTACAGCCTAGTTTCCTAATATAAGAGGTTAAGGCATGAGACAGACACAAGACTAATGTGGAAAAGTGGGGCTGTAACTTTACTGGAACTAGAAAGCTGGCCATAGTCAAGATGCTCTCTGGGCATCATATGAGTTTCCTGTCTTTGGATAAAACAGCAAATCTAGATTAAAAGCTCCCCCTTGCTTCAGGAACACAGCCAGAGAGATTAGGCTGGGTGTCAGCACCTATTCCCAGCTGCTCATGCTGCTCAAGGGAGCCACGTGGCAAATGCTCTTCTGCTGTAGGGCAAGATCCAGAACTCTCTGTGTAGAGATCAGTCCTTGGCAGCGAGTCCTTGCTTAAATATTAGCTACCTGCCAGTCATACTCTTTGGAGCTGGCTTTTCAGGAAGATAAAAGCACCCAAAGCACCAAAGAAAAATCTACGCTCATTGACACTGGGCACATGGTCAGAGGAATGCTGTCTGGGCAAAATACAAAAGGCAGCAATAAAACATCCTGCTGCTGTGAAGCTTTCCTATCCAGCCTCATGGAAACCAGCCCAAAGCCAGAGAACCCTGTCTGTGAAGGAGGTGGAAAATTTCACAAAGTGAGAAAAACTTGAACCTTTGTGAAGAATCTGTGTTCACCCTCCCCAGCGCTGCAATAGGTGATAGCCCTGCACATGCTATGGGACCTTGTCTCGTCCCACTGGTGTGGACCATGGGGTATCTTGCAGCATCTTCACCACCCCACTTCCCTAGGCAAGCCTAAGGAAAGGAAAATCCCTTTGGGAAACTTGCCCTCATTGGCAGGGAGGAGTGTCTGACCATGAGTTGCAAAGAAACAATTGCATGTCCACTGACAATCTAACACACTGTAGATTTTGGGGCTTTAACCCACTCACTATATTTGGGAGCATTTTTCTTAACATTTGAATGTTCGGGGCTGGCAAAACAGCTTCAGTGGATGATATTTGGCGCTTCCTGGATTTTCCACGCAAGGTTAGCCAACAAGCCTGAAGCAGCTGGGTCTGGCCAAGTCCTCTTCCCTGTTGTGCAGGCTCATGATGTGCCAAGGAAGCTCCACAAGTGGAGGCTCAAAGGTGAGAAGGCATTGGGGGTAGACGAAACTTTGGCTGCCCATTTCACATCTCTTCAAATGACTCTTAACACCCAGGAAGAGAAAATACAGAGAAAATCTCTCCCTGCATGTGCAGGCTGGCAAACATGAGACCTTTCTACTGCAGCCCAGTATGTGATGGTCCTTTATTTGGATGCAACTTCTCTCCCACTCCCTCACTGTTGGTGACAAATACCCCCAGATTCGCCCCAGAGGTGTCATACCTGGCCATGTGGAAAAGGACAACTGTCTGTGGCAGAAAGAGCAGCAGATTGGGCTGTGGTTACTGATCCTGTCTGCAGCTGAGGGCTCGCTGGCGGAGGAGCCTACATCCAGCCTTTAGCGATACTCCTGCCTTCCAGAGGTGGCTGGCAGAGGTTGCTGATGTCTTTGGCTGCCCTGAGTGTCCCTCATGCAAGGTCCTGCATGGAATTCCTTCCTCTGCCAAGTGGTTAAAAAAAAATAAAAAGGAAAAAAGAAGAAAAAAAAAATTAGACTTACCATTTTTTACACTTAAAAAAACCAGTTTGGAAAATATGTTGCTTAAAATCAACCCCCATTTAAAAAAATTAGTTCAAGATGTTGTCACTTCCCGAGCCAGGAGACATTGGGAGCACAATGCAGGAAGCCTGTCCAGCCCCTGCACTGCTGTCGGACAGGGACAAGTTATTATAGTGTGGGTGAGATTAAAAAAGGTTCTGAGCACCCAGACAAAATTTTCCTTTGTCTCTGTGCAGTGTGCGTGTAACCCAGTCTGTGACCTGCGCTGACCAGGGGATGGAAAAGAGGTTCAAGAGTTTTACCTCTATGAAGTCATTTGTTTCAGACAAATTGCAAACAGCAACACAGATCCATCTGTGGTAAAGACTATTTCTGCCATGTTGTCAGTGGCATGTTGCTAAACAGGGCTGCCACAGACTCTTCACCCCACAGGTCGCCCTCAGGAGATCAAACTGTAGGACTGTCAGGGACAGATGCAGTAGGATGCTGATGCCAAGCAATCATAGAATCACAGAATGGTTTTAGGTTGGAGGGGACATTAAAGATCATCCAGTTCCAACCCCCTGCCTTGGCCAGGGACACCTTCCACTAGACCAGGTTGCTCAAAGTCCCATCCAACCCAGCCTTGAACACGTCCAGTGATGGGGTGTCCACAGCTTCTCTGGCAACTGATTCCAGTGTCCCACCACCCTCACAGTAAAGAATTTCTTCCTAATAACTGGTCTAAATCTACCCTTACCTAATGCAGGAGGACCATGAGTCAGCTATGAGAGATGTAGGAATAAGCAAATAATTTAAGTGAGCCAGAGCAGTGCTCTGTGTTTGTGTGTCTGTGCTTGTTAGGGCACGATACACACACCCAGAGCAATGAGGCATAAGGATGCCTGTTATCTGTTATTCTGTTACCACAATAGCTGTGTTCCAGCATGACCATGCAATCACATTCACAATTTATTTTAGAATTTGGGAAAGGAGAGGAGGAATAGCTTTTTTTCTCTTGAGCACTTCATGACCGGATCCAAATCTCTTTAAAATCAATGGGCACCTTTCCAATGCTTTCATTAGGTTTCAGCACATACCCTAGCTGCAGTAGAACAAACGGGGATCATTATTTAGGCATATAAACCTTCCATCACCTTTAACTAGCAGTAACTTTCAGTGTGACAGAGACATAACTTATATTTGAGAGTCAGTACATTGCTTGCCAACCCTCTAACAACACTGGGAGATACATGTTTTTGGAAGACTCCCTAGAACATCATTTCAAGGAGATACAAACTGGCATCTGCAGTGCATAAGCTGTTGCTTCCAGGAGCCCCTACTTTTTCTTCTCTTCTTTCTTTTTTTGTTCCTAATTTCCTTAGCTTCACCTTCTCCTTTCTTTGATTTATCCTACAGTCTTCACTTCAGTGATGCAATGCTCAATGTACAGAATATGAACTCCAATTTGAATTTCTTCATTTTAAGGCAACTCTAATTTGACCTTTCTCCATTTTTTTAGCTTCACAGCTCTTTTTAGCATCTTGTAAGTTAAAATACATGGTATTGTAGTGTGAAATAAAGATTTATAAGACACAAGAAAGAACCTAAAATTCCATTTTCAACTTATAGTAGGCAGAACCACTGACAGTGCTATGCTAATGGCTGGATGCAATAATCTGAAAGGTTTTTCCAGTCTAAACAATTCTAAACAATGAGTCTATGAGTAAGTTTAGTAAGTGTTTATTTTAATACAAAATTGTAATTTTTTATATCTGCAAGTAGAACTTACAGATTTTTTTTTCTAAGTATTATCTCTATACATTTCTGAAGAATAACAAAAATGAAGTTTAAGGGCTCTAAAACATAGTAACTTTCATGTATAGAATATTATAGCATTGAAGCTGGATGTCCCAGGATTGTCTGTAGAAAGGACTTTATTTCCTACTTTTAATTTTACCAAAGTCTCAACTTTAATATTTGAAAGTGAATGTCAGAAGTTATGTTTCAAGAGAATTTACTGGCAATTGAAATATTTATTTTTGGTTTTTTTTTTCAGGGGTTGAACATTTAATAAACCAGTCTTTGATAGTATCTTTAAAGTGCTTAAATATGAATTTAAGGAACTGAACTGTGAAAGATGAGTTGGTTTCATTTAACAATTTTTAAAAAAGATTGTTGCCTGTAAATTAAGATCCATACCTGCACACTGACAAGGTTTAATTTCCTACAGTGGTTTGAACAAACAGAAGTATTTTTCCCCTCTCTCTTAAAGGTAATACACTGCAGAAATTAGCAAATACATGTTATTTGCTTCCTCAGATTTTGCTAGAAGAGAAAACATTCGTTTTCTCAACAAAGTAATAGAAGTCTCATTTTATCATCAGCTGTAGGAGTATTTGCTCCATATTTAAGTAAATGAAAAGCATGGCTACAGACTTACAGGTTTGAATCTCAGATCAGTTGTTAACAATAATAATACCCCAAGAAATCAGTTACATGATAAAGGAGGATTAAAAAACAATCTAGGAAATTAATCACTTTGTGATATTTCTATCTCTATCTAAAGGAAAACTCATAGCAATTTTTGTTAAAATTTGCAGTATAAGGCAATAATACTTGCAACAACAACAACAACAACAACAACAATTTAGAAACCTGAATCTATGAATTTGGGTTTTTTTTTGTTTTACAGATACTGAGCTTAAAAATTCCTGAATAACTGAAATATTTTGTTTATTTTCATTAGAGAGATATGAAATGAGTCGCTTAATCTTTGACCTAAATGCCTGTTTGCTTGTGTATGATATCTCCAAAAGACAGAACAAGGTATTATTGGGCTATAGGTTATTTTTCAATGTGTGGGCTACTTTCAAAATTAAATATAAAAACACGTCCACTCGGTTATATATGTTCATTATCTAGTGCCACTTTGCTCTCTTTCATATGTACATTTCTCACATCAAAATAGGATTCACTCCTGTCCAAAATTTCTTCCTAAATTCTAAACATAAGAAAAGAAGGTCAGAAAATAAGAGGTTAACCATAACTTCTAACACTATAAATCCATTCGAGCCATAAATAGCAAGGTGATTTGGTTTCTTAATGTCTACCATGACTTTAAAATGAGTAGTAAAGAATCTCCAGTGCTGGAGAATTGAAGATTATTAAGGGTAATGAATTTCAACCAGAACTTAGATGTTAGAAAATGGGGCATAAAGCAGGCCAAAGCTGTGCTGGCTCTGAAGAAGTAAGGGTTAGGAGCAAGACTCACTGAGTTTATGCCAGAGAAATTCTCGTTTGAACAAAACATTCCACGAAATCCACTGTACCTTGTCTGTGTTCCAGCAGCTTTCACAAAGGCAAGGCATCACAGTGGGACATTTTCCTGCTCACCCCATGCAGTCTGGTGCTAAGCACTGATAAAGAGCAAACAGTGCTCATTTCAGACCTCCAGTTCAGACAGAGACATTGGATGTTGGGTGCCACAATGGCAAAAAAATGGACAGTCCTTGCCTGGGAAGGTAAAGCTTGATAGGGAGTTACCTTGATGGCCTTGGGTTAACTTTTGGGCTTGACTTCAAAAATGCCCACGTGCAGTGTTCCACTGAGGGTCTGGGTCTTGTTTTGAGTTCATTTACCTTGAACAGACAAGGAGCTCAGTGTTATGATGTCCTGGTGCTAGCACAGCATTACACTCTGGATTTTTGAGTAGATGACCTCAGTTTTGCACAGTTCTATTCACATCTCCTCTTGGCATCCTTGCAAAAATCCCTATGGCCTAAATTTGAGTAGTCTCAAGGAATTTCATCTAAGTGGAACTGCCTATCCAGATTATTAACAGAGGATGCCACAACCTACAGAACAGAAACTTCAAGCAAAAGGGACCTCTTGGAGTTGCACACATGCTTGTATGTGCATTACTGCTTGGGAGGCCCAACTTTTTCTGTTTGCCATGTCAGGATGACCTTTTGTGATGCTCCAGGTGCACTAAGGTTTGACCCATGGGCTCTGTGCACCAAACAGGACACCCAGGCAACATCACAGAGCCCATGAGCGACGCCGACAAGCGCTGAGTTGAGCATGAGTAAAGGAAATCCAATTTGTGCTGAGCACCAACACCAAGCCTTGACCTTATGAAAGGCACTTACTGGCAGAAGGCTGCTGTTTGCTTCCGCTTTCTTTTTTGCTGGAGCCAAGTCTTTAATCTCAGCAAGTGCCACCCCTGTGCAGTCTGGCATGTGCTCTTTGGGGGCTGCTGAGATCCCAGCAGACTCCTGCCAGAAGTTCATTAATTACAAGAACAGGAGCGCTGCCTGTGTGCTGTGCCAGCGTGTGGCTTCCAGGTCTTTGACGGTGTGTGTTTATGCAACTGCAGACAGTGCTGGCGTCTGCTGCACCTTGCAGGGTGACAGGGAAATGACAGTAAATTCAAGGGTGTGCTCGTTCATTGCTTATGTGAAAATATCCTGCCTTCATCATGCCGGAGAGGAGCCAATGTCAGCACTCAGCACTGTGAGGTCACTTCCCCCATATCATGTCACATATCCCCTGGGGCATTTGCATGGACAGACCAGCAAAGTCAAGGGAGTTCACATTTTGTTTCAGAGGCAGTTGACCATCTCTCCACTGCTGAGGTCAGTGGAAATGGAGACAAGACCAAGCCAGGCTGAGCCATGGAGCTCTCTGATATGGCCCTTGGAGCTGCCCAGCTCCAGAAGGGATGCCTTCCTGGATTTCACAGACAGAAAATAGTATGCAAGAGTCAGCCACTTGCATACTTTCCCAGAAGCCAGAGTAGCTTCACTGGATGCTGTGGACTGACACTGGTTTGCACTGCACAAAGATCTGGCACAAGGTCTTTTGTGCCTTCTGATTGCTGTGAGTCATCCAGATTCTAACTGATATGTAAACCCATTTTAAGACAGTTTAAAAATGTAAAATTAGTGCTTAGTTTCTTGCCTGCTAGCATCAAATCTTGCCAAGGCAGCTATCTGTAATTTTAGAATATATTAAGATTTATAGATCCCATGAAAACACTCTTTTCCATCTCCCTGGCAATTTAGCCTTCCACTTGCTTTTTAACTTCAGTCCATCTTTAGATCCTGTGGAAACAACACTAAAGCTAAACACAGAACAAAAATGAGCTCACACCATCTGGAAAAACTTCTTTCTTGGACAGGCCATGTTTAACTTAGGAAGACCCCTACCAGGATAGCAGGAGTTCCGATGAAAAGCTTTTTGTAATAAATGTATTTTAAGGGTTTATACAGTGGTACAGAGCACCACACTCTCTGGTAGCCTTGTCAGGATTTGCCACAAAGGAATATCAAAATAACAAAGAGTTTCATGAGCAGATGTCAACCCTTTTTAATGTTCGATTGAAACAAAGGGTTTGAGGTATAGGAACAGGAAAAGATGAATAAGACTGAAAAGGCTTAATATAATGGTTATAGGAGTGATGGAAACTTCCAAACATGCTGTTAAAACCATTGCATATAAGATGAACAGTAAACAACCACAGCAATAGCAACCACTGCTTTTGTGCCTGGTCAGTCACATATGTTAGTCTTCTACTGTACGTGTATGCATGACATACAACTGAATATAATACGGCATTAAGAGTCAGGGGTGAGGTTCTCAATTGCTGTCAGAAAAGGGATCAAGCATTTTAGTACCAAAGAAGAAATATTTATATATATATAATATACCTGGGAGTTTTACAATGCTCAATAAATGGAAGCAGCAGGATGGAGTAACTGGAAAAACAAAGTGGTATGAGAGAGCTTGGAGCAGAGGCCAGCCATAGGGCAGATCGAAGAGGAAGGACTTTGGACAGAAAAGTATAAGCTTAAACTTCAATGAGTGGCAGCTGAGCCCTGCAGCTACTGCAGATAACTTGAAATAAAATACTAGGAGCTATAGAGTGAACTGGCCTGTGCTCTTCCAAGAACTGCATAAATTACAGACACTAGTTTTCTTTCTTAGAGTTTTCCAGTCTTCCACTAAGAAATTTCACAAGAGGTATTAAAAAAATGCAATGAACAAATAAGGAGCCCAGGTCACTGTCATACTGGACCTGGAACCAAATGTATTTGATAGACTCTGTCATGATGCTCCTTCATGCCCAGCTACAGATTACAGAGCCGTTGATGCCCCTGCTACTGAGCATTGCAATACCAATCTTGAATTGTTTACTGGGATGTCTGCTTTCCTGTCACGCTTGCCAGAAAAATGTGGCTGAAAGTCTGATCTGAAGCTGAATACTTTATTTCTGTTATCTGATGCTGTGCAAAGGGTGAGAGTAATCTTTCATTGTCTGTCAGCAAAATAAGAAGTGGACTCTCTGAGTATATCTCCCAATGTCCTTGACTCCATACTGGCATAAACTCATAGAAAGTTTAGGCTTTCAGCTTTCTAAAAGATTTGGTGATGCAGTAGTCCAGATGCCCTTCATAGAAGGCTGTATTACAAGTATATTGTCATTACAACCAAGGAACAAGAACTTGTAGGCATTCTCAAGCACCCTTTTTGTAGTGCAGTTGGCCAATGATGCTACTTCAGCAAGTATGGTGATGGAACCAGGTGGTTTTATGCAGTAGAGCTTCCTGCTGACTGGAAGGCAGACAGTGTTATTCCAGTTTACAAGGGCATGAGGGATACTCTGGGAAACTACAGACCTGTTAGCCCAGCCTCAGTGCCTGGGAAACTTACAGAGAACATCATACTGGGTGCTACTGAAAGGCCTTTAGAGGAGAAGGCACAGACTACATAGTCCTGTATAACTTATTTAATATTCTTCTAGCATAAGGTCACCCACCTATTGGATAAAGGGAAGGCAGTGGAGGAAGCTTTTCTGGATTTCAGTTTATTAAGGCTTTTGTTTCTGTCCCTCACAACATTCTTCTAGACAAGCTGTCCAGCTGTGAAGTGAGCAGGTACACAGTTCAGTGGGTGAAGAATTGAGTGAAGAGCAGAGCTCAAAAGGTTGTAGGGAATCTGGCTTGGGGCCCGTCACCAACATTGTTCCTCGGGGCTCAGTTCTAGGGACAGTTCTGTTCAATATATTATCAATTATCTGGAGACAGGAGTTGGAAGTTTTCTGAAGATGCTAAACTGGGATGTGCTGTTGACTCAAGGGACAAGAGGCCTTGAAGAGGGATCTGGATAGGTTGGATCACTGGGCAATCATCAATGGCATGAAATTGAACAAGAACAAATGCTGGGATGAGAAATACTTTCCACAAGTATGAATTGGGAGAGGCATGGCTGGAGATCATCCCTGCAGAAAGGGGCCTGGGGGTGCAGGCTGACAGCAGGCTCAATATGGGTTGGCAGTCTCAGCACACATCAACTACACCACAACCAGCTGGTCAAAAGAGGTGATTGTCCTGCTGTATTTAGTGCTGGTGCAGGTTCATCTTGAATATTGTGTGTCCCAAAATTTAAAAAGGATGTGAAGGTCCTTGAATGTATCCAGAGGACGACAACAAAATGGTGAAAGAGCTGGAACCACATCCTCTGAGGAGCAGCTGAGGACAGGGGCCTGATCCAGTTTGGAGGGAAGGAGGCTGAGGCAACCTCACTTCTCTCTGCAGCTTCATGAGAAGGGGAAATGCAGAGGGTACCCAGTGTCAGCATGCATGGGAATGGCTCAAAGCTGCTTCCAACAGAAAGGATATCAGTGAAAACAGGGTTTTATTTTATTTTTCTTACTCTGTTTCAGAACAGATGTTCACAAGCATTATCACAATGTGCAGGTGTAGCCAGGAGCAGTCAATGCAATCCTCAGTTTAGCTTGAAAGTACATCATTTGAAGTCTGGCAAATTCAGAGTCAGAATTTTGCAAGTCTCCTACATCTTGTGGAGAGCCATTTGCTAGTGGGACTGCATGGGGAAAACAGATTTCTGTCTCACTCATGTGTCTCTTGTGGCAAGGAGTTAATGGCACGGTTTACATCCAACACAGTTGCTATGAACTCCACCTCTCCAGGCAAGTTTGCCCATAGAGTTTCTTGGAATATTATGAATTATGGGCTGTTTATCTTCCTGGTGAGTGTCCTTCACCCAGGCTCTCTCTGGAGAGAGTGAACATGATGGTCTGTAAACATCATTCCTTCATAAGACATACTTGTTTTGACCACACATCCTTCCTGGAGCCTGCCATATAGAATAACCCAAGCAGTGGGACTGCCTGGAGCCAAAAGAAGGGGTGCCAGGTGAACCCAGTCTCCTTCAAATCAGAGGCAGACACTGGGTCAACCCACAGATGATACAACAGTCTTGAAAATATGTAATTAATACTGAAAAACCCCTGAAAATTGTCTATAAAATATTAACCTTTACCAGAAACAGGAAAGTAGATAACTCACTGATGCACAAAGAAGGCTCTTTCCAGGAAAAAAAAACCTCAAAAGTTATAAAAATGTGATTTTCTCTGTTCAATAATGCATTTTTTATGTATGAATTTGTGTTTTGGCATTCAAAAAATCCAACCCCCAAACATTCCCCCACCTACTTTATATTTATTTTTTTCTCCTTTTAAAAATTATTTTGGTTTTTAGCCTTTGAGGAGGAAGAACAATAACCAATGTCATGTATTACTTTGGATGTAAAAGTTGAAACAATTTGGGTTTATGAACAGAGATGGAGTAGTCCCTGTTTCCTGAAGAGTGAGAATAAGGATTGGTAACAGTCACACACAAAAGGAGTAATGCTTGGTATTTTCCAAATTATGACACACCTTGATAACACAAAGCACACTTTTTGCCTTCCAAAACTTGCTCTGACATAGTTCTTGAGTAGTGATGCATGGAAAGCACTCCTGTGCCTGGCTGGTGCTTGTATTGCCCACATGGAGTGCTGAAAAGTGACATCTCCTCATGAGGGTGCAAGCCTGGAGCCAAGCACGGGCTGTTCTGCACAAGCAAGAACCCCTGGAGAAATGGAGCCAAGGGAAGAGCAGAGCTCACTCCTGCTCTAAGTTTGCAACGGGCCAGAGGGCCAGAGATAGCCAGGGCATGTGTACTGCCTTGGAGGCACAGGTGCAGCAGGCAGAACAGAGTTGAAAAGGCCCAGAGGAGCCCTGGTTAGGCACTGTGCTCAGTGACACACAGGACAGGAAGCAAACCCTGGGGGCCACCCTGGGAAAGTTGCCTTTGTCCAGGTGTGAGGTGCAAGAGTCACCTTTGGCAACCTGGTCAAAAGGGACCCTAGAAGCCCTGATCAGTGGTTATGCTTGATGCTGCAAAGGAAAGAAAAAAAGCCCAACTGTGGCAATCTGTCCTACAGGAAAATTCCTTCCTGATCTCAGCACTGGTACGGGCTATTCTCTAGGCATGTGAGTAAGACCTGTCTCATTGTCCCACAGATTGGTCACACCTCCCAGGAGATGTCCAAATCCTATTCTGCCTCAACCTGGAGCTGTCTCAGGGCCTTGTGAAAGTGGCCACACTCAAATGGATGCTGAACTAGCACATCCTGAAGCAATTAGCTCTGGCTGTACTATTTGGATTCCCATACTGTGCCGTATCTAGCAATAATCCAGACTGGAAGTAACAACTTCCTATATAATTGGCACTGAGTGCCACATCAAAATAAAATAAATAATCACATCTTTTAGCCACTGTAGGTGGAAATTTTTTTGGAAGTGCAAGTGAGACTTGATTTTTTTTAAGTTTATAACTATGGCCATTGATGGCCTGATCTGAGGTTTATGTCTCATCCCAAACATTTTCCTATGGCCTGCTGTTACATAGCAGGGCACTTTAGTGTGAGGGTTTTCAGTACAAAGCAAGTGCTGTTCACAGCACTGGAGTGCAGCAATTCTGCTCACGCCCTCGGGTTCAGGCGGCCAAAGTTCACTGTAGTGCTCAAGACACCTGACCAAACACACACCATGTATGTCTCCCTCCTCTACAGCCTTTGCCAGCCATGTTTCAGGCAGCTGCTGTAGAAATAAAGGAGGAAGCTTTAATGATGTATTGTGCTTGGCCATCCTTGCCTGGTGCTTTTGGCTGGCAGGGACATGTTTCACTGTCAAGGCAATATCCCACATTTCCTTCTGCTGTTTAAAAAGATCCTCTGGAGGGAGAGATTTTGTTAGTGAGCAACACATCTGACATCATGCTAGAGCTGCTCTAATATAGGCAACATTAGCCCCAGTCTTTGAAACACAATAATGCTTTGCTTCCTGTGGTTTAACTTTTGTGATTGCCCATTTCACAAGTCCAGTCGGGTGGCTCGGGAGAGGCAGCAGGTGTACAGGAACATGTCCTGCCTTGCTTCATTCTGGACTTCACCCTCTGATTATTACTCCCAATGCTTCCCACGGGGACCATCAGTTCTTTTCATCCACATCTGTAAGAGTGAGAGTGTTGGAACAAATAATCCTAAGGGCAATATCATTTTGGCAGTGTGAGCTAGCACAAGGTGGAAATTAAATGGAAGAGAATTGGGCGCTTTCAATGTCCAAATTCAGCAGCTCTGTTAAGAAAACTTTTCTTGGAAATGAAAGAACAGGGTCATAAGTGCCGACTGTTTATTTCCACCAGCTAGAGATTATTTCACGCCTAATCTATTCACTTCAGTGGGAGGTGCAAATGTTTGGTACTTCCCTGAAGCGAGCGTGAAAGGTCAAATCCATCCAAGGCCTCCTTCCTTCTGCAGGGCACCCAAAAGCCATGCACTGGTCCCTGCAGGGCCATCAGGCACTGAGTGACCAGCATCTGTGTGAGCAAAATCCATGAGTGCCCCGTCAGACTGGGCAGGTCTTTCAGGGATTTGTATCGCCCAAAAAGAAATGCTGATGTTTAGGAACCTTTGAATTTGGATTTGGTCCCCCATAATTAATGTCCTTTCTATAAACTGATAAAACAGGCTGAGAAGGGGTAGGCAAACATGGTTCTCCACCTTCTTCCTTTCTTTCTCCCCCCTGTTTTTTCTTTGGGGTGTGGTTGACTGGTTTTTTGGGCTACCACTCTGTTGGCATACTTTAATTTTGCCTTATCTAATTTTTTTTTTCACCCTGTTCTATTATTGCTGTTTTTTTCCCATTGTCACCTACACGAAACATGAACTTTACAGATTTCTGAATGAGATTTCCAATCTAGGATGTCCTGACAGGCTGGAAACAGGAAAAAGTATCTTCAGTTCAGGTAAGCTTTCTCCCATGGCAAGGGACACTGCCTGTTACTCACAGCCTGCTCTATGTTCAAGCAAGCGCATTTGACAAAACAAAAGATTCAGAACAGATCCTGTGCTGGCATAAAACATTGTATTTCTTTGGAAATCTGCAGAGTACCAAGCCAACACACAAGTAAAGAAACCCCACCACTTTGACAGGACAGGGTCTGCAGGAAGAGACAGTATCTTTAATTAGCTGAATTGGTATGGTTGCAAAAGCAGCCAGCTTTAGGCAAGAGCTCCTCTTCAAGCTTACAAGAGAAGCAGCTTCTTTCAAAGCTGAAAGCCAGTTGAGAGGGGTTATTCAGAGTTTAGTACTTCTGACAAGCTGCATTATTTATTTACTTTAAAGTAGAAGTTCTAAGGCTGAACATTTTTATATTAAAGCTTCAGATTGCTTTATAGATACAGCATTTTTTTCACGACAAATCTTTGGAACTTTCTACATACTATTTCTTTAATTCAAAAGTCAACTTTTCTGACAATAACTTTTACATAATTTCTGTAGAAGAATGCTGAGAGAAAATATCTGGTTTTCTGTCTCTCTATGAAGCAACTGCTCAAGAATGAGTTATGGTCATGCATACAGGATTTATTACAGGATCTATTACAGGATCTTACTTTAATAAAGTAAAAGCAATGTGGGCTGCCCAGCATAGTTCCCCATCTCCTTTGGAGATATGTGATGTGTTTCTTGGGGTTAAGTGTCTACAGACTCTGCAGATCCCAGAGTTTTAACACTGTCATCATAGTTGGTAGTCACTTGGGCCACTAGTAAGGGTATGTCTGCTGTCATTAGTCATCACTTTCAGCATTTCCGCTTCCTGTGCTCTTGCCAGTGCAAACTGCTGCCAACATCAAGAATGTCCTTCTTTATACAAGTCACTGAGGCATTGCAGCAATAAACAAGGGCTGCTACATGGCACCAAGGCTGTGGTAAAAAACCCCCAAACCTGACATGCATATGAAAAATTGCCCCATCAAATTACCAGCAGCAGCTCTCCTACAAAGAAAGGAAACAGGTGAAGAAACCAGGTAAAAAAATTCATTTCAAAGCAGCATGACAATGAAAAGACAGGAAGGGTTTTTCCCACAACTTTAAAAGCCCTGAGAAAGCAGAGAAGACCTGCCTGCCCTGTGTGTGGGTACAGCAAGGTCCCTGACAGACCTGGAGACTGAAGATGGGACAGTGGGGACAGGCTGTCACAGACTGCTGGACTGGGGCAGGCGGCATGAGGACAAACCTCCACCAGACAGGCTGGGACAGCAGTGGCAGAGGTGATGGGAGCGGGCACGCATTCTCCATGGAAAACAAAACTGAGTCACTGGCCTGGCCTGAAGGATAATTTTAGTGCAGAGGGTGAAATCCAACCCTCTCCTTCAGCATGACATGGGCTGTGACGTAGAGCTGGCAACTCAGCTGCTGCTGTTTCAGGAACGTCAAAGCTGTTTATCAGCCCTGAGCAAGCGTGGGAAAAACCTTGGCGGGGAGCAGGGTGAGCCCAGCAGGTTTTCCTTTCATTTCCTCTCCTTCCCTTTTGCTCACGAGCCCCTTGGCCTGGCGTCATGGAAGCCTGAGCTGAGCCCAATTAATGGTGATGGCCGGGTGCTGAGGGCATGAGCAACACCCTCGTGCATGGAGCGAGCACGCAGGGGCACAAAGGGTGAGCCCAGACGTGTAACACACACACGTAATTTTATTACACATTGCAAGGCGGGGGCTGGGAACCCTCCATGACATTGGTGCTACTGCATCAATGCCTCCAGGCCTCTGAGGGCCCCACTGGCTGAGGCCATGATGTTGGCCCAGAGTTACCACAATCAGGAAGGCAAGAGCAGGCGGAAAGCAGAATTGTTGTTCCCACCTTGCAGGGCAGGAAAGAAAGGACTCTGAAGTAGATTCCTATGGATGTAGCAGTGAGAAGATTAATTCTTCAGTCTTCAAAAGGAGCAGGGAGCACCCTTTTAAAGGCACACACATTCCTGTAGATAAACATGCAGCTCATCAGTCATGCACTCACGCCTGCAAAATGTGTAGTTCTGGGCTATTTGTTTCAAAGTATCATTCTGCAGCTATGTGAATCACTTCATTCAGTATGCAGTTTTGGGCTCTATGCTGAAATAGCCATACCGAACCACATGGATCTCTACCCTGGAGCATGTTAAACCAGTAGGCACTCAAGTAGTGTTTTGAAATTTACCCTAACATCTTCAGAGCAGCATCTTGTCCTACATTTCTGACAGTTTTCTGCGACTACTGATTGGATCAAAAGGTTTTTTCCTCACCCCTTACAAAGCAGTAAATGCTCAGGAGTGTTTAAAAAGCTTTTCAAGCTTGCTCCATTTGTTTCTATGCCTAAGTGCAAAGGTGAAGACTAAATCTGTATGTGTCCGAATCCATCCTGAACATGCAGCTTCCTGGAAAGGTACCTGATTGAGACCTCCAGATCTTTATAGTCAGGGACCTCTGTCTATTTGTGTAGGTGCCGTTTTGAAATCTTTATTCCTTATAGCTAGGGAGTAAGCTGCCGATGATCTCATGATGTGCCTTTCTGTCATGTGAGAACATCCTGCTGTTTGCCTCCTGCAGCAGTTTGTGGCCAAGGGTGCAGAAGATACAGGATGTGATACAACAGCCATGCCAAGACCTCTCATCAACTGGTATTTTGGGACAGCAGCAATTGCACATGAGCCAACACTGGTCTCTCTGTTGGACCCCCACATGTAGTTTAGCATGTGTTACTCATATCTACATATGGCTTGGACTTGAAACAGAACTGCTGGCAAAATAAAGGGGTCAAGTCCAGCTCAGATCCATCAGGTATTTAAATGCTCAACTCTGAAATACTGAAATAAATGCAATTGAGGGCTGCAAACACAGTTTGGAAGTGGACTCCATTGACATTAGGAAGCATAGGGTGGTGGGAAAAGAGATGCAAGTCTGCAAGGACTACATATTAGCACTAAAATGAACTTCAGGCTGAGAAATACATTGATTTTGTTATTGTCCCAAAATAAGAATATCGTATTGTTTAGAGGTTTCTTGACTAAAATTGACAATGGATTACTGTGTTTCTTCCTATGTTCTTCATGAAAGTTGGCATTCCCTGGTAAGTGGCAGCACTTCTATGGTGCGCAATATGGCTTGAGGCAGCAAAATCTGTCCCTAATAGTAGAGTTAAGCAAACTGTTAAAACAGGAACTGAACCAAATGCCCAGATCTCCTTCCCAAGCTCAAATGAAGCCTTTCTTTGAGGTTCAGGAATGTTTGGTTAACTTTAAATAAAACAATGTTCTGTTTCTACACATCCTGCTTTCAGCAAAGACTCCAAGCACAAACACAAAAATATGGCAGGCACATATATGTTTGCACTATTTCTGGCCCAGCTGAAACCAGGAAACACTGGAAATCTCACAAAATCAGCTTTGCCTCACCGACTATCCAGCTACCAGGTTCTGTTACTGTTACCCCACAGAATACAATATAACTCATGTACACACCAATTTATTATTAATTTTTCATCAAGTAAGTGTGATAAACAAGTTTCCCAGACTATCAGACATATGAACCCCCCCATTTTTATTCAAGTGTGGCAGCATACTATATAGTGACCTTATATCCCTTTTATGCTCCTTCTCATTGAGTCACTGGCGTAATTGCATGAAGACAAAATGTCTCTTGTGGTACACAACAACAAACCAAAGCACATCATAACAAAGATAACAAACCAGGCATACGCATGTTGTGCTTCATACTTGGTTTGTGGCTAATTTAAAATACGTAATCCTAAATTTTGCTGCTTGTTATCTCTTTGACAACTCTCTGCATTGGATTTATAGAGCATAAATATGAAGACAACAGCATTGTTTTAGAGGAACATATTTAGCTGTATAAAATTGTCCTGCATGTCAGGGGAAAATTTTTAAAGCACTTCTATGTACCAGGCTTTTGCAAATTTGCAAATTCATATTTAAAGGAACAACTAATGTTATTGCTAGAAACTATATCACTGTCAGCAAAACATAATACAGCCACCCTGATTACCCAGCTATATGCTTGACCGCACCGCAACAAAGCCATCCCAAACGATTCAGTACCACAGCTTCATGCTTGCTAGCCAGATTTATTATATTGTCCAGATTCTGACAAGACACATATTAAGAAATGCATGTTAATCATTGTCCTAATGAGAACAATATGCAGTTAGCATTTAGAGTGTCACACAAAAAATACAGAAGGCGAGTACTGAATAAATGCACTCTAAATTCAAGGAAACCAAACCCTTCTTTCCACTAGTGTGTTTCAGTGAAATGGCCCTCTCCAAGAGAAATTTTTAATGAACTAGCTAAATTTTAACCCGTACGTATATGTGCTTTCATTAGGCATGGGGCAAAGTAAAATGCCACTCTGACCACAACTGTGAAAGAAAAACAACCACTGTCCCACTTGCTTACGTACAAAAAGCTATGAGTATATAAAGCACTAAAAGCCTGCCCAGCATCTCTCCTCTGGAGACACCAAACTTCCCAGTGTTGCACTGTTTACAGCCAGACGAATTCTGGAGCAAACAACTACCCAACATGTGTAGGAGTTCAAGAATCTGTCTTTAAATTTATTTGCAAATAATAAATAAAATGCATATCTCACAGAATAAACCAGTTAATCTCATTTGGTAAAAGTGCAAAACCCATCACACTTCTGAGAGTCTCAAAGGTGCATGAAGGTTTGGTTTGAAATTTCTAACCCAAAATATGTGCACTTCCTGCGCTTTTTTGGTCATGTGGAGATAATAAGATTTAAGATGCTGATGAAACAGCAAATAAAAAAGGCATCAATGGAGTGGGTGCAAAAGAAAGCAAGATTGTCATGTCTGCTTAGACTGCAGTGCCTCACTGCCACACCGCACAGAGGACATCTAAAACCTGTGCCTCCCATTCCTCCCTCCTGCCTCCCTACACAGGTCACAGGCTCTGTCTTTCTCTCCATCCTGACCACCAGGCACTGTGTGAACACTGATCCAGCCTTTACTGACTGTGCACTAAGAACGGCTTTTCTTTTTTTCAAATCTCCCTGGAATTATGAAGGTGTTTCCACACCCTGAGTAAAGACTCTGAAAATAGTTAGAAAACATTAAAGCCGTTTAGAGTGCAGTACCTTTTAATCCCTTTGCATAGGTTAAAACTAGTATTGCCTTGAAAAGTGAGTGCTGAAGTAAAATGTGACTGAAAAATGTCTCATCACACCCTACTGGAAGCCTTCTCCAAAAGGGTAGTAAATGCACAAAAGCTTCGGCTTACTGTTTTTGAAGGTGTACCTCTCCCTCCTTCCCTTCCTTTCACACCATTCTTCCAAGAAAACAGAAAAGTACTTTCTGCTAGCGTTACATGAATAAAGCTACTCCAGTTTTTTTCAGAAAGAACAAAAATTAGCTTAATAATTGGACTACCAGCTTCCTGAAGAGCAGAAAGAAAAAAAAATCAACCAAAACAGAACACAAAGCAAAATAAAACCAAGAACAAATTTCCACAATTTTGATGCATATTGTTTAAAATGGCATTTTTCACTTAGGGATGAGGTTTTATGCAGGTCATCTTTCACTTCAAGTCTCCAGAAGTAACAACAAAATTCAGCTTTTTCTTCTAGACAGTACCATTGCTGCCATCTACTTATGCTTTGTCTTCCTGAAAAAATAAATAATGAAATCTTTGCAAACGGAAAATCAACCTTAAATAAATAGTATCTAGAAATATTATCTTAATGGTAACTATATCATACTGCAAGTGCATCACTGAACAGATTAAAGTGATTTAAAGAGATCTTTTGTGTTAAATATTTTACTCAGTTATATGCTTATGTTCTCTCTCAAGTGAAAACTTAAAAATTCCAAAAAGAGCAACAATTAGCTTGAAAAATCAGCTTAGATGTCAATAATTGACTACCAATAACCATCCTCTTGGCTAATATGTGTTTGCCCAGGGCAGCCAGTGTCCGTAATCAGCATTCATCTTTCATCCTCGTCAGCTGGGCTGTCTGGCAGGAGCTGGGTGGGGTGAACACGGAGGGGTCAGCGATGCCCAGATGGATGTCAAAGAAGCGAGTGGAGGTTGTCACGCTGTAGTTCTTGGTGTAGGTTTCCTGTACTGGGTAACAGTCTTTGACGGTGTAAACGCCGACCCAGGATTCCACTGCAACCAAGCAGAAATGTGACTACTTTAGGTGACAAAAACAGATGAATGTGTCATGATGATGTCAAGTCTCTTTTAACTCATTGCTTCTGTTTGACAGTGTCTATTCAGATCCTCATTATCCTGTTATTTTTTAAAAATTCCTATTCTTTTCAAACACTTCTAGCGGTTCATTATCTCAAGACTACACTCAACGATTATCTCCTTCAGGTATGTGATGTAGCAAGCCTGTCCCTTTTTTAACTTCAGTTTAATTCCACAATGTGTTAATCTCAGAGGTGTTCCCTTGCTCTCTTCCCCCCTTGTTCTCTGCTGCCATCACCTCTGCCTTCTCCACTATGCTATTTAGGCAGCGTCAGTAACATCACTGAAGAGCTTTCCTTTGAATAACCTTTGCTATTCTCTCTCTTTTATTAACCTCTGTGATCATTCTTTACCCCTTCAATCAAAAAACCTGTTGTTTTATGCATTTCAGACCTCGATAGCAGAAACTCATGATGTTAAAATTACCTACTGTGATCACAAACCAGTTCCTGTAACAAATTTTTCTAGTCCCAAGGACACTTATTTTCTCCCACCCAGCAGCATCCACACACATTTATTTTCTGTACTTCCAATTTTGTGTCATATGCTGTACCACAACCGCATTACCAGAAATAAATAAATGGTGAAACAAAACACACATATACTGTATCCAAAGAAAGGGTGGCAAGCTGAGTAATATTTGAACATACCTCTTCAGTGCATGCTAGTATAGCAAAAACATTCTGACCTAATTAATATGACCTTGAGTATACAGAAATGAAGGCACCTTTTACTCAACAAATCTCTCAGAATTTTGAATAAAAAATTATGGCAAAATATGATGCTACCAAAGTAGCCTGTATCTCCCCTGAAAGTTTGATAATTGTATAAGAAATATAACTTCTAGAATCCAAACCAGTATTAGCTGAAAGGTACATAGGTAGACACACAACTCTCAGACACTATGTTTATAAATGATCATATAGAAAAGCACTGGAGATACAAAATAATACAGGACATAAATCACACATAATTTATTGAACGTATCGGGATATAAAGTTCCACAAAAATTCCAAAAATATCAGCTCTGAAAAAAGAAATAATTCTTGGAGTGAGTGATAATTTGCCTCTTTCAGAATACTAGAGGATATATCGACCCAGTTACAGATGTCTAATGGTCTTATCCTTTATTCTCTACTTCATTTGTTCTGCTTTTATTCAAGAAAGAAGTATTTTCCTCTGGCTAAATGCTCAAGTTCATAACTAGCCTATATATTAGATGTCTATAACCATAAGCACTGCATTAGCTGAATAATCCCATAAATTTCACAGAGGTTTTAAAATTATTTTTATAGTTGTCTGGGTCATCAATAAACCATGGATGAAATTGAAGCCAAAGTGCTAATAAATTGCTATGCATTCAAAACTGACCATACTGTACCTCAGAAAAATTCACCTTCCTTCCTTTTACGGTGCAAGTGTTCAGCTGCCAAGTGCAGAACTAAGCCTTGCAAGCAGACATTTCTTGCCAGTATAGAGGATAACAAAATTTAAGCACATATTAAGGATTTCAGTGACTGCAGAACCATGTGTAGATAAACACTGACACCTGCTTTGTTTCTGTTTCGCAAACTCTAGTTTGAGTGTGCCCCTAATTATAGTACCAATTATTCTCTAAATAAATTTTGGATACAGGCTGCCAGATTCAGACATGAAATGATGCTTTTCCACACCAAACTCTGTATGATATGAAATACAATACAATCAAGTCCCTTGAACATTTTTAATCCTGCTGAGATATGAAACATTTTCCTAATAAAATGCATTGTTGTTAAAATGATAATCTGTGCACGGGGCATTTTCATTACTTCTTCCAGAGAATTTTATACAAATATGGAAACCTGGGGTGAAACACAAATAATTTTGTTTTTCCCTGTGCAGCAGAGACATTGATTATTATTAAAATAAAACAAGGGCATGAACGTACATTTCCTGGCTGGTTTTCTGTCAGACCATTCCTGTACCATAACTTCATCTCCAGGTCCCCCAATGTAGTACTGATCTTCATAAGTTGAATTGGCAGGAATATCATATGGATCCCATGGCTCTGTCAGAGCAATCTTCGAGCAAAGCTTTGTAACTTGTTCAATCTGAAACATCACTGCATCTTTGTAGAGCAATATATATTCAAAGAACCTGAAACATTAAGAAAAAGCAATTTATATATATATATATATATATATATATAGTATTTTTCTATCCTAAGCAAGGAACATTGCTGATATGTAAACTTGCCTTTGACTTCTCGGTATAAGAACATTTCCACTTGCATTAAACTTTGCCAAACTTTGAGAAATGCTAACCAGTTGGGCTGAAATTTCCCATGCTGAAAGTTTGTCTCAGCTGATTCTTTCCAAAATAAATAAATCAGGCTGAACTGGTTCAGCCATTTCTGAGAACAACAGAACAACTTTTCTGAGAACAACTGAGAGAAAAACATGTTATTATTCCTAGTTTTGTTTTGGTTTTTTTTTAATAACTGTTTCATTAAAAAGCTCTAGTGCTTCCATGTTTTGGAGAAAGGACTTAAAATTTTGGCAGGGGAAAAGTTTTTAATAAAAGTTGCCCAGATTTGGCTAAGTTATAAGCCTTTGAAAATATCTGCTTGCATAGCCTGGGTAGATTCACTTCTCCATGAATGTGGTAGAGCCGTTCTCTGTACTGGTTAAATGTATCTGCCATCCTCACAGATGTTCTTCCATGGCAACACACATAGCTTAAGTGGGACATGGTGGCAAAGGGGGAAGCACGTGGTCCCAAGTGCAGAACTGAGAGGTTCACCCTCCTAAAGGCACAGTTTCTCTCTGGAAGCCACCAGACCAAAGAAGTAGTGAAAGGAGAAAGCAGAGGAGCAAAACAGTAAGGCAGAGATAAGGAGAGGTGTGGAGCTCAATGAACTTGAGAGGCTAGAAGCTGAAGTCAACAAAATGGATCGTTAACAAGGCTTTAAAACCAATCTTCTATTGAGTATGAAGTGACCAAGCCATGCTCTGAGGAGAGACGATAAACATTTATATGGACACTTTCATCTGGTTACTGTTTACAGTGGTCTGGTCTGCCACCAACACTGTGACATTGCTTCCATACCTTTGCAGTCCTCACATTCTTTTGGGGAGGATGCAAAGTTTACATAAAATGGGGCTGAAACCAAAACAATTTACAGTTTTAATTCTTGCACTACACAATTGCAGCAATAACTTTGCCCACCACTGATACAGTGGCATTTAAAGGTTGCATAACGAGAAGTGTCTCAGCACGGTTAAGAGCATCTAAGCAACATTCCCATCACTTCTTGAGAGGATCATTTATCCAGCACGTGTTGAAACACAGGCAGGCTAAATGCCATTAGCCAAACTGAACGGAGTGAAAGAGAATATAAAATGAGACAAGGAAGCTGACATGATGTAAACTGGGAACCCTCTCTCACACACAACCTTGCAAAACATGGGACATAGCTGGTCCCACTTTCCACGTGGAAGTCAGTCACTGGGAACTTCCCCCACATTGACAAGACTCACATAAACAGGCTGATAAACTGCAAGGCCATGTATGACCTTCCCCAGGGTAAATCATTCTTCTGCCCATATCAAAATATTTCTGCTTCTGCCATGACTTTCACCAACCTAAACTTGCCTGCCATTTTCTTAAAGGTAAGGTTTCTGAAGTCATGGTGCACTACTGAAGAATTCAGTGTCTTTATATTTTCTTACATAAACCCAACCTGAGACCACATATGGACATACATAACTTTTATATCATATTTGGTCCAGAGAACATACAAGAACACTAAAATACATTTATGTGCTTTCAGTGAGAGTCTAGTGACCCAACTGCTCTCCAGCTGGCTGCCCATAAAAGTGGGATGAGAAATGCCTTACAGAGGAATCTATCACCATGTTTGAGACATCTGAGTGATAATTATATTGATTTTGTGAAAGAACAAAAAGTCCCAGTGTATTACAAACTGCTGAGAATAAAAATTCAACTATTACATTTCTTTTTTATTTTAAATCCTCACTTAAAACTTAATTCACACAGAAATTTTACTTGCATTTTTAACAATCTTGCAGACAGCAAGATGGGCATTATGAAACAACAAAGTAAATAAAAATGAGGAAAATCCAAACAAATCAAACTCAGCACCAATCATCTCTCTAGCACCCATTCCGCAGAATAAGAGGCTCCACCACATATATTTTTGGTTCTGGGAGAAGCACTGAACATATGTGTAAGAGCCACCAGTCCCACACCTCGATGTGCTGCTGGGATGAACTCTGCCTCTGTGGTGGCAGGCACATGAGAGGAGATCTGCAGAGTGTGGTTCTGCTCACATGTGCATTATGATCTCGCCCCTGGGTAAGCAGGGGCAAGATTTACACTGTCCTTGTTTAACCCAGATGTGCCTCACATCCAACTTTTATAGAGACTTGCTCTGTTGCACAGGATCTGAGTTTAACAGCATATGAAAGGTGAATGGTTAAGTTGTTGTTTTATAGAGAGAATTTACCAGCCAAAATTAATAGCAAAATGTGCACAAATAAAAAAATGATAACTTCAAAACAAAATATTTTAAAATAAGAAATATTTCCCCATTTTTGATTTTAACCAGCCAAGTCCTAAGTATACTGCCTCTATTTGTTTTAGGTGCCTGAGATTTCATTGGCTTTTTGAGGGGAAGCACAGAGTCCTGAAAATAGGTCTTGGCAAAGAAACAGGAGAGGAAATGATTTTTAATTAGTTTGTTTTTTCAGAAAAATGTAACATACTTGCAGCCTGCATCCACTTCTAATATTATTTTTATAATAATTACTTAAACTGTAACTCCAAGAAAGCCCAAACCTAAAACAAAGTGCCCCAACTAGGCCTCAATTAGGCAGCTTGAAACAGATATGAATAAGTTACTTGGACAATTATCCTATTTGCCTGACTGAGATTATTTCCCTTCCTTTCCTATCCTATTCCACCCTACCCTGTCCTATGCCTCACCCTCTTGTACACTATGGGACTCTCATGATCCTTAATGCTCCCTTTGTCTGTTCCTGAAAATGGATGAATTCCAGCATATAAAGACACATGTTTTTGCTCCTATGCTTTACAGAATCTCTTAACTCTGGACCACATCCTGCACAAATAATTCCATTGATTTTGCTGGAAGCAATCATGTCAGATAGGTGGGATACAGTCTGGGTTCAGTACTTTCTTCTCCCAAGCTAAGGAAAGTATTTTTCTGAATAAGAGACCAACTGAGTTTAATGGAAAGCCAGTACACCATGACCACACAATCACAAGGAGAAGCACTTGTGTTAAGGACATACTGCAAGGGGTGGGTGTGCGTCCAAATACTGTCCTGCCTCTGAGATTCCCCATGAAATCTGGGGACATAGTTAGAGGTCCCTCTCAGGACATAGCCCAGATAACATAAAGACCCACTCCTGGACCCCCATAAAGGCCTGAACCAATAAACTTGTCTTCTGAATGGGTTATTGTTTTGCATGTTAATAACACAATTCAGAACAGTGAACTATTTTTCAACATTTGTCAGAAAAAAACATCATTAATGTTAAGATCATGCTACCAGCTCCTTTTCAGGTGCTCAGTCTGCATCCTGTGCTGGGTCCTTCCCAGTCCTGAAGCACGCTAGCCTGCCCATCACCTAACATGTCTGCCTGACTCCCAGGGTTTACTTCTGCACTTCCAAGGGCTTTCTCATGAAAGCCAAGCTGACAAGAAAGGAGCTGCTTGCTGTCTGACTGCCTTTGTAGTGACTCAGAGGAGCTGAGGTCCTGTCAGTGGCATGGCAAGACCCCTGTGATGTACTGAAGAACATCAGACAAGGTCATTTGCTAGAGAGAAGCAAAATAATGATCTGAGATTGAGACTGGGTAATAGAAATTCCTTGTGTGCTGAATCTGGCTCTGCATCATTTTGCTCTGTGGGTTTGGACAAGCAACTTACAGTACAAGAGCCTTAAAATGCTGTTTGGTATTTTTCATTGATTGCTGTAGCACTGGAGAGACACAAATCAGTGATCACGAACCAGCTGTGTGAGGCATTGTAATAACAAAGAACAAAACCACAAATCCTGCCCCCAAAAAACGTTGAAACAATGGCAAACCAGACCCTCCTTTACTGCAAAGGTGTATTGGGGTTTCATGCACCTAGGATGTTAACCTGTTGATTCAGTTTTCCCAGCTGTAACTATTGTAACCTTAAAACTCTTACTCATGTTAGCCAGGATATATATATTACTTAGCAGTATAAAGCTATTGAAAAATGGAAGCAAAATTATATGTATTATTTGTATCTGAGATACTGTGTTACTCAGGAGGAAACAGTATTTGCTATTTAATACTTCAAGCTGAGGTCACTGCAATTATTTCCAAGCTAACTTTGCTTTCTCTTTTGTGATTAAATGAAAGCTTGAAGCATCTGTCTGCATTTGTGGTACTCTTTGCCAGTCCTGTTTGTAAAAAGACATTTTTTAACATTTTGAAAGAAGCTAAACCCACCTCTAACTAGAAGAAATTTCACTACAAATATCCCAAACAAATTCTCTGTTCTAATGTGCATGGATAGATACATCCATATACTTAATTCTTGAGTCATTTTGTATCCTCTAGATAAAATACCCCACAATGATACCACTCTTTTTTTACACATTTTTTACTGAAGATGGACTGGAAGAATGGGAACCTTTACTAGAAGTGTGACTACATAACCCCATCTTCTGAGGTCCTCAGATTAAGAATATTTCAACGGAGCAAAGCTGCCAAACAGATATGCAGACAGTTGATAAACACTCATCAGGTCAAGAACATTCATCTGCTTTTGGAAGGATCTGGCAAGCTCATTTCAAAAGGGAGAAGCATTCGTTTTTTAGTGTATTTCTGGGAACTCCTTTCCTCTTTCCCATGAAGTTTTCGGTAATTTCAGACTTGTGTTTTTCTTCTGGTATATCAGACCTCAACAACAACAGTAATTTACCATATTTGATCTCACATGTTTGGCAGTGGTGCAGGACTATGGTATATTGTACAAATACAGGACTGTGCAAATACATGTGACAGTAAATGTAATGTGATATTGTGTAAAAGCAGTATTTTTTTAGTCTGATTTAAATCACTCACAGATTGTAAAGGCTTTTTTTTTTTTTTTAATTTTCTAGCAGATCAGGCTCCCTATATCAGGTATCTAATTAGCAAGGTATATGAGGAACTTTGACCCCACTACCAGTTTCTGAAGCAGAGAGAATTAGCCAATTTAAGTCCTGTTAATTATGAAGTTTGTGTAGAAAGAAAACCTTAAATACAGGAATCAAAAGCTGCAAAGCCAAAGCTACAACAGCTAAAAGATGGCATATTTTTGTGACTTTAATTATGAAACTCAATAAAAAATTATGCAATTTCTTATTATTTTAGTTGTTTTCCCATAAATTAGTTATTTTGGCAAACACTAAGGGAAATTCAGCTCTTCAGCATGAAGGCTGTTTCCCCTGCTGTCCCTTTTTGGCTATTTGACACTTCTTAATAATCCACCAAGTCACACCCCTGAGAACAATGCACTGCAATTGAAGCTGAAATTCAGAAAAACAGTAATGCATTGTGTTTAAGGGAGTTGTGTTTTGCAAGGGGCTAAAAGATGCACTGCCCTTAATAGAGAGCATCTATGTTTTCATAAGTAACCATATATTCATAATTGGAGTCCTGTAGACAACAACACAGCTCAAAAGGAAAGGAATGGAAGATGTGGCCAGCATACCATAAAGCTTTCCAATGAATCAATGGAATCACCTCCTAGGGAATATGGTATATACTAGCAGAACCACATATCAAAATATACTTGAGGTCAGAGATTATTTTCCTGTTCTGGGTTTGTAAAAAAGTCTAGTACAATGACGCTTCCATGAATAAGTTAATAATAATAAAGGTTACTGGAAAATCACTGCAGGGCTTAGAGGAGACCCAAAAGAGGGGAAGGCCAGGACTCACCTCTCAATATACACAAAAGATCTTAGGAAAGATGAAATAATAGAGAGGGAAATGACAGAAGTACGTTATAATTTATTTATTTATTACATTTCTCACCCTCTTTGTGCCATATGCAGAAGGGCAGTAAATAACTCAATTGAAAGAATTGATGCTCCAAACTGAGACATGGAAACGCTCTTTTGAGAGGGCAATTATTTTAAGGCACTCTGTGAGCTTGTAAAGACGTAAGAAATAGGAAACAGAAATTTAACATGTAGCGAGAGCCAGAAAAAACACGGTTACAATGACTGAGAGTATCTCAAAAAGGAAAAAAATACATAACCAAACATAAAAGACATACCTGTGTCCTGTTTTTAATTTTACCTCTAGAGACCAGCCAGGAGCCTGCAGCTCGTGCCACAAGGGCTGGTGGGACCTGGGCAGGGCCAGGAGCAATGGTGGCCAAGCCCCCTATCACGTATAAATGGAGCCCACAGGGAGCAGCAAAAGCCAGGGCAGGCAAACAGGGTATGGGGCACCTCTTCCCGTGGAAGAGCGCTCAGCAAGGGTGCTGAACCTCTGGCAGCTTGACCAGGGAGCAACAGGATCCACCCAGCAGACAGGCACAGCCTCCCTAAGCTCTGCAGCTGCTACAACTGATGCAGCTGCCCAGACAGAGCTCTGATGGACCCAGGTGTTACCTGCAGGGGGGTCCCTGCTTGGATAGCAGCAGTGAGAATCCCTGTGGGAGCTGAGCCCAGGTCCAGGAACACCTCTGCTTAGTGACAGAGCTGTGGGAGCAGGAGAGTTGGCTGAGGAGTATCACAGACTGCAAAGACCTTTAAACTAGATTTGAAGTGAGAAAGAGAGAAAACCAGGCTTGCTAGAGATAAGCCAGGGGGTGGCACACCCATGTTTGAGAGATGGTGTGCTATCAAGGTCCTTTGGTCTGCCCTCTCAGTGGAGGAAGGGTATGGAGATCTACACTACAGCAAAGACACAAAGGTTATTGATGTGTTAGAAACCACAGAAATGCTTGAGAACAGTCACACAGGAATTTTTTCCCCTCACAAAATAGGTGGCAGGATCAACAGCCCAACTGAAGCACAGCTACACTGATGCACACGGCATAGGCAACAAACAGGAGGAGCTGGAAGCCACTCTGCAGCAGGAAAACTGATATAGTTTGAAAGACGGCAGGGTGACTTGCACAACTGGAGGGATGTAAAGGATGGCTTTAAATGCCTCAGATGGGACAGGAAAGGAAGGAGAGGTGGTGGAGTAGCCCTGTATGTTAGGGAGTGTTTTGTTTGTCTGGAGCTTAGTGACGGTGACAACAGGATTGAATGTTCATGGGTAAGAATCAGGGGGAAGGCCAGCAAGGCAGATGTCATGTTACAGACCACTCAACCAGGATGAAGGGGCAGATGAAATACTCTATAAGCAGCTGGGAGAAGTCTCACAATCACTGGCTCTTGTTCTCATGGGACACTTCAACATCCCAGATGTCAGCCAGAAATATAACACAGAAGAGAGGAAACAGTCTAGGAGGTTCCTGGACTGAGTGGAAGGTAACTTCCTGGCACAGCTGGTGAGGGAGCCAGCTAGGGAAGGTATCGTGCTGGACATGCTGTTTGTGAACAGCGATGAATTTGTGGGTGATGCAATGGTTGGAAGCCATCTTGGGCACAGTGATCACAAAATGACAGAGTTTTAAATTACCAGAGAAGTAAGGAGGGGGAGTTCAGGAGAACATCTTTCTTTGACTTCTGGAGGGCAGACTTTGGCCTGTTCAGGATGAGGAACTTACCCAGTTACTTATCCAGTACTTAATGCCTTCTTTGCCTCAGTCTTTCATGGTTAAGACTAATTGTTCTCTGGGTACCCTGAACTAGAAGACAAAGACAGGAAGAAGAATGAAGCCCCCACAATCCAAGGGGAAATGGTTAGTGACTTGCTACACGTGTTGTATTTGCGTGTGACACACAGAAGTCCACAGGGCTGGATGGGATCCACCCAAGAGTACTGAGGGAGCACATGGAACTGCTCACTGAGATAGTTTCCACCATTTGCTGACAGTCCTGGCTCACTCAGGAGGTCACTGTTCACTGGAAGTTAGCAATGTGATCTACAAGAACAGCAAGGAGGAGGACACAGGGAACTACAGGCCTGTCAGCCTGATGTCAGTGCTGTGAAAGGTCATGGAGCAGATCATCCTGAGTGGCATTATGAGGTATGTGAAGGATCGGTTATGAAAGGCAGATCCTGCTTGGCCAACCCAATCTCCTATGACTCAGTGGATGAGGGGAAGGATGCTGATGTTTACCTGGGCTTTAGTAAAGTCTTTGACACAGTGAGCCACAGTACTCTCCTGAAGGAACTGGCTGCCCATGGTTTATATGGGTGCACTGTTCACTGGGTTCAACACTGTCTGAAAAGCTAGGACCAGAGAGTGCTGGTGAATGGAGTTAAATACAGCTGGTGACTAGTCAGGAGTGGTGTTCCCAAGGGCTCAGTACTGGGGCTAGTCCTGTTTAGTATCTTTATGGACTCGATGACGGGATCAAGTGCCCCCTCACTAAGTCTGCAAATGACACAAAGTTGGGCAGGAGTGTTGATCTGCTGGAAGGTACAGTTGCTCTACAGAGGGATCTGGACAGGCTGGATCAGTGGGCTGAGGCTAATGGTATGAGGTCAACAAGGGCAAGAGCTGGGTCCTGCACTTGGGTCACAACAACCACAGGGAGTGCTTCAGGCTGGGGGAAGAGTGGCTGGAAAGCTGCCCAGTAGAAAAGGACCAGGGGTTGCTGGTCATCAACCAGCTGAACATGAGCCAGAGTGTGTCCAAGGGGCCAAGAAGGCCAATGGCATCCTAGCTTATACCCAGCCCTGGTGAGGCTGCACTTAAAACAGTGTTCAGTTCTGGGCCCCTCACTACAAGAAGGACACTGAGGTGCTGAAGTGTGTCCAGAGAAGGGCAACAGAACTGGGAAAAGGTCTGGAGCACAAGTCTGATGAGGAGCAGCTGAGGCAACTGGGGGGGTTTAACCTGGAGAAAAGGAGGCTCAGGGGAGACCTCATTGGTCTCTACAATTTCCTGAAAGGAGACTGTAGCCAGGTGGGTGCCAGTCTCTTCTCCCAAAAACAAGTGATAAGACAAGAGAAAATGGCCTGAAGTTGTGCCAGGGGAAGTTTAGATTGGATATTTGGAAAGATTCCTCCAAGCATTGTAGCAGGCTCAGCGGGGTGGTTGAGTCACCATCCCAGGAGGTATTTAAAAGACTGGAAGATGTGGTGCTTAGGGACATGGTTTAGTGGTGGCCTTTGTAGTGTTAATTTAACTCTTGGCTTCAATGACCCTAAAAGTCATTTGCAACCTAAATAATTTGATGATTATAATTGTCAGATTTATCTGGAGTTTTCACATCTTTCTCTTAATCAGGGTCTGAGACAGGACATTAAACTGGATGTTAGCTCTGCCCCCTATGAAAGTATCTATTTTACACATCAGAAAGGCACAGCAGAATGAGGTTCCTTAATTACAAATAACTAAATTTAAATACTCTTCCTTTTTCAGACACAACTTCAGAATAAAAGAATAATAAAATATAAAAACTTTTTTTTCAACTACAACTGGGTACTGCAGCTTCTTACACATCTTAACTTCTGTTTATAAACAGAGGAGGATCTTCATACACCATGAACAGGGATTACACGCAATTCAGGAGCCCTAGAATAATCTTCATCGAGATTGTAAATCCCATCATGCATATACTTGGCCAGTTAGTTGCTTTTCAATATGTGCTCCTGCAGAAGAAGTAATCATGAAGCAGTGTGAGGAACAGATTGCCCTTTGGAACAGATGGGGAAGAAGTTCCTATTCTGATAGAGCAAAATTTTCTTTCATGATGGAATATTCCCTGGAAAAATTTGTGAGGATATGCGCTCGTACCAGATTGCTGTCCCAAGATGTAATGATTTCCACCTTCCATCTGCAATGATTTCCTTAAGAGGGATGATTCAGGTCTATCTGATATCTGTCCAATATAAAAAATAAAAAGACTGTGTCTGTTTTCAAGGGAGTTTGGAAGTCAGTTTGGAAGTCAGGCCAGATAATCAGACGCAACGGTTTGGAAGCATCTTCAACTTTCTAACACCTCCATCTGAAGATCTGAGTATAGCTTACTGTTAAATAAACTTTGTAAAAGATGGAGATTCACTTCACTGGAAATAAATGCAACTGAACTATATTCTTCCTCCCCACCACCAATGTAAAAATAATTTCATTTCAACCAGTAGTCTTTGTGCAGGTCTTTTTCTTCTTCCTTCAGCAACTATCAATCAAAAGTAATATTGTTAGGTGAGTGCAAAAATTAATGACTGGATTCACATACAATGTGTCAGTGCATTAAAATTCCAGGTGGAACTGACTGAAAGTGTGAAAAATAGAAGAATTACGGGAAAGAATGGAATGTCTATTTGAAAGAAAACATATAATTAGGGAAGATGTTAATTGCACCATGGTTGTAAAGGAAGTGGCATTTTGAAGACAAATCCAAGTGGTGCACTACACAGTAATGATTTAGAAACGGAAGTTTACAGTTCTGGGTCCATTAGGGAGGTCATTTATTCTGCTCTGCTTAGTCCTGATGAGATCAGAATGCTGATGCTGCTTCCGGTTTTAGATGCCTCACTTAAGGGAACAGATAAACAGATAGGATATAGTCCAGAGAACAGCAAGGACTGTGGGATGTTTAAGAAACAGGACCTACGAAGAAACTGACCATGTTTAGTCTACAACAGCAAGACTGAGGTATGATGATAAGACAGCCAGCATATCAAAAGCTAAAAATTAATAGAAATTTTTCTCTATGGCACCTGAAGCAAGGAAGGCTTACTTAGGAGACATTCTGAAAATGTCTGTGTCTTCTTACAGTCCAGCTTTTACAAGAACTGGGAAGAAAATCAGGGATCAGAGACAATCCACGTAAAGCTTTTCTTCTCCAGGATGGAGGGACAGGTATGGTATATGGCAACTTGGAGACCTTCCCAGCCTTACACATAAGTGATTGGAGAACACCGACGGCTGCTGGTCTTTTTTTTGTAACAGACTAGCTCAGTCAGTAAGTCCTGATATTATAAGACCTAGATTCTTGTCACTGCTACCTTGCCAAAGATGTTGAACAACCTTTGGGGATGACTTCCTGAGACCTCCCAAATGCAACAGCAGCACTCTCTGAGGAGTCTCAGCAGAGGGCTCCATCTAATTTCACATGGGAATTGGAGAGATGGTACCATCCCCCGCACACTGATGACCTTCAGCTCTGTTTGCTTGCACAGTTAACCTAATTACACCTATCATACTATTTTCAGTGCCTGAATGAAGACAAATACTGTCTAAAAGCAGGATTTTAGACCCTGAGATAGGAGTCAAATGAAACATGTTCAGCATTCATAGGGAATAATTAAAAGGCTGAACTATCTGTTAAACTTCCTCTTCAGAAAACTGTTTTCCTTTGGTCCTCTTTGAGTTACTGTGCTTTTTATTATAACAAGAACTTTTCCACCTTTGGGGGGTGGGGAGTGGCTTTCAGCAGTCACCACATGCCTACTGCTTGTAGGAATCCTCCGCAAGCAATATCCATGATGCAGCACAAGAAAATGGCATGTCCTTAAAAATCAGCTGGGCTGAAAATACATAAATAATTAATAGATGAAAACTCATTTCAAAACCTTTGTCTTCAAGTTATTGAGTACTTGCTTTAGGGCACACAGTGTGTTTGACACAGAACTATTTCACAGGTTATCTGTTAGGCCATCACAGAAACAACAGTTGCTGAAGACACTGCAATCAGCTAAAGGAAGCATGATTAAGCACACATTTCTATTTTTAAGGATGTTTATAGCTGTATCAATTGTATTAAACCCCTGACATGTTTATTTTTCATTCAAGGACAGTTCTAAGAAGCAGTAGCAAAGAGGGCAAGATCTGTAAATAATATTGGTATAAATATACTACACTGGCACAGCTGAAAGTTTTCCATTACTCAGGAAAAGGTCACTAGACCTATTGAACATGTTTAGACTACCCATGCTGCTTAAAACATGACAGAAATAGCTTTACCATTTAGCATCTGACACAAATACAAACTGAAGTCTTTAGCAAACTGGTATGCTTACCTAATTTTGGGGTGTTTTCCTGACACAGAGCCCAGTGTCCTACACACACTGACAGGGAGCCACAGTTTTCTTTGAGCTTTGCTTAGTTATATGAATGTAGAACTTCTATGCATGCTAAAAGTCTTTTCCTTTATCATTCCTATAACCGTAACAGAAATTAAAGTAACAGTAATTAAACTATATATTTAATGGGCAAAATTTTCAAAACTGACCAGTGATTTTTAACAGCTTCCTATTTTGTTCATTCAACATGAAGGTACTTAAAAAAGGCAAATTTTCAGAGGGACAGCATTCAGTACTTTCTAAATTCAGTGTGTCAGAGTAATCATTGAAAAACTGAGGTGCCCAATTTTACTATACACTCTTTTTTGTATTCAAAGACTGCATAAGAAACTCCTGAATTTTTTCCCCAGAGAAAAATATGAGCAGAAATCACTTTCTGCCTGTCAGATTTTCTCTCTCATCTCTCAGGTTTCCCATTGTCGAGAGACAACTGTTCTCTCCACATCGTAAGAGCAGATCCTCATGTAGCTGCTGCTGTTTGCAACTTCCATCCATCAGCTATGTAATTAGAGAAAAAGTCTTCAAAATTATACATTAACCTGACCCAAAGTCTCGTGAAATCAGCCAGAGAAGTTTCACTGATTTTTACGGATGCTATATCAGGTGTTTATTAGCTGTTCCATTTATAAGAAAAAATAAGCTGAAAAATGTTTAAAACCTAACACAGCTATCAACTTATCTCAAATGGGCAACATAAGAAGATGCTGAAAGACAAACATAACATTTTATGCAATCTCAGCTACACAAAAATGTATTTCCACAAGTTTTATCTGACTTTTGCATATTCTTTTGTGATATTTCTTTTTCTTCTCCCTTATAGTGTTCTGGGCCTTGTTTTTAGGCAAAGTAATTAACATCTTTATATCCTTAACAGCAAACACTTAAATTATATGAAACATCTTTTTGTCATAAAAACTCCTGATTGGGAAGGTTTTTTATGTAGTCTCTTGCTACAGCTAACTGGACAAAAATCCTACAACTCTGAGAGTATGGAAACTCAGAAAAATGAATTTTATGAGAAATCTTTGGAGCATTTTCATTTCTCCATTTGTTCTCTGGTCTGCTGTATCACTTGGGGTACCTGATCTCCCACGTTCTCTGCATTGCATTAACCATGTAGTTGGACTCAACCAGGGAATGGGAAAGCGGTTTCTGAGGGAGGAAGGTACTACTGAAGCAATGAGGGCGAGAGAGGATGGAAGAAACTTTCTGCACCAAGCCTGATGTTACTGCCTGCCCCAGTGCTCTACACCATAGGTGTATCTCAAGGACATTGTGCCTGGAGGCTGCTATGATCAGGTCTCACAAAACTTAATTTCTACATGTGTTACTTCAGTATAAACAGTTTGGGTTATGATTTGAGCTGACTTCTTTCCTTATATTTGATGGTTGCTCATATACTGTACTAAGATCCTGGCAAACATTATACACATACTGTAATGATGAGAAGTTCTTTTACTTTTCATAATATTGTAAGGGACATTTTAAAAAATACAAAAATTATCTACAAAAATAATCTATGGAGTTTTACAGCCTGAAACTCCATTTACATATTTGGGGGGATGAATCAGGCTTGTAAGTTAATTTTTCCATTCTTTCAGAGGAAGAAAATTCAAAGAACCAAACTGTGTTTCAGACATGTTAGACTTCCAAAACACAGTAAGACAGAGGTCCCACTTGACCCACCAAGGATCCCTTTATCAGGCTCCAGCTAAGTAGCTGGAGGTGGTACCTCAAATATCATCTGACTGTACATCACTTTGACCTGGCTTGACTATGTTAGCACAACTTATGTGACAGACAGGATACTCCGGACATCTCCAAATTAAAAGTAATTTTGCCTTTCTCTCTAGTGAACAGCTGTTTTCTTCTTCTAATGACTTTAGGAATTTAGGAACTTACAATAACCTGGCTATGAGGTACATATGTTGTGAAGTCAGCTACTCTTACATTCAACGTAACTAAGCAAAAAATTATATAAATATGTCAATAAACAAAGCATACACATAAACGTATTGAGAATGAACATCTTCATGCTTACATTTGGTTTAGAGATAGGCAGAGCAGAAGTTAAAAAAATTAGCAATTTTTAATATTCTGTTAAGTTGAAGCAACTACATACAGGTCTCTTACATTTTCCCTCTTCAGTAACAAGGGAATAAACTTAATGCAATAGGGTGTCTCCACCCTCATACCCTTATCTCCTTTTACTCTCCTTAATTCTTTTTTTTATCTATAAAAAAAAGTACAAGAAATGCCTCACCTTCACACTTTATCAAGCACATTATCCAAATCTGTGCCTTCCACTATTTTCTGGAACAGACAGGGTAACAAACCAGTCTGACTTTGCAAATCCTGTGTGGTTTTGGGCACATGTATTTAAAATGATAAGGAAAATCAATGATACAAAATCATAGATTGGTTTGGGTTGGAAGGGACCTTCAAGATCACCTAGTTCCACTCCCTTGCCAGGGGCAGGGACATCTTCCATTAGACTAGGATGCTCAAAGTCCCCAGAAACTCTCAAAGATAAGAAAAAGAAATTATTTTCTCATACAGAAGATGTAAGTCAATAAATCTGGATCTAATTAAATAATGATACATTAATTTGGGAACTAATTATAGTAAGAATTCCTCATTCTGTACAGAATTCTCCTCCCCAAATACAAATCCTCTAATAATTACCATAACTGCACAGCATGAGTAAACTTTCCAGTGCTGGTTGCCTAAGTGTATGGCAGAATCTTAAGTTTCCTGGCAAGAAAAGTATTTGAAAATGATAAAACCACAGTTGCAAATAGTATTAGGAGATACTGAAAGAATGAAATCTTTCTTCATTGTGTTCACTGTGTTTAAAAGCCATTAGCATTGCCATGCACAAAACTGCCCTTGGAAAACTCTGGGGAAAATCTGGCCATTCCCCCTCAGAAACACGAATTTCTGAAACAAGAAGTATCCATACAAACAGTAGGTTTCCATGCAGGCAGACTACTTAAGGGGAAATTTCCAGCTGTTTAGCAGCTATACAGGTCTCACACCAGCTTTCTTGTGTAGGGGTTCACCAAAATAAATGGCAAAGCACGACACATTTTTAGGTGCCCTCGTACGTACTGATCCATCTGATTTTCAGATGAAGTAGCAACTGTGAATTCCCACAAAGAACTGAAAGAAGGACAGCAAATTAAGGCTTGCTAAGTCTGAAAGTACCAGAACTGACAGAGTAAGGGATGGGTAACATCAGATACCAAAATCTCAGTGGAAAGTCTTATTAGTGGTTTATCTTCATTGCTATCTTATACCACTTTTTTTTTTTTACTCCAATTGGTCCCATGCTCCAAATAAGAAGAGAGTAGAATGAAGACAGAGGTTTTTGTTTTTTATCTTGCTGATAAGAAGGATTGCATTATGTGGAGGTGTTTTGGGGGCCTTTTTATCTGACTCCACTAAATCCTTAAGAATATGCACATTAGAAAATGGTTTGTTCCAAATAGACAACCTGAAAAATTAATTACAGACATCACAAAACTTTTCCTGCTAAAGCAGTTGACTAGGTGTTTTGAACATAACACTCTAAAGTATGAAATAATATTTGGCAACAGCTATAAAGGAGCAGATACTGAAGAGCACGTTACTGCACTAGAAGTCAATCATTAAGGGTCAGTGAAGCCGGTTTTGGAATGATTTACTTGTGAACTATTCAACTGACCAAAAGGTAAATATGCAGGGTATTATTACAATGTTATTTTTTAAATTAAGTAAGAAGTAAGTAACCTTAATAAGAGATGTTGCAATACATGCAGTAATTTTGGTCTTCAGCATTGTTTGCTATCAGTCACATTATCACATTCCATTATGAACTGCCCTCAGGAAAAATAATACATATAGAAAATAAGGTAACTAGTACGTAGACAAAAGTACTTTCCATTTGAGAAGGGCAAATGAGTTTAATGAACTTAAGGATAAGCCTCTTTTTGGATGCTTCACATTAAAAAATAATTTGAACTGCAATGAAGACATTGTTTTTGTTTACAATTTAGGGAAGAGCTAGAGCAAAGAAAGTTTCAGACTTCTAATACCCAAAGAAGGCAGCAATTGAGATTTTTACTACTCTTCTAGAACTCAATAAACCTTATGTGCTCTTATACCTGTAGCTATTAGATCACTCTTTGGGGACAGTTGGGTTGAATCAGACAATTCTGCAGTTCTACATGTATTTCTATTAAAATTTGAAACATGTTTTTTTTTATTTGCCAAAAAAAATTAAAAATGCAGACAGAGCTCCAGAATCAGCATAATTTGGTATCTCTCAATGGTAACTGATAATCTAAATCTTCTTCACTGCCAGAATCTTACAGGTTACTTTTGTCAGACAAGAAATTAATAATGCCCCAAGATCCCTCTCTTTCATATGCAAAAGAAATAAGCTATACACATGCAGTGTGGCATCTGCACACATATTACCATGAATTTTCAATCACTCGTTCAATATGGCAGTGTATACCACTGACCCTCAGCCACAGGGGTGACTGACTGAGGTAATTTCCAACCTATGCATCCAGACCCTTCTGTTCCTCCAACATAGACACAGGGGCAGCAATTCAGAGGGATCTAAATTTCAGACAATCATTAAACCAACAAGGAGCTATTCAGTGGGGAAAGGCAGAAGGCTGGATGGAAGTTCCCTCTGGGCTGGATTTAGCCTACAAAACATAGTCTGGATGATGCCAGAATGGAAGGGTAAATTTCACAAGGAATGAAAGGGATAAAATAAGCTTTCATGGAATGAATAGGTAAGTAGCTCCCCAGACATATGAACTCTTAGTAGCCAAAGACTGAAAAATTGTAGTAACTACAGTGTGAGCACTGTACAAGAAGAAAATGCCTGCCAAGTTCATGTTCTGATGCCAGAAATTTTTAAAATCATGAAAATACATAAACAAAAATCTGTAAGAGCAAAATTACGGTCATTGCTAAGTTATGGGAACAACCCTACTGACTGTAGGAATGTTGCTATAAAATTCACAGAGTAAAAACAAGAATTGCAAACATTACCTTACCTTTTTGACTTTTTGTGATACAGGGGAAACATCCTTTAATAACTGAGTGGGACACAAAGCCAAATGTGTGCACATAACCCTCAAAACAATGATTAAACTGATTCTCAAATAAGTGTTTGCAAGGATCTTTATTTACAAAAGATGAAATAAAAAGCACGAGTTCAGATGAAAACAAGTGATTCCTTCTTTCTTACTACCACCTGTTATAAGTTAGGCTTTGGAAAAGGACCTTTAGGCTGCTGTTGGAAACCCTCAATTTACTCTTGGGTATGAAAGTATAAGAAGTACCAGCTCCAAAAATTAATACACTACTTAAAACAAAGACTGTCTCACATGCTGAACTGCCCGTGCTTTCACACATGGGAATAAACTCTTGGCAGAAAATCCTGTCCTTGGCCCATGAGGCAAGGGAGAATGACTATGATACAGGCAAAAAAGCATCCTTCGGAGCCTCGGGACGACACCAAAATTTCCCTGTGGAATCTAAGATCTCTAGTCAACATACATACATCTCCCCTGGGGCCAGGAAAGTGAGGCAGTAAACAAAAACAACTGAAAGAAACAGGGCTGCTTGGCAGAGGTGAGGAGAACCTTCACTGGCCACTGGTACCTTCATGTTATGCAATGCCATGCTGGGCATAATGCTCCTTATTCTAGAAGAGCCAAAATATTGCACAAAGTGGCCCTGTTTTGTCCAGACATCATCCCCTCCCCAGCACGTCAGACACTATACCATGCCTTGAAAACACTTTGGAGGAGAAAATAATTTCCCCTTTGAGTAAAGAAGAGCAACAGGTAAAAATACTTCATGAGAGAGAACTTGTCAAGTTGCTGAGCATGTGATGCCTTGCAAATCTACAGGTAAAGCTGAGATGAAACCTGTCTGAAGACAGGGATGAAGCAGACAAGGATGAGGTTCAGGAGTTGGATTGTTGCTGCTGCAGCTACACAGATTCACAGCTGGATGGCCTCAAGTCTGAATGGCTCAGTATTATTTATTATGCCATATCAAGCTTAGCCACCAGTTAGCTCAAAGCAAATGGGAGAGGATAGAAGGATACCTGAACCACACCTTTCAATTTTGCATCAACTAATGACTTGGCATGCCAATAAAGGCGCAATAAGGTACCATTTGACTGACCTCACTCATCTAGGAAAATGTCACCCAGTTGAAAACTTGACCCATGCAGTTAATAAATGGATAAGCCCGTTGACATGCAAAACAAATCAGGTCTCTATCTGGAAAACAAAACATTTTTTTTACCTCACAGAAGCCCTGTATCAGAAAATTCTGATTTATCCTTCCAAGGAGATACTTTTTCAGAATGGCCTTTGGTCCTGTGAGAATAGGTGTGATGTTGTCAGTTGTGACATCGGAATTGCATCAGGTCTCAAGCTGAATGGAGCCCAAATTAAGATCATGAATATAAAGATGTCTTTCATTGTGTTTGTTTAGCTGTGCAGTCACAGCACCATCAGCTGTCCGTGACCACAGAACACTGAATCTCTCTCTATTCATGTCCACTTTAAATCTCTACCAAAAAAACCCAAAAAACAAAAAAAACCCTGAGTAGAATTTGCAGTGATTTATCTTTTGAAAACACTGGTCCCCTGGTCTAAGTTACAGAGATGTAGGCCTATTATATTTTCAGTGCAGTCCTGGTTTTGCTTTACATTTTTTGCCACAATGTCCAACAGTACAAAATGAGCCATAAGTTTCAATGCAAACACATATTATTTCAAAAAATTCAAATAGACAAGGAAGAGATAATAAGAGGGAAGAACAAGTATTTCCCTAAATTTAGAGGGTTCAGATGGATAAGAGGCTTAAGCCAATATCCACTAGTATCAAGTACAATATGGTGTTAGTGACTACCATTTCACAATGTTTTTTAGAAAAACAAAACTTCTTAATGAAAACCTCTCTTTTTAAAGAACAGCCAGTAAAAAATATCTATAACTCATGTGGTAGTAATGACCCCAGTGAGTGTCTGACAGTGGTTTTTAAGTACAGCAACCAGCACTCCAGCAAATTATCAATTTGGGGTCACTGGACACTGTTTATCTACATTTTCTCTCTAGCTTTAAAAGGTTTTGTGGATTCTGCTATTTTGAATTTAAGAGCCAGTTTATTTTGTTCAGTTTGGATGTATGCTGTGTTTTGGTATTGTATGAAATGGCTCCAGAGTACTTAGCATAAACAATGGTTTCAAGAACACTACACTAAACAGAACAGCCATCTCAAAGCAATGGATTTACTTTATTCATACTCTGGTGTTTTTTTCTTTTTCTTTTTTCACAACTAACAAAGATGCTGTTGTTCAAGGAAGCATAGGACACAAGACAGGAAAAGCTTTGCTAAGCCAACAGTTCCCAACATCCTCTGATAGAGTCCACTTGCTTGTTACTGCTACAGTTCGATGGCTGAAGAACTCCAGCTGCCTCCCCTGAGCAGTGTTTTAATCTCTTCCCAACCAGCCCACCTGTAACAACAATAGCAATTAACTCCAGTGCTTTCTTGAACTGTATAGCCTGGCCGACTTCCAACAAGATCAAGAACTTGGAAAGGGAAATGATTGCTGCTGCCTGTGGGCAGAAACAAACAGAATGAACAGTTGGTGTGAGACAAGATGCTCCTCCACGCAGCCCTCTTGGACCACAGTTCCCTCTTTGTACAGTGCTCTCCTCCAAGGAACCAGCTGCCTTGGCAGAGAGCATCACTGGGGACTTAGTAAACTGACTTGTAAATGGGCTTATGATGGAAATGCATCAGAAATCAAGGCTTGTACAGCCAACCCTCCACACCCCACCACACGACTCACTAGGACAACTGAGGCTTGCTTCAGGCTATTGCCTGGCCTCTCTCTGCCAGTGTGCATCCAGCACAGCAGCTTTCCAAAGCCACCTTTCCAAACTCAGTCATTATCAGCAGCAGACACCTGAAACAACTTGACATCTATAGGAGGAAAGTAAGTGCAGGAGGTCTAAGTACCTTCCCTCAGTTCTTGTTCTGCGAAGTGAGTTACATACACAGCAGCTTATGAAGAATTTTAGATCCCAAGAACTCATGTTACATTTAAAGAAACTGCTGAAAATTCATTTCTGTTTCACTGCAAATTAAGGGTCTTACAAGTCTGCACACTCTACATAATCTTAAAAAATGGGGCTTGGGTTCCTGAGCAACTTGGCCAATTCTGAAAATTTTACCCGTGACAGTCTTTTATTCCCCAAAACATTAAACTCCAGAAACCACTCCCAAAACCAAGTCTGGGAAACAAATTTGCAGTTGCTCAGGGTAGCTCAATACTTAGGCTATTGAGTCACCACAATGACCACAGAACGGATGGATTATATGATTTTAATAGGTCAGACACCGCTGTTTTTTCCTTTACAATCACACATCCTAAAACAACTAAAAAGTAGTTGAGAGAAGTCAGACACACGTGCCCACACTCTGTTTATTTTGAAAAGTCATCACCTCTTCTCCAGATGAATGCTGTTATATTTGCACCTGACCTTATGCTGCTTCTCTTCAGTCAAGGACAGGGATTGACACACACAGGCAAAGAGCTTGCCAGAATAAGAGACTTATTTCTCTAAACATAGCTTTGTCACTCCTCTATCACACCAGCAGTTTGTGCTGCCCGGTGAGGAGTTCATCCTCCCCTTAACTGTCTCTATCTTTTGCAAATATGATTGAGCTAAAGGAATTTAACAACAGGCAGTTCTGTTTTTAAATTAACACCGATAGAATACCTCCTGATTGTTTTTCTGCTGTGCAGTTACAGTTTTTAAGACACCAACCCTAACAGTTTCAAATACACAAGCATCCTAATGTGCTGAGTACTGTACAATAGGCCAAGGAGGTTACTGTTGAAATACATGCATAGAAAAAAAAAAAAAAAAAGGCATTTTCTTCCTCCTACTGACTTTCTTGACCACATGGAAATTTTTTTTCTTCCCACCATCACATTTCTCATAGGACAATCTGTTACTGGGCTTTCCCTGAAAATCATTCTGCGGAAAAGAGTATGGAAGATAAGTGTGAAACTCTGTGAACACAGCACGTGGCAAGTAATACTCCAGCTCTCAAACATCACCTGCATTATTTCTGCTCTGCTCCTCACTTCATGCTTTTCTTTCTTCATAACTGAGCACTAACACCTGCTCAGTGGCTTCAGCAGTGCCAAACAGTACACCTCTTGCTCTGTTTCTCCAACAAAATGAGAGGTGATGTGTGACATGAAGTTCTGGTCACATTGCACTCAGTAGGATTTTTTGTTTGGACCTTTCTGTGCCAGCATTTCTCACCAGTTTGCAGTGATGCCATATTCAAATCTACACCATTGGAAATTACCTTAAAAAGAAACTTTTGCCCCAGCTGCAAACCTTGCTGGTGACTGCCACCCATTTTGTGAAGTGTCCCGAGACAGAGGCCAACAGAGGCCTGAACGAAAGTGAGTAAGGTTTAACATCCAGAGAGCCCAAAAGGAAGAAACTTCATGTAGTAGGCAACCAAGGATTAAAAAACACATTCTGTGTTTAACAGCATGAACACAGCTTTGCCTCAAGAGCTCTAGGGAGCTGTTTTAAGTGCTCCCCTTTCACATTGTATCTGGAATGACCTATTCCAAATGGGAAATGGTCAATAAACTCAGTGTTTGTTTTCTTTTCTCTTCTTCTGGTATCAGTATGAGCTGAGCACTACACAAAACCTTAAGATTGTCCCTGCCCACCTTGTCTATCCCCAAAAATTTGATCCTGAAGGGGAAAGAAGCAGCAGGGCAAGGCATGCTGAAGGAAACAAAAGAAGCAGAGTGTACCTAAGGCTGGGTCTGTAAAAGAAGTGAAAAAGAAAGCCCAGTAATGAATCCAACTGGAATAGGTTTTCCTCTAAAAATCTTAGCCTAGGATCACTGTTGGTAGTTTTTACAACTCCGAGCCAGAGTGTGGGAGCCAACTGTGTGACCTACAGAAACACCCACCCAACAAGCTGGCTGAAACAAGAGCTATGACTTCTCTAATGACTGAACTGGCTCTGTTGGTTGTCTGGCAAACGAGGTGTGTGCCCAGGTGGCAGGTGACACAGTTCAGCTGGACAATGGGGAGCAGGCAGTCTTTACCAACATGGTCACTGTATCTCAGGTAATCTCAAAACATCTGATGGGCAAAGAAGTGATGTCAACAAAGCAGCAATTGGGTGTTTACCCTAGGGCTACTTTTCTGGAGCTGAAGTAGGTATGTTTTACTGGATTGATGCAGGTATGAAAATGCCACATAGCAAATTACATGAATTTGAAACATATATCCACAATAAAACCTGAAAGTTTCACATTTTCCTGCAGTTATGAGCCTGCAAGCCATTCCACACAGGCAAATCTTTGTGTCCTTGATTAACCTCAGCCAATAACTCAAACAGGGCTGTCTCTGATTAAGGTCCACATTTGTAAGCTTCAGAAAATGCTTTGTAGAAAAATGTGGTTGTTGGCCAACCCTGATTGCTGCACATAAGTTACATCTGATAGGAGCAAAATGTGAGAATTTAGACTGAAATTTCCTTAGAGACCAGGGCAGCACTGTTTTTCTTGTTGATTTTGTACTTGCTGCCTCGGTGTAATTACCCCTTTCTTGTCAACATCAAAGCAGGGTGGGGAAGAGGTTATTTTTCAAAAGACAGGATAAATCCCTTTGCCTCCAACTTCTGAAGGCTTCAGTTCACAACTCACTGTGTCCACAGTGAAATGAAGTTGTGATCACAATTGTAGACCTGATCCAACACATACTGAAACCAATGGGAGACTTTCTGTTGACTCGAATGGAAGCTGGGTCATGCCCTGAGCAGACAATACTGCACATAAAACAAAACCCCTCTCCAATTTTGGATGGCAGAAAACATGGACAGCCTGGAAACAGTAAAGACCCCTAAGGTGAGAAATTGTCTGCAACAATAATCTAATACAGGAAAAATCAACAAGTGCACCTGCCTGCACTCTGCCTCTTTCTAGCCCTATCAACCCAGACAAAACTGCATCCAGAGCAGGTATTTATCAAAAATGTAAAAAGATAAGATCTTGGCAAAAGACAAAATCTGTACCAGAGTCTAAAAATGTAGAATAATTATTCAATCTTAAAATAAAGTTTTCAAATAAAATAAACATAAGCTTCAAGAAATGAGTGTAGTACAACTTAGAAGCTAGAAAAGACTCGCATCATGCTTTGTAACACAGTTTTTAAGCTTGTCAAACATGAAAGTCAACCTAGAACTTCAAAACAAGGGAAGCATGAGCACCCCGTGGCCAGTGTCAGACTCTTATGCTCTATGTCAGCAGACCACCAGCAAACACCTGTATGTTGTTTTTAACATTCTTCATATGGCTCCTAGGCAAAAAAAGTAATGAAAAAAGCTTACAATGAGGGAAAGCTAAGCCTGAAAATGAAACACACAAAACAGTTCTAAGAGTGTCAGGTGATTTGGAGAGAAAGGATCACAGAAGAGCATATGCTTTGGAAAGATTAAAACAATTACTGTGTGATGTTGGTATGGAATTGATTGTCAGGAAAAACAAGACAGCAGCAAAAAGGAATATTGATCTTGCAACATCAGAGACCACTTAGTTTGGATGATACAGCATTTGTAGGCTGGTCTTTACCTTGTCTCCACACATCCCCAGACTGACACACTGTTATTTGAACAATCTGTAGGTGGGAGAGGTGGAGGCATGGGCAGACTGGCTACCCTCACACTGGCAGGTGTTTTGACATGTTGTCTGAAAGTGACTGACACTCGGTGGCCAGAAATGTCTCACTCAGGAAGGCCTCTCTAGGCCGATCATTTCTTCCACCCAACCTGAGCTTGGCAGGCTGAGGAGAAAAAAGAGGCTCTTCTTCAGTCAGCTTTTTTTTTCACTTGTTTTTCAGCAAATCAAGGAACACACAATGACACAGGGATTTTTTGGGATTACTTATGGGTTTAACAGATACATCCTGTATAAATGAAGAACAGGGACGTCCTGCAGGGCTGTACAACAGGAATGAATACACTGTACCACAGGTAATGGATGCATCCTGAAACCCTGGCACTGACTTAGGACCAAGCACTGACAAGGACCCAGAGAACTTGTAAAACATAACGCAAACTTGTTAGCAAATTACTGAGCTAGAACCTCCTCCCTTACCCCATAACGTTATTCACGTTTGAGTATAACCTCTTCATTATACCTCATGATACCCATTATTCTGCACATTTTGGGCTGTATTTTTGCATTCGCTTCCAATTCCGTTTAAAAAGCAAAAGAGCTGGGGGCGGGGGGGGGAGGGGGGAATATCGCTGAAGATAAAAAGCTGACACTGTTGATCATAAATCTTTCGATATATATATACACATATATCTACGCGGAAGATTGATCCAAGCCATGCTGGGGACAGGCTTCCCAGCGCCAGTTGTTCCCAGTACGCCGGTGCCTCGCCTCCGCACTCCCCGCGCTCCCCCGGCTCACGCAGGGGAGGTGCCGCCGGCAGCGCAGGGCCCGAGGGAGACCCCCTCCGCCCGGCTTCGCATCACCCCACACCCCCGGGAGGCGCCTCCGGGCTCTGTGCCGACCCTCACCGCCCCGCCCGGCCCGGCCCCGCCGCCACCTACTTCTTGCAGGGGATGAGCGCCTTCCTCTCCTCCAGGATGCGGAGGCGCTGGTTGGGGCCGTCGTAGGAGACGGCGGCCCGCGTGTTGCGGCCCGAGCCGTGCTCGTAGAACACGGTGCGCCCTTCCCACTGCCGCGGCGCCTGGCACGGCTCGGCCCCCGCCGCCGCCGCCGCGCCACCGCGCAGCAGGAGGACGCCCAGCAGCAAGAGCAGCCGCAGCGGCAGCCCCGGCCCGGGGCGCAGCTGCCGCCCGGCCGCCGGCCGCGCCATGCTCCGCGCCGCGCTCCCTCCGCGCACGGCCGCCCCGCACGGCGCGCAGGCGGACGGGCAGGCTGTGCCGGGGGGCGGGGGCGGCCCGCCTCCAAACCCGCATGCATCACCTCGGCGGCGAGACGCGGCTGCCGCCACAGCGCCCGGACGCCAGCGGGACGCGAGGCAGCGCGGCGACAGGCGGCGAGGACCCTCGCCCTCCCATGCCTCCCTCCCTGCAGCCGGGAGGGTCGGGGCGCCCTGGCCGTGCCCACTGCTCCGTGGAGGTGCCCAGAGGGGCAACTGCGAGGTCCAAGCCTTGGGCACTCTGCGTGAGCTTAGGGAGCGAGGGGAAACGCGAACAAGAGGGACCTGCTGGGACAAACTGCTTTAATGTTGCCCTCGAGGGGGGAATTTTAGTGCCTCCCCACGGACAGACTGTGTCACTAAGCATTCCTTCACCACATGCATTCCTTCATCTCCCACTGCCCTCTTAAATTTATCAGCTGTTTCCTTCCCGCTCTGGGTGCGCTTTCCTCACCCACTAAGGGAGGGGGAGGCCTGTGCCCCACAGATGCTCCATCTCTGCAGCTCTGCTGCATCTTCAGGGGGTAACACTGGTACCTGGCCGGGACAGGCCCGGGAGCTGCTACCTCTGAGCCACGCTGGGGCTCTTTCGGGTCACTGGGATGACCTGGCATTGAGTTAATCTTAACTCAGCGGGTCCCCCAAAAACTGGGGAGCGGCACTTCCCACAGTGAAGAAAGGGCCCGGAGGTCATTCCGTGCATGGGGGAACAGAGGTGGCGTGTGAGGGAGCCCTTTGTCCCCTCGTGGGCACGCCACTCCGCTGCACCAGGGGCGCGTGGCCGTGGAGCACCAAGGAAAGAAAAAGAAAAAACAGCTTGGTAAAAGACTGAAATCCCTTCTTCCACTCGTGTGCAGAAGCGATTGGTGGGGGACAGAGGCGGGGGGAGCGGAGCGGCGGGCTGACTGCCCGCTCAGCAGCCCCACACCGGCCCCGCGCTGCCCCGGCCCCGCTGCCGTCTCTGCTCGGCCGCCGCCGCTTCCCTCGTCCCGAGCAAACGGGGCCACAAGCCACCACCCCGTCTGTCCGCCCGTCCGCTTCACGCCTTTCCCCATCCGTGCCGCTCATGGAGGGAATTCTGCAACCCCCTGCAGGTGTCGGGAACAGCCACCGGAGCTCCCTCAAAGCCGCAAAAAGTTTCTTCTCCCTTTAGGAAACGCGGCGTATAAAGTTCAGCCCCTCAAGGAGCCGTGGTCCCTCTCCCCGCGCCGGAGCGCAGAGCCCCGCGGCAGAACCGTGTGGTTTGGGTTTCCTTTTCCCCCGCTCCCCCTTCCACCTGAAGGAATTTATGACACAAATGAAAACTGAAACGGAGCTGGAGCGGCGGCCGAGAGACGCAGTGATGTCGCCGGGGGATTAAACGGGGTGGAGGTGATGTCACCGTGCCTGCACAGCAAAACGCACACATACGCGCACACCTCCCACCCCCCGGAGGAGCGGGGCTGCCAAGGGAGCGCGATCGGCCCCACGTCACTCGTGCCACTGGTATAAATGCGGTCCCGCGATGTCCATGGCTGTCGGCGCGGCGGCTCCCGCGACTTGACTGCAGCAGGGCTCCGGGAGGCAGCGCCGCTCCGCGCCCTTCGGCCGCCGGGACCCGCGGGGCGGCGGCGGGCGGCGGTGGACAAGGAGGAGAAGGAGGAGGAAGAGGATGCTGCGCGCCTTGGTGGCGGTGTCCCTGTGGCTGCGGGTGAGCCCGCGGGCGCAGGGCGCGCCGTGCGAGGCGGTGCGCATCCCCATGTGCCGCTCCATGCCTTGGAACATCACCCGCATGCCCAACCACCTCCACCACAGCACCCAGGAAAACGCCGTCCTCGCTATCGAACAGTACGAGGAGCTGGTGGCCACCGGCTGCAGCTCGGTCCTGCCCTTCTTCCTCTGCGCCATGTACGCCCCCATCTGCACTCTGGAGTTCCTCTACGACCCCATCAAGCCGTGCCGCTCCGTCTGCCAGCGTGCCCGCGACGGCTGCGAGCCCATCATGCGCCGCTACAACCACAGCTGGCCCGAGAGCCTGGCTTGCGACGACCTCCCCGTCTACGACCGCGGCGTCTGCATCTCCCCAGAGGCCATCGTCACCGACGTGCCGGAGGGTGAGAACCCTGGGGGCAGCGGGCGGTGGGAGGGAGGACTCCCTCCACCCCCGCGGGACGCCCCGTGGTGGGACGGGGGGGCTGCGGGACCCCCGCGCTCCAGTCCTGGAGCATCTACCGACAGTTTTCACTCCCTGACGCACCTCTGTTTGCAGATGTGAAGTGGACGGACTTCACACAGGGCTTTATGGTGCCGGACAGACCCCTGGAGCCTGACTGCAGGAGCCGCGGCCAGGGTGAGCCTTGGACGACCCCCCGCCTCCACCTCCCTGGAGACAGGGTCCCTCTGACACCCCTCAACCTTTCTCCCTTCTCTTCCTTTGAAGAGCGGTGCAGGTGCAAAAAGACAAAGCCTACGCTGTCAACCTACTTGGCCAAGAACTACAGCTACAGTAAGTGCAGGGGGGAAAATGCTTCACTTTGCCTGTACCACACCCTCCTTGTGTCCCTGCAAGTTGGGCAGCTCTTCGTGGGTGCCACCACACCAGGTCCCATCCAGCAAGTGTGGCAGGAAGAAGACTGCTCCAGCACAGCCCTTCCAAGTGGGGGTTTGCCTGGGGATACCTAGCTGTCCTCTTCCAAAATTCAGCTGTAGCACACATCCTGTGCAGGCAGTAGTAGTAATTGCACGGATGATGGTGTGTTTCTGACAAAAGCAGTGAACTGTCAGTAACGTGCACCGAAATCAACAGGTTGCTCTGCAGAAAGGGTGGTTGCTGCTGCAAGGGTCACTCTAGTAAAGGCAATTACGTTTAACGTGAGCGTGACCACTTGACCAGCTCCTGTTTTCATCCAGCAGGTAGAATAAACAGGGATTTGCTACCCAAATAAAACTTGTAAATGTGAACCAGCTGCAGCAAAGTAAAAAGTTTTTAGAAATTCATATATGCTTTTACGGTACTAGGCAGTGTTCTGTCTGGTGCAGAATTGTCAGAGATTAATGGCATTCAGTGACAATTTGCACCGTCCAGCCAAGGAGGTGGCTGATAGTTTTATTTTATGTTGCAGGACATATTGGCAATAAAAACATTCTTCCCCTTTGGCTTCCCTCTGCCTCAGTTTTCTGATGGTGTGAGTCAGGAAGAACTCTAATTAAGGTTAGATAAATGCCAGATTAAATGCCTCTGATGTCAATAGATACCTCTATTAACTATGGATTTAATATGCAGTATTGTTGCATTTTGCACTTTATGGGCATTTTCCCAGATGGCAGGTTTTTTTCAAGTCATTTATCCAGTTGTTCTGCAGTACTGTTATTATATCATTCAATCCCTATTTGTTTGATATCAAATGAAAGTACATTTGTAGTTACTTGCTTCTTTGTTAGCATGTTTGGTGGGAATAATCAAGCTGAGCATTTAACTTCGGTAATTGTACAATTATTTGTTCATGATAGCATTTTTATGCATTTGCATGACATATTCTTTTTATATAATTCCGTGATCTGTCTTGGTACAACATAGAGATACGTTTAGGTGGAACAATGAGCTTCCACAGTTGTCTGAAACATATGAAAAAGTAGTGATATCAAATGTTCCAAAATGAAATATGGGTGTTAGTCATGTAAATTCTGATTCCAGTGATTTCAGTGGGAGTGTTCCTTGAGTAAAACATCTATGTTTGGGTCCAAAACTCAAGATTTTGGTTTTGAGGTGTAAATTTTTATTCAGCACCCTCTGAGATGAATAGACCTGTTTATATGGAAAATGAATTGAGGGGTGAGATTTAATGAGTTAAAAATCAATATTTTTCTGAAAACCTTTAAAATAAGACATACAGCCAAACTGTACTTCTAGCTATCAGAACCAATCAGACTTGGAAATGGATTGTGAGTCTCCAAAACTGAAATTCCTCATGTGTTTTGTGTCTGTTATACATGTCCTGATAAAGGTAGCAGATAAGCCCCAGACCTCATTAAAAGTGCTGGTCTCCTGTTTTCTACATGTGAAATTTATTCCAAATGTTACGAGGTTCACTTGAAGGCTTTTGACCTGCTGGCTGGCAGAGGCAGGCTGATCATTCTGTGGTCCGTACACTTCTCATGCTTCTTTCACTGGAGAATTTTTGGACAGTAGAACCCTTTCTATTTTGACATTTCGTAGAGACAAAATCCTTTATGTAAAAATCGTACTTAATTTGTCAGGTTTGGTATTTCTCACAAGAGAGAAGGGATGAAATGCTGCAGTGGTAGGTAATACCAGGTTTTGCTGGTACAAATTTAGCCAGGGATCATTTCAGAGCCATCTACAGAATTTCACCTTCTTGCCTCCATGCAGACATGCAGTTTGCCTCAATGAAAGGTAAAGTACAAGTGGTTGTGTATTCAGAGTCAGAACAACCAGTTTCAGTGTCTGGTTTATATGTGGATCTCACAACTGGTAGAGAATCCAAAGGCAAAAGACAAAAAAAAGTATAGCTCAAGTAAATTATGGCAATCCTAAGATTCTTAGTTTTTTGACTATTGTTTCAAGCCTTCCCTTCTTTCTTATATTTGAGAAAAGGCTGTATTTCTTGGTTACAATCTACAGGAAATTATTTTATTATTGTAAAGACTGAATTAATGACAACTATCTGTGAGGTAAATTATTCATTACTTAATCAGAAATAGCCAGATGTGGCTGGAGAATGGGTCAGATTTACTCAAAGAGTTGTTCAAGTCTGAGTTGAAGGAGCTGTTTGTGTGTGTGATTCCAGGCAAGATTGGTTGGCCTGATCTGGCAAAGATTTAAGCACATGTTTAATTTCACAGTTGTCAACAGTCCTACTGAAAACCAAAGCGAGATCAGGCCTCTGTTATTCTAAGCCACTGTTTGTGCCCACACAAGCAGAAGTAGTTCTAGTTTCACAACCAAAACAACAGCTTCCAATTTAATATATTTTACTTAATTTTGAGATGTGTTTAAATTTCTAAGACTGTTTATTGTTCTCACTCCTCTTTTTTTCTATTTGCAGTTATTCACGCTAAAGTAAAAAGCATAGAAAGAGGGAACTGCAATGAGATAACGACTGTGGTTGAAGTCAAAGACATACTCAAGTCTTCAACACCAATTCCTCTGTCCCAAGTGCCTCTTCTTACAAATTCCTCCTGCCAGTGCCCACCTCTTCAACCAAAGCAGGATGTTCTCATCATGTGCTATGAGTGGCGCTCAAGGTGAGCCCTGACGATGTGGTGCAGAAAAGTGTTAGAGCTGGCTGTGATAGATGGGAAGGATGACCAGGAAAGCTCTCTTCCTTATCATAGGCTTCTTTTGCTGATAGTTTTTCTTAGGATAACTCATACATACACATACATGTTTCAATTACCTTCACAACTGACTTTCTCCATCAGCCTCAGCTCTGCACCATGATCTGGTGTGTACAAAACTTGGCTCACACAAAGAGCATAAAATCTGGTGGCATTAGGTGCTGACAGCATATTGATAAGGTGTCATGCAGCAGTCCAGGCACCTCCAGCTTGGGAGTGGCTTTTCTTAGGACCACTTCCCATAGGGATAAGTGCTTTGTGTGCAGCAAGCCCAGTGGTGGCTGTGGACGATGGTCTGTGTTGGCAGGACCACGTGGAAGGCATCGTTCTGTCTCACCAAGGGAGTGGGCAAGAGATGATACACATCTTCTGTCAGCAGAGCTGCTGGAGTCAGAGCTAGGCCTTTTCCACTGGCCTATCCATACTTTGGACCAGTGCCGTCAGCGAGATGTTTCTGATCCCACAGCTGTACCGGGACCAGCCAAAGCTGCAGCCGTTGGAGCTCCAGCTCCCGGATGGCAGATGAAAAGTAAATACTCTCAGAGCAGCTTGCCAGTCCTGCTGTATGATTAAATGAAAAAACAAAACAAAACTAACTTTACCCGACCGTTCATCTGGCAGTCAGCCTAGCCCCAGGCATGGAAGGAAATCCAGCATGCTGGTCTGGAGGGGAAGGAGTGATGAATCACAGCTCCCTTTTCTCCCTGGTTCCTTGAAGCAGAAGGGGACATCCCATCCCCATCAGCACCCCAAATGCACCAGTAGATGCCAGCAGGACAGGTTGTGGTGATGCCTTTTCCTGGTCTTAAAATCAAGAGTCAAACGCAGTTAGAAAGAAAAAAGGGATTTTACCTTTGTATTTATTTTAAGGATCCTTAGGTGCACCATGTCCAGGTGGAATGCACTTCAGTGCACACCGCAATGCACACCCCACAAAAGATCTGGTATCACATTGTAGGTCTTACTAATTAGAATATCTATCAAAGATTCCCCAGTGAGAGACTCGAGTGAGCCCCCTTCCTGAGGAACCTTCCCCTGGATGGTTCTATCTGAGTTTACAAAATGTGTTCATGAGAGGACCTTGGTGTCTGGGGCTTTCTGATCCCTAACTATGAAGCTTCTAAAATGTTTAGTCTTCTAGCTTGATAAACAAGTCCAAGAATGTAGGCTAAAAAACACTAAGAATACAGAAGTTATGAAAAGGTATAAAAGAAAAGGCAAAAAATCATCGTGGCATCAGTGGTGTTTTAGGTACTGTGTAGGCCTGTATTTTGTGGGTTGGAGGCAAGGCTGTCTGTAAAATGTGCAGGCTGGTTTTACATATGGTGAAGTTGCTGTTAGTTGGTCACTCACACTTGTAAGGACCACAGAACATCCATGTGTGGGACGTAATGGGCCGTATCCATATTTGTAATGAGTTTTGTGTTGATATTTTGAAAGCATTTTGTAGGTGTTTCTAAAATTTGCCATCTGATATCTTATTGCTTTAACTTATTGTTTTGGTGAGCTAGCAAGCACAGTGTTTTATTACTGCCCAGCACTTTGCCCCTCCAGGTCTGGAAGTATTTCACAAGTATTAATGTAGAGCACTCTATTTATGGTAGTCATTTTAGGGATACAAGCTCTGACTCATGTAGAAGGACCATGACCAAAATTGCAATGGAGGAGCTCTGGGTTGCAGGGCTTTGTTGGAGAGGATCCTCTGGAGGCTGTTAGAAAAGGGAGATTTTATAAGTCAAAGATCACAGTCTGCATCTCCGTTATTATGGAAGAACACACGATTCACTAATTATCTTGTGATGGGTTTTAAAGGTCATTGAGGTTTTTAATTTCATATAGTGTACTAAAATAGATTTGAAAAAGAAACATAAACTATTATATGTGCTTCCTGTTGAACTCAGTGGCATGCAAACAGAAGGTTTTGAGTTACAGCAGTTTTTTAAAATGACAGAGGCAAAATGGGTGGAAGCTGTACCTCCTCTACAGCCAATGGCAAAATACCTATTGCCTGTTGTTAGGGTTAGAGCCTCACTGGATAATTTGACCTGAACCAAAGCTGTGCCAGATGTACCCCATACTGTGGTTTCATTCATGGCAATGTGGCCCTGGCATCAGTCCTGTACATTCGTTCTCTAATCTCTCCTTGGAAAGAAAAGGAAATCTACAACATATTGGTCCTGATTCTCCAGGGTTTGCACTCACGTTAGGCCTTTTCTGTTTGGTCAAGCTGGATAAACAGTGGCTAATGACTACGAGAGGCAGGATTTTGTGCTGTGTTTGGGCTGCTAAGGGCAGCAATGCTATTCATAGAAGCTGGAGATCAGGCCCAGCTACCCTGTTCAAACTTCACCAGCCAGAACAGTGCTGTGTGATGTTGTGTGCATTTATAATGATATTTTGATATTTCCAGCCAACACTGATGTCTAAGTAAAAACCCCCAGAATTTTAGTGACATTTATATTAGGGCATATTAAGGCCTGGTATCTCAACCAACCAAACCTAAAGAACCCCAAAAAGTTGTCTCTAGGTTGGGACGTAGAAGATGTGACATCAGACTGCTTTAGAAGAAACTATTTTAGGAGCTGTTTAAGGCATATGCATTTAATAGTCACATTTTTGTTTTGTTAATTTCATAACACCTAGACTCAATGTTTTCATGCAGGAGCTAGCCAGATTTCATTGGTAGGCAAGTATCTCTAACCATACATCTTCCAAATTCACCTTAAAGCACTCATTAAGGAGTTAGGTGTAGGAAACACATAATGCCATCCTCATATATTTATAGGTAGAAATGGATACAATTGTAAGTGATCAGATAGTTATATTACTATTTTTCAGCTGAGCTGTATTAACTGGTGGATGTGAAACAGTTGCTTTTTTTTTTTAAATTCAGAAGTAAAATACATTAGTTTGATCTACTCGTCACATAAACACAGAGAAACATATGGCATGCCATCATTCCATACATAAAAACTGTCAGTGTTGGTACCTGTGGGTGCATTTCAACCTCAATCTATGTTAAATCATCAGGAATGGCATCTCAGGGATTAAAATCAGAAATATCTTTACCTTGTGCATATTTCTTAATTTTCAGGTTGATGCTTCTTGATGGATGTCTAGTTGAAAAATGGAAGGACCAACTAAATAGAAGATTTAAGGTAAATGCAACCAAAGAAAAGAATGCTGATATTCTTGATCAAAAGTTAAACACCTTTGTTTTACTTCAGTATTGATTAACTTTGATGACTTTCAGATATCTTTAACTCCTCTTGGTATCATTATTTCCACTTGAACATTTTCAGACCTCATAGTTACACAACTATAAGTGAAAATTTGAATATTTTAATCTTGTGTTTTAGGGTGTCTAAAATTTTATTTCTATTTAATTTTACATGGTGGGATGATCTTTGTGTGAACTCTGGCTTCTTACAATAACATCTCTAGGAATTTCTCTCATATCCCTGCTACCACAAGTAGTGATGATATGAAAGTGAAGGTGATATGTAGATGAGTATATAGCCCACATTAGATAAGAAAGGAAGTTAAAATCCTCCACACTGGATTAATGGTTTTTGCTGCATTAAATATTGTAGGCTGGAAACACACACTTCTCACCAGGTACTCCCTACAAAGACCCACTCAAAGGATTGGACATTGTCTCTGGATTCAGGAAACACTGGAAGGAAAAGTCTACAGTATAGAGACATGGGTGGCAGGCACAGCAGATGCCCCTGCTTTTTGGGGCTTCAGGATAGCATTTGATATCACTCTCTACTTGTAAACTCCTCGTTTTAGTGGAAAGAAAGGATGGATTGAGAGAAGGTCTTGTTCTTTCTCCCACTTTTAGGGATGGAAGAAAGTTATTATTGGAATTCAGAAAAGTTTTTAGAGCATTAAGGACACACATGTATGTTTCAGGGCGTACATGTATGTTTGTCTTGGTTATGAGTTGATTGGCAATTGATAGGAGGAAAAGAGATGTTGGAATCCATAAACACAAGCTTTTAGATTACAGACCAGCTTCTTTCAGGAAACTACATTCAGCGCTTCTGTCATACCCTTTTCACTTACTCATGTGAAACCCATGTGTGCAAAAGAAAACATGCTTTAAATCTTAAAAAAATAGATATTTGGCAACTTCAGAGGATACCATGTGGGATTTAGAAGAATATTGACATATGACTTGGACTCCTGAAATCCTTTAGTTGTCAACTTAATGGCCTGTTACTGGCACACAGTGTGTTTTATTCACCTCCTCACACTGTTTTGTCATTTCTAATTGTGTCTTGAAACATGTTTGGGCATTAGTTTCCAGATTGTCAAATAGATGCGTGACTGCCAAATAAAATACCCTTCAAAGCAGGTGTCATTTCCTCTCATATTAATAGTTTCATAAACTAAATCTCATTTAAACAAATTTGAGTGGGACATAACTGAATGTCTACAGATAGTTTTGGTTTTATAAAGATGCATAAAATGACTCTGACTACACAAAGCCAGTATAGAGGTATCACAGTGGCTTCATTTTGATGCCCATTGTTCATCTCTGAAGACTTGCATCCAAATTTTGTTGTGAGTTACCACTTAAAATGGATGTTTTGAGCTGTCTGTCAACCACAGAAGACAGTTGTTAACATAACCACAACATGGCTGGTCTTTTCTCTAGCCAGGACAAGAATCTGAGTTGCAACAGGGTCAGTGCAGATGTACTAAATTGGGAAGCTGGAGAGCACTTCTTTTGCTCTCATCACTGTGTAAATCCCCTGCCTTTAGGAGTTCCAGAAGAGAAGGATAATAGAGGGGAGAGATGAGACCCTTTCCAGGTTTTACTACCTACCTGTTTTCTTTAAAGTAGGTATTTCTGTTCCTAGAGGTGAAAGTCTGCAGTCTCAGTGGCTGTTTTATGGATCCCTCCATGTTTTGGAGACCTAGCCACTTAAACTCACTGTAAAAACCTGTTTTTTAACTAGTGCACTATTGGATTGGAAAATCTGACAGCTATTGTCTTTGGTGGGCTTGTTGATCTAATTGCTTTTCAAAATTTCTCAGGGATGCTACTGAATAAAGCTTCAGGTGCATTATTGAAACTATGCCATTGCAACTCTCAACACTGTGATTTCAGTCTGTCCGTAATATAAGCTGATTCATGCCCAGTCCTTTCCACCCCAGGGAAAAGCAGAAAGTAAATACCAGCTCCCCTTGTAGATGTGTGCTTAAATATATATTGTGAAAGGATAGTTTGATTCCTGCAGACTTTTCTGAGGCAAAGTCAAGCAGCACGTTCAGCAAGACAGCGAAGAAGGGCCTTGCGAAGGAGTTCCAGGGTGCTGATCCTGGCTTTTTGAATGTGTGATGCCAGCTCCCCCCCTGTTTCTGAAAAGACACTCACATGCAGCATGCACACGAGATGGGCATTTTTTTGTCATTTCCATCTGCTGGTGTTGTGGAAATTCCCTCTACCCAAGAACACATGGCAGGTTCTCCCTGCAAATAGCCATGCATGCTGACATCAATGGCCTTGCAATAGAGCACAAAACTGTTAAAGGCAGTACTAACATCAGTGGTCCAAGATAGCTTTGATTAAGATGTAATTATTTATGATTATGTCCTTCCCTAACTCATCCTCTTTGTCTTCTGCATTTCTACAGAGGTGGGAACAGAGACTGCAGGAACAAAAGCGGCGAACTGCCCGCAGTAAGAACCAGAATTCAGGACGCAGCGGTCAGAGTGGAGCCCTGAAACCGCAACCCAAGAACACCAGCCCACTGGTCAGTGGCCCCAAAAAGGCCATTAAAATGAGAAACGGCCAGAAAGAAATCAACCCTAAAAAAGTATGAGTGTGAAATTCCCAAAAGAAAGGACTTTCCCTGCACGACAAGGGTCACAACCTGGCTTGGTCAGCATGTTTTATTAATCTGGAGCTCATCAACTTAAAAAAATCATGTCAGTTTCTACATAGACCTTTTTGCTGCACTTTACTGTTAAAAGGTTTGCTTGTCCTTTCAAGTCACTACAAGCCATAGAGCATAGGTTTGCACTAATATGAGGTAGGCATATTCCAGCTGTCTGAGCTTTATCTTTGGGCTCTGATTTCCCATCTAGATAGAACTAGCCTTGCCTGCCAGAGGTTTTGACTCCTTGTACCAGTTGCCTGGTCTGCTTCCCTCCCACATGCTGGAGAGCTGCATGGAGTTTCTTTCCTCAGCTGGTGTAGTAGTCTGTGCCTTAGTCTGTGAATTAGCTGAGAGCTCACCAGACGCAGCAGCTGAAGAGCAGCAGAAGTATGGTAAACTCTGGCAGATATCTCGGGCAGCAATGACTGCCGCTGCTGGAGCTGAACCTATCTGCTGTTTGGAATCACAACCCTTGTTCAGAGTGTTCAAAAGCATAGTTTACCATTAAGCATCTGGGTATGCATTATGTGATTATTTTTGAATGTGCCGAAAATATGCTCATAGTGATAGTATTTGATCTTGGGGGTTTGTGTAGTAAAAATACATTCAAAGCAGACATTTAATTTTTTTTACTGTACTTCAGGCTGGCTTCTGTTGTTCTAATTTCAAATATATTTAAGCATCTAATTCAAAAATCAGTATTTTTCAAAAGGACAGATTAAAGTAAACAGATCTGTAGAATCCTTAAAAGTAACACATTTGCTGTAATATAGCTTTGCTATGAAAACTGGAATAGAGGCCTTATTCTAAAGATAACTGACAGCTCCTGTACAGTATTAAGGAGAAGATAGGGCTTCAAGTGGCTCAGTAATCATTTGGATAACTTTTTATCATTTGACACCGTATTTCTAACCTTTGTCTGAGACCAAATAAATAAATAAATAAATAAATAAATCAGCCTTGTCCCTATTAATGTGCTTCTCAAAGCAACTGGGTGTCTTCAGTTTTTCTTATCAGAAGGTAGCATTTACCTTGAAAAGGGTGAAGGAAAGCAGATGCTTTTGTTTATGTGGTGAGTTTACTGACTTAACATTTTCTGTCTGAGGTATTAAAACAGCAAAGGTGAGATAAATCTAATCAACATCCCTCCAAGATGGCATTTATGCTATTCCTTCCATGGTGTACTTGGATGAGGCAGCATAGATAACACATTCTGATTTCAATTTCATGTAACACACAAGAAGATCAACATTAAGATCAGAAGAGCTCATGATAGATGCCTGAAAGACCTTTCAGATTTCCTGCAGGAAGACTAAGGACTAGACTGGCCAATTCTGGTAAAATGAGGATTTTTATAATAGAGAAGTTCTATGTCAGAAAAAAAAAAAAGAGCTCTGTGTAGATTATTATAAGGAGCTACAATTGGTCATGTCAGTATGTTGATCTTTGCCATGACAAGAATTACAATGAAATTTGCATGAGTGAAATTCAAGGCAGACTATTCTGGAGTGATTTTAGTAGCAGTAGTTGTATACTTGGTAATTTGCTAACGCAAATTGGAGACATAGATGCCAAGTTACAGTGTTTAAAACAGATACAGGTGTTACAAGAAAATTGAATAATAGCATATAGAATAGTTCTATAGTTCTAAAAACCAACCTAAATGGTCACTGCTGAGCTTTGAGCAGTTAGTTAAAATATACAAAGGTCAGCATTTGAGTGTAGCCCTACTGGTAATTCTGGGCAGGTGCAGTACTTTGTTGACATGGAACACCTGCAGAATTAGATCTAAAGTTCATCCCAGGTGCCAGGAATGCCGAGCATGTATAGCATCTGTTGACTTTAGGAGAATGATGTGTATTTGACGAGTCTAAGAAAACAGACTACAAACTTAGATGCTTAAATACCGCCTATAGGTGGAACCTTAATCATGTTCAGCGAAATGGAAAAACTGAAATGGAAATCAAAGGAGACAGAGTTTCACTTGCAGGTGACTTACTTAGGTGAGTTTGAAAATGCTGATTTAAGTAAGCATGATCTAAAAGATCAGTATGATTGGAAAACTTCTGAAATAGTTTTATGTACTGTGTAGCTGGAGTTCTTAAGCTTTGATTACCTATTGATCCCAATTTAAAGTACCCCAATAAATATATATATGGTTAGCCATTAAAGAATGAGTGACAGTCATATCAATGTGATGTTAAAATAACAAATACTGAAGTCATGAGATATCACTTAAAGCAGTTTTATTGTGAACATAGTCAAGTGTGGTGTTTGTTAAATCAAAGTTTTGGAACAGCTACCTAAGACTCCACAGCAACATCACGTATTATTTTACAACTGTTAAAATCAAATTTTTTTCTTTTTGTCAGAGGAAAAAATTTACAAATTATTTTCTCCAGAGAATTGTCACCATTCCTTCTTCAAGTCGCTGTCATTAGATTGACCATTTCAGTATGCTGGAGTAAACATTGACGCACCAAGCCAGATGTTTCCAAACTCCTTGATGTTTTTGTGTATGCTTTATGCTGACTTTGATATGGTAAAAATATGGAAGAAGGAAAGGCAATACAACAAAAAAGCAGGGGATATGATAATACAAAGAACAGACGTGCAAGGGATAAATTAATAAGGTAGTGTGTTTTTCCAAACCCATTTTTTCCTATATTTTAAGAAGCCATGGGCTGATGAATTTAGCACTAATGCAAGTCATTCCATTTTGAAAATCCCCCCTACAAATATTAACTTCTTGTGACATCAAATGCCAGCTGAATCCAGACCCAGAACATCTGCACCCTCCAGCCAGATTTCCTTCCCTTCCCTTCCAAAGGCGTGAAATAGGTGTTGGAGCAGTGAGGGCTGTGAGAGCAGGCAAATTCCTCCCCACAGGGTCCACTCACCACCTCTGCTCCCTGGCATGTGGCAAAAGGTCAGACTCACCTCTTCTTATGCACATCCATGGCCAGATGTAGCCATTGCTCTGCTTGTTCACTCCAGCACTGGAGTTATCAAACCTAAATTCAGCAAAGGGGCAAATAGTTTGCTGCTGGATGAATGTAATTGCTGTAACTACTTAAAGATGAAAAATTAACAGGTCAAATCCTTAAAGTGTCAAATGTTTTTTTCCCAGTGTTACATCTGCCTTCTTACTGAGGGGCTTGGAATTTTTTTCATATAAAATAAAAATTGCCTGGAACACCAAGCATATGCTTCTAGTGAGTTTCTTACTACCTCCCACACACGTGTGCCCAGTTTAGTTAGAAGTGTCATTCAGTATTTTCACTGAATGTTCTAACCTCAGTTCCAAAAGAATGAAACCTGAAAAAATATTTACTCTACTTGTGAATGATTGGCACAATTTTAGAAGCTCACTGTAAATGCAAATCAGAGCTTCTTTATGAAACACATTTTTAAAAATCCCATAAACCCCCGTCCAACAAGATCCGAATGACCCGGTCACTTCAATTCAGTGTTGCAACTTTCGTCCAGTCAGTGCATATGACTGAGAAATACTTCCTAAGCAAATAAAAAGATTTTCCTGTCCAAAATACTCAAACAGCTCTTAAATTCTTTTATCCAGAATTGTAACCTAGATTCCAAATGAATTAAACCTGAAAAAATATTTACTCCAATTATGCACAACCGACACATGCTTTTTGGTTGCACTTAGCACTTGAATGTAAATGCACATCTGAAAACATTTCCTCAACCAGATTTTTCTGGTAAGCTACATCCGCTACAATTAACTTTGTAAATAAATATAATCCATCAATATGGGTCAACAAACATTCAAAATTATGTTTCCATATATAAATACCCCCTCGCCCCCAAATAACTTGCCAGTCTGTAATTTCTATAGAAGTTCATTACTTCTAATTAGAGCTAGCCAAGACTTTCTGTAAAAATTGCACTCAATTTCAACTGCTGACACTATATGTCATGTAACATCTCTGAAATTAATCAACAGCCTTATTGGAATGTAAAACAGGGTTTCAAACTTGCTTGCTGGATATGCAGTAAATTTGAGGGCTTCTAGGTAATCTATTAATATTAGATTGATTCCTGTTGCTGCCAAAAGGCTTGTGGATAAACCACTATGGAAATGAGCATAAAGGAAGGGCGGGCACACTCCTTTTCTCTAGATGAGGATACTAAGATCAAGCCCCAAAAGGACCTTAAATAGGTCAGGCAGTCTATACCCAGGCAGACGATTAATGGGTGTATCAGAGTGACCAAGAGATGCCCCAAACAGAACAACACCCTAAGTATTTTGATTCCTTGTGGTTACAATGTGATGAAAACTTCATGGTTTGTAGATACTCAGAGAACATCAGTACGTATTCTCTGAGCAAGGTAACCAGAAAGCTGATCATTTGCTCACAAAGAACTGTGGATAAACTGAACAGATACTTGCAAGGTCTGACTTGCCTGTGTAGTTCATTTAGCAGTCAGAGCAAAGGAAAAACAGTGCAAAAACAGTACAGAGCCACAGATTGGCTCCATCTTCTTGGCAGGGAAAAAAAGCTTTTTCTCCACTTGTCTTATTTTTTTATGTAGTAATTCAGTACAAAAACTCAGTACAATGAGACATACTTATTCTTCTAAAACAGTGTTTTGGGATTTATAACTCTCCTGTTTATCAGTCTAAACTGAAATAGATCTTTAATGTAGTCTTTAGTGTCAAGTTATGATTTCATTAAAGTTCCTAAACAAGGAAATATGTGGTCTGTGGTACAAATAAACATGCCCTGTGGTTCCATTTCTCTCCTGCTGGGAAAAAAATCAGAAGAATAATTATGTTATCTTTTGTTAGTGTTGGAAGAATTATAATCACATCTTTGCACCACCTAATTCTATGATGAACTACAAGATATTTTCTAAATAAACAGTTGTAAAGGCCATTCTCTTTTGAACTGGCATTTAGATATGAAATAAACGGACAGAGTCAGACTTTCTGTAAGTTTTGTACGCAGCAGAGTTGTGTAAATTTAATTGCAGGATGATTTTAATCTGTGAAACTCCATGGAGTTTATGTTGGAACAGAGTCCTTCTGACTCTATAAATCAAATGATTGCTGATCCCATCACAAATGTTCAAATTCTTAAAAATTGCATCTTTTTTTATGTCACAGTAATATAATTTTCAAAGAAGAATGGATGGCAATATAAATAATGTGTGCAATACCTACGGGGTGAGTTAACTTTTAAAGAGACAAAGAAATCTCTTAAAATACCGACAGTATTTTGATTGCCATTCTTTTGAATGCATATTTTGATAATTCTACAACGGTCTGTTTCTCAAAGATATAAAAGCTTTGCAAATCTGAATCTCTTCATCATCTAACTGAAACAGTTGTGTTTGATGTTTTAAGATGTATCTCCTTTCCAAAGCTGCTATTAGACTTTAAGATCAAGAACCTATTTAGGAGAAGAAAATGAGCATTAAAAAATGAAATGTTCTCACATTTCAATTTGAGTTTGGATACTCAGGCAACATGAAGAAAAAACTGTCATAGATCTATGCATAATATTTCAATGGAGTATACTGGATTGCTTTAACCAAGCACAAAGCAGGAATTGTAATTGACACACACAAATATGGGACCCCAAACAGACAAAATCCTTCAACATCCAATAGTGAAACCAAACTGACAAAAATGTTACATTGTTTAAGAATGATGTGATGCAGTATGAAGGATAATGGTTAAACAAGAGCAATAACTCAGTATACAAAGTTTTACCGCGCTTAAATTGGCAGAGGTGGAGCTACAGTACCCCCACAGCAAACTGAAATTTCTCAGACTAGAGCTAAGTGATTTCACAGTATTCATAACCCATTTATGATACTTATCAAGCTATTTGATTGTGAACTTCCACCAGACATGTTATGGGCTCTTAATAAGATGTAAATGCATTTTCAACATTTCTGCTCCTGTCAAAAAATAAACCCACCTAAACTTTCAGCACTGTATTTCTCCCACTGGTTTAGAAGACATTAACTCCAGCAAAGATCTGAGGAAATGACCTGGATTGATGTGTGTGAAATTGCTCTACTCAAGCAATGTGCTCTTTTCTGAGGCTGCTTCTTGGTTTAAAGTACAGTGTGCCAGGACCCAAAAGATCCAGAGTGGTTAAATAATGCCAGGAAGAACAGTTTTAATGAGTTTTTGAAGTAAAAAAGTAGCCAAAGAACATACAGCAATCCTGAATAATGTTTCTCAGAACTAACCTCAGTGAGGTGACATATAAATTCTGCACTAATTACAACCTCCTACAGGCTAGTGAACCTCAAGCTGAGTTTGTGGCAGTAAAGCAGTTGTAGGTGAAAATGGGCCACCAAGAGAATGCTCAGTCCAACTTCTGCTGGAGGAATGTCTATAATAACAAATGCCCCATCACAACAGAAATATTTGTCAGGAAGCTCTTTATAACAGCTAGTTGTATTAAATACAATAGGAACAATAAAGAAATTATGAGAAAGACTTCATTCTTTCTGGACTTCACACTTACAATCAACAACGTAAGTAAATTGCTTTAAGTGAATGCCAGTCTTTAGAATCTCAGCCTTCAACAGACTCAGACAGCAAAAGTGAGAATATATCAGCTACAGAATAATATTTGTGTTCTTCATGAAGGCCAGCCGAGTTATACTGGACAGGATATGAACTCGCTAGTTTGGCAAGGAGGTACATGTCAAGAATAGCTGTTATGTAAGAGCTGGCTTTGTATTTTAGTTCCTCTGATATATTTGAATTAAGTAAATTAACTGGAAAGGATCTTTTAGTTTATTATCCTACCTGTGACAGTAATCATTAGAAGATATTTAGGAAAAGGATAAATAAACAATGCCAATGTTTTTCAGGGCCCTGAGGGAACCAATAGGCCTTAAAAGCCCAGAGCAGTCTCACCAGGGATGCACACATATACAGTTGGTCAGTGGGCCCAGGAGCCCCATTTGGCTCACATTTGGAACTGCAGGACTCGATCCACATCACAGTGGATGTGCCATTAATAGTGTTGTAATCACCTTCCTTGACCCTTGTCCTTCCTTGCTCTTTTTAAGGTAGCTATACACAAAATGCTTTAGGATCCTGGAACTATTGGAAAGGCATAAATCTGTCAAAATGATAAAAGCAAAGGCATCTACTAAGCATATATATAGAAACCATTACTAATGTCAAACTTCTAGCAAGTCAAACTTGTTACATCGATATGTTTTGCAATATGGAAGACCTGATAACAAAAACTGCCCAACTAAAATTGGATGGAATATGAAGGAAAACAATTGTGTTTATGTAATCTTAAACAGAGTGGTTAGGTAGACAGATCCATCTAATTACATGAATATAAATTTTCAGAGATGGTATCTTAATTGTTTAGTCTGCATCAAGCTCTCCAAATGCGAACTTAATGCTTTTCAGTGCATGTTCTATATTAGATGAGCCATGAACAGCATTAGACAAAATATCATGTGCAAACTGAGCCCGAATTGATTCAGGAGAGGTCTTCTTTGCCTCTTCTGGATCGGTTGGACCCATTAGTTGCCTCCACTCTTCCACAGCATTTTCCTTTGATAAGACCATTATCACTGATGGACCCCTGTAAAATCAATATGAGGAAGCTCTTAGACTATTCTGAGCTTTCTGAGATGCAGAATTAGCTTTAATGTCAGAGGTACCATGAAGGGTTATAATAAGCATTGAACTATCTTAATTTTATTAAGTTGCTTAAATATTGAAATTTGTTTCTGAGTGTTTTGTTTAAGGAAATATCCCATAATTGAAATCCAAAGAAATTATGATGATCAGATATTTCGATTTGGACTTCTTGTCCTAAAAATATTCTCACCCAATAATTTCTGAAGCAAGACAACACATACTGTATTTATCAGCTATACTAATGATATTATGAGGAAGATATTTGTCCTGCATGAGGACAAAAAGGATTCCATTGGAAAGCAGTTCCTTTTTTAGAGAAAATAAAATCCAAAATAATACTACCCATAAGTTTGAGAAGTATTGTAAATCTCCCTTTTAAAGGAAGAGTACTCTGTGCTAGAAGCCACTAAATTTGCTAGAAAGAGTGACAGGTTGTAAAATCCTTGCACCACTTATGGTGTAACATGTTTTGTTGGCACTGTAGATGCAAAGTGTGATGTCTACTTACATACATCAGTACTGTAAACCAAGACACTTACTCAGTCATACAATTCACCAACTGTTCAAAAAAGGGTTTTCCTTCGTGATCCTTGTAAAACTGTGCAGCCATTTCACGAGTTAAAGCTTGTTCTTTTACCTTTGAGATGCTAAATCCAGCCTCTTTAACTTTTTTCATAATTTCATCTAGGAGGATAACAAACAAGCTTGTTTTTGATTGAAATGGTTTAGATGCAAAAAATACAAACTGCAAACACCCAAACTTTAAAAGTTTCGGAAAATACCAGATGCCCTTAAAAAAAAAATCTCCAACACCTATTGGAATTCTTCTTGCAAATATGAAACACCCATGGACAACATAAGAAACACTTCAACAGTCCTCTAAAATAGGCAGAAACCATTGTCAGTGCATTATTCATACCAATGCAGGTATCAAACCCAGACTGTAATTAACTATACCAATAGCATTCACTGTTGTTTCTCACATTGAACAGAAAGTGGACTGTAGTTGTAATGCTGTATCAAACATCAGCTGGCCAGCCAAAATCAATCTGGATTGTTACAAGAGGGGAAGAAAGACTCCCAAAAGCCAATGATGAATTAGCATTAGAAAGACTACTGAAATTTGTTAGAACAGAATAGAATAATGTTAAGTAAGGGGTCTAGATAGAGGCTTTTTAAAAAGTGGCAGCAAACATTCTTAGGGCAAGATTCCAAATTGTAAACAGTGCTCTTTTTACTTTTGACTTTTTCCTCCTTACTCCCTTAGTCTAACAGTAAGCTAAACTAAGGATGGGAATGCATCTAACTGAGCAATGACCCCTTTTGAGTCAGTAAATGTAACTGTCTGAAGTAAGTAATACAAGTTTGGCAAGTGTGTCTCTCCTTTGACTAATTAGGATGCTGGGCAGGTATTCTGCAGAAGTGCCTGGCTTTTAAAAGATTTAACTTAGCTAAGGACTCTCTTTCTTCAATTCACCAGTATTCTAATGAAGAAAAACCTATAGGCAGCTTTAGCAAAGAAAATGTCATATTTGAGATGTCAATCTGAATTATGCAAGCCCTGTAAAAGCATTTCTCTGCACAGAAAACATATTTCAGAGAATCAAAATAATGCATTTGAGGTGATTTACTGCAGTGTGCGTTGCTAATCTTTTGTAGAAATGCTTACATCACTAGATACAGCCCATACTTTCTGAAAGCCTTACCTTTATGATTCTTAGCAGCATCAGGCTTGATTAATGCAAAAGTTTGTTCCTCAGGGAAGAAGAACTCTAGTTCCTTCTGAGCATCGATGTGTGAAGAGCTGCCATGCAGCTGATTGATAGGTACGTTTTCAATCGCATACTGTGCACGCAAACTAGGAGTCATTAAAAGAGTGAAGTTACGTAAAAGCATAGCCATTTTGAGCTGTGAACTATGATTAGCCTTAACCCAGTGAATATAAATCAGTGGAAATCTGAAATATGAACACCCTCCCTCCCAACCCTCATCCTGTTGTATTTCCAAGAAATACCACTTCTTCCTTAATGAAACAGCACTTCTGTCAGCAGCAGGTAACATGATACCATGGCAGTTTCCTAGAGCAATGCGATAAGCAGGTAGAACTAAGGCGTCCGTTTATAAAATGTGTAGGAGAAACCTGGTCACAAATAAAATATTCTACTGATGCAAAGTTTTCAATAAGCTACAAGAAGAATCTCAGTGGTATTTCAAGAAAAGTAATGGTGGTATTTCAAGGAACCCCGCCTACTATTAAGAATATATATTACCAACACTTTTTCTCTGACTCAAGAATTCCCCTTTCATTACATTGCACTTCTTAAAACTCAGCTTTTAATTCTGTTTAGCAGCCTTTATATCTCAAAAAATTTTACAGTTTCTATGCATATTACACTACTACTTCCAAGAAAAAAACCTGCAGAATTGCATATTTGTTTCCAGATGATGGCACTATAGTTACACTAGTTGGAATGGGGAATGAGATGAGGAATGCGAAAGTAAGTTGGAAGCTGTTAATGATGGTTTACTTTTGTGACTATTACCTCTCTGGATTTTCCCTTGCCTCTTCAAGAGTCTTTGGGCCTAGTAAATCTCTCCAGTGTGATACAGCATTTTCTCGTGTTAGAGCCAATACAAGAGTTGGACCACTGTACAATAGGAAAAGTAGCATTAAAAAAAAAATTTAACTCTTGGTACTTTTAAAAAGCAATTTGATTATATATAGTCTGGACTAGCAAAATGAGCCCCAGTACTGGAGGACCTTAAAACTGATCTAATTGTTTAAACAGGTATAGTCTGATAAAACTTTATGGGGATTAAATATGAATTTGAATTGCAAAGTTACTGAGTTTTGTCACAATGGCAAGACAGAAATACTGATCATGCCCTAAATATGTCCCAACTTCATATGAATGGAATATCCAAACATGATTTATTTCTCTTCCCCTAGTATCCAGCACACAGCATGGTTGAAGATTTCAGAGTTCTCCTACAGACAACCTAAATGCAGCAAGTTCACACAAGTCAGTGAACTTGGCCGCTGAGACATCATACATACAGAGATACAGAGTAGCTACTAACTTTTAAAAGCTTGATTTATATATTTGTTGTACTTGGGAATTATTCCATTATCTGCCGTTATCTGATCCTGTTCTGTCTTTTACTAAACTTTTAGGTACATGTGTATCATGTATTATCCAGGAAGTGTTCAACACCAGTTTGGGTGGGACTCTGAGCAACCTGTCCAGGTGGAAGGTGTCCCTGCCCATGGCAGGGGGTTGGAACTAAATGGCCTCAATGATCCCCTCCAACCCAAACCCTTCTGTGAGTCTATTATTCAATAATTATTGTGAAAATGTCAGTCTTATCTGATCCAATATAGATTCTATAGATTCACTTTCTCCTTTTTCATTCAACATACCTGGTCATTTGCTCTAGAAGGACTGGGAAGTAGTCTTGATCTACATGTTCTTTGTAAAATGTACGTACTTGTTCCTCAGACAGAACTATTTCTTTCTGCATTGCTATTTTGAAGCCATCATCCTTTATCCTTTGCATGATAGACTCTGTTAAATATATTGAAATGATGCTAAACTGCCATCCATTCATTCCTTTGCACTCTTGTAGAGGAATGACATGGACTTTTCCATGATAATGTTAAATTTTTACAGGTGAATTTATTCCCTAACTAAAGAACAGAAAACTGATTTAAAGCAACTGCTAGAAGGCATCGCTAGTTGCCTGAACACTCCGAAAGCTGATCCTCATCTTCTTAAGGCTTTTTCTTGCTTCAGAAACCTCAGTAGGAATTCCTGACTGAGAAATATGATACGTGTTATTACCAGCAAAAGAAGGTCTAAGGGATTTGAATAGGTGAAATGTTTATTTAACTAAGTCTTACAAGACCACATGGGTAAGCGAGCAGTATTTGGCAGAAGTCAAAATTACCTACAAAATTAAGGTGTAATTACCTACACATGAACTGCAGAACTGTAGCTCTAAGCAACATGCTAGACAGCCATAATGAAAATAAATTCACAAGGAAAGATCAAAATTGTAGAGTTTCAGCTCTCTGCGTGTAATTTTGTTCAAGTACAGAGATTCTCAAGTTAGAAAGAAAAATGCTATCTGAAATCTAGCAAGAAATGCAAACGTATGACTGAGAAGAAAAGTAAACTTGTTTGGATTAAGGTTTATGTAATGGGGTAGATTTTTTTACTTGATCTGTGAAAATGCTGTCTGTTTAGACCTGCCCTTGAGCATCACTGCCTTATGCAGAATAGAACATCTTGGATTGCATATTTTTTCCTCTTGCATTGATCTATCTTGGGCCTGCTATTCAAGAATATCAGCTGCTTTACTATGGTGGGAGATCTAGTCCCCTATACTGCATTTGAAAATTCTAGCTTCTCTGAGAGGTCTTTTAGGAGCATTCCATCTACAGACTTTCTTGAAAAATTAACCAAAGGAACAAAATATCATTGACATTTGCATTCTCAATATATGAAAAACATTAACCTCATGACTTCATTCCAGACAAGATTACTGCTGGCCTGATGCTGGAGAAACAGTATAACCTAAAAACATTTCATTAATTGAGTTAGGATTTATAATTCAAAATTCAAAATAGGAGAATATTTATACATACTTGATAGAAAATATGGTTATTAACACTTACCTCGCCTTTCTTTTAAGAGACTAGGTCTAATTATCGCCAAAGTCTTTTCAACTTGTTTTGCCTTATTTACATTAAAATTTGGGAAAAAGAAGGCAAGTTGTCTGCTGGCATCTTCAACACTGTCTTGCACATCACATAAATTTACCAGACTCTCAGTTTCTGTGAGTCCTGGCAACCTGATGAAACATAAAGTAATACAGTATTTAAGTTACTGCTTAGTGTTAACAAACTGACTTTTTGAAGATGTACTTTCTTAAAATTTTGTGAAACATAAGGATAGAATGCAAAACGAAGTTTTTATTAAATTCAGATTCATGAGTAATATTTCTGAGAAGAGAATTATTAATCTTCTCAAAAAGTGCCTGATCACGTGCTCTGAAGGAGAAAGCTCAGCCAGGCTGCTTTAACAACTCCCCTCTAGGTTATCCAAAATAGTTTCTCTGTTTCATGAGACGGAATTACTACTTACAAATGTACAGTGTGTAATGAATGATCAGTAGAAGGCTTGTGCTTAATTCATGTACAGCATGATCATAAAAATGATAGCACTACAGAATTGCCTCTGACAGAGACACTTCTCATTTTTTCTGGTCTGTTTATTTAGCTATGTAAATAAAGCCCTTCTTGGCCACTTGTAGAAAATGCAGTATTCCTCAGCTGTACTAAATTAATGCAGACAGGGATGCAGAAGGCATTGACAAAAATGTCAGTTGTTAAAACAATCTCTTTTTTGGATGAAGTATTTAAGCTCACGTTGCTTTAAGTAAGTGTCTTGTCTAAATATAAAACTTGAGTTGATATTTGAATTTTTGTGAACACTCTATTGTCTGAGGCTGCATATACAACTATCATCCTTAAAATTCTCTACAAACCCTTGGCATAGAAGAAAAACACACATTTCAAGATATCATGGTTGTGAACAGCTAATCCTTACAATTTTTTTTGCATCTTGAAGTAGCATGGGGACACAACCCCCAATACCCTACCCCTTCTCTGCTGGCTTTTACAGTGTTAACTGGGAGAAGAGCATGCCTCAGGTGTGTCCTGGTCTGCCCTGGGCTTTATCTACAGCTTCCCAAGAAACATAGGGGTAAACATGGGAAAGAGCGCAACCTTCAACTGGCGGTGTGGGCAGTCCCTTGGTATGGGTGAACTCAAATTGCAAGGACTACATCAGCTTTGAAGTGTAGCATTGTTCCCCTCGTTCTGAGAACCCACTGAAGGTGAGTTCAAAGAGATCAATGACCTTTGCTTGTCATCTCTAACGAGGAAGCAAGGAATTTCTGAATTCCCATGGGAGCTGGGATTGCATCTCTAGTGGTGGTCCTGTGAAGGACTAGGTGATGAACTCTGCCTGCTCCCTGGACCCTGCACACATGGGCACATCTGCCTCTGTAGGAACATGCCTTGGTTTAAGGTGTGCTCTAAACACTGACTGAATCACAGAAACACATTTTCACTGGTACTTACTTGGCTGGCTGCTCAGGCTCACCAGACTCACTTTTTTTGCGTAGATCTGTCCATTGAGGAATAGCAGCAGTTGGTTCTTTTTTAGTGATTATCAAAACATGGCATGGTCCACTCATCATGAATTGAACAAATGCTTCAAAGTCAGGCTAAAAAACATAATTTTCCACTCTCTGAATTGCAGGAACTCTGAGTTTTTCATCAGTAATGAGACAATTATGCTTTTAAAGTAACTCATACATTCCTGTTCCAAACTGGCATTCACATACATTCCTCAGAACCCTGTTAGATTGTTTGGGAAGATTTTTGATCGATTATTTGAAACAACATTATCAAATGACTAAAAAAAAGCTAATTGAGATAAAGAAGGTCATATAACTACTTTAAACAAGTACTAGATGTTCTTCCTGGTTAAAATGCAAATAACAAGACTGAAGAAAACTATCTGGAAACTCAATGTGATCACTTTCTATGCTTGCAGTACAGCATGTAGTGTGACATAAGAAACTGCAATACAGTTTCATGAATAATTTTTGAAACGAAATTCATGTAGCTGGTTATAAATAGAACACAGAGCTATTTGCAAGACATTTGTAGGCTTTCCCTTCATTTGCTTTGCTATGTGCTTTTCACTTCTTCAGTTTCAACTTTCAATCCTATAAAAGTACATTTCCATCAGAAAAATAACTTTTGAAGCCTGTGGTGTGAGTTCTTAATCTCTTTTTTTTTTTGTGTGTGTATGTCACTTTTTTCTTGGGGATATCTATTCTCCTTTTAAATATTTGACTAAATCCTTACCAGTCAGCATCATGTTATTGCATATGATACTTTTTTCCTTTAGTAATACAAGGATGAAATATTCACATATAAGCTTTCAAATAATTGCTTTTCTCTTTCAATTATCTTCATATCTATGCATACACTTAACCAATTTCCCAAGATGAACAAACTCAAAAGAAACAAACTGAAGTACAAAAATGTTCAGTATGATGCAAAAAGGGTGTCTTTATACTGTGGTGGCTTCGAAAGTACTCTTCCTTATGTTAGAAGAACTACGTGTAACTGTTAATTTTGGCTGTCCTGGATCACCCAGCTTCATCATTAAAAAGAATCAATTTTTGCTTCCAGTTTAATCTGGAGGTCTATCGCCTTGAGTCCCCATTCCCTTGTAAAAGGCACACTCCAGGAATTCAGCAAGATTGTGGAGTATTAAATCAGGAGTAATTTTGTGCACTGAACACAAAGGAATCCATATGTTTTAACAAAATTATTTTTCAGCTTAAAATTAAACTTAAAGAATGCCAATTGATTGGCCTCTCAATATGCATAGGACTCTCTGGAGCCATATAGCTCATAGCAGTTTTATTATTTTCCTGTCCCAATGCTGGCAAGGATCTGCTATGGTGTAATAGTGTTGTTTTCCACTCTCCATGATATTTTAAAAGTCATGGCTGTCAGGTAAAGTCCCAGATGACTGAAAAAAAGAGAAACATTGTATGCCTCTTTTAAAAGGGTAGAAAGGAGGACCCCGGGAACTACCGGCCTATCAGCCTCACCTCTGTGCCTGGGAAGATCATGGAACAGATCCTCCTAGAATCTCTGCTAAGGCTCATGGAGGACAAGGAGATGATTTAGGACAGCCAGCACAGCTTCACCTAGGGCAAGTCCTGCCTGATCAATGCAGTGGCCTTCTACAATGGAGAGACTTCATCATGGACAAGGGAAGAGCTACAGATGTCATGTCTGGACTTCTGTAAAGCCCTTGACATGGTACCCCACAACATCCTTCTCTCTGAAGTGGAGAGAACTGTTTCTTATTGCTGCTCGGTGATAAGGAATTGGTTGGACTGTTGCACATCCAGAGGGTAGTGGTCAGAGGCTCAGAGTCCCAATGGACATCAGTGACAAGTGGTGTCCCCTGGGGTCCATACTGGGGACCAGTGCTGTTTAGTATCTTCATTAATGACATAGGTGAAGGGCTCGAGTGCAGCCTCAGCAAGTTTGCAGATGACACCAAGCTGACACACCCAAAGGACAGGATGCCATCCGGAGGAACCTGCACAAGCTCAAGAAGGGGGCCCATGGGAATCTCAGGAGCATTAAAAAGATTGAGTGCAAGGTGCTGTACATGGGTTGGGGCTACCTCTGGTATCAGCATAGGCCAGGGGATGAACAGATCGAGAGCAGCCCTGGGGAGGACCTGGGGGTGCTGGTGGATGAGAGGCTGGACATGATCCAGCAGTGTGCACTCACAGCCCAGAGAGCCAAACATGTCCTGGGCTGCATCCAAAGCAGCGTGGCCAGCAGGGTGAGGGAGGGGATTCTGCCCCTCTGCTCTGCTCTGGTGAGACTCCACCTGCAGTGCTGCATTCAGCTCTGGGATCCCAGCATGGGAAGGACAGAGACCTGTTGGAAAGAGTCTAGAGGACATTAGAAAGAAATTCTTTTTTGTGAAGGTGGTGAGTCACTGGAATTGGTTGCCCAGAGAAGTTGTGGATGCCTCAACCCTGGAGCCCTGCTCAAGGCCAGGCTGGATGGGGCTCTGAGCAACCTGTTCTAGTGGAAGGTGTCCCTGCCCTTGGAACCAGATGATCTTTAGGGTCCCTTCCAACCCAAGCCATTCTGTGATTCTATGATTCTATGATATATCAAACACTGTATGCTTTGTTTGTCTTTGTTCTTCTCATGTCTATCTCCACACTTAACTAGTCTCAAATTTGGCTGCTCTTCTCAGGAAGATGAGTTACTTTTACGTCTGTTTCAAATCTGCCTCTGTCAAAACTACAATCCCAGCTTTGCTAAAACCAAGCCCTTTATGGTTTCTTACAAGATCTCCCTGTTACTTGCTTTCTAAGCCATAATGCAGCTGCCTAGTGATTGCTATCAGTTTGGTTTTTTCTCTCTGACTTTAGTAGGAACCATCTCATCTCACTCTTATTCATTTGGAATGCCATAGGAACACCTTCCCACCTACTCCTTTAGATTAGGCTAACCCGTCCATTGGTCCCTCTAATAATATCAAACAAACTATTTGTCTGTATAAAATTCCAACCTCTATCTATCTTATGTATATAGCAGAAGGTACAAATGTTTGCTAAGAAACTTCATTTTTTGACCCAGATCCTTCTAAAGAGTTAATTTTAGCTATCACACTGCTGGAAAATATGACCATATCTTGGTGCTAGTTTGCTAGACCACTGCCATTTAATGGTGGACAGCCTAATTTAATTATTTTCTTGAACTTTATATCTGTCTTTAGCTATTTTTGTCCCCTACTGTAGGACAAGGCACAAAAAGTAGATTTCAACTGAGATGCTTTCCCTTTCTGCCTGTGCACATGCTTATTCCCAGAACTATCCCATGATAAAATCTGAAAAGAAATAAAAAAAATTAATATATTATATCACTTATTTTCTGGCTGGAAAAATAAATGTCAAATAGATACACACTGTCACATAGATGACACTGGATTTTGGGTTTGTGCCACATTTCAGCACCTAATAGGCAAGGTAGAGTAATTGCAGAAACAATCTATACAGGACTCTAATTTTCTTTCCTACAAAGGTCACTGGGCCTGTCATAACACATTTTAAAATCAGTATAATTTTAACTTGATAAATAGTGTTAGAAATTTAGCACCATGTCTAAGGATCATGCACATTTAGATAACAGAAAGAAGAACAAAATATTTTAATATTTAATTGGAGGTCAGTTTAATTTGGTTGGAATATTAGATTGCTACCTAGTGATATTTACATGAATCAGTGAAAGAAAAGGGAGAGAGAATACCTCTTTTTTATGTACTAAATCTACATTAATTCAGTTCTTCAATATACTTAAAATTGACCATACAGAGATTTGCAAGCACATCTGTTAACCATTGTAGATTTTACCTGTTCCTTTCACTTAGATTTTTAGTTTGTTTTTACCTGTTCTTTATTCCGGGCATAAAACACTCTGATTTGCTCTTCAGTAAGCATTCTCTCCTCTGCTGCTTTAATGTCAAATCCTGCATCTTTAATCTGCAATTATTCAGTTATTACTCAGGGAGCATTTGAAAATGGATACATACAAAATCATATGTTATTGTAAATCTAAAGATTGATTTATTTTGGAAGCTTTCTTAAGTTTAAAATTCTCCAAAATATTCTATCTTTGCCTAAACTGAACTTCCAGCCTTTCAAAACACCTCACTAAATTCAGGATTATAATACCTCTAAATTAATGTTTGTGAAAAAATACAGTGCAGTTCAATGTATGTAGTACATTCATTCAGTAGTTAATAATCCCTTTTATTTCACATTGAATAAACTCCTTTTGATCATTGTGACTGGTTAACATGCAACTTATGTTGCAAAATATTATAAATTTTATTATAATCATAGTAGTCACATAAATGTGCAATTGTCAACAATTGTTGTATTAAGCTAAACTATTTGGCTTTAGGAACAGCAAATAAGGAAAAATGAAATCTACTTTATGATTTTCTGTTTCAAACTCTGTTACTGCACCAAGTTCAAGTATTTGTGAGTGATGCACATTTGTATGACTTTCATCAAAGTTCATAGTCCATTGGTATGAGATTTGTACCATAAACTGATATTTTAACAACAAAGGCAGTACCCAGCCCCAGTACTGATGATACACCAATATTAATCTGTGTACCAGCACTCTGCTCTTTAAAAGCCCCTGTGGTGCTGCTGAGTGTTTTCAGACTGCCCCAACGAGGCTGACTGTGGACACAGTGTAGGAAAACACACCTCATAAGCCAAGTAGCAGCTGCTCCAGCTAAATTGTTTTCAAGCTCCGCCTATTTTTTTGCCTTTGCTGAGCTTCCTTCCTTTCCAGCTAAGGTAGAGCAATTGCAGAAACAACCTATATAGTGCTCTGACTTCCTTTCCTGCAAAGGTCACTGTCCCTCTCATAACGCTTTTAAAAATTCTTATATTTTCATCTTGACTTATATTGTTATGTGGCTTTTTTTTTTTTTTTGATAACAGAAACAATATCATTCAATGTCTAAACTCTTCTGCCATAGAATATTGATGCAACAGTATAAATTTGAATGTCATATTATTTCAGATAAAGATTATTGTACTTTTATCATCCTTAGCAGAGAAGCCTTATCAGATTCTGTTCTAAAGTCTGGGCATAAATTAGGATCTACTTACCCTTAAATTTTGCTATTATGTCCCTTAAATAAATAGAATGAATGACTATTTTAAAATTCTGTCTACCTTTTTTTTAATTTCTTCTATGCGTCCCGCTAAGACATCATCAGGTTTTATAATTCCAACTGAATAAGTGAGTACTTCTGAAAAAGGGATAAAATAATGCCCTAATTAACACATTCATCAAAATAAATGCACAACTAAATTTTCCATTACTTGGTTTCTCTAAGTAATTCTCCATTTTCATCTTGATATGGCCAAACAGTGGTCGCAAAAAAAAGACTCCTGCACTTAAAGCATGTCTTGGTGTGCAGGACCAACTTTTTCCTTCCCTGGAACCCACATTTCCCATGAACTACTGTTTTGAGGGGGGCTAATATGGTGGAGAAATGCAAACATGCAGCTGTGGTGGGAAAATATCAGTTTATGATGGAGCCCTTGTCTAGGGAGAGCTCTGTATGTACAATACTAGGAAAGTGAAAGGAATGAATTTTACTAATGAAAATTCACTAAGTGAAGATCTGTATGAATATTGGAGATTTCCAGTAGAACATATATTTCTCATCATAGTGAATGTTTGATTCCTTAGCTTTGTGAATGCTGAAGGCATTGGCAATCAGTATCTGTTGATGTCACACATGCTTGCTAGCACAATCTAATGTTTAAAACAGGGTGTTCCTTGCTGTAAAAGAGTAGACACAGTGTTACTACATCCATTGCATACAGGTCCCTGAAAATGGTCAGAAGGGAATAGCATCTTTACTGGACCTGAAGTTTACAGTGAAGCATTTGAATGCATATCAATCAGACCCCAAGACTGTAGAAGAATTTAAGATACGGATAATGAAAACAGCAGAGTACTGCTTGTTACCAATACTAGAAACACTTACAGGCAACTGCATATGTTAAGGAAAATATTACTGCCAAATGTTAGTGTATTACAGTGCCTGAGAGACCCCGTCTCCCGAAGCTGAGCTAAAGCTCTGTTTTCTGATTTTCTATCATGTTTAGGTTTTGGGGATTAGTGTGAAGTCTGTAGATAATTGCTAAATGATAATACTATACTAGTAAGTCTCACAGGGTTTATGAGAAAAAATAAAGGCTAAAGCTGAGGTCAGGAATATGTCAGTTGAACCATCCATTTGAAAAAAAGCATGAAGATGAAGGAAAAGGGGTGCCATAACTGTGATCTAATGCTTCTCACAGGGAAAAAAAGCAACATCCAGAACAAGGAGAGGATGGAGGAGTTTGTTCTATCTCAGTGGTGCAGAATGGCATTTTCTGCATATATGAAGCAGTAGGAACATTCAGTAGCTACAGATAACAATAAAAAAAGAAAAGATATAGGTCTCAGCTCATGAGAAACCTTAAATTAATCACAGACAGGACTTGCAAACAGGATGGTGCTTATTTTTCAACCTTTTTGGAAGCTTATCCTGCTACTGTGGATTTATGCTCTTATACAAATCTGTTCTTAAATCTAATCTGGTTGAAAGAGTTAATTAAAATAATCTGAGATAGAAGGCAGGCCATTGCTTCACAGATTAACTCTTCCAATCCTCTCAGGTTGACCCCATCTTAGTATTCCACCTAAACAGAAGTACACAGCTCACACAGGGACTGTGTAGAACTGACTTTCAGGCCTGAATTTTGCACAGCAGAATTCCCTGGCACATGTGACTTCTGTCTAAAGTCTGGAGGTTCTCAGTGTGGGGGTGAAAATATTGATCATGACAGTCCAATACATTAATTCCTTACAGAAGAAAGCTCAATCAAAACTTTCCATTAATTCAACCAAAGGAGAGCCTATTAGTGCTAAACATAGACAATTATTAATCAAAAGACATTTGTTCTCTTTCTTTCTGTTAGCATTTCTAAAATAAATCAAATATATTTACCCTCCTCTACAGCTCCCTCAGACCCTTCTGATGAATCCTCGTGGAAAACGAGTTCTTCTGCCTAAGGTAATTGCAAACGGAGTAAAAGAACATCAGCAGTACAAAGATAGAGTCACCAAAAACAGCTGTCGCATCTTCACAACACCTTTATCTTAATGTAAGAATGGACTTGCTACCCTGGAAAAAAAGCAATTCTAAGAAGGCCCTTTGGCCAGTCTGGTTTTCCCTAACTGACTTTCAGTTCGTTAAAAAGCTCTTTTTACTATAAGTGAAGTTCTTTCATCTCCATTTTAACAAAACAAGCTATGAGACATGACTATTTCCCATGTCTCTGTTTCATATGATGCAGTTACTAAGTTATATATTAAAAATACTTAGCCCTGAAAGAAAAAGGTTACTAAAACACTTATGATCTTGTGGCATTTTGTCCGTCTCTTCATTTCTTAAATCACTAGGCTAATCTGTAAATTTGTTAAGTTTTTATAAAGTACCGTAATGGAAATTTGGGGGTTCTGAGGAGAACAAGCAACAGGGGAGGATTAACTCTGCTACTACTGTGAATTCCAACAGTGGGATCTTTTGCAGTGCAGGCTACTGAGGTCAGACCAAGCTGTCCTTATGTCTTTATGTTACCTGGAAGTCAGGAGTGAAAGGTGATGGAATAAATTTTTTGAATGTCCTTTGTTTTTTGTAGCAAACTGGATTCATTAGGTACAGAGCAATCCCCATGGCTTTGGGCAACCTGATCTACTGAAAGATGTGACTGCCTGTGGCAGGAGGGGTTGGAGTAGATGATCTTGAAAAGTGTCTTACAACCCAGATAATTTTACTTGATTTCTAAAACAAAAGCGCATCATATATATGTCACTTTACTGTTAGGACAAAAATACAAAAAATTAAACATTATCTAAACACTATCACAGACATTTAGACAAATGGTGTAAGTGTAATAAAAATACACATTTATACATAAGTATCTTGTTTGTGAGTACCTCAGTGCGTTCCTTCTCTCCAGCTGCAATGTCCCTCTCTTCTTGCACTAGCTCTGTTACTGTCTTAGTTATAAGAGGAGCATTTACACCTTTCACTATTGCAAGAATTTTGCCATGCTGTCAAAGAGAAAATAACACTCTCAGTGAGTTTTCATCACTTAATTTACACATTTGCCTGAATTTTTGAAACCTGCAATATCTTGCTAATTTTTTCCAGCTACAGGGTCATTTCCTATGCCTGCTGAAGGGAATACGAAAGCTACTGCTGTGTCTGTTACTTCAGAATGAAACTTTTGTGCATTTATTTCCTTGCTTCCTTCTTTACCAAATTTTCCATGTTTATTTCTGGGCTCAGCACTAAGAGTATAGTTGGAAGCAAATGCAAATATGGATTTTACTTGTTCTTAATTTCTCTAACATGGAGTTTTCTGTCTTTTTGTGTGTGTGTGTGTGTGTGTGTGTGACTTCTCAGCGCATTCTTTACAACATTCAGGTGCATAGTAGTGAAACTAATGGTGACCAAAGTTACTGCTAACATCTCTAGGCAGCATTCAGATTCAAACCTGAAAGTGTCCTGAAAGTTTCATTATTCTTGGTCCCTACCTATGGAAATTCAAATCCTGGCTGCCTCAAGTTAAAAGAAACCCCACCTCTTCTTAAGTAAGCACTCTACAATGGTGTCCTAGGAGAACCAGCTTTCTATGTCCATCAGTGAGAGATAATAAGTATATGATGAATTGCTACAGTTCCTCAAGTGTGAAAAAATAATTTTATTTGTTATCTTAAAAATCTTATAATGCCAGGAAATGTAAACTCTCTTTCCCTGATGAAAAGTGGGCATAAAATAATAATTTCAGTGTAACCACATGTAGGCACTTTATGTAAGGCAAACCTCGAAAACTTACCTGGGTTTCTCAGTAACTACCAAAATAGTGACTACCACAATTCTTCTGTGGCTGTATGTGCAACAGCCACAACAAAAATGTGCTCAAGAACCACCAGACTCAGGCATAGGAAACAGCTCAAGCAAACAACATCTGATAGTACCATCCTACATACTTTAAAACGTAAAGATAGGATTTACACAGCCTCATAGCTATTTTATAATCTATTGAAATGTTAAGGCAAATGTAGGCAGCACATTAAAAGAAACTGCTGTGATGTACTTACAACACTAAAAAGAAATACAGGTTCACAGCTGTTCCTAAATGGTTTCAGACTTTCAATGCTGTCAGCCTCTGCCTGAATTCAGACAAAAAAGATTATTTGGTTACATGAGTGTGTATGCATATGCATATATGTATAAGGAAACCTTTTTACCCACAAGAAAACCCCACTATTACATACTTTGCTGTTGAAAACTCAAACTGCAGCCCTAAATACAACTAACAGGCCTTATAGTGATGAAGAAAGAACTGTTTGGATAACATGGGATTGTCTTCCCTTTGTATTACAGCAATTCATCATGGAAAAATATCTTCTCTTGATACTATTTTCTCATGTAGGTCATAATAACATATGTAAATGAAAAAGTAGCCCATGTAGTCTTGATGGAAGAGATTATCCAGTGTATTAAGTTCTTTGTGAACTGTGTTCAACTGCATGAAAGCACGTGAGATAACATCGGAACATAACTCCCTGCCTTTTTCACGTGTAAAAAATTCCTGTTTTTTTCTGAAAAGTCCTTTCATCATGGAATTTAAAGTTTTCACTAAAGTGAAAAAGGATGGACTTGGTCAACATCTTGGAGAAACTGAGTCTGTGAAACAAATTTATCTACTTTAAATATGAGATATAATACGTTCGTATATATATACTGCTAGTGTAAACAAATATTTTTACTACTACAGTTCTGTGATAGTTTTTTAAATTTCCCCCTTTTTGTTCTGTTAAAAATGAAATACCAGGTAGAATTTGCAAAAAAGATGCAACAGTTTTTCAGGGATGTAAGAATTTTAAATGCAATGGCCCATAATGCAGAGACTTAAAACCGAAAGTTGTATAGTCAGGCTTTTAAATATTTCTGCAATCTCATCAAGGAAAACAAAAATTGTGGGGTATCAGAGCTTTTTTTTTAATACAGCTTCTTACATATTTATTACCAGTTCTAATCTACTTCTAAACGAAGTCTTCTGAGGACATATGCAGGAAAAGCAACCAGGCCAAAATTATGGCAACTCAGTATCAGGACAGTAAAATGAAAGCTCTACATATGCAGATCAGAAGATATATTTAAACCAAAATGTAAATAAAGTCCCACACAGGATTTATGTCCTTACCATGGCAAAATGTAGCACATTGTCTTCACTAAACTCGTTCCTCAGTTTTCTGAATAAGTTCAGCACAGCTTTGCAAGGACCACACCAAGCTTGATACACATCTATTACTAAAATGTAATAGTTTGGGATTACAAACAGCTGACTTGTGGAACTTATAAAGTGAGACATTTATGTTTGGGTTGAAACAGCACTGGAAAGGCATTCACATGGATCTTTCAGTCCTCTTCTAGTCAATTAAAGTATCATGAATAAGTCAATGGATTCAGTGGCTATATTAATGGATACATACTCTTTTATTTAAATTACTTTTGACATTGAAAACCTACTTCAGAATACTATTTGAGATGATTAATTCAATAGGAACTTTTCTCTTATATTCCTTTTCCTTTTATTTTCTCTTCTTTTCCCCCTGTGATTTTTACCTCCCTGAGCCTTTGCCCATTACTATCCCTCTGCAGATATGATCCTGCTACAGATTTGTTCCTTTTACCAAAATACAATTCCTCAGAGACCTAGGAGACATGGTTACTGGATTAAGTGAACTGAAAATTGGGAATAATGCACATCATAGAACATGCACTCTCTAGAATGCTGCAGTATTAATTTAGTCTGGGCAAGATTTTACACACAGAAGTGTCCAACTCCCTACCATGGAGAATGCCATATTCGAAAGGTGTTTTCTAAACATTGGTGTATAGCAGTATATTAAAAATTAGGTAAGCATGATTTTGATGAGTATTTATCATATAACATACCGCATATTCATAATCTTAATATATGATCTTAAAAGTCTTTTACAACCTAAACAATTCTATGATTCAGTGACTCTGTGATATACATTTATAAATATATATAAATATATAGCCTTTCTTTAAAAGATATGGCACTAGTCTTCTAGAGTATCTATTAAAGATGATATATAAATATGGAAACCTGTACATATCTCCATGAGAGATTAAACAGAAAATATCAGCTGTTAGTACCTACTATACCGTTCCTCCGCAGCATTTCATCCCACTGGTTTTGATTGGTTATTACAGTCTGAAACAAAAATGAATGAACATTTTAACATTTTAAAAAGGCAGAAAAACCATCTGTTTCCCCGATAAAGTTGTTCCAGTAATTAGGATTTATACCTGGAGCTGGATTTCTTTCTTCTTGCCTGCCATTTCCCTGCGATTATAGGAAAAATATTAAAATCCAAAGCACTTTTGAAGTTTTTTAAAAGACCATGTGACATACAGAACTGATTTGTATAGTTCTCAAAATATCACTGCCTTCTGATTCCCTTAGTAATTAACTCAACTGAAGCCCCTACAACAATGATAGTTAATACTCCACTTCAGAATTTTGTGGAGCAATATACAACTTGTTTGCAAAACCCACACAGTATAAGAAACAGAAGAAAATATAGTTTGTTAGGGTGTTCAAAACTTTTGGCTTCAACAATTTTTCAAGCTTATAATTACTCTGCTCAGAATAGCCACAGGGACTTTGATGGGATGACAGCTGCCATAACACTGGACCATGTCAGAAAAGTATTGATTAAAGAGCTTCAACTCTGATAACATCAACTCAGTCTTCCTGTCTGCTGGGATACATAAAAAGCCATGACATACTTGTGCCCCATAACTAAACTCCCCAACTGAATCCTGATATATTCATCATTCTGTTGTTAATAAATTATGTCCTTTATTTATTTATTTATTTATTTATTTATTTATTGTAAATAGATAATTAACTGTGAACTAGGCAGAACAACAGTCTCAGTTAAGATGCATATGTGGATGAAGTTTGAGTTCAGCATGAGTGGCTTGAGTTTCTAGAGTTCTTGGTTAAGATGGTGGTCTTTGTCTTGGGGAAAATGAAAGTGCACCCATGAATGTGACCTCCTCTGGCACTGTTATTTGACAAGTCAAGCAAATATTTAACAGGATTTGAACTATCCTGATATACTCACCAAAGCTGCTCCCTTCAGATCACAGATTGAGGCATAGAAGCCAATATGAGAGCTCTTACCATCATGCTTGTTTCACATTTCATCTAAAAGTGTTGTTAAGGGTTAAAATTTTAAATGCAGGTTTTCTTCAAATCCTTTAAACCAGGTAGTGATACAAAGCATGGCATTCATTCCTATCCTTTAAAGACTAAGGAGATGATGCTGACTACTGACACTAGAGGCAACCAGCAGATGGAAATACACCATATTAGTAGGAAATCTTCAGCAAAAGAACCTATCTTTCATTGTTACCTTCTGTCACTGAGCAACAACAATCAATTCTTTGCAAGACTGGTTCTGCAAAACATAAAACCAATACATGACCATGGTCTGTACATCCCAGTTGTTCTACATATGCTCCCCAACTAAAAATATTCAGTCATACGCACTCAGATGGCAAAGCAGAGCACTGCAGAGTAGACGTGCTGCTGTGTGCAAATATACAAATGTGCACATTAGTCTGGCATAGCTGCTGTATGTTACAGACATGTGAAGCTACATGTAACATCTCTACTTTTAAACAAAATTTTCGCATAGCATTCTCTCAGTAAAGCAGTCAGTACTACACTGATAACACCTGAACAGACAAGCATGTCTTTTCCTTTATCTATGATATGGGCAACATGCTTCTCTAACCTTGACACAACTAACTCCCTGAGCATAAGCTCTTGTGTGTTAAAGTGGATCCTTGTGTGTTCCTAGGTGGCACTCTGATGGATCATCTGCCCACACACACACACATACACAGAGGAACATGTGTAAGTGAACAAATGCACAGACACACAGACCAGTTCAGGGCTGACAGTGCTCTACACCAGATGCCGTAACCAGGAAGAGCTCCCAGACACTCGTGCACCCCATGGTTTGACACACACCCTCCACACTAAGCACACCACAGCACAATGGGTTGGGTGCCACTCAGCCCTGAGGGGGGGCCCACTCAGGAGCAGACAGGCACCCCCAGCCCACCTGCACCTGTCCTGGAGTAGCCGCTCGCCTGGGGACACTCTGTGGCCACCCAACTGCCATCCCTCAACGGCTCTAACAGCCTTCCCCACCCTCTGCCCAGCCCCAGCCCCATCTCTTCTTGATCTCCAAGGGTCATTTTCCCTCCATCACCCTATTTTGTCAGTCTGGGGTAGACATGGCACAGGGAGCTGAGCTACAGGCATGCTGAGAGGGAAATGGGGACGGAGCTGGGGAGTGAAGGGGTGGGAGGAGGTGTCACCATTTCCTGCCCTGTTTCTCCTCTGTTTCCTTTAGCCTAGGGAGAGTCAACGTTATCCTTTTAACATGTGAGAAAATTAGTCTTGGCAGCTAATTAGTAATCTGCCTTCACTCTCTGTTACTTGCAAATTGTGAGAAAATGGAGACTCAAAGAGGAAGCTTTTAGTGGGTGTCCTGATGAACAAAAGAGGGTCTTGAAAGCTAAATAGTGGTGACTGCCCATGCTCATACGCTATCAGTGCGGGTTTGTCATCACACTGGTGCAGAACAAAGTTATCATTTTAAAGATGCACATTTGCATCTCAGCAGCCCCCAAAAAGTCACAGAAGATAGAGGCAAAGTTTATTTATACACATAGAAAGCACAATTGGTCCCGAGTACAGTGGGGCTATTTTAATGTGTTAACTCTTAAAGGCATTGCAACTGGTGGGAATTTCTTTGGGGAGGTACAGGCTTGAGAATATTCACAAATCAAATGCTAGTGTCTCTAAACTGCACAAATTTGATGAAATGTGAATTTCACATATGCACGTTGTTACAGAACTATAAATTGTCCGTGCATCCAACTTATTTTGAAAGCCTGCCCAGGCATACTATGTGCTATTATGTATATCTACCACATCTTAAGCAGATCTAGTTTCAGTGACTTGTTCCTTTTCTTAAGCTTTCTGGTACTGCTCACCAAAGCATGACTTGCAAAGCCCCAAAAGAAAAGTTCCTTTTATTTAATGAAAATAAAATGAAAAAAAGGTAGGGAAAACAAACTCTTAGAGGTGCTAGAACAGATGTTCTTCCTCGCAGTTAAATCTTCCCAAGTTGAAGGACATTCATTCTGCAGTAGTGGGAATGAGGCAGCGTTTCCACAGAGCTGCAGCAGTTTTCAATGCTGAGATTGTGCTATGTCCGAACAGCTTTGATTAGATCAACTAGGTGGCAAGACAGATTTTGTACTCAGATGGGAAAGAATGCATTTATATGGCCAACAAAAATTGCTTCCTACATTTTTTACTGGAAAACCCTAACATTGGAACTAGTACAAGCTCTGCATTGTCCTGCTTGGAAGTAGAGGAGTGCTCTTGAATAATCTTTATTTTCTTGCATGAAGAAGGAAAACAACTTTTGAAACCTTCATAGACATACAAAATTGGAAAGAACTACAAAAGATGAGATATTTAACCCAACCTCCATGTGGAAGTTAAAGACCCAAAGATTAAGCTAGCTTTTTGGGGTTTCCTTCACAAACTGCAAACTATTTTATGCAGACCACTTTCCTCGTGAACAGTCACTTTTTTACGTATTACAAAGAAACCCCAAAAAAGTCTTGAAGAGAAACACTAGAATGAGGTAATGCTCATGTACCGAATGTTAAAAGGCTGACACAGCCTATTTAACTGCTCTGTTGGAATGAATTATATGTATGCTTTGGATATCACAAAATAGTTAATGTAAAGGGATTTGGTATTTGAAAATGCTGAAAAATAAAAAAGAATATCCGTCTTTAAGTCAAAGAGTATAGTTCTATAACATTTTAAATTATTTTAATGATGACATACTTAGCTTATGCAGACCAGCATAGCTTTAATGGCCATTATAAAAGGCATCCAGAGAGAAGGGTTTAGGAGTTTATGGGGTTTTTCCCTGAACCAAAATGATTCAAGTTTTGTATAATGTATATGAAAAGTATAATGAAAATATGCAATGGATAAACCACAATGGATTGATGATGAATGACTGCATAATTTTTCTGAGTAACTTTTAAACTATTTCACTCCATTTTGTGCATATCACTTGATTTCAGGTCTGCTCTTTGTCACGAACTGTTAATGTCTGAAGTGACCTATTTTCAAATTACTAACATTGTTTTGCAAAGTAATGGAAAACATTTGTACACCCTGCTGAGACTTGTGACAAAAGTAGAGATGTGTTTTCCCTGCTAGTCAGTCTTTTTATGTGCCCTGGTACATGCTCAGAAGCCAGTGCCTGCGTAGCTCTGATGACTACCTGCTTGTAAACACAGTGGAAGCATTGATCACCTTAATTTATAACCTTTTGTGATCTCTTCTGTGGCTCTATAGTTCACATGCATACTGGTGCTACAGTGTATTCAATCTATGCCCTTTGCATGTTAGATTTCCTGCACATGCCCTGGTGTTCCTCCTGCCTCTCTGCCTGGATTCACTCTAGGATTGCTAGATGATGAGTGAACATCTTCGCAGCTCTTCTGCAGAGCTGTTCTTAGCCTGGCAGCGTAGCAGCCACTGTAACTTGAAGGCTCTGTATGTGCCTATTGGCTTTTTCTGCATCAGCCATAAGTAGACCAGGGATCTGATAGCAGTGGAAGACCTTTCTGATTTCTTGTATTTTTCTGGAAAACAGAAAGAAAGTATGTGAAATGGTGCACAATTTAATTTCTTGAAATCAAAAATAACTATTATGGTTGAAAAATGCAAAAACTAAAGAATATGATTTGTGCTGCTTCAAGTGCAGCTCTCTGTCACACAGTTGATGGTGGGATAATTCTGTGCAGTAGAACTGTTTTGGTAAATGAAAAAAGAGCATAAAATAAATAAATAAACAATTTTCTGTAAGGACTTACTGTGACACACCAGCTTGTGTGCTCCCAAGGTGAGAGAGACTGGAGGTGACTCCAAAACCAGGCAGTTCCTTTCTGAGTGGAAGCCCAAGACTACCACAAGTTCAAGTTGTGGATGTTTGAGAAGCAATCAGTTTTGCCCATAAGTGGTGACTGACACAAGGGATTTGACAGCTTGCTTTTAAAGAATGACCCAGCTCTGTCAGTGGTGGGTACGTTCCCCTAATTTGCCTTGCAGAAAACATGAATGGTAGCCCTAATGGAAGTTACTAATACATAAACTTTGCAGAGTTTGTACCATAAGAGAAGTTCCTGAATGTTAGTGTGGAATATATAGAAAATTAGCAGATGAAAAGGAACTGAGATAATTTAGTGATTAAGACATTTTTAGAAATATAGGCATTAATTCTTCCAAGTAATATGGCTATCACCTCTGGGTATCCTAGAGCAAGAAAAATCAGAGATGTTTTATTTTACCTTACCCTAGAATCTCAAAATTATGTGAATAACAGCATGGTTAGTAGTTGTGAATGTAGACATGATACTTTTATTTATTTTTACTTACAGCCTTTATTAAAGTTTTGAGTTTGGCAATCTGAGTATAAATATTTTCATAAATTCATTTTTTGTTATTCCTTATCTGTATATTGATTCATTTTTTGAGTGTATGAAACACATTCGACACCCTATATATTGATTTACAGAATATTAGAATGTAACTTTGAAAATATCCTTTGCAGCTATAGTGTGTGCAAACCCACAAACACAAGAGTTTAGTGAGACATAATGAGTGTTTCCCAACAGCTCAAGAAACTGGTAACTCTGATTTGGATCATACCTAAGCCACCTGAAAACAGACTAGTGGTTTGCTCTCTGGCAACATCAAATGCTGATTCACATACAGTTTTCCACTTGTTATGTGTACAGGCTAGCCCTCTCCTCAAAGAGAGATCGAGAAGACTGGTCTTTGCAATGGGATCTAGAAAGTGAAAGAAAATGAAGAAAAATATCTCCCTGTATATCAAAAAGCAAATCCCATGATATCAGGTAACAAAGGTGGATTGGAGTTCACATAAATATTTTTAATCAAAGTTGGCTGGTAAAGACACAACAGTGGTTTCTATTTTACCAAACCTGAAGATGTCCAGAGTCCCAGTTTAAGAACCTCCAGAATAGTTAAGATGGCTCAGTTGAACTCTGACCTCTCTGTATTTTAGGGATCCTCAGCTGGTAAAATCTTGTTGCATATTCCTGTTTTTACTGGGAGAACTTCATCTGCAGAGACAATCTGAACACACAAAAAGTATGTGTGAAAAGCTTGACTGTGTTAATGGTTTTAATTTCCAGCAGGACAGAAAAAACAGGGGGATCAAACAATTGAATCATCTTGATATATGAAGGTGAGCACCAAAATTTGCTTGAGGAAAGATTTAGGGGATTAGAGAGTACCAGGCCTGAAAATATGATGGAAAATTATGGGAATACTTGAATTGTGATATAGTCCAAGCAGAATAAACTGTTACACTCCTGTTCGTGGGACAGGTTAATCTGCACAGCTGTATTGGCTGGAAAATTCTGGAGTATGTTCCTTGCTAAGATAGGAGGGGAAATTAGCACAGTAAAAGAGCCACTAAAATCTTTGCCAGAGATTAATTGAGGTATGTTTATATGGACAAAATGAATAAAATAATCAAGCAATTGGAGCACACTTTGGCTTCTGTGAGTTTGTTTTGGTTTTGTATTTAAATTCCCTAGTAATTGGCACTATGTGGTCATTTAGAAGAAAAAGGTGGATAATGATTAGTTTATAAAGAAAAAGAGTGTACAAGGCAGAGACAGTTAAACAGATGACATTGAGAAGGCTAAATCTTAACAAAATTTTGTTAAAATATTCTGAGTCTAAAGAACATGCCAAAGGAATTGAAACTTTTCAAGTTGCATTCGTTCAAGCTTCTGCAGGAAAAATTACACTAAGTTCTTCTTTTTATTGACTCTTTCAGACTCTGATCCAATTCACACAAGTAAAAAAGACTATAAATTTCTAAACAATTTGTTGTATATCTGTTCTAAGTTAATAAAATTATTAGGGCCAGAAAACAGGTCTTGATACAATGTCTTCAGTCATCACAATATTTAGCCAACTGAAGATTTCAAAAATAAACCCCAGTCCTTAAAAGGCTGCTGGTTAGAAATGGTGAGTACTGGTGTGACATTCAGAAACATTTTTAATGCTGGATCCTGTTTCAGATGCCAGTTTCACATCCAAGGGTTTATGCTGGTTCAACTTGTTTAATTGATGCAGAATTTATCTGCATGTAACAGAGCTGCACAGGCCAGCAGCAGCCAAGCTTTACACCTGGCACAGGCCACCTTTTGTGCTAAGGGGATAAATTTGAGGGATAAATGTCATGTGCTTCCCCAGTATATGACAGAAGCATGAGATAAACCACAAGTGATCGTTTCTGTTGTATGTTCCTGTGGATGGGAAAAGAAAATCAGGAGTTTGGTCATGTAGTGAGCGCTCATACATCAAACAGGGTGGTCACTGGGACAGAGTGTAGTAGCCACTTGTGAGTAGGAATAGGACGTTTTTGTTCTGCTGGTGATGTATTTTTATCTATAGATGAAAGTCCCACTAGAAGAGGATGATACAGAGCAAGTCTGTGCCCAGATGACTCATCCTATTTGTGAGCTAAAGCTTGGGTTTCTCCCGGGGTTTCCAGGATAGCATGTACTAGAGGATCAGAAATCACCTCTGAGTCATCTCAAAAACAGATTTGCCTCTGCTGTTGTGGTTTCCTTCCTGTGTCTCTGCTGTGCACAGTGCATGTGTACATTTCATGTGCATAGGATGTGGTCCTGGCTGCAAGGATCCCTACTGCGCACGACTCCACTGCCAAACACCCTGCTAGTCCCAAGGGGTCATCATAGAGATTAGAGGTACAACAAACTTGTTTCCCCTGTACTCGTCTTGAATACAGATATGAAATACCTATATATCCCAATGAATTATCCTCACTGATCAAATTTGATGGACTTCAAGACAAATCTAATGAATTTCACTCTGGTGCCTAACTAAAAGTTTATAATCTTTTCTCTTTCCATGCATATTTTAGTTCCAGAGCTCTGTGTGTTACTGATAACACAGCATGTAAATATATAAATGTAATTATAAGGCCATCATACCTATCTGGGAGACTTTTGCTAATAATTTCTTTTAAACAATTCCTTCTCTTCTTCTACATAGACAAAGCCTCTATCATGTTGCCAGCAGCTATTTGATCCTTAAATGAGAGAGGTTTTATCTTTATTTCAATTATGGAAATAATTTTTATAGGCTATAAAAATGGTAATCTTGTTAGAAGTAAGTAAAGAGTCTCTCAGATATTAGTTTCAGTGCTTTTCTCTGTAAAACATTTCAATAGTGTTATACACGTTTCTAAATTCAGAATTTTATACCTACACAACAGGTCTATTTGTTTTATAGGAGTAGCTATAGATCTTCCTTCACTTTCAACTTTGAACACAAAGATAAAATAAGTTTTAAAATCTCATTGCACACATTTTTCACCTATATTTACTCAAAGCTCTCAATTATGCCCAGTTAATATATCTCATAACTGTCTCATATGCTTTCATTAACTAAAGCTCAGAAATTTGGTATTTTTGCGTGTCTCCTCCTAATGTCACTTTCACCACTTTGCCTGAAACCTTCAGCAACAGAAACACACAAAGAAGCAGAGAGTTACTTTAGTTACAAATGGCAGAAGTACATTTTTCACTTGTATAAAATTTATGACAGCTGTTTATTTTTAACCCAAGTCAATGGTTCTGTATAGCACAATGCAGTCATCAACACACCTAGAGTTTTAACCAACACATTTTATGAAGTCAGAAATTTTTTTTTTCAAACTCACTTGTAATTTTCACATTAAAATATAAATGCTGTATTCCAAAATAGTCACAATAAGAAATTTCATCTCCAGGCCCAGTGTCCTACCACATTGCTCAGCTTCAGTTGTTTTGTTTCCCTGTGTGATCTACATTAGACAGGAGTGGTGACAGCAACCTGATGGGTTCAACACACCTTAATCCTAGAAAGCTGTTTGAAAGAGAGTATTTGATATTAAAAACGACTGCCTAAGGAAGAATCTGAATTACAGAAATTTGTCTTTGTTGGATGCTTCCCCTGACTTGGCCATTTAGCTAGACCGAAACGTTCCATAAAACCTTTAAAATATTTTGTCTGTGTGTGTGTGGGAAATCTGGCAGTAAGGCCAAGCAAGTTACAGTCACACTGAGAGAAAACACCCAGAGATGTCTGCTCAAGCCAAGTGGAAGTTCTCAGATTTTCGTGTTTTCCTTTTAATGTCTGTCCACCATCCATTCTATATCATTATACTCCAGTTGCATTTATACTACTGAACCGAACCATGTGCAAGAACATTCCCTGGCACTGGGCTTGCTTACTAAACCTGTAAGCTCTTAGAATCATCTGCAAATGTGGTAAGTGGTCTCAGAAAAGCATTTAACCTGACAGCCAGCACTTTTCATGAATGTCTGCTCATGATGTGAAAGTTGCTGGGGCTCTAGGGACCCTGCTGTTTATTCCTATGGGTATGGCCACACTTGCTTGGATATGGTGCTCTGGCAATATCTTAGCAAGCCTTGGCCTGTGCTCTAGATTCTGCTGGACATACTAATATCATGCCATAAACACTCCTTTCTGCTTTTGACCTCAGGTTGAAGGAGGGCATGAGGGCATGGTGCTAGGAGGATGTCTGCCTTTCTCCTAACCAAAGAGGTCTGAAACGAGTCAGAAGAGTTCATCTCCATCTGGGACTCCCTGGGGACCACAGGAGCTCTGAGTATTGTGTCCTGTTTTCTCAAGACATGGAAAATGACAATAGTGATGTTCAGAAGAGCACAGAGTTGAAACCTCAGTCAGCCTCAGGTTGGTGTGTGTAAAGTCACTGTGTTGGTCTCCAGTAGGTCTTCAAATCTGAGGTCTGGTTTGGGAGGAGAGAGTCCCAAGCACACAGTCTTCAGCTTCTCTTTTGACTTTGTCACACTTCTCCAGTAGCATCATGTCAACCCCCAAGAAAAACCCGGGGGAGGGGCCTTTCTCTCACATGCTGACATCCTGCTCAGACCATCCTGCTCAACAATAGGATCTGGCCTGGGGCTTCCTCCAGTATAGGAAAATTGAGGTTTATACCTTAAATTTTCTCATGGGAGAGAGGGAGGCTGAATGCTGAGGAGGTTTAGAGACAGGTGCCTTTTTATGTGAGGCAAGATATGCAGAGGCAGGGAATGTGCTGTAGCAGACAGGAGGGTGGAAGAGGTGAAGTCAGCTGCTCCTCCTCAGCCAAGAGTCTCCTATGGCAACAGCAGCAGAGAAAATAGCAAAAACCAGAGCTTGCCTGCTGGCAAACAGCCGGGGTCCCCACTTGGACCTCTGCCCCCTATCATGCTTGGCACCTGATGGCAAGCACTTTAAATTGGTTACAGCTGCCAGCTGAGACTGACTTTGGCAGGCACGTGGAATGTGTCGGGGTACATGCTACCCCTGAGGGAGGAGCTTTCATAGTCTGCCCCTTCTTGATTTGCATGTGGGGCTTCCAGGGCTCTGCCACACTCTGGCACTCACCACAGACCACATCCTTGGTCATAAAAGGCATAAACAGACCAAGATGTAGCAAAATAAGGAATGCAGCCTGGCTTCATCTGTAGAGAAAAGCCTGGGGAGTGCCCGCCTGTTGTGCTGTGCTGAAGGACAGTTCCCAGGTGGAGGAGATGCAGGTACAGATCTGCACCTTGAGAAGGACTGTGTGTACAAGATCTTCTAAGGGGAAGAAGCAAACCTAACAATTTCCAAAAAGTGCAGGCAGGGTGGTTGCAAGGCTTTGGGGGTTCAGTGCAGTGATTTATTTGAGCTCTGTAGTGAACTAGGCCTAGCCTTGTACCAAAAGCACCTTCACGTTTGTGCAGCCAAGGAAGTGGCCTGCTGCACCCCTGAATTGCAGTCACCCCTTTCTCATGTCTTTCTTTTTTATCTGACTCTGAATACAGAGGAAACATAATTTTTTGTGGCATAGACAGCCATACCAGCAGCATCTTTAGCTTGCTTTTGATTAAATTTGCCAACAAGTTCTACAACAGTTTAAGAGGACCTGGAAACATCTAGCACTGGAGTCCCATATGATATGGTAATTATGTAAACCCTGCATTGCACATTTTAAAAAGGCAGATTATCCTGTTTCACTGGCAAGCAGCATATCTTTGGTTAAAACTGAGTGAAGATTCATTGTGAAATCTGTAGTGTATTATAGATGTAGTACTATTAATACAGAGAAAGGTTGCATATGGTATTTGTATACATGTGTACACAAACAGAATATAAACCTACAGGAAGGAAGCCATATTATTTTTCAACATTTGAACTTAATTCAGAAAATCAGCTTTGAATTTTCAGCATTTTTCAGTTGTCATGTTCTTCCTTCCTGTTGCTGATTTTTGTAGTTCATTCCCTCCACCATGTCCTTTGTTGGAGTTGAAATACAAATTATTGGTTTAGTGAAATCATTTATCCTGCACTGTTCACAAGTGCATTCTTTGAAATGAGTAGGGAAGTAAAATGTATACATTCAAAGTATATGAATGTACACATTCATATATTTTTGTATATGTATTTATACAAAATATATATACTTATATATATAAGTATATATACTTATATATATATACACTTAAATATATAAGTATAAATATATATACTTATATATAAGTATATATATTTTGTATAATATTCATCCTTATATTTAAGTATATTTATACAAAAATATACTTTTGTATTTATACAAAATATAAAAGCAGCTGCTAAAACATTGTCTCTTGAAAATAAAAAGGATAAACTTTCGAAAAAATGCTACAAATCCTAATATAGAAATAATTCTGAATTTCATAATGTAGCATCAATACGTGTATATCTTTAAGAAAAGCATCCTGGAAAACACATTTTCATATTTCAAACTATATGTATATAATATGCCAAAAGTAATTATCTTGAACTTATATAAATTAAATAGAATCTTTTGCAATCCATTTGATTAATTATAAATAGTGCCACCTGTAAATTTTCTTTGTGTGGAATCCATCAATCACTTTCGGATTGTCAAGATTTTCCTCAACGTAGTTTTCAACAGATGAAGTAAATAAACCACTTAAATGAGCCCGTTATGTCTCAGAATGCAGGTGGATATGTTTTGATTACCTGTTGCCACAACAGTTGCCAGGGCTGCTAGAGGTGCCTGGAGGCATCATGAGGCAATCCAGCTGTGCAATGTGTGAACCACAGGTGCAAAGATGACTTTTGGGGGCAGCTTTATGGGTACAGTGCTTACTAGCACTGCAAATTCATCACAAAGTTTGTCTGTATCACCACTAAATCATAAGGGCATGCTTGGAGAACACATCTTTTTCTTGGTCCTGAAATGTCATGTAGAAGTTCTAGAAGTGTCAGATTTATTAAGCTGTGTATGAGCTAAGCAGAGTTGTGTCATCCACAGAAAGAAAGTTTTTGCACCTGGAAATATATTGATGGATATTCTTTTCCTTTAAAGGGTAAATTTCTGTTTCTGGTATATATTCAGACATGAGCTCCTCAAAACACTTTCAAGCCAATCTGAGATTTTAATCTATTGAGTCCTTCCCCAGTATTGGGCACCCTGGCTTTTTGAGTTTTATTTCTATGGGGAGGAAGGTGAGAAGATTTATTCTACATATGCTATCCAGAATATTGAAAATTTCTAAACAAAAATATAATAACACTTTAAAAAATAAAATGAAGTGGTTTGGCTCTGACTGGTGTAGTTCATCCTGTCCTCTGTTTGTACTCTCTTTTTTTTTTTTAATTGTAAAAGTTCAAAACAGTAAGACAAGGGAGTTATGTGATGTGGTTAATGCCAGAGTCTTGTAGCTATGAATAATTTCAGAAGTTTTAAAAAAATTATATAATCTATCCTGAGCTGCTTGTAAATTGTGTTAGTACCTCAGCAGAATCGGATCCTGGAGAGAAATATGAATGGTGGAGGACTGGAGGGAGGAAATGGTGACAGCTGACAGAATGGTAGCAAGTTTGTACTAAAACTTCACACTTACTTTCTCCTGCTGTTCTGGAGTGATAGACATGTAATATCACATAAACACCCAAGCAGCAGTGCAGCTATAAGTGCTTCTCCTTTCCTGCAGTCAGATTCTTTCTTTAGAGATTCTTTGTCCTCAAAATAAGAACCAACTGGAAAAAGGAAGGAATAAACTGTTGAGTTTTTTTAATTTGAGAAGCTAGGTGGATTCTTCAGATACACCTCAGGTATCTTGTTAAAAAAAAAAAAAAAAGGTCTTTAATTAACATACACTTTGGAATAATTTCCTTAGTGGTACTTTTTCTAGAACTTTTTTGTTCTGTGATGCTTTCCTCTGTCATATTTTCCTACAAGAGTAGGAATTTTATACTAACACAACTAAGAAAACACTTGTACAATACTTATTTAATGCAAAACTACACTGCCTGCAAGTTGCCACTACACTGTGGTGTTGATATTTCCTGCCAGTCTGTCTATTTCGAGAACTGGTAGATGTTATATTGAAGTAATGTTTTGTGGTTAAGGTGGTGGGTTGTTTTTTTTTGGTTTTTTTTTTTTTTGAGCTTCAGTTTTATCATAATCTTAATTTCTAAATCTACTGAATTGAGTGGGATGCCCTGATCTTATTCTCTAGAGCTGAGTGCTTCATAGAAACCTGTACTGGCAGCAGGAAACCAGCAAGTGGCATTAACTGCATTGGAAGAGACTGGGAAAGGGTGAGCGGAGAGGCAGCAGCTCTGGGAACTGGAAATGGACATGCCTCAAAACCACACAGGTTGTGAGTAATGGTGGGACAGCAGTTTGATAATACCTGTGGATGCAACTCCCTTCTGTGGCAAATTTGAAATCACCCTTTAAACAAAAACCGCCAGAGTCAAAATTTAAGCGTCTTAATAGTAAGACTTGAGGAAGTTAATTTTTTTTTTTTCTGTTTGTTAAGGGAATCTCTTTATATATATCTTTCAGATGATAAGACAGTGATTTCGAGAATAACTATAAAACCAAAATAAAATAATGAACTGTGGCTACCATGTAAACTCATTCATGTCTTGTTCTTCCTTTTTCTGTCATGGAAGAAACTTCTTTACAAATGTTGTTTAAAAAGATGCCACAGAGTGGCAGTCTCTTTGTTTTTGTGGAGGAAATGTTTCTTCCTTTCTGCCTTTTTTCTCCAGTCTGTGTGTATGTTAAATTTTGCTTTTCTCTCTTTCTGTTGCTCTTTATCTTTTGAGTTTGGATAGTATTTTTATCGTCCTTTTATATCTTTCAGGTTCGAGAATCCATGCTGCCTCACTGGATTTCAAGCTGGATATTTTTGATTCATGTATGCGTATTTTTGTCTTCTGAAGTTTTCTTTTAAGTCAAAGTTCAGTTATAACTGAAAGAAGAGTTTGCTTTTTAAAGAAAATTGATTTATAGCCTGTGTTTAACCATGGGTTCTGGCTTGCCTTTAAGTCTTTATTCATGACTCATTGAAATGCTTATTTTACTTGTAACTTCCTTCTGCTTAACCAGGCTTTCTGTCATCAATCATATTGCCTTTTCAGCCAGAAGAGAAAAATGCAAAGAATGATAATATTACAGTAGCACTGATGTACATCTCCATAGCTTTAATAGGATAAGTGTCAGCACTGATGCACTTCAACATCATCTATTCCAACAATACCGAGAAGCGGAGGAAGAAGGCAGCCAAGCTGGTTGACATTTATGTGTGTATCTTATGCATGATCAACTTAGCATTTGCTCCCAATTGAAAGCAGGAGTGTATAAAGGAGAGGATTATGTAAAGTGAGGATTACTACTCCAACCACAGTGCTTACAAATGTAAAGCTATAGATGGAGGACTACCTTTCTATGAGAAAGGACAGAAAACCGAGGCAGACATGAGAATTCACTGTGTAGTTTTCTAGTGAAGAAACTTACCATTCTGAAGGAGAGATGGGGAGGGAAAAAAAATTCTTGAAGCATCTCAATGAAGCAAGTCAATTACAACTCATCTCAGATTCTCATCTCCTTGGCTTTGCTGACTACTTTTATTTTTAAATGTAGTGACTGATTTCAAGCATATCCTGCCTCTACCTGCTATGCAACTTGATTGTTGTGATTAGTGATTAATATTGAGGAAATTGAGATGGAATTCCATCTCTTCACCAGCTTCACTGTTATGTAAATAATACTACTTATAAATTCTTCATAGCTCCTTTCAAAGACCTCAGAGTTTAACAGGATTGCGCTGCCCACTGTAACTCACTGTAAACAATTCTGAAAGAATATAAAAAGGTATAATGAGGCCATGAATAGCAAATTTTAAAGCACTGGAAATTAGATCAGTTAGGCCATTTACAATAATTTGTGTAATGTGAAGGACAGAAGGCTTGAGTGTTTGATCTGGGAGTGTCAGAGGGATGGCCTCTGTTTGATTGTTAAATCCAAGAATGGATGGAGATTGGGTGGGCTCCAAAAGTTAGACGGAATAAGGCAAATATCTGGACTCTCTGAGTGGTGGTAATGACAGATTGGTGAGTTCAGATGTTAATTCTCCTATTTATCTGAAACATCTATTTTTGAAAGGGCTGGACTGCCTGCTGAAAGTACCCATCTCTTCAAGATAACTAGCTTAAACTACACAGATATCTTTTGGGTGGCCACAGCAGCAGTGAGTGACTTTGTGACGAACAGGAAGTTTAAACAGTGGAAAAACAGGGAGAGATAACACCAACCACAGAGTGATTCATTACAGCTGAATGGAAAAAAGATTTTGTAACCTTCTCTAATCTTTTTAAAAAACACTCTGTTAAATGTTATGCACTGGTGTTCTTTTTCACAGTGTGCTTTCTGACCAGTAGATTACTTGACATAATTAGTTTGCAGTAGCTCCACTGGTATGAGGGATACTCTATTCTGGGTGGGGGTTTTTGTGGTGTCTGTGAGGGATAGTGAAATGTAATCTGTTCAGAGGCCAGCTCCTCTTTAAAACCAAAATGTTGGAAGCATAGAAACTATCCAGGCAAGTTTGAGAATGTAGCTTGGTGGTTAGGCTACAGCTGAGGAAGAAACACATATAAACGCTTGTAAGATGCTTTCTGAGAAGCTGACAAGTGGGCAGATGCAACAGAACACAATGAAGAAGAAAGGGAAGACAGTGTTGATGAATAATCCCACTTGAGTATTTCATGGCACCAAAACCAACAAAAAATATCATGATACCGCCAAGTACCACAGTTCTGTTAAACAAGTTTGAAAATAATTATGTCAAAAAGGCTGCTAATGGTGTCACATTTTGAGTCACCTAATATAAATGATTATGATATCAAACATACAAAGCAGTTATTGAAAAATGTGTCTAAGTGACTTGAGTTAAAAATTGCATTTTTATAAAATTTCGTATTGTGGTGCTCTTCATGTTGTCATAGCTATTGCCTATGCACATACAACATTCTGGACAATAAAACTAGTGTGCCACTTAGTACAACAAAGCTGAAGACTTTTTTCTTTGTGACATTGCAGGAAAAACTACTTGATGAAACAGAAGTAAAATCAAAAGAAATAGTTATGTGGCTGGGTTCCCAGTTGCTGCAGTGCTTGTTACCTTTTTAATTAAAGAACGGGGGTCATTAGGTACTTAGAAGAAGGGCAGCTGCATGATGGACTACAAATAAATCCAGAACTGTTACACACACCCTGCTGCAGATTTGCTGCAGGGCAACAGATATTTCTTCACATACAAAATTATTCTGATGTGTGAGTTCATTGCTAGCTTTCTTCCTCACCAGAGAATCAAACTGTTAGCACCACTTCTGCATTACTTCCACCAGAATTTATATTGACAAGAATGAAACATTTTAAAATATAGCTGTGAGCTTCCAATTTACATCAATATTACCAGACTGCTCACATTTTCCTTAGACAAATTTTGGGTGTTTCAGCATCTGGTTGATCCAGCCACTCTCCAATCAAAAGCTGGTTAGCTGGATTTTCTCTTTTGTTTTGGATTTTTTCTTTTGTTGCTGTCAGAAGTTGCTTCAAAGGAGATGCAAAGGCAGTTTCTGACATGTCATCATTATATTGACAATTTTAGAGTCAGAGATAAGCTGTGTTCCTCTTAGAGTTCTGGTGCAGCCTTGCTGCTCTCGATCAGTTTTCACCGTTGGCACACTTTGCTGTGCAAAGTGAGGGGACACATCTGAGAAACACATAGCACATTCAGCATCTTCCACAGCGCCAACCTCAGCTGTGCCTGACTGAACTGCAAGGACATCTTGCCTTTTTCAGTCTAGGGCATCAATATTATAACAAATAGCCTTGAAAATCTTGACATCCCTTGTGCTCACCACTGCCTGTTGTTTCAATGCACAGTCACCTGGGGCTGATGCAAATCCTCTCTTGCTTGGCACATGGAGATTATACCAGTCCAAACAAGAGGTTCACCTACAGAATGTGCTTTTGGAGGTGATTGTTGATGTGGTCTGATGACATAGTCTACCCCACATTAGGATGTCCAAGAATGCTGCCAGGGATGCTCAGCAATCTCTTTCATCCTCACCACCATCACTTCTTTCCCAGTAATAAAAAAAATAATCAATCATCACTGCCACAAGTAGGTCTGTAGCTGCAGGCTGCTGTATGTGAAAACATGAAGCCAAAGTCAAAGACTGACAGGGCTACTGTGGCATTTCAGTTCCCACTGGGACTTTAATGGTAGATATTTCTCTGAAGTGCTCAAAAAGTTCGGAAATCATTCTTTCTCTGAAATGAAAATTGGGATTTTGTTCTTGCCAGTTAAAACTGTATCAATGTCTTAGTGATATAAGTGCTGTTAATACTTTGTGCCATTTAGTCTCTGCTGGCACCAGCACTCTTACCATGCAGACCTGCTGACTACTTCCTTCCTGATGCAGAGGACGTGAGGTCCAATACACCCAGCTTGCACCTGTGCTTTGGACGTAGTGAAAAACAGTCTTGCAAAATGTCTGCCTTCCCTGAACACACAGTGGGGAGTTGTTGGTGTATTGGCACACGATGGGTAAAGCTTCTCCGTCTCAGCACACACACCAGCCAAGTAATTTACTGACATCTCTTGCCTTACTCCTTTCCGGATACACGTATCATCTCCGAGATGCACCCCCTTCACATGTAGAGAATCTCTCCTGGCACTCTGATGGACAGGAAGAGGAAGTCTAAACATTAGATGGGAAAAACTAATTGCATCAGAATAGGACATGAATCATTCCTTGTCCCTTCTTCCCACTGCTGGAACAGAACAATCATGCAGCTAGAACTGCTCGGGCTGTGGTTCATACTGAGCCAGTCTGGAGGCTGTGCAAGGCAGAACACTGTGACAGCAGTACTGCACATATCCATACCTAATAGTATTAGTCTTCCTCAATATCATTTGGAAACAAACTACTCTCGTAACACTGTTACACAACACAAGAGAGTTTGGCAAGAGAAAAGGGGGAGTTCCTACAGCTCTGATGGATGGGAATAAGTGAAATTAATCCAGTAAAGAAGTCTGCGCTGTTAATTCCTTTGAGAGTCCTGAAAATCATTTTTCTGTGCATTTGCATGGTGCCCACTGGTTTGTCTGAGGACATGTAGTAGCATAGCCCCTTCAAGAGCAATAAATCACAGAGTGACAGGATGTTCTCATGGTATTGTGGTGTGGCACACTTACACTTCAGTTTTGAGGTTAATGAGTTCTTTCCTCTGAAAGCTTATACAGATTTCAGGAGGCATTCCCCAGAGCAGCTAACACGGTTGTTTAATGATTGCCAAACTGCGTGCTTGCGTCATTATCAGGTCTATTTAAGATATTTGCCAGTGCCTTTTCTAAATCTGTGTAGAAAGGGTTTCTCAGGTTACCTGAGAAATAACCTGAGGTTATTCTCATGGAGTAATGGTATATTTCAACTTCTTGAAGTCCTACCATATTTTTTTATATGCATTCACATATTTTTCTCACTGGCTAGAATCCATCTCATTTAATTCTCTGAAAGTGTGTTTTGTTGGTTCTGCTAGCTGCTTATACACTCATATTCCCACTGCCCTCCCTCCCAGGAACACATGCCCAGCTATGTTCCACTGGCCAGCTGGCAGCACCTCCTGAAATGCTCCTACTGCAAGGATATTGCTCACCAGAAAATAGAGGCAGGGGCTTACCCTTAGCAATAAGGAATGAGGGATATTTTCTTCTGGTTTTGCAGGCAGATTTGATGATCCAAGATTTGCTGGATTGCAGCTGTGTGTAGATTTTATAGGTGGGAAGCCCTGTGGACTCTCTGTTCTGACTTATAAACTCAGCAAAACACACCAAGCTCTAGCTATGTGCTAGAAGAGTGTTTCTAAAGTCCAAGGACTGTGACTTTACAGCCTGATGACTGGCATACCCTGCACCTATGAGGTGCTTAAGTCAGACTACCCCCTTACTCCTCCCTGGCTTCTCAAGTTGGTCCTGCACCGCAATCCCCCAGGCAGAGCGTGCCTGTGCTCCATGTCTGCATTACAGAGTGACACTGCTGGGGTGGAAGTGTCTCCATGCCACTTCAGCTGTAGCCTTCTCTGATGGCAGCTGCTCAGGGAAATGTCAGCACATGGAGAATGTTCAGGGTCTGTTACCTGCTGGCAGAAAACTTGAGATGCTTTGATCAGATCCCTGCTGGCTGATGCAGTGTGGGTGTGCAGGAACAAAGGTGAGCTGACAGCATTTTCCCAGGAGCTATTTCATGAGGAGCTCACCACTGCAGAAGTAGGTGTAGAGGATGTATTGCTTTCTTATTAGGTTATTATTCTCTCTGATCAGACAAGATCTGATTAAAAAGATTTTATTCCTTCTGATAATGAGAGAAAAGCATTCCTTTATAATTGAATTCCTTTTCAAGCTCTGTGAACGCCAGTAGGAGAAAAATTCTAGAAGAAAACTAATGGAATTTGTTATCATTATGCTTAATAATAGAGATATTCTGATTTCAGAGGTGATTTCAGAGGGCAATTCCACTCCTGCAAGGGCAATCCATGGGTTTGGTCTACTAAGACCCTCCTAAAAATGTCTTTTCCTAGTATTTCATCTTTCAGCCACCTCCATTTGTCTGAAAGCAATTGTTGCCTATTTTTGACTCCTCAGATTTTGTTAGCATACTTCAGAGACACATTTTAAGGTGCCTCTTTTGTCTTTTTTTGTCTTTTTGTCTATTTCTCTCTTGCTCTCTCTTAACTTCTTTGTCATTTTAAATAATAAACAAGTAAGTAGTTATGAGTTACACTATTCCTTCTTTTCTCATTCTCCCTTGCACTGTTTTATCTTGACCTTTAATGGCCTAAGTTTTATGATTGAACTGTTTCTCTTTTATAAAACCTAAGATATTGTTGGTTTTGTTGTCTCAATTTTGCAGACTTCTAAGGGCTCCTTCCTCTATGTGATTCTAATCTTTCTCTAATGCTTCACAAGAAGATACTGCTGTTGTGAGATTATTTTGTAAATTATTCTCATATTTATACAGAGTGTGCTGTCAGAGGAATCCACCACCAAGGCTGTTCAGGTATTTCAACAAAAGGCCCCTGCTTTGGCACAAAGACTATCTTTTGAGTCAGAGGGCTGGGTCCATTCCATATATATGGTATGGGTTTTAGAACAAAGCTTTTGAGTTGAGGTGGTTGCATGGTGGGAACCTTCTCACACTGCAGATGGCATGTCTGTGAGCAGATACCAGGTTGAGTAAAAGTATTTGTTACCCAAATAAACTTTAAAGCCGTATAAATCTTCTGGAAAATGATTGTAATCACACTGTAACTTTGGTTTAAGGCAATGGTTCTCAAACTTCATACTCTCCAGCTTCCTCCTGCCAGAACTTGACTGGCAACAAATCATGTAAGTCAAGCATTAGGGTAACCAGTAACAGACTAGCTCAAGTCTAGAAACCTGGAAAAATTACACTGAACTTCCTGGTGCTCGGTAAGTTAGTTTTCCCACCCACAAACATAAAACCAGTATTTCACCAAACAGATGAAAAGAAAACAGACAATGAGGAGATGAACCATGTGCCATATGATACCAAAGCACTCATCTTTAAAGGGAGTAAGAACTGCTTACAAAGGGTTCTTCATTCAGGTATTCTGAGGAACCACATGCTAAATCCATGTTTTCAGCTGGGATAGAGTAAATTTCCTTCTTAGTAGCTAATGCAGTGCTGTGTTTTGAATTTCGAATGAAAATAATGTTGATAACACAATGATGGTTTGGGTGTTGTGGAGCAGTGCTTACCTGAAGTCAAGGACTTTTCAGTGTCCCATTCTCTACCAGGTGCACAAGAAGGTGGGAGAGAGCATGGCCAAGACAGCTGACCTGAAATGGCCAAAGGGACATTCCACAACACAGACTGCCATACTCAGTACGTGCATAAGCTGGGGAAAGCTGGCTGGAAGTCCTCTGATTGCTGCTGAGGGGCAGGCTGGGCACTGATCAGCAGGTGGTGAGGTGAGCAATGTGTTGAGCATCGCTTGTTTTTCTTGGCTTTTACTTCCCTCTTTCCCTCTCTCTCTCTCTCCTTTTCATCACAATTATTGTTTTTATTATAATAATTGATATTATTGTTACTATTACTATATTTTATTTTATTTTAATTTTCAAACCATGTTTATCCCAACCCACAAGTTTTGCCTTTTTTCTAGTTCACCTCCCCATCCTGCTGGTGAGGGAAGGGGAGGAAGGGGAGGAAGGGGCTGTGCAGTACTTAGTTGCCATCTGGGGCTAAACCACACACACGGAATAAGTCATTAGATGTGATCATTTTTTACAAAGCAAAAGGTGGAACATAAGTTGCACAGAGAAATTTTGTTCATTAGCCTAAAATTTTAAAAACTTTTAACTTCTGCTGATGTTACTCTTCTCAGGGAGCTGGCGGGTAAAATGTCAAGGGAAGGGGGAAATTTGAGATTAAAAAACTGGCAGTTTTCACATGTCATTTGTCTGCAACTTTACTTCTCCTTTGAAAGGTTCTATGGGCTAGGGGGAAAGAAAAGGGCCTCCTTACAGATAGGAATGTTTTTAGGGTAACTGTAGAAGGTTGCAGTAGAGCTAAAGCAGGAAAGTGCCTGGTGACTGATGTTGCACAGCCTCGTTTATGGGACTGGCACCACCAGCATGAGCCCTGACGTTTCGTGCTTTCACAGCAGAGTCAAAGGACAGTGAGAGAGACACCAGGAGCAGGAGATGAGTCCATGTGTCATCTTGGTGTTCCTCATTGCGGAAAAACCTCTTTCCCAATTTGTTTCTTCATTTATTTTATCCAGGATACACAAGCCATCACCCGCTTAGGTTAAGTTTTGGAAAGGGGGCTGGAATGATTATGCCAATGGAAAAACAAAGCGTGGGGCTTGTGAAAATTCCCCTTTTCTTCCAGCTTTTTCCTAGTAGGGAGCCTTTTCACCTGCTGGTTTCCATATTGCAACATTTCAGAGGGGGTTTCCACAGATAGAGGATATGAAAGTGAGAGAGGAAGAATTGCTACAGGAAGTGGATTTATTAAAAAATGTGGCTGAAGGATTTTTTTATCACATCTTTGAGTAAACTGTGGTGGTGTGCTAATGTAAGATGCATCATTGGGTTTGATACTTCTGCCAAGCAGAGTATGAAAATAAAGCAGCATGTATTTTATGCTATTTTTTAAGATCATAGAAAGGTTCTACCTTTTCGTAGTGGTTTTTAAATTTTGTGACTCAAAAGATTAATGCAATTGATTTCCAAGGAGTTTTAGAACTTACAAGGTGTTTTATGCAGCAGTACTATGTCTTCAAAAGCACAGATCAGCCTTTCCAAATATTTGAGAGAAATCATGAATGAAAGAATCATCATGCAAGTCAATGCCTTCTAGTCTATATCCTGCAGCCTTCTTTCCTCTGACACATTCATCATCTCCGTCCTTGCCTGCCAGGACATAAAAGCAGACAGCTGTTCCTAGCACTACTCTCTTGCTAGCATTAAGGCACTGAGAACCCCCAACACATCTTTCCTTGTCAGAAAGAAAATTACTTCGTCTGGAGCCCAGCTTTCCCCTCTTCTGCTGTGTGCAAGTCTGCTTGTGTGTTTCTACATGTACCTCGGTGCTCCTGTGTGGTTTTCCATAAATGATTGTAAACAGGAGAGCTCCTGCAGGCAGGGATGCCACCTCAGTCCCAAGAGAGCTGGGTGCTGCAACTCTTTCATCGTGTACAACATCAGCATCCTCTTCCTGAGCTGTGGCTCTTGTCCTGTGATTGTCGATCTGATCACAAAATTTTTGGCTGATGAACGAGATGCTTCTGTACAACTTATGTGATACCCTTTGTGTGACAGCACATGGTCTTGACTTACCATGGATTTAGTATGTGGCTTCTCACTGACAGCTGAAAACAGTGTAGTAAAGAAGGCATGAAGAAATTGTAGGGGTTTTTTTGCTGGTCTTTTGTAGCTTTGATATTTTTTAAAATTATTTTTTTCATTATTTCTTTGGGTTTAGTTTTGTCTGATATTTATTCTTTGTGCAACAATCATTGCAACAAATGCTGCCCTCCTGTAGCTTTTCTGCGATGTTTTCACCCATGTGCTTATGGATAAAGCAATTTTCAATTTCTTTCATAGTGTTACCCACATGTAGTTCTGCTCTGTATGCCAGATAGCTGCTCTGTGGCTCATGGTGGCACTCAAAGCCCCAAACTGGAATGTATGTGATAAAAGGCAAGGACTGTAGTGTAGTTTTAGGTTTAGGGTTGACGCAGGAAAAAAAAGAGGTAGTTATGACAGTATCTGTTATTGTTAAGAGTGTCATTGCTTGAGGGAAGAAGAAACAAAAAGGGAGTGGGAGTGTGTCTTTGTTTATTTCCTAATGCATCTGTTCCTTCTGCTTGTTTGCAGAGGGGCATGTCCATCTGACAACGTCATCAGTATGACCTTTCTCTGTGAGGAGGCACAAGGAACAGATGAATCAGAAGGAAGATGTGAATTAAAACCAGATATGTCTCTTGTGCATCACCCTCAGCACTGTTGAAAAGGATATGCTCGAGTCAGGTAGGAACAGGCTACTAGTAGCAGTGTAGCTGTGACAGCAGTGAGCACAACCATTTGTGTGGTAAGAACCGCCTATAGCTTTCCATCAAACTAACTTAGGAAGTCAGGAATACAAAGGGGATTTTATTACAGCTGGATGATGGTGTCAGTGGCTCTGACCTAGGAAGAGGTGACCAGTCCGGGGAGATGGTCCCGAAAGGAATCGCCTTCCCGAGGCCCGGTGTCTTCCCTCAGCTGCTGGCAGGAGGGCCCATGCAGAGACTGTCAGCTCTTTAGTGATTGTCAGCTCATGATTTCAGCTCAGCTCTGCAGGGCAGCCTCCAGGCCAAGCCAGACCAGAGAGACATGAGAGGCCCGTGTGGCTGGTTCCGCACAGAGGTAGCTTTATTGTGGGTCCCCTCCGGCAAAGGGGAGAGCCAGGGACGAGAGCTCTCTCTGCACAGGGGCAGAGGGCTTAGCTTTTATAGGGATACAGGGGATGGGTGAAGACCAATGGGTTACAAAGGATCTGGGATGGGTAAAGGCCAATGGGTTACGAAGGATCTGCATAGGGTCTCCTAAAGGATTGTGGGTCTGTCTTTTCTCAAAGTGACCAAAGAAGTGGTTGCCTTTCCAGGGAGTCCTGCTGGGCGATTGCGAAATCTCTTATCTCAGCAGAGACCCCTCCAGGGCAGGGGCTGGGCATACCCCACAGGATTTTCGTTTTGGTCTGCTTGCCTGCTCTGTTTATACAGAACTTAATGCAGAGAACAACAATGGAAGATACCTAGAAGTTTGATATTCTTTTCTCCAGAATGTCTGAGGATTTTCCCAGTCTTCGTTGGATAACATTAAAAATGAGTGGGGTGACTAAATGGGTTACAATTTTACATGATCTCTTGATGTGAAAGCAATTATTAATGTCTATAATTATCTCCAGAATTACTTGGGTCCTGCAAATGGCATTAAAATCAACATTTTTAACTGTTTTCCAGGGTATGTCATTATATAATTCATAGTAAGTAATTGTACCCTGCAATCTGAGCTCAATATTACTGTTCTTTCAGAATTTAGTTCTCAGACCATCCTTCTAAAGAGTGGCCATTTTTTATTTTAACCAGTTTTTAAAGTGCTTTAAAGATCTCAGCAGGGGACTGGATATTGAATAGAGCTTATCTCCATCACTTTAATGTGAGTCTTAGATGTAACAACACTGACATCAATGCTTAATCCATTATCCTCTGAATTAAGAGGACCATAGTGAGATCTACACATTGCTTTCCTGTTGTCTTGTCTGCCCACAGCCTTACTGTGGGACAGAGTGGGAAAGAGAGAAAGCCTTGATGCTGTGCAAGTTGACTCCATTCCAGCCAGAGTTGGTGCTGCATGCAGCCCCATGGCACCCAGGCAGGGCAAGCAGGGCAGGCCCAGTGCCAGCCAGCAGCCAGTAGTTACCAGCCAGCTGTGATGGGCAACACAGCTTCAGCATCACACCAGGAAGTCAAGGCAGTGGGTCAGGGTTATTTCAGCAAGGTACACAGCCAGGCACAGGTAAAATATGTCAGGCAATAGCAAAGGCAAGGCCATCAAGGCATGATTTGTTCACATGGCTAAGGACATGCACGTAATTTCCCTTTTTCTCCCCCAGACTTGCACAGCATTATGGTGGACTGATAGATCATCAGCAGACTCACAAGCAAGGTCAGATGACTCTGATCTTTACTGGGTTGGTCACCTTAAAAACATTGGTCAGTGAGAATAGGCAGTGACACAGGACATTTCTTCAAGGAACAGATATTTTATTTAGCCCCAGCAGTACAGTAAGGGAAAAACCATTGTACTTGTTGCAAAACCTGCAGCTTTGCCAGTTTTTCTAAAGGCTTTGGTAGATCCAGCTTTAAAATCTGTCCCTTCACACTTCATCTCTCTGATACTGAACTCTAGGTCTACCTGCTGTCTTTGAAAATCATGATCTGATCAATCTATTGTTTGAGCAGGAGTGGACCTGGTAACCCTAGAGGAAGCCATAAGACCAGGATTCAGATTTCAGGACTTGCTGCTGGACCATGGACACCTCACACTTTTTAAAAGAGGCAGAAAGGATCCTGAAATGATCCGGAGTTTTCAACAAAGTTTTTTTATGGAAATGTTAAGGCAAAAACATTTATTCAGGATTGACAGAGTAGGTGTATGTTTTTTCATTCAAAGAAATGTCATCAATCTGAGGTATTAGTAGCATTACTTTTTAAGTGTACTTTATAATCCTCCCAAATCAAGCTTTAATCCATTTGAACCCAGGGATCATAGCACTTTCTGCAGCAGAGATTGCCAGACAAAAAATTATGGGAACTTACAGGGCTGTGAAGGAGGAAGTATAGCCTTGTGTGACTCCTAGAAGTCTGGGGTGGGAGAAATCTGGCCTCAAGCTGCTGGGATGCAGCAAACAACAGTGGGGTCTTCAGCAGAAGGGTTAGAGACTGTCTGCACTGAGCAGAGCAGGAAGAATGAATCATTAAAAAAACCTTTTAAATCATGAAGATAAAACAGATATTTCCAGAACGGATGTGATTCCCAAAGAGTATAATCTCTCTAATGGAGAAAAGATATACTTCAGAACAAATTTGTATATAAATGCACAAGAATATGCTGAACTGATTAGGCACTGTTCAGTAAGTTTATTCTAGGTCTGTTTTGTTACATGTGTAAATGGAAAAAATATGGCATCTGATAATAAATTACCAGACAACTGAAAGTGACGAGACATCAAAGGTTTTTGAAGGCTGATAAAATATTTCCCTGTCCTAGAGAGTGTCTGATCCTTCCCCTCAATTGAATTCCAGATCCAGTTATGGAACCACAGCAACTTTTTTGGCTGCAATGGACCTAAGAAATAACAATCAGATCCCATCCTGAGAGATATAAGAGAGTGATATAAGGCGGAAGTTTTGAATCCTGTTCTGCTTTCATTAACTCTAAATATATAATTATCACAATTCAGTGAGCTGTTTGTGGATTTGGAATGACACAAGTAAAGGTGAAGTTGTGATAATGATTAGTTTTCATATAATTTAGTTTAATATATACTTTGTATAAATTATACAAAGGGAGGTTGGACCAGATGACCCACTGTGGTCCCTTCCAACCTGACCCATTCTCTGATTCTGTGACTACTTCTCATTTGAATAGAGTTTATGTCCTTGCTACCTAAAATCTCTAGTACAAATATCCTGTAAAGGGATTTCCTTCTTCCATCTCTTCCCTTCAGTATCACAATAGCCAGAAGAAGTTGTTAGATCTTCAGAAAAGACAACTTCTTGGCCGCAGTGGGTTGTGGTTATTTTGAGACACTTTGAGGAAAAAAATACAAAGGAATGGATACTTGTGCTGTAATTGCTAGAGAAGGACAGTTGAGGAAAATCTTAATGAAGCTTCAGGGCATGACACTTGGGTCAAGACTAGAGTAAGACGCATGTGTGTGTCTGCCTTTTAGAGAGAAGATAAAAAAGAGTAGCTCGTGAAAGAAGAATCTTACTGGTCTGTAAAAACCAAACAATGCTGTAGACCTGTAGAGACATGTCATAAACTCACCAGTCCTCCTAGCTCAGGAAAATCCCAACACAGTTTTATTTCTTTCAAAATCCAGTATTGACACACTGCAGCTGGACTTCCTGGTAGTTCACAGTTCAGTGGGCTATTCCTGCTATGAAGCACAACATATCCAAGCAGCACATTGTTGTTAAAGCTAAAAAAGCCTCATTGTATAGGAGTAGTTTATGGTCTTTATCAAGGTTGTAGTTTTGGATATAATATACTCTGAATATATGATGAGGCATAAAGCAGACTAATGTTACCAAGATGAAGAAGAAACTCTTCGCCTGAGCCCTGAATTCCACATGAGAGTTAATGTCAGGCCAGTACTTCGCAGCTACTCTATAGATCACAGTCAGCTGGATTACAGTGAGCACAACACACACTGCCACCAAAATCCCAATCAGGCAGTAGTTTGCCATCACCATGTGAGCCTCTAGTAACTCCCTGTGGAACTGGAAGCATTCGGATGGCTTGTACGGCTTCGAGGTGCCATAGTATGAGAGAAGAACAGGAGCGATCACCAGCGCTCCCACCAGCCAGGCAGCCCCCACCCAGGCTGTCGTGTAGCACTTCCGAAACTCCAGGCGGAGGAGGCGGGTGACGATGATGGCCACGTAAAAGGCGAAGGTGGCATACATGTGCAGGTAGATGATGGCGCTCGCGAGCCTGCATGCAAACGTATCAAATTTCCACTCCCCCAGAACGTAATAGCTGAGGCGGAAGGGGATGCTGAGGAGCAGGAAGGTGTGCAGCACCAGGAGGCTGATGATCATAAGGGTCATCACAGATTGTGATCTCCTTTGAAACAGCTGTCGGGACATCATGATGACCCCGAGGGTGCCACCAGCCAGGCTGATGATGTACAGGACTATCAGAACAGCGTGGAGCTTCTCTGAGGAGTCCAGCGGTGTGTCGTTGGACGAATGGTTCTGTTGGGTTATGGAGCTATTAAGCATCATCATAAACTCCTCTTTTGAAGTTTACTGAGAAAGAAAAATAGGAGTTACACGTTTTCTTTGTTACTTCCATTATTATTAACTGGAATGTCATAGGTTCATGAAGAGACACGGTATTGTGTCTGAAATTATGTTATCCCATGTAGTATACAACTTTATAACTGTTGTCATACTGCATATGACAGCAGTAACCCATGCCTCTCAGTATTAAAACCATGTTTTATCTAAGTATGAATGAGATTTTGATTTACTAAACTGCATTCTAGGATTTTGTTTTTCAATTATTTGCCTCTAGGTTCAGCCATTTGAAATAATGAAGACACTGCTTGTTCATAAATTGTGCAAGTTTTATCTGCACTCATGTTATAAAGCTAAAATTGAAGGTGGGAAAATACTGAAATGTGAAATATTGTACCTATTGTGTGGCTACTCTATGATGACACCTGATCCACCTTTTTATCATCTTGCTGAGTGGGTACAGAATACTTATGAGGTAGCAACAGGTTTTTTTCTAGACATATGGATCAAATTAAAATAAAGTTCTGCAGATGAAAATTCAATATCTTCTGGCTTCATCTGCAAGTCTTTTTCCTACAGAAATTCCCTTGAGCTACCCTACCATGAAAAGTGAAGAAAAGCTAAAAATTACTTTAGGAATGATCTTCTGAAAGATATAATTCTTTTGGCACATGTTGAACATAGCCACGTATAGCTGCATTTTTATTTAGACTTAACTCAAGATGCAGACTTGCATACAGATTTCTGTACAAGTATACACGGATAGTATGCAGGGTAGAGACATAATTTTTCAATGAAATTTATCCTTATATTAAAAAGAGTTTTGAAAGAACAGCATAAGAGCTGAAAAATTATTTCTTAGAAAAGCAGCGTCATCTCTCTTGATTCCTTTAAAGTTTGAAATCAGTAACCTTGTTTTAATCAGCAATTCTTAATTCTTTGCACTCATCTGTAAAGTGATAGACTGCAACTGCAAAACATTCTCAGAGGAACTTTTTATTTATGAAGCATCAGGCAAAGCATCTTTAGAAAGTCAAGATCAGTATAAACCTTTCTGTTCATCTCCTTTTAAAATTCATGACCTTATAAATGTTTAAAATTGTTTACCTGTCTAATATTACAAGACAAGCACAAGAAGTATCCCAGAAACTTTGCTATACCAAAAATTTTACAAACCAATTAATTTTCCAACATATATTGTTAATATTTCAAAGTGGCTTTGAGAATGTACAAGTTTTAGTTGTTCTAAACAGCATAATTACAGTTTAATGCCAACATTTCATATCACTTGGAAATAGATTACAATTTTTTCACTATTCATAGCAATAAAATATTTGAATTTTACCTTGTAATCTCTTCTTTTTTGACTTCACCCTGAAATGTGCTATTTCATGCAGCTGTAGCATTTGCCGTACATAAGCAGAGTGAAAAAAACAGCCTTTGACCTGTTTGACCAAGATAACTGAGGGTTTTCTCAGCCCACACACAGGAAGGAACAAGCCTTTCTTTTTGCTTCACTGTGATAGCAATCTCATACGTGCAACTTCTAATGTCCTTTTCATCATCCAGAGAGAGCCACTGGAAAAGCTGCTGAGCTGTCAGGGACCATCAGTGTGCTGGGACAGGTAGAACAAACCCACAGATCTAGTCAGGACTATCTCTGACCACAATTTGGTCAGTCTTAAAGCCGAGATGGGCAGTGATTACCTGAGCTGTACAACTACCACCTGTTACTGGGATTCGCTACTAAACAGGTGAGAAGTGCCACTGATCAAGGAAAGAAATGTGCACCTGAGCACAGGTTTTTTTCCTTATACACACACTTTTCCCCAAACTTGCTTTATGTCTAATAATTAAGCTACATGTTCCAAAATAACAAAGGGTCTAGCAGAGTTAAAGGGATTTCACTCTAACATGTTATTGGATCATCAAGAACTCAGAGGAGATTTCTCACTGTTTAAATATTATAAGTAAAACAAGCCATAGGCATATGTGAAAAGCAACTTAAGAGTTCCCGCTGTTAAAAAAAGATGCAGAGAAGCCAGTGGGCCTTGGAAATTATTCCTGAACCAAAAGCATGAATGCAGGCCCTGAAGCATATCATTAGTACATGGCAGCTCCCTGAAAAGAGGAAGACTTTGAGTCACATCTCTTGTAGAGACATTCAAAAGCAGCTTCTTGACCAAAAATTAAACAGAAAAATGTTAGTCCAGTTTATTTTTCAACTACAGTTCTAGATTTCACTTGGAGTCATCCCTACTCAAACATGATAGGCAGCACATAAGGTTTTGTGAACAATAACATAAAAACCATATTCCAGCAGGGCTGAGCTAGCATTGCTCCTGCCATCAGTCAGCCACCTTCTGTTGTGGATGAGAGGATGGTACCCTTTGAGTGGCGTATCTCCTATTAAGAACAGTGCTAGGAAGAACAAGATATGAAAGAGAGCTACTAGAACTAAATAAATACAAAACTTAGAAAAATAAAAAGTCAGAAAGAGAAACAGGAAACTCTCAGGGTGAGCAAGAATGTGGAAACAGCAGTCTGGGAGACATTCTCAGGATAAACCCTGAAAGCTTTGAGAGAGCAGTTACCACTTCATCTAGACCAGGATTCAGAGTGGCAGGGATGCCCATTTTGGGCAGTGCAAATATTTGTGGGCTTGGGGTAAAAGAAATGTGTGATTGTTCCATCAGAGCACTGCTGGAGAACAGCTGCCTGGGTAATGGTACTCACCAGGTGTGGTTCCAGCATCACTTAATCCCACATAAGGACAGGCTGCTGCCCGACCCTGTAGTGGTGGTGGTTGGATGGCAAAATGATGATCAGCTGGTTCTGCAAAAATGCGCAGGAAGGTAATGAACAGCCTGGGTGTCAAACACTGATGGTTTTCATGAAACTAGAGCCTCAGCCTCTGGTTGAAGCAGGAAATGGCTGCTGCCTTCTCCACAGAGCTTGAAGGAATCCACAAACCTTGAACCACCAAGTAATAAAATCAGAACAGACATGAAGATATTGCATTCCTCAAGTAGCCGCTATATGACAGCCAGCACTCCAGAGAGTGCTGAATCAGACTCTGAGATCAAGAGCTTGGTGCACTGTTACCTTCTTGAGTCCAGTCTGAGCTCTTTGGATGTAAAGTGAGGCCAAAACCCAGCAAAGATGTTGCATGGATAATTCTCTTGTCACCTTGGGGACAGTGCTGTTGGCTGGCACCAAAACTGCGGAAGGTCAGAAACGGAACTTCTCCACTGATGTTTTCATACTTCTCAGTCTCTTCTTCCTTGAAACCTTCCTTGAAGCTTGTATGTTAATGCTGTTCAGTGTGCTAACCTTGTATCTTCATGTTCTTCTGATAAATAAAAGAAAAATTTAAAAAAATCACTCCACTCAGCTCTGTAATCTAGGTTTCAGTTTTTAGGTTAGTTTGTTATTTGAGTACAAGAGGAAATTGAGCCAGCACATAGCTTATCTTGACCAGTGGTGAGCATAAAGATTGAAAGAGGAATGCATCTATACACGACAGAGATCCAGGTCAAGATTAGAATTACAAATAGATTTTAAGGAAGGAAGAAACTGGGCATGTCTGATTCAACACTGGGGTAAACAGAAGACAAAGAAGAAGAGTGAAGGTTTCAATTACTGAGATGGAAAAATTAAACAGAAGAAGAAGAAGTAGCAGTTGAGAAAAGAGAAACAAGGCCTGTTGGATGTTTGAGGTGGGATGATTCTGTGTGGAAGTGTCACTGCTGGTGCCCATGAATGGGTGTAGAAGACTTCCTCTAAGCAGGGACTAGGTCCACAGTAGAACTCTAACTTCTCTATTTCATGCCTGCATGATTTCCTCTGCTTCTGTGTCAGTTTACAAACATATTATCTTTTCTGGTCAGTATAATAGCAACCAAGGTTTTACATGTGATTTCAAGAGCTCCTTTCTGTCTTGGAACAGGCGTAAAACTGTCCTGCCTTTTGCGACTGGATAGATTTTCAGTTTTAGCTACTTCCAAACTAGGGTGATAACAACTGATAATTTAAATGATTTATTAATATTAACCCTCTATTGCTAGCTGCTTACAAGAACTGAGCTACACATAGGTCATAAACAATGGTAAGAGGGAATACCTGTGTTATGCTTTAACGTACTGCTTTTTCTGGGATTGCAGATGAAATCACAGTTCTTGCTGTCTCACTCCCACCTTGTCAGACATGAGTCACAGGTACTGGATAGTGAACAAATCATACTCCATGGTTAGGGAACATACAGGATAATCCCTTTAATTTGCCAATCCCACCCACCCATGCATCATGACGAATTTAATAACTTCAGCCAGTAAATGCTCAACAAGTTTAGCAGAACTTTTCAGATCCTTGGACTACTCTTCTAATTATTTGATTACAGATTTCCTGAGAGATTTTATCAGGCTTTATCAGGATGAAAGAGGCTGTCTGACTTCTCTGTTTATTAGAAATTATACAATATAGTTGCCTTAGTCATACCTATTTAGTATGCCTCAAAAGTAGACATTATGCTTTATATAAATAGAAGTAATGCATCTTGGATTTCTGTGGAGGAATTTGGCAGAGTATATCACAGGCAGGCTATAACTTACCTTTTAAAACAAAGCTGTTATTTCTTTGGTTTGGTGCAAAGAGAAGTGATTTATTATTATAAATTCAGGAACTTGTCATTATTCTCCTGTCCTGGCACATACCAGTTTAGAAGTAAGTTAGAAGATTTATTAAATAGTTTTGTCCCACTATTTGGTCTAATTGCCTTCCAACACCTATAGTGGCAATTAAAGTTGTTGCTTTAGTTTACTGCAGAAAATTGGTATTACTGGCTATAAAGCCATTTTACTTGGAAACAGCTGCAGAAAACTGCATGCGAGTCAAGGATCTGGCACCAACAACATAAATTTTTCCTTATTCCAAATGTTTTCCTTTCTGCTTGATCATGCTTCTACTCACTGTTCTTTTCAAACTTCCCATTGTTTCAGTCTCACTGCCTTTCTCAGAAGTCTGTGTTTCAAAGAATAGCCCCACATAATGCTACTTCACCTCGTTTCTCATGTTCTGCTTGATAAATAAGGTCACAGCCACAGAGTCTGAATTCTTTCCTGATACTTATACACAGAATCAACAAGCCTCTCCAGGAATTAAATCCCTGAAACTAATTTTTGCTTGATACAGAGTTGGGCAAGGCTTAATCTTTAATAAAATAAAAAGCAGTTAGAAAGGAAGCACATAAACCAATTGACTCATTCAGGAAAGCATGATAACAGTTTTCAGCCAGTTACAGGAAGCATGGAGGGTGCCCAAAACACAAAGGTGGTGCTTTCAAGGTGGAGTGGAGAGGTTGTTTTTGGAATTGCTTGCCCTATTTACTCCCCTCTGGTGAGTACCCTGCTGGAATACTGCACCCAGTTCTGGGCCCCCAGCATAAGAAGGATGTGAACATGCTGGAGCAAGTCCAGAGGAGGCCACAAAATGATCAGAGGGGTAGAGCACCTCTCCTATGAAAAGGAGGAGCTGAGGAGAGTTGGGGTTGTTCATTGCAGAGAAGAGAAGGCTCTGGGGAGACTGAAGAGTGCTTTCCAAAGGGGACCTACAGGAAAGATAGAGGGGGACTTTTTACAAGGACAGGGAGGGGTAGGATAAGCATAATGGTAATGGCTTTAAAGTGAAAGAGGAGAGATTTAGATTAGATATGAGGAAGAAATTCTTTACTGTAAGGGTGGTGAGGCTTTGAACAGGTTATGCAAAGAAGCTGTGGATGCGCCATTTCTGGAGGTGTTCAAGTCTTTGATGGATGGGTCTTTGAGTAACATGGTCTAGTGGAAGGTGCTCCTGCTTATGGCAGGGATGCTGAACTTGATGGTAGTTGAGGTCCCTTCCAAACCAAGCCATTCTATGATTCCATGACTGGGTTTTGAATTTGGATTGTTTTCACAAATTCCCACTGATCTTAACCTCTCTGAGATCTTACAACTGTGTGTTTGTGACCATGTTTCACAAATATGAGCCTTATCTTCACTGAGGCAAGTTTCCCATTTTTCTGGAAGAAAAGCAAGTGCTCATGTTCTGAATGGGGCTGCAGAGAGAGCACTAGAAGACAGGGATGAGGACTCTGAATATGAAAAATGATTGAATTTGTCAGTGAATTAATTTATAATTTGATGAGTCTGGTGTCTAGAGGACTGTCACCCCAATTTCATCAAAATACACATCAAAAAAAGTCAGTTAATTAAAAAATAAGAGAAAAGAGGATTTCAAACTATTGAGAATTTGAAGTATCCTGTATCAGCTCCATAGGAATGAAACCTGGGCATGAATCAGAAAAATAGAATTAGCATTTATCCTTATGAGTGTTGGGTAGTAGGGAGTGGGAATGAATATCAATAGTGTGAATTCTAAGATACAAAGGAAATTAAATATATTAAATATCAGTACAAAATAGAAGACTTAGAGCACCTCCAAAATATAGTGATAATGTTTCATTCTGTTCTCAGTGGCAGAAAATGGACTGGTTGAGAAAGGAGAAAGTTTTTTAGATCCTTTCACTAAATAGAGGACAGAATACTAAAACTATGCTGCAAGCTATCAGACTTTTCTGATTTAATTTCCTGTGAGATATCCAAAGATGCCTAAAGAAGCAAAAGTGAATTTGAAATTTGAACATTTTGGCTAGTGGATGCTACTGCAGAAGTTGCTTCCTTCAAGACCTAGAAGAACAGGCAGGGTTAATCCTGCAAACAGAGAAAACTCTAAAGCTGAGGCCACTTGGCAGTGGATATAGTCCTGTATCTATAGAAACTGATGCTCTCAGCTTCAGAGGGCCTTGTCTGTAGGACGACCACCATTTGCAGAAAGTACAGCAGAGAAAAAAAGAGTTCTGCAACACTCGGCGATAGAAGTGGCTTAAAGCATTGTGCAGACAGGAATAATATTAAGGGATTTAAAAAGAAATGCTCACCATATATTTAAAGTGTACTTCCTCCCAATCCCTGCCTTGGAAAAGGTTCTGTTGACTCCTTCAGTGATGCCAATAGCAGCCAGGAGCAAACCTCTGTGCTGGTAAGTCCATCACCCATGGCTCCAGCAGAACAGTGTAATTTCTGCTGCCTTTTTTCCTAGTTGGGAAATCTCTATGCTTCCATTATACACACTGTTTACAGGAATGAAATGCAATGAATGCCACGTGTATGGCTGTTTATTGCCCATACTCTCAGCACATGGCAAAGAGAATATGTACAACCAACCAAAATGCTCTCACACTAAAATGATCATGATCCTAAGTACCATCAAACTGTCTATATAGATTCATTTAATAGCTTTCATGATTTCTTTGTTTCCTCAGTTCAAGCATTTGAACAATTACTGTAATTGTAAGAATATTTCTACATATAGAAGAGAGCGTAGATGGGCCATGCAGCTAATTAACATATTTTAGCCTAACTTTGTGAAAATGGAATATGTGATCGGTTCCAACTGAAGTGTTTATCAGAGTCGTGTTGAACTTATCTTTCCATTGTAACAAAAATAGATTGTAGAACAAAAGTATAGGATGGAGGGGAATATTTAAAATGGAGTGATTAACTTAACTGCTTTTTATTCAACCGCCAGTAGTTCCTAGAAATGAAGGGTGGGAGAAGCAATTAATTAATTTATTTATTGAACTTAAGACTGAGAGAGAGAAAAATTTGCCTTAAGTATGATTAATAATAATGTGATCTAAAGTGTAGATGAAAGCCAGGGAGGAAGATTACCTACGTTTCAAAGGTACACAGACTTATGTGCTCCAATTGTACATTTTCAGTGTACAAAATAACAGAAATAATTGTGTTAGAAACAAGCATCTTTAAACACATTATATTTAGCTGTAAACCTAAAGGCCTAATTAATCAAAAAATTCAAAATTTGGTTCCTTTACATCAGAAGATGCAAACGCTCAAAAATAAATCCTGGGATTATGTTCTCAGTTCAAAGGAGGACACTGAAAGGGACAATTAATTTTTGTCTTACTTTTTTTTTCCTTCTAAAAGAATGCTTACTAAGCATTCTTTTAGGCAAGACTGTCAAAACATTGTTAGCCAGCATAAACCAGTTGCTACCTACGAGAAGCTAAAGATTAATTAATTTAAAAGTTATTTTTTAGATCCTGCTGATATTTCAAAATCCTCCTGATTAAAGAATGAAAAAATAACAGGCTTCTCTGATTAGAGCCTTAGGAATTTTTTGCTTTGCACATTCAAATTTAACAATTTGAATAAAAATAAGATCATATTAAAGTCTAATTTTATTTTCTAAACTAAAGCTCTTTGGTACAACTCAAACCACAAGTTTAAGGAATTTCACAGTCTTTTAACACCTTCTTTTAAAATGTGGCTTAAATTCTGGCTGGCGGCTAAGCTAAGCCCTCACTCATTTCCCCCAGAGGGATGGGGAAGAGAATTGGAAGGGCAAAAGAGAGAAGAAAACTTTTGGGTCAAGATAAAGGCAGTTTAATGAGTGGAGTGGGATAAAGGGAAACATAAATTAAGCAATGCAAAAGCAATCATCACTCACCATCAGAAAACGATGCTCAACCAGTCTCTGAGCAACAGCTACTTTGGAAAAACTCCCCCTTCCCAGTTTTAGTGCTGAATGTGTTGTTATATGGGATGGAATATCCTTTTGGACAGTTTGGGTCAGCTGTCTCTGCTGTGTCGCCTCCCCACCTCTTGCCCACCCCAGCCCACAGGCCAGAGGAGCAGACTCATAAAAGAGAGAAGGTGTTGGTGCTATGAAAACCTGGATCAGCAAGGGCTAAACCATTGGTGTGTTATCAACACTGTTTTGCCACTAATCTAAAACACAGCACCATGTGGGCAGCTATGGAGAAAAATTGCTCCATCCCAGCCAGAGCCAGTACAGGAAAAGAAAAATACAATTGTGAAGAAAACAGTTTAAATATTGTGAATATGTAACAAAATATTAATAATTTCAAAATGTAAGCTTTTTTTTTTGGAACTGTTTTAAAAAGTAAGTTCACAATGTTTTTCTTGAATATGGGTTAATCCAGAAAAAAATCTTTCTAGGGTGAAACTTTCATCTGAATGAACCACTAATAAGGACAATACTTACTTAATATTTTCCTGAAAGCATCTGTCTCTAGTGACAAAACTCTCACTTGGTAGAAGAAGACAGGGACAGAGTGGGGTGTGTTAAAAGGGGTTTGGTCACTGGAAGATGGGGCATATCAGGTGAGCAAGGGCTTCAGTTGTGAGGGTCAAACATGGCACTGAAAGGCTTCCAAGAAAGAGCTGCCAGGCAAAGCTGGCAGTCATTTGAAAGCAAAGCTCCTCAGTGCTGGATCTGGTAACCTCCAGCATCCTGACCATGAGCCGTGTAACAGCACAGAGCTTTGTGGATAGCGTTGAGTAGGAGGAAGCAGCAACATGCTGGAAGGTGGGGCTGCTTTTCAGAGGGACCTCAGCAGGCTGGGGGAATGGTGGTCAGTCTCCTCCCATTGTAATTTAGTTAATTGTGCATTGGGGCAGCAAGCTGTGAGGTTGTTGGTAAAACATGCTTTGTAAATAAGAGAAAAGATAAGATTATGGAACCCCATGCATGTTGTTTGTCGGGTCACTTTATTCCTTCTTATTAAGGGCTTTGGGTACAATGAATAAAGTTTGGGTTGTGAACACTTAGAGGAAGCAGAAGGGCAGCACCAGTCTCTTCTCTCTTGTGACCAGCAATAGGGCCCAAGGGAATGGCTTCAAGCTCTCAGAGGAAGTTTAAGTTGGATATTAGGTAAAGGTTCTTCACCCACAGGGTAGTTGAGCATTGGAACAGACTTCCCAGGTAATGGTCATGCCCCAAGCTTGCCAGAGCTCAGGAAGCATTTGGACAACGCTCTCAGGCACGTGGTGTGATCCTTGGGGTTGTCCTATGCAGGGCTAGGAGTTAGACTTTGCATCCTGTGGGTCCTTTCCAGTTCAGAGTATTCTGTGACATGGCCTGAAGTTGTGTCAGGGAAGGTTTAGGTTGCATATTAGAAAAGGTTCCTCACCCAGAGGGTGGTTGGGCACTGGAACAGCTCCCCAGGGAAGTGGTCACAGCACCAGCCTGACCGAGTTCAAGAAGCATTTGTACAACACTCTCAGGTGCATGGTGTGACTCTTGGAGTGTCCGGTGTAGGAGCAGGGGTTGGACTTGACAATCCTTGAGGGTCCCTTCCAACTCAGCATATTCTATGATTCTGTGATTCTGTGATATTCGTAAAAATTTGAGAGTGGTGTAGCTGTGGATCAGGAGGCCCAGAGAAGGTGTTTGGATTCTCCATCCTTAAAGATTTTCAAAACACAGCTAGACAGTCCTGGGCAGCCTCATCTAACTTTGAGTTTAGCCATGCTTCAAGTAGAGGGTAGGAGTGGATGATTTCGACAGATCTCTTACTGTCCATTTTTGGCTGTGATTTTAACTCATCTCAACACTACAGAAGTGAATCTTCCTTCCACATCTTTATTTTGTGTTCACAAGTTTGGGAAGGTTCAAGTTCCTAAATTTGGTTACTAAATGTAGTTACTAACTGGCAGCAATTACTAATGTGGAACATTTCATAACACAAATTTAAGTTATCATTTGCTCCTACACACATCCTGACCTCCAGAACAAGATTTTGTCCTTGCTATTTTTTTATCATCTCAGGATTTTTCTGTTCTAGCAAAAATACCCCTTGACATTAAACTACATTAAACCACCTTGGTCCAACATAATTACTACTTTTGTCATCTTTACTTCACAAGTAACTGCAGTGGTTTCATACTCCTACACATTTTTGTAAAAGATGTTGTTATGGTGATACATTTCACATGCTGTATTTCTTCGTGTGTTTCTGCTACCACTCTTTTGTGTCCTTTGTGTATTTAAATATTCTCACAAGTGACCAGTTTGGGGTATTTAATCAAGGAACAGCTGAAGATTATTTTTTGTGTCACAGCTTGGCTTTACTTATTTCTGTGTGCACTAATGGCCTTGTCATGTGTTTTATTCGTTCTTGTAATTTTTCTGCTTCCTGTACTTCACATTCATTGGGGTGTTAAGTTTCCTGATGATGCTTGCCATCCTTGTTTATTGTCCCCACCCCACTGCTGCATTACAAAGAGCTCTAACTCTTCACAATCACTAGAGAAAGCTCAGCCTTTCAAACTTCTTAGTCAACTGAACATTAATACTGCCCAGTGAAACAGATATCAGCCCAGATTTACAGTCTCATATTAGTGGGAGACAGAATGAGAACTCCACTTTCAAGTGTGATTATTTTTCATTTTGTTATTTGTGAGTGAGTTTCCAGGTTGAATATGGTTGAGACAAAGCAAAGTGCACAAAAGTGTGCAACATCCATTCAGCAACCCAGAAAGGAGCATATTCTTGAATATCAGAGCAGTGCTACAGTAAATTGCCTCTTTATTATAACAGTGCATGCAGAGGAGATAACAGCAGAGCTAATGAGACTCTGCATATATATATGGGTTGCATTAGTAATGAGAAACAGCTCCGCTAATTAGCTCTGCTCCCTAATGAAATTAAATACATGATGTAAAAGACTTTTACAATTAAGTCAATACAAACCCAAAGTGTATCAGTTTCTAACTCCTTCACTATGACAAGGTGACATAAACAATATCATGATTTTGTATTGGCATGGAACAGTAAGCATTGTTGGTAGGCTGAAGTTGTTCCAGTTTCCTCAAAAAAATCCAATAGCTTCTTTTCCTCATCCCTTCCTTTCCTGCACTCACGCAGACTGGTAAATCAGTGAACTATTATTTCTCAGTTTTTAAGTTAATTTTTGAGAGAAACTTGATACATAAATTTGTCCATGTAAATTCATTAAAAGCAATATAAGCTCAAATTGTAAGCTTTAGTTTTCTTCCCAAGTGGTGAGCTGAATTCTTAGCAAACTTCACAAAGCATATTCACACCGACTGGTCCTACGAATTATCGTCTGCCTTCCACTCTGTGAGCATCTCCTTAATTTGCTGTTTGGATGTTCTTTCCTTCTAAAGTATCCTGGTTTTCCATGCTCGAAGCTGAGCTGAGACCACAAATACTTTAGTTTTTGCATTACTTGAGTAATGAATTATGTTCCATCATGACCCTGCAATACAAAAGGGTCTTCAAAAGCGAGAGAGATGTCAAGAAGCTGTAGAACCACCTCAGCTGCTTTTTTTGGTCATAAGTCGATGGAGAACACAAAATTTGGTGATGCACTCCTGTTGCCTCATCATCCACTTCAAACTGCCCAGACACATGGACAGCATATTGACAAAGTCAATTTACCCCATGATAAGTTCTCCTTGTTCAGAACAGACCAGTCAGAAAACCATTCCAAGCAGTGCCTTCTCTTTTCTTGACACACTACACAGAAGGACTTGAAGCGCTCAGCAGGATCTCTGGTGATGTTTACATACTCAGATGACAAGTGTTCCATGGCACAGTTGTGGCCACCATGGCCATATGTGCTTTTATGATTATATCATATGTATCCTTGATACTCACATAAAGGAGACTCCTCTTCTGTTTTCCTCCTCTCAATCAAATTCTCAGTGTGTCCACATGGAGAATTTCATATCTGAAATGAGGCAAATAGTGAGCAGTTTATTAGAAATAATTCTGTGTATCCAAACAGAGAAAGCAGTGACATATACACTCAGACTTAAAAAACCAGAGAGGGTGGGTTCTCCATCTTACTTTCTAAGCAGATGAATTCAAGGCTCAACTTTGACTTGGGATTCTGTGTTTCTTGTCTTTATTCCAACAATAGTTGCACAATACTCTCTCTTTGGGAGCATGTACCTGGAGCATTTCTTATTCTTTTTGTACAGTTGTTCTCTAAATTTAAGTTGAATGTCCTGGGGCAGTTTCAGGAATGATTACTTAGCAATTAGAGAGAAGTCTGATTCGACTCCCTCTGTTTATGAAGAACTGCTCTTGCATCAATTTCTGACATACGTTACGCTATATTGTGAAACCACACATTTTGTGAAATGAATACAATTTTCAATCATTTCTCAGAATGACTTCCAGTTATCTTGCAAAATGACAGAAAACAGTAGGTAGGTGTTATGCAAAATATCTAATCTCTAGCTTTTTGATCTTGTTGGTTTAAAAGATAACAGAAGGAGCTGTTTTCATTTTATTTCCCAGACTGTCTAAAACCCCAGGTATATTGCAGAGCAGACTACATATTACATTTTCTAAAAGAAAGAATCTTCTGAGGTGCACTTTACTTTGTAAAATTTACAGCTGTTATAAATGTTTTGTTCCACTGGATTGATATTTGACCTGACCTTCCTCACTAGAACACTAGTGATAAAAGGTGACATTTTGTGAGATGTTGGAAACCATTAGGTATTTCCGGTGATGACCAAGCAAAGGATGTGGTCCAGTGATGTAATAAAATGGCCATTATTTTCAGAAATACCTAAACGCAGTCGTATTATGTAGTTGAAACCGTCAGTTCATGAAAGAACAGCAAATTGCTAATATATATTTTTTTTAATAGCCACTTTCACAGATTCATGATATTTTATACAGATTGTCTGCTGTTCAGCTTTAAACTTCTGAAGGCCAGTTCACTGTACAGACAGTTTTATTCTTGCAAACTGAATTTAACTTATGAACCGCTTTTCCCGATGTGAAATTTTGTGATGCTATTTCTAGTGTATGGACACTTTTCATGTCTTGAGAGGATTCTCATTCAGCTGCTCCTTCTGTAGCAGAGGATAGGGACTGTGGTCTGTCTCCATGTATGTGAAATTTGCACCCATTTATGTTTCTCTCCATGCAGCCTCCAGAGAGGTGAAACTCTTCTCTCCAAGGGTATGATTGAAAGTTGTCTGTCACATATTTTCCCATTAATGCAGATAGAGTCTGCCCTTTTTTATATTCTCTCACATTTTTGTAGTTATCTTATTAGTGAAGTTTCTTTGAGGTCTTGCTGCACTTAGGAAAAGAACTGGGAAGACAAAGTCCTACGTGCAATTCTTACACGTCTCTGTTAGAGATCATGGTGCCACCACTCCATTAGTGTATGCCTCCCCCCTCAATCATTGGCTGGTTGTTGTGTTTTTCCATGCTGCAGACCTCTAAAGCAGATGAGAGGCTGTGAGCTCTTTTCCATGGGTCCCTCCCTCAGCGTGTGTCCCCTGTCGAGTGCAAGCCAGGGTCTTGCTTCCTACAGGTTCACATGAAGCATTTGGGATGCTATTAAATTTCTCTGCTAGCATCTGTCTTGCCTCCATTGCTGGCATTGGGCATGTGTCCTTTTCTGACTGTGACCCTGCTATGGGTGGGGTTGCCAGTGGATTTGATAACTGAGCCCCCAGCTGGTTGTGCATTACCCTTCCCAGCTATGGGACTGGCACCATTTCCATTAGCAAGACTTGTCTGAAGTTCAACAAAGGCAAACACAGGGTCTTGCACCTGGGGAAAAATGACCCACTGCACCAGCACAGGCTGGGGGCCAACCTGATGGAGAGCAGCTCTGCAGAAAAAGACCTGGAGGTCCTGGGTGTCCACGAGCCAGCAGTGCCTTTGTGGCCAAGATGGCCAGTGGTATCCTGGGGTGCATTGGGAAGAGCATTGCCAGCAGGTCAGGGGAGGTGATCCTGCCCCACTACTCAGCCCTGGTGAGGCCACACCTTGAGTGTTGTGTCCTGGGTACAAGAGAGACATGGGGCTCCTGGAGCAGGTCCAGTGAAGGGCTACAAAAATGAACACCTCTACAGTTCTACTGGAGCTTCTCTCTTATGAGGACAGGCTGAGAGAGCTGGGCCTGTTAAGACTGAGAAGAGTTGACTGAGAGGGGTCTTCATCAATGTCTGTCAGTATCTGAAGAGAGGGTGTCAAGAGGATGGAGCCAGGCTCTTTTCAGTGGTGCCAACCACTAGGACACAAGGCAGTGGGCAGGAACTGATGCACAGGAAGTTCCATTGGAATATGAAGAGGAACTTCTTTACTGTGCAGTGACCGTGTGCTGGAACGTAGTGCTCAGAGAGGTTGTGGAGTCTGTGTCACTGGAGATATCAAGGACCATCTGGATGCAATCCTGTGTTTTGTCCTCTAGGATGATTCTGCTTGAGCGTGGAGGTTGGATCAAATAAACCACTGTGGGCCCTTTTGACCTTACCCAGTCTTTGATTTTGTGATTCTGAGCCCCAATCACACGTGAATGACACACAACAGCTGCCAGAGCTCATGAGCAAAACCAGCCTGCCATTCTCAAACTGGAGGCATTATTGGGAAAGAGGGAAGTTACTGGTTGAGGGTGAAAGCAGCCAGCTGGCCTGTTTGCTGCCTGCTGAGAAAAAAGGACTATATATTACTTATGGTTAGCCTGCAGGGAATGGACATCGTATATTAGCTTTATTGGATTTTCTCTATTCAGCAAAAAATTTGGTTTATTAAGCAGCTGTTTGCAAGTGAAGAAGATTACTTCACTGAGTGCCAGAAACTTTAGTTCGATTTTCTGAAATTTCTTTCTGGGAAGTCAAGCTGGCGTTTTATTAATGACCCCTTGACTTTTGAAACCAGACCTTGCTTCCGATCAAGTCCTAGCCATAGGGTTTACTTACAGGGAAAATGCGTGCAAAGTTCTATTTCCCAGAAAATAGCAGAAATTAGTAACTTTATGGGTCAGAAATGTCCAAATCTGCAACTCTGTTGAGGCTTTTATTCAGGAACTGCTATCCCTGCTGCCTTCAGGGGTTGTCATGCCCATCTCTCTCCATCCCCGGAGAAAGCATCAAGTGCCTGAAATTCCCAAAACTGCTTTCTTGGCCTGCAGCTGTGGAGGGTACCTTCTTCCTCAACCAGCACCTTTAGTCTAAGGTACCCTGGTTATTTGGAATACATAGAAATGGAAATGTCAGGTGACACAGTCTGTGGAAAACTGCCTGTAAAGAAAAGATCTGCATCCTAAGGGGAATTAGACAAGTAAGATTACAGTCTGATAAAAGCCTCAAATCAGGATCGCTGCAAAAAGCAGTCTTGCTGTATCTGTCCTTGCCTTGACTTGATTTTCCATGATTCCCTGGTGAGCTAGAGAGGGAACTGCTGCAGCTGAAAGACATTCAGCAGGCAAATTCCAGTCATATGGAAAGAGTGATGCAGGAGAGGGAGCAAGGTGTGGCTGAGGGCAAGTTTGCTCCCATCAGTGAGAGTGCCACTTTTAGCAACTTCAAGGATTCAGTAAGTAACCTGAGATGAAGGCCAGAGGCACAGTCACATTGCCTTGTTGGTGTGTGGCAGAAATATGCTGATATTCTGCTCTCCTCTCCTCATTCCCAGTCATATTCTTCAGATCCTATCCCCTCTATGTCCTGTAATACTGTGTTTGTGTTCATGGTTGTCTCCTAGCCCAGAATGATCCTTTGTCATCCAGTCAGCAAAATAAGGGTCTCCTTCAGGACTGTGGTGCCTCTGACCAAGCAGATGATGGTAACTGGAAGTTCCCCTTTCTCTATTATTACAGCTGGATGATGGTGTCAGTGGCTCTGACCCAGGAAGAAGTGACCAGTCCGGGGAGATGGTCCCGAAAGGAATCGCCTTCCCGAGGCCCGGTGTCTTCCCTCAGCTGCTGGCAGGAGGGCCCATGCAGAGACTGTCAGCTCTTTAGTGATTATCAGCTCGTGATTCCAGCTCAGCTCTGCAGGGCAGCCTCCAGGCCAAGCCAGACCAGAGAGACATGAGAGGCTCGTGTGGCTGGTTCCGCACAGAGGTAGCTTTATTGTGGGTCCCCTCCGGCGAAGGGGAAAGCCAGGGACGAGAGCTCTCTCTGCACAGGGGCAGAGGGCTAGCTTTTATAGGGATACAGGGGATGGGTGAAGGCCAATGGGTTACGAAGGATCTGCATAGGGTCTCCTAAAGGATTGTGGGTCTGTCTTTTCTCAAAGTGACCAAAGAAGTGGTTGCCTTTCCAGGGAGTCCTGCTGGGTGATTGCGAAATCTCTTATCTCAGCAGAGACCCCTCCAGGGCAGGGGCTGGGCATACCCCACACTCTATAGTGGTCAATTCCTGGCAGAGTTAAGAGAAACTTCATTCTCTCAAGGCAAGGGAAGGCTTTCTCTGCCAGACGCTGACTCTCACAAAGCAAGACAAGTGGTAGACATAAAGTTTGCGTAGACAGTCCCATGACTTGATGCTGGATAATATCACCAACTTAAATAATGGAATTATGATCCCCTAATTTGCTTATTATCATGCTGAGTTAGTATTAACCTCATTAGCATCAATTTTTATTTGAGGAAAAAAGCCAGTACTGTTTTTTGTGATGCTATGGTGTAGGCTACTGTGAAAGTGTACATTTTTACAAGAATTAAATTGATAGGAATGAAATGGCCAATCAAAATTTATAAAGAAATGACATTTATTATGCGACCGAAATATCGGTTTCAAAAGCCACGATCGAGAAAAGCAGCTCCGAGCCCGGGGTCGGAGCTGGGTGAACACGCATAGATCTGATCTCTATCGCACCAGACCTCCCAAGTTCACGCCTGCTGCTTTGGCTGGTCCCTTCTTATACAGTTTTTGGGTGAAGTCCGAATTAATTCTATTCTTCTCGTATTCATGAAGTTTTCTTGTCCCGGAGTTGGGCTGCACAAAGCCTTTCCTGGGTCTGATGAATCGTCCATCCTGGGTGATGAGTGGGTCATTTCTGCTGATGGATGGGCCATCTCTGGTTCCTGGAACAGTTATTTTTAGTTCCCGGAAAGTCCAATTCCTTATCAGATGAGATGTAGATACCCGAAGGTGGTGATCAAAATCGTCATAGTGCAAATGTCCCGGTGATAAGATCCAACCCCACCTAGGTCGAATCCTCACTTATTGTGAGAGAACTTCTTTTGGTGTTGTGAAATTTTTCTCTCAGCCAAGCTGGTGGGGGGGGGGGGGGGGTTTGAAACTTTGTCTCTACATGGTCTGATTACATTCTAGTTTTATATATAATAGCACGAATTACATACTTTATTTATAACATAAATGACTTATGATTTTAACACAGGATGAACAAGATTAGTTGGGCTGTACGGTCAGGAGGTGCTGTTTGTAAAAACATGTTTTATGTTTCATTCCAGACTTGGATATAAAATACTTTTAATTTATGTGCATTTTTGTAGGAGGAACTTACTTTACTTTTTCAGCACATAGTCATTTTGTTTGTTAATAACTTTATTATAGTAGAAGGGTTATAATATAATGTTACAAAGCTATGCAGTGCCTACAGAATGCATGCAAGGCATTTTCTTTGACCAACCATGTTGCTATGGGAGGAAACAAAATTTTTGAGCCAATTTCCATCCTCTCCCACCACAAGGAGAAAAAAGACTTGTTTGTGTGGCTTTAAAACAAATCTAGATCACAGCAGTTTATTGCTTTCTTAATGACACACAGTTAACTAGTAGTGAACTACATATTCAAGTTGACTCCTTCTGTGTTTTGAAAGTCTGTAGTTCCTCAGCTACTGTTGAATCTGGCTGGTAGTTGTCATCCTTTTTACTGTGATCCCTTGGGAACAAACGCCTTCTTGGACAGATTTTTCTCAGATCCACACACACTGCAAGCTCTCACATTTCTTTCTTAACAGATGTGGTCCAGGCTTTTTGCCAAGGGTGAGCCATGAGAGCTGTCCCACATCTCACTTGTGTTGTGAACTTCAGTGATTTCCAACTTTTGGTGTGATACAGCATGACTCATACTCTGACCTGAAAATACCTTTTTATGATCAAACATCCTGATAGATATAAAGGACCTTGAAGCAAGAAGGAAGACAAGGTAGAAAGACTATAGAAGAGATGGGATCCTATAAAGTAACCATCTTGGTGGGACCAAAAGCAATGAGATTGCACAGGTACAACAAGATCAACCAATTGTTATTTTTTTGCTGTCTGATGTGCAAGAAATGCTGAAGGTGAGGCAGAAAGGAATGGAAAGGTTCAAAAGTGCGAAAAGGTGCATTTCAACAGCATCATGAGGAGAGACTGTCATGGAAATTGATCAGCTGATAACCTCTAATTAGTTAAATGATTAAATCATTATCCCACTAACTCTGGATAAAAAATGTGACCTTATGCAGATGGCAAGAAGAGGAAAGATATATTAGCCATTGGTGTCTTGAATTAGAGCAGCTGGAGATTTATATTTTTTGGGGGGGGTAGGTGTAAAGCAGCTGAGCTATGAAAGCCTGAATGTCTTTCACAGAAATATTTTACTGAATTTTCCATCCCTTTTAGTGGAATTTAATTCTGTCTTCAGAGACAGCAACTGATAATGCTTCACTGCAATATAATAAGCTTTTTAGCTACCCTGGGTCTATTAGCTTTTTCCATCCCTCCAATCCAAGAATTAGTATTTTCATTCTTTCTACCAGTACACGGTACAAAATTTATAGAATTGATTTCAAGCTAAAGATACTGTGAGTAACTAGTTATAAACTTCGTAACTGCACAAAATCAACATAAGACAAAAAAAGAGAAAGCATTGTTACCTTGGATACCCAAAATATTTGCCTTTTGAAGAGAAGGCAGCTTCTGTCTGAATGATCTAAATGAAATTGTTCTCATGGTAAAATATTTTTTAATTGCACAATTCTGTGAATAATAATACTGGCTTTTGTTTGAACTTGCAAAGTCCATTTCAGTAACAATGTATAATTTTTTTTAGACATATTTTCATAATGTGAGAAAGATAACAGAATTCTTTTGTTATATACCATCTCAAAAAGTGATTTTGAGAAAATATTTTAAGAAATAACTATCTATCACTGGTTTAGTTTTAAATAGGTGGTTTAATTGTTCAATTCACTTAGAAAGTTATGCTTCTCTTTACAGTAAAGAAGAAAGAAGTTGTTCTACTCAGGAAGAACCATATCTTCCCTGCTATTTTGAGAGCTTGTGGGGAATAAATAAGAAATGTATGGGAAAATGATACAGATCTTTAAATTTCAAAAATCTGTACCTTAGTCCATAAAAACCTTCTTCTCTCTTTGTGTTTCTACATTGCAGTTCTCAAGTCTCCTCTTAGTGCCTTTGACTTCACAAACCCTGATATAAAAACAGTAAGACAGAAGAGCCTATGGCCTTTCTTCCCTTTTCTCCAGGTCCATCCACAACTCACTGGGTAGCACCATGAGGAACTTGCTGAGGTCACCTTCACATTTGTCAGCTGAGACACTGGAGGCAGTTTGTTCCATTACTTCAGGAAGCTGATGTGCAGAGCCCTGTGCAAGTGTGTTGTACTGTTTCCAGGGCACACCTTGACTTGCTGAGGAGGAAGTTTGCCATGTCTGTTCATCACTGTCCTATCCCAGGTCCTGCACACACTGCAGGAGGCTGATGCTAGCAGCAAGGCGACCTCCTGTGGAGCATCCCCACACTTTGCATGAAGAAGCGGTTTCCACTGAGCACAAATGACAGCAGGTCGAGACAGCTCAGAGCTGTCAGGCTTAAGAAAACCTCATTGTAGCTTTCTAACTGGTCAAAATCACTCACATGCTGTATGTAGTAGGCTCTAAACAGGTGGTAGGGAAGGAACCAAATTATGATCACCCAGATGAAAATCAAGTTTTTTACCTGGGCCCAGAACTCTTGGTGTGAACAGAGGGAGGTGGAAAACTTTCTTGCCACTTTTACCAGGATAAAAATCTGCAGGCCTAAGAGGACACAAGAAATGAGAGCAACAGCTACAATTATGGTGTAGTTCAGGGCCTTCACGCTCTCCTGCTGTAGTTCTTTGTGGAACTTGAAGCATGTTGTATTATTGTATAAGCCTGAGCGTCCATACTCAAAGTACAAGAGCGGCAACCCAAAGACCATGGCAAAGACCCACACAGCAGCGCTTGCCACAATGGCGTGCAGCTTCCTGTAAAACTCCACCTTGTCCTTCCACTGAAAGAAGACGAGCCACCGGATCACCAGTGTGATCACATAAAATAGGAAGGTCAGGTACATGTGGATGTGCACCATGGCACTCACCATTTTGCAAAATGGCATATCAAATACCCACTTCTTTTTCACATAATAGTGGAGGCGGAAGGGCACCGTGAAGAGGAGGAGGCAGTGCACAACAACCAGGTTAATGATGGCAGTCGTGGTCACAGACAGACTGTTCATCTTAAGCAGCACAAACGCCATCATGATGGACCCCATTCCACCTCCAGCAAAGGCCACCGAGTAGACAGTAACCAGTATGGCACTCATGGTGCTGGTGTGTACAAAGGCAGAAGAGGAGTCACTGCTGTTCCTGGTCCCTTCAGTCACGTTCCTGAGATCTTCCTGGTACATATTCTAGAAATGAAAGAATACAGAAAGTCTAAGATAAGGTAGGAATGAGGGGGCCTACCTAAAAAGCCTGAAGGGCTTCCCACCTGGCTCTTGCTCAAGGAATAATCCTGAAACCTCACAGATGGTATCAGTAGCTGTAGCCTGTACTTTTATCCAAACATCCTCCAGCCTAGAGAAAAATGTATGAGAAAGCTGGGAAGATAGCTGCTCTAGTCCTTAAGACATTTCCAACCATACCCCTAAAAACAAGCATGAATCAATAACACGTTGGGAGAAATGATCCTTAGAGAAATTACATTATTGTGGTGTTTCTGTGCTGTGTTATGAGTTCTCCTCTCTTCTGAGCATCTGCATGCTTTTACAGTGAAGATGAGAGATATTTTTTGGATTCTGCTACTTATTCATCAATTTGTTTATTTGCAACACAAATCTGTTCTTCCCAGGCCCAGATAACAACCATATATTGTTCTATCTAAGCCACAAATTTTTGTTTGTTATCGAGAGCTGAGTTTTGCACACCTTACAGTCAACTTCTTCTCCATGGACAGTTTCTCTGAGCAAGGGATTAAACACCATGGATACCCAGACCCCATGAAAATCCTCCTTAGATCCTGCCAGGCAGAGTAGTGTGGGCAGTACCATCCTCGTACTCAGGGCCATTTCATATCTTACATGCAGTAACTGGGTGTTACAAACGGGCTGTTAGAAAACATTAGGAAAGGACATCCTGGGTGAGTGTAAATCATCCTGCCTGGCCCGAACAGAATTAGCAAGTTTAATAAGTATGCTATACATTTTTAATATACTACTCTCTAAAAGAGAGATTAAAAATAATTCTTATCAATCTAAAGGCAACTCCTGTTATGATTTTAAGTACTACAAGATCATATAGGAGGGGAAGAGTTCAGGTAGGATGTTATCCTGAAGCACTTTTACATCTATAAAAATGTCCAGAGGATGTTCACACTACAGTTACAGAAAAGAAATGAGGAAAACTGAACAGTACTGGGCTTTGTACTATCCCAGTTATACTGCTACTGCTACCTGAACTGTAATTTAAAACTGGCTCTAGTAAGTCATCCATTTCAGCAGTGAATCCCACAACATGAGAGGGAGTTTTCTCCCAGCTGAGTTTTTGTGATTTTTCATTTAATACTCAAATGCTTTTCGCTTCAGAAAGTAGTTCCTCAGTCTCTTAGTATGAATAGTGTTTCAGCTTTATTTTCATTTTTTTAGGTAGTACAAACTGCCAAAAGTTGGGAAGGGGAAAAGTTTTTTAGCAGTCCACTCACTTTATGGAAAAGAAGAAATGGTTATAACAATTTTATAAATTGATTTTGCTCATAGTGGGGAATGAATATCTGTTATGCACCTCAGGTGGTTTGTGTTGTTTCTTAGCAATATTTCTAAGCACTTACCCTTACAGTAATCCAGATCCCTTCATACATTGAAAAGTTATTCTCTAACTTCCCCAATGCATCCAAGACTTCAGATATCATATTATAATCAGTATAAATATAAGTGCCATATCTCAAATTGACATTACTGACCTTTTCTGTTTGATCTTGCGTTTCAGAGTTATGTGGACAACTAATTCCAGTACATTAAGAGAATTACAACGGGTTTCAGTGAAGGAGCTTTTCATCAAAGTCACTGCAGATTGGCACACTGCAGCTCTTGCATCAGAAATGGTGCAAGTTCCTGCCAGTTCTGTTCTTGTTTCTGAGACACTGCATTTCATCCTCATAAACATGCAAGTCAGAAGGGATTAGCAATAGCTCTTCATCAGTTTCTCCAGGTTGTTAAAATTCATGTTTGAAAAGATGTCTCTGAAAAGTGGAATTATCACACTGTTTTGATTTAAAATGCATTTTTAGAGTTTAAATATTTTAAAAGTGTCATAATGGGAAGGGTAGCACACTGGAAGTGTGGCTGCAGTTGGAGAGGAAGAACCCCTTGTTGTCACCCTTTGGAACCCAGCAGTGAAACTTGAACTGAAGGCAATAAGAACAGATAAGAAGTCAGGTAACTGATATTTTCCTTAGACATTCCGATGAAGGGGGCAGCAAGAGACCTATTTTTGTCTGCAAATGGGCAACAGAAATGCAGGTTTCTGCAGAATTTTGCAGTCATCGTTAAATCCCTACATACTAAGATTCTGCAGGAGTTGTAATTTTCATTAATCTTCCAAAAAAAAGTTACTAGCAGCTGCGATAGGAGATTATCAGCTCCCCAGTAGCACAGGCACCCCACTGAAATATCATTGCGTGATGAATACAGAGTACAGCATAACACAGGGTATGTTTCACAGAGGAAATGCTGCTTTCTGGTGAAATGAGATTACCTATCGTGCTGACATTCACAGAGCTATAACCTACTGACCTGAAATGCAACTAACAAGTCCTTTTGCCAGAATTTAGCAGGAGGCATGTGGAAAAAGAATTAACGTGGACCTTACACGACACAGCTGGTCTTGTTCCTGTGCCTTCCCACCCCCTCCAGCAACTGCCAGTTCAGTGATATTGCTCAAGTCTTGGAGCCAGGTTTGGTCTTCCTCTGTGTTAAGCCTCTCATGACTCGGCTGAACTTCTGCTGGACAGGAGCCTTGAGCAGCCATGAGGCAACGGTGGGCACCACTTCATTTGGATGCCACAGCAGCCACTGGTGCCAAGGGCTGGGGGACAGTTGCAAAAATAGCTGTTTCAGTTTGACAAAGGAGGTAGATTGCCAACAGGGTAGAGGCTGGTTTCTTCCAGAAATATGGTCAGCAAAAAGATTCTTGTGCATTCAAGGTTTGTCAGTTGTCAGTGTGGATACTGCCATCACACTCATTTCATGTGACTGCCTGTGCATCACAGTCTGCATGACTTTCCTGGACTGTTCTCTTCAGGACAGAAAAAGTCATAATGATCAGTCCCTGTCTGTGTTCAAGACCAGGTTGGATGGGTCTTTGAGCAGCCTGGTCTAGTGGGAGGTGTCCCTGCCCATAGCAGGGCTGTTGGAACTAGATGATCGTGAAGGCCTCTTTCATCCCAAACTATAGTGTGATTCTATGGTTTATGAAAACAATTTGAACTCTGTCAAAATTTTCCAACTCAAAAATATTCATTACAACCTTCAGGAACTTGTTTCTCTTTTATCTTACTGTTATCTATGTTACTACTTAAAAAAACCCCAACAACCTAAGAAAGAAAAAAAGATTAACCATACTTCTGGACAGAATTTGTACAATCTCAGATTCCAGGCATTTTATGTGCTTCTTGCTTTGTCTTTAGATTTAAAAACCTTTCGTCAAATTTTGACTTCCCCTGTCTCTGATATGGCACAGAAGATACTTCTGCTTTGATCCCAGACATACCTGTGGCTTCTCAGTGAACTGCCATTACTCTTGAACTTGTTTTTTAGATGAACAACTTTGCATTTGGCAGGAGTAAAATGCTTATTGCTAGTTTGAGCCTGATTTAGCAATCCAGATCAGCCTGTCACTGGCTTGTTCCCTTCATTGTATGCTATTTTCCCAACCAGGTCCATGAGTCACCATTATGTTACATCAACATTATATCAACTTATTAAAAAACCCACCTCATTTGTCAGAAATGATGACACTCTTACAATCTCTGTCAAACAGTGAGCTCTACTCTGTATAACAAGTGTTTGCAAAATTTATCCCCCCATACACGTCTGCTGAGAGACTGGCAGGCTTCACACTGATTTTCATGTCTTGTGACAGTTGGGTTCTGCAGAAGAAGCATTTGCTGCCTGCATGCACCCAACTGAGAAGTTTCATTTGAATTTGGAGGAGAAAAAAGTTCAATTCAAATGAAAGACTTCTATTTTCAACAGACTTAATAAATTGAAAAATGAGTGTTTGTCAGAACTGACACTTCTGCACTGAGCTAGACTAGGCTGGAGGCAGTGCAAAATACAAATATTTTTTAACAAAAGTCTGTTTAAAATCTCCATTTGTTTCACAGAGTCCTCATTTAGTCTCAAAGATGTTTTCTGTTGAGGGCATTGTAATTGCATTTCATTTTGTTCTAATTCCATGCTGTGTTATGGTAATGTAGGCTAAGCCACTAGAATAATTGCAGAATTCTTTTTATTTCAACATAACCACACACACCTGAAGCTTGAGGTATAAGAACCTGCTTAATGGAAAACATTACAAATAAAATAATATTAAATAGCAAGTGTGTTTTTACATTTAGGCATTGACTTTTTTCAAACAACTTTTCATGATTCCCCTAACTCATTCAGTAGCTCAATGGCTCATGTCTTGCAGGCTGTGTCAACATTATACTGGTATTTTGTGGTTTCAATTCAGTCCGTTGAAGAACAAATGGGACGGAAAAGCATGTTGAGTTAGTCCTCTTTCACTTGAGATTGTCACTATTTTCACACAAAAAAAATTGAAACCATGAAGTGTTCCTAAAAGTCATTATTTACCTCCTTATCTATATCATAACAGAGAGAACAAACCCTTCTGGTCCTTACAGAGACTGGGTGATATCAAACACACACACAAATATGGATGAAAGCAAAATGCACTGCCTCCCAATTTTAGAAGACAGTGTAAAACTACAGGGTAGCAATATGGAAAAGAATGAAGCAATGATGTCCTTTACTAGGAAATTACAAAACACAATGAAAAATCATTTGTGCAGAAAATGGGTTAAAAATAAAACAAACAGATCGCTGAATGCTTTCCCCCCACCCCCCCAAACTTGCAAGCATTCTTTTAAAAACTCTGCAAACCAAGGCTTTTTTTTTTCATTCTGTGTATACTTACAGATTAGAATTTCTCTCTACTCTTCAAGTGTTGTTTACTTGGATCTTCATTCTATGTCAGCTCTAAGAACAAAAAGCAAAAGACCTGATACTTTAAAGAGTCATTGCCTTACTTCCTTCTTTGAGCTTATGACAAAACAGTAACCTTGAGGCTGCGCTGTGTGAGGGTAGGGCTGCCCATGAGCACACAACCTTGGGAAGAATTTTAGTTGCATCACAGCATCCCTTACCTTGCAGCTACTTCTTAGCCATTAGAGGTCTTCAAATCCTCCCATTTCTGAACAGTACTTTATACTACTGCCTAAAATGACAAACTATACACACAGATGTGAGCCTCACAGTTCACAAAGACGCATTTGGAAAGGTTGTTCCCCAGAGTGGAGGGGATGATTTGAAAGAGTGTTTTGAGAAAACATGGCAGGACAAGAGCAAAATATGATCTAGATTGTAACTAAGTGTGGGTTTGGATGTGGCCAGAGACACCTAAGTGTGAGGGATGAAATAAAGCTCACTCTACAGCCCAGCACCATTTCTCATCTGCTTTCTGCCAAGATTTTAGCTCAGTATCTGGATCTCGAAGCATGATGCCATCGCTACAGCTGTACAGTGCTAGCAGGGGGAAACTAGGAGATTTAATTAAAAAATTATTAGCCATGCCAGTATCAAAGGCTCATCAAGCAATGATGGTTGCTGTGAGGTGTATGCATGGTAAATGATATTTTACTGTGGGACTGAGTCTCTGTAAGGAGTCTGTGCAAGGTCAGTTTTGCCCTCCTGTGGGCTTAACATGTTTCTGTCAGAACTCATGATTATATTTGAGTATACTAGTTTTGAAAGCAACAGTATAGGCATACAACTTTTAAATGTAATCCCACGTGAGAACATTTTAACTGACCGCATCCTGTTGCTTCACATTTGGTTAAAAAAGCACAAGGGAAGTCCTGTTCAGTGCTACTTCACAACAGACTGGTACGTGATGGAAATTGTCTTCTTGCATTTTGCAATTTTAACAGTTGCTGACAGCTAAAGAACTGTTTAGATAATATTAAAAGGTGATCGTAATAGTAATGCTTTGCTCTTCTCTAGTACCTTTCTGCAACCTGGTCTCAAAGCTCTGTTGAAAGGCATACAGCTAAAAAGCTGAAAACTTCATGGCAAAGCCATAACTAAAGCTAAGATATCCTTAAATCAAGACATGTGCCTTCTCAAGTTAGTAATTTTCTCTTGGCTTCCTCTACGTCTTGTTCTAGAATGAATGCATTCCAGTGGAGAGAAAGCTAAGGTACCTTTAAGACCTTCAGGTAGCATCTGTATGTGGGTTTTTAAATGATACAACATTTTTGATACATATAATAAGTTAATATATAGTTAAACGTAAGTTAAAACATAAGTAATGTTTTATTGTTTAATTTGGATATGTATTTTTGATGAAATATAATAATTACATAACATACAAGTTATATAATCTTGTTGATAAATAACAATGCCGTTTTCTCAAGCAGTCAAAATGAATTAGAGTTTTTCAGGTTGACTTCTTTCCGTATGTTTGCAGTTTGCAAATCTTCAGTCCTTTAATCCAGGAATAAACCAAATAGTGAAACACCAGAGTATGACCTGGGACAGACAGCCTCATTACCTTTGTTGGTCTCTAATTTGTAGTTAGCAACAAGATCTAGATAGGTATAGAGTGCTTAATATAAGTCATTGCAATTAATTTTCCCTGCTAAATTGATGCAATTTTGCCCAGGATTTACCAAAAGCATGTATAATGATTCCAGACTGGTATGTTTATATTTTCAACTGTAATGTACTGAGCTGGTGGCAGAATGTGATTATTTTAGAGCATCACTGGTTTTAAACACAAATATTAGAAATGCATGTAGTTTAGAAACATTAGAAGTTTTGAGTAATTGCTGGTAGTTTTAGCAATACCCTAAAAATCTAGAAGTGTGATAATGTCTTTTCATAGTGCTGTTGTATCATGTGGATTCAACCACCACCTACTTTGAGTTTGCATTACAGAAACAGTTTCAAGGGCTAGTTGATAAATCAGTTGTTTAATAATAGGTGAGAGTCTGGGCCAGATTTCAGGGACTACTTGTCCTGAGACTGATTAGCAACAAGGTACCTCTGCTCTCGATTGTGTGAAAGGTCCTTGAGGGAAGAGAACCATGCCCTTTATTGCTCAGGCTTAATACATGCTGTCAGTGATTTTTCAGCTGTTCCAGACTTAGAGTTGTACACAGAATAACCATGGCAACACAGGTGTTTTGTTTGTCTACATTTATTGTGCCAGGACTCAAGGATTTGGAGTGCTAATTCAGAAGGGGACTATATGGAGCTATGCAAGCATGGTGGTTGGGTCTTCTAGAAAAATATTCTTCTCCTTCACTTACATAAGTGGCAGAAAGCAAAAAATAAGATCCACCTGGAGACCATAAATTCACTGCAGGTAACCCGACTGTTAGTTAGTTGTGGGTAAAGCTTGAGTGATGGCCCTGACAACACTGAACTGATGTGGATTACATAAAGTCAGGGAGGGCATCATTCATAATAATTTGTGCTCCTTACAAAAAGTCTGCTTTTTGATCTGTTCAGAGTCCCTCCTAGTGCCAGCTGTGGTCCTGGGCCTAGTATGTAAGACTGGCTGATCAGTTATTAAGTTTCAGTTGTGACAGGTTATTTGCTGTTTCTTATTAAGTAAAAGATCAGCTGCTAATATGAAGAGCTGAAAGGTAGTATGTCATTTGAGTGACCAACTTATAGCTGTTACCAACAAAATCCTATTTTTGACTCATATTTCTAGTGTGCCTTACTCTTTCAAGCACCTGAATAGAAAGATATTAATTATCTACAAAACGAAAGACATTCAGTATCAATATCAGCCAAAAACATTTTATAGATTATAGGCTTCTTAAAATGATTCTATCTGGGCTCTGGATCAGTTGTGATTTGTGGCTGTCACCCAGGCAGTGCAAGGTGTCCTATGAGTGAGAAATACTGCCTGGGACATATCTGAAAGAACATTTTGGAAAAGTACAGGGAGTAAAATGTGACTTGCAATTCCTTGTTTCACACACCTTTGCATAGCAGAGACATAAATTCAAGCTCCTCTGAAAAACAGAAATACATCTGGAGGCCTCCTCCTAGTTTCTTTTCCTGATTTAGGGGAAAACATACCCACTTTGCAAGTTACTATCCTTGGGTATTATAACTCAAATTTGCTTAAGCATACCTGAGGCAAAGTGGTATGGATAAAGTCTGTTTCCCCTCCAGTATGTCTCACTACCTTTTCCTCCTACGGAAATGCCAAAATTGCACCATGTTGAAGTATAGCATATCAATAAAAACCCCTCAAATTTCTGTTCAGGTCTTACCAGAATCCAGATCTTTCAAAAGAGTACTGAAAACAAATCAAAACCTAAGTCCACATCAAAATCTGCAGTATTTCTTCTTTGATAGTATGGGAGAGATCCCAGATCTAGAAACCATCTGTTCTAATGCTAATAACACTATTTGTTATAGTGTTATTAGCACTTTCACCATACATTCTTCTCTTTTCTGCCAGACTCTGCTTTGGCCTCAGTGGTTGTCACCAAGGGTAGGAGGAGGAATCAGAACTGCATACAAAAAGTATCTGCTCAGCCTCCAGCCTAAGTGGACTTTTTGAGAAAGTGTCTTACTTACATTTAACAACTGCACCCTTCTAGCAGTCTATCACCAATTTTAATATTACCTTTTTTTGAAGAATTTTACTAGTTCATATCTGTTGCAAGCCAGTAGGTTTTTCAGAGGATGTGCCTTTCATCAGGAATCCAGCACAGCAATTCACTCACTTTGGGAGCTTGTTCTCACCAGGGTGAAGAAAAATGGAAGGGGAGCTGATTGACAAGGAGATGTATTACTCCTACCATAAAGATGACATTAGACTGCAGAGAAAGAAATAATATATGCAGCACCACGCCAATTCTCTAAGCATATATGCCTTTCTGAGAAGAAAAAATCCTTCCCCTCTCCTTGAAAAGACAGTGCTCATCCTAAAATTTGTTTGAACTTGGTACTAACCTCCCTAATTGCCTGCTGGGGTAGGCAGTGTGTTGTAAGGAAGAATATATTTTTTAAAAGGATTCCAGCACAAGTCTGTTGCTACTCACCTTCAAAATGTGTACTGCAACTACTAATACTGTTTTATTCCCAGATTGCTTATTTAATCTAATTTCTCACTGCAGAGGTAATGAAAACTCTATCATCAGGTGCATGGAAAAAATCATTTTACTAAAGATCACTTTTCTGCTGAATATATACATACAGATATTTATGAAACTTAGTATGCTGAAATGTGTTATCTGAGGAACAAACCTCCCTGCATTAGTATGAGTGTCTGCCTAAGAGCAGTACAGAAAGCAAAGCTTGCTGCCAACACTAATTGATAATGAAGATGATTTCCTACCTTAGCATAAACACAATTAAATACATAATGTTTTTGCTACAGTTGGGTTAGAGAGGAATTCAGGTTCCTCCTGTCATGTCAGAAAGGAGGAACTTACTGCAAGGGAATTTTTCCACACTGCATTCTAAAATGACACTGGTTTGCAAGAACCTTTCCTTAATGAGCACAGCTACACTCTGCATATTAGAGTGAGGCTCTGTGTGCATGTAAGTGCTCTGTTACATCAAATTGTTTGGGCTGAAATGATTCATTTTGCAGTTAAATCTGGAGGTTTCCATTCTGAACAAATGATAAGCAACTGTATTAAAGTAAGATCTTCAGTGCCAAACTGTGAAGCCAATTGTGTTGTCAATAATCTCAGTACCAATGCATTTTTAAAAACTTTTACCTATTTAAAGTTCAGTTTAAATATTTAAGAAAGCAGCTAGACAGCCCAGCCATAGGTGTAGAAACACTTATGGTAAGTGTTTCTGTTCTGGGCTGTGGACGAATACCCACACCTTCCCTTTGTCCCACTCTCCACCTAATATGCTTTCCCCTAGCTTCTCCCCATTTCATTGGCACAGGAGTCCACAGAAAATCTTGGGCCATGCTGCTTGTGGCCTTAATGATGTTTTGCCAGTCCAAATATTCTTATTCAGTTTTGGAGTGCCCTGTCCTATGGTGCTGCACTGGGCCCCTGTACTTGGTTGATCTTTAGAACTCTCTGTAGAAAAACAGAACAGAAACAAATGTTATGAAATAGCTTCCCTTTCTAACCTCCTTCTTTTGGTTTCATCCAGGCTATTTAATGCTCTGTACATCTTCTTTATCACTGAAAAGCATAAGAGCCCAATATTTTATGTCATTATTCACTGTAGCTCTAATGAAGCCTTAGGTGAAGACTGACAGACAGGAAATTCCTCTATGATACTATGAGCCCTACATGACAGATTAAAGAAAAAAAATCTAGTAAAATCCACATGGAGTCAATGAAGTGTGGTGGAGAGAAGACCCAAACAGCACCAACGTAAGCTGGTACAAAATGAATTGTGTAGGAGACACCCTGGTGCATTAGGTTTGTAAGGCCAGGTTTTGGTAGTGGGAGAGGCTACAGGGGTGGCTTCTGTGAGGAGCTGCCAGAACCTTCCTCCAAGTCTGTCAGAGCCAATGCCAGCCAGCTCCAGGATGGATGTGCCACTGGCCAAGACTGGGCCAGGTGGAAATGATGATAATGCCTCTATGATAAAATACTGAAGAAGAAGAAGTAGTAGCAGTACTACTACTACTAGTAGCAGTAGTAGTAGTAGTAGTAGTAGTAGTAGCAGTAGTAGTAGTAGCAGAAGAAGAAGGAGAAGGAGAAGAAGGAGAAGAAGGAGAAGGAGGAGGAGAAGGAGGAGGAGGAGGAGAAGGAGGAGGAGGAGAAGGAGAAGGAGAAGGAGAAGGAGAAGGAGAAGGAGAAGGAGAAGGAGAAGGAGAAGGAGAAGGAGAAGGAGAAGGAGAAGGAGAAGGAGAAGGAGAAGGAGAAGGAGAAGGAGAAGGAGAAGGAGAAGGAGAAGGAGAAGGAGAAGGAGAAGGAGAAGGAGAAGGAGGAGAAGGAGGAGAAGAAGGAGAAGAAGGAGAAGAAGGAGAAGGAAAAAAAGTTATTATGCAGTTTTGCTTGCTGCCAGAAAAGAGCGGGGTGGGAACATGCAACAAGGACAGCTCTGCAGACAGCAAGGTCCATGGAGAAGGAGGGGGAGGAGATGCTCCATGCACCAGAGCTGAGATTCCTCTGCAGCCTATGGTGAAGTCCATGGTGAAGCAGCTATTCCCCTGCAGCCCATGGAGGATCATGAAGATGCAGAGATCCACCTGCTGCCCATGGAGGAGACCCTTGCCAGAGCAGATCAAAGCCAGGAAGAGGCTGTGAACTTGTGGGAGGCCTGTGCTGGAACAGGTTCCTGGCAGGGATCTGCAGACCCATGGAGAGAGGAGCCCACGCTGGAGCAGGATTCCTGCTAGGACTTGTGACCCCATGGGGAACCCATGCTGGAGCAGGCTGTCCTTGAAGGACTGCACCCCAGGGAAGAGTGACCTACATTGCGGCAGTTTGTGAAGAGCTGTTTCCCATGGGGTGGACTCACACTGGAGAAATTAACAGAGTACTATCTCCCAGGGAGAGACCTCACGTTGGTGCAGGGGAAGAAGCAATGTGGCATGAAATGACCATACCCACATTCCCCATCCCCTTGTGCCACTGGAATGGGGAATAAAGTAGAGCTAAGAAGGGGGAAGGGGGGGGGGGGGGGGGAGAAGGTGTTTTTAAGATCTGCTTTTACTTCTCATTATCCTGCTGATATTTGAGTAATAAATTCAGTTAATATCCCTAAGCTGAGTCTGTTCTGCTCATGACTGTATTTGGTGAGTCATCTCTCCTGGTCCTTATCTCAACCCATGAACCATTTTTTATATTTTCCCTCCCCTGATCAGTTGCACAGGGGAGTGATAGAAAGGCTTTGGTGGGTGCCTGATGTGGTGGGCACCTGTGCATGTATGAGCTCTGGTCCCAAAGCAAAACAGCAACAATAGGGCAGCAACCTGACCTTTATCTTCTCAGCAGGATGGGTTAGATTGGCCATAGCATCCTACCTCTTTAGCCCCATTGCTTCTGGTTCTCAAGCCAGCACATTAAACACTAATTCAAACACATCTTCACAGAAAAGATTTCCCCAAAATAGCTCTCCTGTTGATATCAGTAATGGTAAGAATTTGAGGAGTTTAAGAAAATAAAGCACACAGTTAATGTGTTTAATTGTGCAACTGAGATGAAAATGAGAAGCATCAGCTCACTGAGTAGCAATTTCCACTGCTGCCTTTTTCTTTCTGCTCCATCAAATCAGGATCATCAATGAAAGTGATTCAATGATTTCTACAGCCCTTATGGTGAGAGAGCTCACCATTCACTACTAAGTACCTTTAGCACAGTAAGTGCAGATAAAGCAATGCCTATTCTGTACCCACTCCAGATTTTCCTTATGTCACTTATTTTGGCTAAAACTCTTTCCCCTTTATTTTCACTTAAGATGCAAACTTTCACTCTGTTCAGTGAGCTGACAATACAATAATGAATTCTCCATCAAAAGCTATCTCCACTTAATTTTCAGATTGTTTCCTCTATCCATGTTAATGGGTGTCTGACCTCATTCCATTCCCACACCTAAGATTATCCTCACATGAACTTAATCTCAGCTGTGCAACAGAGATCTCTTCTAGGTTAGGAAGAAGTTCATTAAACTGGTGAGAGGTTCTAGCATTACATTATGCTTTTTCTGAAGCATTTTTCCCCTGGACTTTCTTGTTTTAGATTCAGAAGCAGCCTGCACATGGCTTTTTTAGGGGTTAAACAGTAGAATTTATGGAGTCTTTCTGTACAGCATTGGATATAGAAGATATGCACGTTGCCATGTGAGCCTGAGGTATGTGTGCAATTCAGAACACAATGCTGTGTAGAAATATCTAAGCTAGCTTTAAATAGGTAGCTGGTGATAAATCTGTGTTGAAGTGACACTCCCTCCTCAGATTTATCCATGTTTTCCAGGCTTAGAGGCTTCAGTACTTCGGTTAGCTCCTCCAGAGCTAGTTTTGGTACCTCTGCATGACTTCGCAGAAAGTAATGCGCATATCCCACTCTGTGTCGATCGTGACTGTTAAAGCTTAAAAACATCCAGGCTGGCAGGGACCTCGAGAGATTTTACTGTCAAACCTCCTGTTGAAAGCAGGGCTATAGAATGAAGTGTCCAGAGTCCCATCAAACTGAGCCTTGAATATTTCCAGCAGGGGAAATTATGCTACTCTGAATTTTTCAGTGTCTGTCTTGGACAAGGAAGACAGAATCTGGATACCGCATCCCAGGTGTGGTCTAACAGGTAGTAAACGGAGTGGAATAATTACACCTTTGTCTTGACAGCTGTAGCCCTTGACCTGCTGGCTGGGCTCTTGCTGCTGCAGCCCGTGATGAGTTTTCATTTCATTGCTGAGTTATATGAGTGCCTGAGAGCATATGGGGCAGTGTCTAAAAGTGCCAAAGTGAAGGCAGATCTGGCAACCTTATATGAGGGTGGCTTGAGATGATCAGTATCTGAGCTGATTCTGAAAAATTTACTCATCATGAAAGAGTATCAGAGCCAATGAGGAAGCCAGTAGAATCATTATGGAAATTTCCTCCTTATTCTTTGTTCAAAGATTGATTGGCAAAACCGATAACACTTTCTTCCTGTCTTTTAATAAATTTCAGAAAGTATTATGAAAGTGTGGATGCTGTTGTAAAAGGAGACTAGCCTCCCCTTCTGCAATGCTGATTCCCAAAATATGCTTTAAATTACTACTTTACTTCCACTGATTTCATAAAATATGTCATTCAAAACTGCTGCAGTGGACTAAGAACCCAACTTCTAAGTTTTAATTTCTCTCCTGCCATGTTTCCCCCCAGTTCTGCTGTAATCTTACCTCCCACCAGGAAACGTTAAGCTCCATCCAGATCTGCAGCCTTCTCATTTGAGTTTAATAATATTTCCCTCCTCCTGGTCTGTCTCCAGTACTTTAGTACCTCTGCTGAGGACCTTTGCAGCACTTACCCAGCCACTCTCCAGCAGCATAGCAGGACACTCACCTCGCTCCGTGTGACTCCTGGACTTTGCAGAGAAGCACTGCTGAGGAACTGATACTGCAAGCCAGCTCTGTCTGCTTCCTGAAATGTCACCCATTGCTCGTAAACCACAAACAGCTGACAGACAGGGTTAGACCAGTTGTTGTCATCTAAATTTTCGAGTTCATTGATGAGGATGTGTTTTGGGGTTTTATTTATTCTTGTTCTGTTCAGTGTATGTGAAATATTTTCAGTTATTGCAAAATGTGTCTTTTTGCGTGAAAGTAAGAGGGCTAACTGTACTGAAAGTGAAAATAACACATGTGAGTATGTGTTTGTGGATATATGTAGACATAGGCATTCCTCTCCTGTGGTACGACAGCCACTCAGCTTCTCAACAGGATTTTCTCAGTTGCTCAGATAATGCCTAAATTATGATCTGAGAGCCCTTGAAGGAACTTTCCTCATGGTATAGTGGTAAAATATCTATAGCAACACTGAAGCTAGGTAGCCAGCAAGGCTGAAAACGTTCTGGTACTCCTGAAATGCTTTCTCTCTTTTTATGAAACAGTAGTCTTCCAGAGAGATGTGAGCATCCACTCTGCATATGCTTTTTGTATATTGCAGTCTTTTTATACCTGAAAAGTATTGACTCAACCTTTTTATAAATGAAGAGAATAAGGCATGTGAAAAGAAGAAAGATGTGAGGGGAATTTGCTATGAGATATCATGATCATCTTTATAATACACTGTTGGCTCTATTAATTGTATCCATTTGATATATCTGCTACCAGAAATCTGTCAGAGCAACACAGGTACGTGCAAAGCTGCAACTATTCCTTTGCCCCACTTAATTTCAAAGTCATTCTCTATCAGTGGTATAGCAGAAGAGCTGCAAAACCTGGCCATGCAACAAGTAGCAGAGTAGGACAAACTCATATTTCAAAATCTTGATGTTGCATTCCCAGGAGCTCAGTATGAATAATAAAAGTGTTCAGAATAAGAATGTTCTCTTTCTTCCAAATTAAGGGCATATGCTTGGGGACTTTTAAACCCAAAAGCTCATTAAATGTTCTGTCCTATCCCTATGTTAAGATTTCACAAAATAAAAAGCAATAGTTGTAGAAAATATAATACTTCCCCTAGCAATGTCTAACTGCTCTTTCCAAGGTTTGATAAGGAAACTGTTTTTCCAATAACCAGTTAAGCTTAGAAATACTCTTTTAGTGATCTGCCATTTAAAACTTAAAACCAGTTCAATGTTAAAAAGATATAGTAATACCTTTCATCATATAAAAAGTGCAGCAATATTTTCCATGGCACCCAAATGCAAAAATTAAAAACAGTGTTGAATTTATCTCATCTGTGTAATAGCGTACTAGTCCTATATTACAAGCTATGAAAGGCATGAAAGACTTCAGACATTTTCTTCAAAGTTACTTAACAAGTCTCCTACTGAGTCAGAATTAGACTACTTTTCACCTAATGTGTCTCATGCTTTAACCTATAGGTTGCATTTTGCCTTTCAGTGACAGGAGGGAAGGTTTCCAGAAAAAAATTCACACATTGTCTTGTGAAACCCAGTAACTCTTGTCTCAAGCAAAAAGCAGCTATGAGTTTTTAAGAAGCTGCTCATCCTCAGCAGTTATATGGAACATTAAATATTCCTGAGAATTTGATTATTTGAGAAGTAAAGTTTGCACTTTCCCTGGGAATGTAGCTTTATCCATTTTTTTTCAAGACTGATCTATTTGCATAGTCCTAGGATGTAGGATATGGATTTCTGGAGGTCATCTGTGTTAACCAGTCGCTCAAAGCAGGGCCAGCTTAGGTCAGCTTGCTTTGAGTGCCTGGTCCAGTGGAGTTTGAATATCTCAAAAAATGGAGGTCACATCATCTTCAGGCTCTAGTCCCAAAGTTTGACTGCTCTCATACTGTAGTTTTGTTTTTTAACATCTAACTGGAGTTTCCCATGCTGCATCTTATATCCATTGCATCCTGTCCCAGATCTATTTACCTCTGATACGTGTCCTTATTTTTCTGCTGCCTCTCATGAAGTAGCTGTGGAGAGTGATAAGATCAGCCTGTGTTTTTGGTAGTGCAGCCCAGGATGTGGTTGGCCTTCTTTTTTTTTTAATTTAATGTCCATTTTTGACATAGACAGAGGGATTGAGTGCATGCTCAAAAAATTCACAAGTGACACCAAGTTGAGTGGTGTAGATGACACACCTGAAGTATGGGATGCCATCCTGAGGCACCTGGACAGGCTGGAGAAGTGGGCCCATGAGAATCTCATGAGATTTAACAAGATCAAGTGCAAGGTGCTGCACCTGGGTCAGGGCAATCCTCAGTATCAACATATGCTGGGGGATGAACAGATCAAGACCAGCCCTTGGGAGAAGGACTTGGGGGTGCTGATGGATGAGAGGCTGGACATGAGCTGGCAGCTTGAACTTGCAGGCCAGAAAGCCAAACATGTCCTGGGCTGCATCCAAAGCAGCATGGCCAGCAGGGCGAGGGAAGGGATTTTGTCCCTCTCTCTCTCTCTGCTAAGACCCCACCTGCAGTGCTGCATCCATCTCTGGGGTCTTCAGCACAGGAAGGATGTGGACCTGTTGGAGCAAATCCAAAGAGATGTAGCACCTCTCCTGTGAGGAAAGGCTGAGAGAATTGGGATTGTTCAGCCTGGGAAAGAGAAGGCTTCAGAGTGACCTAACTGCAGCCTTCCAGTACCTGAAGGGAACCTACAAGAAAGATGAAGAGGAAGTAGTGACAGGACAAGCGTCAATGGCTTTTAACTGAAAGAAGGAAGGTGTAGACTAGATATTAGGAAGAAATTGATTACTGTGGGGGTGGTGAGGCACTGGAACAGGTTTCCCAGGGAAGCCGTGAATGTCCCATCCCTGGAAGAGTTTAACGTCAGTTTGGAGGGAGCTCTGAGCTACTTGGCGTAGTGAAAGATGTCCCTGTCCATGGCAGGGGTATTGGAACTAGACGATCCTTAAGGTCGCTTTCCAACCCAGGCCATTCTGTGACCATGATTCTATGATTCCTGGCTGCCAGATGGGCCCTGGTGAGTGTGTAGAGAAGGCTGTTGTCAGGCATGGAACCTCACTGCTAAGTCCACTCTTTGCATCACAAAGACTGGCAGCCCTGCTGCAATGTCTCCCAAGGCTGCATACCTGTAGGCACAGACATGTCCATACTTCTTCCAAAGTAGAACATCCCTCAGGTAGGCAGTAAAATATACAGCAGTTAAGTCAACAGCTGTTGCTCATCTGTTTCATTTTGGGAGTAATTTTTTAACATGGCATGGTCACATGCCAATAGGTCACACTAGAAACCAGCCTTCAACTGCCTCAGTTTTACAAGGAAAACTGCCTGATCCATACTGTCACTTACAGAGAAAAGCAACAGAACTCTGCACAGTTGCCCACTAACTACAGATCCATGAAGAGAGAGAAAAAAGTTCGAGCAAATATGCAGTCACTATAACTTTTAACTTTGGTGGCATTTCTCTTTGGTGTGCAGTTCTTTTCTCTTATGTTCAAATAGAGTCCTACAACACAGCAGGGTGAGGATTAAGAGTAAAGGATAGCAGTGGAGCAAAATGGGACAGAGAAAGGGTATGGGGTCAGGTGTGAAGACAAAGTCATTGTCACCAGAGGAACAGACCTGTACCTCCTGGCCTGTCAGTCTTTCGTTCTCTTTCTCTCTCCTTCCCAATCTTATTCTTTCAGACGAGAAACATTTGATTCTTTTTCAACTCAACAGCAGAAACATTTGAAGGGTCAAAAGCATATAAGCATGATAGGGCATTCTCCTAACTCCTAGTTAGTTGTAGAAAGGTTTTATAATCAGAACAACATCAGAGCTTGGAAGTTTCCAATTGAGTTATCATGGCCTTTCTCTGGCACCCAGAAACTGCACATTAACAGACCAGAAGTTCAACCCAATGTCTGTTGGATGTGCTATGCCACGGGCTAAAAAACCCTTTCAATCTCCTGTAGTTAATGCCTGTCTCACTGTGAAGAAGAAAGTATGAGCAGCACCAAAGTGCTTGAGCCAGTAAGTCTTCAGCTAAGTCTTGTTTCCTACTCTGTGCAGGAGCACTTCTCTGTGAGGACTACACCTGCATCTGGTGAAAATGGGAGTTGTAAACATAAATCCTTGGTGTTTTGTTGAGGGCAGATCAGAAGACAACTCTTCATTGCTTCTGAGAATCTATTTGAGCAATGAAGAGGAGGAGAATCAATAAGACTTCCAGAGACAGAAGCAGCCATTGTCCCTTTGTGACTTTTTTAAATCCAGGAATGTTTTATGAGTGAGAAATACAGTACAGTCTAGATTGAGGAAGGCTGCAAGGAGACCAAAGAGTTTCATTATCAAGATATCATCCCAACTTACATGAGAGATGTCTTCAGTATTTTGTACAAATTTTCTCTCTGATCATAGACCTTACCATATGTGTTCAGTACAGTCATGCTTGCTTGCATTGTCTTTTTACTATTTTCTTGAATATTTTTCTCTTGGAATCAAAATTTGGTGGATTGTGTGCAGATTATTGGAACACTGAAAAGATTATTGAACTTCTTCAGAAAAGTCAATGAATTGCCTTCTTAGAGCAAAAAAAGTTATTAATTCCTGTTAGAATAGAGCTCAGGTGATTTTAGCTGACCTTTACTAGGCAGAGGAGGCATGGATCCATTTTAAAAATATTTCTTGTATCTTCCACAAAACAGAAGAGCAACATGCAGTGGTCAGAGAACAGCTGCTCAAGCCTTGAGTTATCCACTTTGGCAATGATTTCTCTGGAGGGTTTATCATAGAAACAATAGGAAGGTTTGGGTTGGAGGGGACCTTAAATATCAGGAAGGGACCTTTCCCTTAGCACAGGATGGGACGTTTTTTGCTGCAATGTCTGAAGAACAAAGTTTGTTTGCTGTGCTGTGTACTGCTGTGCAGGGAGTGAAATAGAAAGCAACCTCTACTTCTGCTATTGCAGTAGCCAGGCTTGGGAGCAAGTGTGTCCATGGGCAGAGAGAACATGTTTTGAAGCAACAACAATCTAATTCTGTCGTTTGAGTTTTCCAGTGCTGCTAATCAGTGAAACCTGGTCAAAGAAAAACAAAAGCAGCTTAGACACAAGAAAGGTATATTAGATACTAAAAGCAGTGAAACCACTGAAAGTAAGAGATATATTCTGAAATTTTACTGCATGTCAGCTCCTTTCCTGCAGAACTGTGTGACTTCATTTTGCAAAGCAAAATGAAGATGCAAGGAACTACAAAGCTTTATCTGTTAGAGTTATCTTTTGTCTGTCTCCTCTCCTGTAACAAGCACAGAAGTCTTGTTCTGCTGGAAGAGTTACCAGTCTTAAGCATTGGAACATGCACCTGGGAATTTTGAGCTGAAAAGGTAATCTAAGCAAGACATAAAAATATCCCTTTTTTAAATTCCAGTTCAGAAGTTATCATGTGGGTTTCACGGTTGCCAAACCTAACCTAAAAACCCACCAAAAAACAAACCAACAAAAAAACCCCAAAAGGAAAATCAAGACTTTCCAACAACATGGAAGAGAAGAGGAAGTACTTCAAGCACTGTGTCTACTAAAAACAAAACACAGGCATCCACTGCCTAAGCATTCATTGCAGACATCTTTTTCTGAGCAGACTTGGACATAGCATAGAATTTTTTTAAAATACCATTGAATAAACAATGAAATTGAATTTTGAGAGGTCATGATGGATGCAGAGCAGTGATGAACTTAGATTTGGAGTACACAAACAAGAAATCTCTGTATAAATGAAATACAAATGACCATTCAGCTGCACAAATGGGGTAGACGTGTACCACAGAAGAGTTGAAACCCTTGCTTTTTTCAAGTGAGGCCCTCTGCATGTGGTAACCACAAGATTTCACCTTCCTCCAGAGGATGGGAGGGCTGTCCTGTGTGGGATTGCAAGTGGCAGCTCAGTGCTTTCACAAAGTGAAGTATGTGGTTTGTAAAGAGCCAGAGTTGTCTCAAAGAAAGAAGACAGCCATAACATGTAAAGGAGCACAAGCAGAAAAAGGAATTAGAAGTAAAGGCATGAAGTCAGGAATATGACACCAGCGAGACTGCAAAATGAGGCACACAAAAGTCAGGGAATGGGGAAATCTGAGCAGTGCAAAGCCAACCCTCTCTTGTCTAGTTTTTTCTAAGAGCCATGTTCCTCCATTTGGGAGACAGCATTTCCAGTTTTCTAAATGCTGGGAGAATAGATGGAGAGGGGGAGTTTTGGCACTACAGCTGCCAGCAAGCTGTTAGGGTTAGCCATATCTGTCTGGGATGCTTAGCCTGGAGACTCTGCCTCCCTTATTTGCATCAGTCACGCTGTTTTGGTGATATTTTTAGGAGAGCCAATGAATGGGATGACCAGGCTGATACTTTTCCATCGAGTCAGCTGAGCACTAAATCTAAACATATTTCATCTGAGCTATATCTGCTAAAATGTGCTTGAGGACTGGTGTTCAGCAGGAGAGCCCCACAGTGCTGGGTCTATGCGGAGTTTCGTGCGTTGCTGAGTCGATCGCTCCCTGACAGACCTGGCAGTCTGAGGCGGCTTCTTCAAGGAAATACCTCTTTCTGTTTTAAATTGAGCCAAGCCAACGTCCTCCTAATTACCTAGGCCCCTTGTCTCACCTCCTACACCATTACTGCCTCAGTCACGGCCCCCCCTTTACCACCCTGCTTGTGGGGAAAGAGTCTTAAAGCTTCCCTCCCACTACATCTCTAGTTAAAACATGGCTTCTTCCAGAAAGGCTGGGTGCCATTCCCATCTCTAGGGCTTCTTAGAAGTGGATACAAAGCCAAAAGTATCTTAGGCAGCTGTATTTTGTTGTCTCCCTGTCTTTCACATGCATGTATTCACGCACACATACCAACACAGCAATATCTTGGTTTAGAAAGGCTTGGTTCATAGTCCATAGCTGAACATTATCAAATACAGGTTTTCGATGCCTGGACTAAAAATAACCACTCCGTGCTAACACATCACACACCTACACAACAAAAACTGCATGCAAATTGCCATGAGAGCCAGCTCTCTGGTTCCCGTTTTGCAGTCACGGCAGTGGACTTCCAAAGAAGACTTCAGTGCATTGCACTAGCCCATTCCTAGGAACTGATGCAGAGACTCAGAATGTCTCTAAAATGCAAAGAGGCACCAAAACAAACTCACAATGAATATAAAACAGCATCAGTAGCAACAGCAAAATCATTCTTCCATTTAAAATTAAACTGAGAAATTAATTTGGGGACTAGTGGAAATACCACCAACTCCAGCTGGCCAGACATGGATTGCAGCAATAATTTGATCCAGGTTATTGAATCTCGTACATTAGCATGTAGCACCACATCTAACTTTAGCATCTGTAGCTCCTCAGAGACTGTCTCTGAAAAGTGACAGCCTAGCTGGGCTGCTCTAAACAGACCTCTGCTACAGCATGGCAAATGAAGCTGTCATGAGCCAGCAGATTGCTGTATCAACCCCTTCAAACACAGATGGATCACAGGTTTTGCCCATCGCACAGGTTTTGTTGAAAAAGTTGAAAGTTTTGACATTGTATTCATCTCCTATAGAAGCACAGCATGGTTTACTTAATAAATTCATCAGTTTATTTAATTTAGGATGTTTCTGTGCTTAATTTAATAGAGCTGTACAGCATAAGATATCATTTGCTGGTCAGCAAGAGCTCTGAGGTGATTTGTTGCATGATCCTGCTGGCAGACTATGCCCATATAAAAATATATCTGGCTTCACAAGGATGCATCACTTCTAATCACTACCTTCAGCTCTATGTGCATCACGATGCTGATAGCATCCTGTCTTTCCTGCTGCTCCCTGCACAGTTAATCCTTCTGTCACTCAGATACTTTGGGGGGGGGCCTACTGTGATGCATACTAGAAATCTGAGGACTCGTGATGTCAAAAAATACTTATTTTTCAGTTTCCACTGAGACTGTCTCAAGGGAGAAGGAAAATGCCCTGTTTAGCTGTTAATATATAGTCCATTTACTCGTTAAAGCACTTGATTGATAGTCACTGGAGTACTGGCACACTGAATTTTCTGCTTGGTAAAAGTTAGCAAGGAGCAAGCCACATTATTTTAAGTCTCTGCTGTGTTATATTGAGTGTTGATAGCTTTTTCAAGGCCCTATCTGCATGTTTCCCCTTTTGAGTAAAGAAAGTCCAGGGCATGTATTTGGTAGCAGGAGCTTGTAATTGAGTAGATTAATTATTTGATTGGCATGATGTAAGGCCCAATTTTAAAAGCACGCAATTAACTTTAAACACTATTATTCCCATTCAAGCTGGTCATTACTCCTTTGCCTAAGTGCTTTGTTGAACTGGGTCCTGAATACGAAGCAGCCCTGTGTTACAAAACTGATTGCTCCAGCAATCTCTGCTCCAGCAGCCTAGGTGCTTTGCTGACAAAACCAAACAGGGAAATTATATACACCCTTCACAACAAGAATTAATAGTGCCAATGATGGGACAGCTACCTGAGAGAATGACTGTCAGGAGAAAGAGATTTCAAGGTAAAGCTGAAAAATAACAAGACAAAATAACAAGTTTTACAGCTTTCTGGGTTGTATGGAGGGTTCAGATTCTGTGAGCTGCCAAAGGATGAGACCCCTGAGAGCAAAACCCTGCAGGTGAGGCAGTGGGGCTGGGAGCTGTGGTGGGATTGAGGGGGCAATGTGAGGAGCAGCCCTGCCTGCCCCTCTCTATCCACGCTGCACAGCACTTACCCTTCTGTCACCTCAATGGGGGAAATGCCCCTCCAGCAAGGACACTGGAAATTTAACTTACTTGCACCAAACCCACTCTGAAAAAGCCACGCCTGGGGCAGTGCCATTGCAGAAGTGATGGCAGGGCTTTATCAGCTGGGATCAAAACTGATTCTTCTTGGAGAAGTACAAAGGCAAGATGCTGAGTAGTGTCTGTTAACCAAGAAACTATTATTTTGCACCACCTCACTGTACCCAAGGGCCTGGGGGGTTGGATATCACCCCCCAAGATAACTGTAGCCATGCTTAGAAAAGAATTAATCATCAGTAAGGCTGATTGGCCTCTAATTCTAGCTGTTACTTTTTACTTCATTTTTTTCTTCATTTTTAATATGTTATGTTTTTTGCTGTCTTGGATGCAGGGTTCAGGTTTCTGGGTGATGTGTAAATAAGTTTGGCTGGCAGAATGGTGTGAAAGTGTAGAATAGGTTTCTGGGATTTTTTGGTGTGTTTTTGCCACATTTTTTCCCTCTCCTTGTTTGTTTCACAGGGGTGAATTTTGGTGAAAGGAGGTGTGGGGTACAGCCATGTCTCAAGGCCCTCTGGACCTCCACTTCCTCCTCTCCACAGTGCAAATACTTATGGGGTGGTAGAGAAAACAAACTTGTAAAAATCCAAGGTTGTTTCTTTGCCTGGATGGCCAAATTGGGAAGGTGCATAAAGCAGCTTAAATAATGCCATTTTTAGAGAGAGGAGAAGGTGTGGGATGTCATCCTCCCTAGGATTAAAGTGTGGGTATCTAGATTAGCAGGGATTCTCCTACATTTTAGAGGTGCTATGTGAAGTGTCCTTGATCTCTGTTCTCATCTTGTTCTCATGTTTAGTGAAAATTGTATAAATGTATGTCAGTGATTTCACACTGCCGGACTGAGGCACTTACATTTCCTCTGTCACTCACCTTTTGACTCTCACGCCGTAAATACATTTGTTCATTTGGAGCAAGCAGGGGGATTTCGGTTCTACACCCAGATGCACAGCCCCCAATCCTGCCCATAGACCCTCACAGGGCTGCAGGCTGCATCCACAGCAGCAGCCCAGCAGTTGCAGCACTCAAAAGGGCAGCTGTCCCAAGTCTCTCCTGCAGTTTATATCTGTCATCCTTGCTGTGAATGCCAGAGGAAGAGTTCAATCCTTTGCTGTATGAATAGGGTGGGTGAGCTATGCGTGGGAAATGCCTCCAAAAGATCCTTTCCTTCTGACTGCTTTGTCCTTGTAAGATGGTGCAGAATTTTAGCAGAGCTTTTTGTGCTTGGGATCAAGGGGAAAAAAATAAAATAGTTTCACAGCTTCACACAGTACTTCCTGCTGCTGAGCAGGGGCAAGTGAGCTGCCACAGCCTCCTCCCTTGCAGCATGCCTTGCAGCCTGGGTATGTAGTCCTGTGCCTGTGGCAACCTCCTAGCCAAAGCCTGAATGGGGACTTGTTCTTTCTGGCAGAGTCTCCTATATCCTGTATGATGGCTTCAAGCCTATTTATGCCTGAATGTCCTGTCAAAAAATGTAAATAGGGATAAATTCAGCAGTTACAGTACCAAAATTAAAATTAGACTTACTGTGGCTTAAAAACAAGAAAAAGATCCAAGGGGTTTTGTGTTTGCATTTTCCAATTTTATGGCAGTCAGTGCTATGAAATAAATTGTATTGCTCTGTTAGAGCTTAGAGCTTGGTATGAGATTGGTTTTGTACCAGCCTGTCTCAACATCTGAAGAAATCTGGTATTACAAACATATAAGAGACAACCCACTGTGAAGTCTGTCAGACATGAAAAATTTGGGAGCGGAAATTATATAGTCCACCTGAGCATCTCATTCCAGCTCTGCAGGAGCTGGGACATGACATAGTGTTTTGTGTGAAACAACAGATTTTTCTGTGCAATGTTTTGTAGGAAGATACTGCTTTCAGATGTGACCTCATCCACAGAGTGCAAAGACAGATCTCAGCAAGATGGGTTCCAAACTTCCCAATGAAAACAAGCAGCCTCTCAGTGAAAAGCGACATTTCAAAAGGTGAGTGCAACATGAGCAAATTCCCTCATTATTCTGTCTTCTAGAGCAAGCAGAAAGCAAATATATTTTGAGGAGCTGTCAACTCCCTCAAGGGCAGAGAGGTCCTGCAGAGAGACCTCAACAAATTAGAGAGATGGCAATCACCACCTATATGAAGTTCGACAAGGGCAAGTGCCAGATTCTGCACCTGGGATAGGGCAACCCTGGTTGTGTGCACAGACTGGGGAATGAGATGCTGGAGAGCAGAGCTGAAAAAAGAGACCTGGGGCTCCTGGTTGATGGCAAGTTGAACGTGAGTCAGCAGTGCCCTGGCAGCCAGGAGGGCCAAGCGTGTCCTGCGGGGCCTCGGGCACAGCATCGCCAGCCAGGCAAGGGAGGGGATTGTCCCGCTCTGCTCTGCACTGGGGCAGCCTCACCTTGAGTATTGTCTGCAGTTCTGGGCACCACAACATAAAAAAGACATTAAGATGTCCAAAGGAGGTGCCACAAGAATGGTGAGGTGGAGGAGAGTCAGTGGATGCCAGATAGATGGCTGAGGTCACTTGGTTGATTAGATGAGATGAAGAGATTAGAGTTGAGAGAGGAGTGATGAATGAGTGTAGATAGAGAGATGAGAAGAGTGAATAGAGAGATAGTAGATATGTAGAGAAGATAGAGAGAATAGAGAGATAGTGAAGAGAGAAGAGAAGAAGGTAGAGAAGAGTAGAGAAAGAGAGATAAGTAGAAGAGAAGAGTATGAGATATAGAGGATAGTAGATTGAGTTTGAAGAGAGAGAAGAAGAGAAGAGGGCCAGAGATTGGATTCAATGATCCTGATGAGTCTCTTCCAATTCAGCATTTGCTATGATTCTATGATTCTATGAAATAACTTTCAGAGAACTTAGCCTAATAAGGTTGCAAGGCAGACACTTTGGGGTAACGTAGGCCTGAGCAGAAGTACAGGCACTTCCCAGACCACTCAAATCTCACCAGGAAAACACAGTTTTTTCCTGAGCTTTTGTCAAGTTCCTTTTTCTTTTTCAGCTAAAATAAATGTGACATAAGGTTGTTCCTTATATATTCTGGTGCACCTAATTCTTGGCCGAGTTAAACAATGAAAAAGTGCAGAAAAATGTAAATGCAATAAAATGTTTTGGAAAGTTCAACAAAACCATTCATTGGTCAAAAATGGGATTAAGCTGGTGTTACATTAGAGGGCTTGATTCAGTTGTTTTATCATCATCTGTAACAAGAAAAAGCACAGGGGAGCAGGAATGAAATGCAAAAGGTATGGTGAAATTTGGATTTCTGCTTTAATGCTCCTTCTGCTGCCTTGCCTGTTTTCATGCAACCAGAACAGTGGCCCAAGCTGTAACCCTTTATCTGACACCCTAATCCTGAAGTTTTCAGACATCATCTGTGCCGCCAAGGACCAAGATGGGACAGAAAGGTGTTGCTACTTCTCCAGTGGGCAAGAAAGAATTGGATAGGCAGACAAAGGAGGTAGGATGGAGACTGCTAACAGGTCTGTGACCAAGGACCCCCAACCATCTTGTAATGCCTGCAGCTGATTCATGGTGAAAATGTGGACAAGTCATTTATACTGCCTTAGCCTCACTGCAGTAGGCAGAATTTTTGCAGGTGATTCAAAATGGCTTTCACCCTCTTTTTCATGTGCTTTTGGGTAGAGCAGGGGACAGAGCATGCATACAGTCACACACAAACATATTTTCTGACAGCACCATGTCAGAAGACAACTTCTGAGACCAGGCAATATTCTGCTTTAGCTAACTGCAATGAAGGAATGCATGTACGTTATGTACTTTCCAAATACTGTGAATTTCCAGACAGTTAAAGACAACTGGAAAATAATGCCAAATATGTTTTAAAGTATTTAAGGACTTACCTTGAGAACAGCCTTCATCTTTCCAGCGTTGTTAAGTGACACCTATTGTTATCTTGATGGTTCAGGCATGTTTTGAAAATCATGTCCTTGATAGGAAGCATAACCAAAATGGCTGTTCCTGCAAAGACAATTAGAAATTTTTACATTTTTGTGCAAGTTGATTTCATAACTAGGCTTCACAAGGGAATTTTCTGTCACTTCTTCTGAACAGAAATGCACAGGTCTAAAGAATCAAGAATCTTTGTATAAAGAGAATGGAGGAAAAATATTTTGCTGCATTTTTTGTTCTTGATAAAGCATTTTTAAAAAATTTTTTGTAACATATATTTCATTTCAATTTTTAGATTGCTGTATTCCATGAATATAAATTTCTCAAGCATCAACATGTTCTGTGTTCAGAGGGCATAAGTAATTTGCAGGCAAGTGGTCAAATTATAACTTATTCTGCTATTAAGGATTTGACAACTTCTGTAGCACACACATTTTGCACATTTTTACTTGGTGCCCAGCAATGTCCCGGCACTCCTATTTCTCAAGGATTGGTTCACTTGAGCAAGAACGTCTTTTCTGGGGAAGAATGTGGGTGGAAGACACACTGGCTGGTAATAAAACCAGAACTAACCTGTGGTATGCAGGATGCTCAACTGGGGATAGCATTTGGCGCACCGGGTGTTTTACACGAGTAAGGAAAAATCCAGTTCCTCATTTATAAGCTTCTCAGTTTTGACACAAGCACAAGAGCACTAGAGAGTAAAGTTGCTGCTATGGGTAAAAACAAGCAAGAGGATGTTTTTCCTGTTTAACTGGCTCTTCCACTGGTTTCCATGTATAACTGCAGCAAGGAATGGGTTGTAGGCTGAATTCATGAAAAACGCACATACATACACACACTTCCTTCATCTTCTTGTTTGTAAAACGAACCCAAATAACTGGCACACGAAGGACTTGATTTGGAATTTTTCCTGAAAGGAATAAAACCCAATGGCATAATTAATATTAAGAATGACTACAGTTAGGTATTGAGACATGCAAAATGTACATTAAGACTTGTGTTTGGTCTCCCATCTCACTAACTGACTGCCTTGTGTCTTGCTCTGTCCACCCTCACCCACTGCTAACCCTTTTTATTCACAGGAGTTTTTGCAGGAGCCATTGAGAAGATTGGAAGAAAAGAATAAGAAACTTATAAAGGTATGAAAATGGTCTTGTGAAGAATATAGGTATGATATGTGATGAAAGAGTGTGAGGGTCAACCATAAAATTATTAAAAATAGATTGTAAGTTTGGACTTGCCCTGGAACAATGAAGATCATGTCAGGGCAGCTCTGTGATGCACAACTCTGTCCAGACTCTAGCACAGCAAAGATTTTGCTGGCTGTCACTGGCATGACAAAACTCCCCCTTCACTGCTGTTTCTGAGTGCAAGGATGTCTTGAGAACAGACTTTTGGATGAGTCACAGCAGATTTGAGTTTGTGGCTCACTGAGTTTTTGAGGGTTCTTCTAATGTTGATCAAGGTGGATCCCAAATTACTTGGTCCCAAGGCATGCAGTTATCCACAAAGAGATGTACACAGTCCACCTTACTTTCACAAATATCAACTGGTTACTGACCAGTTTTCAACTGTACATTTTCCTGATCTCTTTTGTGGACACAACCATGACTTCCAGACAACAGGCTTTCTTCTCGTGTCTTACCACAGGAGCAAGTACAACCATGAGGGTAGCTGGCACCTTGGTTTCTCCTTCCAGTGGAAGGTGCCTTGAGTTTCTAAACACACAGCTGGGGTTTAAATTATCCTTCTAGAACTAAAATCTTCCATATTTCTTCAGCCATCATAAGAATTTGAAAAAGTGCAGTGCTAAACAAAATAGACTGTTTTGACTTACAAATTAATTTTCCTGCCTCCCTGCCTCCCCTTAACTGGCTGATTGTTTCTTTTTGTGCAGTAGAAAGAGTTGATCTCTTTCCCAACAAAACAATTAAATGCAAGAACTTGTCATAACAAAATCTACAGAAAAGTTTTGAAATGATGCATATATCTGTGATTTCATGCAAATCTACAGAAAAACAACACTTCTATACAGGAAAGGCCTCCATAAATCAAGCCACCTTGATTTATGAGTCAGCAGAGTCATGAGATAACAGAATATTTCAGGTGGGAAGGGACTGGGGGTGGGAGATGTCTTTGGTCTGACCTCCCACTCAAAGCTCAGAGAACAGTATTCAAGGCTGCATCCAACTGGGCTGCAAAAACCCCAGGGACAGAGCCTTTTCATCCTCCTGGCCACTCTGTGGCCTTACCAGAGTTCATCAACATCCATCAGGTACCAGGGGGAACGTAGCATCCATGTACAGTCTAACAAGTGCCAAGTGAAGGAAGAAAACCCCTTTTCTCGACCTACTGGCTGTCCTTCCGCCCACGGGGTGGAAGGTACTGCTTTCCTTCACTGCCAGGGCACCCTGGGGGCTCACACCCAGCTCCTGTTGCACCACCCCCAGGCCTTTCCCACACTCCCCAACTCCTGAGGATGTTTTTCTGCTCAGGATCCCACAAGTTACTGAGCCCCGCGCTGTGTTTGTGGTGACAGAAGAGCCAGGACGCTTGGCTGATGCGTGGCATCTTGTCCAAGCCCATGACTGCACAGGCAGTTGTCCCTCTGCCACCATCCCCTCAGCATTAGCTCACACAAGCATGGCTAAGCAGGGCTGCAGGTGACTCTGCAGCACCGCTGATCCCCAGTGAGCTGCCTGTCTCACCAGTCTGACACGTAACGCAGCCACTGCAGAGCATTACTTCCTGCTGATAATGAAAAAATGCCTTCCCAGTGGTCACAAGCAGCTTGCTTGTGTAGATCCTCTGGGTCTGATAAAAGCTATAGCCACCCTCAAAGCATTTATCTCAGCATGGACACTGGCTTCAGCTTCTGTCTTCTATCTTGCTTCCTATTTTTACCAAACACATATGAATTTTATTTTCTGTAAGGTTTTCCTTCACTGCTGATACCAGCCACAATTTCTGGGGCTGGAAAGACTGTCAAACACACAGCGTGATCACATCATCCTCACTTCTGATAAATGTTTGACGGATAGAAAGTGCTAGTTGGTAGATTTTTAGTAGTATCTTTACATTGAAAATTTAACCAACAGTAGTTTTAATACTAAAATTTTCCCTTAACAAGTTATATTTGTTTTTGTTGGTTTTTAGGAAAAAGCCAGAATATTGGAAGGGAGAGAATTAGCCATACAAGAGGAAAAAATCTTAAAGGTATGACATCTTATTGCATATCACAGGACATGCTCTTTCTTTTTTTAGACCATCACCACTCTAGAATAATTTTTACAAAGGTAATTACAAGGGTGTCAAACAGAGATGCAATAGAGTCAAATCTAACACAGGTAAGAGTGTGGAGAGTAGGCCTGCCATTAGTTTCCAGGATACAAAAATAATGCAACAGTGAGCGGTTTTTGGTTAGAAGTTTTGCAGACCATAGTCTGCAAACCAGCAAGAGTGTTTTTAAAACAAGTAACCTTGTATTATTGGGAACATAAGTCATCCAGAAAGTTACTGCAATATAAAACTAATATCAGGAGGGAAGATTCCTGTAGATTTCTATCAGAGCCAATTTGAGAGAGGAGAATATAATATCTGCAAGGGCAGCACTGGTGCTGATCTCATGCTAATAAGCTCCGATTTGACTTTTATTGCACACCAGACTGATGGACTAATACTAAGATTGTTTGCTTTTCTTTTGAACTTTAAAGGACATGCAGATAAAAATAAACCACTTGCAAAAGCAGCTCAAGCACCCTGAACTAATTGGGTCGTAAGTATTAGCAATGCCCTCTATTCTGGCTTTCTTTTTTATATTATTCAGAATGTTTCCCCATCTGCCATACATGAAGCACATGCTATTGATTGTAAGTTAATATGGTTTATGCAGCATCAAACAGGCACCTCATATTTATGTAGGACAGCTTCTTTTTCTGTCACATAATCATCCAACCACAGAAATGTAAATGAAATTTAGATTTGGGAAGTCCCATCTCATTTTTCAGCAGATTCCAGGAGTAGCTTATCTTTTACTCAGTAGACCAAAGTTGTACGGCATACCCTGGGTATTAATTTCAATTCACTTTCCTTATAACCTATAACAGGTTCATAGCATTACTTTGCAGAATACAAAGGAAAAGCAGCAGCCTGAACAGCAGCAGCAAAGCCTGCAGCTACACACTTATTTTCAGAGCAAGTGCTCTCTCTTCATGGCCAGAGTTCAAGTGACACTTAAACCATGCTCCTCCTTCACCTCACTCCTAGACTGTAGTTTCCTTTAAGTAACAAGGTTACACAGGATCTCTGAATTTCAAAACACCACATCTAAGTACAGAGCCCAGCACTGGGCTTCTCACTCTGACTCTCCCATTTCCCAACTGCACCGCAATGCAGAAATCCTCCAATTCCAGAGAACATGAGGGGTTAAGTATTCCTTCTAGCAATCACTCCCAAATTAAGCTCCAAGTACAATGTGCCAGCAGGAACTATGAGCCTAGTTTAAAAGCTCCTCTTTCAGTTCTCTGAAGTGGTTTGAGATTCAATTTTGTGCTCTGTGTTCTGCAGAGAAGAGCTGTGCAATGACATTATGTATGCACTGCATTAACTGTAAGAACAGAGGCTGAATTATAATACAAAGTCTAAAACAGCAAGCATTTTGGAGTAAATCTACTGCTTGCAATAGTACAGCTATCCCCACACATGAAGGGCACTACAGATACATTTTAATTACCGTGGTGCTTTCATCAGGCAATGCCATCAGAGAAGACAATACCAGATCTTACCTTGTCACCATGATAGCAGGTTTGATGGGAGAAGCACAGTAATACTAATACTTTCCTGCAATAAAACAATCTAAATAGTGTTAGCTCTATGCTGTTGTTATGTTCTCTTACCACTGTGTGGCAACTTTGGGATTGCTTAGTTTTGCCTGTTATCCAAGACTGGATGAACTCATGAATTCGGTTGTTCCATGCAGTAATTCCCATGAAAGTGCAGCAAATAAAAAGTGTTCCCACTTTAGGTGCTTACAAACGCACAAGAATACAATATCCCACCACAAGAAGTTTGAGGCGCTCTCTAGATGGTTGGATAACATGCAGCAGAGAGATGTATAACATAGCAGCCCTAAAATGATCATGGTGGAAATCATTCTCTTTCTTTCTGCTAACACAAAAAACTCAAAGGAACTGCAGGTTCCGATAGACGCCTTGGGAGCAGGAAGCAGGTAAAAGGCATGTACTTGGGTGGAAAAGGGAGTTTGAGCAGCCTGGCAGTAAAAGCTGGCAAGAAACAAAATCCTGATCTTTTTAAGACAGCCAAGTGATATCAGTGCTTGACAGCAAAATTTAGTGTGTGCCTCTCCTTGTCCTTGCTGTTGCTCCTGAAGGCTGACTGCATTCTGGGAATCCTTATTGGTGCTCCAGTGCCTAGGGGGCTGCTGGAGACAGATGCTTTCTGAAAGCTGTCCCCTGACACCATGCTCTTAAGGTCCTTGCTCCTGCTTAGTCAAAGCAAAGTAAAGAGAGTTTCAAAATGAAATGTGGAAGCATGTACTTTTAGAAAGAAGAAACCAAAACTTGTTCAGTCTAGTAAGGTCATATTTAAGATTCAGGGAATTAGGAGGGAGGGAGAAATTAAATATTTCTTACAAAGTTCTCAGAGGAACTGCTTGGCTTTGCCATCAATTTAGTTTCTACCTTTTATGCTGTTGCTGTGAGATACTTTTTAATGCAATTGCCTTTGTAATGGGAAGATCTAAGAAACTCTTCTCCACGACCAAGGCATCTTTTAGGTTGGAGCTCCTCCTCATGCTGTAGCCTTATTGTTTTCATTAATGAGCACTTGCAATGAGCTGAGTTAGCTGCAACCTCTGTTGGTGTATCTTTTTCTCCACAGCCATGAAAGAGAGAAGGTCTGCAACTGCCCCACGTGTCCCACCCAGAAGATAGCTGTGGTGAAACGGGTAAAAGAGAACTGCATTGCTCCCCTTACACCTGCACTTGCAGGGCACACTCCATCTCTCTGTTTCAAGCTGGAAACCTTGTTTCATCAGGTTCATTTTTGAGTTTTTCAGCCCCAGTGGTTCCTAGTATCATTCAGTTCCTGTGTCTCTGGCTCTCCACTTCTTCTTCCTCAGTTTTGTTAGTGTGCAAACCCTTACAAATTGTTCAATGTTTGTTGTCCTAGAAGTCAGAAGACTGACTTTCAAAGCGATTCATGTCTTTTTTTTTCCTTTCTAGACCCAGAAATCCAGCTACCTAAAAAAATTCTGCTTCTCTCTTGGGTAAGTAAAATGTTCTCATTGCATGTACATTTGCTAAGTTACCCCTGGAGCACCACAGAGATGAGTTGCTTCTGACTAGTGCTGGAACATCATGGGAGAAACAGTGTAAGCAAAAAAGAGAAAGGTGCTGCAAGTTTAGAGTGGTGTGTATGCAAACTTAGTGGAGCCACAGGATGAAGTAATCTGGGTGCAAACACTGTTCTGTCCCTTGGGCACATATGAATCTGCTCACCTGTCACCTCTGAGAAAGCAGCAATTACATGGATGTAGGTAAATGTCTCCTTCTTCCCTCCTCATGAAGAAGAAAGGGAGGAAGGCTGAAAGTTCAAGCACCGGTTTCGCTCCCCCCGGGTTCTCCTTTATCAGCCCTTCATCAAACCACTTCTCTGCCATACCCTCCTCCCCAGGTGGATACTGAGGGGTTGCTGGTGGACTTCTACCTGCCTGGACCAAAGTAATGTGGACTCACTCAGCCACAGAGCAAGTGATGCCATTTCTCTATTTCCCTGGTTTTGGCTGAAGTTTTGAGCAAAAGAACATATTTATGAGTGAATTCTTCAGTTAGTCACTTTGTGGTGAGGGAACAGCTGTTTCTGAAGCTATTTATAGATTGTTTGGTGAAGTCTGATGGTGTGAGAGTCACCAACTATGTCTCATTTTCTTTGTCCCTTTCCACTAGCACTGGCAGGAGTGTCTCCCAAGACACATTGTCCTTTCTGCAGTAGTCTTGTAGTGCCTTTGTAAAAGGAAAGCAGCTTTCAATTTGCTTCTGTATGGTAGGAAGCTGTAGGATGGACCTTGCAGAGAGTTGTCCAGAAAATGGATCAATTGGTGTTTTCCTTCCTGAGGAAAGAGAAGCATTTCCTTACTGTTGTGCAACCAAGCACAATTAGCAAGTGCTTACAGCTTTTTTAATTTGTGAAGCTTCGTTTCCATTTAAATTCAAGCATTTTCACATCAGGAAGATGTTCCTGCCAACATGGAGTGTTCACCTGTGGGAATAGTATTCTGAAAGGAGCACATAACAGCACTGCAGGGTTTGTCTGAACAAAACAATGGAGAAGTGGTGTAGACCAAGAGCACTGACAGGACTAACAATGATCCTTACATGACCTCAGGCAAATTTCCTTCCTTCAGGCTTCAGTTGCTCACCTGTAAAACGATGATAGGACTCATTTTTTCTGCTCTGTGTTCTTATGTGTTTACACTACAAAACCTTTGGTGGCAAGAGCCATCGTTAAGTGTCAAACTCTTGCCAAGGATGGACTCCATGATAATGTTGACAACAACAGGAAGAAAGGATTCTACTTTGACCAGGGCAAAAAATTGTAAGCTTATATGCTCCGATACTTTTTAATACTAATAAAGCTTTTTTACTGCATCTGTATATTTTTTTTTTTTGGTACATTTATCTTTCTCTCTTGTTGCAGGAACTCTATGTGGCTCTTTGTCAGGTACTTACTGTACTGTGGCTGCTTGTACTTAACATTTCTCTTGGTTTATAAACACCTACCTGATCCTACCTGGGCATACCAGCTGGATATACCGGACAGTATCTGCCATCAGTCATGGACACACTAACGCTAGAAGATTTTGAACACTCCAGGCTGGATTTCCGTAGGGTTGTTGTATTGCTTCTGGGAAGACCAGCATTTTAAAATAAAGCATCCATAAGCGCTAAAAGCACATGATAATATCTGTAGTTTCTGTGAGAAATTAATTAGCTCCTCAGAGGAAGAACCTAAAGCCCATGTATCTCAGCAACAGGGCGCATGCTCGAGAGCATTCAGTTATTTGCTGTAACAGGTGGGTCTGAGATGCAAAAATTGCTCCAACATCCACATTCTGATCTACTCCCCAAATCCTTGAATGACCTGTCCCCATCACCACAGGCATGAGTGTAGGAAATCTGTAATTAAATCTAAATAGGATCTTCTGTTAATGCAAATTGAAATGACCCCATTATCAGTAGGGCAGTGATAACTGATAGGAGCTGAAACTTTGTCTTATAAAATGCCTGGTGTCCAACTCAGGCCTAGTTGGCTCTGTGGATCTGCATGCCAGTCGGTCACCTTGCTGCCTAACAACAGAAGGCCTGCAAATGGCCTCTCTTTTACACACACAATACTTTTGCACACCCACAGCGAGCCCCTCATGAAGAATATGGGGTTTCCCCTTCTGATCACAACACAGGGATTACCTGCAGGCTGTGTCAAGCCTTGGAGGAACCTGTCGTACACAGACCACTAGTCGGACAGGGTGTAGATTTCAAGTGTCCAGAGATCATCCACATGTCTTCTGTGTGCTCTACTGAGCAGTCAAGTCTTCTCCAGTCACCTCAGCATACAAGAGACCTTGACTGGGCTCCCACTGGTCCCACAGAACAGCTCTTTGTGGATGCCTGAGAAGGCTTCAGTGCAACCCTCTTTCTGGGCTTGGCTGTCTTGAGAGCCCTCCATGTCCTAATTTTCTACCTTCCAGAAGGGCATTGTGCTCCCTCTGTCTTGACTAATTTTTGGAAATGGACAGACTGTGATCATGATGGAAAACACACTACCTCACAATGACCCACCCAAGTGTTAAAGGACACCCAGATTACTTGCCCTGGTTGCAAATTTCTGTGCCTCATCTCTGAAAGGAGACCAGGATGGTTTCCATACACAGTCCATGTCAACTTCTGAGCTTGAAAAATATATCTCAGTGCTTAAGCAAGTATCATCTGTTATCTGCATTTCTAAGTCTTGCAGATGGCATGTTTTTTCTGGGGTCTTCCAAATTCACCACCCATTGGCCCTGACTGGTTTTTCCTGAGTAAATCATGCAGCAATGAATTATAGCTGTTGAAAAGCAAAATAACCCAGAAAATTGCTTTAACTTCCTTCTCATGTTATCTTCTGCTCCAGATATTTTTGCTCATTTTCAAAGACTAGGAAGAGCATGAAAACCACTTTCTAATGACACAGTATCTTACAAGGCTGTCTTGTCATATGCCCAATTCCTTTTTGTGGTAAAGGAACACATCACCTGATGGAGAAAGGAGCTTAAACAATCATGGGAAAGCAAACCCATGTGAAACACCTATGATTGAACAAAAGTGTGCTGAGACCAAAGCACTGTAGCAAAATGTCCTATTCTATGTAGAAAATGGGGTTTTCAGATTTGAAAAAGAAAATTCACTAAAATTATGAAGAGGGGATACAGTTGAAGATAACCCACCTTACAAGACAGAACATTTGTAGGTATTCATAGAAAAAAAACCCTTGACATATTACAAACAACTGTGAAAAATTGCAAAAGTATCATCTTACTGATGTGAGATGTTACATGGTACAGCTCCAGCTGCTGCCTGCTTTCCTGCATGCAGCTCAGGGCATGCTTCTAACACTGGCACTCCACATCCAACTCCCCGCACTACATGTGAGGCTGGGCTTGTGTAGCCTGGGGGAAAATCTGGAAGTGTGGTCTGAGATGAACAGCTCTGCTTACTGCTCTGTCTCCATTTTAAAGAAAGGAAAAATCCTAAACCATCTCCATTATTCCTTGTAACTGCCATAACTTACAGGTTGTGATCCTTGTGAGAGGAGCCTTTTTAGCAGAAAAAAGTGTAGTGGGGAATGATTTTAGTACTTTTGTTCAGCTCCGTGAGTGCAAATTTTTGTGGACATCTTGACCACAGGGTTTAAAACACAGGATAAGACTGCATGCCACTTAATCGTGGTAAAAAAAAAACCCCAAAACTGATTGAACAGCCCAGTTTGCAGCTGTGCCTGGTGGAGTGGGTGGGCAGATGCTGTAAGGAGGGCATGTGAGGACAACAGTAGGTGTTACAGAGAGACCAGTGCCTGTTTGGTGCATAAAGCCAAAGCAATTTCCCTGTCTTGTCAGCTGACAGCTCCTCCTCCTCCCCCCACCTCTAGGCAGGAGGAAGGGCACTTTCATCCCTCTGGTGATGTGCAAGAGGGAGCCTTGCAAGGAGCTGCAGTGGAAGTGATGACAAAGGTGCTGCTGGGAGCAGCCTGCAGTCTGTCAAACCCCAGCATCCAGCCATGGGTGCATTACCAAATACATACTGTGCAAGACTTAAAAGGGGAGACAATACCACTGCTTATCTGTTTTCTTCCTTCACACATCCGAAATTTTGATTTCTGAGTTGCTACTCAGTTTATATGCCCCAGGCATACTGTGTTCAGTGAAGTTTGACTGTGGAATTGTGAAGTTGGGTTTGCTACAGATTTCTGTCTTTGGTTTTTCCTAGTTGAGTTTATCTGACCGGGACTCTCTCTGGATTTTTGGGTGAGCTCTTTCTGGTGTAAGCCTGATTCCATTGGTGTCAGGAGCAGCTTGGCTTCAAGGGCTCTGCAGCATCATCTGGGTTTGGCATCACTGATGTTTGTCATTTCCATTCTAAAGTTTCGTCTCCTCTCCACTTCTTCCCTGCTCAGGTAGAGAAAATATGGTTGCTGAAATCTGACCTCAGTATCTTGAGGAACTATGAGGTCATTTTGGTTCAGACTGACTTGCTTGAGAAGTCCTTCAAAATTTCTGTAGCCATTTCCCTCTGAACAAGGAAAAGATATTTAAGGGGTGTGGGGGTTTATAACTTTGAAAAACAATGGTGTTGAATACTCGCAGTCCCTCCTGTAAGTGCCTGGAGGAGATGAAGAAAAGGTAGAGGTATAACTGGGCACGCTGCAAAACAGGGCAACCTTTCCTGCCTGCAGAAGTACATCTGACCATTAACACTCTCTGGGAGACCCTTTCTTCACCGTTGCAGATTCTGACTCTGAGGCAGCTTGCTGTTGCTCTAGACTGGCTTTAAAAACTTCCAACGCATTGAAATTCATCACCTTAGGCAAGTAAACGCGTAGCTCATATGCTTGCATAACCTGTTCCCCAGCAGAACACTGCCTCACTGAATAATAGCCTTGTTACTCTGCATCCCACAAAGGACTGAGTGATGTGGATGCAAAAAGTTTAGGTGGATGCACACCTGAAAGCCTGAACAAGTAGTTGGAAGAGAAATATCTTGAAGGTGACTAAATAGGCAAACTGTATTAGGCTCAGAAAATCCTCCGAGCAGAAAATAGGTGGAGGCGGGGATAGTACTCAGGGGATGTGCCATATATATCTTTGTCCTATTCTTAATTTTCCCTGGATGTCTGACTGTGGACACCATTCTTATACATTCTTCATATTAGACATATTTATCAGCCTGGTCCTAATGAAATTAAATACATTTCCCTTTGACCCCAAAATATTCAGGTCCCAGAGAAAAAATAAAAAGTAGTGTATGTGTGGGATGGGGGGCAATAGGACAAATCAAGAAAAATAAAAGCCTACTACTCAAAACCAAAGTGGTTTGGGTCTGCCTAGCCCCACTAGACTGAAAGGGAAGAATAGAGTCTGTCTGTGGCTTTATGTAATGAGAACAGTCACAAGGGATGGAATGCCAAACAGAACTGTACAAGCCACCCTCCGGAAGAGGAAAAAAAATCCTCAGAATCAGCAAAAAAGGGGAAAAGGTCCAGAGCAGGACCTGCAGCAGCTGCAATGATGCAGCAGTAGGGCACTGTGCTCGACCTTGATGGGAGGTGCTGCATGTCAGCCCCATGGGTGCTTTGGGAAGCTCTTTCCTGACTTTTGAGGGTGGCTCATACACACTGCCAGGAATACCTGTGAAAGCAGTGGTAGTCTTGCCACAGCTCCTTTTGCTCGATCTTGGAGCATTAGTGATGACAGAGAAGCCAAGGTGTCCCTCAGGACAGCAGGTTAGTCAGTAAATGACCCTGTTGACAGGTCATATGCTGGTAATGCCTCATTTCCATTTATTACAGTGTGTCTAAGCAGAAATGCTGATGGCCTCTGGTTCAGACATGTACATGTGTTCCCTGTAGCGGTACCTGCACACCAGCCCTTCCTGGGAGAGTGGGCAGTACTAATTTGTCGGGTCTTGTACAGATACAGTCCTTGTGCTGGCAGGCAGACTCAGCTATCGCCAGAGAGAGGATAGGTCCAAAGAGGAACAGGAAGCACGTTAGTCCTTGATCACAGTGGGCAACAGGTCTAGGCATTTGCATGCATTGTCTGAGTTACCGGGGAGAGGCTGGGGGCTACAGGAGTTAACGCCAATGATTTCCATATCAAAGGGCTTTCTGAACAAGTACCAGGGCAGACATTTCCCTCTTGAGTGTTTTGGGTGCTTTTTTAGCTTAATCTTTTCAAAGGAACCTTGATAAGGCAAAAATCGGGCTCTGGAATGAGGTTCATAAAGTATCCACAGATGGACAACCTACAACAAGGAAGACACATGTAGGTTCAGAAAAAGAAGAAGTTTAAATAATTTCTGTCATTTTCATGAAAAAACATGCACAATGTCTTCTAAAATATCTTATATATCCAGTGTGCATTAATGTATCGGTTAAAAGTCGGAGAACTATACTTTAAAGTCTGAGCCACACCATCTGGTTCTCTCCCTGCTCAGTGCCCTAAGCATATGGCCAGAGAGAGCATATTTCCTTTTCCCTTCTTTCCTGTCTCCTTTTTTATTCTGCCTAGCCTCATTACCTTAGATTTCCTTACACTGAATTTATATGCATAAACCATTCGTTTGCCTTCTCTCTTAATATAGCTGCATGATTCTGAACATCATTTAGTCTGGACTGGCAACTCCACATTTTGCCTTGTCAGAAAAATTATTCACACTAATGCCTATTCATTCTCCTAAATCATGATCTACAGGGAAGCAAATTGGTCCTAAAGATGTTCTTTGTGTCATATTAATGCCTCTTTCTTGTCACCAACAACTGTTTTTGTGTCGATTCACTCTTCAGTTTTCAAACTGCCATGTTCAGAGAAATTGTGGTGATAAGGTAAAGCTGTTATCTGCTGATAAAAATGGCTTTGAGCGTTTATGTGCTATAGATTTTTTTAACTAGATGCCTCTTCACTTGAGTGAAACTCCTTGAATAAGACCCTTTTCATGCTAAATAACTTGAAAAGCACACTGAAGAGCATACTTGTTGCTAAAACTCCATTAGTCACGTTGGCCTTCAGGTGTGGATCCCTAGTGGGCATATTTCTCTGTCTTATGTATATAAATTAGCTTTAGCAAGAAGAAGATATGGCTTCACCCATCCTTGCCTCTAGGCAGTCTGACTGCAGCCATGCTTTTCTGTCTGTGGAAAATATCTCAAGCTGCAAAGAAATAAAACTTAACGAAGGTCCAGCTTCCTGATTTTTGTGATGGTTGTAGTGAAGAAGACATTGTCAGCACTGTACAGCATGTACTTCTATTGAACCTCTTCCCTGAACTTGTTATGTTCTGCAAATATCTCACCCAGCATCATATTTGGTTAATATTTCCACCTCCATCTAGGTTTGTGTACAAACCTTGAGGCATCACAGCCTCAAGATATTTTTCAATGCCTCAAGGTATTTTTCCACTACTGGGCATTGCTCATGACTGTTTGCAGAGAAACTGCAGAATTAATGCCCAAATGGGAATATCAGAGCAGGGCTACTCCCAGATTATTGTGTTTCTGTGGAAAGCAGTTCACTTTTAAGGAGAGACCCAGGTCCTACATAACTATCTCTTCAGCAGAAATTGAATATTCTCAGTTCTCTTTCTATATATGATTCTTGAGGGAAACAAAAAGGGCTTTCTTTCTATAGCCCACTGTAGCCTTTAGTACAGTGATTTGTCCAAAATAAGGGATGGAATTAAGATCATTGTTTTTGCTTCAAGGGAGTTGCTGTGGTGGCATCTCAGTTTTAGTGCTAACCAACACAGCCCACAAAAATGAACAGTGTGGGTAGAAGCAAATGTGCAAATGTCCTTAACAGAACTTCTTAATAAAAGGATGTTTAACCTTGACTGAGTTACCCAGATGCAGTAAGGTTTCATAAAATAACAAATACATCAACATATGGTAGAGACTCGATGTTTTCATTTGAGTTCCAGTGGTGACACAATCCTACAGCAGAGATTTGGATGAGAAATAAACCACCCCGGCTTGGAAAGAAACTACAGTACAACTGCTCAGTAGGAACACTGTGGAGACAGCCTACTACTTTCAGGGATGAGAGCAATTTTGCTGCCTTTCACCAGCAGAGTAGGAAAAGCTGAATGCTACTGGGAAACCATGGACACTAGTACATAACACATATGGAGCGTTTTGCACACGGTATGGAACAGCATGACCAACATACCAGCCAGGAATATTTTGTCTCCCTGGTGTGGGAAATGCTGTGTTAAATACAAATATTAAATTGATTATTTGAAGGAAAGATGTTGTTTAGGTCAGGGCTTTGTCTTGACACTTGGGGTGTGTCGAGAGTTTTTCCTAGCTCTTCCCAGGGCCATGGGGGAAGCATTTAGTATCCACCAGATTCAGGCTCATATCAATAAAATTCAGACCCTGATTATTTGTTCTGCTCTATCTTTTGAAGTGGGCAGGATTTTCAAAATCCAGTATGCACAGGTCCACAAAAGAATCACTGTGTATTTGAGGATGGCCCAACATGATTGGCCCCCTGCAGAGGGATGTCTGTCTGTAGAGAAGATAAGGGGAGTGACCTCTACAGATCACTTCACTACATCAGCTGCCCAGAGATGGCAAAATGCTTGCCAGGGGCTATCCTCACTCCCTGAGCATCCCAGTGAGCAACTGAGCTTCCAACAAAAGACCAAAGCCATGAAAAACACAGCAGATGTGAGATGCTTTCACTTCAGTCAATTTTGTAAATTGCTTCTCTTTCGGTGGCCCTGATAAATATCTTTCTTTTTATGTTGAAAAATTATTAACTGTGTTGTGAGTTGCCATGGATGCGGCATTCGGTTTATTGCAGGCTTTGCCTCTTACTGTGCAGGACCCCATTCTTGTCACTCTCCTGGGCTTATAAATATTGAGTAAATTGGCCCACTTTTTTCTCAGAAGTCAGAGGTAAAATTGCCACTAATTTAAAGGTGTAGGCTCAGGCCCATTATATCATGTTACTTTTTTTATAACATCGATCACCTCTGTTCTGGCAGCCCTCTGATTCTGCCTAGCAAGTCAAGCTTCCACTCAGGTACAAATAAATCTAAAAAACAATAAAAGAAAAAACCAAACCTTTCCCTCTATAAGCCAGCACAGGAGGCTGTTTGTCCCTGGGAACAGTTTTGCTTGGGACTCCATGGCAAGTATTCTCATGAGTACACAAAAAACTGTAGAAACTGTAGAGAAACTGCCTCTGCATTGCAGCAAGGTATTTGAAGAAATCAAAGTGATCTGCATATAGTATGTTTTCTAGCTGCAGTAGTTTTCCAGCCGGCCACAGTGTCAGGGACTAAGTGGATGGTGCTGACAGATAAATGTTTGAGAATTGCTTGGACTGACTATAGCTGCAATTACTGTAAATGAGATGGAATTTGTCTTTGGCCTTCTCAGAAGTTATTTCCAAAAAAATGGATAGTGATAGGGTCTAAATCTTCAAAGCCAGTTGGCAATATTGCTAAAAAAGTATTATGGAAATTTCCTTGTACTCAATTGTTTGTTCTTCCTCTGCTCTAAACCATTATCTTTCTTTTCAGAGGAAAGAATACTGCAGAGGCACAGACGTCAATATAAATAATTTTTTCCCTACAGTTAAATCTTTAGCACTTCCTCAGTGATTGTAAAAAAACCCAAAACCCAAGAACAAACAAATGAGATTCTCAACATTTAAGGGCCACTCTTGATTTTATATTTTCTGACCTCTGGTGCAAACCATCAGACTTTAATCTTCCTCTTTACCCACACGCTTAATTCAAGCCATGCAAGGACATCTTGGATTGCCATGGAGCAGAGTCTCACCAAGCAGGACCTACTCTGCAAGATGTTCTACATTCATAAAGCCTGGGACAGTTTTCATGCAGGCTTGCTCCTTTGTATTTTATAAGGTGGTTTGTCATACTTGCAGCGATAAAAACTTCCCGATAGATTTCCTTGTTTTCTCAAAATCTTTGAAGCTGTCTACAGTTGGTGATCCCCCATCCTGTGTGACTTTTGCATGCAAAATGAGATGTCTACAGCAGAGAACAAGGATAATGTAATGACTTGTCCGAAGTTGCTTTAAATAGTATTATTTTAATAGCTATCCATTATTGCTATTAGTTATTCTGTGCTGACAGCTTTCACTTGTTTTAAACAAAGAGAAGAGAACACAGAACTTCAATTATTCTCCCTTAGGACTTGTTACATCCCCCTCACTCACCCCAGTGTTAGTAACCCTGATTCAGGACAGCAAAGTAAAGAGATAATTAGATCCACAAGAACCTTCCCTGAATGGACACAGAACCCACTTCCTAACTGGGCTGGTCAGAAGGAGCAGCTGTTCAGTTTTCCAGGTTGATTAAACTGGTTCCCCTTTCCTCCCTGCTTCCTGCATCCATTTTGCACTCTCAGAACAGAGAGGGGCTGTGTATCCCAAGGCTCAGCCCCAGTCTCAGCTGGCACAAAGAAATAACTGGGGATGAGACAAAAGTTGGAGTGCTCCTGTGTAGTCTGAGAGGACTTGAGATAAGAACACATTGTATGCAGGGCCAGAATACAATTCTCAAAGGACTTATAGAGGTTAGGGTATAGCTTTGTCTTTCCTCTGCAGCCAGCCAGGTTGTGGCCTTGCTTCGTAATATTGCCCTGCTAAAATCATTGCTGTCCTGACACTGGGATATCTATGTTTCATCTAAGTAAGTGCCAACAAGTACCTATGCCCTGTCCCATCTTATGCCCTGCAGAGTGTCTCAGGTCCAGTAGGATGCCCTCCACAAGAGTCAGGATGGGAGTACTGGACTCGTGGCTTCATGCAATTAGAGCTTTAACGCTCCGGATTCTCCTAGCTCTTTTTTTTCCCCCAGACATGATGCCCTTGCAAAGGCATGTTTCCCACTGGAAGCCAGTTCTCTGGGACAGAGAGAAACAGACAGAGAGAAACAGCACTCAGGACTACTCAAGCAAAAAAAAAAAAAATTGTCTTGCAAACTGAGAGCTTTTTATCCTGTACTAACTGAAGTTTTTCAATAGTTGTTGAACATCAGGGCAAAGGGGAAGCAAATTCTGGAACAGAACAGAAACAACACACAAAGGACATTCTTAGTATTAGTGGACTGTACTGGACTCAAGGTGATGGGAAATAATGTAGGGCAAGTGCCACTTGATGAAAAATGTTATGGGTTTGACTTTCAATAAGATTTCATAAATCCAGGCTTTGAGGAGAGAGAGAAGAGTAGGAGAATGAATCATACCAAGCAATTTCAGGGTAGTTTACATAGTCTGACACTTTATGTCAAGCCACCCAGCTCTCCTATTTTTAGTACAACTAGAGATGGGTCTGAAATGTGAGGATTAGATGCTTCCCAACATTTGCAGATCTTTGGATAGAGATTTGGGCTCAACTGTCAGCAAAGATTTGCAGAGATTGGAAGAAAAATTGTTTTCTAAGTTTCAGGTTGCATTGTGTTTCAAAGCTTTGGCTCAGGAATGTTCTGCCAAATCAAAGCCAGAAGTAACTGAATTGTGAGACAACAAAGGAAACAAAGGTTTCATCCTGGTGATAGGTTTGGTGTTACTCAGTAAAATGCTTTATCATGATTGAAGCTAGCATATGAAGTCCAGGGTAAAGAAGCTATTAGCAGTACACTGTTATTCTTACTTCATAATTAAGCTATACAATAGCTACAGTAAGTTACACTGAAATAGTGGAAGAACAGAAGAATTGTAATAAGTAATATCAGTTTGTTAGACACAACCTGATTTTAGTTCTTTAAAGGTTCAGGTGCTCAAATTCTTATCACTTTTTCTTACATTAACGTGCATTTGGAGGGGGATTTCAAGTATATAAAGCAACAGTGATTCTTCCATCAGTAAACAGCTATCATGGCTGATAACTGACTGTTATGTCTATGAGGTGAAAACATTCTACCTGTAAAAATGAGAAATCAGTATGCAAAGAATGATTCTGAGAGAAACAAGTTTTGCTTCTTTCCCACAGACTGGGCTTGTTTTCCCTGGTTTGTTTGGCATTTTGTATTGCTCTGATGGATGATTTGTGACAGCGTAAAGTAAAGGCTGGTGTTCCTGACAGTAAGGCAATTTGAGTCAGCCAAAGGTTCCTTCTAGTGGAGTTTTCTATTCCCCTTGCTGTGCCACAAACACTGTCCCCTACAAGGCGCTCACCCTTTCAAGCTTTTCCCAAGCAGCCATATTTATGTCAGCCAGGGAAAGCCAGGCTGTCCTTGCACCTGCTGAAGGGAACAGTACAAATACAGGGCAGCAGCTGCTTCTGGAGACCATGAACCCAAACGACTGGCTTTCTCTACGAGTTACACCAGAGAAGATGACATTATGGGGCAAGATAATCCTATGATATTTCTTGAGAAAACAATCAAAAATGTGATTGTTTTCTGTAAGGCTCTCATTCAGATAATTTTGCAGCCACTTCAAGTAAAACCAAAGTCACTCTAATCTTGATTAGAGGATTTCACTTCAATGAAACTATACCCTTACCAAGCACATGTGTCAGAGCTGCTTATGTTCATGCCCACAAAGTGAAGTCCAAATTAATTGAAGCTAATGCATTAGTTAAACAAATGCATATGTGAAATAAGAGAGAAGAACAAAAGCAGGGGAAAGCTACTTTAAATTCCAGTTTCTGGTTTTGTCTGAGAGTCACAGGATCTTGTACATTCATGTGTCTTAAATAACAGGGACTTATTTTCCACATTATTTTGGCTTTGGATGGTTTATAGAGGGGAGTGATTATTTTGTTTTGGGGGGAGGAATCTATTTTTGGCATACTGTGAGGCATGGGAGAATTTAGCAAGAATTTGCCAGTTAACAACCAATAGATATGAGGGTCTTTCTAGTGCACAGAGGAAAGGTAGATGAAAAAACATCTTCACTGCATTATTCTTTCCTTGTTAGACAGTTGAGTTTCCCACTGAACAGGGAGCACTGAATTCATACCGGGTGCTGTACAGCATGTAAAAAAAATTGAATGTTTTAAGAATACATATATCTATCTATATCTATATCTATATCTATATCTATATCTATATCTATATATTTTTTTTTTAATAAACCACTTCCAGGGCAGCTTTTCAGCAGTACACTGGGACTCTCAAATGCTTTTCTGCCAAGCTGCTTTCCATCTGGGTGGCCCCTGGGATTCACGAGGAGAAGGCATAAGTAGAAGGAGCTGCTTCCTTCTCTGACACCAAGCACAGGTCCTTTTTTAGCCTAGGCTACAGGCACCAGTAACACTGTCATCCACCTCTAGTACCTCCTCCCTTGACATGCCACACTGTCCAACCACTTACTCACCTCAATGTCTCACTTTGATCAGTCCCATTCAAAACTGAATGAGCTGTGCTGAGGATGCATTTCCCTGGGGACATCTTCTACAAGGCAGCATAGAAAAATTTGTGCTAGAATTGACTCTCTTCTTTTTCACACTGCCCCAAGGCTACCCCAGCAAACTTCTCACAGATAAGAAATAGCTAACCTGAGTTTCATAGTGTAAAATTCTCCCCTTTGGTAAGTGACAGCACAGCCCTCATATTCTTACAGGCACTTGAACTGGAAGAGAACTCTAGAACCAAAACAATAATTGTGCCTTAGGGATACAAGAGTATCATTTGGGGCCCAGAGGAGTTATGGTCTTTATCAAGTGGTAAATGATACCCATGTGGACAGTGCTGCCTGCTCTGAAGGACACATCTGCTCCACCTGACCTGGAGGCCAGAACCTATTTGCTGAAGCAATTGCAGTTAGCAAGGCAGCTTAAACAGTAGGAGATCACATAGTCTGATAATAACAGTTATTACTGTAATTATTACCAGCCGAGCAATGAGAATGGAACTGATTTCTGTCCTTCAGCATCTATTATGAGAAGTTTGGTACATTCGACAGCAAGAATCTATTCTTTAGCCGTATTTACCAGTCAAAGCATATTGAGAATGTAGATATTTAAAACCAATCTTGTAAAATGACCATGATATGTCCAAATCTAAAGTATAAGTATTTTGTGGAGTGGTGCAGTCTGAATTCCTGAAACTGAATCTCCTGGCTTCTTTTGCTGCCCCACAAGATGACTCTACTAAAAGCATAAGGCTTGGCCAATAAAAAGTAGCAGGGCATATTCCTTGTCACTATATATAGGAAAGCCCATGCTCTAGCAATCCTGTGGCTGGGGCTTGGCATGCTGAAATAAGTCAGGATAATACAAGGTATGGTTCCCTCAGTAACTATATTTCAGTAACAGTACATGTATACAATAAGACATAAAAGTTACCATGGCATACTGTGATACAAAATGTTATGCATGCCCAAGGGGCTTTGAGTTATGATTTTTGCAGGAGTTAATTTGGTGCTGTTAGTGGAGTGATTCTTTTAAAGATGCAGTCAAGGTAACATTTTACATTTAATTTCCTCATTGCCGTTCTCTTTGGCCTTGTCAGCTGTAAGAAAAAATCAATGGTGCATAAGTCTCTGCTCATGTAACTAGGTAGTAACATTGGAAGATGCACAGTAGAAAGGGCACAGACATGACTGTATCTACTTCAAACTTCGTGAGGCTTGATAATGTGCTGTCTTAAGGATTTCTCTTTCCCTTCTAGATGCTTAACCACAACCAGTAGAAAGGAACCAACAGAGAATTATGTCTCAATTAGAGGCAAGTTACTTATTCACCAGATCTAATCACAGTCTTTGTCTTTTGTTGTTGGACCACATCACTGGTTCACCTTCAAACAGTTTTCCTCCAGAGCTCTTCACTCTCTAGCTACATACTCTCCATACACTAATATAGAAATACTCTTCAGGTACTGTTATTCATGATATGGCTTAACAAAGTGTTCCCTCTAGGGGTTTCTCTTGGAAAAAAAATAACCATAAAGCAAGAGGAAATATAACAAGCATTATAGTCCCACATTTGGGATGCCACAGACTGGTTTCTCACCAAGTGGCAGAACTCTTCTTATTATTCCCTCCCTCCTCCCCACTTGACTGTAACTCCAATAGTAAGTAGAATCAGGAAAATCAAGCATTGTTTTTGAGAATGTGTAGCAATAGCCTAAGAAGTCTTTCTTAATTTAGCCCTACCAATTAGTTATTTTATACATGACAGATGTACTCGCAGTAGTGACCCAGACATGAGCACATTTCTCAAAAAAGCAAGATTCATTAGCAGAGACACAACAGATGTGCTGTGAAATTTAGATGTTGAAAAGCAACTGGGATTTGTTGGTGAAGCTCATGTTTCCAAGTGATAGAAGAGGATAGCAAACCTCCTATCTCTACTGTACAATCCTTCATCTGTCACTAACCCTGATGGCTGGTGTTTTACATATTGCCTTTCATGTGCTGAGCCAAACAGCAGTGGGAATGAGTTACTTGCAGTAGTCCCAGTTCTAGGCAAGCAGTAGCTGAAACCCAGAGATTTCATAAAACTGAAGATGGAAGCCTGGTTTTTTTGTGGACTTCACCTGGAAGAAAATATCATGGCCTAGTTAAACAGCTGCAGCTATATTTTCACATGTGATTGTTAAGAAGCATGAGTTTTTGTTTCCAAAAAGGAGCAAGTTCATATAGGTCTCTTGGGAGCTGCAAGCACCTGATGTCTTTGGAAAGTAGGTCATTACTACATTTGTGCCTAATTTGAGGTAGCCAAATCTCCAGCACTGCCCTGATTGCCACAGAAAATAGTATGCAGCAGAAAGTTGAGATATTTGAGAATACAGACGGGGTATTCCAGCCTTCCAGTCCTGAACACATTGTGCTTTCCACCGAATACTGATAGAGAGAAAGACTGAAATGCCTCTCTTTTATTTTTCTGTGAATCAATTTATGCATTCCTCTTACAGAAGTGCCTGGGCATTATTACATCCGTATTTGAGGAGATAATCTTTACTGTGTTTCTGCTCTGGACACTATCACAGCCACAGAGAAGGGGAACATTTGTTTTTGTAATGAAAATTTTATGGCTTCTTTGCTCTCCTCTGTGCCTCTCCTAGCAAATCATACCCTTGTTATATGAGGTGGCAGGCCACAGGTGATGTAGCACTTTCTCCATGGGTTCACCCTCACCTCTCCTTCAGAGGCACTGCTTCTCTGCATCCACATCCTTCCTCTGTCAGATCCTGTCTGCTCACAGCTTCAGGGATTCCTAGTCCACAGCAAAATTGAGGCAGTGATTTACGGGAAGGACAGAAAGTCCAGAAAGAACTATCCATGTGGTAGTATACAGCATTTCTGAACCAGAGCCTCCAACAGAATAGGGAAGAAGGGAAAGGAAGGTTGAGAGTATTTAGTCATCTGGCCATACCCACCTGTGCATGAGATGAAGAAACCCACCCTCCTTAACCCTCCACTTCCTGAATATCTGCACTGGAGCCAGAGAACAAGGCAGCCTTCTGGGAACTCTGATGGCCTTTCATCCACCCCAGGTCAGCAGGAATTCCTGCAATGTGCTGGGTCAGTCACTTCAAACAGCTCTATCCCATGTTACAGAAGGAGTACGTCAAACATTATAGCAAAAAAAGGGCTTTTCTCAAGATAATGGAGGTACTTTCCCTGTCATGGGGAAAGCATGGTCAGCAGTGTGAAGAAGCTGCTCCCCTGCCCACTGCGCTCAGTGGAAGCTCAGGTGAGGTATTCAATAGTCTGCAGGGTTAAGAGGCTGTGAATTATCTGCATCCAGACAGAGGAGCTCTGCAATCCAGCCTCACTAATACCATCAACAGCAGGTGTGTGAACCCAATCAGAGAGCTTGTGCACCTCATTTGCTCACAAGCAATGATGGAAGAGAGGCTGGGAGCCGGCAGACCAGAGAGTTCACCTTTGCCATCTCTGTCTAATGCCGCACTGGCTGCTTGTGTTTGCTTTAAGATCATGCAGCTGCTATCCCGACCGGTAGAACTCTGCGTATTTGCACTATTTTGGATTGGGAAATTGTTCAGGAACAAATAAATCCAAAGCACTGTGTGATTTCGTACAGTGGTGTTTTTCCATAGTAAATTATATTTTGCTCAGTGGAATCTGAGCCAAGAAAAAAAAAATGGTTAGCACCAACTTCATTTATCACTGAGTATGCGGCCAAAAGCTAAAAGTAGCCAACCAACACAAGGTAAAAAATACTGTAACATGCAAAATTGCCTATTTCATGCAAGTTACTTGGTGGGAAATGTTTTCTCTGAGTCCCTGGAGACATGTAAAACTAGTGGATGAGCAGGAGGCAGTGCCAAATGAAGGATGAGGACCCAGAGGAGAAACCCACAACCTGATCAAAAGGACATTTTACAGGTAGTTTCTCCAAGCTGTCAGGGCACAGCCACATAAAACAGGAAGATGCTTGCTAGAAAATCCTGGCACAACGTCAAATGCTCCCCCCTATATGACACTTGCCCACTTGCCTATCCATCCATCCCTCTGTCTCCAGACACGTTTCATGTAAAATTTCTATTTTGCCTGCAATCCACCCCTTCACTGCTCAGTGAGCAGCCACCAGTGGCACTGACCTAAATGGGACAGACAGGTGTATTATAGAAGCAGCTGATTTTGGAAGACCAAAGCAAATATTCATCCTGGAATTCAGAAGCATTTTGGAAAGGTATGTCGAAATGGGACAGTAAACACTGTGGGTATCTTCATACAGTAGCCAGTCATTTCTCCAGAGCCTGCAGCAGGCAGACTGCTGGCAGTCCTGAAGTGAGTTAGGTGAAAGACAATTGAGTGATCTCTGCTTCACAGTGGGGCTGCTAGAGCTGTGGGTATAAACCTTCAAGTCAGAGACATGGTTTCTGTCAGCCTTTCAACACATAAGAGGAAAAGAGTTCAAGGACGTAGAAGACAAAATCAGTGACAGTAACATAATATTCAAGAGCTCACCACATCTAGAAGAAAACAGAGAGAGCTGTTTGCTGTCATCCCTCATTAAAATGCAAAGCAATGTCTTCGTGCCCTCTGTAAACATGACTCTTTCTTTTTTTCTGCTGGTGATCTTCAAACAGATATAAAACTCAGGTGTATCAGCTTCCAGAGGAGAGACAATCACTACAAAGAATTTTTTCCAAGAAACATCAAAAAATATATCTTCAGTATGTGAAGGAGTTGGAATGCAAAAAGGCAGGGAGTTTAGCTCAAGCACTTATCCTGCCCATTTTGGAGAATGCCATGGCTTAAAAATTGCCTGAGTACTCTGCAAAAGAGCCCTAACAGGGTTCCACATCATATTTATTCACCAGTAAACATGCAGTAGAAGAGTGTGTGTTGACTCTTCCTGCTGCTTTAATCTTTCCTGAAAAGTTTGTTATTCTTCAGTTAAGAACTATTCCAGCAGATAATGTTCCTCCAGGTACACTGCTCACTCTCACCTCTCCGCCTTCAGCAAGTCTAACTTGTAGTTTGCAATGGGTGATGTACACCCCTGTCACTGCAGGTTCAGTGCAACACCCCTTTTGATCTGCTTATCTAATGATGCCCCATGCCAGGGCAAGAGGCTCTTCATTTCCCTTAGTCCCACATCTTTTCTCACCCTTTGCTCTAGGTGCTACTCTGTGGTGCTTTGATTAACTTATTCGTATTTTCCTCCCGGTTTGCAGCAGTTTTAATGAGAATGTCCTTTGTAAACTCTGAGAGCTACGGACACTCCCACTGCTCTTAGAAAGACAGCTGAAAGATTGAGCCCAGTTTGGAAAATGTAGTGTCACCTTCTACTTTCAGCATCAGTGACACCATTTAGGAACAGAGCATGACATGTATCCAACCAAGTGGAAGTGGGACGGAGTAAAAATGAGAAATTAATGTAACACATATGGCTTTATTTTCCCTGTAAATCATGTTCAATTTAGGCCATAATGATTATTCTAAAAGCATATTTAACCCCAATTTGATTCTATATAGCAGAACAGATGGGGGAAATCCACAAAGCTGTGCTTTCCTGCATAAATAAGAATGATTGATTCATGGGGTATTTGATTTTTATACTCAAAATAAAATAAATTCACAAATAATTTATGGTCCAAATTTATGTGGTATTATTTGGGGAAGGGGGGTGAGTTTTTAAATTAGCAGGTAGCCACTGCTGCGCAAGAGCAACTTTGTCATTCTGCTCTGCCCTGTTCTTCCTCTTGTCCTCTATTTGCACACAAATACCATTGTTAGCATAGGGCCTACATTGTTTTGAGTTCTGCTTGTGAAGAACACACTGATCGGCGGAGAGAGAGGGATTGTGTGTATTCCCACAGCTGTGCTGGAACAAGTGGAGATGCCAGTGCATCAACATGGGAGCTACCAAAACAAAGGCAAACAAGGCTGTATTGTTTCAGTCCCATTGAGGAAAATGAGAGAATGTTTTCTTTTCCACTCATGAAGCAGGAGAAGAACAATATGACCACACTTTTGTAATATCCAGTAGGAGAAATCAGCATATTAAGGAATTTCTAGGAAAAGAAAAATCTCACCTTGAAAAATTAAGACCAGTCCAAATACCCTAAGGCTTCCTGTTTTCTTTGTGTTTGCCAGGTTTGCTTCCCAGGCCCACAGCCTCCGGCCAAAGCAGGGGCTGACAGCAATTGCTTTTGCCTCACTGGTCAGAGCTGAGGATGGATTGCCAGCCTGGTGCAGGAACTGCTCTGAGCCAGCAGCCCACTCTGACTCTTTCCAGCAAATAATTTTACAGCCCTGGAAATGACTCTGGACTGGCAAATGACATTATTTTTATGGGCCATTGCCTCATTGCAGCACTTTGCTCCATCCACTTTAGCATAATGTGTCTTTTTATGCACTCTTTTACCGCCCTGTTATCCCAGCTCCTTACAGAAACATCCTGCCACAACACTGGCTCGTACTATGCAGGCGATATGACTTGAGATCACCATACATTAGCCTCAGCACTGCTCACTGGGACTCAGGAGGCTGAAGACCATCATTGCCCAAGGCAGGGACTATTCGTGGGCCTCTGCAAGGGCTTTGCCTCCTCCATGTACATTTACACCCTGGCTCAGCAAATATCAGCACTACATTTTTGGTTGATGCCTCGCACCACCTCTGGTGGTCCCCCCAGATTCTCCTTCCACCCGGGGCAAAATGTAGCCTTATTCTGAGAGGCTTCTGTTGGACTGGAAATGCGCACAAGAGAAACGTGAGAGGGAGGATAGCTGGATTTGGTACAGCTGGCACTGCTGTTGTCACCTGTAGGGCTCAGGGAGATGAACTGGAGCTTAGTTTTCTCTTCGGGAGGAGAAATCTGAAACCCAAAGAACCTCTCTGAATTTGCCTCTCTTCTTTATAGAGACCTAAGTTCTTGAGAGCATGAACAATATCATATAGCTGAAAACTCCCTAGCTCAGCAGGGCAACAGTGGACTAAGAAATCTCACATATATTTTATATATAACTAGCCCAGTCACACACTTCAAAATTTCAATTCAGATATCTTTAGACTCCTTTGAAAGTTTGTCACTGAGAACAGCAGGAACTCAGAGAAGAGGACAATTGCTTTCCAGAATAGAGGGCCATCTTTGCAAATTTCAGAAGGTGTAAAAAATAAACATGCCTCTGACACTCTCACTCCTGCTCTGGCCATAGGTCAAAGACTGTAGGACAGGAACCCCCATTGGTCGCTGTTCATTAGCCATGCTTCCGGAGCTATGCCAGGCCTTATCCCCCTGAAAAATGCAGAGATATAGCTGGTAAGTCTTTCCAAAAGTCCATCAGCAAATTAGAAGTCCAAAAGTCCTTTTCCAGGAGCTCAGGAGTTCTTTTTCCAGAAATTCATCTATTAATCCCAAAGAATCAACACTTTAGAAGAGTGAAGGTAAAAGACACTGTTGGATGCTTTTTTGAACTAGAAAGATTAATACCATTGAAACCAATAAAAATTCTGTCAGATTTATTGATAGTCTATCCATGGACCAGAGTTCAGGAGGTGAGAGCTCACTTCTATGATCACTTTTTATAGTGAGCCTTCTAAGTATTCAGAGGTCTTTCTACATTTTTTTTACTTGGTATTTTCAGACCTGGCCCTGCTGGCTTTTACCTCCATCTGCTTCCTCAGCATGACTTGATCTCAATTTCAATGTACTTCTCTTTGTTATCTCTCTTACCCTCTTTGTCTTTCCCTCTCACTGTTTCTCTTCATAATTATCCACCCTCACCTGCTCTGCCCCCACTAATTTCCCAAACAACATGACCTGGCCTGTACTTGGGCCCCCTTGAGCTGCATCCCTTTCTGCTTGGCCATCTCTAGGCATGTCTTGCTGCCAAGTTCACAGAGGACCACAAGAAGATCGTTTCTATGCAGACAAAAGCGTCACTTCATAAGCTGCAGGCTTCAGAAAATTACAGGAGTTGGTAAATATATCCTGGGTACAAACAAATTTTGAAAAATGATCTGACAGGAAAAAATCAAGGTGGACATTCTAGCTAGTGGCTCTTCTGAGGAAAGCAAAGTTAGATTCTAGCTTGGCAGAGTCTGCTGTGCTCCATGGTGGCACTGACATCACCAGGACAGGTCACTGAGAAACAAATGGCATAAAGCATTTCATTCTGCCATAAAATTGCTCATAGATCAGTTTTTTATATACATACAAAAAAACTTACTTTTTTTTTGTACAGCTGTGCAATGCACATATTTTTCATCAAAGAAAGGTCAGTAAAGTAGAAGTAATAATGATTTTTTTGTTGTTGTTGTTGTTTATTTCCACTAGTGTTTTTCCTTTTGGAAAAACATTTTTTCCTTTTTCCTTTCCTCTGGCCCATAAAACACCTTTTACAAACATTTGTGTCTCTGGCCCAACTTCCAGCCCCAGCAACTTGTCCATTTTTCAGTGTGATGTGGATTGCCCTGGAGCTGCTCACCTTGATCCATGGGTAAGACCAGAGAACATTCTAGGATTCTTCACAAATGAGGGAGCCCTGATGTATTTCTTACCTGTCCCACTCCCTCTTACACAGAAAATCATCACCATGGTTTACCCTTATTCACTCATGGTTTGAGTACCTGAGGGAAGAAGATGTACAGGAAGTACTCAAGGCTAAGAGAACAAAACAAAACTGGCTGTAAAAGTCATCCTTTCAAACTATCAGAAACAAAAGGCTGGTCACCAAATGCTTTGCCTTGTGCAGCCTGCATACACTGATGTGCAGCTGTCCCTGGGCTGTGTCTTTGCACATGTTTATAGCCAGGGACTCCAGATTAGGATGGTGACTGTGCCCTGTTCACACAAACCAAACTAACTTTGCTGTCCCCAGAGTTCCATTTTGATACTCTACCCTGGAAAAGGATGTGGCTATTTGTACTCCTCTGGGGCAAATTTTGTGCAGTGGAGGAGGAAGGACTTTACACCCTTACTCCTGTCAGCTGTGACTGGTAGGAGGTTTGTCTCAGAGATAAGTGGGGATTTTTGAAGGGAACACCATACCTTCCTAAGAGGCTGATACTCAGAACGTGTACAGCTAAAGGCTAGAAAGGCTGAAGTTCATTACCAGTTAGGAAAGGATTTGGGGTTTGGGAGTTTTTTGGGGTGTTTTAGCCCTTTTCCTTTGTGCTCTTGGAAAAAGTAATGCGTGCAAACAACAGGGAAAGTACTGAGATAAATTCAGTATTCAAAGCCTTATATTTGTGAAGTTTTTTTTAATATGGAATTTGAAATATTTACTGGAAAAGCTTAAGTCAAAAAAAGGATGTATATATATCAGTCTTGAGTACCAAGGGAATTGTCCTGTGGTTTTCTGTCCCTTGTGTATTCCATTTGCATCATTCATATTTGTTCACAAACTTCCTTAGCCATCAGAAATGAAAACTGTTAGGAATCCAAGACTCTCTTTCCTGTCAAACATCTGCATAGAGCTTTGTTCAGCTTCAAAGCTAAAACCAACTGCGTTTAATATCTGAATTTGCCTCTGAAGCAGCAGCAACAGCAATTGACAGTAATAAAACCCTACAGGAAATAAACTCGGAGTAGAGCATATGTGAGCCAGGTCTTGGGTAGATCTATCTTAAAAGCCAGGATAAAAGGCAAAGCCAAGAGGACTTTGCATCAGCAGGTTAAAGCGTGGTTGCCAATTGCTTGTTGGAATTAAAGGATCTCAGAGAGCTGCTCTAATCATCCCCCTCACATAGTCACACAGAGACTGCTAGGCTTTAAGTCAGCCAAGGGTCTTATATTTCTAGCTATTTTGGTGCATTCTGAAATTGTTTCTATTCTTAATACTCTGTAGTCATTAAATTACAACCAGCTGTGTCCTGTCACTGACATTTTTTTGCAAACTGTTTTTAAAATGTAGTGCTTGCAGTTCATAGATGTTTGGTTATCTGAGAGCTGAATGAAAAAAAAAGCATATAACAGAGCAGAGGGCAACCCATGATCTTGTCCTGTAGTATTTTGCAGTTAATATGAAATGCAGTCAAAATGTGGAAGGCTCTGGACACTGAGGAAAACTGATCATGAAAGAGGTTTAAGGCATAGAGGAAATTAAAGCACAAACTGGCTTTTCTTAAGTGAACAGGAGTGATATTTTGACATGTCATTTAACATTTCCCATATGGCTTCAACTAGAGTTTATTTGAAACCTTTCAGAACTTTTTCCTTGTGTGCAAAATGAACCTTTGCAACAAAGGAGAAATAAAAAAAGCCCACCATAAACCATTTGGTCATTAAAGCCATTTTAATTAAACAATTGAACTGGCCTGTGTGGCTTCCAGGTGGGAAAGTCTGGGATGCTGCTTTTAAACAGCAGCTGCTGGCAGAGGTACGTTCACTGCAGGGAAGAGGTGAGAATAACCCCATGCTCAGACCTATCCCTGGGCTTCAGGCGAGCTCATTCAATTCTGACCACATGAATCTCCTTTCTGGTATGTGGTACACATGAAGATAGAGATTTTTAAAAATAACATCTGATGCTGAGGCTGTCAAAGTGTTTGTGCCCAGAGCTCGGGCTGCTATGCAGGTGCATGATTTTTCTAGCAGTTGGGAGCTCTGCGCTTTTTGAAGGTATGGGTCAGAAAGGGTATGACATGCTCAACAATCAAAACCAAACAGCTGCCTTTGAAAGCCAGGAGCCCAAATATGTGAAGATCCTAACGTCTGACTATTTCCTTTCTTCTTTTAGACTAAGTTTCCACCCAAAGTTCAGGCTGCAGAACAGTGTTATTTTCTGTGTGTCACTACATGGCTCCTTAGAAGGTAGAAACTGTGGCAGGAGCTGTGCATAACCCAGATATTGGCTGGCACCTGTCAGACATAACTAGTGAGCAGAAAGGAGAAAAAAAAAAGTTTTTAAAAGGTGTGGGGGAATAAAACAAGATGAATTTAAAACCACAAGAAACTGGGATACTTCTGCAAATAAGTAACCAAAGAAAGAAGAATTTTGTACAAAAAGCTGTTTGTGACAAGTAAACAAGTAGCATGCCCTTCTTCCCAAGTGACCTTCATCTGCCTTGCAGGGGGAATTGCAGCCTTAATTAGCCCTTGAAAAGCACCCAGCTTTGCTGAGGAGAGGTGCTCCCAAAGGGCAAGGGAATGTGAAGAGAGGTCTTTTGCTGTAGGCTTGCCATGATCCATCAGTGCTGTTCAAGGGCGCTGTGGGCTGGTATTTCAAAGGTCTTTCCTTTCCACTGCTGTGTGCTTGAAGTCAGGGGTTTCTATTCAAGGAACAAAGGCAGAGCTAAATCCACCACAGACAAAAACTCAAGGGGAGGGGGAGTGGTTTCTACCACTTTGCAAAGAAAATTGATTTTTTTGAAGTATAGAGTGCAAAAGGCTCAGAGGACTGCTGCTACTTTGCCGTAAAAATACCGCTCCTATGTGACGTTAATGCTTGCCTCCATACATGTGTCAGAGGCAGGTTGACATGCTCAAGGCTCTTTCACAGTGGACATTCCTGCAGCACTTTTTGGAATCCAAGTTGATTTGATTGCCCAGCTCTTCGGAACAACACCTGGTAAACAACACTTTAGTTTCCTCCTCTTTTTTTCTTTTGTTTGTTTTTTTTTTTTTTTTTTTTTGAGTTATTTCATGCAAAAAGACATAACCCACTGAAGAGCAGGGAATGTTCTGAATCCCAGTGGAGTAGCAAGCAGAACAGATAATTTCTTCTTTTACAAATTGTCTAATTTTCAAGCAACTGTTGCTGCCAAGCACTTCAGCAAATAGACTGAGGCAGTTTGGGTTGGAAAAAAAAGAAAGACATTGACTAAGATCCCCTGCATTCCTTGTTTTCAGCAGAAAAAACAAATGAGTATGCTTCTTCAGAAAACAGAAGCGAAGGGAGGAAAAGCAGTGGTTTGGGGGTTTTTTGTTTGGTTTTATTTAAAGAATTTTAAATGTGGATGAGACTGCAGTCAAGGTGATGATAGTTTCTTCAAGGGGTGTAATAGCCCATGTTATAGACACACACTTTTATCAGGAAGAAAAAAACTGAAAAATCACAAGATTCTCAAACAAACGGAATTGTAAGGGGGAAAAAAATACACACCAACACTTCAAACCATGAAGCATCAGTTCACGCAGGTTCTAATGAGTGGGTGAAACAGCAGCTATAAAACAACTGTATTGTGTGATAAATCAACTTGGCCATGACCGAGTCCTTTCCAGTGTCAGAGGCTTCCCTAATGTTGATATTCACCAAGTTTTTTCTTTAATGAGTCATGACTTGGCATGCTTTCTTTCTCACTCCTCCACAGGCGCAGCAGCAGGAGAAGCATGTCCCTGGCTGGCCAAGCGTGGGGTGGGCTCTGTGCCAGTGGCAAGCGTGGCTCCCTAGCCAGGCTGTGGTCAGAGGACTTCTGTCAGAGGGAATTTTATCAGCAGGTGGGTCTCAGTTGGCTGGCCCTAAAGGGCTTCTGTCTCTTTCTCTCTCTTCATTGCAGGCACAGCCCAAGCTCCCTTGCTTAGAGTGGGGTACTGAAGCCACTACACCAGTGTCAGACTGGTTACAGGGTATCCCTAATGGGACTTCAGTGAGCCTCGCTCTGAAGTATTTCACTGGTGGAGCTGCTGCCACTTCCCTCGAAATATTACTAGCCTGTTGCAGCACATGATTCTGAACATCATCCTCTCTAACAGGGATGGAAGTGCCTTCCTCTGCACTACTGTATTCAGAGTTGTAGAGGATGTGGACTGCTTTCGTAATTTTTTTGTGGTTTTATGAATGAGTTTCAGGACTTGTTTTATACATTGTATTGACTCATGTTTGGGTGCTAAAGCATGGATTTCTGCTTGGGAACAGGGGCATAAGAGAACAAGTGTCAGAAACCCTGTCAGCCTCTGAGAGCATGTTATTGGCAGTCACCAGACATAGTGTGGCTAGGCTGAGTACTGCCTGTTTAGGTGGGAACAGGGGTTTGGGAATTAAGAGAATTTGGGGCAGGGAGCAAACCAGGGGAGGTACGGCCCCAGTCCAGTGATCATGCAGATGTCAGGCTGATTTGCTAGGCATGAACCCATGGCATCTTGACAATGTTGCAGGGTTATGGTGCCCTGTGAGGGTTACAGCTTTGCACTTTATGCTTGACTCCTGGTATTCACACTTTCCTTATTCCTCTTAGCTCCGTAAAGTTGCAGTGGCACAGAGTAATACTCGAAAGAGTAGCAGGAGACAAGGTGCTAGTGCCAGAGCTTTAAAGTCAAGAGTTTTGACATACAGGGGTGGCAAGTTACAGGACCCCCACCCCCAACTCATATAAGGCTGTTCTTGCTTGAATATACTAATACAAGGACTAGTGATGGGCAGAAATACTCAATGTGCTTTCCCCACACCCACCGACGCCCCAAGTCTGCTCCTGCCCTTCCTGGTCCCACAGCAGGAGGAGATGGGCTGCAAGGGCCTCGGTGGTGGGAGACGGTGCAGCTGGGAATTTGGTGCACTGTGCAGAGCTGTGTGTAGCACGGAGGAAAAGGGCACAAGATTGGTATCTAACATAACTTTGCATCACCGGGTGGTTTTGTTCTTTGTATTCGGATCCAGCTGACTGAGACTTGCTCACTTTGGGAAAGCTGTTTATATCAGCCATGGCTGCTTTGTTGACATAGCTTATGCGATGTCACCGTCCTTGTGAGCAGCTGGGCTCCTTTAGACTCAGGTGTAGTGTTGTATTTCACACTGATTCATTTATTAAATGCCTTTCACATTGTCCCCCTCAACTTCCCTGCCCCTAGCCCTGGCCACTCCCTTGGGCTCTCCCTATTGGTTCCTGTACCCCAACTCCACCCATGTACCCCCCTGCAATCTGACAAAACCCTCCTGCGCCTGGATCACCAGGGCTCTCTGCCTCTGGGGGTCACTGGGGCAAGATGTAAGATTAAAGATCCTCTAAAGCCCTCGTAGAGGGACCCTTCTCGCCTCCTTTGCCGTCACTGTGTTGTAGAGCTGATAGCTGGCCAGAGCAAAACAGTGGAGCCATCTGAAAAGGACTACGGGAAAGCAGAATGGCTGCCCTGCCTTAAGAAGCCCCTCTGAGCTCCCAGGGAAAGCTGCAGCTTGCTAAACTAAACCTAGCACTACAACAAACTTAGCACTACAACACTCAGGGGCAGAGAACAAGAAGCAGAAGGGACTGAAAGCAAAGGTGGGACTCCCATCATTTTAAGACTTTTCAGCTGCAATGGCTTTCTGGGGATATTTAGAGGAATGACACCTAAAGATGAGATTTTTTGCAATGTCCAAGTCCATAAGAGTAACATCAAGAAAAGTAAACATATTTCTTCTAGGGATGCTTCCTACAAATGCAGGATAATCAAGTGTTGGAGGTAAGATATAGCCCACTGTTGAATGGGTCTGAGCCAGTGATGGCAGTTCCTGTGTCCCTACAAGACAGAATAATGTAATTGAGAGCCAGAGGAAGCTGAGCAGTGGGGACAGACAGCAAAGGCCTCTGGAATTTATTACTGCTTAGTTTACTGCAAAAAAAATTGCAATCTTGCACAAACGCAAATAGGAGGCAGGCAGCTGAGCATAAGCTGTGGAAAGAATGGAAAGCAGGCAGGGTATTACATATGAGATGAGAAATATTGATAATTTATTGTTATGGCTTTAAGAGAAATATACAACTTTTATGACGTGATTTTAATGAGGAAGTCAGGAGAGAAAAGTAATTCTAAAAATATTGCTCAGAGATTTGTACTAGGAATCAGTGAAATGCACCCAAAAAAACAGTGTTGGGCTGCTGAGGATGTTTGTGTGGGTATCGATAAAATATTTGGAGAAAACGACCTAACCTGAAAGTGCTGGCCCACTCCCAGAACCCCTTGGGATCAGACACTTGGTCACCTGAGGATGGTCTCCATAGCTGTGGTTATGTACACCAGGTGAAATGAGACGTGAGATCCACTAGGACATGGAAAATGCAGGTCCTATCCCAGCCTGCCGACATTTCCTGGTGCAGAGAAGGAGCTGAAGCTCTGTATCCTCTGCCTATATCCCAACATCTGAGAACATCTGGAGCAGCCATAGGAGTTTCTGAGACATCTCTTTCTAGCCAGCTTCTTCCTTTGGTGTGGTCCCCCCATTGCTCAGCTTCCTCCACTGGGTCCTCTGTGTCAGGAGCAGTCCAAAGAGCAGCTTTACATCTCCTTTAAAGTTCAGGCATTAAGACTCTCGCCTTCTCCCAAGGAGAAAAGCTGTCTTCTGCTAAGGCTCCCACATCCCCCAGCACAGCCTTGATGCACTCACTGAGTCTCTGAAGTCTGTCTCTCTCATTATGTGGCATGGATATCCACCACCAGAGAGTTTCTCAGAGTGTTGAGAAGTAAACAATTTTTCTGATGGTTTCATGTGGCCTCCACAGCCTGTGAAAAACTAGAGGCATCTGCAGAACAGTATTTTTGCTACACCTTTCTTTTCAGCCTTCCCATCTGTGGTACCTTTACTGGGCAGAAGATCTGAGTATCTTGGACAAGAGCCTACTTGACCATTGCTTTGTGCATCCTCCTCATACACTAGGCAGGAAGGACGGCTCACTTTTCTCCAGGGAACACTTCAGGACATCGTACAGACTCTGTTTGTTACTCCTCAGGCTATTCTGACCTTTTAAAGAAAAGGAATTCAGAATGCAGCTGGGTTGTAAGAATTACTCGCTTCTCTTCACCATTTCTGTTTGCTAACAATGGGTTGCCTGTTTTTAGATAAACAATAATTTAAAATAATAGTGAACATGGATATGTGTGATTTTTTCCAAAGCATGAATGTACAAGTGGCGTGCTGTTAACCCTGGAACCACAGGCAGATAGTAGATAAATAGTCGTTAGGGCTACTAACAGCTGAAATGTGATCCTAGACCCATTCCCCTACTAACAGGAAAATTATAAGGTCTGTCCTGATTCAGGATCAAAAGAGAAGGATTTGCTGTTGTGTTTTAGCCATGAGGAAAGGCAGATTTGTCTCATGGTGATTCCAATAGGCAGAGAGTTCCTGGACTAATATGTCGTGTTCTTCAAGGACTGTTCTGCTCTGGAGAAGATTACAAGCTCGGCAGAAGATGGTCTTCTACTTGCTACCAGTGTTTTATTAAAGATGATTTTTCAGGAGAAGAGCAAATCCTACTGATGACTTTCCCCTCACTAAAAAGCCATGCTAACTCATGGGTTGTTTTCAGACAGGTTTTGCCAGCTGCATTTGGGTCTTGTTTGACACCTGGAGTTCCAGTCTCCCTTTCAGCTGCAGTACAGTGTTGAGCAAGCAAAGCAGTTCTCTTCAGGGACTGCTGCCTGCCAGACTGAGCCCACGGGAGTGAAGGATATCCTTTCAGCACAGTTTCCGAGGAGCACAGTCCAACAGAGCAGCCTGTCTCAACCATTTGTAGTAAGATGAAAACACGGGCTAAGTTCCCCTTTCCTGAGGGCTGTGTGCTCTGTAGGTATTAGTAGGGCGAGCTCTTGTGCCGACAGCCTGCCACTCAAACTGCAAACACACGCACTCCAGAGGTCACCAAGTCACTTATAGGAAGTGAACCAGAATAAACAGCCTCTTTATCAGGCTTTATTTTCTAGCAGAACACTCCAGCTTTGCTCTCCAAGGGAAGTTGCCTGCGGTGGGGCGCCTGGGGATTTATCTGGCTGTGGTTCAGCTGACTTACACGTTTGGTCTCCTCTCCCACATCTGTTTCCTCTTCCACCTCACGCTTGGCACCTTCTCTTTCTGGCAGGCGAGCACAGGGGTTCTGTGAGAGCCAGTTCCCTGCTCTCTGGGTTCAGGTAAAAACTGTACTGGTGATGTTATCCTAGATTGAATTTTCCCAGCATTTTCCTCCTGGGAAATTAACTTGTTAAGGTGGCTTGCACTTCCATGAGGTACTGGGAACCCCCTGCCAGGATCATTGTATACAGTATATCTCTGATTTTAACTGGGATTTTTTTTTTTTTTTTTTTTTTTTTTTTGCAAAAGCTAGGTGTGCTGTGGTGCTGGGGTTTGCAGAGGGGAGTGGGCTGCTATATTTGCCCCTGCCCCATGGGTGACAACAGTGTAGTGCTGCTCAGGTCAACCCTGAGAGCACAATGACTTGTCGCGCGCAGGGCCATCTGACAGGAAAGGAAACAGGAGTTTTTCTTACTTCCCACTCACTAAAACAAAGGATTGTTGACAAGGTCTCACACTTTTTCCCAAACTCTGTTTCTCCATGGACAACTGCCACAGTCCAGCATGTACCGATAGCATCAAAGTTTTCCTAGGAAACTCTCCAAAGGACTCAGCTCGGTGGACCACACAATTATTCATACACTGTTTGGGAATGAATGATCTGCCTGAATCAACTAGACTGTTCCTGTTTTTTTCCTTTCTGTGACTTTGACCTCACACTTCTCTCAACTACCAGAATGCAGTTAGCATTTTTCATCTCTTTAGCAGCCAAATTTTATTCTTTGGGCTTCATCTGTGCATTGAATGGCTGAGTAAGTTGGTGTTAAGCCTGGAGAAGAGAAAACTGGGGGGACCTTAGAGCAGCCTTCCAGTACCTGAATGGAGCCTACAATAGAGCTGGAAAGGGACTTTTTACAGGGACGTGTAGTGAGAGAACAAGGAGGGGATGACATTAAACCGATAGTAGGTTTAGATTGAATGTTAGGAAGAAATTCCTTATGGTGACGGTGCTGACACACTGGAACAAGTTGCCCAGACAAGTTGCAGTTGACTCATCCCTGACAATGTTCATGACCAAGCTGGATGAGGCTTTGAGCAACCTGGTCTATTGGAAAAGTCCCTTCCCATGGTGGGGCTGTTGGAAATAGATGATCTCTGAGGTCCCTTCCAATCCAAACCAGTCTATGATCCTATGATTACTAGGCATACCTGCACCCACCCACACACGTGCATCCCGTGGAAGAACACAAGTCCCATTCTCCAAGATTAACCTCACTTATTCTCATTTTTAAAATATACTTAACAGTTACATGTGCCTGAGCAAGAAGAGAATGTTTAGAGAGTTGAAAGTCCAAGCACTTCTTCAAGACTTGCTGCAGGTCTGATCATCCAAACACAGAAAGATGGGACAGAAATGCTCAGTGGCTAAACACAGTACCTGAAAAATAAACTTTGAGACATCCTTGTTTCAAGTTGCAAGAAAACTCTCCATGGTGATTTCTAACCCTGAACTTTAGACCCATGAAGAGCTGGGAGAAAAATTGCATGAATGTGGGATGGCTTGCTGGGTAAGCATCTTATCATGCTTTTCTGCAGAGATTATTATTTGAAATCTCCCTGAAGAACTAATTGTGATGTTGTGGGGCCCATAATGGGGATTTGACCTTTACAGTATCCTGTTGTGGAGCATGTTTTTGGCCCTTTCCCTAAGTTATTGGTCTGTGATTTCACACCTTTCTGCATGTAATTCACAGGGCAGCATCTACTGAAAAACAAGAGGGAATTCTGCTTTCCTGGCTGACTTCAGTCTGTAAGGTAGGAGGCTTCATTGTCCAGTATACTGACAACCTGTACTTTCTCATGCTCCTGCTGTGGCACAAATGTCTACATGATTTCTATCACTGCATGATTTTATCTTGATGGGTTTATTATTGGAAGAATGCATTGTCTTGCAATATCTTCATTTGACACTTGGGATATTTACTTTTGGGGTAAGCACAAGGTCTGAAAAATGGTTTGGAAGCCTCATATTTGGCTAAGAGGTTCCAAAGCTGCAGACTGGGCCCTTTTCCTTGCTCACAGATCGGCCTACGAAGTGCAAAGCAGCAGTGGCTGCTGGAGGGGACAGTCAGTGGGGACAGTATAGCACTGTGTAGTCATGCTGGGGCACTGCCACTCTGATAAGTCTGAAGGGCAGTTCCACAGGGCTTTTCCTTAGGAAACTTCTGAAATCCTAGTTCTGTACATGAGAAGGGAAAAGAGCCTGGAAGTGGTGCTCCTTCCAAAGTGTTGAGCTTTTTCCTACCAAGCTTCACTCCATCTTGGCTTACACTGCATTAAAAATAACTCTATTTCCATTATGTTTAACACCTCATGGCTAAATATGCTAAAACAAGTCTGATTGCAGTTAAAATCACAGCAGGAATGACTCAGAAAAGCTGCTTGTTGGGAAAGGGTTGTTCTGTTATAGACAACTTGTATAATAAAGATGTCTCTTCAAGGAGTACCTGTAGCAGAAGGAAATCAAAAGCAGCACCTTGTGGGGAATATATGTCCTTTGATACTGTCCTGGATTGGAGCTTATAGAAGAACATCTTTACATTCATACAGTCTGAATATGTCACAATTTAAGTGTGCCCTGGTATGTAGCTATCGCTGTTCGTGTTTCTAGAAGTATTTGTTAGCAAAATGAAGCATGAGTGTCAGGCTCGAGCTGTGGGAGCTACCATGTACTGTCTGCCACTGCCTTACTGTGTGGCCTTGGGCAAGTTCTGTAATTACACTGGGACCTTGTTTCCCAGCCCTGAAACTCGTACAATAAACATCCCCCCACTCACACTAGTTTTCTGTTACACTTAAAGCCAACCACTAACTCTGCCTTTCTCCTTTGTGCCTTCAGCATTAATTTTGGTGAAGTTGTTCATTGTGATAAGGGTTCCTCTGGATAAGGGCAGCAGTGAGGTCTGAAGTGACTGGCCAGCATTTGGAGATGTGTGAGGGAAAGACACTATGCCACTGCAAACAACTAATTACATTATGATTAAGTTATTGCTGTTTCCCACTGAAAGGATCAGTATTCAGAGCCTGATGCATTCTCACAAGAAATCGATGGGATACAGCATTTGCATTCATTTCTCTGAGAGCTCAGTAGATCCTCAACCAAGACAGTGAATGACTTAAAATGGTATTTAAAACATAATTGCTCTATGTAGGAATATATGTGAAGTACAGCTTGAAATTTTGGGAAAATTTAGCTTTTTTTTTTTTAAATCTAAGGTCTTATTTCTCTCAAATTAAGCAATAAAAGCTTACAGCTGTGGGGTTTTTTCTAACAGGTACTTTTAGAATAGCTTAAATATATGTGCACTCTCCCTCTCTGTGAACTGAGCTGTGGCCTCTTTAGGATGCAATGAGCATTTTCCCCCAATTATATTCTCACTCCTACTCTCCTTTCCCTCCTTCGAGTCCTGTGGAAATAAACTGTTCTAGACAACACCACAGTCTGCACATATTTTGTCATTTCTGTATTAACACACAGGGATACAGATTAACAGTTTGGTTATTCGTCAAAGATTATCTTGGTATTGAATAGTCATTACTATTTCAGCTGCCCTGCAGAAGGAACACCAAGTTCTCAAATAAACAGAAGAAAAGCTGCTGAGTTTCACCCTAGCACTGGTACATGCCACTATGTATTTCTTGCCCTTTCTACTTCAGCTGGATAATTCTCTCTAAGTATGCTCCACACCCCAGTGACTGCCACGGTACACTGCTGAGCTAAGTGAGTAGTGCTCCAGGGATGACAAACTCCAGGACTGTAGAAAATTATTACCAAACTAAGGTGACCAAGAGCTGGGTGTTTGGAGGTACCAGATCAGTAGCAGGTATAACAAGGTGGTTACTCGCTGTGGTAAAGCACTGCTCCTTCCCCAAAGCATTATGTAGTTTTGCCATTTTCTAATAAAGTATCTGTACTAGAGGGTGCTAAGGGGAAGATGCAGGATAAGGGAATGGTATCATCTGTTATAGCATCTCGTTTTATGAAATATCAAAACTGAAAGTATCTCTCTGGTGCTCCAGCTATGCTAATTACTGTAATGTGACCACAAATTGGCAAACAGTACACGTTTGGTAAACCAGCACGGCTGGAGGAAACTGCATTGATGTGTTGCTGTTTTGCAGTTGATTCTCCCTGGGAAGAAAGTAAACAGCGACAAAATAGACTGCTGCATTTTATTCGTTTTCCAGGCAGCTGTATTTTTCCAGAGCTCGAGTTTCTCAGATCCTCACAAACCATCCTGGAGCTCATAACTGGCATAATATGAGACTTGGACAAGCAGCTGATATAGAAATTTATAACAGCACTCCTTTAGTTGGGACACAGGCAAATAATCATTGTTCTTTGTGGACTGTTAGTGCTTACATATAAAGGACACCTTTATATGTACTGTGGACCAAAAGATACAGATGATCTTTAAGGCAGAACTGTGGATTAGTCTCCCCTGGCTTATCATCTCTGTGTGATACGAAACCTGCTATTTCTCCATGCATTTTTATTTAGAGAAGAGGTATCATACTAATCCTTCAGGATCAAATAAGCAGTAGAGAATTTGAGACAACTTCCCCAAAACAGACCTGAAAATAGATGTTAGGAAGGTGCATTTCTTTCTGTTCCCCTTCCTAAGATGATGGATGAGTAATGCCAGGTTGTGCTTTGGTAGTGCATATGTCTGTGTTTATACCTTTAAAGAAAACAAGATTTAAAATTTTAAAGTAAAATAAGGTAAAAGGAGAAGAATGGAAAAGTAGATAGCCCTCTGGGTTGGTGCCCAGAGCAAACTTCTAACTCATGTTGAGTAAAAACCTCCTGGTCAGTAGCCAGGAACTTATTATTCCAACAGGTTTATTATCATGTTTGTTCTACAGTGAAAGATGGTATGAAAACAGGAGCCACCCAGGGACATTGTGTTTTGCTGGAACAAAGCAGGAAAATTCTCAAGAGGGCTTTGTGTTGTGCAATCCAGCACTGTGCACTTATCCAAGCATTAACAAAGGAAAAAATTCCAGTACTCATAAATTTGTCACAGCTCACATGAGATGTGTAGTGACACCAGACCAAAATCTGCTCCTGTGTGGAGACACCCAGAAAAATACCCTTCTCTCCCAGTGAAGAAACTCTGGATTTATGTGAGAGAAAATCGGCACCAAATTCAGCCTATTGTGTTCTATCTTGTCCTTGTTTTTTAGGCACAAAAGACAACTACATTAAGTTTTGTCTGAGCTGTAGCCCCCAAACCAGTCTGTTGTAAAAAGGGCTGCTCCAGTCTCAGGACACAGGATTGGTGATTTGAGGTATCTCCAGCCAAATGTTAAATTGCAAGCAACTTTTAAAGATGCAGGCCTCTAAAGCACATTACTGAATTGTTGTTGGGGTGATTAAATGAAAAGGCATTTTCATTAAGATGGAAATCCTGGCCCTGCTGAAGTCAATGACAAGATTTCTCCTGGGTTGGTTGGAGGCTGGGTTCCTTCATCCATATTTTAATGGCGTCACAGCTCCTTCTCCAGGAGAAACAATGAACCCTCAGGGAGAGATTGTATTTTCCTTAAATTTTGCCTTTCTGAATGATTCTTGCCCCCTTCAGCTAGCAGAAAATCTGAGCATAGATCCCACTTGTAGCTCATGCTTTGACCTAAGGAAATAAATGGGGAAAAGAACAGGGCAGAAATCCCTTCCTATTGCTTAATATGCGGTTTTGATTTCAGAGCCAGCAGAACCAGTAGTTTCAATTGAATGAGTAATGTTTTTCCACTATTCCTGATCATCTGTAAATTAATTACTCACTGTTTTCAGCAGCATCCATCTGTGACAAGTGTGATTAGGAGATTGAGTCAATTATGAGATCACCCCAGATTTATACCAAATGCAACAGGAGTGAGGGAGCAGCTGCCTCAAATGTGAGGTGAAAAGATTTTGAAGCTACTTCATGTCCCCAAGTAAGCAGACACACAACATGAATCCTTGTCTATGAATCACATTGTGCCTAACAATTTTTTTTCTGTGGTTTGCTTTGCAGAATAAATGAAGCTTGCTTAGGTTCTTTTGTCCCCAGTAACCTTGCTAAAACCATATAGCCACTTCTGGCCTTTATGTCCCCTGTTTTCAGATCCTGATTATTTTTTTTTTCCTGCCTTTTCCAGAACTCTTCTCAAGGGTATTTCATTTAAGGTCTCCTTTCTATCTCACACAAAGAGATGACTAAATGTAACACCTCAAAAGAAACTAGTCTGAACTGCTCATCACCTAGGGAAAACATTATAAAAGGTTCCTGAGAGCAAACTGTAGAGAGAAACTGGGACTCTGTAGAGCTAATATAGTTACGTGCTGTGCGGATACTGGGTTTGGAAAAATATACTGCTTTCAGAAATTCCAGAAATGAACTGCTGCAAAAATGTGATGCTTTTGATTACATATTATATGGTTTAGGTCTAAAGCATGTTCTGTCATTTCTTTGATCCTAAGAAAAGACCCCAGACATTGTTCAGTGTTGGTTGGGAATAAAGAAGTTTCTCTGATCCTATGTAACTCTACTGGCATTCTGTTTTTCCTGTAAGCGTGTACAACATCCCACATCAAACAGGTCTGTTTCACATCCATGATTGCAGCAGGCGGCCAAGGACCAGACGCCCAGCTGGAGAAAACCAGTCGAGGCCTCCTGATTTTAATAGGTGGCTGCTGAGCCACAGCACTCCAGCATCTGGCCTTCTCATCTGGGGATGCAACTAATTGCAGCAATTAATTAATTTCCTCATCCTCACCAGATCCATTCAGTAATCTGTTTTTAGTACTCCTTCCACAATAGGTTGTCTGCACCCTCAAAAATTGTTCAGAAGCCCCTTCTTTATAGTGATCCTAACAAGCAGTAGTTATTTTTATTTTCAGTCTCACCACCTGTCAAAAAAAAAAAAAAAAAGTACTTGGATTATTTGTAAACTATTTCGAGGGGGTGAAAATAGACCTTTCAACACCTTCATGTTTCACAGAGAGCCTTCAGGGTCCCTCTATTTATTTATGATGGTCTACCTTGCAATGAGTGGAAAACCTGTAACAACACATGCTAATAGTGGTACGTTACAAAAGAACAAATGTCTAGCAAGTGTTTGCTTAGTCCATCTCTAGGGAAATAAAACAAACTACCAACCCAAAACCCCAATGATTTCTAAGAACAAATGACCACCTTCTCTGTACCAGACTCTGTTAATTACAGCACAGCTGGTCTCATTCTGCAGCAAAAACTACATCAAACTGTGTGATACAAACCAGCGTGAACACATTCTTCCCACCTTTCTTTAGCTGCCTGTATTTTTAGCAGATATTATGAGGTCCTTGTTTTGATATTGTGATTATAGAAAGCAAGAAGAGCCAGAGAGCCATTCCCTGGAAAAACACTTTTAAAGTGCTTCAGCAACTTACTTGTTTCAGAACTACAGTTTGTAATAGGCTATAGCAACAGCTTAAAAAGGGAAAAAAGGACAATTTTGAAGGCACTGAATGGAGGGATGGTCTTTAGAATTGTCTGCTGGTGCTGCGAAGCATAGACATGGTCTTTCTTTGGTCTAAGCTTAAAAGACATACTCAGGAGTAAAGGGTTATGATATAAAGTCTCTTCTTCTGTTATACAAATGTTTTTCTGGTTTCTCCTGCTCATGTGTCTAGGGCCTTATTCTAAACTGTATGCAGGGTTTATGCCAGTGAGGGGGCTGTTTGGGTTTTCTGGAAACAAACCCATAAATTTTTGTTTATTCCCAGTTGAGAATGACAGGGAGTGAGGGGATGAAGCTGTCTGTGTATATGACACATACACTCCAGAGTAAGCTTCTCATCTGTTTTGGTTAGAGCAGCTGATTCTCCCAGATGTGCCCTGGGCAAGATGTCAAGGTGAGGCAGTGGGAGGAGGTGGTACCTGTGCTGCATGTGTGTTCCCTAACTGCCAGGAAGCAATGTTTGCAGTGCTTGATGGTGCAAAAAAGCCCTCTGAAAGCCTCTATCTTCTTCATGTAGAAACTGCCATCCTGTGAGTGCACAAGATGGCCAGGAGAGCAAACAAGCAATGATCTTTCATAAAGCACCTGGTGCCAGAAAGCACCCCTGACTGGGATAACTGGTTTGATCTCCTGTGGAAGAACTGTCCAGAACACCAAATAAACAAGCAACTGCCAGCAGATCCCATATAAGAAAGAATTTGCTCTGCTATTTTCAAATGGCAGCTTGGAGAACTCATCATCACTGAGCACAAAGCTCCTACCAATGTGTAGGATGAACACAAAGATGCATTTTATCTGCTGTGTAAAAAGGACTCTGATGGATTTTGTGTTGTGATGCCCGTATCTTGCTGTTTTATTGATGACTGTCAGTGTCAGAATCCATGAGTTTATGTAGTGGGACGGTGGCAAGTCATGGGAAGGAAGAGCCTGGGAGAAAAAAAACCCAAAAAAATGAAACTGCCTGGCTCTTGTCAAAACAACTCTTTGATGATGAGATAAGTGACAAAAAATGGGGAGGAAGGGGGCGACGGAGCTGATGCCTTTCTGAGATAAAATAAGCCCCCTCACTATATGATCCTAAAACACAAAGTCTTGAACAAATGTGGTTCCCAAGGAAGAGAATAAGATGACCTGATGGCTGTTAAAGCAACAGGATAAATGATTCAAATAAACACAAAGAACAGCATAGTAAGAGGAATAATATTTAGAGATGTGTACATGAGCAAAAGGGAAAACTGCTGCTGACACAATTAAGAATTATGCTACCAAGACAGTGGGCCAATCTACTGCACAAGAATGAGGTTCAGATCTCTCAGGGGACTCCCAAAGTGGGTTTAATTTCATGAATTAAGAGACTGCAATGTTTCTTTGGAAATTGTTGTTCCTCTCAGGCAGTGCCAAGACAGAAACCGACAGCAGAAGAGAGAGGTGTTTAAATCATCTCAGTGATGAAACAGATCTTAAAAATACCAAGAACCAGCAACAGGACAGTTAACAAGTAATTAGTGAGCACCAAATACTGTTCAAAAGACCAACATTAAACAGGCTGACTTCACTCCATTAATCTCTTCCATCTGAGGAGACTTCCAAGGATAAACAATGGAAGAGGAGAGAGTAGCATTGAGGTATTCACTGGAAGACAATTAAATGTATGAATGGCAGGACACATCAAAGAGGTAGAGATAGAAAAGCCCAAGCAACATAATTAGAGCACTGAGCAAAACATACAAAGAAAACTTTTGGACTAAGTATAGATGAACAAAGTCAGGTAGTCCATCAACTTGTCTTTTGTTGTTTGATTTCTGTTATACTAAAGGAAATGCAGTTTAGTCACATCCTCTCTAAATTGGCAAGTCTGCATCAAAGATAACTGATTTTGCTTTAGTATATCTTTCTAATGAAAAAACCCAAAACTGCAATGACAAATATTTGACAAATGGTACTGGGCACAACATGAAGTCAGAGCTAACAGTACGATGTAGATGATAAAACCAGCATCAGGACAAATAGGATATGGACAGAGACCTTATGTGATAGCTCGATTCCGGTTAACACGCAGCAAAGCAAATTAGTTTTCTTTTGATTGTCCGTACTTTTTCCAAACAAATATTTGCCTAGCTCCTCACTTGGAGCAATAGGGAAGCAGGTAGGTACAGGGAAAACTTCAGCCACATCAAAATTCTAAGCCTCGGGAAGCATTTCAGGCTAAGGCTTGAGCACCCCATGCCTCTAGTGATACTGAAGTGTAGGAACTGCCATCTGAGAAGCTCCTTTTGAGACATGGCAGTTCCTACATGCTACAGAGGAGGCCAGGTGAACATTCATCAGAAAGAAACATAGAGATTGGAGAAGTCCAGCCTCCTGGCAAAACAAAGCAGGGGGTCTCCACAGCAGCACTGAGAATGTCTTTCCAGCTAGGTGGCCCAACATTGTAGCGTTGCTGACTTCATCATTCTTGCAGAAAGCTCCTTACCCTTTCTCTGCTGAGCTCCTCACCAGGCCTGTAGGCCCCATTTTTCCCATGGAAAAGAAATTAAAAGAGGAGTCAAGTTCACACATCAGGTCAGCTGCCGCCCTCCAAATGCAAGGAAATGTGTCTGACTCAACAATATAACAATGACTGGGAGCTGTTCTCAACATGGATGTACCTAACATGCATAGATATTAAGACAAAAATTATGAAGTAGGAAAGCAAACCAAACCAAAACCCAAATCATTTGTAGCATGATCAAGCTTTCTAGAATTTTGCCAACTAAAAAATATGGGAGGAGGAAAATTTCACAGGAAACAGCACCATTGAAAGTATGTTTGTTGGGAGAATGATCAGTTATTTATGATCTTTAAAAAATTTTAAAAAAATCACAATTTCCTTTAGAAGTTTTATGTGGATACTGAAAAGCTAGGAGCAGAGGAATTTTCCAGCGGCTGCAGCATCCTGTGAAGTTTTTCTTTCTCGTGCAAGCCAGCTGAGAAACGGTTTGAGACTTTTATAAACCAAGGCTTTATCTCACAGCTGCAAACTTGTTTTCCAACTATTGTTTTTGGTACACTGGAGAAAATATTTTGAATGGGCGTTGTGGAACCTCCACCTATCATTCTAGAGGGTGGTCGATCAAGGGACCAATTGTATCATGCTCTCTTGTGGACCAAGTTATATAACCCAGCTTGTAATTTATAAAATAATTCCATTTATCCTTGGACCTCTATCGTGATTCTTGCCATTTCTCGGTACAACAGCGACAGGTTTATATTACTCTTTATCAATGAGTGTACTGTACTCATATCCGTAGGAGTAATCTGGATTCTACAATATTGTCCCTTGGAAAGTTATTCTGAGCAGTTCTAGTAGGCAGGCTTGCTTGATATGGTAAGCAAGGTCAGTCTGCAAAATCCTGCCTGCATTTTTTGCGTTCTCTCCCTCTGGATTCGTCCATAAAACACAAGCTGTATATAAGCATGGGACTATGGCTTACCAATTCTGTATTTCTTAGGAAACAATCAGCACAACCTTGTGAGCTGTCTTCTTGCTGGTTTTACACCACAGCAATTTTTGCAGCAGAGGATTGCAGTGCTGATTTTAGCCCAAATCATTAGTCATTATTTCTTTCAGCAAAGACTTTGACAGCTTGCTGTAGTGTAGTGTAGTGGAATATTCCACAGGATGACAAAGCAAACATATGTTCAAGGATCTGTGCAAGATGCTAATTGCAACAGGGCATGAGGACAGGTGGGAACATGGTGTAGTACACTACTTTCAGTGACACACAGACCATTCCATTCTCCAGAGGTCTTGCACTTCATTTATTTTTGGGAAGATATTCTGTAAAACTATCACAGATGGGAAGGAGAAGAGACAAGCAGAATTGGCAGCATTTTATGATATTTTACACTACCGCAAGACAGTAGGGAACTCTGGTTCATAAAGTCAATCAATATTTAAGGTTCTTCTCTCTGAATGCTCACAGCCAGAACAGAGGTTTTGGCCATCCTGTTCCCCCATCTGTACACCAGTTCATAATGAATCATCTGCACTAGTGGACAGTGAAGAGAGTCAGTGCTTCCACAAAACGGCTTTTTTAAGGAAAACCTTTAAAACTAAAGCATAGCCATCTGTCATGGTAAAGCACAGATACACTTTTCACCTTCAGAGAGCTTTTACAAGCATTGACTAATTAGTCCTTGGGACCTGAGAGGACCCATTTCCCCCCTCCCCCTCCCCCAATTTAGATTGAGAAGACAGCAGGGGCATCTTGTATCCTGGGGCAGGAATTCAGGTTCCCTGCAAGGCTGGAGAATTGCGATCCTTTTGTAGTAATCAATGCTTTCAAGCAGGAGGTGTAAAGTTGAGCACTTCTATCACCACTTATGCACTTGTGACAAATTAAGGGCTTCATTTTTTTTTTTTTTTCACAACTGCTGCACAACCAGATGATTCTATTGGCTTATAAATACTAAATGTCCAATTTCAGTAAGGGCTGCAGATGCTCAGTCCTTTTACTGTAAAGCCATTAAGAAGGGTGTGAATTAGACCTTCACAGTAAAGAGTCTGTTATTTGTTAATTGAACTGGAAAATATTTCCCATGCTCTGGAAGTTTTTGTGTCGATTTGAAAAATATTTTATTTTTAATAAAATTTAAGCATATTTATTTATATAAATATATTTATATAAATAATTATTTTAAACATTTTTTTTGGTACCAAAATTACCTTCTGGTAACGCATTTTATTGTATTTTGTACTGAATAAAATATTTAATTTTCTGCATTGTTTTAAAGAATAAGAACTTTAGATATCTTATGTCTTGAAAGATCATGAGCTTTGCCCTATTCTATCATTTGGAAGTGCCAAATTAAAAAATTGCACTTTATAAAAAAATAGTGGTTTAACTTAAAGTATCCATCAAGTTTGATAGGAATTCATTAAGAGTTGTTGTTGCCTTAAAACCCCACTTCAGCAAATAGATCATTCTCCTGTCTTTGACTTCAGGCTTGGAAACTGAACTCATGGCATTCACAGGGTGATGGTAACTCTCCAGATGAAAACCTTGGATTCAAACTCTGGTGGTTCAGGCTAGGGCATACGAGGGACTGCAGCCTCCAGCCATTTGCCTTGCCCTCTTTGCCAGAGATTACAAGCTCCACAGCAAAGAAAATTTGCCACATAGCTACAGCAGGTCATAAGTAATTGTAAATATCCACTCACAGTTTATTTTTAAATGCCAGGCTATTGACCAAGGCTGCTGCTTCATTGTCTGTACCAGTCTGACTGATCAAACCCTTACCCGACCCTTGTCCTCCTCTCACCCTAATCACTATCATCTGGGGAGGAAACCTGCCCCAAAGCCTTGCCAAAGGATGGCCTTGCTTAGATTAGGAGATACAGTGGGGAAAGGAACATGGAAAAATGTTGAGAGGTACAGAAAAATGTTAAGTGGAAGAGATGAAATGCAGTGACCACAATGTATTAGCAATGAAAAATATATATGAAGGGTCTAACTTCAAGGCCTTGACAAAAAAAGCTGACAGTGCTTTGAGCTATTGAATAATAGGAGGATGGCAAAAGTGAAAAAACAACAGGAGGCATGAAAGATGTAAGTACTTAGGAGAACCACATTAAAACACAGGGCTGTAAGAATGGTGAATCACCTTCATCAGTTTTACCTACAACACCTTTGCCTGAGCTTTTAAGATTTCCTCTTAATCAGTATAGTCCAACAATGATGTGAATAGTACATAAGACTTAAAACCTTTCCACTTCTCTGAAGAATTGCATGCATAGAAGTTGGTTGTTTGGAAAACTGCTAGCCAGTTTTTGTATATGTTTATTCTAAATGGACATTATGTAGGATACTGTGCTATCTAAGGAATGTGTGCTCAAAGGTCAGGATGCTTTAAAAAGTTCTTTTTAACCAGCTCTGAAGCCTCATGAATTTTTTTGGCACGGGCAGGCATTTTCAGCCATGAGCATTACGCTCCTCAAGAAATATGCAAAATAAAATGTGACAGCAGGGCAAAATATTTTATAGGCAAAGTGACTTTCCATAATAATGGAATAATAAATGCAGAAGGGAGAAAGGCCAAGTGCGAATGTTGAAATGCATTCACAAGTGCATTTGTGCCGCTTCTGCAGCTGATGGAGTGCCACTTGTTTATGTGGGTTCATTCAGTGAAGCAATTGGAGTTAATCACCTCATTAGGGAAGTGAGCATCCAGCACACCTTCGAGCAGTGAGCTTGTACTCTCCATCTATTGCTACTCTGCTGCCAGCAGCTGCTGTTGATCGATTAATATTATGAAAGAATTAGAATGGATGATAGACAGAACAGTCTGTTATTTCCAGCAAGAAAGTGAAAAATCTGTCAAAAGACTTGTGAGTAAGTCCTAGGGAGGGTTTCCTAGTGCAGCCCTATTTGTCATGCTGTGACCTGGGACAGAAGAACCTGAACTTGATAGGGAGTGATTCATGCTGTGTCATTGCTGGAGACAGACGTTGCACTACTTCTGTGACTTTGTACCTGCTTGTTTTCACTACATGTTAAACTCTGTGTTTTGGGGAAAGGATGGCATTTATCATGAGTTTGGGTAGTGCTTATCTTTCTTGCTTGTTGAAGTCCTTATTGCCTATTGAGCACAGCTGCTCCACAGAAAGAATGGAACATTTTATAAGGGCATGTAGTGACAGAACAAAGGGGTTTGGAAGATTTAGCTTAGATATTAGGAAGAAATGTGGTACTGTGGGAGTGGTGAGGTACTTGAACAGGTTTCTAGAGAAGCCGTGGATGCCCCATCCCTGGAAGTGCTCCAGGCAGGTTGGATGGGGCTTTGAGCAACCTGGTCTGGTGGAAGGTGTCCCTTCCTATGGGGCACCCAAGGGCGGATGATCTTTGAGGTCTCCTATAACCCAAACTGTTCTATGAATTTGTGATTCTATGAACTTTTCTTTAGTATTAAAGATCTGTAGTAGTACGTGGCATGGCTTAGCACCCTTCAAACCTCAACTGCACATACAACACAGCTGCTAAATTGATAAAAATAGTCCACTTTTATAAAATATTAATTTGTATAGAAGACAAGGTGACTAGAAAAGGGGTGAATGTTAAAGAAAGTTTCCAGCCTGTTGAAAGAGTAAGCAGTCCCTAAGTTTTGGAGCTTTTCTTGTTTAAATTTTCTGTAGTTTGTGTACTGGCCAGTAATGCTATTATCTACAAGGATAGCAGAGGGGTAAAGAAGTAGAAGTCTAAATAAAAATGCAGTGAATGTCTTCACAAGGCTAGCTTAGTTAATAATAACTTTGCTGCAGTTGTATCAGGAGAACCCAAATGAAATTGGAGGTGAAATATATTGGTTATCTACAAATACACAGAGAAAAAAAATCTGTCTTGGAGAACTTAGAGCTTAAACTGACAAAGTTAAAAAATAAACAAATAAGAAGACAAAACCACAACAACAGAACAAAAGGAAAAAAAAGAAAGGGACAGCAGAGGAAATTAATTCTTAAAGCTCATACAGTTCTCCCATGATTCTGTGGTGGATTAAGGGCTTACAGTTGAGTCAAAACTCAGGAGTCCCAATTCCCTGACTGCCCGGCTCTATCCTTTCAAGATGAGGGACTAAAAGGAAGACTAAAATGAGTAGAAAAAATATTGATACTTAAATGTGGTTGAAACACATAGGAGGCTTTATCATAAAATGTTACAGATATTAGGGAAGTCAGTGTGTGGTAGAGAAGAAAACATGGCATGCAGCAAACAACTCTGTTAGGTCTTGGAAAGGTGATCAGAATTCCTCCAGTGTCTGCTCCAAGGACTTTCGATACACAAAGCAAGGGGGCCAGCCCTGCCAGCAGCCACAAAGCCAGCAGCTGGCCAGAGCTGGGAGCCTGCCCGGTGTTGGTTGCTTTCTTTTGTCAAGGTGCACAACTGGATGTCATGGTTTGTTCCCTAAGATGACTGATAATCAGCATCCCATTCCCTAGGCCAAGCATCAAGCACTTTTCTTCATCATTTGAGGGTGATCCAAAGCTGTTTCTACTGTAAGAGCTATTTCTCCTCACATCTGTGATGGATGAATTAGGCCCTGGGAGTGAAGGGTGAAGCCCACACTTACTGGGCTATTCCTTCTATTGAATTTTCTTCTTTGAAGTTATAAAAATAAGATTTAGCTTGCACCAAGGTTTCAGAAAAATGCCTGTCTTGTTTTAAACTTTTCTGTTTAGGACCAATTTATGATAACCATTGGGCAGCTCCAATGGTTAGTTGTTTTCACAGCAGCAGAAGAGAAGCCCCTCTGAAGTTCAGAACTTGCTGAACTTCAACATGGAATTGTTTTTTGTTTTTCTTAAACTTTTATAGCTCTTTCCAAGTTTTTCTTCTTCACATAGAAGCACACTGTGATTAGGCAAACTAAAATATAGAAGTGCAGTAAGTGGCAGTAAAAACAGTTTGCAGAGGCGTGTCTTTCTTCATAGAAGTACATTAGGTTAATGGCCATTCTTGACCTCTTCATTTTCTTGCTTGGCCATACTTGGATTTCATATCTAGTGTGATGATCATAAGTATTATAATTACACAGTCTTAACTTCTAACAATTATTTTATTGTACATATATAACCAGATGAGATGGAAATAAGTCCACAAACAGACCAAAACTACTTTTTAGGATACGACTTTATAGGTTAATTAAAACCATTCTTACATGACATTTATTTCTTTCTTCATTAAGCTGGCTGTTCTGCAAAGGTCATCACTTTCTCCACATATGTTATATACAAATGAATATACAGAAGCAGATTTACAGTCTGAATAGGTACACTAAAACTGAGTCATCATCCTGACCTTTTGTAATTGTCCTGCACCAAATGCATGTATATATGTAGACATGAATATAAAATTAATACATACTAAAAGCAAACTGGCAACTATAATTTAGGGACTCAAGCATGGACATCTGCAAGCATACTGCATTTTAGAAAAATGAGCTTGAAGCTTCTGATACAGTTCATTTTTATTTATGCCATTTTTTATGAATTTAGGTTAGATCTTCATGACCTATTAAAAAAGATCTAATAGTGTATGCATGCACAGTTCAGATACTCAGTTTTTTCCATGTTCACTCTTTAATCTGTTGCAGAATAATTTACCAGGGAGGAAGGTTCACCACAGCACTGTCACCAGTAGAAGGAATGGCCCAATAAGCATTGTTTTCACATTCTGTTCCCAGAGCTTAATTCACACCTCATAGAAATGAACATATGCATAGACAAAATATTCTCATTAAAACACAATAGACAGTGAGCATTGTTAAAATAAAGGGAAATTTATCTGTGGATTCTAAAAAATAAAATGTAGTAATGATTCTTTATCTTGTTTCTGTATCACAGACAGCATTGTGATATGTTTTAATGGTTATGAATAAGCTTCTGTAGGTAAATACTTATACACCATTAAAATACTGCTATTCACAAAGCCTATAAGCACACTAAAATCCAACCATCTTTCCTATTGGGTGAAACAAAGGCAATCTTGGATAATTTTTGCATCAGGAAAGTTTTGGCCAGAAGAACTATAACAAAACTTAACTTCTTCAAAAATTGTCAGGAACTGTTTTATCTCAGGATCTAAGGTGTTCATTGTCAGAAGTGATTAATGGCTTTGATTATAGTTTTGGGGTCAGTCAAGGGGAGATTTCAACAGGCCAGGTTTCAACAGGGGATTAGGACCTACTGGACGATCCTGAAACATCATTGTTGTCAGCTGAGCCATGCAGTAGTTCTTCCTGGAAATTCTTTAATCTATCTATCTATCTATCTATCTATCTATCTATCTATCTATCTATCTATCTATCTATCCATCCATCCATCCATCCATCCATCCATCCATCCATCCATCCATCCATCCATTTATCTGTCTTTAAGGTTGCATCTGAAATAGGCCCACAAATTAAAAGGTTTCATTCTTGGTGTTTTCTGTTCCTGCACTCCCTCTTCTGGCTTTCTAGAATTGTCTAGCAAACATCTTATGCCCATGCCTTATGATCCACTCTGATTTTGGTTGTAAATGCATCAGTTGTAGTGATGAGGTGCACTTTCATAGCAGACATCAAAAAAAGGACTACTACTAAATAAATCAGGAAATTACCATAACAGCCAAGCACTTCTGTACGTATCTATCCCAAGCAGGGGTTCCCTGGACTTCTAGAAAGCAAAAGTAATCTCAATCTTGGTGCAATGGCTGCCATACTATGGATATTAGATAGGGATAGAGATAAACAGAGGATTTCACTGGAGTGCCCTCTCCAGTCTTCTAGCTTGTTCTCTTGAACTGTGCAGTAGAATTTTGTCTTGAATTTTATTTTCCCAGAAACTAGTAGAATTTTTTCACTAGCTTTCTTCTAAATTGTGTTACAATAGCACTGGTAAATAAACATTCTCCTGCACTGTTCAAAATCCAACTATTATGGTAATATACAGCTGAAATCAATTTTAATGATTTTCATTGCTGAGCCTGAGAGAAAATTAAAACATGGAGAATGAAATTTTGCATTTTAAATATTGTTTATTCTTAATATTCTTCCAAACATCTTTCCTAACACTATATATCTGTGTGTTTACCTCCCTTGTGACCATATTAGGAAACTGGTCTGAGCTAATATTGGAAAAAGAAGTAAACAACACTTTTTTGCACACCTTATGCTATATTTGCTAAGCCCTTTTCTAAGTTGTAAACACTCTGGTTTCTAAGTGAAGCACCAAAAAGCATGTAACAAATGCAGGGGAAAATCTCAGGATGATGGAGACGGTTCAAATGCAAACTGAATTGCCATTTACTTGCTCTGGATATTATCCATCTTTCAATAAACTTTGTGCATCTGTAAGAAACTCTTGAGATGGCATGATAAGTGTTTTCAGTGTATTTAATAAGAAATATATCACATTTTCAGTGTTGGAGTTCTACCTTAATAAAGCAATGTGAAAATGTGCTTCAAAATGTATATTTAACACAGGAACTAGCATATCCATTTCAGTATACACAGTCCAGCTTCTCCATGAATTTCAGCATTCAAGGAGGTCCTAAAACTCAATGGCTTTAGAAAAATGGTCCTTGATTTAAAGGAATTCCTGCCATGGAGAAGTTTCAGGATGCAGAATGGTGATGTTTCCTGCCCCTACTCCCCTAGTGTTTGTTGCTGTCACCCGTGCCACATACCTGCCTGAAAGGTGCCAGAGAAGCAGTGACCAGGCAGGCAGTTTCTACATGCATGAAAAGGAGCTTCCATAGTTTTGGGGTGTACTCTTAGCCCCTGTCATTTAGTGGAATCTCTGCTCTAGTCCTATGAATACAGCCATCTGTGACTCAGGTGAGTAATGACATTTATTGCCTCACACCAGCGTATTTGCTCAGATCTCACACAAAGTGTTTGCTTAGATCTGGTGTATTGCTGTCATGGTGCATTACAGTCTAAGGAGGGAACGAAGTCCCCTTCCTCTTCTGAAAGCCCCCAGCAATTCTGCTGGGTACAAAATCCTGGTAAGCAGCTGTGGGACTTTCAGAGCAATGAGCCTTTTAAATGTCAGCTGATGCATAACAGCATTATTGTGGTTTGAGGACTGGGTGTTGCAGGAGGGTGGTTTTATGGGAAATCACTGGAAATTATTACCCTGCATAAAGATCTTCTTGTACATAATTATATGTAAGATTAGAATCAGTAATTCTGCAGGTTTTGGTCTTCATGTATGATGGGATAGTTCACAAGAAGTAAATTTTGTTACACCACACAATAAAAGTTGCTGTATCACAGCCAGGCTTCATGGCTATCAGTTCTTATCAAAGTGAAATGTACAGGACTTCGGAAAAAAAAAAAAAAAGAAAGATAAAGAAAACAAACACCACCCTCACTATCTGGTATTAGAAGATATAATTTGATGGCTTGCAGGGTCACATACCCTATATAGTTCACACAGTAACTGTGGGTTAAGGTATTAAAGAAAATTAACAAAAAAAGCGCTTATTGATTACTTTTCTTTCAGGGAGACGGAAAACAAAATCAGAGCTCTGATATTTGACTTTTCCAGCGGGCAAAAGCCACGAGTTGGGCACTGCTCTCTCCCCGGCGCTATCGGGCTGCGGGGATGCTGAAGCGCCGGGGCCTGGGCAGCAGCCGGTACCCAGCGGCGGAGCCGGGCAGGGGTGAGGAGCGGAGCTGCGGCCGCCCCCTCCTGGCGAGGCCCCAGCCCGGAGCGTCCCGGCTCGACTGGGCTCCCCCGGCAGCTCGCTGGCTTCGGGGGCGAACAGACGTGCGCCGCAGCGTGCCCGCTGCAGGGCTGCTCAGCGGCTGCGGCTCTCTGGGAAGAGAAGCAGCATCAAAACATAAATAGCTTTTCAAAAGGCAAGGAGGCAGCCCCACATCCCTCATTTAGGAGCTGCAGGAGGAGGGACGCCAGCCGCACTCCCTCGCGGGGGAAGCGGAGCGGGAGCGGGCGGAGGCGGGAGCGGGTGTCGCCCCCCGCCCGCAGGTGCTGCCGAGCCGCGGGACCCCTCGGCCGCAGCCGGCCCGGGGCTGCACATCACGGCCCGGCCAGCAGGAGGAAGGAAGAGGAAGTGAGAGCGGCGGGTGCCTGTGCGAGCCCGGGATGGGATAGCGCCGGGGGCAGCCCAGCGCACCGCACCGCACTGAGGCGGCGGCGCGGAGCGGAGCGCGGCTCCCGCGGCGGGGGCGGCCGGGCGGCCCCGCTGTGCGCTGGGGCGGGGGGTGCTGCCCACGCCGGGAGGTAGGAGAGTCTCGGTCCGGCGCGGGGACGCGGCAGCGGGGCAGGCAGCGGCGCTGGCCGGGCGGTGCGGGCGACCGCGGGGAGGCACGGGGGGCAGCAGGGGAGGAGGACCGGGACGGGGCAGGCGGGCGGCCAGCCCCGCACCTGCCCGGGCGAGCGCCGCAGCCGATCCCCGCGGCGGGAGGTGCGGGGCGGGGGGCGGCCGCCGTCGCTGCGAGAAAGAGGAAGCGCAGCCTTGTGCTTGTCAGTGCGGCGGGGCCTCGGACGGCGGCTGCCGGCGGGGGGGCGGCCCGGCCCGACCCGCCTCGCACAGCGGCTCCTCCCGCCGCCCTGCCCTCTCCGCCGGCCCCCGGCCGCTGCTGCCACAGCCGCCCGCTTCTCCCCGCCGCGACTTCGCCGGCGCCTCCGCCTCCTCCGCCACCGCCTCCTCCCGCTCCTTCCCCGCCTCAGCCCCCTCCCGTGCCCTGAGCAACCCTGCCCGCCACCGGCTGCTCCTGGTGGCCGGAGGCCGCTGGCGAGGGGCGGCGGACGGGAGCCGCGCACCTCCGGGCGCCGGGGGTGAGTGGTGGCGGGGCCTCGCCCGACCCGGCGGGACCGGCGCGTCGCTGTGCGGGGGCGGGGGGCCGGGGGGCGGCGTGCGGGGCAGCGGCCGCGGCCGGACCCGTGTGGGTTAATGCGCGGGGTCAGGCCCGGGCGGAGACTGCGGCCGCAGCAAGTGTCCGCACCGCCGCGGGCGCTGCTCGGGAGGAGAAGCCTCAACTTTGAAGCAAGTGCATCCCCGCAGGCAGCCAGCTCCGAGCTCGGCGCTGGTACCCAGCCGCCGCCTCCGAGGGCATGCCTCCCCCTCGACCCGGCATCCGAGAGCTTTCTAGGGGGTTGGAGGGGGGTTGCGTGTGCTCCTTTTCCTAAGTTTATGCTCACACAAGTGATCAAACCGCTGATGAAATTCAGATGAAATGATTGTTCTGAAATGTGGGTGGCGATTATGCAAAGCCACAGTGTGCAGCCTCGTAAAGCAAGTGGGTAGTGGGTCTAAAAAGTTACATTTGTAAAGTTTTTTGGCTCAAAGCCTTTGCAAAGTTTATTTTGAATATCTTTTGCTTGCAGAACTAATACAACTGTTCAGCTGTCCCCTGAGAATGGTGTAAAGTAAATATAGGAGTTCCTGAAAAATAACAGTGAGTACATTTCAAATCAGCAACGTTTTGTTGCTAACTTTATAAGAATATCCTTTAACCTGCCAAGGCTCAAAATGTGTAACAAACACTGTAAGAGTGCCAATGATAATAACGGTGGAGGAAATGTACCGTGTGTTAATTGCTTTAGTACAAACATGGTTGTCTATGAGCTGTGTTTCATGATGCTGCAGTTATGGTGCAGTTTCAGCAAGGGATGTTTTGAAGTGTATTTATAAGCAAATGGGTTTTCTTTTGCTTTTTGTCCCTCAGCTGCCTGATTGCCCTTGGTTAAAATATTTGTCTTTTGAGAAGAGGGGGAAACTGAGTAAGAACTGTGCTGAGTTCTGTATTTGTGACTGGGGATGTCGTTTCCTCCTCTTTCCCCTTGTCTGGTTCTTCTCCTTTCCCCCAAATGCATGCACACATGCATGCCATCTCATCTTCAGTTATATAACCTCGTAGACATTTATGGATCATTCATTGTTCGCATTAGTCCCATTCTTTCTGTGTCATTCCTGCTTGATTGAGTGGCTTAGGCAGAATATTACAGAGGAAAGAAAATACATTGAAATTTACATAAAGTTCTTCCAGTTTGAGCTGCAAGTTTGCAGTCTATGAAGGTTTTCTTTCCCTGATGCCCCCCCCTTTTTTTTTCTTTTTTTTTTTTTTCTTTTTTTAGCTGTATAAGTAGGTGGTTGGGATCTAATCTGATGACCGGTAACTAGATAAGGAGGAGGAACAGCAGCAGTGACAGCTTGCTGGTAAAAGTCCCTCTTGTGTACTGCTAGCAAAATATCCATTAACACACGTCATAAAGCTGTTAAAAGTACTGCAGCAGCTTTTAAAACTCACCAGTCAGAGAAAATAAAGATTAATATGGTTAAAACAGGAACATGATGTGAAATTGGTATTAGTAAAGGATACTGTCAGTGCAGTCTGTGGATCTGAGCGTGTGAATTGACTCGTCTAGAGGCAAACCTGAATCACAATTTATTCATACTGGAAAGGTTGCATAGGGGTAGTTGACTTTCTTTTCTCTCTCTTTGTAATCACTTTGAAACTCAGTGTACATTACAATACACCTGCCTTCTCTGTAGCTTGCAGCTTTGCTATGAGTATCATTGTCTGAGGATTTGTTCTAATGAACAATTTGGTGATGGCGGGGAGGGGGGAGAGAACTGGTTTCTATACTTAACCATTTTGTTATTTTTCCTCATATTCTCCATATGCCAGGAAAAACTTAGTAGGTGCAGAGTTGAGACAGATTTTGGTGAGGGGAGAGGAAACACTCTTACCTGCTTTCTCTGTAGTCGTGGTCACCAAAAGTATCTGCAGTTCCGCAGTTGTCGTTATATAACCTGATCACGGGTGTTCTTAAAAGCAAGTACTTCTGTTTGGATGCAACATATTGTATACATTGTCCTACAAAGTTATTTTTTAATGCCATTTTACCCTGGTACTCGTCAAAAAAAGCTTACTATGGTATGTAAAGGTGTAACTGTTGCTGAAACACTGCTGTGTGCATTGAACTTCCTGACAGCAATGCTGTGAGGTAGTAAATTGCAGATCAAGAGTAACGTGGTGCTCCACCCTTCCTTCCGCTCTTTGTTTTTTCTACCTAGTAGAAGTCTCTTTGATTTTAAGGTTTGGGCTCACAGACATGCATTCTCACTGTGTCCAGCCTACAAAGTGGTGTTGGAATATGATCTCATGTTTTCCATGTTGATACACAGAGAGCAGAGCTCCTATGCTCACACATAAGACTTGTTGCTTTCTTCTTTTGATACTCTAGATGGCTTCAGTATGTGATGGAGTGAGTGGCTAATGTGTATAGATTTAACTAACTAGGAAAAGGTTTCCCCAGTTCTCTGCTAGTGTACCTGCACAGAAACATGCAGTGTCCTCCTGTTCCAATAACAAGCATTATTTGTTGTTTGTTTTGACATATTGCAATATTTCTAATTCTGATTCTCAGATAAGGATTTTCTCCGGACTTAGATGAGGCCATCAAGTACAATTTTCCTCTCGAGCTGAGATTTTGCTGTCACTTGATAGTCAGTTTCCTTGAAATAAACAATCTCCTTAAATTTTACAAGCTCTCTTTGTCATGCTGTGCTGTGAATGTGCAGCATGTCCTTGTATTAAAAAAACTCCCCACATTTGTAGAAGGTGATGGGATTTTGGGAACCTCGAGAGCTAGAAAATATCATATACCCTTGGATCAAGCAAAAGTACTGTTGTCTCTTCTGGTCTATTTCTCTGCACAGTTATAGCAGGGTCTGGTAGACTTTCTCTGCTGCTGTGTCCCTGCACTGTCTGGAAAGTACTATTTGAGTGAGAATGAGTTGGTCAGATTTGACTGCCCATTCAGTCATCATTCTATTAAAAAGAAAATTTCAGAAAAAGAAAAAGGCTTTACAGTTTTCCAAAAAAAGAAAAAGACTTTACAGTTATGTTGTCTTTGTTGTTGTTTGAACACTTGAATCTACAAATGGCTTGGTAACAGCTATCAGACCACTGTTCAGCAAGGTATGTGTTGTATCTTTAAAAGATTTCCCTGCTTCCAGTGAGGTCTTTTTTAAAAAATGTTTCTTGTATTCGTGGCAAGAGGAATGTGCCAAGTACACGTTGCTAAACTTGTGTCAATTTAACAGAGCAACTGTTTAAAGAATTTAGAATAATTTTTCTTCTACTCAAGTCAGTCACCTTTTTTTTTTAACTTTACTTTTTTCTCCTCTCTCTTAAAATATAACACTGGAAAAGGAAAGAGAAACTAAAAGCAATTGGCAGAAGTCAGTATGTTGGCAAGCATTTGATAGTACTGATCTAAGAGGTGATAATATATACGTGACACTTAAATAAACTGCATGCATATGGTTTTAGAGAGATTAATGGAATAGTCACAAAATTGCAGAGCTGTCTTTTGCTCAGCATTTTTGCATGAAGCTATTTGCAAGAATTTGGTATTGTGGTGTGATCTTTCATTATTGCTAATGTGAGACACAAAAGAGAGATTGAAGATAATGTCGCAACCTTCCTGCTAGCTTCCTCTGTTTTCTGATCACTGTTAACATTGAGGAAGAATATTAATGAGAAGTCTATGCTCCAGGGGATAGTTAGCATGCTTCCTCTTCTCTCCATTTCAAGTCTGACAGAGGAAAACTTCTATGTTCTGGGCAGGCACTAAGTGGCTGCTGCCACATGTGTGGTGCCCATCAGTAAGTAAGGTACTGATTTCTCACGCTGCTGAGCAGATTGGTTTGTAAAGCACAGGCCTGCACTCAAGAGCAAGGTGAACAGGGATTCATGTGGTGCATGCTTGCAAACCCTTGAAAGTGCATTGATTTATTTTTCCTAATGGCAGGTTTCCAGTGTATTTGATTTGTCTGCAGTAGGCTTGTTTTCAATGGCTGCTAGGAGAGGAAAGTTAATTGCGAGAAGTTAGTGGACAAGGCATTTTTTGTTCAGCAGTAAATCACACTATGATGAAGGCTTGAAGATACTGCCGGTAGGGATCCTCTATAGAAAAGTGTTTTAGTTTATGTACAAATGAACTCATTTTGGTGCATTTCTAGGGAGTAGCCTATGGAGCTTTTTGAAAGCTGACTATACTGCCTGGAGATGTTATGCAAATATGACAAGGGATTTATTTTTGCCACCTTTGAGGACATAAGTCTCCTAACTACTGTTTCTGCTGTGTTCCATTTACAGTCAAATAGCACTGATAAATTCCACAGAAGCTAGCACCAGCACAAGGGAGGGAGTGGGAACTACGAGTCAGTGCTGAGGGGAAAAACTTCCCCTCTCAGATGGAATTAAGTTGATTTAAAGTGTTTGTGAAACATCATCTTCAGTAAAGAGGCTGGGGATGGGGGGTGAGAGGGTGGAAAATAAGAAAACAAATTATTCCTGAACAGGTTTATTACAAAACAATAACTGTGTCCTAGCTATGTGCATTTTCTCTTTTGCTTCTGCTTTCCTTCTGATTTTTATTTCTTAGAGTTAAACTCTCCTTGAAACTTCTTCCACATTTGCCACTTCTACTTTGGCACCTTATTCTTCAGTCTTTTGATGTATTTATCTATCCCAGCTCTCATGATTTCAAAGTCTTTGCCCAGTCCTTGACTTCTTTATCCTGGGAACCCTTAGGTTATTATTCACATAAATAATTCTATTTAAGATTTCCAAGAAAAGCTGTGGCCTGAAGTGGGTATCATCTCCTATGTTCTTAAAATCTCTAGCTCAAAAAGTTTATTGTACAGTCCTAATTTAGAGTTTGCATAGGAAATGTAAATCTGTCTCTGAAATATTGTGTCATCAGGGATGGTGTAATTTCTTTATCAGCTACATGGATGCACATATAATGACCTGGCTCTTTTTCTTGTTGATCTTGCTTCAACTGAAAGTGAGGATGGGTCACTGCTTCTAAGAGAACTTCAGATTCTGGAGATGTGATGGCATTAAACTCCCATTCTTTAATACAGGAGAGGAAGCTTGCTAAAGACTATCTAATCTGCCTGAGCTTTTTGCAAATTAGAGAGTGTTCACGAACCTGGCCAAAATGCTTTGTGTGGACCTTATTTTCCTTGGTGAAAACGTATGAAATTGACAACCCATATCAAATACATCCAACATTTTGAAGTTATACAGGAAGAGGGATATGCAGGGTTTGACAACAGGCTCAAGTAATGCTGTCAGCATTTCACCCTTCCTCCTTCAGCTGAGATTTTTATGTGTGTTTTCTGAGACTAGATGACTTGTGCTATTCCGAGGTGGTTTACTTCTAGCTCATTGTCAGCTGCATAGTAAAAATGGGAAGATTCAGGTCTCCTGATGTAGTCTGTTGGAAACTTCCACAAAATTCAGTATGTAGTTGTCCTTTCCTGTGACCGTGCACACACTGTACGTACTTTGTGCATTCGTTTGTGGACTTGAAACCCATCTCTATTCCTTCTGATGGTGACATGATCTTTCGTGTAGTAACAGGAGATGCATAAGTTCTGGGGAAATAGGAGAATGATTTTTATTTTTTAAATGTAGTTAAAACAATTTTTCCTATGTTTTGGAGTGATGGAAAGAGTTTAGCAAAACCAATGTTTCAACAAACTCCTGCAAAATGTGGTTGTTTTAACACTTTCTTCCATAGATACAGACAGAGCTGTTTTAGCTAGCTATTCATATATTCTCAGTACATGCATGCATTCTGCTGCTTGAATTTGTAGCTGAAGTGAAACTATTGCTTACCTATTTTTCATTCTCTTCGGCCAACATACATTTGTCATATGGTCCAGTAGAAGTTTGAGGGATATGTGGGTTTTGGCAAAGATACCTCATGTGAGGAGTTCAGGCTTTCTGTCTGGCTAGACTGGAAATTTGCAGTATTCTTCATTGAATCTTGTTGATGTGACCGTATCAGGGGTGACTCTTTATATTGCTGCTTCGTATTTTAAGATAGGCAGTAATCTGTTGGGGGTGGGGTGATGAGGAATTTATAACTATTCATATAATACCCTCTGGCCAAACAATAAATCTGATTAGCACATTTTTTCCTCTAATAATAAGAAGAGAAAAATGTCTATGACACAGGTTGGTATAAAACAATTTTTACTCTTGGTGCCAATGAATGTACTTGTTACATACCAGTGCAGTCTTTTCCATTGCTTTGCTTTCTGGTACAATTGCCACATTAGTTTTCATAGCAACAGTTGTGGCTTCAGCTAGAAATTGAAACCTAATAAATGTTGGCTCTGCGCATGGACTTTTGGACAAACTTTTTCAGTAACACTGAGGCAAACAAACGGAAAAAAAAAATATTCCTAAATTTAAGTACTTGACCTTGCATTCTGGAAAAGAAATCTAGTATACCCTTTGGTCACTAGGCTGTTAAAATATTGGAGTATTGGTGGTTTTCTTTTTTCTTCTCCCCTCCCAAGATTTCTTTTTTTTTTCTCCTCCCTTCAAGCACCAGCAGACTCATCTGTTGAAACTCTACCCCCTGTGGTTCAAGTACATTCCTCCTATCAACCTTTTCACCCCACCTCCCGCTGTCCACATTCACACATGCGCTGAAATCTCTTCTGCTCACCAAATCTGCAAAATTCAGGCCTAGAAGTGGGGTCTAATTCTGAGCTCTACTATATGTAGGTCTAAAATCTCTTCTGTAGATATGCATAACTTCTCTTGTTGTCCTTGATCTTCTTTTTCTGGAAAAAAAAAGGCAGAAAATTTGAAGAAATAGGAACTTCCATTGAAGACCAAAAGACACAACATTTGGTGTGGTGGTTGGAAAAGGGAGAAGGCCGGGAGGAAAGGAGCCAGTCAACCAAAAAAGTATAAAAAAATGAGTGAAAATGTAAGGTCTTTTTCATTTTGGACCACTTAATACAATTGTAACCATATTTATGGCAAATAAAGATTTGACAGCTAGTGCCAGTTCCAGAAAACAAGAGAAAAAGTGTAACAAAAATAGTTCAGACCTTGAACAAAAATATCACGTTGTTTGGGTTTTTTTTTTTAATTGTAACTAATGTTAGAAGTAGGTCAGTTTATGTGGTCTTTTTTGAAAAGATTGATGTGCATATTTTAGAGCTAAAATTGAAACTTTTGTAAAAGTGCAAATGTGGAAAGCAATTTTAAAATTGGGGAATCATCTCACTGCCTGTATTGCTCTGAGCCTTTCTGTGTCCTGGCTTTTTTTCTCTGACATATTTGGACAAACTGTGGAAACTTGGGCATCTGTTCTGCCCTCTGTATGAAACGGTGATTTCAGTCTGTATTTCTTGGATTAGCCTTAATATGTACCCATGTATAGCATCTTTCATAAACTTTTTTAATATCCAGTGGTCTGGGCTTTTTTTCTTGACCTGCTAAAAATAGCCCATTTTTAACTTCACCTACCTTAGGGATTTAGCCTGTTGGAAGAGTGTCTGTGTGTGTGTTTGGGTAACGAGAGTTGGTCATGTCATGCTGTGTTGGGATGATTTTCTGGAAGGTAGAGGTTTCAGAGCCTTCATCCCCTGCAGCTGTAAATGACTCAGAAGACACATTATGATAAAGGAGAAATGTCCACTGAGGGAGAAAGGGAAAGAAATAATCTGCATAATTTTAAATCCACATTGGAATTAGAGTTCTATTTTGAAGCAAATACATAAATAAAAGGGTCTTGGGCAATTTATACTGGGATTTTAAATTGGTCTCCTGGCTCATAGGCCAGAGGGATCAAAACATCCACAATTCAGTGGTGTGTGGATTGAAATTAAACCAGTAGGTTTTAAGATTTTTTTTTTTTTCTATATGCTCCAAATTGCTTAAATTTTGTAAAATTATTAATTTCACTCAAGAGATGGAGAGGCTTTTAGCTTTTAATTGATTCTGTATAATTAATATATGAAGGTTGAAAAAAACAGCTGTACTGACCTATAGGCTATGTTTTCTAATTAAAGGGATGATGGCATAAGGGAAAAAGCAGTTGGACTTCCCTCCCCTAAATCAGTACATAGAGAACCACCAAAATAGACTAGAGAATCAAACTTAAGTCAACCCATAGATCCTTTGTTTCCAATGAATTGTTCTTGCTGTGTTCACTGGTCTTCATAAGCTTGACTAAGGGGATAAGCCTTGCTTTCCTGTCTTGAGGCTTTTTCTCTTATCTATTGAAATTCAGAGTTGAGGGCCCCCTTTAGAGAATATCCTGTCAGTTGCTGTCTCTTCTGTAACAAAGAAGCCCCAGCTGTGGATGTGGATTGAACAGAGAGGTAGCCTCTCAGGCCAGCAATTTGGAGTCATTTAGGAGAACCAGTAGTTTTAATCTAATTTGGAAATGGTAAGCCTGAGTCAGTGCCGTTTTCATACTGCTGATGTCTTGCTTTTGAAGTCAGACAGTACCTGGGCAGGTCCAGTGGTTTCTGCTACAGGTTGTTTATGAGATATGTAATTTCAATGTTATGACATTGTGGTAATATGTAGTTTTAATGTGATGGAAGAGATGTTGTAAATCACTGGTTTGACATCGGAAGAATGTAGTTTTGGTCTTTGCATCAGGTAAAGACTGGTGCCCTGAGTGAGTGCATCCTCAGGATGGCTGCCCTCCAATGTTTCAGCGCTATCACTGTTCCAACAGGAAGGAAGGAGAGGAGAGTTCAGGTGTGCCACAGTGCAGTTTCTGGTAACAAGTGCATAACACCAGTGGACAGGGCTCATAAAATGTTTTCTACATCTTCTAGCTTCTTCATCACAGTCTGTTTCCAGCAGCCTCCTCTGTGTTGGGATAGACAAGTGTTAGTTACGGATGTATAATTACAGCTAAGAACGTAATTAACTGCATTATCAGTAGTAGCCAAGCAGAAAGAGAGTTGTGAGTTTTCATTATGGTGGTCCATGTGTGTTGTCATTTCATATGCCTCACTGCATGAAACAAGAAGCATGACTTAGAGAAGCCTTGGGAGAAAAATATCTTTGTTAAAAATTAATCTGGATCACAGAATGGTTTGGGTTGGAGGAGACCTATAAAGATCATCTAGTCCGACCCTCAGGACCTATTGTTTTGTCAAAAGTAGTGCCACTGGAAAAAAGAGTTATTTAGTTGTAATACTGTTAGCTTGTGAGGGCTGCAGCAAGATCTCTTAATTTACGGTATTTGCTGAAAGAGAAAGGTAAGTCTGGTGCTGTCAGTGTGGTCACTTGATCTTTACCCACTCTATGGAGAAGTTGCAAGGGGGAGCAAGGCAAGGTTGTGTTCTGTATTGATAAAGATAACCTGAAGTGGTTAGAAAACTTGGAGGTTGTTTTGAGCATCTTCTCAAAGTTAATTTAAAAATACAAGGGCAGACAGTAGGGTGAATGTAGACACAAAGAGATATATTTGCAAGCTATTTTCTGAATAAAAGCTGGGAATTGCCTCCAATAAGGACAGCATGGACAGTATGCTCCAGATTGTAATATGAACTTCTTGCTGTAGTTGTAGTGTTTTGGTGAGATGATTTAGCCAAACAGGGCAGAAAAGATCTGCAATCAATTTTTTTCAGATACAGACAGAACTGAACTGCTCAGTCTATTGAATAATATAGTGGGATTCCCACCAGATACTGGGAAAAGTTCAGGGCAGCTCCATTTAGGTTTAGCTGTCCTGTGTTTGTATTGAGTAAACCTACATAGCTGTAGCTAGAAATTCTCGAACTCTTGGTATGCTAAAGGCAAAAAGTGTTTCACAAGTGTTAGATTCAGTTTGAGATATCTGCTACTGTTTTCGTTTTTTAATCTAATGGTGGCATAAAGCCTATTGAACATGAAGTCAAAGAAAAAGGCACATTTTAGAAGGCACTTTGTCAATGGAAATGAACATAAGTGGTTTTAAAATATTACTGGACAACTGAATGAGCTCTTAAAGGAGTGTGCATGAAGACTCTCTGGAAATACCTAGATTTCATGAGTAAAGAACCTGTCTTTCCCCTCTGAATTAGAGTGGATTGTCCTGAATAATTCTGTAGGCAGTGGTTCTGTCTCCTGAGCAGTACCTGCTGCATATTATTAAAGGTTGTCCATAGATGAAAGATCATAAAGTAGCAATATGATTTAGTTGAAAAACACTAACCCTTGACATTCTCCATGATCTTCTGTTTTGTATTCATACTGATTTTATATTGGGATATCTACACTTGGGACTGAAAAAAAACTCTGAAGGTTTGGGGTTTTTGTGTATTTGGTTTGGGGTTTGTTTTGTTTATTTCAAAAGAAAACCTTAATCTGTAACTTTTTGCTATCTTAATGGAGAAAGCTGTCCAGGGGTTATCTTGTTCTCATTCAGTGAAAGCTGGTAATAACTTGCCATAATACTTCCAATAAAAATGTTAACCAAATAATTCTGAACAGCTGGCATAACTCAGTTTCTCAGGTTCTTTTGCTAAAATAAAATCATTTGGTAGAGGTGCTAAGCTTCTAGAGTATGGCCTTTAGAAGAAGAAAGAGAATTATCTCAGTTACAGAGTGCTGTAAATGTTGCTTCTTCAGTTGAGAGCTGTGTGTAACATCTTTGTGCAGAGAATTAATCCACGTAGTCACAGTTCAGCATTTAATGCTTGAATGAAAAAAATTAAGTCAAAGAAAGGAAGGCACCTTCCTCGAATTGTGTAAGAAACTGATGCAGATTTAAAATATGCAGAGTTCCTTTTTCCTTTCTGAGGTCTAAAACTGGTCTTCAGCTACTTTTGGTCCCATTGAGGAACTCAGGAAATCAGTGAAAGCTGAGTGTGATACATGTGATAATTGCAAAGGCTTTTGCTATTTGCAGAACAATCTGGATACCTCAAGGGAAGAAGTTATCTGCTTCTTTCCCACTGGTGTGCTACTAAAGCAGAGTATTTAGAAAGAGAAGGAGCTTCTCTCATTTTGTGTTGGTAGAGCAACTATGTCTTAGGAGCAGCAGTTTCCCTGTTGTTACCCTTGTAGACAGAGACTGGGTTGCTTAGACATTGGCATAAAATAAACTGTCTTTCTGTGATAGTTATTTTAAAGTATTTCTGGCAAAAAACAGTGTCTTTCTGCAGTTGTCAATGGCTTGCCTTGCACAATTGTTAGAAGAAGAGCAAGACTGTAGAAAGAACCAACAGAAATTTGTAGCGTTTGGCCTCACCACTTGCTTCTGCAGAAATGACTACAGATACTAGAATGTTATTTACATCTGTGGGTATATGGATCCCCAATGTAATATGTTTTACTTCTATTCTGCAGAGCATTTTTATGTAGGTAGGAGGAGCAGGTATTCATTGCTGGTGAAAAGCATTGTACGTTACCTGCCCCTGTGGAAGGGAAATTTTACGTGTTTATATTTAAAAGCTGCCAGTGCCAGAGGCATTTTTTTATTATTCTCATTTTAAAAACCATGTCTTGGACTTCCTTATCTCCTCTTACCAAAACAAAAAAAAAAAAAAAAAAAGAAAAAAAAAAGAAAAAGAGATTGTTCAGTTTCAGGCTCTTTGTTGGAACTGTATTGCCAGGAGCCTTCCTGGCCTCTGGCACTATCAACAGAAAATGCAGCTTTTGAAAGAATGGAGTATAGTTTCCAAAGGGCTACTGGAGGGGGGAGAGGATACCAAGACTGGCAGTGAAGGGCAGAACTTGGCATTGCAAAGAAATGGCAGAAAAAACATTCAGGTTCCTTGAAGATTTTGACGATGGTAGAATAAGGCTGAATGAAGGCAGAGAAAAGAGAAATAAAACAAGTGGAAGGGGAAAACATTAGCAGGCCCCAAAAGGGGAGGGGAAGGTACTGTCAGGTTTATTTAGGTCCTGTCTTTCTTGCAAGAAAAGCCTGAAAGAGGGAATTGGTGTGCTCTAGTGCTTTAGTTTAGCAATTTAAATGTATGTGATATATAATTTTGGGGGTTTCTCCCACACGAAGTCACACAGGCTTAGTCTGTCAGGTGTCTGGAAACTGAGGTTGAATATGCTGAGCCGTTTTATAACTTACAACTGACTGAAGAGTAGAAGAGCAGAACACAATGGCACATTCATTAGGTAAATATTCCTCAGTCACACCTCACAGCTCTAACACATGCTCATTTTTATGTAATATATTGCCCAACGGGATGCAAGGTCACTAGCTAGTGGCAGGCAGGAGTGTAACAGGTTTGCAAACAACATTTGCACCCTCTGCGGAGAATGGGGAAGCCCAAGTGGCACCTTGGATTTTCCTGCAGGTCAGGAGGCACACAAACTGGCTGCTGCTTCAGAATGGTCACTGGGCTTTCTTATTTCTTTTCTTTGTATTTCTTCCCTCTCCATCCTTTCTGTCTGCTGTTGCAGAGCCTGTTTGAGTCCTCAGCAGACAGCGTTATGGGTTGTCTACCATAAGGCTGCAGTGGGAGTAAGGAAGCTCTTGAGATTTTAAGGCCAATCCTAGATTATTCTGGGTCTTTTAAGGTGGGTGGGTGGGCGTGAAGACAGGAAAGATTCTTATTAAATTACAATTAAATATGAACTTAACTTTTGCTCCTTTTAATTCAGCACAAACCAAGACAGATATGGGTCATATTCTTTTTTGCAGTACAGGTATGAATAAGGATGGAGAAAACAAATGCACAGGTCAGATCAGCTGAGTGGGAAGCACCCATCTTGTGCAGCTGCAGCTATGCTCCTGGCCATAGCTACTTTCTGAGCAGCTTGGAAAAAGTCTTCCTATGGAGATTTTTGCTATTTAGGCAACAAGAGATTATAGTCTGCATTCAGGAAGCATTATTTAGTCAAAATATTTGGCTTTTATATCCATGCAAACACATGCATGTGTGCAAGCCTGCAGTATAACAGCACAGTAAGGTCTATGCTTATTATTTTAGTGGTAGTGAATGTTAAGAAATTAGCCACTAAACTAGATGAAAACTGAGTTCCTGCAAATTTAATTGGAACTGTGGTTGGATAAAGGACACAGGCATATGGCTGCGTTCTTTATCAAAAGAATCTGAAGTCTGCTGGCTTAATGGTTTTAATCTCATTTCAGTGGCCTTTGACCCTGAGAATTTTGTATAGCTAATAAATTCAGCCACTAGTGAATTATTTGCTATTCATTTCAGAAATTCACTATGCTACAAAAATTGTGATGTCTGTCTTGTAGTGAGGATGAGCATTATGCTGCAGCAGTTGGGTGTCCCAGGTGTGTAGTGAGGCACAGAGTCAAAGCCAGGCTGCTCTTTGCTGCTGTAAACACATCTCTGGCTTGCTGTTGGAGTATGATTGCTTGGATTATACTGTTGCTGTCAGAAAATGTTGGGGTCTGTTTCCTAAGTGTCTCTTGGAGGGTCACCTTTTAAGCGTTGAACATCATTTGTAATTAAGGAATCATAGCATATTTTCTTAAAAGCTGAAAGGAAATTAAATTAAACAGTCCTCCATGCTGTTCTGACTTCTGCTTTAGGAAAGGATGCCAGATATCAGTGTAATAGGTAACACATTTGAAAATTTTTTCTAAATGTTGTTGCAAGGCCTGTGGAAATGACTGGATCTCTGGAGTGTTAAAAGAGAATAAAGTTTTATTGCTAGCTGTAAAGCTACTGGTGGAGGGAGTAGTTACACTAAAGCAAGATGAAGTTTAAATTTAAACAAAGCTGTCTGTTCTGCTCCGTATAGGTAGATCCATGTAGGTATACTTCTTCTGAAGTAAGCACCTTTTTAGAGGGCCTTGGAGAGGAAATGTGCTGTGTTGATTAGTTTATGGGCTTGTGGGTAAACTTAGATTCTTTCCTTACCCTTAATCCTGAAGAGGAGCCACACTATCTTCAGCATGTATCATTTTACTTTAATTGCAAATTTTGTCATGGAGGCAGGCAAAATGAGGGGACAGAAATAAGTGTTTGCAGATATAACTTGTTGTCCTGACTGGCAGTTCTAAATATCAGCAGCATGTGGATTTACTGGCAGGCCCTTCACGTAATGTGGAGCTCTAGTAGCGTGGCTGCCGGTGAAGCCAGCACTTACTAATAACTGACTAATTGTTTCTGTCACACCTGCACAAGGCTTTCTATCCCTCCAAAACACATTAGCATTCATGAGAAGTTACTGAACCATGATGAATCACAAACACATTTTAAGTAATTCTTTTGTGATTCTCCTTGGGCCAAGTACACCTTTTCTAAACAATACCTTATTTTTCTATCTGGTGAAACCTTGTGTTTCATTTAGCCAGAGAGCTGAAAATCAGAGGAATGAAACCCACTCTGTGTATTCAAGCTTACCTTTTAATGGGGACTTTGTATTCTTGCTTCTGACTTTTTACCTCTGAGCTTTATCATGTGATTAGATTAAAAACCTCTGGTCTGTGCTGGTTTTATTAATGCAGTAATATGGCTAGATCACATGATGTGACACATTAGCTGTGAAGCTTTGGATGCCAGTTCTGCCACCTCCCTGGGTGTTCACCCAGCTAACAGCCGGTTTCCACGGAGGGCTGTGTCCGTCTCAGTATTGCTCACTGAGTCAGATGATGGTTACTTGAACTGCATGGGAACTCCACAAGCCTTTTCCATATGAGAGTGCCTGTGCTATTCCAGGATCTTGCTGTGATCTCACCAGTACATGCCTGCCAAGTGCTTAGCTTGATTTACTGTTCTCATTTTCTATGTAGACTTAGACAATCATGAAAGGAATGATTAAATCAGAGTGGGAATGACTACACAAATAACTGATGGACATGTAAGAGTGAACAGCAACAGCTATAGAGTTTTTTAACTTCAGTTATTTATTTGAAAAGTTCAGTGATGATACGGTTGATCAAAAATGCTGTGTTTTGCTGGGGCTGGAAGGAGATCTTGTGCAATGAAATGTAAGTATTAGCTGAAATCACATATAAAAGAGAACCTTGGGTGTAACTGGTGTTTCCAGCATACTAAACCAATACTTTAGGATGGATTTCTGCTGCAAGGTAGTGTATTAGGTATGGAGAGCAAGCAGATCTACTGCTTGAAAGAGTTGAGTCATTCCTGTCACCCTCTGAAACAGCAACAGATTCTGTTGCTTCTATGTATGGGATCTGTCTCTCTTCTTTTCTGCTCTACTTATAAATTGTTAACTGGCTCAAACCAAGTCAGTAGCACAATAGAGGTCCCGAAGATACAAAGTTCAGACAGGTTTTTGAAAGTAAGACACTGGACAGAGCAGAAACTCTAAGGGAAAGGTTCTGGTGTGAAAAGCTAGAGGCCTGCACTAGCAATTCAGATGGGTTTGCCTTGACACTGCTGCTCACATGGAAGCTCTTTGCTCTCTTTGGTTAGACAAACGTATGAGAAAATGAGTCTTTCACTTTTTTAAGGAAAAATGGAATTCAAGTTCTGAAAGCCAAAACTGGTACTAAAATCAGATTGTCAGCTCTTAACTTACCTGATTTCTACCCTGAGACTTGGAGGGTGTGACTTTACTGTACACAATGTCTCAGTGTCAGAGTAGTTGTAGAATGCTCTGGATAAAAAAAGATTCAGGCTGCTCTAGCAGTTTCATCAAAGTGTTTAAATAAAAATACTGGTAAGCACTCACTTTAAACATTAAAAACTTAAAAATTCCAATGACTATATTTTAGACACTTTTAAGCAGTCCTGTTCTGCTCATGGAAGAGTATTGCTAATGAAGGAGACCTAACAAAACCAAAAAAAAAAGTACTCTATGTCCATATGGGAGAGTGCTGTGCAGATGGTAAACAAATACAGATGAACAGTTATAAAATCCTGCTGTAATGAAGAGCTCAACTAAAAAGAAATTTTCACTGCCCAGTAAGGATGGATTACAAATTAATTGTATGTGTTTGATAGGCAGTTGTTTGGAGATTTAAAACATTATAAAGCATGAACCCACGTTGCTAAGTTTTACTGTAACTGTAAAGTCCACAGGTTGTTTTTTGTCTTTTTATAATCACTTTAAATGCTGGAGGGATGCAGAAGTGAAGAACATGATGGTTAATGAAAATTAAGACATTAATTGTTTCCAGGTGCTGGCTTGCTCGTTAGGTAGAATTTATCTCCAGTTGGAAGAGCCATGTAAACTCAGATGGTCAGTAGCTATCAGGGCACCAGGCAAGGTCTTAGAGCTTAGGTCTGATAGTAGCTTTTACTATGACTTTCATTGGGCTTCAGGTGGTGGCTTTGTTCTTCCTTTTGACCTGCAGCTAGCCAAGGGCCTGACCAGGCTGACTTTTCTGGCTGGTGCTGGGAGAAAGAAATTGGGAGTCTTGGTTTTCCTCCTGGCCAGTAGTGCCATGACTTACTTCTGGTACCTACTCATCGATTAAATGAGTAGGTGTAGTAAGTCAGTATCTTTCAAATTTTTTAAATAATTACTTCCCCTCTCCATGTTTAGCGTAAATTTCTTCTTCGGTTTGAGCACAGCATGCTCCCTTGTGTTTATGTGTTTCCCCATTCTAACACTTTAGATTAGTTAAGGACTTTTTTTTGGTGATACTGTTCTACTCTAAGCCCTTGTAGTACCAAGACTCGTGGACTGTCATAATGTACATTCACCAATTGAATTATAGCTGTCACTGCTGGCTGTGTCTTAGTCCACTCCAGTCCCAGTTGCCTTTCTTGCTCTAGTCTCTGAGGTTTTGGTCTTTTCTGCCCTAAGTGTTTAAATTCTCACACGTCTATCTCATTTACAGATCTTAAAATTAGATTTATTTTCAAAGTCCTTTCCTAGAAGGAATGTGTGGGAATGTGTGTATTAACCATAAAAAATGTCAGTCCTTTGGGAACCACATCATTTTACAGTTTGTGTTCCTACCTACTGATGTTTTTAACTAGGCCATGCTTTCCTTTCTTTCCTTCCCCCCACTTCAGGGAACACTATTTGAGGTGAACTTTCTTCCTTTATGATTTTGAAACCCAGTTAGAGCAGGATTGTTTGTCTTTTACAGACATTAATTCTAGGTTACCACTTCTGTAGCAGTCCTGAATATTATGTGCCTCTTCTGGGTTTGTGGGTTAATGTTAATTTAATGCAATTATTTTCAGCTGCTGTCTATTCCCTTTAAATCCTGTACTCTGCTGTGCTAAGCTAATGAAACACAGCTATTGTGGTGTACTCTGCTGCTCTGCTTGCTAAAGTCTGTTGTAATGTGGAACGCACTAACTGAAAGAGATTCTCCTGTCTGCAGCACATGGAAGTTGGTAAAGGGCTGCAAGATTTTTTTTGTCCTTCTAAATACATTTTTTTGCTTAGTCTTTTGCCTCTTCCTTGCATTGGAATCTCCTTATTTCCTATGTGTCTTGGTTTTAAGAAAAAAACCCCCAGAGTCTTAAAGTCAGTTGGTGATGGTACGGAAGGAAGGAGATTAAAAGCCTCTGGTCTGCTGGTTCACCTTTCACTCTCATGCAGATGCATCCTGAGCATCTCTTACATGTTTTAAGAACCATATGTTCAGGATGGTGGAAGTTATGCTGGTTCTTATACACAGAGCATCTGGAAGATGTGTTTCAGGATATTTGTCGTGGTCAAGCTCTTGGTAGTTTATTGCAACAAGAATCACTATGTTCCCTGGGCTGGACTGCTTTCCAGATAAGCTAAAAATGCCCACCTACTTGAAGAGGGTGCAGGATTCAACTTGAAGTCAGCAAGATGACTTCACTGCTGTATCATGTAGGAGGAGAGGATTCACTGCAAGGGAGGCAACATATGTTTAAACTTAAATATCGTATAATTAGTCAAACTGGCAAAGGAAACTGTGAACAACATAAGGAATATGTATTAAGTCCATTTTATGATGTTTAAAGATTTCCCCAGTATGAGAACCCCCACCCTAATATTAATATTTTTAAAATGTTCTTACTAAGGTATACATTTGACTTTGTCAGCAGTAGTTATGTCAGCAAGAGTTGAAGCTTGGTTTGCTCAGTTTCTTCCCCAGGTGTGTTGATACACCTGTTGTGGTGGGGAATAAGCTCAGTCTGGGAACCCATCCAGGTTAAAAATAAATTTTTTCATTTTATTCAGCTGATTTTTTTTCTGCTTGCTGGAGGCTTGGATCAGTTCCTCATGTCACACCACAAATGGTTTGCCTAATGTGACTGAAGGGCCCTGCTAGAGGGAGGGGATAAAGCAGGAGAGAAGGGGGAAGAAAGGACATGAATGGAAAACTAGCCCCTGGGAGAAATGCCTCTGTAAATAGACTCATAGGGGAGATTGTAGGCGTTAGTAAAGATGTAGCAAACTTGTGAATGAGAGCAACATGCCACTCTTCCAGCTGTACATATTTTTAAATAATATTAACAGGTTTAACTGTGTGGGTATTCTTCATTATTTAAGTGAAAAGATGGTTTTATTCTTGGCATGGCAGATCCTAGTAGAATCAGCCCCCCTTTTCCTATTTTTTTGTTTTTTTTCTTTTCTAAGGTATTGTTCAAGCCTTTAGGCTGTTTTTCACCAACATTAGCAAGAGGCAGTCACTGCCTTGAAGATATTGGCCTAACTGGACAAGATCATACAGAATAAGATCATACAGAGTCTGGGAGAGGAGCAGTGGCACCAAAAAGCAGTTTGGCCAAGTTCTGTAAGTGGGTCAGAAGCTGAGTCAGTCACTGAGGCAGGTCTCTCATGTCTGTTAGACTTCCTATTCCTAGCCCTGTCACACTGCCAATCTCTTCGGCTTTCTGCAGTAATCCCCTTCATCCCCTAGAGCTGGACCTGAAGCTGCCGACACAGGAGAAAGAAGGGGGAAGCAACAAGGGGTTTTGTTTATAAACTTTTCTCTGTATAGCATGCGGTGTCTTGAAATCTGCTTGTTCTGGATGTGACATCCTTTTGTTGTTTATGTTTGTTCTGTTTGGGGGTGCCAGCAGCAGCTCCTTGCTTTGAATGTGCGCGTGCGAGGTCTCGGGATGAAAATCCTTTAGCAGTGTGATCTCTTACATGCACTGACTGAGAGCATTTCTGCTGCCTGCCTTAAACCCCTTGCTGTACTGGTGTTTGAACCAGGCTAGCTATCAAATCCTTCTGTCCTTAGTGCAAACTGTACCACGGGAGTGCTTGTTAACAACCTTTTGTACCGTAGCCAGACTTAGGAGGAAACAGTGGTTTGTACATCCTACAGCAACAGTGTTGCTACCATAATAGATTTTGTGCTTGCTAGCATCTTTTTTTCCTTTTTTTTTCTTAATGCAAAAAGAAAAGCCTGAAAACTGAACTTTTCTGAAACTTTTCAAACTCTCTTTGTTTTTCATGTGGTTTCAGTGGAACCATGAGATACCTCTTTGTCTGTGTATGAGATGCTGAGAGGGAATGGTTCTGTTGAGCTTAGCTTCATGGCTAGACCTTTATGCTTCATTGTAAGAGGGTTTCTTCTGTGGCCAGAAGAGTTTTACACAGCCACTGTTAAGTGCTGAAGAGCTGGTAAAAACTTTGTGAAAGTCTGGGAAGCAATTTTCATTTGAAGGCTCATGTGTAATTAAGAGTTGGACTCGATGATCCTTCCAACTCAGTACTCTGTGAATCTGTGTGGTGATGGCCTCTTTGGTAGTCATGTACCACCTTATTCTTTGGAGTTCTGATGTTGCGTATGAATCACACTCTCATATGGGTCTAATTTGTTTATTAACTCCACTCTGCTGTCATCTATCAGAAAAAGCATATTATTTCTGAGATTACTCAGAGATCTGGCACAGTAAAGTGTTTTATGGAAAAACAAACAAACAAAAAAAAGCCACCCTGTACAGTTGCCAAGAGTGTATCTGCTGTCCTTTTCACTTGGAGTACCACCAAACTGGAGAAAGACTGGTCTCCTATCAAGTGAAGAAAACAAACAAACAATGTTTTATTCTCTCTTATGTTTGTAAGTGATGAGAAAGGGAGAAAGTTGGTATAGGTTGATGATTTCAGAGTAGGGGGGAAAAAGACATTTTTTAATTAAAAAAAACCCATTTGTGTGAAGTCCATCTGTGACAGCAATGTTTTTACACTGCCAAAGGAAGTCTTGGCTAGTTCTCTCACAAACTTTATAAAGAAAAATGACATGTTGGATCTCTAGTAATGAATGTACTCCTGAGGCTTGAGAGGTTTCCCATAAAAAAAGATTGATTTATTTTTCCCTAGCTGCATAACTTTGTATCACACTGAACAGCTAATACTGGGTTCCTTCATCATCAGATGAGTCTCCTGAATAGCCGTGTTGGTTGTTCTAAAAGTTTTGTAAAGCAGGGTTGTTCTGGTCTATCTTTCTATCATTACATCAGCTTTAGCTGTGACTTCTTACAGCAATTCTGTCTTAAGTTTATATTCTAAGTATCAGGTTCCTTCAGTTTTCTATCCTCATCTTATACACACTTTTTTCAGATTACTTAAGGCATCCTTCATTCTTCTCCTCACTGTACTGATTCCAAGCTTATTGGGTTTTGTTTCATCTTGACTTTGGTTTTTTCTGGGCTACTTCTATGTCTGAAACGCCTTACCAAATTCTGTTCCACCACACTTGCCTACTTGTCAGCAAATCTGTAGCAAGAACTCTAGCTCAGAGGTGCTGACAGAAAGCGATCAGATCCAAAACACAATCAAAATATTCTTCATTCATCACTGGCTTCTTGCTGCATCTTGTCTATTCCCTTTTGTCATTTATATTTTCAGTTTCTTAAAGCAAAAGACAATTTTCTTTGTAATTTGAATAGCACTGAGCACTTTTAAGGTACTTAATAAATACCAAATCAAATAATTTATATCCACATAATAGCCTGTTTTTACACAAATCTCATAGACTTGTCTTTTATATTGCCTGTCCCTATTTTTTATTCGCCTTGCAAAGCAGCAATTACACAGTGCAGTCTAGCATTGGAAGACAATGCTTTGAATTAGGAACATTACAGGTAGATTTTCTCATAGTTCTATGGGGGTTTTTTGGTCATGCTAGTTTTGGGGAAGGTATTTTGGTTGGGTTTTTTTGTTTGTGGGTTTTTGCCTTTTGTTTTGTTTTGTTTGGTGTGTTGTTTTTTGTTTTGTTTTGTTTTTTCAATTGATTATGCCACTGAGGTTCAAGATATGTTGTCATTACAATGGTGCCTGGATGGCACCTTATATTACATAGCTCATTGTAACTGTGAAGCCGGTTGGGTCAGGGTGGATAAACTTTGACACTTCAAGATAGTTGTTGGGGACCTGACTGATGTCCCTACCCTTATCTTCTATATAGCTCTGGATCTAGGCATTACTAAGCATTTCTGCTGCTTTCTAATTAATTTGCTGTTGCTAGCTACTTTTTTCTTCTGCTGGAGCATGTGTTGACAAAATTATTTTAAAAAGACTGTGGACAGGAACATCAATCCACACTGAACTGGGAACTTAATAGGGCACCACAGCTACACCCAAGCTGTGTGACAGGTGTATATCATGATCACATCTTGGTTGTCCTGTGGAGGGCTGACCCCATCTGTCCTTCATATAGGAGTTTTCTTCTGGTGTAGCCTTGGAAGGTGATGGCCTTATCTCACAGATTAAAGGTGAAATCACAATGTGACTTGAGCTTAGAACTATCTTTAGGTGAAGATCCAGCCAAAGGCTTTAAGAGGCATCTGTGCCTTGTCAGGCCACCTGTGCTAATGGCTACTTCATTCCAGGTGAACTTTCTGTATTTCCTCACCACATACACCATTTTAATTCTGAAGGAGTCTGTTTCAGATGCCATCTCTTTTCGTCAGGGAGTGAATATTCTCCAAGTTTAATCTTGAAGAAACCATATCAGGAAAGAGAGAGTGGTTTGTTGTTTCAATGGCATTGTAATTCATCTTGCACCTCTTGGTGTGACACAAGTATTTGCAAATACTTTGTATTTTGTGCAGTGAACAGTACTAGTTGCATCTGCTACATGTATACACCCCATGAGCTCTGTAAGTTACCCATCTGTGTTTCACCACAGTTTTAGTTATTCCAGGCATATGATGAAATTAAAGAATCCATTTCTCTGGGTTATCATCTTGCATGTATTCAGTTAAGTTGCATATGCTTATTCTTGTTTCACTCCAGATTTTATTCCCAGGTACGTTTAATAGTCACAGGATGAATGCTTTTCATGTCACATTTATATTGCTTGCACGTTTGGTGAGAAGTTGTGTCTTTTTGACCTTTCCAACCCAAAGCAATTCTCGTGAGAACAACTGAAGTTCAGGCTCATGTCACTGGAGAAGATCCTGAGTTTTGTTTCTTGCTCCCAAAGTTGAGTAAATTTAAATTATCATGGATCCATTTGAATGCTGATTTTGCTCCTGTATTCTCTGCTTTTTGTCTGCTTCTAAAACTAGCAGTTACCTACTAGTTCTTTATGGATTTAGTAGATAATACTTTATAGTATTGCTGTCTAAGAGAGGCACTGTGAGAATAAATGCGTGAAGACTAGTCAAGCATTTAGTTCTGTAATAATGACCCACATAAGAATTTAGAAGGAGAGAGATTATTTGCATGTATGCAGTTAAATTTATTCAGGAATTCTGTGACTTTGCAAACAGTATAGAGTACTCAGTTAATGGAGCAGCAGCAAAAAAAAGCAACTACATAGCTACAGAATATTTTACTGGTATTAAGAATAAATTTACAATTTCAAATACGTTATTTGAGTGAATATCATAAATCTATGATTACACATTTGTGTCTGTAAAATATGTATACTAATGTTTGGGAGATGTAGTGTGAAATAGCACGGAAATAAAAAAGCATTGATGAAGTGTTTAGAAATGCCTTTAAGTTAATGAGAGAGACTTATTTAAATTAGATGATACTTCATAGAATACTGCTCTCCATTCTAGATTACAAATCCCTGCTATTTAAATATTTTTCTCTGGGGGTTGGTGATAGGAGTGGGAGGAGATGCATTTCTAGTTTCATCTATATCCTTGAATTAACTATGAAAAGGGGTGGGTTCTTAATTTAACTAACTTAAGCTAAAATCTTAGTGGAAACATGCCTTATAGTCTTCTGTACAAGCTTCCACAACTTATTAAAATAAGCGTTTCACTTTCATTAGTTGACCATATTGGGAATGTAGGTTTCTCACAACAAGACCAAGACTTCAAATACTAGCTTGCTGTGCATTAGTTCCTGCCACTTTTAATAGTTGAGCCTTCTTCGCCTCCACCTTTGGCCACTGACCCATTTTCCTACTTGGATAGAGACAGGCAGTTTTCTATTTTCCTGTTTGGGTGACCTGCGATGAAGCCTGGTAGAACTTCTTTGCTTGAGTTTCAGGTCTCACCTCAGCTGTGGCTGCTGGTGCTGGCTGCTTTTGAGGCCCACCTCACCGTAAGGTGGCTCAGGTGGTGGGGTGTTTGCCAGTGGCCGGCATGCAGGACCTGGCCTACAGAACCGTTTCTGTGGCTTTGCTGTGGAGTGGTGGCTGTTGTGGGAAGATGAGTTTAGGAAGAAGTATATGTCTAGCTGTAGCTGTGCACTGCCAGATGTTCAGAACTGCAAGACCAGAGTCCTCCTGCCTTTCACAAATAAGTTTGTAAGATGGTGTCTGCCTCTCATACAGAGAGAGCTCAGCTGTCTTGGTGAAGGGTGGTAGATACGACTTTTATGTACATGAGGAAGCTTTGCCCACAGAACAGTCAGCCTACTTCTTATGCCCTCCAGGAGCCTTCTCTAAGGTTGACATCATTGAACCTCAGAAAGTTGGTGAGGGAGGTGCATTTTATTTGTCTGAAGTTAAGAAATCTACATGAAATTAAATCTAACAAGATGTATCATCCCATCTGTAGGCAACTATAAATCTTGACAGTAGTAGATAAAAGATCAGATGTCAATGTGAAATCTTTCCTTTGGATTTAAGGGTCAGTAAAACTGAGAGATCTGGTTGGGAATTTGAATCTGTTTTTTGCTACAAGCTCAAAAAGAAATATTTGATTTCCTGTATATAGGAAACATTGAATCTGATATTCAGTAAATCTGAATTCTGTTACTTAAGTGTATTTAAGTGGGGTATTGATGTGTTATAAGGGCATTTATAGGTCACCAGCAACTTCTCAGTAATCTAAATCTTTTATCCTAAGTATAAGATAGTTTATCTTCTTTGAGAAGGCTGCCTATGCAGTTAGTATATGCTGAGGGTTTGTCTACACAGGAATGCTTGGAAGAATTAATCCAGACTAAGATATGCTTTGAAAGTGGATTAAATTACATAGTACTCCTATACAAGGACATTAAGCAGAATTTAAGTGGCTTTAGTTTTAGTTTCTTTACTTCCTTAGTTAAGTACACTAAATCAAATTAAAGGCATTTAAATTTTACTCAAATGCCTGTAGAAGTTTAATGTAATCTTGTTAACCTGCTTTTAATAAAGTTTATCTGCATTTACTTTTTTTTTCCTTGTAAAAAATTGGAAAAATGTTCAAACAAGCAGAAGTCAATATTACAGTTCAGTATAAATCCACAGTTTTTATATCTTCTACACTAACATTCTGAGGTTGACCAACCCTATTCCTCCACTTAGTGATTCTACCCTTCTAGTTCTCACATGCCTCATTTGCAAATTGTCAGTAATGATTTTGATGTCCTCAGAGAGCTCTCCATATGAGAAATGTTAGGTAATGGCCATGGTGGTATTTGGTTAGCATCCAGTTGGAAATCTGAAGTTTTGCCTTGTTCATTACTGTAAAGGAGGTTTGAATTGGGGAAAATGAATGATTTACAGGAACTTTACCCATTAGTATAGTTATTTTTACTGTGAAATTGTGTCAGACACAAACAAACTATTGTTTTAATACTACACAGAGTTCAGGAATCTACATCTGCTTTTGGTGCACCTGGCTTAGTATCTTTGTGTGAGATAAAATGTTGGTCTGTCTTTTGAACAGCATTAGATGAGGGGTGTATACATACATTAATCCCCAGGTGTTAAATATAGTGTTTTGTATCCTTTGCAGAAGTGGAGACAAAATGTGAGAGAAACTTTGCTTTGGCTGACCAGTACCTAATGTTGTAAAAATGGATTTGCAAAATGTCAGCAGAAGCTTTGGACATTTTAAAACACACTGCTTTTTTTTTCATTGTTTGAGGCTGGATATAAGCCCAGTGACATGGGGTACTTGAGAATAGTAAATATTGTTATGCACAAATACGAATGAATGGCTTGAAAGTTTAATGACAAATTACTCATGTTGGCATTGCAGTGTGAGGGCTGTATAATGCTGCTATCTGAGGAGACAGACAGTGATTGTAAGTGTTCCTTCTGAACATGCAGAATGGTGATCTTTGGTGTGTGTTTTTCCTGTACGCGGCAGCATCCAGCAGTGGGCAGTTGGAACATCTGATGATTTGTGTTTCCAAATGATGCCTTTACACTCAAATCCATAAGAAACCAACCTTTTCCTCTCCCACCCACAGCCCCATTGAGAAGTGAAATGTACTGAGATGCAAAAAGTATGTCAAATATGCATTTAAATGCCTTGCTTCTCTGACGTTTCATTTGATATGTGCTACATGTGACTTTGAACATAATAGCACATTGTCCTAAACTGATGGAGTTAGTCAGTGTTTGATCTCTTCAACTGAACAAATGGATTGTTTTAAGCTTGTTAATGACCTTTTAAACAGGAGAATTGATTTTGTACATTTTTAAAGGGAAACCAGGACATAGATGAGTCTTCTTTTTCTTTTGGGTTGGACCAAAGTAATCAGATTTAATCACAGAATATTATAAGTTGAAAGGGACCCACAAGGATCACTGAGTCCAAAAGTTATCAACAGCTTTGGAAATGAAGATCCTTAAAATACACATATTCTAGTGATAGTATTGAATTAGTTAGAACTCTATTTACCTGCTGATGTTCACAAAACTTCTAGAAAGTGCACTTAAAAGGAAGAAGCTTATAGCTTTACTTATTAAAATCACATTCCTGTGAATATATCATAGGTGAGGGAGAAGGAAAGAATACAAAAAGCATACTTAGCAAATACTGGTTTGTGCTAATAGCCTTTCTTGTCATCTTCTGGCAGCATTTTTGAAGTATCAGGTTTTAAGCCAGGAGCATCAGCTGAGGGTATAGGTAAGTCAAATGATAGCTAGTTTGAGTAGAAGTAGATCAAACATGCTCTGTACTTAGCCAGCATTTTTTAAATATTGCTAAAATTAGCTCTGTACAGATCTGCAGTTGATGTGAATTGGAGGTTAGCCCTTTTGGATAGGTCTGAAATAAGAATCTTGCCCTAAGATTGTTTTTAAAATTAACCTTGCTTTTGCTTCCTGCTCTCCCACCCACATTTTTAAAATAATGCTACATCTTGAGGTAACAATTTGGCTATTATCCCTTGCGTATGCTTCCTGGTTATACAGTTAGGTAAGAGCATGAGCAAAATGTAAATTCTTTGGTAACTTGGTAGAAGATACTATTTCATCACAATTGCTATTTAATTTTTTGCAAAAGAACCTCCCACACTGAATGTTCTTTTGAGTTATTTGAGGTTGATTTTTCATGAATAAAATTCTTAGTCATCTTCAGAATGTATGCAATATCTTAAAGAAATAAAGATTTTGCTCATTTCAGTAGTTCCTTGGTCTCCTTTTGTACCTCTCTTGAGTCCTTGCTTTTTATGTAAGAAGCTGCTCTTCTGGCAGTAGCACTAGCCTTGAATTTGAGCGTTAAGTGGTGAAATCCTTCCCTTATGGAAACCAACAGCAAAGAAATTTGCATTCATTTCTACTTTAAGCTCTGACATTGACTTTCTGTGTGACCTTGGTGTGAAGGTCTTATCAGCAGAATTTATGCAGATAATCTGCACCTCGTTCAGCAGAACAGGAATGTATCGCGGGCTGACACGTGGCAAAGTTGCATACAAGCAAATGATATGTTTGGCAGTTTATGTTTTCCTCCTCCTACGTGGCAGAACTCTTGAGGATGTGTGAGGTCCTTCATGTTTTGTCAAAATGCAGATAGCCTATCAAAGCAAAATGCATCTTCACCTCAGCTGTAGTCTTGCCTTGAAGCTCTGCCCCAAGATTGTGTACAGTTTTGGATGAGTAGTTTTTGGAGGGGAGAAGAATACTAGAATGCTGTGCAAATTGGCCCTTGCTGCAGTGAACAGAAACCCATAGACGAATCACAACACCTTTTTGTACATGGGTAATGATATATATTGGCATATCTAATAGTATATGCCAATAATATGTAAACTGGAAAGTTTCAGGACATTCTCATGAAGGATTTTGGGGTCACTAAAAGTTATCAATGAAACCAGCGCCTGTGGCTTTATTACAAATATCCTCTCTTGATGCTATTCTAAAAGCCTGAGCTGATGAATCATAGAATAGCTGGGGTTGGAAGAGACCTTAAGGACCATCTAGTCCCAATCCCTCTGCCATGGGCGGGTACACCTTACACTAGATCAGGCTGCTCAAGGCCCTACCCAAGCTGGCCTTGAACACTGCTAGGGATGGGGCATCCCCAGCTTCTCTGGGACACCTGTTCCAGTTTGTCACCACTCTTAAAGATATTGTTCCTAATGGCTAACCTAGACCTACCCTCTTTCAGTTTAAAGCCATACCCCTTGTCTTATCACTATATGCCTTCCCTATCTTTCTTGTAGGCCCCCTTTAGGTACTGGAAGGCTGCTCTAAGGTCTCCCCAGAGCCTTCTCTTTTCCAGGCTGAACAGACCCAACTCTCTAAGTCTGTCATCATAGGAGAGGGGCTTCATCCCTCTGGTAATCTTTGTGGCCCTCCTCTGGACCTACTCCCAACAGGTCTCAAAGGTCTTTTTCCTTTGGGAAGAAAAGGAAATAAGGAAGACCTTGGGAAGTACCAGTCCTTAAGTTTCAACTTTGTGCCTGGCAAGATCATGGGGCAGATACCAGAAACTGTGCTAAGGTACATGGAAAGTAAGGAGCTGATTGATGAGAGCCAGCATGGCTTCACTAAGGGCAATTTGTGCCTGACAAATTGGGTGACCTTCTACGAAGGGGTTACAGCATTGGTGGATAAGGGAAGAGCAAATGATGTCAAATATACCTGGATTTGTGCAGACATTTGACACTGTCCTGAAGGATATCCTTGTCTCTAACTGGAGAGACATGGATTTGATTGATGACCAACTTGTGGATAATGAATTGTGTGCAAAGTCGCAGTCAGAGAGCTGTGGTTAACAGCTCAATGTCCAAGTGGACAGCAGTGATGACTGGCATTCCTCAAGGGTCATTAATGGGACCAGAGCTGTTTAACCCCTAGGCCAGTGACACGGACCATGAGATTGAGTGCATACAGCGAGTTTGTTGATGACACCAAGCTATGTAGTGAGGCTGACACACTGGACAAAAGAGATGGCATCCAGAAGGATGTGGACAAGTTGAGAGATAGGTTTGTTGGTCTTGGTCTTCTTAAAACTCCTATTGTTGGATTCAGCCCATCTATCCAGCCTGTCCAGGTCCCTCTGCAGAGCCCGCCTACCCTCCACCAGAATGACACTCCCCCCCCAACTTGGTGTCATCTGCAAATTTGCTAATGGTAGGCTTGATCCCCTCAACCAGATCATCAATAAAGATATGAAACAGGACTGGGACCAACACTGATCCCTGAGGGACACCACTGGCCGCCACCTGGATGCAGCACCATTCCCCACCACTCTCTGGGCCTGGCCATCCAGACAGTTCTTAACCCACCAAAGAGTCCACCGGTCCAAGCTGTGGGCTGACAGCTTTTCCAGAAGTATGCTGTGGGAGATGGATTGAGGTTCCCCTCCCCCAGCAGCTTTAGTGTAAAGCCCTCCTCACCAGCTTGGCAAGCCTGTCAGGCTAAATGACTGCATTAAAAAAAAAAAAAAAAGTGTTGTTTGTGGGGGTAGTAACTCTCATTAGTCTAATTGCTGTAGCTGAATAAGGTAAACAATTTAAGTTGCAAAAAAATGTTTTCTGTCATGAAGTACAAGCAGCAGACTTGAAAGCTAAATTCAAGTTAGAAAACACATGCTTTGAACTTGCTTAGGTCTGTATCAGTCTGACAGGAAAGAATAGCTGGTATCTGCAGAGTAAAGAGCACGATGCAAAAGTAAAAGAAGGAAGAAGGCTGTTGTGTATGGGAAGGAGTGAGTCAATAACATATGGTCTGTAAAACATGAAGACATTTTATAATGTGCAATAAGATTATTGTCTCTCAGTCTCATCTTTTGTTATGTATTAGAGCTATGATCTAAGACTTGTTTCTGGAAGGCTGGTGGGGTTTACTTTTTTGTGACGGATTTTTTTTTTGTGTTTTTTTTTTTTAATTTCTATTTTTTTAAGTCTCCAATGATAAATGTTTTTTTTTTGTTACCCATGTGAGTTTGCTCTGGTGTAACTGTGTTCATTTAGCAATAGTTCATTTAAAATTACCATGTAAAGCTAATTAATGAAACAATACTTTTTTTTAAACAGCAAGAATAAATAGTCACCTTAGTAGTGAAGAGAACGAATACCAGCTGAGAAAGTAGTTCTTGATATATGTTTAGATTTTGGGGGGTAGCAAACTTTAGGGTTAAGTGCCTTTAGAATACACCTGTTACAGAAGGTAACAGTTGATTTGAAATGGGCTTTTACGAAAACCTAAAATTATAATTTTGAAGGTTGCTGCAGCTACATTTACTATTGAGCCTCAGAAAAACTCATGAAGGTCCAGCTAATTAGGAGGGCATGCCTTAATGCTTTGTAATGCAGTGTGTCTATTATGAGGGGATGTGTGCTGTATTTGGGCTCTTTCCTCTTGCACGGCTTGTATTCCAAGGTCCCTCTAAAATCATGGAACTTCTTGAGTGGTATAGCTGTGCCACACACACAGGATGTTTAATTACTTTATGAAATGCAGTTTTATTTTGGAAGTGGTGTGTTTCTTCTTAGACTCCTGACTGATCTGGCAGTCTTATTGCTAAGGGGAATATCAAAGTGGTTTTACCCTATGCTCCAATAGGGAGTATAAGAGAACTAAAGTGAACTATACTTGCTTCCAGAAGGAGAGAATGGAGCTGTGTAAACTTAGTAAATAAAAGTTCAAATAAAATCACAGTGGCTTTAATGTGAATTTCCTTTTTGATTAAAAACTCACTCGTTTAAAGTCTAAAATCATCTTTATTTTGAAGTGAGGTTTGTGTTTATGATATAACAAGGAAGTGTTACTCCATCTGACATATTATTTTACTGTTAGAGTTTTCTTTGCAAATGAAAGGAAGAAAACCTTTTTTCTTGATATGAAGAGCTAATTACTGGGTTATTGGGAAAGGGCTTTAATGACCCTATCTTACCTAATGAGAGCATTATCAAATAAACCCCCATTCGCAGATTTATAGGATGGTATTTTTTATTCTGAATTGTCTTTGCAACTGTCATTTAATCTCAAATTATTTGTAGTGCAGTAGTTGTTGGGTGGAATTTTGCTTGGGGTTTTTTATTTATTTATTTCCTTTTTATTTTTCAGGTCAATATGAAAACATTTCAGCAAGTTTTATTTTTGTTTTGGTGAGGCAAGATTTTTTTTTTTTTTGCCAAGTCCCTGTAAAAAGTTTAGCTAATGTTGTAATTTAGGTGCTAATGGAAAGTTACTGTGTTAGATTTATAAGAAACCTTTAAAAGTAAGCACATAAATAAAAAAAGAAATTCTGACAAACGTCCCAGTTCTTAAATGCTGAAGTTGCAGGGTTTTTTTTAAACGATGGAGAGGTTGGGTAGGGCTGGGACTGAATTTGTTTTATTTTCAGATTGTGGTAAGTTGCAGTTTTATTTTAATGGCAGAGGCTGGAAGAGGCAAATTTATTGCTGTTGTGGTGTAGAGGCATGTCGAAGTTTGAAGAATTATGGAGTTTGTGTTGTGCTGAATTGGAGTGATGAAGTACAGATAACAGGCCACAGCTGTAGCCACAAATTAGGCCTCTCAATTTGATGTTGAACGCGTTGCATTAGAATTGCTTTTCTAGGATTAACATGTGGAAAGTCTGATGAATAAAACCAGATCTGAAATAGGGAAGCTAAAAATCTGCTACTGCTGCTGCAAAAAGCGTTTTGGGGCTTCATTGTTGTGAAACAAAGGTGACAACTTTACTAAAGCAAGAGCAGTGCTCAGGACCTCGCTGGTCTTCAAGAGCTGCCGTTGGTGTTTGAATCTTAGCAGTTGCTTAAAGAACTAGAATTCTCAGTGATTCCCTCATCTTCCAGCCAGCATGGCTTGGGGGAGGATGAGAGCTATAGTCTGTCTCATGGTCTCACAGCACCTGTTTTTACATGGACTCCAACAAGAGTTGATAGCATGGGGTTTATGAGGAGGTGTTTCTGGAAGTTGCATAAGCTTTGATCTAACTAAAGTACTGTGCAGAGGCCTTCCTATATAGGAAAGATCCAGTGCGGAAATAGAGCACCAGCTTAAGAACTCTTGCAGGCATGGGAAACTTCAGCATACAGGTGTTGCTCTTGCATTCTGTGGAGCTACCCTATTGCTATGGGAATAATAACGCTCCAGGTATTCCCAGGCACAGGATAGCAGCAGTGTAATAACAGATCAGATGTAACATACAAGAATAATTCTGAGCAGTGATAGTTTTATTAGCAGGAATGTTAAAAAGAACCCCAAATTTACAGGCCTGCCCTGTGTTCAGGTTGGCTGTCAGACATGTTCATGATAGGTTCACAGATGGTTCAAGAGCAAGAGCATGAACTCAGGTGGACTGGCTGAAGCTGTCACAGCTGTTTCATAGTTGTGGGTCCTATAAAATTTTCTGGGACATCAAATTCTTATAATATCAAGGGTTATCTCTGGCCAAGCAAGAGCTGCATGCAAACTTTGCTTATGCCACAAAACAAAATCCTCTATAGGGCTGGAACCAAGAAGATGCTGAGTAATAAAAGACTGTGAAAAGTGGCCCCCTCCCCTTCCTCAAATGTTCTCATTCAGTGAGTGTAGCTCTATCCTGACCTGCAACATCCTGTTCATTGTTTTTGTGCTAGGAGTTTCCTGAATGCCCCATGGAAAATGTGACACACTTTAAAATTTAGAACAAATATCTTCTGCAAAGGAACACAACCAAAAGGATAAAACCTTGTTCTGCATTGTGACTTTAGTCCAGATTTGCATTCTAGTGAAGAACTCTGGTTGGTAAAGTATCTGGAACATAAGTTATTGATATGTAAAGCCACACAGTTGTTCCTTGGATTTGAGAATTTATTTAAGCACAACTTGGAATTGATAAATCTTTGACCTTTTCAAAGGACTCTTCCTTTTTTCTTGCTGATACGTTAATATTTTTCAAATGCATGTGGCATTTTAGTTGGTTGACAGACGACCAACTGATGTTTATATACAGTAGCTGAGGCTGTGTTACATTTGGGATATAGTATTCTACTCTTTGCTTCAGCCTACTTTTGGGACTTTCAAACTGGAATTCCCATCTAGTCCTTCAAATCTATAAATCCACATTTTTGAGAGAGGGAGTAAGATAGATGGCAATTCTAACATTTGGTGTATAAGGGTTTGGGATGGATTGTTTTCTTTTAACTCCTCTGTTCGTACTTACTTTCATAACTTTGAAAAGCAAAAACATTAATAAATCAAAGTGGGTTAAAGATCAGACACGTGGTTTTATTTTAATAAGGGATAAAGCTGAAACCTTACTGAGTGTACATTGTTCAGCACTTGTTCTCTGGGGCATATGAATCAGTCCCTTCATTACTGGTCTGGAAGCATTTCCTTTTGTGGTTACTGTGTATTTTGATTAGAAAAACCAATGCAAGATAATACTTGGTGCGTTACTTTTGATGATTATGTTCATGTGCAAAGTTGATATTTAAAAAAATTAGAAAGCAAGCCTTTTGTGGCCATATGAAGTTTGACTTCATGGAGTGAAATTGCTTGCTTGATTTATATCTGTCAGCAGGAAGGGGATTTTGAAAGAAGGTGTAGTAAGCCTGCAAGCTTGAGAAAGAGCTATAATTTGCATGGTTACGTCTTGTGTGTCTGGGACACGTTTTCCCAAAGGCTACAGGGTGAAGTGTGCTTTGGGGAATATTTGCTCTGTGAGTGTTGAGGAAGACAGCAGAAAATATGTGTTTCTTCTAGATTTTTCTCACTGCTGGTTGTTAGTATTTGGGGCAGTGTCCCCTGAAGAGGGTAAGGTCAGAACCTGGTGGAAGAGGGAGAGTCATAAATAAGAGAATTAAAAAATTGGAGACCCTTCGTCTCATCCCCCTTGCTGCCATACTTACACATCCGTTCTCCCTTTGGTGCCTCTTTATCAGTACTTTTGAGAGAGGCTGCTAAATGAAGAAACCAGCTTTCCTTTTTGAACTTTTAACCTTTGCAAAAGCAACAGTAATTGGCTTCTGCAGAGCACAGATTGTTTTGATCTGACATTAAAAAAAAAATACAGAAAGAATGAAATATCAATGTGCACTTCTGGATTTCCCAAACTGGCAGTGAAGGTCTTGCTTCCCCGTGCTTTAAAAGTGCAGAGAGATATTGGTGAGGGTTGAAATATCTCTGTTGCATCTCAGTTGGGATGTACTTTGGCTGAGATGAAAGATCAGCAGCTGGTACAAAATCTCCACCTGGAAAAAAAATGGTTGGTGTGTGTGTGAATGTAATCTCTTTGAGGAAGTGGGAAGATGGCTTAAAGGGTCATATAAAGGGAAATAAAACACTGTAGGAAAAGGAAAGGAGAAAAAAAAGTCAACGGGGAGAGAGATGAATTGTACAGCCTAGGCTAAAGGTATTATGCTTAGATTTCTTCTATGAATGAATGTCCTGTTTAAAAATAAATAAATATTTCCCCCTTTATCCTTGTTAAAGAGAACATGGTAAAACTACTGACAGTTGCTATTCTTTCTAAGAGTTGATCATGTGAAAATTTTATGTACTAAAAGCAAGGAAAGCACATTAAAGTCTAATCCATGCTTACTCTAGTGGGTCTTAAAGCTGTCATCACTTTAAAGTCATGCAAAAGCAGTATCTTAAATACAAATGCTTTTTGTCTCCAGTGACTTTAATGCACTTATAATAAGTCAATAATTAAAAAAATTCAAAAGCAGATCAAGGTCAAATCATGCTTTAGGTAACATTTAATCTAAAAGAGCTTGAATGATACCTTCCATAGGTATCATTGCTAGCTTTGTCATCCATACAGAAATGTAATATATTCTTGAAAACTTGAAAATTTGAGGGCCACAGTTTGCCAGAAGAGACCTGTAGCCCTTCCTTCTCACACACAGCCTAATAGTTGTGCTGAGTACATCATGACGTGTGGCAGCTCAAAAGGAAAACGTGCTCAACAAGGCTTTTTACTTCTTAGCTGCCAGAGGAAACTGCCAACCTTTGGCATGGTTAAGTTTCTCCTAACAGAAAGCAGCAATAAATATATAGGTAACTTGGCTGGTGACATGCAAAGCTACCTTGCTGCCTTCTTGTTTTTAAGATATGATTCTTCTTTCTTAAATAAGGTTGGTTAATGAACATGGGGAAATAGTAAAAGATTTAGGAAAGGAACTGTTAAAAAAGGCACCTCCTCAATTTACTGGCAATAGTTCAGTTTGATCTTGTTAGAGATGAAACAGTTCCTGGGAAAATTGGCATCCTTCGTAGCTGTGGGATTTTTCATCTTGCTGTCACTTTATGTGTCTTCAAAGCAAGAGGCGAGTGTTTTCTGTTATGTGCCTATCTCTTTTAACATCTGTATTTCCACTTCTGCAGTGAAATTATTCAAAGCAAAGGCAGGAGGAGAGTAGTGTAGCCAGCAGCCGTGCATTAATCCCACTGCGTAAACTACAGAGATTATTTCGGTTCAGAAAGAGGTAACTGTGACAGGACAGGGGTCTCTTCCTGTCATGTGTGTGCTGAAAGTAAGGCAGTTGCCAGGAATGACTGAACCAATGAACCAGATGACAGATTATTTCTGAGTAGAGAACAGCTTAAACTTCCAGGGCTCTAAAACCAAAGCCCACAGTGTTTGGCAAAGTCACTTGTATTAAATGATGAAAGTACTCTTCCTGAGTAAAAGGAAGAACATGGTAAAAAGACAAGCAGTAGTTGCTTGCTGGGCTGTTCCACAGTATTCACATTTTGATTGGCTCCACAGATATTTGTGTGTGCCTTGGGGATGCTTAACATAAGGAAAAACAGCTTTATATGTAAAGAAAAATGGCAATGAGATTTCAGACTTGGTCCCTACAGCATGTCCTGTGTGCTCTTTCAGTATTGGCTTAAATGAAAATAATGGTGATGCTTTTGTTTTGCCTAGGAAAATAGTTTCCCTTGCTGATTAGGTTTAAAGTATGTAGTCCACCTAGAAGTGTATTTGTCATTTTGTCCTGGTAATGACTCTTTTAATTTGGTGGAGTAAGATAATTAAAACACACTGGAAAATAAATATAGCCAAAAAAGGATTTTCTCCTTCCTGTCCCATCCCAGTGTGCATATCTGGGATCCTTGTGAGAAGCCCTGTTTGATGGATAACTGCTCTGAAATGCTCAAAAAGAGCACAGACCATTTCCAGCAGACCCCAAAACTGCATCTTCTCTTCTACCTCTCTGGTTTTAATGGAAGCTGTTGTATTGAGTCTAAGGACAGTGGCTAGAAATTGGTAAGCCAGTCTCTACTTTCAGGGCCTTGAGGGCTGGGAAGGGTGAAATACAGGAAGACCTGTGGGAGTAGTCTGTCCAATCACATGAATAAATAAGGCATCTGCCTGTTCTGGGTAATCTGTCAGCATGATTTAGATACAATCTCCTGTAGCCTCTAAATGCCTCTCAGCTGCTCTGAGGAAGTGTGGTGCTTCATTTTATAGTTGGTGGTTGGAGGCACAGAGAAGCAAAGGGCAAGTACATGGCCACACACCAAACCTTTGAATAAAAGAAAATTAAACACAAGTGTTCTTGCTTCCAAGTTTAGCATCTTTGAAGCAGAACTCTCTGTTCATTTAAACAGTGTGATTGCTGCTTGTGGTAGAGTCCTCTTTAATTAATGCTTTGGGGAACAAACTTGGAAGATATAGGGTCTATTTGCAGGTGGGTTTTTTCATTTTACTTTTTTGTGGTCTATCTCTTATACTATCTGCTCTCAATGACACTAAGGTCAAATGAGAATCTGGGGCTGTTGTGTCTCAAGAGCTTTGTTTTGCAAATGCTAGAATACATTTTTCTGACTTGTTTATACGGGAGCATTCAACTATGTCCTGGGCACTGATGCAGCATATTTACCTATGAGCACTTCTGCTTCAGAATTTTGCTCAAGTGCCTTAAGTAGAGCTAGCATAATCTTTGCAGCCCCCTCCCCAGTACTAGTCAAAATTGTTGGAATGGTGGGTGAGACCAGCAAGGTAAGAGATGTCGCTGAAATAAATCTAATTCTTTAACACCCTGAGAAGAGAGCTTGTGAAGGTAGTGTGCCCTGTAGGAATCTGCTCCAGAGTCTGGAGAATGAAACAGGTGAAAAGGAAACTTCAAAATGTCTTCAAAAGCCTATTTTCCTTTGTTCCTCATATACATTGTTAAGAGGTTTTGCATGCCCAGATCAAGAAGAAGCAGTTGGGGACTGCATATTGTGGAGAACATGTCATTGTGAGCCCTATGTGTATCTTCCAAGCAAGGTACAAGGAAGTCACATCCAGCTCTGAGAGAACAGCCAAATCCCTTGTTAGGAGAAGGGGAAAAAGGAACTCAAGTCCTGGTCCTCAGAGATGGGTAGTCCGCTTACTTGTTACAGGGCAGGTTGTCTGTCAGCTTTGGAAATGGGACATCTCTTTCCTGATCACACTCATCACTCCAGATTAAGATCTTCTGATGGGCCATGTCTGTGGTTCTGAGAATGCAGCTCAAGGACTGCATCAGTGAGAAAATAATGACGTATTCCTTCAGTAGAGATGTGCGCCGTGGCTTTTTGGAAATCTTGTACTTTCAGTACAACCTGGGAATATTGCTTAACGTAGTGTAAAATTGAGAGTGGGAAAGGCTCTGTGCTTGCTGTTGCCGCCATGCTGCCAAACCTGTAAAGCTGTGCTTTAGTCTCCACAGCAGAGTAGAAATGCGGTACTGAAGAGCAGAAAGAGGACTACATTCTCTTTTAAAATGATTGATACCTAAATCGCCCTCGCTGCTTGAACAGTAGAGGTTTAATGATGTTAAATTACTACTGAATTACAGACGAAAAGTGCCACAGAGTTACATGTTTGGCTTTGTTTCTGTGTTGCTGTTTGCACACAAAGGACTTTCCTGCCAGGTGTTAGCCCTCCAGGAAGTTCAAAATGGTCAACTTCAGTTGACAGCTTTATTTGGAAACAGTTCTAACATGTCAAACTGAGGCAGACAGTTACCTGAACAGTGATTTGCCACCCCTCACCCCCAAGTGCAATGGGATAATTTAATTTGGGAGCACTGAAGTCTAAAGGCAAGAAGGATGAACAGTGCTTTCTCTCACAGGGTACTTGGTGAAAGGATGTTACTCTGTATTGCTGAAGATCCAAACTCTGGCAATCATCAGAGCACTGAAAATGTACTTGGATTTAATCCAAATACTTTAATCTTTTAATGTCTGTTACAATTATAAAGTGGCTCATTGAATTAATGAGACGTACTGTGATGAACTTAGTAATTCAATACTTTTACATCATTCTCCTTTATGAAATTGAATCTCAGCTGTATGCCATGAAATTTGCACAGGTAAAAAAATTTTTTTTTGTCTCAGGACGTGTTTACATAATAGTTAAAGATGACCAGGTTATATTCCTCTTTTCCTCTTTGGCCTTACAGATTGCTTGTTGTGGTCCTGATGCTTGGGTGAGTGAGTGGTGAATACATTCAAGGAGCTAATCTGTCTGAAAATGTGTCATTATTTTTGATTTGTGTTTTACTTTTTGGGCACTCCATCTCTCTGAACTGGCCTGCTGGACAAATGCCAGTGCTGGCACTGGGGAGAGGGAGGCAAAGCTGTGACATTGGGGAAGCAGGTATCAGATCTGCTGTGGAACTGAACTTTGCCATTCAGAGAGCTTTTTGGAGCAGAAAAAAATTATTTTACCAGAGAACATAAAGATGGTGGCTCAGGATGATGTATATGTATGACAGTATTTTTAACATGAAACAGCTAAAAGGAGCCACTTTTTTTGGCTACATAATAAGTTAGAGGTATGTGCGTTATTATTCAGCAAAAGCATAGTGTCCTTTTGCCTTTTGCTGCCAGCATCTCTCTGTTCTGCAGCTAGCAATTGTAACTTCTTAGCAGGTAAAATGCTTGGCAGTAACTCCTGTGTGGAACCAAGTTGGTATTAAATATTTGAGGCGCTCTTATTTGTTTTTAGGATAATAGAGTTAAAGCATCACACAGCAAGTGCTGGTTCATTTTGAATGGGTGTTTTGATAGAAGTTGATTGAGTTGCAGCATCGTCGGTGACAATTGATGTTCTGGCTCTTGGGAAGAAAACTGCCTTGAGTCGTCTTGCTGAATAATGTGGCTGGCACAGTTCAGTCCTCAGTGCTTGTTGCTTGTCTGGATGCATGTATTGTGGAGAGGTTAAGCGCTCAGTCCGTTGATTAGCCAATTTGGAAACAGTGAGTGTTTTGCTCATTCTTGGCATAACTCTGCGTGTTCCCAGCGAGGCTGGAGCAAGAGCTTCAACTGGAGCGTGGCAATGCGGAAACACAGCTGTGCTGTCATCAACTTTTGACGGAGTATTAGCTCTAGTCTTCTCAGGAGTCTTAGAGAGCCTTTGAAATTATAGTTCCTTATGAAATAGAAGATACTTGGAGAAGCAGATCATATATACTACTAAGAAGGGGACTTTTTGATTGATAGAGACTTTTTACCTGAACAATGAAGTGAACATGTTTACTAGACGATCTGGTATTTTTCTTGAGTCAGATTTCTTCATTAAAGTATTTCCACTTTTTTTCTGATAGTAAGACACTAGGCAATCATAACACCCGTGTTTATCTTCAACTGCTGTGGCCGAAGTGGTGGCTGCCCTCTCCACCTTCCACCCCCCCCCCCCCCCTTTTTTTTTCTTAATAGCCCAGCATAATAGCATAAATTAGATTCAATGGGTGTTTAAGTTCACATATGGGTTGTAATTTCTGAGTGAACTCATTACCTGTCTTGCTGTCCCTGCTAAAAGGGAGAAACAGTAAGCTTTTTAACTGCTGTCTGCTGCTTAGATCGCATGACTCCCTAGAGTTTATGACTCAAACCAATAAAGGATGATGTTTGCATCATTCTTTCCTCTTTCCTCTTTCCTTGGGACATGCGGATTTTAATGTTGAACAGAGCACAATAAAATTATGGGGTGACCACAAATTGTCCCCAGTGCTTGAATGCCATGTATTAGTCCGTAACATAAACATATTTTACGGCAGTTTTCCTGTCAGAAGTAAAGTTCCACCTTGATCTTTAAAATTCTAGTTCAAGTTGGGGAAGCCTGGGATATTTTTTGAATGACTGCTCTTGGATGCCAGATGGGAAGAGTTATGGAGATTGTTGTTCCCAACTTGTAACCAATGGCTGGTTTTAGTGTGTTGCAAGAATCTTATTTTGGCATAGAAGGCAACCTGGTACAAAAGCAGGTCTTTTTGCTCATTGTGTGAATACTTAAGTACAGAAAAGGCACAGCATTGGTACACAGATGGGCAGGCTATGACTTCAAGAGTGCTTAGAGACAATATATCAGCGTACTCAAAGAATCACTGAATGGTTGAGGCTGGAAGGGACTACTGGAAGTCATCTGGTCCAATTGCCCTGCTCAAATGGGGTCATCTGCTGCTTGTGGTTTTGCAGTAGAGAGACGAGTAAGGGATAGTCTCATGTTGAAATACCCAGATCTCCTGTTACCAAGTGTCACATTTAATGCAGCTTACCAAGCTTTACACAGGACAAATCTCCCCTGGAAATGGGCTGGGTGAGCAGTGTTGGCACTGCTAATATCTTGCAGTCAGATTTCTTCTGAAAGGTTTCTTGGAGCCCTCCAAAATACGATCTGTGTTCTGTCTGCCTGAACCTGGAGTTTGCCCTGTTCTTGTGTTCTTTAGTATCTTTTTGCTTGTATATTGCTTTACAGTGATCTCATGGTTAACCTGACTGTATAAATGAAATGATTATTCATATTCAAGCTCCTCTTGACCTAGAATTATAAGCAATGGCCCCAAACCATGAGTCAGTATTGAAAAGGAGGATGATATCTCCTTGGGATAATCCCAGAACAGTGATTCCAGGCCTGCAGGTACGCCAACTGGGCAGTACTCAGCAAAGCAGGGTGGCACCAGTGTTAAGGATGGGCATATGCACAGTGGTTGTTTTGGGATGTGACTTGTCTATGTTTGTTTCCTTAGTATTCTGTTTCCAAAGTGAGTTTAATGATGTCCATTAAAACTCTGGCTTAGTCTTGACAATAGACGTACATTCTCTTTAATGCAGAATAGCTCAAGTTATTCCACAAATGTTAGCTACAGACAAGGTCTCTAATATTAACTGTGCCATGTGTTTTTTTCCTGAGTGGCCATCACTGTTTTTTCCATATGCTGTCTAGTTTTGCTGAATGTTCTTCAGAGAGCCGGCACTGGGAAGTCCACAAGTGGCAAATTATTCTTTGTGACTATGAGAGTGAACTGACAGAGAGCTAGGAGCCTGTAGGGGTGGATTCAGAGACTGTATAGTGCTGAGAAGTCAGGAAAACATGGGGTGTTTTGACTGTTAGATGTTTTGATGCGCTGATTGCAGTGAAGTGTAAGAGAAACACAGATGGGTAGGAACACCTCTGTACATGGAGCTGCTTTCTGCTGCAAGATAACTGACAGGTGGTTTCTTTCCTTCTCTTGTTCTCTGTCATCTTTCACAGTGTCATAGAATGTTCTGAGTTGGAAGGGACCCACAGGGATGACTGAGTCCAACTCCTGGCCCTGCACAGGACACCCCAAGAGTCACACTGTGTGCCTGAGAGCATTGTCCAAACACTTCTTGAACTCTGTCAGGCTTGGTGCTGTGACCACTTCCCTGGGGAGCCTGTTCCAGTGCTCAGCCCCCCTCTGGGTGAAAAACCTTTTCCTGATATCCAACCTAAACCTTCCCTGACTCAGCTTCATGCCATTCTCTTGGGTCCTGTCACTGGTCCCCAGAAAGAAGAGATCAGTGCCTGCCCTTCCACTTCCCTTCATGAGAAAGCTGCTAACTGCACTGAGGTCTCCTCCAGGCTGAACAAGCCAAGCGACCTCAGCTGCTCCTCATATGATTTCCCCTCTAGATCCTTCACCCTCTTCACAGCCCTCTTTTGGATGCCTTCTAGTAGTTTTATGATTCTTCTTATAATGTGGCACTCAAAATTGCACATCTCTGAAGAGCAGTGTCAGTGCCTGACAAAAGGCTGTTGTCTCAAATTGTGCCCTCCTCAAACTCACAAGTGGTTTCCACCCTTTCTTTTGCTGATTTTCTTACTTATGATGAGCATTACTCTTTGCTTATTGACTGTGGAATATCAATATTACTTTTTTCCATAGGATTTTTCTATGCAGAATGATTACATTATAAAATAAGGCTGTTTGTTTCAACCTTCAACATCCTGTCTGTGCTGTCAGTTAACTTGGTTGCTTCCTTTAGCATTCACACACCTCTGTTGCCCTCTCTTCCTCCATTTGACTGCTAACTTCCTAGCAGTTCCATTAGTTCCTTTGGATGTATAGTAAACATTGATAGGAAAAAAAAATCTCTTTGTGTTTTATAGTGCTGCTTCATCTTCCTTCTAGCAGGAAGTTTAGTGGTTTTCCCAACATTGAGCTTATCTTCTTGTATCTGTTATCTCCTTTGGGATATAGCCAGTCATCCTTGATTCAGTTTCTGCTATGTTATCATCTTGACTCAGGGTGCTCTTTTTGTGTGTCCTTTCTAGCCCCCTGATTTATCCAAATGCTGGGAAAGTATGAAGTACCATAGCCAGATCCTGCTAGTAGTAGAAAAGAGGACTGTGATCTTTTGTTATTTTTTACCTTTAACTGAGGTTTTATTCAAAATTCACAGCACTTTTGATGAAATTTCTCTGTTTCTTTTCAGCTTGTTTTCAACTGGCCTGTAATAGACTTATTCAATTTTCAGTTTCATGGGACTCCTTTGGAATGTGTTTAGTTTAAAAAGCACCACCCCTTTACCTGCTTGCCCTTCCCCAAACAAAAAAAAATTTGCCTACATCCTTTTGAGCTTTAATGTTTTGAATTGCATCATTTTGTTGTTTCACAGTGTCAATGTCCTTTTTCATTTCTTCTGCCCTCCAACTTTCTTAGGCTGAGAGCTTTGATTTTTAACTTACAGCTCTTTAAGAACAGTAGGACCACTGGCTGAAATTGAGACTTTGTGTTTTCCCCATTGCTTCCTTTCTACCTCACAGGGTATGTGAGACTACCCTGAAAGGCAGGAAAAGAAAACTGTATTTAACTGGATTTTGAGGGATATTTTTTGCTACTTGCTTCAGTTTAGAAACATCTGGAGTCAAGCCAAATGACGAGAAAGAACCCCAAATAAAGTGGGCAAGCCCTGACAAACTGTAAAGGTTTAAGTAGATTAAGTAATAGTTTGTATTCAGAGTTGCATTTCATTTTGATTCTGTACTAGATATCTGCCATGGTCTTTCCATTTCATATGCTAGGCAGGTACTCAGGATGGTTGAAAAATCATGCTTTTTTTTTGTGAAGCCTTAGATCTTTGACTGCTGGATTGCTATTGGTGTGGGGGTTGTGCTGGTGCCTTTTGGTTTTGTCTAGGTTTTTAATGAATATTAAAAAATTAATATTTCTATTTATTTATTTATTGGAAATGTCTTTTGAATAATTGAGTTTGATACTTTCCTGGTCTCTAGTTTGAAGAGCTCCAGTATTAATGTCTTTGGTGAACAGAGCATCTCTATCTGACTAGATGGTATACATGAGTTAATTAAATTGCCACAGTTTCAAACAAAATCTTGAATAATCAAAACTAAGTTTTTTGTTCTCTTAGGAATTACAGACATGTAACTAAAAGTTCCTTAGCAAAAGGAGAATGGTCTTCCAAGAAGCAGGAGAGTTCATGTTAAAGAAGAACCTGAATTTTTCTGGTATGCTTCAATATGTGGTTTTAGGAGCAAGACCAGACAGCCTGCTTGCTTATATTCCGAGTACATCCAGTCTGGTTTTTTTTCTTCCACCTTTTCTTTTGAAGCACCCTTTAAAGCTTTTCTTGCTCTCTAGTTTTGAAGAGTGGTCTATTTAAAAGTGGTCCAGCCTGTTAAACATAGTGAAACATCCACCATATAAAATGCTTCCCAAGAAGAGGAACAAGATGACTGTAGGTAGAGCAAATGCTTGGAATGAAATTGTGAAGAAAGGTTACAGGTAGTTTGGGGATGAGATAGGTGATAACCACACAAGTATTAGCTGTCTTTGCTGGGCAGCTTTAGCAGTGGCAAAAACTGTCCTGTTCTGTACATTTCACATACCCATAATCCTAAAATCTCCTCCAATACTAGTTCTCCACGTATTTTGGAGAGGAAAGGTGGTGTATTTAAACCTGATAAGGGTCCAAAGCTCATTTTATCCTAATATTACATATTTAATTCCTGTTCTAATGAGGCTTTATAGATCAGAGGACTTAGGGTTTAGCATCAAAGAAATGTTCCTGTTTGGAAGCTGATGGACTGCTCTGAACCATGGAAGTCAGTGGAGAGGGGTCAGGTGTTCCTGCAGTGTTGGTGGCTGCTTCAGAGGGGTAGCACCCCCCTCGGTTGCCTGCCTTTTGAGGCCACTGCCTTTTTTCCATCCTTTACTAGAGTATAGCTCATAGCTTCTGTACAGCTTTATCTTCCATTTGTGTCAAAACATCTCTAGATTTCATTGACATGGGACTGCTGGGCCTTTGACTCCTGTCTAGTTCAGGGGTGAATAGCACTGAATGCCTAAGAAGGGAAAAAGGCAGCATGAAAGCCTTTGTATGTACACAAAGTGTGCATCCAGCCCCCTGGCTTCTCTGCCCTGTTTTCATTTCTTGCGGAGATGGTAGCGCATGTTTACAGCTCCTTAGACTGAGCTGTTCAGTCATGCAGTCTAACTCCAAAAATAACTCTCTTGGGGGATATTAATCCAGCGTTGGATTATCTTTCTAAAATCGTTAATCAGACTTGGTCCCCGAGGGACCTTCCAGCTGAACTTGCCACTTAGTTTCTGTTTGCTGGGGCGGCAGGAGCCGAGCGGAGGAAGCTGATGAGGTTTGACAAGAAGTGGTTACTTACGTAAGGTGCCGAGCAGAGGGAGCTGTGCCTCTCCTCCTGCTGTGGGCCCGGCCAGGGCTCAGCTCCCTGCCAGCACCCTCCATGTCCTGCTCGGCCCTGTTGCCCTTACTGCCCTGCTTTCCCTTTGCCTTGAAGAAATGCCATGCAAAAACCTGCCTGTGTCAGGGGGTGGTGGGATCTGTGCCAGCTCCAGGTGCTGTATGTGCTGCCTTTTGTCCAGGGCAGAGAAGCACATGCTTTGTTTTATTAAATTCTCAAGTGCACATGGCATTCCTGCAGTCACTTTTTAATCATTAATTTTCTTACTCAAGCTGTTCATGAAATGAGCTGGCCTGCTCTTTGAATATTACCTCTCTTCTGTAAAAGAAGAAATAAGCTGTTCTAGGCTGCTGTTTACGAGTAGAGCTGCAAGTCACATAGCTCCTATTAGCCTTGCATTTTTCTTCTGTCTGTAGAGTAAGAATAGAATTTATTTCTTGAGAGATGTGCTCTGATAACTTTAAGTTATTTAAAGTACTTTGAGATCTTTGTATGGAAAGTGCCAATGAAATTGCAAAATAAGTTAAAAAAAAAAGAGTTCCACTGAGAACTAATTTCATACACGAATAAAATCCTGTTTTCCACATGCAGTACATAGGTAGAAGGGGAAAATTCAATATATTTTACTGGCATTGGTGCTAAATGAATCCCTCAGAGCCAGGCAGGTAAATTGAGAGCTTGCACATAGATGCTGATGCATTTTTACATTAAATTTAACATACTTTGATTTCCAACTTGGGGGTTTATTACTCTGACTTAGTAGACCACAGGAAGCCCTTCATGGTATGGTTGAAGTGCATAAATATACTGTATGTGGTAATAACAATAAATTGCAAAATTGACACTTTAATGGGATAATCTGTCATAGTTCTGCAAAACCATATTGATGGAATAAAGTATGTTCAAGTGGTAGACATGCTTTGGTTGTGGTTTCCTGAAATTATAAAATAGCGTGCTGTTGAGCATGTAAGTTGCTTAAACATTGTCCAGGTTACATCTCCTTGCATTCATTAGGGAAAACAATGGGAATTTGCCATCCATTTCCTCTGACCCCCTTCTCTCCTTCATATGCCTGCACATGCGCCCTTCTTGCCTTCAGATTCTGACTTGAAAATAAATGTTGTAAAAATGAGTTGGAAAGTTGCTCTTACATGTCAGTGCTTCTCAGATCCCACTGGGAGAGAAAAAGGAATTGTACTTAAGAAAACTCCATAACTAGACCCTTTAGCGACATCCCTGTCCTTTTCACTGCTTGACTGCTGCTGGCATAACAAAAAGAAATTGAAAACAGTTCTAGTTCTTCATTCATATAATGAAAATTGCTTACTAAATTGGAACCATTTCACACCAGGAGTTGTGCCTTCCTTATTTTGCTGGGCACTGTCTAACACACTGCGTACCACGGGAATAAATAGTAGGTGATTTTGAATTGTCAGCACTGTAGGTTGCAGAATTTTCTTTTCAGTCCTAATTTTGGGATGACAACTAAACATCTATTTTGGCCTTAAAAAAAAACCCAAAAGAATATTTGTTTCTGATGTTGCCACAGAAGTAGAACAAAACTAAATTATCTTTTGTGTACTGCATTGGATTCATCAGAGTATAAACTAGGAAAGAAGTCAGCGCACTTGACTAGGATGTCCACAGAGAAACGGAAACAAAGTGATGATTTTATATGCTTTTCAGCATTCAGACCACAATGTAGTCTTGGAGTTGGTCTTCAGTGGGAGAAGTGGGACTACACCCATTTGTATTAGTTAAAGATCTGTCACTTTGCTTTGTGTTTTATGACTCTATAAGCATACGTATAGTAATAATTATAATTATGTAGGAGATCTGTGCTAGTCTACATTAAAACTAGTCACAATGAAATTGTCTGCCAAATGCTGTGGCAGACTTCTCTTGCACCTTGCTTTGGAATGTAAGTGCTTATTTTCCATAGCTGAATTTGATTAACTTACCATCAGCTCTCCTTGACTCTTCTTTCTTAAACCTTTCTTCCTGTGTGACTCAAGGTAGCCCACAACTTGCTAAAGCAAAATGAGGGTCAATGCCCTCATATGCATGGGAAAATGGAAGTTTTCTGCAATTTTATCGCAGCGTAAGGTTGTTTTACTTTTGTACTCACAGGCAGTGGTCATGAATCAGTGTTTTTTCTCCAGCATTTATTGTGAGCTTTGGAGGGGTGGTATTGGGCTGCAAATTGCTGCTTCTTAGTCAAAAGAAACTGTGTTTGTCCATGCAATAGGTGGGTTCTATGGTTTTTATAGGTCTCCCTTCTATCTCTTTAGATATGTGGTCTACAGGTGATTTTTTTTCATTTAAAGTGTAGAAGAAACATGATGGGGGAAAATTAAACTGTTGAAAATATAGGCTTACTCAGCTGAAGCTATCCTCAGTCAAGTTTGTCTGGCAGGAGCTGCTGCTGCTCTTTTTGTGTTGTGGCCAGCAAACTCAGGCTCTGGCTGAGGCTTCCAGCATCCCTCCTGCCAGGGATGGGGTGCCAAGCCAGGGAATGTGGCGAGTAGCCTGTCGGTCAGGCACTGGGTGAGTCAGCCCCACTTCAGCGCTGCAGACAGTTTAATACCAGAACATCAGCAGGCTGAGAGTACCAAGGACTGCCCTGCTGAGGAGGTGGGAAACACCATCACTGTGAGTGTGGGAGCAGAAGGTGCCAAGGTCTCCGTTTCAATTGACTGTCGAGGTGGATTAACAGCTCATTGCTGCCAAGAAACCTTGCTTCTCCTCCCCTCTCCCATGTTGTATCACCTCTGAGTAGCTGTTTGACTTGAACATGGTAAAAAACAGATGACCAAAAATACTTTTTTTTCCTTTGCTGATTGATTGAGCCAGTGATTGATTGAGCCAGTGCACTGTGCAGCAAGGGGAGCACTGGTGGGAGATGCAAATGGTGGCCCTTTGATGTGTTGGGGAGAAATGGTGGGAACAGTGCATCTGCTAAGGGTCTACAGGGTAGAAGACAGACAAAAGTAAATGTCTGATTTTTCTCAATGACCAGCAAGCCAGCTGCATGCTTTAATTGTGTTTATTCCCTGTTCCTGTAACATCTACCAAATGTAGACAGTATCACAGTGTTTCTTAATCACATTGTTTAGTCTTTCAAGGCACTTCCTGCAATCCAGTATTATTTATAGACCGTCCATTGTCTTATTTACTGCCTTGCGCTTTGCTTTGTGGTGATGTGCGATCCTGTCGGCGTCAGAACTGCCATTGTTGCAAATAAATTGCTGGAGTGTTAAAGTTCATAAATTGCTTTTATAGTATGTATTGAGAACCCTATGTAGAATGTAGCAGGGCTTGCAGACTCAGAGGACTGAGCCTTTTCAGAGCAGACCAGAGGGCACGCAAGAAAAGAGGAAAGATGGAGACATCCAGAAGGCTGGATGAACTCCCACTTACAAAAGTAGTTTGAGACAAAGGTACAACATTTCCCAATAAAGGGATGATTTCACAATTTTATTCAGACTGATCTGAGCTCCTGCTTCTGCTGCAGTGGAAGAAAGGTCATTAGACCAGGTTGAAGCAGCAACTGAAGGTGGTCAGAGCCTTTTTTAACCTGTACATGTTTGTGTCTTTTGGATGTCTAGTATACTCAGACATCTTCTCTTGCCTTAGCTCTTTGAAAGGCTGTATGCGCAAGCATGTCTCCATGCTTTCACCACTTCCTTCTCTTTTTCTGCTAAGAAGAAGTGGTACTGCACCGCTGGGGATTTCTACAGCCTCTCTTGTTTTGTGATATGTGATGGCACTTTGCTGGGTCTCAGCAGAGTGTGCAGGAAACGCCATGGTTGGCATGGAGGGCTTGCCAAAGCAAGAAGGAGCCTCCCCATCTGCAGCAGGGTGCATGGGCTGCTGTGTCTGAGAACTGCAGCACTTTGCTACTAGAGAGGGTGTCCTGCCACCACCAAGCTGAGAGAGGGGTGCAGAAGTTTTGTTTGCAAGCCCAGAGAGGCACTACACACTCTTGAAAAACATTTGTTGCTGTTGCAAGGTTATAAACTTTGATGAGTCAAAAGAGACAGAACTTAAATTCTGCAAAACCTGAGGATTTGGTTCTTCCCCTTTCCTCTCTTTCCCTGAACCTCACAGCTCGCACTATTTGACACCAGATCCCGTTGATACTCATATTCTTGCAGAATTATGACGTGTTATGTAGCAAATTATGTCACCCTGAATGTATACTGCATCCTTGTGTATTCATGTGTCTGAGAGGTACCATAAAGAAGTGTTTATGTGTGGGTTTCTCTGGATCTGTGAGGTGAGGATGTGTGTGCGTGTGTGTATGTATATGTGGAAACTGCTGTGTGTTCTGCCTTCTTCCTGACATACTGGTTGCTATAGTGCAGTGATCTATTTGTGAACACCCAGAAGATCACTGCTATAGTTAAAAGAAACAGTGTTTCCTGGCCATAACTTCCTGGGCAATCTCTTCTCCTGAAGCGCCAGCATCAACCGATTCGGTCACGTTCCCTGGGACTCCAGGAGTGACACTGTAACAGGAGCTTCCTCTAGTTTGTCGTTTTTCTCCCACCAGCATATCTAATAATATTTAAAAATAGTTTTTCTATTTAAATCTAATGCATGCCTATTATTCCCCGTACATTTCAGTGCTTCAGCCATCTTTCTAACAGACTGTCGAGCTGTGCAGCATGTCGTGGCGTTGAGTCCTGTGTTTGCTCCTGTAATATGTGCCATTGTCCTGCTCCTGCACATTCTTACACACATCCATTTTCATCCACCTGCCCAGCCACGGGAAGTGTAGGAGACGGAAGCAGCAGTGCTGGAGTTCTGTCTGAACTGCTGTAATATTCTTTTTTCTTTTTTTTTCTCTCCCTGCAGGTGTGAATGAGAGAGACTCTCTGCAGTATTTAGTGTCCAGTTGTACTGGCTCCGAAGAGCAGCAGCGTCGCAATGCCCCCTCCTGCTGATATAGTGAAGGTGGCGATTGAATGGCCAGGTGCCTTCCCCAAGTTAATGGAAATAGATCAAGTAAGTGCCTGTGTACCTGTGTTCAGCTGGCCCTGTTCATAAATAAGTTCTTCTCTGCATGTTTGTGTCTCTGCATTTATGGTTACTTCAATGCACATGTGTTTTTCTGTGAGTGTATGTGGGGCAGAAGGTGTTTTTATAAGCGATGTAACCTTCTTCCTCTCTTACTGCTAAAGATTTTTGATGTGTTTAGCTGGTTTCTTCATTTGCTTTTTCCTTCTGAATAGCTGCTTAAATAAGGCATTTACTGCTTGTGTGACCCACTTAACACTTTTGTGCCTTAGTTAGTTCAGCTGTAAAATTGTGGTAATGTTGTTACCTCTTGGTGGAAAGTCTTTAAATTTCTAGTCAGTGCTGTGCATTTGGAGTAGAATCATACTAAATGGCTGCAGCAAGTGCAGATTTTGGAACTTAAGTAGTGGTGCCCTTTGAGCAGGAGGGTCTTTGTTGTTCTGTACAGGAATCTCGCGGGTTGTTCTTTTTAGCTGGTTAGTTCTAACTAACCCATGTCCCCATGGATGGATTGGAGGCAGTGTACAGAAGCTAACAAATTCAAAACAATGAATTAAAAACTTTTTAGAAAATTGGGGTGGGGGTAAACAAACAAAAACAAGTTATACAAGGGCCATGTTTTATATTCTGGACTTCTCTGAGATTGTTTTTGTGGCCCATGTTAAAAAGCAACCTCTTTAATATGTAACAGCTTACCCTTAACATTTTGAAATCCTGCAGCATGTTACCTGGTTAGAATTATTATGATTTCTGTAAATAGTATTCAGAGCAAAGAAAAGCATTTTATAATGTGCTTTAGACCCTGGTGTGTCTGGGGACTCAGTACATTATAAAGGTCTATTGGAGAGGAGAGCATTTGAATTCACACTGAAAATGTATTACTGAAATGGGTTAGTAATTTCTTCATGCAGTGCAACGAGTTTCACTTGTAGTTAACCCTTTTGTGGCACATGGCTGGGAAGTTCCTATGTGAAATTTGAAGAAACATGGTACTAGAGGGTGGCTGGAATCACAGCAGTATGATTTTTAAGCATTCTGAAAGCCCCCTTAGAGGAAAGGGAGTTCCCAAGAGAAACCAAACTTTGTAGATTGATTTTTTGACCTGCCAAGCTTTTCCATTTTCATTTGCTGAAATTTTTCAGTACGTATAGTAATCTTTTGCCTTCTGGAGTGAAGAATGTTTTACTTTTTTCTTCTTATATAACAAATGGTAGACCCTGCACACTGTGTTCAGGGAAAGATGCATGTTAGTCATGATGAACCAAGTACAGGTGACAAAACTGAAAAAAATATTATGAATTCTCCTTTCAAACAGCAGTAAAGTAATATGAAAATTATTTGATTTAATTTACAAAAGCTTAAAGTTACTCTCAAAATCCCTCACACCTTCTCTGTAATATTAGCTTACTTTCCTAGCACCTTGTTTTTAATTTTTTTATGTAAGATTTGAAGGAGACAAGAAAGATCAATGCTGAATTATATTGGGTGAAACTTCTCAAACACAGCCTGCCAGCTTATCTGCAAGCTTCCTCAAGCCCCTTTATGCGTAGGAGGAGGAAGAAGAGGGAAAGTAAGGCCAAAAGGGAGAAGACTTAACAGCAGCCTTCTCCTGATGCAGAGAGGAATGGAAATGAGGGAATGAAGTTTGAGAGTCTCATCCCTCCCCTTTCTGACATGGAAAGATGGAAAAGAAACATCCCTTCCTACTACCCATGCACGCAAACACGCATATTTATCTTTTTCAAGGTTGGGAGAAATGTGGGAATGAACCTTGAAAATATATAGGGTGATACATACTTCTGAACACACAGCTCTGCCTTTGATTCACTTAGTGCTAACTTTTCCTCAATCTGTTTCCTTTAAAGCATCTATTCAGTAGAAGAGCTGTAGTGGAGGAGATGATTCATACCTCAGATGGCTAGCTGTCAGAGATGATAAAGGGGAGGAGGGAAAAGGAAGGCAGAAAAGAGAAGCGACCTACCCACTGACCAGACACTGCAGCCAGTGCCTGTGTCCCAGGTGGGATCTGCTCATTCAGTCACCACTTGACACATATTCAGAAAATCCTAAAAAGTTTTCCATACTGGTTTCTTCTCTGTCTTTCTTACCATCAAGAAAAACAGTATTTAAGTGAACAGCACTATAATATTGCTTTAAAAAAACCCAACAAAACCCCATCACTGCATCATGACACAAGTTCTTTATCTTTCAGGGTACTGAGGCTATTCCAAAAACTGAAGTACGAATACCATATAAGAAATCTGAGGAAAATCTGGGAGGTTTTTTAAGGTTGCTTATTGCATATATTTGGAAGTGCTTATTTATATTCAGTTGCACATTATCCTAACTTACCTGCTCTGTGTATGCATGTTTTGCTTAGCAATGAAGAGAGTAAAATATTTTCAAAGTGAAGAAATGTCACTGTGAAAACAGAACAATTGACAGTGGTGTACTGGCAGGTGTTGGGCCTTAAAAGAGCTCCTGAATATTTTTTCCACCAAATGTTACTAAGCTTTACACTGCCCTTCAGATGCACGACTTCTGACAACTTGGACTTCAGGAGGCACAGAGCCTTGTCGGGTTGAGGCTTCCCACTGCATTTCTATAGGTTTGTCAACCTGGGTTCATCAATGATGGTTTTAAACTTAATCATGCAAGTCTCAGTTAGTTAGAGAGATTCTGTGCCAGAACAATTAATATATAAATAAATGCCTTTTGGAATTAGCCTCTGTGCCTGCTTCCAATGAATGTGAAGACAACTTTCTGCTCATTCATTGGCATGTATTATTTGATGTCAGGGTTTTACAAAGTGTTTTTTCTTGGAAAGTTGCTTTAAACAAGAAGAGCAAAAGTGCCTCTTACTTACTGCCCTCTCTCACTTAACAGGTGGGAACTAATTAAGTTGCAGTAAACCTGGACACTGGCTGATACCTGTATGCATTAAAACTGATTTTAAATCATGTCCCTCTTAAGAGATGGACTTGATTGAATTCAGCTACTCTCTTTCAGAATACTTGGGGTTTATTTGGGCTCCCCCCCCAATTCCATCATTTTCCTCAATTATAAATTTGAGAAATAGCATCTGGACTCCTCCCTCCTCCATAAATCTGTACTAGCAATATCAAAAGTCTGCCCAAAATTAATTTTTAATATGAAAATTTGATTGTGGCTTTAAGAACTGTGTATAGCGTTGATCTTTCATGCTTTAGTCTTTCTGTCATGTAAGGGGAGGAATGGAAATGAGTTGGTGTCTGAATTTGCATTGGGATCTTTTTGTGGACTTCTTAGCAATGCAGTCTGGGGAAGAAATGAATGGTGGATGCTGACTGTCTGTTATCTTTTTCTCCGCTCTTCTAGCTGATTATTCTAGAAGATGTTAAGAATAGGACTGCACAGGGTCTGTACAGTTGAACCAGGATGCTGGCTAGTCTATCCTGTCTTCTCTTTATTTGTCCCAGAAATAGCTATTTCATAAGAGGGTGTTATTTCTTGTGTTCAGTGAAAGTTTGCATGCTTTAATTTGTGCCCATTATGTATAATTCTTAGCTGTTGGGGCTTTTTACAACACAAATTATTTTAGGTATGCCAATGCTGGTTTTAAGTTACCTGGATACTTTGTGGATTTACAGTTACACTGTTCCTGCTGCAGGAGAAGCAGCTTCCATGAGAGGCACAAGATGGATATTTGGGGACAGTATCTATTTTGGCTTATCCCATTCAAATCCACTCCTGTGTCTTAACACAAGTTGTGCTAAAACCAGATTTCTGTAAGCTTGGGGATGAAATTCCTCAGCCTTGGAGGCAAATAACTGTTCCTACAGAAAGGAATAGTTTATTATTAAACTTGGCCATACAGTCTCTTCCTCCATGTTTGCTTTTACCTATGAGATCATTAAACATGGATTAAATTAGCAGATGTGAATCTTTACATTAGCAAAAAGAAATGGAAGGGAGGGGTGGGGAGGAGGAAATCTGTGTTTTCTTTTCAAAGCCCAAAATTTTATACAGTGAGCAAAATTTACAGGAGCATTGTCATATGACAATTTCATGTTAATAAAAGTGCAGCACATGGGTGGAGCCATGGGCTGCTTTACATTAATATTCTCTCTAGAGTTTAGATTTACTCAGCAAGTTTATCTTTTAAGAGTCTCTTTCAAGTTTTATCTTCTGACAGTGTCATTTTAACTGTGGTTGTTTTTTTGTCTTCTTCACAGAAGTAATTTTACTTTACTGCATATTAAAAGGTCACCAGTAAGGTTTGGGGTTTTTTTAAGTAGCTTTCAAACCTAAATCTGGTTTCAGACCTAAATCTGGACCCTTGGGGATTATTAATTGATTTAGTGCAGTGTTTCTCAAACTGTGGGGAAGAATGTATTTCAAAAGGGATTGTGAAATGCTTAATTAGAGAAAAGAAAGTGGCACATCGCTTCTGCCATGTCGGTAGACTAAGAATAGATAATAGTTTCTGCAAGTACTGTCACTAGTAATAGCAGTATACCGAGACAATCCTCGCATCACGAGTCTAAATGTATGCAATATTACTGAGCACCAGCATTGTTCAAGCAGTGAACAAGAAAGGGATATTGATGTCTCACTGTACTGCAAAATGTCACTCCCTGTGCTTCATTCTGGCTCCTTCAAAATCAAGGGGTTCAGTTCTTAAGGGAATGAAGGAAGAGAAAGGCACTTGCCTCCTTCCCACAAACCTGCAAATTTATATGAACTCTTACCCAGAAAGTGTAATGGTACTGCAGCAGCTGGAATTAGTGATGCTTTTTGTTATGAATATTGCTAAGATTTCCAGTGTTATTGCACATCCTGAGTTTATAATAAAGGGAAGTGTCAGTGCCTTTAACAGCTGACAAGATCTCAGTTTCTTGAAGATAGAGGATTATGAAGCAGCTTATGGGGAGAACAACAACAACAAAAAAATCTAACACTGACTTATGAAAACGTTCCCTGGGTTTGCTAGCAGCAGCTCCTTTCTGTCAGATGGGAGAAGGAGTCAGTGCTTGAGGCTGGCCACTGCAGCTGTATCACAGCCACTCTGAAGGAGGATGTCAGTTGCTGCTGATGGAAGACTTGCCCAAAGATAGATGAACTGAAACGTGGCTACCTTTTCAAAAAGAATTGAAAAACGCCTGGCTGTCTTAAGCCAGTTTGTTAAAGGTAGGGCTTGCTTAAAATCAATGTTTAGGTGCCAAACAGATGCTTTTGGAGTTTTATTGCTCCTTGTTGTACCTGTCATATTTCAGCTTCACAAAATTGAATGTGGAACTGTTCATAAAGCAGATGCTAATTGGCATATAAACATAGTGAAAATATTTGACAGTTTTATAATGCTTGCAATTTTGTTACCATCAGGAATTATTAATAGAGATGATAAAGAAATCATATCCCCTATTTTTACATGATTTTTTTTTCCCATTTTTTTTGCTGGACTCACAAAAGGTCTCAATTTTTTACTTTTATTTATTTTGTAAAAGCTGTTCAGCAGCAAGAATAACCTTGGAAACAGTAATGCAGATGTTTTAGTGCACTGGGTATAATTCAATGCACTGACACACTTGTATACATAGACAATGCTTCATTAACATAATGAACCAATTGTTAAATACAATGGAGTTTGAAAAATATGATTCCTTTTCTTAAAGGACTGCGGCACTGGAGTACTCATCATTAGAGCCTCAGTTCTTTGATGTGGTGGCAGCCAGCCAGCCTGGATAAAATGGGCAATGTTACTGTCACATGTTACATTTTATTAGTCTGGTTTGTCCAAAGCCACATTCCCACTGGTTGGCTGGAGTCTTTCAAAGCTGCAAACTTATGTCCTGTGGTGTATGTGGCTGGGACCTCATCACTGAAAAATACATAAAAACTCTGTCTTACTGCTTCTGTTGAATACAGAGACAGCAGCAAGGCTTAGATGGAAGAGGTAATAGCTGTGCAGAAGGGTTAGACATTGTAAAAGAAAGGGATAGGGAAAATAAATAGAAATGTTTAGTGAATTTTAGTCTAATGGATGCTATTTATACTTTCTACTTGGTGCTATCTTCTAGGTTAAGAACCATAAGTTCAGTGCAGTAGACAGGGTTTGGTTGGCTGGTTGGTTGGTTGTTTTTGTTAAATCAAAGTACAAGTAGAGCCAGGATACACTTGAGGTCTACATAACTAATGTCCCACTGTTCCTGATCTCCAGCATAAAGGATGTTCAGAAAATAATATTTTAGGAAAGAGATAAACCACTCTATTTATTCTCTTCTTGGGTTTTTTTTGTGGGTTTGTGGGGTTTTTTGTTTGATTGGTTTGGAGTTTGGTTTGAATTTTTTCATGTCTCTGATTTTACTAGCTCCATAATTCTTGCCAGAACCTCCCTGTTCAATTGGAGCCTGACTTTTGCTGCCTGCAGCTGATGGCATTTTCAAGATGAAGGCTAAACATGACTTTAAGGTTCTTGCATCCGTAAAATTTTTTAACTATCAGCAGGAGTCCCATCTCTTAAGTTAATTCTGCTCTTATTTAAGGGAAATGTGTAATGACAAGATTCCTGAAGTTATGGACCAATGAATTAACTCACATTCTGGCCAGCTGGAGTATGCAGGCACACTTTATGACTCAATTATATTCTAGTTATAGACATACAGATTGTAATACAAAAGAGAATAATACCAAAAACCCCACAGTATAATTTTTTTTCTGCCTTCATGGAGAAAATTCTTCCCTTGTAGGCCAGCAATGTGTCATTCATGAGCTGGGGGTTTGGGGTTTCTTCATTCAGTCTTCAAAGGCATGCTCTCCTAATAGGTTGTGTGAAAAGCCAAACCTTAAAGCCCTGCTTTGTACTTTGAAGTGTACTTTGGCTGTATTTTAAATATGTGGGGCAAGTGTGTTGCACACAAACATGCTGAAATCCACAGCTGTGGGTTGCCAGGTGTTTTTTAACAGTACTTTTCAGTACTCTTGATTGGGAGTTTTTAGTGTTCCTATTTATAGTTGAGAAAGCAGGAAATGTTATGACTTGTTAGGACACTAGATACAGAGTAAAAAGTATCTGTAAAATACTGTTTATGTGTTTTTTTTTGTTTGTTTGAGGTTTATTGTTAATAACATTATGTTTTGCTGCTTCCTTGTACAGTCATTGTAACATCCTAAACATATTATCTGTCAATGCTTAGATCAGGTGAAAGGCAGACTTAGGAGTGAGGGTCTCTTTGGGGGTGGGAAGGGAGTAATTGAGGAAGCTGTAACTGCAAGTGAAGTGGGAGAGGACACAAATACCTGGGTTTCCCTAAGTCTTGTGTGCTCTGAGGAACTCCAACTGCTAAATTTATATCAAGGTGTTGCTACTGACATGTTAAAACTACCACCTTAAGAGCTGTGAACTGAGCTGATAAAAGCTCTCTCCCATCAGCAGCTGCACTTGTTGAGGGTTTTGCCTGTCGGCTTTGAGGTGTGAATGTTTCCTGCCCTGGGTTGTGTTCTTGCACTGGCAGAACTGCGTGGTGTCGGCCTGGCCTTGGCTGGGTTTTATGGCCTCTGTTACTGTAGCACTGCAGTGTCCCCGTTCTTCAGGCATTCACTCTCTCTGGTGCTCTGCTGGGTTAGAGAAATCCTCTCTTTCATGTTTTACAGATGCTCGATAATACATTAGCCAGTCTGGTCTCACCAGTATTCCATTGTAGTCAGTGGAGAGTGTTGATTCGCAGAGTGGTTCACAGCAGGTTGAGAAGGTTGAAGTCCAAAGCACTCCAGCATCTCCCCCTTACAGAAGACCTTATCTCTTACACCACAAGATACCAGTGCTGAAGTAGCTAGTCATGGAGCTGGATCTCCTGGCATTTGCTGTTTGCCACCAGTCCACTGTGGACCCTGTTGTATGACAGTAACAAGTAAAGCCTCCACTGACTGTGAAAAGAGGTGTTTTTCTGTTTTTTCATAGGCATAAAAATGACTTCAGCACTGAAAGATTTATTGGTATAATGATGGCATTTATTATAAGACAGAATATTGTATTTACTGGCTTTAAGTTCTGTTTTTTTGACAGATGCACAGATCAGCAACAGAACTTTTTTCCTTAATGCTGTTTCCCACTAACAGATGTGCTGCATCTGCTATTTTTTCTGTGATAGGCTTAAAGACAGAAAAGTTAAGGGTTTTCTTTTTACTTCTGCGGTTAAAAGGTGTCAGACAGGGAGAGTGATATCCCAATGATTGTCCAAAAAAAACCCCAACAAGCACAACCTAACAAACCAACCCAGCAAAAAGAAAAAGCAATGAATCTCTGTTAGTCATGTGGAAAAGAAAGATATTCAGACTTGGCCTAAAAGAAACCTGTCTACAGTTTCCTGGTCTTGCTCAAAGTGTATCAGAACTACACATGTAAACACAGGTTTCCACCCGGATTTAGGCTTCTGTCTTCTTTACAGTTCACACATGCACATATACACGCACACTTGCTATTGGATTTGGAAGTGCTTTAAACCCAAGTTAGTGTACCACTGGTGGTCTGAACAGGACCTAGGGCTTGGTCAGCACTGGTGTATTGGATATTCTTTGTTACTTTTGCTCATCCCATGATTTCTCTGGAACAAAACAGTGATCTGGACTAACCCAGTTTACAGACCTGTAACTAAGCACACCTGTGCTTCCTGGTGACTGGCTCCCTATGAGTTCTCCATAGGAGTAGGCATGAAAGGATGAAACTGGTGAGGAAATTGGAGTGGGAAAACTCAGTCAGTGTTCTGCAAGTTACTTTGGACATACTACCAAATATTGCACAAGTAGCAAGGGCAGGTACTCAAGAAGACCGAGTTAGGGATCTGTGTGCATTCCAGCACACAAAACCTGGAGACACCATCCGAGACACGTGCAGTTGAGCACAGACAGGGTGCTAGGTGTTCCTGCATGGTGGATGTCACTAGGGCCACACCTGAATCTTGGACACCTGTGCTAACCAGTCAGTGCAGATAAAGCTTTACCAGGTGTGTAAATTCACATTGGCTCTAGTGCTGCCGATGCTCTGTGCCATTGTCAGGATTTCTCCCCTCGTGCAGATCAGTAAGTCACGAGGCCATAATGCCCCAGTGCCGTTTCCCACTTAACTTCAGCTATCAATTTAATACCTACCCTAGGAAAATACTTTTATTCTAACCAATGTGTTCTGTGCAGATACTGTGATAAGATAGCTGAAGGTGTTATCTCCTGTAGGGAGCATGAAGTTTACTTTGATCTCTGTTATTTTGTATATAAAAGCAACAGCCTGATCTTCTTAGAGCTTTAAATGAGCATCTCAGCATGTGTAAAAGCTCACTTCATTTTTACAAGTCTAAGAGAAGACACAGAGACAAAAAAAAAAAATGCACTAGCACAAAATACTCATTTCTGTGAAGGAAAAACTTCAAAATATTTTTGGACTGATTGTAAGAAATTCTTTGAAGTACATTGACTAATAAGGTAAATTTGACTTTTTGGGACTGTAAATGCAGCAAAGATAAGTAAATTTCCATAAACATAATTTTACTAAGCTTAAGGTAACAAAACCTTTAAATTTGTGGTCTTTGACGTCAGGCAGGTATTTAGAGCCAGGAAAGAAACAAAGTGACTTTGAATGGCCTGCCAAGTGGATTTACTCTACAGAGAATGGAAATGGGCTTTTATCTCATTTTTCATGGTTCAAAAAGAAAAAAATTTAATTCCTCCCTTTTCTTTGTTTTCTAGTAGTGCTGCATTCCCATACATGCGGTAAACAGTCGTATCCAAACATATTTTAGTGTCTTGCAGCTTTTGCTCGCAGGACTGAGACGAGATTCTGGGGGTGGCTGGCAAGCAGCCGTGGGAGCTGGGCACTCACCCGCCTGTCGCTCCCAGAGCAAAGCAGCATTCTGCTGGCAAGGGGGCCTGGCTGTGCAGGCAGGGTGGCAGGACTGCTGCTAGCTCTGCGTGCTGCCTGCCAGAGTCTCCCTGCAGCACGCTCTTCCCAACCAGCCTCCTCCCGGGAGAGTGCACACAGGGAGTTGTGGCAGCCCTTGCCTGCTTGCAGTGACACTCCCCTTGTGAACAACGTGCTGGTGGTAATTTATCTCCCTGCAAGGGGAGGGGAAAGAATTTTGTCTGGAGACTTATACACAGGGGGAGTGAAGCCCAAGGGATTATTAGGAGCAGCAGTTTATTAGTATTGCTAGTACTTATTAGTATTGCTATGGTGGTATTTATTTTACATTTATTAATTTGTAAAGTATTATCAAATCACTAATTGCAAACTCTGTGTCCCAGAAGAGTTCCACTTTGTTTTCATCTTGTTGCTTCCTTCATCATGAGCTGTGCTTACTCACATCAGTGCTGTAGCAGCAGTGCCACAGGAGGACCAAGCTGTAGCAGGAGAAACTGACTATATAAATAATTTTTATTGTTGAGGATCCATTTGCTTTTTCTTTTAGCTGTTCTTTACAGGTTCTAATTGATTTGTTGGAGGGGTTTTGTGTTTGTTTTGTCCAAGTTTTTAGTTTCAGATATTATCACATAATAATGCAAAGGTGGTGCAGAATAGGCAAAGGGGGTAGGAGGTGAATATTGACAAAAGATGTAAAAGTTGATGGTGTAGACAACTTAGAAGGACCAAAATAATGACTTGAAAAGTAATCTAATCCAGCCTTCCTGGTATTTATATTATTGCTTGTTTAGGTTGTTAAATTGTCTTTTTGTCATAGTTTCTAGTGGGAAACTATAGGTCCTTTGGGAAACAATGGGAAGAAAAAGCAGTTACTCTTTTTGCCTCCATTATATTGAATCTGCTAGCTGGTTTCTGTATACTTTGTAAAAGGAATTAATAACCCAGATAAAATTTTGTCACAATATGGAAATATCAGAACAAGACCTACAGTAGCATCCTGAGGGGTGAAAGGGATGCAGCATGCAGAGCTGTGCACTCTGCTTGGCAGCAGTTTGCCTACAGGCTGGCACACGTGTGCTGAATGGCAAACTGATATTATCCAGCTCCAGACAAAGCTGTGCTCTTCCCTCTGTCCATCCCAAAAGCATGGTTTTGTTTTTGTTTTTTGGTGTTTTTTTTTTTTTTTTTTTTTTTTTTTTTTAAAGATAGAGGATATAAAGCAGTTGGAAGCAGGGATTTCTCTCACAGGATTGCAGAAGCTGAAAAAACCCTTGGAGAGAAGGACAGCAGGTCAAGGTAGCTGCACAGAAATGACACAGTAATCCAGACTGAGGAACTAATCAGTCCAAAAAAATTGGGGGGAAGCCCCACTTTTTTAATGTGGCATGATCAGCTTGATCTGCTTCACAGCCTTGCTGCAGACATGCAAACAACTCAGCCAGTGCACCAGAGAGGCTGCTGTGGAGAAGGGACATGTTGCTGCTGCAGAATGGAGCAGTTTCCCACTTCTGCCTTTTCTCCCATGTGCTGGTGTTTGCTACTCATTTAGGTACATAGCAAGGCAGATAAGGAAATTGGTCCTGGTCAAAACTATTTTTCCCCCCCCTTCCTGGCCCAGCTTTTAGTTTGATTAACTTCTCTGGTGTGGATCATCTTGGGTGGTCATGTGAAAATAGAAATGGCAGTGAAAGAGGAAGGAAGGAAACCAAGGACTGAGACAATATGGTAAGCAGGAATAGAATCCTTTCAGCAGGTGCTTTCATTCATGTCTGATTAAAATGGTCTTGTGTTATGTTTCTGCCTGTTTATAAACTGGCTTTGTTGACTGGACTGTTGAAATAATAAATCCTTGCCTGATCCTTACCTGACCAAGGAGTCCTGTCTCTGGCTTTCTGTCTATGCTGTGGTGAAGTACAGAAAAAAAATTCAAGGGAAAAATAATTTTTCCTTCACATGACATGCCCTGATACTGAGTTAATTTTTCCACTAATCATTTTCTACAAAAATTAAAGGTAAAAAGCTTATTTTGACAATGGTGTTGGATTGTGGGTGGGTTTATGGTGAATTTTCTGTATTTTGTTTATTTTGCTTGCTTTTTAATAATTTGGTGAACTGTCATTATTGGAAGTAACTAGAGAAGGGGATCCTATGATGTTTAGGTTATTTGGGAAATTTTGGTGAAGCAACAGATATGTGTGATATTGTGTGGTCAACCAGTGTTGGAGCAAAAAGGCTCAAGAGTCACCCAGCTGGTGAAATTTGGTGTGTTTCTTTTTGCCATGCAATTTCTTCTATGGTTTGGGACATAGAAGTGCATTTCTCCTAGCCAGAAGTCTTCTAAAAACACTTGTGTATGCACCCTGCATTTATAACAATGTTCAAAACATTGCAACATCAACAGGCTGTTTTTTTCTTTTCTATTTTGGGGCCCAAAGCAAGAGAGCTGCTTTGAGTCAGTCCAAATGCTCCTGTGCTCACAGATGTAGAGAATAAAGCAGAACTGATACATCTGGGATTTTAACACCTTCCAGCTGGTGTTTTATCAGAAGGGGACTTGCATGTGTGCACTTAAGAGAGAGGATTACTGTCATCATATGACCATCTCTGAAAGGGACAAAAGAAGGTTTAAAATTTTTGAATGTCTTCTGGTTTCAGATGTCGTTCCTGGAAAATGCTCGTGTTGATATCTAAATCTTCTGTTTCTGTTGTCTAATGAGATGCAGTGTACACAAAAGACCCTTTGATTTCTCAGTTGAGAAACTGAGTTTATGTCATATGGGCTAAGGTTGACAAAAATGATGGATAATGTCATAATGCATATGTTTAGAATTGCTATATTTATACCTTTATGAGATCAAAACAGCAGAAAACTTTGGGATCTTTCACACTTAATGCTAAAGAAATAATGAAATGCTACTGGTTTTGTTCTGCATTTAGTGGCTTTGGAATCATATTCTAAGATCTCACAGGTATTCTAATTTTGTGATTTTGCTTTTTCTTTCTTTTTTTCATTTACCAGAAAAAGCCACTGTCCTCAATAATAAAAGAAGTCTGTGATGGGTAAGTTCTGCCATATAGAGCATACTAGATAAGGTGCTTTTTGAAGTATGAAACCAAGTAGGAGATAATTTTTTCCAAAGAAAATCTAGATATCCTGTATGACTAGTCATTAGTTTCTTAAATCTTTTTGTGTTATCTTCAAATTTTGAATTTGCAGTGCATTTTGGGTCAATTGCTTGCAAGATGAGGCTCCTAACAAAGCAGCTCTATCATGTGGGTGACTCTCATTGTGACTGTTTCCTTCCTTTCTGCACAGAGATGCATTTTGCCAACTCACTTTGGCTTGTGGTCCCTGCAGTTCATGGGTTAAGGGACTAAAGCACTGCCTCTGGCTTTAAATATTGAGCAGAGTGCAGTAGGTGCTGTAAGCTGGTCCAGTTGATGTGACTGTTCATATGAAACTGAAATGTGAATTGCAAATTCTGCAATATGGACTAATAATTGGCTAAGACAAATACCTTTACTTATGTTTAATGGATCAATTGAAAAAGCTGTTTTAAGCTTTTATGTTTTAAGCAAGTGCTACCACACAGGAGAAACTAGTTATATTCATCAAATTGCTGCTGAGCTAAAAAGGTGATATTTTATGCCTAATGTAATATATCAACTTAATACTATATGCACTGTATATTGTATAAGCTAGCATAAATTTCTGGTACTGTACTTTTTTTTTTTTTTTTTGGTCAGTTTTAGTGACTTTGTGATCTTGCTTACTGCAAACAAAGATCACTAGGATGTATTTGTACTGAGGTTTTCCATTTGTAAACAAGCTTTTAACTTTGGAACTCATCATTGAAAGCTGTGGAAAACTATGAGAAGTATGAGAAATACATGGGAATGACAGACACTTGTTTGGTCATACTAAAATTATGTAAAGGGTACTTTTTGAATTATTAAGATTTCATTTTGTGATTAATTTATTTTCATATTTCTAAGGTGGTCTCTTGCAAATCATGACCAATTTGCACTGCAGTATGCTGATAGCTCTAATTGCTACATCACCGAGAAGGTGGGTAAATCATTCAATGCAATTCTTGCATAGCCTGTAAAAATATTTGCCACAATCATTTATTTTAAATTAAAATTTATGAAAACATACTTTCCATAATGCAATGCCACTGAGAGGGTAGGTACTGGGAGACCTGATTTCATGACTTTTTAACTGATTTCTTCTGTTAGAAATAACAAATAAAAGTCTGAATGTGCAAAGTTCTTCATGACAGTTGAGTTTGAGACTTGAGCACTGAGTCCTTCAACTTTGGTATTTTTGTGTATTTAGTATTCTGCTAACAAGTGGTGTACAGGAAACTGAAATATTTAAAACATGAAGGGCTGTTTGAAGTCTGAGGAGACCTTCAGTGCATGTCTCTTTCCTTTTTGGCTGAGCAGGTAGAAATAAGTTTCAGTGACTGTGTAATATTTGCTACTTGCTCCTGCCTGCTGTTTTGTCCTTATCCAGTTCTATGTGTTCTGTTGGCTCACTTTTTTTAGTCCCCAGAGAGGGTGGCAATAGGTGATTCATCGAGTGATGCAATGATTTCAGCACAGAGTAATGAAATGGCTATAGCTGTAATAAAAATGGAATGTCTAGTATAAATATATGGGACATGCTCATCTGAATGGGACCAAGTAGAACATTCATTCCTAGCATTGCTGATAAAATTGTTGAAATTAAAAAAAGGAGATTATTTGGAAGAGTGTACCTGTAGTACTGCAGAGGTACGATTTATAAGCAATGGCAGAAGGACACCGTTTAAAACCTGCTGAAGTCCACATGCAAATTCCCTAATCTCAGTGGATTTTGAGCTAAAAAGACCTGAGCTCAACTGCATAGATATGGATCACTCTTGCTGACCTTGTTATCAGTTTAGTTTGGTTTGCTCTTAAGTGGAGGCATCTCTTGGTTTTGTTTAGCATTTTAGCGTTCTTTAGGATTTGCTAATATGACTGAGACATGAACTAAGTTTTCTCTTGCTGTCATTCTTACCCTCGCCCAAGAAATAAAGGAAACTTAGGCACAGTTAAGCATTCGGAAAGACTAAATTAAGCAAGACAGCAAGAACATTTGCTCATAAGATAGTGCTGTGCTTTTTTTTCTGAGCTCTTTTGTTTTGTTTTGTTTTTGTTTGTTTGTTTTGCTTGGTTTTTAACAGACCAGTTCAGTTTCAGTTTTTAATTTAACTTCTTGCCACCCTGGACAACTTTCTCAATAAGTCCCTTTTCTTTTTTTTGGATCTTCCCCTTTTTTTGCTTGTGTGTTGTTTTGGGGTTTTTTTCCTCTCCTTTCTTTTCAAGTTTCAATTGACAGATACTTCAAAGGCCACTACAAGGAAACCTGTTGAATTACTGACTTCTTTGTTTTGCCTCCACCCAAATTAAATAGTGAGATTGTTCTGATAATTGCCCTCAGTGGTGACACAACGTTTTCCAATAAAGCAGACAATTGAATTTTCCTGTTGGCATTTAAACTCTGAGCAGTGAGTATTTCCAAGAAGCAGGGATTGAGTGAATACTGCAGCTTTTTGAAGGTCTTTCTCCTGATGCAATTGGAAGGATATTTCAGGCTTTATCTCCACCTTTGGTGGATAGGATTCTGCAGCTTTGGAGAAGAGAAATGTTTTCTGTTCCACATAAAAGAGAGTCTGGTGGTTTTTAGCTGCCTTTAACTTGCAATAAGGATGGAAAATTATGGTCTTCTAGGACATTTTGGATTGTACTGCAGAGAGGACTTTGAGTTTGTTTATTCCCTGCTGGAAATATGCAGAGTGTCTGACTCTGAGTCACATAAATAAGAGAGAAGAGCTCTAAATGCCACTAGAATTACTCAGATGTCTGTGACTTTCATTAGATATTGTTCACTGTTTATAGCTGGTTGTTGGACAGTGGCTGTGAAGAAAGGCTTATATAGGCCATCACCCCTTTTGCATACTTTCCCTCATTTGTGTTCAGTAGGATGTTGTTGCTCTCTGAATTAAAACATGAAAATCACCAGGCAGGAGGACAAACACATGCACTTCAAGGAAGCTACAACACTTAATTGTTAAAGCCCACATTGTTTTAATCTGACTCTTACTAATGGACATGAGCAGAGCTTTTTTTGTGACATTGACAGCTTCTCATAAGTAAATATTTTTTGCGGCTCTTAAAGGTGAATTGTGTGTCTGTACGTATGCAGATAACATTTTCTATAGGTCATGTTTCTGCAGAGACTGAGAGACTGCCTTCCAGGTAGAGATGTCTCTGTAAAACATCCCCATCTTTAAAGTTACCAGAAAGAAAAGCAATTAATCAATTCTTATATAAAGTAACAAGAAGCTTTGAAGTGAAAATGTCCCAAATGTTACATGGCTTAACACTTTAGTTTTGGTTTTGGTGGCAAATAGCCCACCTGTGTTTTGGCTGTCATATGCTGAACTCTGTCTTTTGTAGCTGGACCTATATTTCCCAATTACACCATACATAAATAAAAACAACACCAAGCAGTTCTGTCTCTTAATTTATTTATGTTTTGGCTGTATTATTTGGAAAAATGCCTCTACAGAAGTAGCAATAACTCCTTCACGCAGTATAAGTGAGGTCTTTGAAAAAATTTTGATTCAGCCAGGGTTCCTAGTAGAGATAGAGCTTATCACAGCAGACCCAATTTTGGCTGCTGCCTCTGGGGTTATGCTATGGCTATATCTGTGCCCCTGAAAGTGCAGTGGGAATTATTAATTATGTCTTCAAGCCTTTTATTCCAAAAATGAGAGAAATAAAAGTAGAGGGCATGTAAACAAGAAAACCAAGCAGGCACAGTGCCTGTGCTAAAATCTGTCTCGTGTTCTGATCATGAAGTGTTTGATTTTTAATTACATTAATAGGTGTGTGTGTGTGTTTTTAAAGGCCTTGCTTATCATGAAGGAGCATTTCTCTGTTAGGTCAAATATTTAAAAGCCTGACTTCTGAGTCAGGGTCTTATCGTACTAGATACTACAAGATAAGAATAAATAAGTCACCTTTTCTTCAGTCTATCCAGGCTATACCTGAATTAGATGCTTGTGTACATCAGGTGCAATGGCTCAGGAATACTATAGCTTGGGGGAGCTCAGGTTTAGAAAAGAAAATGCTATATGGAGTGTATAAAATGGCTGTACAGTTTTGTGTGCTCTCTGTGTTCTCTGGCTGAAAACCACAGCTGTGTTCCTCTGCTGACAGTACAAGCAGTGCAGGGACAGACATTCCGGTGGCTGATGCTGTACATTGGGGGGAAGGCTGGTCCCTTATCACTGCTCACCCTTGGCATTGCAGACCTTGGCCACCTCTATCTGGTGTTTGGCTGGGGAAGGATTGGGTTTGATTGGTTTCACTGCTGGAGGCAGAATGTGGTGGCTCTTAACCCTCCACCTGAGCAACTATCAGAAATGAAGGGTTGGCTGCTGGTGCTGAGGGGTTTGTGAGCCAGAACTCAGCACACAGTGGTGACAACAGTGACTTGTTTTGTTATCTTTTAAATACAAGGACATTTCATTTACCTGTATATTGAATGCAACCCATTTTTATTGTCCCAATTTTGTTGTGTTTGTTTTTTTACATCTGATGCCTCAGAAGACTCCCTGTGGGTTTTACTCCCTTCTTTCCTGTCTCCCACATTTCCCTTTTATTCTTATTGCTTGAAGCAGAGGGGAGCAGACACTGAGTTTACTCCATTAGTTTTGGGAGACTTTTAATTCTGTTTTGCAAGAAGAGCTGTCCCACCTTCCTTTTGTTGTAATTATTTGGCTCTGTGCTGTGTTTGAAGATGGGACATCTTTCTATCCCCCATCTTCCCAATGCTGGCAACCCTGGGTGAAGTCCCTGCTGCTTGTTCTTTTTTAAAGGTGATTTTGCTCACGACCTATTTTTTGCTGAACACAACCTGAAATTCCACCGTGCCCTTACAGGCTCCCTGAGTGGGAGTGTATGCAAATAACAGGACAAGAAATGAGCCATTTGTATGGTTGGGACTTTCTGAGTTTTTACGTTTTTCATATTCGTCTGTTTTTACTGATTAATTGAATTTCAGTGAGTTGAAAGTAAACGTTCTTAATAGTGAAGGTTTCTGATTCATTGAAGGACCTGGTGTTTCTTAGGCAGCTGAGAATGAGAAGTAGCATGAAGGCTGGAAATTGGAGAAATGTATTAAGTGTGCTGTTTCATTTTCCATTTTACACTACCCCTGATAATACATTTGTTAATAGTGCTACATAAATGGCAGATTGCAGGTTTGACCTGGATCAAACCACGCCCAACTTTCCCTTTTCTCTGCCACTTCTGAGATGTGGTATTTCCCTCATATTCACAAATTTCTTACCATTTGGGGAAATCTGCAGAGCCCTGCAGAAATTCCCTACAGTAAGGGAAGCGCATGGCATCTGAGTGGCCGTGATCCTGCCTGCTTGATGGATGCTGATAACAGTGCCCTGTAGACTCCAGTAAAATCGAGTGGACACCAGTATATTTTTCAAATGAACACAGGTAAAACTTGCGTATCCAAATATTAAATCACTTTCATTCCTCCTTCATTCCTGCTGATTTCAAGAACAGTGGTAATAGTTATCCTTCTTTTAGTTCTCTTAGGACTCTTTTTGTAGAACTTTTGGTCTATACTAAATTTTCCAAAGAAAATAATTATGTGCTGTCGACCTGTTAGAATTTCTGGCCCTAGCAGAAACAGCTTAAATCTTCTGCTTGTTTCCTTTTAATATATTTGTTATGATAATCTTCTGTTTAGTTCCTTAGTTCCACATCAAGGCTGAGGACATGGATCAAGGGCTGTTTTTTTTAAAAAAGACTGCATAGATATTTTCTTGAATTAAGTTTATAATTTTGCTGCACAAGCAATCACTAGAGAGGAAAGGCTCTGAAAAGATTTCGCTTTCTGTTACAGCACCTGAAGATAGGTGGCATACCAGGGGTACAATACAACTATTTGGATTCTGCTGATAACAAACAGTTCTGTGTAAGGTTTGGCCAACAGAAATATACTCTTTAATTCATCTTTATACTTAAGGAACAACCTGTTTGAATGGGTAGTTTTCCAAAGTGCAGTGAACAGATATAACAGGTCAGTGCTGAAAGAGGGTCATTTTGATTTCTTCTCCCCTTCTCCAGAAGATCCTGCTACTACTTTTTTTTTTTTTTTTTTTTTTGACAATTTTTGAAGGTGGTGGCAAGGGGGGAATTTTTTTGTGGCATTTTGTTCCACTTTAACTCATTAAATTTGCTTAAGAAAAAGGGTGCTTTATCTGATGCAGGGATGAGGCAGGACTCTTCAATCGTGTCCAAGAATAGCCTGTACACAAGAAAGAAGTAAAGGAAGGGTAGGAAGAAGAATGGAACTTCGCTTTTTTTAACAGCTGTGAGCTGTCCCTCAGTTGTTTCTGGAACTGGGTTAAGCTGACGTAGAACAAAATTTTGTCAGACTCCAAATGTAGTGAAAAATGGAAAAGGGATGTTTTACCTATAGTCCTTCTGTGGGTGAGAGGAGGGGCACAGGAAGGGTGTAGGAGTGGGATGTATGTCCTAGAGAAGCCCAAACACCTGCAGGCTTCCCCTTAAACAAGTCTCGGTGTTGTGGTTCCAAATGTGGTGCTTGCAAAATGAGCTGGCCCGCTTTCCTGCCTATACTATACTGCTTATTCCTGTCTTTTACTGTGCAAACCAGCCAAACCCCAAAATGGTTTCATCTGGTTTAGTTCCCTTGTTGACTGATACAACTGTTTATGCCACATATAACAATAGTAGGAATGAGCAAGATGTTGAAAAGCAAGACTCTATGGTAGCAAACTGTGCTTTGATTTGGCAAAAGTGACTGTGAGCCACAGTCTTGGCTTCAGTATTTCAGCTGTTCTTTAAGCATCTGCTTAAGCAGCCACTGCTCCTGTGCTGACCCCTCAGGAGTGCTATGAGCGAATGTGGTGGGTGACCTGTGCTGAAGAGCTGACTTCAATTTGATAATCCTTACTTGGGATTATTTTACTTGGGATATCTTACTAATAATAGTATGAGCGCAGCTGGGTCAGTCATTTCCTGATGTTTATTTTTCAGGGTGCAGCTCTTACGTTCACTTACCAGAGGATGATAGGGCTGCTTGTCATGGGGCCACCTCTTCCGTGTTACTGGTACAACTGTGCTGTGTGTCTGTGTGGTTGCTTGAATTGGGGAACTGATCCAGGTTAAAAATAACTTGTGTGTAACTTCTTCTAATGTGTCAGAAGGATATCTGCTTGAAGTGTAATACCACTGCTGCTCTGCAGAACAAGTAGTGCCTGGTAATGTTATCCTTGTAGATCAGTTCACTTGCAGATGGGTAGATGATGCAAAGTTTGGTCTTTTTCTTAGGATGTGGTTTAAGTGGCAGTCAAGCTGGTATTACTTTGGGTTGCTGGAGAAAAAGGTAGTTGAGTTTCTTTTTCTACTCTGTTTCTTCCTTCCTTGTTTTTGCTTCACTAACATCCTAGTGACTGCTGCTGGACGGTGAGCTTGTTCAAGTCACAGATCTACCAAAAGAAAACTCTGGACTCTGGAATAGTTTTTATTCTCCTTTTTGTGAATGAAGGGGAGAGGAAGTGTTACCTTTCATAAGGTCAGGTGGTTGACTGTGCTGCTGCGTGTTGGTAGATCTGATGTAAGGGAAGTGTTGGGAGCCCACACACTGGAGGGATATGTGCAGAATTGTGCATCTCGTGGGCTGTAGAATTGCACTGGCTAAGGTACAGCCTGAAACTGCACCACTGGTCTAACTTGGTTTATTTTACTACTGTAATCCTTGAATAGAGACAGACAAATAGCATGCAGAAAACATCCTCTTTTTAGAAACTTCACACAAACTACTTCATTTTTTTCAGGAAAATTTTATCATCAAATTATAACATGAAAAACCAGAAGACATTTTCCCTTCTTTTCAACAGCTTCCCAGAAATTTTATCACAAGATTAATTGCCTCAGTATTTCTTCTAAAACATTACAATTCTGTCATGCCAAAGAGTGCAATATTGGCAATTACCTGTATAACTTAGCTTACATCTTGTTAAGTATTTTGGTGACTAAAAATAAATTTAAGAAATTCCCTACCAAGTCAGCCAAATGAAATCTCATCTCATAATCTGTCTCTCAGTCTCTAGCTCTAGCAGTAGCAAATGCTGTTCAGGGCAGTGATCTGATGATGGCTTTCAGTCTTTATGCCTCCTCAGTGTTTCCATTTGTACTACAAGTGTTGGAGGCTACATCTACACTTAGTCTCTTTAATATCCTGCATAAAGGCCATGCCACTCTCTCATCTCTTGTTGAACCTGCTGATATGGCCTGCTTATGTAACTCCTGACAGCAAGTTTGAAGAGTTTACTGCCTTCTGAATGAAAAGGGTATTCTTTATCTCCTTTAAATTTATCCCCTACTGATTTCAAGTACCCCAAAGTTCTTATACTGCAGGGTTTCATAAAAACAGTTCTGCATTCTGGTTGTCCACTACATTCTTTCTTGTGTCCTTTGTCCCTCCAAACTGAGGAGACCCTGCCTTTGAGGCAACTGCTGAAGCCCACTGGACACTTGCCTTTCTCTGCATTTTCTCAGAAACTACTGTGTCCTTCCTAAGATGTGAAGATCAAAGCTGCCCTCAGTGCCCTGTATGTGGGTACGTGAAGTTACTGTGCTGCGGCAAAGTGACACCCTCTGTCTTATTCCCAGTGCCACCTCTGATGACACCCAGTGTTTATGGGATCCTGTAGCACATTGAATCAGTGCTTTAAGGGGGATCTGCCAGCAAGGACTTTGCTTCTCGTTCCTGAGTGGAGAACTTAGTCATGAACTCTATAACTCAAATATTTTGAGTCATTTTGTCCTTATTTACAACTTGCACCAACTCATCCTTGTGGAAATGTAATGGAATCGTTAACTTAAAGTGTATTTCACAGCTCTAATTTTCTGTTGTTGTGTCCATTTGGGGGAATGTGTAACAAAATAACAGCAGTATGGAAATAGGAATGAATCAATTACTAAAGGTAATAAACACAAGAAGAATTTTAGATTTCTTGGCTGTTATTGTCTAGGGTGGTTAGAGAAGTCTGAAGAAAGCTGTTTGGTCAAGGTTAAAGAATAGGCTGAGTGAGCTATAACCATGGGAACCAATGCTTCTAGGTCTTCCTCAAATATGTTAAGAAAACATTCCATTCCAACCAGTTAAAGTGAGCTGAATGTTGAGTATAAGAGATCATTAAAATAATAAGACAAATGTGTGGCAAAATAAACTATTTTACCTGATAAATTTTCCAATGTTACTGCAGCAAATCTCTGAATAAATAGCTTCACTATTTTGATAGGGTTTTTTTAAAGTGAAATTGTTTACCTTCATCCCTCTGCATGGTTTGGTGGACTCTGCTAATGCTTGAGGCCTGCTTTCTAGATGCAAATCTCTGCAAGTCCCCTGCATGTGTTTTGGGCAAAGTAGTCTATAGCACAGAAAAGCAGTGCTTTGAGACTAAACAGAATCTGGTGGCAGATAGTCATAGAAGCATAGACTTGTTTATGTTGGGAAAGACCTTCTAAGATAATCAAGTCCAACCACTAACCCAGCACTGCCAAGTCCACCAATAAATTGTGTTCCCAAGTGCCACATCTTTTAAATGCTTCCAAGGATGGTGACTCAACCACTTCCCTGGGCAGCCTGTTCCAGTGCTTGGCAAAACTTTCTGTGAAGAATTTTTTCCTACTATCCAATCTAACACCCCTGGTGCACCCTGCCATTTCCTCTTATCCTATTGATTGTTACTTAAAAGAGACTGACCTCCACCTTTCTGAGCCCTGGGGAATGCCACTGATGACCAGCTGCTAGATGTAACCAGCTGAATGTACCTCCACTCATCACCACCCTTTGGGATTGGCAATCAAGCCAGTTTTTTACCCAGCAAGCAATGCACCTGTCCAAGCCATGAACAGCCAGTTTCTCCAGGGGAATGCTGTGGGAGACAGTGTCAAAGCCTTTACTAAAGTCCAGGTGAGCAACATCTACAGCCTTTCCCTCATCCACTGATCAGGCCACTTTGTCATAGGAGACCAGGTTAGTCAAGCAGAACATGCCTTTCATAAACCCCTTCTCGGTGGGCCTAATCATCTGGTAGTCCTGTATGTGCCTCATGTCACTCAAGGTGATCTGTTCTATGACTTTCCCTGGCACTGAGGTCAGACTGACAGGCCTGGAGGTGCCCACATCCTCCTTCTAGCCCCTCTTGTAGATGGGCATTGCATCTGCTAATCTCCAGTCAGCTGGGACCTCCCCAGTTAGCCAGGACTGTTGATCAGTGCTTGAAAGTGGCTTGGTGAGTACTGCCACCAGCTTCCTCAGTGTCCTTGGGTAATTTCCATCCAGCCCCATAGACAGTGTGTCTAAATGGTGTAGCATTTCCCCTTGGATAATGGGGATTGCAATCTTCTCCTTGTCTCTGTCTTCCAGCGCAGGGGACTGGGTACCCCGAGAACAGCTGGTGTTGCCATTAAAGACTGAGGAAAGAAGGAATTAAGTACCTCAGCCTCTTCCTCATCCTTTGTCACTTATGTGTTCCCTCACATCCAGATCACAGATCACAGGATATTCTCTGTTGGAAGGGACGCACAAGTATCATCAAGTCCAACTCTTACGTGAATGGCCCATATGGGCATTGAACTCCCAGCTGCTGTTCTTAGCTCCTTGCTCTTTCTTACCAAGCTAATCTCATCTGATGGATATTGTCCCTAGCCTTCCTTTTGTTCCTAATATGTTTATAGAAAGATGTTTTATTATGTTTTCCAGCAGTAGCCAGATTAACTTCTAGTTGAGCTTTGGCCCTTCTAATTTTCTCCCTGCATAACCTCACAACACTCCTGTGGCCCTCCTGAGTGTGCTGCCCCTTTTCCCAAAGGTCATAATATCTCCTCTTTTTCCTGAGTTCCAACCAAAGGTTTGTGCTCAGCCAGGCTGGTCTTTCCCACTGCCTGTCTAGCATTGGCCTGCTGCTGATCTTTCAAGATTTCCTTCATGCAGGATATGCAGCCTTCCTGGACTCCTTTGCTGCTCAGGACTGCCTCCCAATGGGTTCTGTCAACCAGGCTCCTAAACAGGCACAAATCTCCCCTCCAGAATTCCAGGCTAGCAGTTCTTCCTTACTTCTATGAGAAAGGAAAACTCTCTGACATACAGGGCTACCCCACTGCCTCTCCTTCCTTGCTTCTCCTGCCTTCTGAAGCATTTATAGTCGTGTAGGTTCACATTGCTCCAGCTGGTGAAATTAGAAGGCAGAGGGTCCTAAAATCTGAATGCAAGATGAACTTTCCAGGTATCCTCTACTTCCTGCTGTGTTCTGCTCTTTGTGTGTCTTCATGAAAGTATTTAGTCTGATTGAAAGCACATCTTGGAAATATTACCTACTCAATTAGACAGAAATCATCTTGTGATATATCATATCTTGCTAGATAAAATATTTCAGATGGGGCTCATTTGTATTCTTGATATAACTGCTCTCTTTGTCCTAGATAACATTTATAACAGATCTGTTTTCCCATTATAGAGATTTTAGGGACATTTTGGATGGTACCATTTCACTGGTTCCTTCCTTGCTCAGGATTAAGCTTTTCTAACACAGATCAACACCACGAACCTACCAACCTCATGTACACTTGACAAACGGGTTGGGAATATCTTGGAAGAGGGGTTTTTTATTATTTTTTTGTCCTGTTCTTTTCTTTTTTTTTAAATTTTATTTTTCTACCATAGGTGGGAATGAGATCTGTCCTGAGTAGGAGTGATGTTTATAAGTATGACTGCCAAAGCTGGGCTGCTGTAATGATGTTCTGTTATCCTGGAAAAGAAATCCACAGGATGCTATCCCTAATACTAAGCGGATTAACTGTGTGTAAATGTTACAATTAAAATTAACTGGCATGCTGACTACTGCATCACACAGTTAATGTAGAAAAGCCTCTTGGCTTAATTGGACTCTTACATGCTGTTTCCTGGTATGTGATTAAGCCAATATTTAGAATGGATAAGCAAAAGTGATTTTTTTTATTGTGTAACTGCTAACCTTTTCCAAATTTTGGCTAGCTTGCTGTGCTAGAGACTTTATGCTTTGAATACTTTCAGAGATAAGGTGTGAGCAGTTTTCCTTAAGCCTTTTTCTAAACCAGGAGTTGAAGATGAACTCTCTCTGTTGTGATACAATGATTGAATTTAAAGTATAGGACAGACATACACACCTTGTGCTGAGCTGGACACGATGAAAGGTCCATGGGCTTGTGTGTTGTGGGTTCTGACAAGCATTACACTTTTGAGTCTGAAAGCTTTGGTGTTTTAGATTCATCTTGATGATTAAACAGAAAGACTCCAAAGAAAATGGAGTTCAGTGATGCTTTTATGTACTCTTTGTGTTCCTCTGTGTTTCCTCTGTTCCTCCTCAAGTCTCTGGAGATCACCATATAACCTTCTCATGCTATGCTCAGTACCTCTTGTTTGCAGTGGACTAGGAGTGTTTGCAGAGATACTTATTGTGGCCTAGATGAAGTAACTTGTCACAAACAAACCACAAACTCGTTTGTACTCATTTGTTCATGTTAATTGTAGCAGGAAACATAAGAAACTTTAGGCCTAAAGTTTTGCTGCTTAAAAAAATAAGCCTCTATGTGTGCCCTTATTTATGTTTAGGAACAGTCTACTTCTAAGATCCAATATTTTTATAAAGATGTCAGTGAACTTTAAATTCTGAATGTGATTAATATAGTTCAAGTTGTTTAAATCTTGTTGATTCCCTGGTTTTCATATTGTTGCATGCTGGAATTTTCTGCCTGCCAACCAAAGCTGATGGAACCTTGTGCATGTGTGCATGTACCCGCTCTGGCCTAATGCAGCTGAGGTGCAGTAGTTTTGTCTAAGCTGCTGATGGACGTAGATTTAGCCTATGATAATTGTCTGTCCCAAAGCAATTACTTTTATTCAGCTCCACAAATCCAGGAGGTGGTAAGAGTTTAAGCAATCACAACTGTTTGTGAAGTGAGTTTGTTTCAGCACTGATTGAGATTCAACCACACAAATGTGCTATGGCCACTTCACACAGATTCCTTAGACATGATGAAATGTAGCTGGGTCTGGTGCTGTTTCACTGCAAGTGGAGAAAATCTGGCACTTTGACAGTGCTGTGGGAAGTCACCCACTACTTAGCTGCTCACCCTTCTTTGCCCCTCTTTTGAGTATAGCCTGGCTGGCCTCCCTGAGACTGTTCTGGCAGGAGGAGACAGCTGAGGGCTGAGGAGAGTTGCTGCATATGTAGGCAAAGATGCTGTGAGAAAGCTTCTCTCTTGTACCCCCTGTGTTGTCTGGCACTTCAATTATTTCAGTTAGAGTGAAGAAGTCTTTGTGGGTGGAGAGTGATCTTTAAGGATCTTGGTGGTAGCTAGAACCAATCCCACAGATGACTTGGATATCAAGAATGAGACAATGTACTGGAGTTTTATTTTGGGACTACTTGACCTGGTTTTGGGCAAGATTTATCTGTTTTTTAGCGTTTTGGATTTGAGATGTATCATAATGGGAACAAGAAGGATGAAATAAATTTGGGAAAAACTGTCTAAGGAGAAATACACCTTCATATTTTTTCTTGGCTAAACACCAGTCTGCAGAAAGCCTGCAACGTGGTCTTCAGTACAAAATTAGCTTTTCTCTCTCAAACTGTTAGGGATTCCTCCAATTCCTTTGACAGATTAGGGTGTCAGCCCATGAGCAAGCTACTGAACCATGACTGGCATTGTGCTCCACACAGTCAGTACCTGTCAGTATGTTCACTGCTGTAGGTACCTATTCTCCTACCCTGTGGTGAACAGGAGGTGATTGTTGAAAAAGGGGAGGCTCCCCTACACACACCACAGGGGGAGGCCATGCATGTGGGCTTTGACCACAAAGTCGTAAGGATGCTGTAAGTGTACACCACAGCTTATGCCATGGCAATGTGAGCTTAACCAAAAGAAAATGTTTAATGCCCTCTCTTTCTGACAGCCAGGAAAAGAGAAGGACTTATGACATGTTTGAACTTTACACTGCTAACAGCAATGCTTTTTTTTACTTGGAGGGAGAATGCAAAGTTGTGGTGGCAGAGCTCAGTGGGTAGGTTCCAGTGGTTTAAGTCAGCATGTTCTTGTTATAGAAAATAAAGAGCCAGTGGGATGAATTCTAAATCCTGCAGATGCTTAATGACAGGTTTCAGCAAACTTACGAACTCCTCAAGTATGTACAATGCCAGAGCCAGACGCCATGGACAGTATATTTCGAAAAAATATTTAGAAGTTACCAGTGGAAGCTAAATTTTGAAAAACATGAAGTCATTCTTGAAAGAGTTCAGGTTGGTTAAGCATCATGTGAATTCAACTGATTTGTTGAAGCTAATGTTATATGCCTCAGTGAGGAAAATAGATGCTAACTTACATCTGAAAGAGGGAAGTTTTGCATGCAGATGGGGAAAGCACTGTTGCAGGTTTAGCATGACATTCTGCTCAATGCATGCTTCATCTTCTTATGTGAGCAAGTCTTAAGTAAAACCTTTGGATTTTTCTCTTTCAGAATCGTAATGAAATAAAAAATGGAACCATCCTTCGATTAACAACATCTCCAGTGAGTCACTGTTCTGTTCTTCTCTTCCTTCAAAGTGAAGATTCAATTAGTAAATTGCTGTGAACTAATGTGTGTACTTTCAAGCTTTATCCACAATGTATCCCACAATCCTCCAGGAGCAAAGGTTATGAGTTATGGAGGCAAGGGTAATAAATCTAAGTGACATTTGGTGATACTGTTGGCACAACTGGGTGGGTTTTTTGTGTCTCACTTCCACCAGGAACACCTTTCTCATCCAAACCACCCTGCTTCCCTGCTGATATTGCAGCCTCACTCAAGTTGCTCTTTTTCTGCCTCAGAACTCAAAGCCAGGTGGAAGGTCAGGGATTTGAATCATGGAGGGTTCTGCTGGGTGGCTCAGGTCAGAGCTTTCCTGATCTCTGGGTTTGTGTTGAGTGAGTAGCAACTGTAATGTTGAGATTTTTCTGGGGTTTCTTTGTTGTTGGGGTTTTTTTCCTCCCACACCATCTCATTGCCAGCTCCTGAAAAGCACGGCAGAGTTGCTGGTTGCCCTGTAATGGCCTGTTTTCCTGCTGAGTTGAGCAGTACTGCTGCCACATGCTGAAAGCCACTATTAGTCCTGGAAGATATATGTCTAAGGCAGCAGCAATCCCATTTCCTCTCTGACAAATGTAGTTAGTGTGCCATTAAAATGGTTTACCTCTTCGTGGTGGTGTTCTAGCTTCTGCAGATTCAAAGCATTCTTATGGCCAAACTCTGCCACCCAGCTTCTCAACAGAAAGCACTTCTCAGCAGCCAGCTGGGCAAAGACAAGTGGTTTCCATTACTCTTCTTCATCTTTTTCAGTGGTCACTATATATGAAACTTTATAGACATTAAAAAAAAAAAAAAAAGCAACAGTTTAAGACCATGGCTCTGTCACTGGCTTTGTCACTCCAGAGTCTCTTGGCATATATCACCAAAACAGCCTTGTCCATGGGAAAACTACTTCCTGGTGGAGTCAACCCCATCTGATGGAAATTCCTCAGAAACAGACAGCCCCAGCACCACCTCCTTCTAACCTTTGGGACTTCTTAAGAACAAATATCCACTCCAGTACTGCCCAGACTTGGGATCTCTTGAAATCAAAACAACATCTGTGGTTCATCAAGAACCAACATAGTCCAAATGCACTGCATCATTCTTTCGTGCAACCACAACGTGGAATAACCATATAAGACAACCCATGGAATCCTCCCATCTCAAAATCCACAACCAGTTGCACTATGCAGCCTCACTGAAGAGAGGCTGTGCTGTGACTGATCTGTGGAGATGGCTGGCTGGCTGGCTTCATGATCACTTGTGCAATTGGAAATGTGACCTACAAACACAAAAGACAAATCTTGGGTGTGTAACACTTTCTGCTACTCCCAACAGTCAGGAAGGTGAGGCTTTGCATAGGACTATCATCTGCTTGTCCTGTTTCTTTGGGGGCTTTGCTTTAGGGTCAGTTAACCAAGACAGGAGTCCTTAGGAATTGAGATATTACCTGTTACCTAACCAATTATGGACCACTCTGGCACTGGCTTGCAGTTATGAGTGACTCAGCTGTCCTGTTTTAAGATAGAAGGCTGGTCTCCTCTCTATTCTCCAGTAGTGATATTTATGCCTGAAAAATAAGTATGCTTATTTTCACACTTCCCGATGTTTTAAAATTTTTTGTTCACTTTTTCCAGAATCAGAGAGGTATCTTGGAAGGAGGTTTTGAAGGAATGGATTGTTTTTTGTCAGATTAGCAAGTATTTGTATTCTTTAAATAGATATAAAATGAAGTTTTGCATGTCCCCACCCTACAATAGTCTCTTTGCTTTTTAAGGTATTGTCAAAGTGGTCATCATAGCAGTACCTGAAATAGATAGATTTAAGGCCTCCAAGCTGTGGTTCTTAAACTGGTGACCCACACAATGCTTGTAGTTTACCCTGAAAAGCTAACAGGCAATCTGTTTCCATATTCCCTCTGAAATTCTCTATGAGAGCAACAGTAGTTGGAAGAGATAATGTGAAGAACAGGCTGCATGATACACTTCTACAAAATGGGAAGGATGCTTTTCCTAGCTGTTAGTGCTGGGTGAGAAATGTTTTTCTCATCATGTGAAAACATTAAGATTCTGAATTCCCCCCCCACCCCCTCTGTTTTTTCTATCCTACAACAGGATAAAGCTGAAACTATCTTTCCTCTTCCCCCAAAAAACCAAAATCATACTCAAAAAAAAAAAAAAAAAAAAAGCTTTATGAAAAGGTGAAGGAATTAGGAAAGGAGAGAAAGATTGAGAGAAATGAAGAGAAGCAACATATGGATTATGTGGTTTCTGGGATGTGTCCCTGTAGTTTCAGAGGCCTGAGCTGCCTACTTCCTGGCTGTTGTGGGAGAAAAAAAAACCTGTCCTGAACTTCACAGGCTTTTTGAGAAAACCTTTTTCCTCGAAGAATTGAGAGGAGTTGTGTTGACCAGTTCTGAAGGCTGCATGAACTTAAAATGCTTTTCTAGTCCTTAATTTTTATGCAGCTTATTACCATGACAGCCAGTAGTCTGGCTGCACCCTTTACATTTGCATGGCCTGAGTCATAGAAAATTAGATGAGAAGGATGAGATGCAATCTTTTTGAGTTTTGTTGTCATTAGCCTCCAATTATTTATTGCTCATGCACCCAGAGTAGGTACTGTTAAAGATTAAAAAGAGAGAGAAAAGAAAGGTAGTTTTATCTAGAAATAGTAAACCAGCATTTTTGGGTTGACTTTTTTAAAATGAGGATTTGAAATCTAACTCCATGAACATAAATGCTAAATACTTTCTGTTTTCTAATCTCAAATTTAGATTATTTTGTGTGCCTACACAGGACCTTTATCTGAAAACCATTGTTAATACTGCAAGGGCAGAACTGCAGTTATGGTGTGCTGCTAAATCCATTATAAATGCTTGCCTTGAGAGATTTACAATGTGCCTATTTTAAATTTCTTTGAGTTAAAAGTTTGCAAACGCCAGTCGTTAGGCCTGGTGGGAATTTGAACTGCTTCTTTGTTTCCATAGGCCTGTTTGCTAAGTTTGTGAGATTCCCTGAAAGACTGTTTTTTTCTAAACAATGCTATTTTTTTTCCTCTATAAACCGCTCACCACACAGACACTCTGTTTCCTAGGTAACTTGAGTGCAGATTGAATTTCTCTCATATTATCTTTGTTCCTATATCATCTTTCTTATTTATTTTAACCTCTCCTATCATCTTTCTTACCATAATTCTTTGGGCTATTGTGTGTTTTTGCAGTTTTCCGTGACCTGTTTTCCCCCTTTGTCCATTTGCATTTCTGAAGGGACTCATGAAAAGTTTCTTATGCAACATTTCTTTGTATTTGAACATATGTGACAGTTGAAATGCTGTATTGCTATTGTCTCTTTTGTGATAACCATATTCCAGTGCATGGTGGGTAGGTGTATAAATGAGCTGTAATTTCTCCCAAGTGTGAGGCTGATCTGAAAGGACTTTTGTGTCCTGCAATGCAGCAAGCGAAGTCCAACCTTTTAGTGTGTGCAACTGCAGGATTCCTTCAATCAGATCCTGCAAATCCTCCTTCAAATGATTAATCATTTTAAAAAGGTGCTAAAATACTGGGAAAATTAAATTGAAGGAACTGGCATTGTTTTTTAAATTTAATGGTTTTCAAACATAACTGATTATTTGAGCCCTTACTGTTTATTAAAAGTGTCTTCTTGGGCACTAACAAAAAGAGCCTTGCTCATGAACTATATACCTTAAACCCTGAGGTAAAGGGGTTTTTCTGATGTGGTATTTGTGGGGGCTGATCATTTGCTTTTGTCACATGTTTATTTTTTTAATCCCCGGGTCAGAGGTCAGTTGAGTTCTCAAACCTGTAAGTTGTTTGTAGGCAGATGTATTAGCATTTGTAGCATGAGTGATCATGTAAATAAAGGTTTTTAATACGAGTCATCATAATATTTTCTCTGAATGCTTCTACAGATATGAGGAACATCTTTTTTTTAATTTATATGTGATCTAAACAGACAAGGAAGTGTGAAGAGTTTTTTCAAACTATTTCTGCTTATACATCTGAATCCTCTAAGCAAAAGTTTGAGGATCTAGTTTATAATATTTAATCTACAATTGCTTGAACATATATTTGAAGTTCTGTAAATGCATAACTTTTTGCAGTTCTAGCCTGTGATTGTGACCATGTTTATCATGTAATGGTGAATTAGTTGCTAATTGATACCAGAAGCACTGACCATGGGGGTCAATTAGCCACTTCTACATTTATCTGCTCATAGTAGATTTGAGAAGTGGAGTTGGGGTTTGTCTTTTTCTAGATAAAGGTTTAATCTGATATTTTCAGGTTTCAAAAGGCATATTTTGAATAGTAAGTGGAAGAGATTGTTTCAAATGCAGCTAGAAGAAAAAAAGGCACATAAAGCATCGAGAAGTGGCTACTGATTGCATAAACTTATTTTATTATTATACTATTATTAAACTTACTTATTATGTAAAACATGTGGCTATGCATCTGTAATGCTTTTGTCATTGGTTGAGTGAAAGACTCTAGAGGTAACCATTTCCCTCTTACTGCCTCCTTAATTGCCTGTAATCATTCTGTAGGACTTCTCCATGTATCACATCTGTACAGGGCTTTAGATGTAGAAACTGTGCTTCAGTGTTCATGTAAAAAATGTTAACCATTAATGTATGTACTAATTAAAATAGAATCTCATTGCTTATCTGGCATCAGATGCTAGTCAGCCTTGGTGGATCTGCTGAATCTGTATGTTTATGATGATGTCATGTATCCACTCCCCCATTGCTCTCTGGCATATATGCAGTTGTAGGTGAAATAAAAATCTAGGAAAAGGCAGCAGTTTAAGCCACCATGGTGTTTCAACATTGAATGATTGAAATTAAACCTTACCTGTTTGGTAAGGACAAATCTGTATTTGGTAGTTACTGAGGGTCTGTATGCCCTTTTTCTAGTTGTATGTTGACTAATGTGACTAAATCTACAAGGAAGATCACAATACTCTTACTTTATTTGCTTTTTGCAAAGGATAAAGAAGACAACTGATTACATACAGCAATTTAAATCAATGGTCCTTAGCACATTCAAGTTTGATAGCGGATATTTTCATTTGTATCTCTGCCCTCCCTCTTGTCCTTACTCGCTGTATTTTGTATTCTGTACAGAAGCCCTGCATATGTCTGGTTAATAAGTTGCTTTCAAATTTCAAACAACACATCAGTGGCAAAGAAATGATAATTTGATCAGCAGAATCCCTTGTTAGGACGATCTTGGGATTCTTAACCTCCAAATGGCTATTTGAGTCTCTAAGAAAGTCACATCCTGGATTTAGGTTGTTAGTTTTCTCTTTAAGCTGACAATCTCATCAAGCTGCTCCTTTTAAGCACTGCTACTCCCTAAGGGTGACCTTTCTGGATGTCCTTGGAGCAAGTCATTTAAGATTAGACATGCAGCTTATGCCACTTGACAGCCTTTTGAAATGCTGGGGCTTCAACAGCACACGTTTTAAAAGCTTCCTTCCTTCCTTCCTTCCTTCCTTCCTTCCTTCCTTCCTTCCTTCCTTCCTTCCTTCCTTCCTTCCTTCCTTCCTTCCTTCCTTCCTTCCTTCCTTCCTTCCTTCCTTCCTTCCTTCCTTCCTTCCTTCCTTCCTTCCTTCCTTCCTTCCTTCCTTCCTTCCTTCCTTCCTTCCTTCCCTCCTTCCCTCCTTCCCTCCTTCCCTCCTTCCCTCCTTCCCTCCTTCCCTCCTTCCCTCCTTCCCTCCTTCCCTCCTTCCCTCCTTCCTTCCCTCCCTCCTTCCCTCCCTCCTTCCCTCCGCCATATTTCTCTTAATTCCCTCTAATGACTCTCAGTTGCAGAGGTTTATATATTTATATTTATTCTTACCTGAATGATATTTCAGTAGGAATGCAGACATGGCAGCCAGCTCTGCTATTGCTTTAATGAGCTGTGCTCTCTGTCCATCCACTGATGGCTTGTAAATCATTAAAATAGCTCCCTGGTAAGTACTCAGAGCATATTTCATCTGGGTTTCATTTTTTAATGTGCTCATAAATGAGCTGTACATTGCCTAAGCATGTATGAGTGCTATGGCAACAAGAATTAGAAGGCTTGTGAGAACTGCATGGTGTTAAGCAAGGCAGTATTTTCACCCATCAGGCACTTGGGGATGACAACAGACAATATGACTTCTGTCCATGTTTCCAGTGAGACATGTGCCAGCCCTCTTGCTGAGACAAATATATGTTTACCTCTTTAATCAAGATCTCTTCTGTCATTTGTCTGTTCCTCTTCTGAGAGTAGAAGGAGCAAGGTTTCTTGGATCCAGTGCAAAACTTGTTTCATGTAAAAAAACTGCAACTGTGTATAAACTTTGCTGATGAAACATTGGCACAGTCAGGTAAAGCCGATGATGTTAGTAAGCCGTCTTTTATGTGCTTAAAACATGGCTGAACCACTTTTGTAGCATGGATTTTTGTGCTCTGTAGAGGGTTCCAAGCTGTCTCTGATCTAAGATAATATTTTGGTTTTAGTCTCGTGACTTTCAAAACTCTCACTGACTGCAGAGGAAAGAGGATTAACATATCTCAGTTGATAGGCTGGTCCTGCTCATGCTGCTGTTGTGCAGTGTAGGTGAGCTGCTAATGTATGTCCCTGTTCTGGTGTTCTCGGGTTTGGTGAGAGGGAGGGTTAGCTCTTTCCATGCTTGGTATGGATACATGTGTAATGGAAGTCTGGCTGACAGCAGCAGTTCACCACCCCCAGGTGTTGACGAAAGGTGAACCTGACCATAAATGATCTGTTGTCAATATGTATGAAGACAAAGCAGTGTTTACACAGCACAGTGTGTTGTGAAGGGGTTTGGAGGAGGATGTTCTCCTGGCTCTACTCACATACTTTTTTTGCCTGCTATTGTGCTACACAGGCAATTACAGTCCCCACCTGTTTGGCCTCAGCTCTGCTGCCCAAGGTTTCCCCACTCAGGCTTATTGGTTGAGCAGCTCAGGAGAGCTGCTCAGTCACCCTGAACTAGTTGTTTTGTTCACCTTTCCCATTTGTTTCATTTACACTTAATCCAGGAGCTTTTAGAGGACTGGATTCCCATGGAAAGTTGGAAGAATTTCCAGTTCAGTAGAACTTCTTTCAGTAGGCAGACAGTGGGAGTGGTAACTTTCAAGAACTATGGCAGGCAGGCCATGTGCGCAGATTTAATAGGCTTAAGGTTAACTTTGAGCAATCATTTCCAAAGATAGGGGAATGCAGCTGCCATGGCAGTATTGAAGTTTTCCAGAGTGTTTCTTTTCTGAGCTGGGCAGGAATTCATACATTGTATGTATTCAGAGAAACAGTAATATTTTGAGAATGCTTTGCATCTCTGAGTCTTTCTGGGATGTTAAAAGTGGGGAGTCCAGAGTCAGAAATGGCTTCATGAAGGAGGTAGTTTGGTAAGGTAGGAGCTGGCTGTTGAACTTCTGGTTCAGGTAATAATAGTGGTGAATTTTTGTAGCTGATTATAGAAGAGTACTTTAGCAAAGCTTTTTTCACCCCTCTGATGAAGGGAAAGGGCTGGGGGAAGTATTCTGTGGTTATCCTGGAAGCAGAAAGTAAGAGGTATCTATTTTTACCTCTTCCATGGGCTTCAGCAAATGATTTACCTTATCACCTGCTTCAGCTTCAGAGAATATTCTTTCAGTTTCCATTTGGATAGACCTTTCTATTCCAGAGAGACTGTATAAGCCATTGTTTCCCCATTACAACTCAAATCCATTAATAGAGTAGGTAACTTAGTGGCAGAAAGACCTTTTGGATTTTGGATTCTGCCTTTTTATAGGTAATGTAACTGCTATGGCTGCACCACCCTATACTTATGGCATAAAAAAAGCTCAGGACTAAAGATTTTTCATTTATTTTCAATTCTGTCTTAACTGAAGATGTTAACCACAGTCGTACTAACTAGAAGGCATTTCTCCCCCATACATGCTCCTTACCATGTGTGTTCTGGCCAAATACTGACTGGAGACTATGCATTCATTTTTCTTTCTAAAAACAAGAAGTAATAAACCTTGCTGATATTGGAGGACATTGGGACACTTAATTTATTCATGTTTTTGAAGCAATCAAAGTTATGTAGCTAGGCAGCTGTATCTGTAACAACACAGTGCTGGTTATTTTCTGGGTTCCTTGTTTAAATGTTCACTTGCACTAAAAGTGACTGCTTTCTCCGAATCTTGATCTTCAGAGATGACCATCTCTGTGAAGAATACATTACTTGAACAGAAAAGGAATTGTCTGCCAGCACAGCCTTTTCTTCTCTATGTCTTCTCGAGCTGAGAAAGAATAAGCATCATCTCAGAGAAAATAACTCTCAGCAGAATTTACATTTAATTTGTTTTCCTAATGACACATAGCCTCTCATTCACCTTTCCTTGGGTGCAGGTAAGAAATGAATTTTAGGAAACAGAATTTTGCAAATATCTCTATATGTAAGGAGGAGGATTATTTTTCTAAAAAAAGTATCATCTAGCTAGCTATTAACTGAAGCTTTTGGGTATTCTGTTCAGGTAAGTGAAAGCATCAAATTGAAAACGTGAGATGTATTTTAAAGTATTTGTATGGCTAAAGAGAGAAGCAATTTAATATGCATTATTTAAGTATTTCTTTAGCTTTTTATCATCAGTGTCTATTTTGAATTTCACTATCTCATCCTCTATTTGAAACATTAATGGGCAGAATAGCATAACACGAGGATATTGAACATGCAAAAAGATGTATGACAGATAATATCATAGTATTATGTGGGAAGTAATTATTCCTACATACCTTGTTAGGAGGGTATGTGAGTGTTTGAACTGGCTGTGAACAAAAGAAGAGGGGGAGGAAGGAGCAGAAGATCTGAAGTTGGTCTCTATTTGATGGAACATGGTTAGGGCAGTATGTGGTCTTTGTTGCTAAAGGTGATGAGAAGTGTGTAACCTGAGTAAGAGTTGACAGGAAAAGAAGTGCCACTATTATTTTACTGAGCTTGTCTGATGCAGTTTGTTTTATTTTCAGTTCTACTTTTATTGATGTGACACATAAGCTGTTCAAGCCAAAGGCTGTCTTTTGTAATGCTTACGTTTTTCCTGAGACAATAGGATGTCTATCCATTGCTCAGCTAATGATTCTGCAAGAGTCCAGATAATTATAGGTAGTAATGGAGTAATATATGAGTAATATACTTTTATAAAAGTAATTTGTATTTGAGCTACTGAATCTTTTCTGAGCTTAGAAGTGTTAAATATCATTAATATTAAACATGGCCATTGTTCTGGCTAACACTGACACTTTATTCATGGTTTTCGTTGTAACGAAAGCTGTTTTGTTGGTTTTGTTTTGTCTGTTTTGTTTCTCTCTTAGGCTCAAAATGCACAACAGCTCCATGAGAGGATCCAGTCTTCTAGTATGGATGCCAAGTTAGAAGCACTGAAGGACTTAGCCAACTACTCACGGGATGTTACGTTTGCCCAAGAATTTATAAACCTGGATGGCATTTCCCTCCTAACGCAAATGGTTGAAAGTGGCACAGAGTAAGTATTTTGTTTAAATTCTAGTGTTCCTTCTGTGTGGGGTGATTTCATGCTCTCTTTCTGAGTTGAGAAATTAAATATCTCAAGTGTTCTGAGCTGCTAGGATAGTATATTAATTATCAATGAGATATTGATTTTTTAATTTTCTCTAACAATGGGCTGGTCAGGACTGGGGATGAGCAAAATAGGAAGTCACAAGTACCCTCTGTGCCATAAAGTTTTGGGAGACTGGGGTCCTAGTTTCTTCTCTATTCATTGGAATTTCAATAAGCCATTGATAGTATATTTGAAGGCTGCTATTTAAGTGATGCCACCTAAAAACTATGTTTTAAATTTCACATTACTGAGAACATGTGGGGTAAAACCCACATGTAAAAAATGCATTACTTTATTTCCATTTTTTATTGTTTTGACTCTGAATAGGATTTTTTTCTAGTACCAGTGGGCTTTTTTGTCATGAAATTGAAAGCTGACCTCTAAAAATACACCTACTCTTTACCAGAACACCTTAACAAATTTCACTATTGGTGAAATTCAGGACCATAGTCCTGAGAAAGTGTCCATTGGCTTAATGTGGAGGGTGCAGCAGAAAAGTGTCAACTGGATTGTTGCACTATTAAATTATGCTCTAACAGTAAGCATTTGATTTCAAGTAAGAGATTTTGGTCAGTGTCAACCTCTACTACAGAGGAAGAAAGCAATACCCACACCATCTCCTGAGAGAAAGAAAACTGAAATCAGTTCAAATCCCCTCAAAATGTCCTCGAGTTCCCTTGGATTCAAGGATGTAAATAGTGTTAGGAGGTAAAGTGGAAGTAGTAAGTGGTCTTTGAAATGGAACACAAGTGGTCTCTGAGGGTCTTGTACAAGATACACTGTGGATTTTCCACAGAAAAATTAACTACTTTCTAGAATCCAGTAGTCCATAGACTGAGCAGTGTAGAAGAAAGCTCTCCCTGATCCCTGCCCATTATGTGGTTAATGGCTTATGGGACTCTGGAGCCTTATTGACTAACTACTGCTATATACTAGATTTCCAAATGCTCGTGGTTTAATATTGTTGGGGTGTTGGGGTTATAGTCTTTATTTTTTGCAGTGATGTGGTCTGTGGTACACGACATGTTATGCCACTTTAAAAAAAAAAATGCTTCTAGGTACCAAATTTGGGAACTTGTCTTATAGTCATGTGATATTTGTTGTTTATGGACCAAATTAAGTTTAAGAGCAAAGACAAATTTAAGTTGATGTAAACACATGTATGCAGTGGCTGTACTAGTGAAAAGTATTCTGAATGGATGGGCTCACATATGCCTGTGAAGGTCGGAACACAGGAAAATTAACAGTTGCTGCCCTTGTGGTTTATTTTGTCATGGCGTTATTTAGGTTAAATGGTTTAACTTGCTCCACTGCAGAAGGTATTTAAACTAAAGCATTTTATTTTCTATTGAAACAGATAGGGAACATTCACATTTTTTATAATATTTTCTTCTAGCTGCACTAAGACTAAAGCAAGTGCCCTCCTCAGCCTTCAGATGTGTTTGTACTGCTATTTTGTAGCTGTGGGATGAGCCAAGCTGTAGCAGACTGGTCTGGATTAAAAATAACTATTTGGGAGAGAAACTACTAAAGGCAACACTACTGTTGAAAGAACTGCCTAGCAAATTATACCCTGTAATAAGTCCTGACCGAAGGTATAAGTTTTCAAACCACACAGCAGGCTTGTAAACTGGACATATGAGCAGAGTTTACTACTTATTTTATTTTATTTTATTTTATTTTATTTTATTTTATTTTATTTTATTTTATTTTATTTTATTTTATTTTATTTTATTTTATTTTATTTTATTTTATTTTGTAAGTGGTCTGCATTTTGAGGGATTTAAATTTTTTCTTTTTTGCTGGTGTAATGTGTCATCAAATATGCATTGATTGATCTACCTGTCTAATGTATTTATCAGTGTTTCTGTCTGTGGGGAGAAACACTCTCGAGTTTGGGCACTGGACAAAGTCTCAGACTGTAAGAGTTTCCAGCAGCTTCACATGCTGATGAGCTCTCAGTACTCACTGCAGTCTTTCATGTTCAGCAGCCTAGACATTCTGCAGCTCCTGAGGGTGTCAGCAGGTCAGGTTTTTCCAGGTCTGGTTTTGCAAAGGGAGTTGTAAAGCAAGGACATCTGTGCTACGCTGTACGTTCCCTTCCACTTTTATACTGTGCATCACTGGCTGATGAGTGCATATTTAACAGAATTTGGGATTCAATGAAAGGAGCAAACATACACAGGCACAGCAGCCTAAGCCTGCCATGGTGCTGCTGCTTTCCTTTCTCATCTCACTTCAAGGTACTGAATCTGTCCCCTGACATCAGAGTCTGTCACTCACTGTGTCAGCACACTAAGCCAACAGACAAACTACTTCCTCAAAAGAAAGAAAAGAAACTTTTTTTTTCACTTAGTGTCCTAGGCTGTCAAAGAAAGGCAGCTGGATTAAGTCAGTTTTCCTCTCATGTTCTCTGTTCCTGCTTTTGCTTGGACTCTCTGCACTACTCTTAGTAAGAGGTCCCACACAAGCTGCTCACTGAACAGATAAATCAAATTGAAGGCCTCTTCACCATTGCTCCCAGCCTGGGCTCAGTGCCCTCAGCAAGGTGGTCTTGTGTGCTGTGCAGCTGACTGGGTCGCCAAAATGCTTCAGAACAAAATGCTCTTCTCTCTCCTTTGCCCTGCACCTGTACCTGCCCATGGTCATTTCAGTGTCCGTAGGTGAACCTACACCTACAATTATAGTAGCATTATAAAGGGCAGGGGGCAGGTATTAGAGGAGGAATGAGGATCCAGAAATTTCTGGGTGAGGCAGAAACTTCTTTCATAGCCCAGTTTTAGAAGACAATGTATTTTATAAGGATGCATTTAAGGTGTATCTTCACTATGGAGTTATCTTAGCCACCTTGGGGCTACTCCTGTAGAGCCAGCCTTGTTTGAGTGGGGCTGTGAGTCACCCATACAGCCGAGACAAACCTAATGTCTTGGTGCTGCTGAGAGATGGTCCAGCTCCCTGTCCTCTCCTCCCATTTCTTGTGTATTAACCCCCATTCTTCAGCCCAGTCCTGCTTTTTTCCAGGGGCTGGTTCCAGGAGTTGGTTCCAGTGTCTGAGTGCTTCACAAAGCCAATCCAGTCTGTTAACTTATTGCAAAGTACATGATTCTGTTAGAAAACTAACTCTCTAAAATTAATTTTCTGCTCAGTTATGGACTTGAAGAAACAAGAGAGGAAGTGTCATGAGTGGATACAGAAAAGGCAGCAAACCATTACATTGGCCTAGGTGTGTCACTGAGCCACAACCTGAGAGCAGTCATGCTGTGAAACAGTGTGAGGGTGATGGCTCTCCCAGCTCTTGTATTGCACCCTGGGGACTGGCACCAAGATTCTGGGAGAGCGGGAATGGGACATACCCTATGGGGTGGCTGCTGGGGTTCTGCAGAGATCTGCTCTGTGTGCTGTGCCAGCTGCCCATGGGTTAATGCAGCTGGGAACAGCCCTACATCTGTAAGTCCAGGCTGAGTGGCGCCTCTGTTCACAGTGTGCTGCAGCTGCACTAGAAATCGATGAATTTTGTTAATTCAAGCTTTATTCTCTATTTTCCCCAAAGGGCCAGGCACTGCTCATTAGAAGCACCATCGTACTCCATGCAAAGTTGCTCTGAAGTTTTCTTTGCACATGGATTTCATGTTAGAGGCAGGTCTTAAGTTATAATTTGAGTGTGTAATTAAGTTTTACTGGGTAGCCTCTGGAAAACAAGACTCCATCTTTTAATATAACTTTCACTGAGGAAATTACCTATGTTTTATTTATAGTTGGCTTTGTTTATTGCACTGCTTGGTCATTATTTCAGTGAAGCTGATGACTATTAAACTACAGCAACCAGAGTAAGAGAAGGTAAATCCCTGGATTTCTAGTTTCTTGTTTCCTTTTGCAGGTGATGAAAAGAAGTAGTAATATAAAAGTTGACAAGAAATAACAGTGGTTTCTAGTTAGTTTTCCATATGTTATATTCCTGAATATTGAAGAAAATTAGAATGTTTTAGAGAATAGAGAACTGTGGGCATGGTGTGTGCAAGCACAAAGCCACAGGGGGTGGTGGTAGGCAGATTGTAGGGTGCATGGGGCCCTAGTGAAGCTGAGAGTGCATCTTGTCAATATGAATATATTTATATCAGCAGAGATGCAGTGTCTCAGAAACTGTCCACATGTATCTTGATCTTGTTGATTGAGATGGCTTATCTTGTTTTTCCTTCAGGCTTATTCTTGCTTCCACAGCATTGCTATGCGTCTTATTAACTCAAAAAGGAAAAAAAAAAAGAGACAGATTTATGTTCCTTTTGGTTTGGGTGACCTATAAATTATAGAAAAGGCTGCACGAAAAGTTAGGTCATGAAGAAGTAAGTGCCAATTCCATTCTATAATTATCCATGATGTCCAATCATTTCTCAGACAGTGCATTTGTATCATCAAAGTGTGGGGTGGGTGTGTGCAGGCAGCTATTTTTCTTTTCTGAGACTTTTTGGAAAGTGATTTCCATAGTACTCCTAATGCTAAACCTTTTTTTCAGAAGCCAGTCCGTGCTTAGTTAAGAGGAGCTGACTGTGCAGTCCATCTGCTTGGATGTACAGACAGTCTAAAGGGGAAGTGTGAGGGTGTGCTGCTTCCTCTCCCCCATCAGGGTGCAACGCCCTAAAATGGGCAGCAAGTGAGCAATGCTGCTGAGTCCTAGATATCATGACTGATAAAAAAATATGTCAGGAACCAAGATGGAGGAAAGAATCATGTCTCCTTGCTACCCCGTCTGTGATAACAGAGTGCTCTTATTCAGAGTGGTATTCCATAGTTGAGCCTAGAACTTGTGTTTCAGAAAATCATGTCTGTACAGAAAGTCTTTCTGATGTAGCAGAAGACTGCTAAAGTTGTGGGGTTTTTTTCGTGATATGTTGGAAGAGTTCTGTGACTGGGACAGACTCTCAGCCTTCCTTAGAAGAAAAAAAATTCCTCATAATGACTTAGAAAGCAAGAAAAGAAAAACTTAATTCACAAGCTGTAAATATTGAAAGACCAAAGAGTTGATAAAAGGAATCTATAGTTATTTTTGCTATTTGTAGTAATAATAATAAGGATGATATCATGACTGGGAGAAAAAGGAGGAAGTCCTGTGCAGAATTTTCAGCATTTTTTTAATTGGCATTATCCTGATCTCTCTGACTTGCCATTTGGCTGAAATAACACACAGTTTCTGCCAAAAAAGAAAAAAGAGAGACTTCACTAAGCCTAGCTGTCTTGACAGTAACCAGAACAGAATTGTTTCTGCTGCTGTTGAGTATATTGTTCTCCAAACATCTGCTTCATCGATGAGGCTGTGCTGAGCAGCTTTATTGTACAGCCATGGCACGGGAACATGCTAGTTGATGTTGTTAAGACAAGTTTGCAGATAGCCTGGTTTTAATTATAAGGGAGTTGTAATTGCTTAGTGTGCAGATTGGAGAAAAAACTGTTGCTTTTCATTGTGATAGTGGTTAAATTTTGCCATCTTCCTATTGGAAATAATAAATATGCAGCTAGAGCAAGTTAATGTAAGCTTCTAAATAAATGTATATTTGTATGGGTTTTGTGTCTTGACTAAGAGGACGTTTCATTGAGCACATGCAGTTGCAGAGTTGGCTGCTGTACAGCTGGAAGTCTCTGAGAGATCAACTGTGCATGCTTTAAGGACAAATTGCATTGTTCAGTGAAATTCTAGCTCTTGGCTTGTCTTACAGAGATATAACTGTATACCAGCCCAGTGGAAAACTGAAGACAGATTGGTTTGGAGTTATTCCGACTTTAGCACACTTTTTGGGACAGTTGCTCAAATACCTGCTGGTGGTTTTTTCCATCCCTGTCTGATGAGTATTTCAGCAGTGCTGTCAAAACATTTAAGCTGCCCTTGCTCACAGTAACTTGTTCCTGTCCTGCTTCATCTGGAGAGTTATACCAGTACTGTTTCTACCAAGCTGGACTGGAAAACTGGTGTAGGTTATGGAAAGTGACAGTAGAAGCTACTTTTAATACAATATTCCTTAACCCAGTTTAGTTCCCTGATTGAGCTCACAGTTGTGCAAGCACAATTCATTAAATGGAAAATGAATTGTCAGAAGATCTGAACAATACTAAGCTAGTAGGTTTTTGCCACTATATAAAGTAGTCCTTTTCCACCCTTCCTGGCTACTGGCTGTGTACTACCTACTCCCTCTCTTGTTCAACTCCAATACTTATTTGACTCCTCAGTGATGCAATTCAATTTGCTAAACTGTCAGAAACTCAGCCAGACGATGGAGGGAGGAAATTAATTTGTATTTTTGACAGCACACGGTTTTAAACAGGCTCAACTATTCCTGTGAAGCTTCACCTGGAGGCACAGATTACTTAATCTGACATTGCTGCCAAAATCAATTCTTGTCCAACAGGCGTTATACGCAATCTTCATTTCTTCGTGCTTCTGTAATGTCGGGAGAGGGTGACTATTGTCTATGAGGCAGAAATCCAAAGGAGTATATAAAATCAGGTAATCCTACTATACTACTGTGGAGGTGGTAATGGCAGGAGAATGAGAAAGGGCTGCAGCCCCATCTTTCAGTGCATTTTCCATAAAAAAAAAGAAGGTGGAGTAGGATTTTTTTTCTGGAGTGGCTTTTTTTTGTTGCTTTACTTTTCTCCCGCTTGCTTTATTTTGGGTTTGTTTCCCCATCAGTCTTCAGGCTTGGATTACACCCTCCCTCTCAGCACACACAAGTACAATTTTTCTTATATTCTTTACATATGCAAAGCACACACTGTAGGCTTTAGATAAAATCACAGAATCATCTCACTTGGAAGGGACCCAGAAGGATCATTGAGTCCAACTCTTGGGTGCATGGCCCCTACAGGGATCAACACCACAACCTTGGTGTTATTAACACCATGCTTTAACCAATTGAGCCAATCTCAAGGTCATCTGAAGGTGGAACTGTCAAAGATCACATCTTTGGAGGGAAGAGAGGGAGAGTTGCTGATCCTCCCATCCTAAATGCTATTTCTTCAGGCTTGGTTTTCTTACTTTGCCTGTGTTTGAGAATATTAACATTTAAATGACTCCTTTTAAATGGTGATGTCAACACCCTGTTGACAGGAACAGGGATGAAGAGAGGAGACAGTTTTACTGGGTTTTGTTTGGCAACCCCTTTTGTAAAATGTTATAAAAAGAGTAACTCCAGCAGTGGATTTGTATTTCCAAATATTCTCCAGAGTACGAAGGTGGGCAAAATGAATTTTTTATTTTTTGTTAGCTCCAGACAAAATTGTAGTATTTGAGAAACCAACAGAAATAAGGGGAAGAGCTTAAAATCTCCACTTCTGCAACTTTCCAGCATGTTTTTGTCTTTTGGACTGTGGTGGCTGTGAGGAGTCTGAGGGCTGCTGTGTAACTTAATAGTAATAATAGTAATTTTGTAAATTATTTCAGGTCAAAGTGTTTTTCAGATTTCATATGCTTCTGATAGCCATACCTGTTACAGACAGAAGCCAGAAATATGTACTCTTGTATATTTCTTGTCATATTCCTAAACACTGCCTGTTATCTAGAATGTGGGTTATCCTTGTGTTTGCCTGAAAAGCAATATCCAAATGGTGCTTTAATGTGGTTAGCAGGTCATTCATCCGTCATCCTGTCAGTGTTTCTGTAGAGGAGGAAGTTTTTGTGAACATCTTCCACCTTTGGTAACAGTGGTCCTCTCTGGGGTCATACTACATGAAAAGCTTTTATCCTCAGTGGTATATTTATACAATTCTGCTTGTGTCCAAACAGTGCAGGCTCAGAAACATTTGTTGTGCTGAAGTGGTGTGACTGATTTAGCTCTTGGTGTCATTAGCTACAGTGGCTCCATGCTGGCTTCCACAATGGGACATTCTAATTTTTTCCCCCAGTTCAGACAAACCCTTACTGTGCACTGTGGGTTACTCCAGCTGGGAGTAAAAATTTGGACTAAAGATTTGGGGTATCTTTAGTCTTTGTACAGCAGTTTTGGCACATGAATATATAGGAGTTGATCCAGTCAGGTCCCTGCTAAGCTGGTCTCTGTTGGAAGCTGCTCGAGAGGTAACCTACAGTGTTTGAGCAAGTAGTAAGTCTGTGTGCTTGAGAAAGGGAACTCACTGCTGCTCCTTGGGATTCATTTGGAAGTGTATCACAAAGTTCCTTTGAGGCCAAACAGGGAACATATTATGGTAGCAAAATGTCTAACCTGGTAACTTGTCATTCATGTTATGTTTCATTACGTTGGCATTTGTTTTGAGATTTCTGCCAGTGTAAAAATTGCTGGTTTTGACTTTTGCCACTATAGAATCTCAAACTTTCACAATTGCTGTTTAATTTGACCTTATAATATTTGGTTTTTTGCAGTGGTTTTGTTCCCATCTGTGCAAATGCAATTGAGGGATGGTTTCTTAAAAAAAAAAAAAAAAAAAAGAGATAAATATAAGTATTGAGCTAATTACAGTGTCTAGATCAGTAAGGCTTTCAGCATTTTTGACCATACCTTGGTAACTCAACCAAGAAGGGCTCTACAGAGCTCTTTGGTTGCTACCACAGAGTCAGCCCTCTGGAAGAAACAACAGTTATTTATGTAGAAAGACGAAAGCTGATGGAGGTGGCAGACTGTAATTAGCTCCTTTCCAGGCTGACTTGCTGGAAGAACCAGCATGGCTCCTCCTTGGTGACTTCTGAGTGGTCTGTGGGTGAATATGAGAGGAATTCCTACTCATGCCAGGTCCTTCTCTATTATGTTTTGGCTCGATGATGGATGAAAATAGTATGTATTGCTCTAGAGAACAGTCTCCATCCACATCTTCAGTGGTAAAAGTCAATCTATAATCATTTGTTGCTGCAACATTTGATGTCCTAGATTGCTTCCTGCTCTAGTCACACCAAAAGCAACAAAAATCAGTAGAAATTGTTCGATTTAATACAACGGCTATCTTTCCTCTGAAGTCAAATTTTTCTGTCTTTGTATTGCTTCACCAGAAAAGTCTTATATAATTCAATTATTTCTGCACATTATTCTAAATCCGTATTTTCTTTTACTTTGCACACTATCTGACCTCAAGTTAACTGATTGCTGATTAACTCAGGATGGATAAGAGTTCTGCAAATGCTAAGACAGTTCCTGCCTAAATGTTTTGTTTTAGTACTCAGATGTTTGTTCTTTAATCCCTGTCTCAGTCATGGAGAAAATGCTCCTGATTAGAGCCTGTTGTGAAAAATCTCTGGCAAAACAGAGTCTGTCCTTTGAAGTGCTACCAGTTTGCAAACACCACACTTGTTTCTCTATCAGAAAAACACTATCCTAATTTCCAGTTTGTTTGCTGCTTAGCCAAAGTCAGCACCTGGAAGAAAGCAGCTATTTTAAAAACTGGCCTGGGAAGAGTGCTCTGAAGTTTGGCTGACATGCTGCAGAAAGTTGCAAGGATCCATGCACATTTGGGAGATGAAAAAACCCATTTGTGGTGGTGATTGTTCTTGGTGGTTTAGTTGAATCTGTCACAGCATGGAAGCACTTACTTTGCAGAAGCACAGGAGTGACATTCTGCTGAAGCTTGTATCTCCCACTACGGAAAATGTTTTGAATTTTACTGATCATAAAAGCATGTTGAGGGTATTTTCCCCTGCTTTTTAAGGCTGTCTGATCATCAGGATGCTTTTTGTTTATTCATTATTACTGGCTACGCAGATAGATGTTGTAGCATAAAAGAACCAAGGCCATGAAATCCAAGGAGAAAATCTTGTCACTTGTCTAATTAAGTTGATGCCTGGGGTGGTCACCTAAAGGCAGAGACTAGACAAGAATAAGGGAATAAAGGTAGGTATTTATTTGAAGGACCTTCAAGGTACACCCTGAGCAGTCAAAAAGGCTACACCCAAGATGGACCCTGGGTCATGAGTTCTTCACACTTTTGTAAGTTTGGTTCATTTGTATACCAGGGTTAATTCTCCAATTAAAGCTTCAGTTAATGATGTAATTTCCCCAAGTTTGCCCCCCTTCTTAAGATGTTAGTTTACACATTTTGGGCCTAGGACAATCTGGGTGTCCTTGGAGAGCAGGCCCAGAGAGGCTTTGTTATGTCTACCTAGCATGAGAGAGCAGAAATTAACTGGCTACAAGAAACTCCACAGTTATGCACTAGGAAGTACAGGATTTGAAAAATATAAAAGTTAAAACCTAAGGCATCAAAGTAAGAGATGGAATTTTTAAAAATTTCTTATTAGCTCCCTTATTTTTTATATGTTTAAGTGGTGTTTTAAAAAGAAGGTATCTATCTTTGGTGCTATTTTTACCATTTACCATCCTAGCTACACAACTTTCAACAATGCTGATGACTCAGACATCAGTATTAGTGATGGAGACTGCAAGTAAATAAGAGAGTTCTCCAGGCAATGGGCTACATGGCATTGAAAGAGGACAGAAGATGCTTAATGTGTGTAAACCTTTATTGTTTTGTACCAAAAGGCTTTTTACACAAATGCCTTACTAAATTAGAATGTCTAGATATGCTTTTTTTCCTAACAGAAGTTAACACAAGAATTCTGAACAAATATTTGAAATTAATTTGGAGGGTTCTTTACCAGTTACTGAACTGTTTCTGTTTCTGTTCGCAGCAAATTGTTAGCCATTTACTGCTTCTTATTGTATGCCTGTATGTGCATTCTATGACTCAAGTATGGGGGGGTGTATGCAGTAAATAGAGTACAGATATTTTAAAGTGTTTTTCCTCACATGCAAGTTTTAATTTTGCAGACGATATCAGAAATTGCAGAAGATAATGAAGCCCTGGTAAGAACTTGATTAGATCATCACCTTGTGTACTACCTCTTCTTTTGCATGACTGAGTTCAGGCCCTTGTGCTAATCTTTATATGTAAATACAACTGTGCATATTCATCAGCAACTCTTCAATCTTCTCTGTTTTCTGCTCTTTGATGCCTGTTAAAATTTTCTGATGAAGCCTTTTTTTGCTTTGCCTGTGGAATGAGTGCTTCATTTCTGTAACTTCAGCAGGGGCTTTTACTATTTCTGAAGTAAGGCTTTTGTTTTCTTTTCTTTTTTAATTTCAGCAAACAAATAATTTCCCCACCTTTCCCAGTTCCCCTCTTGAATTTCACTGGCTTGTGTGGTTGATAGTTGGTTGATAATGGTCAGTGTTAGTGAGATGAAAGGTAAGGGTCGCTGTCCCAGTTTGAATTCCTGTCATTTGCTGGTCCCAGGTAATGCTAGTTGTTGCAGATAGCTGCATAAAGGAAAACTGTAATATAGTAAAAGGCCTCATTTCAGGAAGTTCAAAAGCCTGCTTATTTCCCTGATGATTTTGAACAGAATACTTCCATTTGCTCTGAGTCAAGCACAGGCTTTGATAAATTTGAATCCCAAGAGATGTTCTAATATCTTGATTGGCTTGCAAATTTGATATGTCAAGTATAGCTAAAACCCAAGGAAGGAAAAGAATAATGAATTAAGCGTATGTCTGCCATTCTGAGAGCTTGATGTGATTTACCATGCAGGAAACGCAGCTCCCCCTCCAAACCCATGCTAAATCATACTTTTCACAAATCTACTGTAAACCAGGTTCTGAAGCATTTATTTTTAAATCATTGCTTAATAAATAAATTATACAGTAAGAATAAATTTGGCAGGAAATACAAACCCTTCTGCTAAGTTCATGTTCTTAACCTAATACAAAGAAACTTCTTTCATAATAGAAAAGTTTAGTTTATGAGGAAAATTGTTAAAGTGGCATAAGGCTTATGGAATTCTTGGCAGCATCAACTTGGCAGCATTACCTGAAGGCTGTGCTGCCATTCAGCAGGACTGTGAAAGGCTGGACAACTGGGCAGAGAGAAACCTAATGAGGTTCAAAAAAGGGAAGTGTGTGGTCCTGCTGGTTACTCCTGAGGAGAAATAACCCCAAGTACCAGTACAGGTTGGGGACTGACCTAGTAGAGAGCAGCTCTGCAGAGAAGGATCTGGAGGTCCTGGTGGATGACAACTTGACCATGAGCTGGCAGTGTCCTTGTGGCCAGGAAGGCCAATGGTATCCTGAGAAGACTGAGGCCAGCAGCTCGAGGGAGGTGATCCTCCCCCTCTACTCCTCTCTAGTGAAGCCACATCTGGAGCGCTGTGTCCAGTTCTGGCCTCCTCAGTACCAGAGGGGCATGGAACTCCTGGGACGGCCAGTGGATGGCCATGAAGATAATTAGGGGTCCAGAGCATCTCTCTTAAGAGGAAAGACTGCGGGAGCTGGGCCTGTTTGGTCTGGAGAAGACTGAGAAGGGATCTCATTAATGCAGATAAATATCTCAAAGGTGGGTGCCAAGATGGTAGTGCCAGACTCTTTTCCGTGCTTCCCAGCAACAGTACAAGGAGCAGTGGCTATAAGCTAAAACACAAGAAGATCCACCTCAACAAGAGGAAGAACTTCTTTACATTGAAGGCAGCAGAGCACTGGATCAGGCTGCCTAGGGAGAGTATGGAGTCCCCTTCCCTGGAGACATTCCAAACCTGGATATGTGCCTGAGTAACCTGCTCCAGGTGACCCTGTCTTGGCAGGTGGGTTGGACTGGATGATCTCCAGAAGCCCCTTCTGACCATTATAATTCTGTTATTCTGTGATCACTTCTGCTGAGACAAAGTATTTCCTGTCCTTTTTAGATGGCATTTTTTTCCTCACTGCTGAGAAAATAGTTCTTTGTGGAAGAATAGTTATAGTCCTTCAGCATCTCTCTGTTTCCGAATTTTACTACAGTGTAGGCTTCTATGCATTAAGTTTGTCCTCAGGACAGTACTGAAATACTGACAGTTGCATTGCACCCTGGTTTTAGGACCTGATCTGACTGATGACCTGAATTAATTTTTTTTTTGCACAGTTTAGCTTTGTTTACTTGTGAGAACAAGGTTTTACCCACTTGATCCTAACTAAGATCCTTATTAAGAGGATCCTGATTGGTCAGTATAGATGTATTGCATCAATGAATACAGTAGCAAAGAACGTTTCTGTGACTAAAGTTTATTCTAATTTTGGAAGTTAAATCCTGCCAGGAGAAACTTCAGTTTAATATTTTGATTTCCAGCAGTAGTATATGAGATGACACAATTAAATAACACAAATTATTGAATTTGGGATTTGCACTGAAAAAGATACCAGAGCCATTTTTGAGGATGTGAAACCAATAGTTCTGGAAACTGGCTTGCTCATATGTATGTTTTGAAGGTAAAGTTTACACTAGTGCTCTATGAGTGTAGTTATCGAACAGCCTGACTATTTTTCACCCATGAGAAGATAGTGAGATGAGAACTATAAAAAACCCCACAGAGATTGATATAATGAACTAAACTATAACACTTTTCAGCATACACTTCTTGTCTTCTTGATTAAAGATACTTAAAGGAGCCAAACGTTAATTAACAAAAACCAAGTTACTTTGGAGGTACAGGATGACATAATAAAGTGACAATATTTTGTTTTATCTCTAGTAGCTTGCACACACTGGCTTGGCTTAATTAAAACCTCATTTTCATAGAGAGGCCCTGTTTAATTGCATTCTGCACTGAAGGGGTTCTTCTAAAACATGAGTTTCTCTGTATTTTCAGTTTTAGGGGTTTCCATTTTGTTTTGGGATTTTATTTATCCTGTTTTGGCTGATGGATGAATTAAAAAAAAAAATCCCGTAAAACAGCTCTATGAATTGACTTTTGCATTGCAGTGCTAAATTGTAGTCAAACCAAGCTGATTGGAGAATGATGTTTTTCCTGTGTAGTGATTCCTGGGCTTTTAAGAAAAGTAGTTCATTTGAAGAAATTACCATGAAATGAACAAAACCAGGAATTTAAAAGATGAGGAATAAGAAAAAAAGGTAATTCTAATCACATCTTCAGTGTGTAATAGTTCCTCGGGGCTAGTTTCCCATGCTTAATGTACCTTTAAGTGGATTTAGTCATACTCCATAGTAAGAGTATCTACACCTGGATTTATTCAAGAAAATTTACAGTCATGTTTAAAATTCACACCTTGTTTTTCTTTATTGAGAACTAATTTTCAAACATAGTGAAACCCTGATACTAGGGTTACAGAGCTATTTCATGTTCTTGAAATGCAAGGGATTTGAAATCAGTAAGGCTGACCCCTTTTAATGAATGCAGTGAAACTGTACCACAAAGAAATATTTCAGTAGTGCTTAGCTAGCAGGATGAAAAAGAAAAAAATCCGTGTCAATTGCTGTGTAGCAGTTAAGTGCATTTTCTGTAATCATCTAGTAAAATAGGGGCAGCTACTACACAGATTGTTCCATCGTTTTCATCTGTACTAAGTACCAAATAGGTGTGAATTGCTCCTACTTTGATTTGATAGTGGCTTAGCTTTACCCTTGGAAAGGTTTCTTGAAGAAACAAGGCGGTGTAGAAGCAGTGAAGAGGACCCACAGCAATATAAAATTCACACCGTGCTGGAAAAGCATCCTGCTACATCATCAGTCTTCATTTTAGACTTAGATTCTTGCCCCCGTGGCTTTTCCAGAGCTCTTGTCCTCTGATGATTAGGTATATTCTGTTCCCCTGTTTAAATTTATTCATGGTCATTTATCCTTGACAGCTCCAATTTAGAAAGCTGTTCTTACTCTTTGATGTTGACCTCAGTGATGTCAGGCCTTTCAGCTGCCCAGTATAAGGCTGTGAGCCCAGATAAGGGACTCAGTTAACCACTCCTGCATTTAGTAGTAGGCTACTACTCCTCTGTTATCTCCTGCCCAATTAAATCGTTTCTTTGCTGCTTTTCCTTGCAAAATTAGAGCTCAGCTTTGGTTCTGTGTTGCCCATGAAAAGTGGTTTGTGTAAAGATATACATTCTTTGGCTTCTAGTCCAAGTGGGCTGGTGGCTGTACGCTGGTTGCGACAGGCAAGCAACGATCAATTTCCAGATTCTACTATGCAAAGGCTCTCTTTTCATATAAAACATTAGATACTCCATCTAGCTTGGTAAAAGCTTGTATTCCTTTGTTTGTTACCTGAGCCTGACTAATTATCTTGATTTACATAATCGTTTGAGCAGCCAAGTATTTTTCCCTCCATAACAGTGATAAAATGTTCATTTTGATATGTGTGCAAACCACGGATTGAGATTTTTTCAACTTCTTTTTTAAAAACATCTGGGGGATTTGGGTGCTAAACTGCCATTAATTTATTTTGAAAAGTAATCCAAGTTGCTCTAGGCATCTTTCAAAATAAGCACACAGGATAAAAAGATGGTTTAGCATGTAGAAATGATACTAGGAAGCATGTGAGAGACAGGTGTGGTAATCAGGGTCACATGCACATTCCTGTCATTTTTATTTTCAGTAAAGAAAACTAGTATCAAAATATGTGGAAAGGTTTGTTGTTTGTTTTTTTTTTTCTTCACAGTTTCATAAGGTAAAAATACAGAGAATTCTTAGGAATGTAAATTAACGTGTTTGACCTGATATTACTCTAAAGCCTAGAGATGTAGAATGCAGCTGTTGCCTTAATCTTCAGTCAGGTTTTTCAGAGAGCCACAGGCTGTATTAGAACATGGCCATTCACTGGAATGGCTCATGCTGGGACAGCTGATGGCATTGCAAACCTCAGCTTTCTGCTGTTTAACAGGCTTTTGCCAAGACCTGCTGCGAGTGAGGAGATGCTTCATGACCAGCTCTCACAATGGGGGTTGGAAGAGGGGAGTCAGCAAAAAATGGTCAAACTTCATCAGTTGTCCCAATGTAAGGCATCCAGGAGCCAGAGCCATCACAGCATTCAAGAGGGCTTTTAGAAGTAGCTTGCCTGAGAGCAAAGGTTATTAAGATGTCAGTGTTAATGAGATACGAAATTGCAATTACACAGTGAATTTTTCTGATCATTTTTCTCCTCTTGCTGCATTAAAAATCACCTTCATCAGGAATTATCCTCAAACTATTAAGTCATTTTTCCAGAGCAGCGAGGGTTTGATAGTTATAGAACTGTTGTGCCTTGTGCTATGGATTAGTCTAAAATGATTTTATGAAGAAAGAGGTCCCATTATATTTTGGACTTTTTGTATGATCAAAACACTTACAAAGACCTTGAGCCAAACAGCTCCTACCACGTTTTTTTTAAGATTGCTAATTTTATGAACCAGCTTTGATTCCCTTGAAATTTCTAGCCTCTGTTCTGTCTGCTGCTCTTAATAGCATGAGTGCGTCTGTGTGCGCGCGCTTTGAAACTAATTACTTGAAAGTCTATTTCTGCCTATCTGCTTGTGTTTAACCACTTCACAATGAATCAACACCCTTCCCCTCCCCCTGCAGATGCTTTAATCCTTATCTTGCCCTAGTTACCCTGGAGATTGCTTTCATCTTTAGCTGTGCTACTCCTAATGCCTACGCCTCAAGCCTGGCTTTTGACTTTTGCAGTGCCAGTTGGTGTATACGTGTGTGGGCAGGTGCATGTGTATAGCCATATATTTTAGAAGGACATAGTATGTATGTGTGGTGCTGCATAATAATAGACCTGAAGTATTTCTTGCTGCTTGATTAGTCCCAGTGTTGAACCTCTTCACTCACTAATTATTTGAAGCAGAGTCACTGGAGTGACATCTGATGAGGTGTCTGATCATTTTTAAGTTGAAAAGTACTTTCACCTTCTGGATCCGAAATGGTTGTATCACTGTCAGACCTACTAAAACCAGGTTTACACTTTAAAACCAGTATTGGCAGCTCCATTAACCCAGTTTTCCCCCCAAAGCTGTGGAGGAGCATGGATGAATCAGTATTAATCAGGTAGGATTGATCAATAGTTTTGATGAGAAGACTTAATGAGACTGGTGAATCCAGGTTAGTTTAATTCCCTTACATTCCAGCCACTGCTGTTCTGAAGACGAATATCCATGCACAAGTTTAATGTAGTTTAAGTAAGCCCTCTAAACTACACCTTTTGTTGAGGGGGATTAGTGTTCATGTAGAATTCATTTATAGAAGAGCATTCATATACTAAATACAGGTTAATTGACTAAATTTTAAAACAGATGAGAAAATATATCTCTGCCAGATTATGTGCTTAATTTAATGCTGGGAGAGATTTTTATCTATAGTTCAACCTACATGGCCTACCTTTTTAATTAAAAAAATACTTGAAACTAATTTTTTTAATATTAATACCTATAATATTAGTATTCCTTGTATTTGTAGAAGTATTTTGTCATGAAGATGCATTAGGATTTGGTGCCAGGATTTAGAAGGAAGCCTTTCCTAGGCTTGCTGTTTTATTTGTGGGTTCATAAATCACGGTATTATTCAAAAGGAATGAATTGGGCAACGTGACAGGAATTTCCTTCAGAGTCTTATTGTCATCTTAATATTAAATCCTTGGTTATTCCTTATTCATATTCCTTAATATGAAATCCTTGGAATGCTAATGATGACATTTTCAATCTAATGTTGTTCTTCAATGATTTGCAATATTAAAAAACCCCAAACAAACCAACTACAACAAAAAGGCAAAAAGTCATCCTCTGCCCCCCAAAACAAACCCCAGAACATCCAGATCATGTATTTGCTGAAGAAAGTATTCCTTGCAGAATTACAGTAGGTTTTTTAGAGGCGCAATTTTTCTTGTTTATTTTTAGGTGTAGGTTTTTCATTTTGTCATAAGTAATCAAAGCCACTGTGCATACCCATATTTACTGAAGGGAAAGGTGTTATGGTGTTTTTTGGGTTTTACTCACAAAGTGTCAAGAATGGCAAGGATTTTTTTGGTGGAGGGAATCTCAGGAGTTGGGGCAAGGTGTCCTTCCTTAAAGAGGCCATTTGAGATGCAAGGCTGCATCTCACCGTTGGAAGCCCCTAAATGGCAGATTAAACCCAATCCAGCTACTAGACTTGCTACATTGAAGCTGATTTTTCTGCCTTGTTCCTCTGTACTGCTGTAAAAGTCTTCCATCTGAGTGGATGTTCACTTATTTGTGTTGGGTTCATGCCAGATAGTAGGATAAACCACAAATTAAGGAACACCAATTACATTGATTAACTATGGCTGTACTATTGGACTCAAATTTTCAATATACTGAGCTTTGCAGTTCCAATCTGAGAGAAGAGGGTTTTTTTTATTCTGTCTTTTTATTAGGTGTAAGCTGTTGTATTAAAATCACTGGGACTATTCATGCTGTTTGATTGTATGATTTTACCTGTTAATGGCTTACTGGCAGAGAACCTTGCAGGCAGTTTGACATGCCCTGAAAGGTAATTCACTGCTCCCTTTCAGGATCTCCACACTGCTGTTTGTATTGAGTAGTTACCTCATGGAAGAGCTTCGCTGAAATCGTTGTGACTGCTGACTGTTTGGTGCCCTGACTATGTATAGAAATGAAGCTAATCATTACAAGCTGGGGTTTAACATGAAAAAATCTGTGCATCTAGTCACATTAGCCATGATGAGTTTAAAACCGTTTTGAATTTACTTGCGTTCATACAAAGATGTGTTGAATTTCAAATTTACAGGTGTAAAATGCAGGGTAGTGGCCTGCAAAACCTAAACAATTTGAGCTGCACGCTTTGCAATTTGGTTGCTCGTAGAAGGAAAAAGAGATGCATCTTCAGGTTTAAAGAAAGAAAGTTACTGCTCAAGACATATTACCTCTTCTGGTGCATTTTTAAAAATACATTTGCTTCCTTGTAAGAGAAGGAATAAACAATGCTCCAACTTCCCACCAATTTGCTTGATGCAGAGGTACCAAAATGTGACACCTCTATGTGGCCTTCAATTAGAAGGACTTCATAAGTGCTAAGGAAAAAAAGTTCACTTCTTTCTTCTGTTAGATCTAAATATATGAAATTATGAGAGAAGTTTAATTTGGACTGACTGATTTTTTTGAGCATTGCATGCAGTAGTCTCCTGGGGATTACTTCTTCTCTTACAACTGCTTTCTTCCAGTTGACTATTCTTGTTATCCATGCTAAATTGTTTTGGAGACTATCTATAGCACAGCCTCTCTTGCTCTTCTGCTACCTCTTAGTCCATAATTGGCTTCATTTTCCTGCCTTTCTGAAAGCTTCCTGCTGCTTTATTCCCTCGGTCATTGTCCTGCTGCATTACTGGTAAATGTTGTCATGACTCCTGTTTCTTGCAGCTTTGGAGATATGTTGTCCTTTACACTGACTGCATTTGTTGAGCTGATGGATCATGGGATTGTATCGTGGGATACATTCTCTGTGGCATTCATTAAAAAGGTAAATTTGTAATCAATGCTATCTGTTCTATATCACTTTAAACATTTGAGGTGAGTTGTAATTTGGGTTTGTTTTTCTTTTCTTCCTTTTTTTTTCCCCAGGTACATTATTTAGGTCATTGGTCAAAAAAGGTACATGAAAATGGGATTAAAGTGCTGTTTCAAAGTATAAATGTTTGTATCTGTAGAATCTGGCTCAACTTCTGTGGAAATCAATTGGAGTGAATTGGGATTAACACAGTATTAGGCTTGTTACATGAGAAATTGCTTATTCAATTGCATTGTGACCTCTCTGTGCAGATAAAGTACAGTTAAAGCAAAAATTAATATTTTGATGTAATGTAACCTAAAATGAGTAATGCCATATTTCTAGGAAAAAAACCCCAGCAGTGAAATGTTTCCTCTGGGGTATTGGAAGAAGAGAAATGAGTTAGTTTGCAATTTGAAATTAGGATGATATCTAGTGAGTTAATCAAGCTGAACTTTGCCCCCCTGAATCTTGCAGTTGAGGTATGTGGTTTTGAAACGGATCTGTTCACGATTTGCAACATATCCTTTACTTTCGTGTCAGAGATGCACAAAAGCAGCAGAAACATGGCAGTATTCTTTAGGTACAGAGATTTAGCAGACTTCAGAAAGAAGATTTGTTACTGATTTAACACTTTTCATTTACTGGGGAAGAAAAACCCCAAAACCACATAATTCTTCTTTACAAAGACTTTTCAAACCAGATTGAGCTTATCATAATTTAAAGTGCATTTGTACAGGTTCAAAAGATATCAGTTACTTCACTAAAATAATATCAGAAGCAGTAATGAAATTAATATAACCTGTGACAAAAATACCTTCATTTTAGTAGAGTATATTAGAGCAAGGACTTTAAATTTAGTTAGAAAATTGCTGCCACTGAAGGAAAGTAGAAGTTTACTTTTGTTGCCAAAAGTGAAAGAAGGATCAACTGTGAAAACAGCATTAGATACATTAGCTTCTAAAGCTCTGTTTTGGTCATTAAAAATGCTGGGTGCATTCTTAATAATAAGAAAAAAATAGTGTAACTCATATGGGTTTTGGTCTGGTGTTTAAATTTTTTTTCGAATCTTGCAGTCTAGATAGGTTGTGATGATGATTATTGTTATCTTCTCATGACAAAAAAGTTCTACAACTGCTTTTAACTGACTGCAGGAGATAGAAAGTCAAGTCCAGAATGCCTTACTTTCTAAGGGAGCCTGCTATGGAACATATGAAGAAACTTGCTATAGTTGGTTTAAAGTATCTACTTTGTTAATGGCTCAAAATTAATGTCTTTGGCCAACCTTATCAACATCTTTTGCCCTGTGGATTGTATTGTAACAACAGAAGAAAATGTTGCGTTCCCTTTGTTAATGGCTCATCTCTTCTGTCTGGCACTTCCATAGGTTTCCCTGGATAATGACCCAATTAAAAAAAAAAAAACAAACCACCAAAAGACACAAAAAAAAAAAAAAAAAGGCATTCTCACAAAGAACCTATGAAAACCAAACTGGCAAATAAAACTGAAAGTGAACCTGTTGAGCAAGAAAGGGACCAAGGAGAATGATAGGACAGTTAGAAGACAAACAGAAGGACAGAGAATGACAGAGATTGAAGAAAGAGGCCCAGGAGTGTCCTGACCTGCATGCAGTTGGGTCCCAGAAAGGCATAGCCCTCAGTGGTGCAGTGTGGGCAAGGGGCAAACCTAGCACAGCACCTTTGGACCACATCTCATCTCTGTGGCTGCAATCTACAATTTCATTTTCACTTTTTTCTCTGACCTTGGCTTTTGGCTGGACACTTGAGGTCCTTGGTGGGCTTGCTCAAGTGACTGACAGGATGGATAAGGGAGCTGATAAGTTTCTGCTGAGGGGGGAACTTCCAGTCAAGTGCTTCTGCCTTTTGAAGCTGTCTTTCATGTTAAATGAAAGCTAAACTGGAATAGGGTTGAATCAGTCCAAATATTTTCTTGAGTAGTTTTTTAACTTAAAAATGTAGAAGCTGGAGGAGACCTCAAGGGGAACCCCTGACTGCTTCTAATGAATAACTGCTGGTGTTTGATGCAGACTCTCTGCCATCCTTTGGGTACATAAAGACTGCTATACTAACTGCAGCAAATAAGACTGATGCTTTCAAGGACACCTTTGTTCCTTATTTTAAGGGAAAAGAGCATCATTTGGAAAAACTTCCTTATGATGTGAAAAATTCTCTCAAGACCTTTTTCTTGCTTATGGTGATATAAAGTTCATTTCCAGATTCCATAGTTGCCTAAAGGATTTGAATTCCAAGTTCTTAGAAAAAGTTGTGATTATTGGTTATCAAAATTGTCCTCGTTCTGGCCAGGACAGGGTTAATTTTTGCAGTATCCAGCAGTGGGCATGGCTAGGATCCAGATGTTATTCTATACCACCTCACATCATTTTCTGGGGACAGGGTCAGGGGTCCCTTCTGGGTTGGGGTGGCATGGAAGTGGTTCAGGTATTCTGGGTTTCCATATCGTAAACATTCTTGTGTCAATTGCTCACCCCTCTGTTATTGATGTTGTTGCTGTTACTGTTCCTTTTCTTATTTCATTGCTGTTTCCAGTATATTGTTCTTATCTCAACCCATGATGCTTACCTTTAGTGCCTCCAATTCTCCTCTCCACCTGCCACAGGGAGTAGGAGGGAGTGAGCGAATAACACATAGTTTGGGGCGTGTCAGTGGGAACACTACACTGGGAAATACCACTCCTAATCCATAACAAAAATGCACTACACAAATTTGGTACTTCCATCTTTAGTTCCTACAAGAGGAGAAGTAAAGTTTGTAGTATTGGTTGAGATAGTTAAAAAACCCCTTTAAAATTATTTATATAATTGCTGTTTTATAAGTGTGTGATGCAGAGCCTTAATGTTGACAAATTGTTTACTCTGCCATCTATAATGTATTCTGCAGGAAAACAGGGTGGCAGCCAGGAAAGTATTTCTGTGTGTCACAACTGTCAGTTGTTTTTTCTGTAGTCAAGTGCAGCTCTAGTTCCTTACTTGAAAATGATATGCACCCTTTAAAATTTTAATATGCATTAGATTTAACAGAGAACACAACTTAAACAGATTTTTCTGTACATTTCTGACAACAGAATAGTGTAGGCAAATAACTAATGAACATACATAATGGAAATCAGATCTGTTTCTTTCACTGTTTTTTTCATATGGGTTTTTTTTCATATGTTTTTTTTTTTTTTTCCTGGTGCAGTATTATTATTATTATCTAATAAAACCTTTTTTTTTAACTTTCAAATTCTCTCTTGTGCCTTCAGTGATGCTGAACCAGGAAGAGAACTCAGATGATGTAGCTTAGTTGGCTATAGGGTTTTTATCCACCCTCAGTTTACATGTTTTTCTCCTATTCCAAAACAGCATGAATGTGTAAATCCACAGTCTGATTCCTAATTCACCTTGAAATTGATAGGAAGTTAAGCAGCCAGACTCTTCTTTTGCATGTGACTATATACGTCCGAAGAAGACTATGCAGATTTTAAGGTTACAGGTATTTTGCTGAAGACAAAATTTTATCCTTAGTGAGACACACCCATGTGACAGGTTTTCATGTGAAAGTGCAAAACAATCAAGTTGCTTCTTTCTGGAAAAGATGTAGTATTTTGCTGAGCTTACATTATTTTAATCATCAGAATTTTTGATAAATGAATGCAGGATTATTTTTGGATGTCAAAAGGCCTCTCTGTGTGTGGTGCTTAATAAGCAGAAAACAGCAAATAACACAAATTTGAACTCCTTTTTATTCCTGTCTCTTCTCAAGAAGGACCTCTTTTTCTCCCACATCCAAAACTTCAAGTGTGGGAATAGAATTTCTTTTTAATGCAATTTTGTTCCCTCTGGAACTTGCATGACTTATTTTTGAAAGGTAGACAAGCCTATTACTTCTGGCCAGACTTCATGCCTCGGCAAGGTGGTTATGAATATACATAGATTGACATGCAGGTTACCCAGCAGATGTGTTGCATCTATGTTCGGTGTGATATGTCTTTTTATACACGCAAGACAGCTTTAGACCTTGTGTTTGTGTTTATGGTTAAAAGATGTCATGGTCCAAGGTCAGGAGAATAAATGAGGCTGAGGCAGCCTTTCCTAGACTGAGGTTCCAGTTATCTGTATTGTTATATTTCTGCAGATCCCTGATATGAATATTATATCCCAGTGAAGCATTAACTGCTTCACTTCAAGGAGCTGCTGCACCAAGAATAATCCATAAATTCCAGGGCTCCTAAAGAGGTGACAGAAATCTAGCAAATTGGGACACAGTCTTGTTTACCTGGTGCACAACCAACCCCTGGATACCAAGTGCCCCCTAAGGCATCCAGGAGGCACTTGGTTTAATGTGTGAGCAATGCAGAGTTGCTCTGTGCATACCCTGTCCCTGTCATGGGCCCTGTGGAGATCTGGCAGCTCTAGCTGCAATGCATCAAAACACATGTGGATTACCATTGAGAGAGGAGGAGTAGTACAGTGCTTCTGGCAGGCAGCTTGTTGCTCTAAAGAGCACATTTTGCTTCATACACTATTGTAAATATTATATGGGCTCAGGACTTGCTTGGAGCAGATACTCAAAGTCCAGAATAGAAAAAGGCTACTCGAGTTGCTTCTCTCCTCCTGTTTTCTGTGTGTTCGTGGCTTGGTTCTTTTCAGACAATAAAGTCAATGTATATTCTCTGAATTGAGTTTCATTTGGTGTAGGATGTTCCTGCTGTGGTAATGCAAACCAAGTAGTACAGCAAACAGCAGCCCTGCAATAGATTAGAAAAAGAAAAGTGTCCCTCTTTCTTTCTTGTCTCCAGCCAAAGTTGGGTGTTTTGCTCCTTCAATACTACTTATAATGTCACGAGTGCAAAACAATACCATTGCCCATGCATCAACGTTTTAATGTGACTTTTACAGGCACCCGGACAGCTTTTCCAAGCATAGGGCATGCCTTTCTTCCTCCTAAAGGAAAACAATTCTTAGGTCTAAGCAGGCATCCAGAATTGGAAACAGTATAACTACAGTAGTGGCTTGAAGCACGAGTACTGCAGAGACATGTGAACTTTTCCTGAAGGAACATATCAAACTTGAGATAGGGCCACTGTAGTCTGTTACTTGGCTGTACAGAGCGAGTAACTGTGGTCACACATTTCTTCTGTCTGTGCTTTCTCGGGTGCCTTTCATTTTGACTGTGCTGTATTGGTATATTTGAAGAAAACCCGTGCAGTTGTCGCTTCCTGCATCAACAGAAGGCAGGTTTCTTCCAGGGAAGCTGGGTACGTGGGCTGGGCAGCATGCAGAAGAACGCGTGTTGCCACATCTTACTGCACAGCTGTGTTGACTCTGCAGATGAGTGTGCAGCTTGTCATTGCCACACTGCAAAATAGCAGAGGTCAAACTTGGTTTTAATTAATGTGCCATTTGCTGGTGGCAGCTTGCAGTAAAAGGGAAGGTTATTAATGAAAAGCTGGACTCTAGACAGAGTTATGAAACCAGTTGTTCTGATCATCGACAAGAGTTTTAATTGGTAACCTGGTAAGAGCTTTCAGCATTATTGGTAACAGCAAGCAGGAAAAAAAGGCATGTTTTTCTAGAATGTGTTTTGCCAGAAAGCTAGATTATAAGTTTCTCTTTTGAAACATTTACTTTAAGCCAGAAAACTGGCTGCACAAATTTTTGATGGAGTGAATGAGAACTAGTTTCCTTGTTTTTCCCAAAGTTTTCCACACAAAAAATATAATTGTTCAATTTTTTTAATGTTGATTTGTCATGTTCGTAATGTAATGATGAGGCATACATTTCAGTCATGTGAATACTGACATAAACCTTTGGTGACTTGTGCCAGCTGTAGAACCTGTGCCACTGTGTCCTTTGATGGTACATGCAGTGCCTGGTTGATCATTTTCAGGTATTCACTGATAACTGGTATGTGGACAAGACTACTTTTTATCCTAGTGCCTTTCTGAACCACGTCCACAGTTTTCTTTCTTACCTTTCCCTGCTTTCATGACAAGATGTAAATTCTCTGAATGATTGTGTTTGTAGATAGCAAGCTACGTGAACAAATTTGCCTCGGACATCTCTATCTTGCAACGGTCGCTGGCAATCCTGGAATCGATGGTGCTCAATAGCCACGACCTGTACCAGAAGGTAGCACAGGAGATTACAATTGGGCAGCTAATCCCACATCTGCAGGGGTGAGTGTCTTTGACTGCCACTTGATATGGTGGATTTCCCTCCCCCGCCCCCCCCAAAACAGCACAACATTTGGGGTAAAAAAAGGAGTGATATAAAGACACTTCCTGAGCCTCCTTTATGATTCCTGTATACAAGTGACTGGATAACTAGTACCAATCTTTCTGGAGTTGCCTGGTCATTAGGAATTTTTTTGGTTGTTTTGTTTTGTTTTGTGTTTGTTTGTTTGTTTTTCCATAAGTTACCTGTGTAGTTCACAGTGGGGAATGAAGAGAGGAGCACCCTGTAGTAATGCAATTCTTAGTGCCATTAGCATACAGGTGGGGTTTTTTTGCTTGCCACACTCTGGGAGGTTTGTAAGACAAAAATTGCTCAACTTTAGCTGAATGTATATTTGAAAAGGGGAGGGCTGTTTCTTAAATAGTAATGTGAAGTGTGTAAATGGATGGAAACTGCCTCTTGTAGCATAGAGTAATGTACTGTGCAGTTATGTTTGTCTCCTACCTGGGACATTGTCATTGCACCTGAAAAGCTTTAATACCAGCAGGTTCATTTCCAGAAGCCCTTAGGGAAGATTCCTCTTCCTATCTCCAGCTGTTTTGCATCTGACAAACTGATTGTCAGACTCTTGCAATGATCAGTGGAGGGTCAGTGGCAGTTCAAGGGGCAGTTCATTCCACCTTTTTTGAATGTTGAGTCTCCCTTTGGGACATCATCTCTCTCTCAGTAGCAAAGACAGCCTGGTCATGATCAACCTTGGTCACCTAACTTAAATGGTTAACCTGAAGTGCAAACAGCTCTTCCACTTCTACCTGCAGAAATGCAGCTGGAAGATCAGTTTCTACAGCTCACGTGCATTTATGTTCTCCACTCACGTTTACAACATTGTTCCAAACAGGACAGACCAAGAAATCCAGACGTATACCATTGCGGTAATAAATGCACTCTTCCTTAAAGCACCGGATGACAAGAGGCAGGTAAGGTTGTTGGGGTTTGCATACCTGTGCATTTGTTGGAGAAAGAGTGTTTCATATTCATACCTGCAGTTGTCCCAGTCATACTTTCCCTGCAGTTAAATCAAACTGAAACTTGTTCTTTTGTTTCATGCTGGGATATAATTCATTTTAATGGAGCTACCTCCATCTTGCACCAGTATTAGGAGGGATTAAGCATTCTTCCATGCTTTTGTAGTTCCCTGTGACCTCATATGAACCATATTGACTGTGGCTGCCTGTAGTATTTATTGTACTGAACTCTTTGCCAGCACAGCTTGTAAAACCAGGCAATTTTTTGGTAGAATGTTTTCCCCCCAGGTTTTTTATTAAAAAGTATGTTCCTTTTGAAAACAAAAATATCTTGCTATGTAAGCATTTCATGACTTTTATAGTGTGCTATTTTAAGTTAATTTTAGTACCAGATATCAGGAAATATTTCAAGCTTGCTACTTGATGTTAAATGGGGATGGAATGTGAAGTGTTATGAAATAGTGAAGTTTTATCCATGTTTATTAGCCTGTGTCAAAACAGATTTAGTCATTTATTTATTTAACATTTCTGTCACCAGGAACAGTGATAATAATTCTTGTGGTGACATAATGTTACTGTCCAGAACAAGTTCACTGAGAGTTGCTGATCAGTTCTTACAAGGACTTTCGTTAGATTTATTTACATTTTTAAATGCTGGAGACTGTTTAAACAAACATCAAAGCCCTAATGACGGTTTATGGGAGACTTGGTTGGTTTTTTTGGGTTTTGTTTCTTGTGCTTAAAAATATTTTTAACATTGCAAACAAGGAAAAGTGTAACCATGGTTTAATTAGGGAAAAAAAAGGCACTTGCACCCCTCACTCCCCTCTTTTTTCCTTCTTCCTCCAATACAGTCTTCTGTAATTAAGGCAAGAAGGCACTTAATAAACAAAAATTGGAGTAAAAGCTTTCAATTTTGGCATAAGTCTATGATGGATCCTTGTAAGAAACCCAAAGATTTTGCTTTTTACATTTGTGAATAGTTGCGACTATGTTTCTGTGAAAAGTATGCTTTGTCATATTTGAAGTGGAGGAACAATATCAGATGTAGATAAGACTTTAGCATTGATCAGTGGGCATGTGTTCCTTGAATGACAGTAGTACAGTGTATTGCCAGCAAGCAAAACTGTATCTTGCCAACAGTGTAACCACCTAGTGAGGCTGGCAGTAAGCCAGGCAGACTTCACCTGTAGTACCTGCTGCTGTGACACAAAATTGTTAGTCATGGAGTTTACGATCATCAGGAGATAATGATCTGCTTTGGTTTGAAGGCTAATAGCTCTGACACTTGCAGAAAATTTTCCTCAGCCTTTAATGACCCAGAATATGCAGTCAGAATCTGTTCAGTTCCTCTTTATATCAGTCTTGTGGCTAATTAGTAAACCATACAATAAAGAAGGTAGGTGTCCATTGCCTTCCAAACAGCGTTAACAGATGGCACTTACTGAACTCTGTCTTTCTCAGAAAATGAAGGGAGGTGATGCAGTCTCATGCAATTATCTGGTGACGGGCACTCAAAAGTTAATGTTCAGCATTCACTTCTAATATGGTTAGAAGTGAGAAGATGCACCAAAACTCATATGACTCTGGGAACTTTGGCCCTCTCTCTGCTGCCGACTTACAGGCATGATGTGGATGACTGCACTGCAATTAAGGAAGCAATTTAAATTGGCACTGCTGTCTGAATTCTTTCCCATCTTATTTTTTTTCTCTCTCTCTGTTTCTGAAATGCAAAACCCAAGAAGTCCAAGATTTTTCTTTTTAATGAGGACTCACTGGATTCTTTGCTTCTTCTGCCCCTGTCAAGGACCAAATCATCTAGAGAAACCTAGGCTATTAATAAAAAAAGAAAATAAAAGGTCTATTGGGAAAGAGCTGAGAGTTTGAGCATTGAAATGATACTGTGAATGTTTGAAACACTTCCTTGGCATTTGTCTGCATTTTTTGCAGAGACGTTGCTATGGGAAAAGAGATGGCAAATTTGGTCAGATAATTCTTCTCATCAGTTAGTACTATACTTTTACTAGAAGAGGCAGCTCTTCTAGTAAAAGTAGTTTTTTATTAGTGCTTCTTATTAGTGCTAGTTCTAGTCTTCTTATTAGTGCTAATGACTATATAGCCTTTTTGGAGACAAAGCTGATTTTGATGAAAAAATTGGTTTTTGAATGCTGGTTGCTTCAATCAATTTTAGTCCAGTGGCAAAACACCCCCACTATCTCGATAACAGCTTTTTAAATGATAGCTATAAGAAAGAAATAACAATTTGATAGTTCTCTCAGAAAGTAAATAGAATCATTTCCTTTTTTCTCTTTTCTTTGCATTGAATGCAGAGAAACATCTTATATTCTGTACCTGTTCATCTTTTGGCAGTGAGTACATAGTTTGACAAAAATCCAGCCAGTCTGTTCCAAGTCACATTGAAGTATATCATGTGCCTGGCACTCCCCCTGCAGCTCAGCTGCGTATTTCTGAAAGAGATGGAGCCATCTGTATCATCCATTCCTTTGCTCCTTCGCTGTTATGAGCAATTGAAACCTGTGCAGCCAGAAAAGGCTTAAAACCTAAAGCTGAGTTTCTCTTGTCCTTGGTCCCTTGTTCTTTCTTTATCACTCTCACGTTCTGTTGCAGCACAGTACTTTACCTGGTACAAAGAAAACAGTTCAACATCTCTGACTACCTCTCATCTCACAATTAGAATTATTTTCTTTTTCCAAGCAAGTTCTCCCCTAACACTTGCTTTATTCACCCTGTTTCTGCAGATATGCTTTAGCCATCCATTCTTTGTATGTTTAATGTAACAGTCTCCGCTTTTCTGTTTTCTAGGGGAATTTTTAATCTATAAAAGTAACTAGTATGTATTCTACATCAGTCTTCATCTCTCACAAAGTTCAGCAGGAATGCACTGCATATGCAAGCATAACTCCTCACACATACACATAATACACACATTTCTATACTGATGGAAAAGCTCATGGAACTTAAAAATAGGGCATGCTGTTGGAGGTATGGTTAAGATCAGGCTCTTTTGCTTGGAAAGTGTAAAATATCCCCTCCTATGCATTGTAGGACAGTTTGCAGCACGGACAGTTGGGATCAGCTGCTTAAGCATTAAAGTAGAAGCATATTCACCTCAATAGTGATTTCAGACAGATCTAGAAAGACGAGTTAATTTAAAGCAAAAGAGTGGACCAATGTCGACATTGCTATTAAAATAGCAAAGGGGAGAATTATAATTTCTTAAAATGAAACAGTACTGAGTTGTAGGCTGATTTATTGAATGAAAGTTAGAGCACTTGATTTTAAAACAGCTGAAATATTTAAGTAAATAAGCGTTTAATTTGACATCTTGTTTTAAAGTCCTGGTTGGCTTCCAGTCCATGCTTCCTTCTGTATTGTTTGTGGGGGAAGGCTGTGCTTGAACAAGTGTGTTAATACTCTCTTGAACCCACTGAGGTGTCTTCTGAAGTCTTTTACTTCTGGTTTTGGACCACCAAAGGCCTCAGCTTGTGACATACTTTTAGCTTTCTTTGTCTCTCTTCTCATGGTAATCTGACTTTGTGATCCCCCAAATAATGCATACAGTCATAATGCTGATATGCTGCTTCCTTGCATTTCTAAGTAACAATGCAGAAATGTAAGACCTTTTAAGGCAGTGTGTTTTTCTAGGTATGACACTAAAATACCTTCTTCATGCTATTTTTAATTTTTTTTTTCTTTTCTTTTTTTTAACTTAATCAGGAAATGGCAAATATTTTGGCACAAAAGCAGCTTCGTTCCATCATCTTAACTGTAAGTATATGGTTTTCAAAGTTCCTGTTGAGTAGAAGAGAGAAAAGGTGACTCCATTTTTTGTGTTCACAGGTCTTAAAATATATCTTAATATATTTTAATTGCCTTTGTATTTTGATATGTTTTGAAGCCTTGTAATGTAGAAAATAAAGTTTGAATGGTGATTGAATGAGTTCAAACTGCTTTTCTGAAGGGTTATTTTCCCAGTCAAATAGATTGTGGTTTCTTCTGGAAAAGAGTATGGAATATCTCTGCGTTTTTTGGTTCTGTTGATTATTCCATCTTGATTGACACAATTTGTCACGACTTGCACAAAAGAAGCATGAACTACAGCTAATGAAATAGTTAAAGTAAATGAATATAATATGGAAGACCTTCATCTGCTACCATGGAAAATCAGGGATTTTGCCTTTGACTTTAGAGTAGATTACATCTTCAAGGGAGCAAGGGAAAATATTGATTCTCTGTAATGAGTGTAAAACAAACCAAACAAAAAACTCCTTGCATTTTCTCATTTACTATCCTAATTTCAGTGATGCATACAAAACCCCCAGAATTTATTTCACAAGACGTGTTTTTACACTTCTTGAGTTCATAAGAAGTTTGGAATAACCACATGGGTAATATTCTTAGGTGTTTATTTATTGTCATAAAATGCTCTGGTGCCTTTTGGCAAACAGATTCTTTTATTCTCTGGAAGTGTACAACATCAATTGATGTATCCATCTCCTACTTGATGACCCTTTCCTTGTGTACTTTGCCATGTTTGGAGGCCTGGGTCTGTTTCCCATGTAAAACTACTTGGTGTTTTTGGCACACCAGGGATTTTTAAATTGTCCATCAGTTATGTGTTTGCTTTCTGAATGGGACAATTCTGTGCATATAGGGCATCGTGTACTAATGTATTATTTCTAAGCAATCTTCCTCACACAGAATGGAGTTGTCTAGTAGAGGCAGGATTGTGGTGTGATGCTGACTCCCTGTTGAGCCTGTTAAATCACTGAATTCTCTAACTGTGTTTGCAGCCTTAATACTTTTCTGCTCAGACAGCTACTCTCTTAAATATTTTCTTAATATAATCTCTTAGAAAAAAATAAATAAAATACAGAGCTCTAATGCTCTTGGGATGGAATTAATTTTTCTTTGAAGTGACTACTCAGCACTGTTGTTTTTTTTTAATACTACTTCTGAGCATATGCATAGACCCTATCTAGTGTAAAGTCCTGTCTCCTTAAGTTACTCATACAGTATCTGAATCAGTAGTGCTAGTCCTGGCTTGATGTTTGCAGGTGGGGGTGGGTTTGTGTTTGGGGTTTTTTGGCTGTTTTGGGGTTTTTTGGCTGTTTTGGTTTTTTTTGTTATTTCTGGAGTATAGATACACTATTGCATAGCAAGGACATACGTATAAACATGGAAACACCTGACTGCACCCACTGTAGCTTTCTGATTCACCAAAATCTGTCTCTCTTTCTTTGCAGCATGTTATCAGGGCGCAGAGGGCCATCAATAATGAAATGGCTCACCAGCTGTATGTCCTGCAAGTACTTACCTTTAATCTTCTGGAAGACAGAATGATGACAAAAATGGATCCACAAGATCAAGTAAGCATCTGGCTTGATCTGGTCTTAGCAGGAAGAAGACAACTCCTCACTGATGTACCTACAGCTCTTCACAGAGGAAAAAAACACTTGCTAGGAACATAGTCATACACATAAGTCATTCATTTTCCCTCTCTGTGAAGTTGGGCTATTTTTTTGGTGGTAAGAAGATGCACTGGCTATTTCATTCCCTGTGCAAAAGTACAACAAAATGGCCAGGCAGTTCTCCTTAGCATGTAGTTCCATGAACTGAATTTCCTGTCTTCTTGAGCAGAAACTCTGAGCAGCTGTCCAGCATTCGTTTCCTTTGTGTCCTTCTCAGAAGCAATAGAGATGTATGATCCTTCCTAAAAGTACTTCTGTAGAGCTAAACTGAATGTGTGCATGAAAACCATCTGGCATACTAGAGTTGAAGTTAAATTGTGTACCAATAAACCCTGGTTTTGTTACTGGGAACCTATAAACTACTTCATTTGTTTATTGCTCACTGTGTGCAGACATCAACTTTGATATTGTTCATTGTACAAAAAGTGCCATTCCCCTAAGATATCCAAGAGATTTAAATATAGGGGCGATGAGCCATGGGGATGATGGGCTTTGTTTCTTTAATTTTTATGGCCTTCTTTTAGGCCCTGTACAAGGAGGAACCTAATTTCATTTTTAACCTGAAGTTATCTTAAGACTTCCTGATCATTTGGAGAAGAGAAGGTGGGAGAGTGAGATAGTTGTAAACATAAGTAACACCATGCTGTAGGATTTTATGCTTCGTAAGTCTGAGATGGGAAAGTTTGACCCTTGGGAATGTACATGCAGGCAATTAGTGCATGTCTCCATAGAGAGTGACTAACACAGTGTTGTTAGTATTGATGGTAGGGTGGTTATCACTGTCTTGAGATATTTCCAGCTGCAGTAATTCCTCTCTTGCCTATTTCTGTGGTAGCAGTAATGGATAGTTACCAAAATTAATGCAGAGTGCTGAGTCATTTTCAGTTCATCCGGCAAGATGCTTAATTACCAGCTTTATTTGAAACGTGTGTGCTCTTCGCTTCTGTGGTTAAAGTTGTGTTGTCAGAGGCCTTGTTAATGTGGGTCCTGCTTCTGGAAGTCAACACTTAAGCATCTGCATGGGAATCTCATGAATGTGAGGACTTTTGAAAGTGGGAACCATGAGGTCATTCTTGCTGACTGTCTCTCCAAGAATGAAGTGGGGAATTTAGACACAAAAAGTTTAGGCAGTGGCAGGGAATAATGTGTTTTGAAACACCTTTTGTGGTATTGTTTAATTAAGTGAGAGATAAGTTATTTTAACCAATTTTTTTTAACCTTGTTTTAACATAGGCTCAGCGGGATATCATATTTGAGCTCCGAAGAATTGCATTTGATGCCGAATCTGAACCTAACAACAGCAGTGGCAGTATGGAGAAACGCAAATCTATGTACACTCGAGACTATAAAAAACTTGGATTTATTGTGAGTATTTTTGTGTGATGGTCCTCTGAAAGTGGGTGAGGGCTTCCATTATAGCACATCTTTTCATCAGTCACTTCTCTTACTTGGCCTTCTATTTCCTGAAAGGGAGTAACTTTCCTCCCCTTCCCCAGAAATCCTGCTAACTCCAAGTGACAGCTTTAGCAGAAGCCAGGGTGCTGCAATGGGTGCTATAAACTCTTTACAAGGGATAGGCAAAGGATGGAGAGGTAGTGGAGTAGCCCTGTATGTTAGGGAGTGTTTTCACTGCCCAGAGCTTTTTGATGGTGACAATAGGACTGAGCATTTATGGGTAAGGACCAGGAGGAAGGTCAATGATGCAGATGTCAAGGTGGGAGTTTGCTACAGGCCACCCAAGCACGATGAAGAAGCAGGCAAAATATTCCATAAGCATCTGGGAGAAGTCTCAAGATCTCTAACCCTTGTTCTCACGGGGCACTTTGAACTTACCAGCTATCAGCAGGAAATATGATACAGCAGAGAGGAAACGGTCTAAGAGATTCCTGGAGTGTGTGGAAGATAATTGAGGCCAACTGTATGAGGTTAAATAAGGCACAGTGCTGGGTCCTGCAACCCCATGCAATGCTCCAGACTTGGGGAAGTGTGTCTGGAAAGCTTCTCAGAGGAAATGAACCTGGGTTGCTGGTCAACAGCTAGCTGAATACGAGCCAGCATGTGCCCAGATGGCCAAGAAGGACAATGGCATCCTGGTCTGGATCAGCAATAGTGTGGCCAGAAGGACCAGGGCAGGGATTTTTCCCCTGTATTTGGCACTGATGAGGCCAAACCTTGAATTCTGTGTTCAGTAAGAAAGACATTGAGGTGCTGGAGTTCATTGTCCAGAGAAGGACAATGAAGCAGGTGAAGAGTCTGGAGCACAGGTCTGATGAGGAGCGGCTGTGGGAGCTGGGGTTATTTAGCCTGGAGAAAAGCAGACTCTCATTGCTCTCTACAGCTACCTGGAAGGAAGTTGTAGCCATGTCAGGGTCAGTCTCTTCTCCCAAGTAACAAGTGACAGGACAAGAGAGTTTTAGATTGGATATTACATACAATTTCTTCATGGAAAGGGTTGTCAAGCATTGGAACAGCCTGCCCAAGGAAGTGGTTGAGTCATGGACCCTGGAGATGTTTAACAGACGTGTAGGTGTGGCACTTAGGGACATGGAGTAGTGGTGGTCATGGCACAGTTGGATTCAATGATTTTAGAGGTCTTTTCCAACATAAACAGTTCTATTATTCCAGCTGGAAGAAATAACTACCTGAAATATAAGCACATAGTTTTGCATGACATGCCATCATTAGAATTGAACCTTTAATGGTATCTTGGATGAGCAGGCATTGCCTAATGGATCTGTGAGAGCCCTGTAAAGTCACTGTAGTTCGTTAGCAATAATGTGGACTGATGAGCACAATAAATCTGGGGTACTACTCTGTGGTATTCACTTATAGGGCCTTGTCTTTTGCTTGCTTAAAGTCCTTCAATCTGTGCATAGGGGATGCAGAATCTCTTCTACCCTGACTTAATCAGATGAATTGGAGTTCTGGTCTTGCCTAGAACTGTGTTGGGGAGCAGAGAACAATTTGGCTAAACTGTTGCAGACGTTTATATTAACTAATAATGTGTATTTTCCCCCCTTTGGAAACAGAGTGTGCACATGTACACTGAATTAATATCTTGATTTATTGCTTACTCTAGGTTAGTATGCAGTTTTCTTTCTCCTCAGGTAAAATGGTATACTTCATATCTCCTGTGATTCATTACTGTCCTGTTGGCTTAGCAAATATCCATTGAATATTGTACAGTAGCCACAGTTACAGCAGAGAGGTTTTCAGCACTCTTGGTGCAAGCTGGAGCTTGCTGTGCAGTCTGAGTGCTCTGCCCAGCTCTGTGGCATAGGGCTTGATGCTCCCAAACCCACAAGGGAACTGGGTAGAGGCTTTCTGTGTTCTGATAGTTGTTTTCATTACTGATGAGTGAGGAAAAAATTACTGCTGGATCAGTGCTGTTGTATCTGTAAGAAGGAGTTATTAAGTAAATAGACGGGAAGGGAGGAACTTGGTATTTTGGGGTTGTAAGCATGATAGCAAAACTAGTGCTTTGAAGAAGCTTTTGAAGCTCAGTGTGGTGTTTTTTTGATTTGTTGTTTTTTTTTTTTTTTTTTTGGTTGACTCATCCCTCAGCTTCATTACTTCCATTTGAGCTGTTCATTGAGAAGCCTACTGAAAACACTCTGGCAGTTATCAAGGGTAACTGCAGCACTGTTTACTGCTTGATTATGATAGCCTTTCAAAAGGTAATGGGGAGCAAAGTTTAGGAGGGAATGGGAACTGGGATTAAAGCAGTGAAGAAAAGGTAGGGAAGCATAGTGGGAGATAAGAAGCAAGATGTGAAAGTAAGCTGTGAAAGAAGCACCATAGCAAGAACCCTAATGGGAGGCAGGTTATCCTATCAGCAGTATGATGAGGCACAGTACAAATAATAAAAATGTCAACAGTGAGCTGTGAGGAGAGTTATTTTACTCTTGTATGAAAGCTTTACTTTGAGCTAAGAGTCCAGGTGACACTGCATGTACTTTTTTTAGCAGCTGAAGTGGAGTATTACCTTCCTCACACGGCTGGGGAAGGAAGCAGGGCCTTTTGTGAAATCTGACTGGTTATCCCTAGTCTTGCACATGGGCAATGTTCTGACTCCTGGCTGCCTTCACCCCATCTGCTTCTTTTCAATAAAGTGTCTTCAATGCTTTCATCAACTGCAAGTTGAGGGTTGCATTAGCAAACTGATCATGATCTAAATAGTGTGAGGTTTGTCTCCCCTCTGCTTTGGCTGTTTGGCACAAGAAAGCTGCCAAACAAGAGTCTGACTTTGAATGCTGTCTTCATTCCACTGGTGCTAATGGTTAGGAAGGCAATTTCTCAAGCTGATTAAATATTCATTTCAAGGGAGAGAGTAAATCCATGTCTAGCTATTAAGTTGTTCCTGGACTGCTTGTTCTCTTTCTGTATGGGAAATGCAAGAATTCTGTTTATTTTTCTCAGCCACATCAAAAAGCCTTGCCCCACTACAAATATAATGTCAAAAATAGACAAAGTCCAGACATGGTTTCAGAAGCTTACAATGTAATTTGTAAAACTGCGTAGTTAGAAACCTACATTCAGCTAAAGCAACAACAGGGCCTCACCAGATGGTTGTGATGACCAAGTAAAGAGATTTTCAGATGAGACAGTCGTGAGATTGAATTATTTATTATTTTCTGAGTCAATTGCAAATTCAATAGCCTGAATACTCCCCCTTGCATTTGAGTAAACTTAATTCCCATACTGAGGTGGAAAATAATTACAAAAAAGCCCATTATTCTGTATATTTTCATCGTAATTCTTTAAACAGCACTACTGTCATTGAGAAGTTGTAGCGAAAGCGTTTGTTTACAGGCAGCTCTGAACATATTCTAAGAAACTTAAGTTAACATGTTGGAAAAAACAAATAATCTCATCCTAGAACAGTTTTTCTCAAATTTTCACTGTGCAGAGCTTCTGAGGGTTTTTGTTTGTTTGTTTGGTTTGGTTTTATTTTCTTCAATTAAATATAAATGGTTTGTATAAATGCAAAAAGCCAACATGGAAAGTGAGTAATTTCAGGATTTCACTTTGCTATACCAGAATTTATTGGTATAGCAAAATAAAATGTAAGTTAATGGAGGAGATATGAAATCAGTAAGGAACTGTCTCATAGAAGGTGACAATTAAAAGGGATATTGAGAATGGTGGGACATTCTTTAAAAGGCAGGCCTAGGCTTGACTTTCAAGATATTAGTGGTAGTGGCATGAGAAAGTGAACATATGCTGAAAAAAATCTTCTGATGAAACAAATAGAGGAAGCAGTGATGAAAGAATCACCATGTCATTCACAAATTAGATGACCTTTTGGAATGCAGAAACAGAAATAATGTAATTTTATGCAAACAAAGAGCAGTGGTGTTCATTTAGGACCCCGGCAAGAATTTAATCTGCAGGCAAGTGTCCTGTCTGTGGGAAAAGAAATTGTGTGCGATGTAGCCACAAAAAAAACCCCCAAAAAAGTTGAATGTTAAGCTAGGACTTATCTGGAAAGATATTTTCAGAGCATATGAACTGCTGAGGCCATTTTTTGCATTTCTTAGACATCATCTAGAACACTATATAATTTCAATAAACTCTGCAGTGACTTGTTGACTGACTGAATGCAAGATGTGTGCAGAGGGTGAGGCTCGTGCAGTGATGAGGGAGATATCTTACAAGAGTTTACTTGAAAAGGTTGCCCTTTTTTAGCCAATCAGCCTGAATGCTGTGGAAATCTCAAGTGTGTGTGCCAATGCTGAGAGGGAGAAAGCCATGTGTAATGTAAAAGGCGGTGATGGCAATTCATTTATGGGAGAAATTTTTAATTGGAATGATGGGGACAAAATTCACTACAACTTCAAAGATGGAGGCCAATCCTTTATGAAAAGGTTTATATATTTCACAATGGTGGGTCCAGGAAACAAAGTAGAACTATGGGAAAAATAAAAACCACCACCAACCAAGGTTGCTTAGAGCAGTCTGAAGTAAGACGAGTACTTCATTACTCATGAAGTAAAACATGAGATGGATGAATTAAATCGCTGCATAGTTGATTTGTAAGACATTGTAAAACCTTTCTAATATTAGGAGAAGCAGCACCAGAACAGATAATTTGGAGGATTTGTCCAAAAAGTTTTGGAAAGAAACTTCAAAAACAGTTGAAAGTTAGCTAAAGCATGCCTTAGGCAAAACGTAGACCAGAAGAGCTTCTGAGATTTCTTTCAGACTTGTATTTTTTTCTCTTCTTGACATCACAGATGATCAGCTATTTTGTTTTATCTTTTGATCATCTTCTTCAAAAATCCCTTGTTGTACAGCACAGTATCCAAGTAGCATTTTGAAGATAAGAACTAACAGTTTTCTCATAGGTTCTTCTGTGGTGCTGCTTGTTGTCTCTTGGAATAGTTCATGAACTGACTGTCCACAGTAACTCCCTTCATATCGTGATATAGTCCTCAGATGGAGTCCCTTGTATCTGCTGAAAGGAAGTTATCAGGAAAATAATTTGCAATAATGTAATTAATACCTTGTAATCATTACCTGCAAGAGGGGCAAACTCAAATGACTCCAACCTCTAACTGCTGTCCTCCTCAGCCTACCTAGTAGAGTTCTGATGTGTGTAATTCCATCATGCTCACTTGGGAGTCTCTTTTCCCCCTCCCTCATTTTCATGACATACTCTGTGTCCCACCGCTGACTCAGGATTTGAAAGTAAAGGATTAAGTTTAAGCTTTGGAAAAACATGGGGGAAAGGTGTTGTTTTAATGGTTGTTTTCACTTTTCAAATCTGTTTGAATTGACAGTGAATTGAATTGACTTTACAGAAGTCAAGTCTGTTTTGCCCGTGATGGATCAATTTCCCTGTCCTTATCTTGGCCAGCGAGCTTTTCCATCGTTTTCCTGCCCTTGCTGTGTTGAGGAGGGAAGTAGGTGAGCAGTTGGGTGGGTGCATGGCTGCTGGCCAAGGCAGACACACCACATCTCATTGCTGTATTTTGTTAACTCTGTCTTTAGGCTGTTTCTGAGTTTATTCACTGAGCTTTGGTGGTTTGGAGGTTGCCTGTACTGTGCTATCATGCCTTGATTTCCAACTCCTTAGCTCCTCTGGCCTTTCTCTCTCAATTTCTTCCCCTAGTCTTTGATTTTGATTTCCCACTCCCCTTGGGCTCTTTGTTCCATTTTGACATCCAGTTGGATATGTCTCCTTTCAGCATGTCTGATCACTCATCCTCCTTACCTCTTTCTTTCTTTCTTTCTTTCTTTCTTTCTTTCTTTCTTTCTTTCTTTCTTTCTTTCTTTCTTTCTTTCTTTCTTTCTTTCTTTCTTTCTTTCTTTCTTTCTTTCTTTCTTTCTTTCTTTCTTTCTTTCTTTCTTTTTTTCTTTCTTTCATTCATTCATTCATTCATTCATTCATTCATTCATTCATTCATTCATTCATTCATTCATTCTCCCTGAATTTACTTCCTCCTTGTGATGTGTTTCTCCTCTGGGTTTTCCCCAGTCTCCCTCTCTCCACCTCTTCATCCCATCCTGTTTGTTTATCCATTGGTAGGAAGCCTGCTCAGTAATTTCCAACTTTTGCACTGAAAGTTGTTACAACTTTCTAAAGACAGACACAAGTTGCATTTTTCCTGTGTTTATTTTCAGAAATGGATGGACTAGGTTTAGCTACGTGGACCAAATATTAATCTTTGCCTTGGTGTGAAAATTTCACTTACCTAATAAGTGCTGTCCACGATATAAAAACTGGGAACAGCATCTAGAAATAAGAAGTGTTGGCCATTGTAATAATAGTCAGCATGACGAGCCCCACCTCTTAACCGATCTATAGGCAAAATTCTTTCCTTTTCTTTTTGTTACCATAAGGAGGGGGATTCTGACTTAAATAGTTCAACCACAGTTAGAATTTTTTTTTTTTCTAAAGATAGGGCTTTTGCTGATTATTCTGAGCTGTGAAATAGTTGTTTACTAGGACAATTTAACTTCAACTGTTGATATATTATAGCCTACTATTAATGATAAATTATTTGACTGCAGATTTGAGTCACAGGTTTACTGGTGATGGTGAGTGTACTCAGAGAAAGTTCAGATTTGTATTGATATAAGGGCAGTAGATAAATAATTAGGTTGTTCTGTGATGACCATTCACCCTTTATTATTTACTGACAGAAAATAAAGAGAGTGAAGTCATGCAATGAAACGGCAGTGCACAATTCTAGGTAATTTGCATGAGTGTGGATGAGTGATAGTCAATTAAGGAGTAGATTGAGTTGGGCTCTAAAAAGTTAAAACAGAGCAAGACTGGGATGGGGTTGGGATGCCAAACCCTGCAGGAGTATGAATAGTCCTTAAATTCTATGGAGTTATTAATGTCAGATGGATCTCTGAAGCCCCCTTGTTCCAGCTGCTCATCTGGATTAGTGGTACCAGTTTTCCTGGCTAGAGAAGATAAAACTTCCCTACAAGAGTGGATGAGAGGGAGATGAGATGAGATGAGAAGCAGACCCCATGTGATGCATTTACTTAGCTATTCTTGTTGAAGACCTGAGAAGGGTCATCCTTTTTCTTCCTAAATAAAGGAAGGCCTGAATATTTGAAGTCTTACAATGTTATGAGTTGTAGGACTGGGAAAGCCCTGAACGGGAAGCCGAAGTTTTGTGATTTGAGACTGAAATCTGGAACTGGTGTAAAATGCAGAAAAACTCATCACAAAGATTTTGAATGGTCATCTTCAGCTGTTTAGTTCTCATCTTCCTGTTATTTCCTCTGGTAGATGATACCCTGCAGTGATCATAGGTTTTTATCCTTGGGATAGCTTTTCAACTATAATAAAAGCAACTCATCCTTATATTTAGATTCTCTTGTTGGCGTTGGCAAGGGCAGAGGAACACATTTAGAACAATGCTGCACATGTGCCAAACTAGATTTTATCCTTTTAAAATTTTAGATCTGATCCCTTTTAAATTTTAGGTTGATAAGACTTAATTGCTGGCTTAATGGTAGAACAGCATAGATGACAGATTGTCTGTACTACTGAAAGCTATTAGTAGTTTTCCATCCTCCTTCACTCTTTCTACTCCTACAACCCTCTCTTTCTCTAGCTACTATTTCAAAACTTGTGAAATCACTTGTTACTGTGGAAAAACCCAACTCTGGGAAGATTTTCTTTTGCTGAGCTATTCAGATACGTACTGGCTGAGGCTGCTTTGCCTCAAAACAGAAGTGGCAGAGCCTCAGGTCAGTTGCCATATTTCTATGTGTAACAATGTGGATGTTTATTCTAAAGTAAAATGCCTTGTCATTTAGTAATGACAGCTAATAATGAAACACCTTTCAGCACAGGGAAATCCATGTCTTACAGCACTCCACCAGAAAGGAGATTCTTCTTCTTCTCCTTTCATTGTAATACATAGTTTTCATAGATTTGAGTATCCTTTTATTTAGCAGAATTAAATTTGCAGATGGTATGTCCAGGTAAAAAAAACCCATGCTCTGCCCTTTGCCACTGAAATTCCCTTAATATTGGACCAGTGGGATAAGACGAACTGTAGATAGGGTTTATCCTCTCGTTTTTACCTTTACAACCACTAGAGGTTGCTCTTCTCCGTTGTTTGCGAGCTTCATTCTCCTGTTATTTCATTTTGAAACTGACATTTTTCAGCAGCTATCTTATAAATAGGCCATTACTGATTTATTCCTCAGGGCAAGTTTTGGAAGATGAAGACCAATCATACATATTTATTTCTAGGTGTTAAGAAAGACTGTAATTGTAACAGTGACTGTCACTGTCAGTATTTGATAATCTTTCAAGTAAAGAGACAGAGTTGGAGTTTCATATGGCTGTATTTGCTTTTGTAAACACCTATTCGGAAGTGTTTGAGACAAAACAGATCTTGAGGACCAGTTCTTTCATATTTGTTTTCACATAGTAGCATTTATCCATATAATCCTATTGCTGTGTGCAGGAGTATCACAAGAACATGGTCTAATCACTGGGCATAGCAGCCCAGGACCTCAAGTAATATTGATCTTAAAACAATGAAAACATCTAAACTGATGTGGATGTTTGAAATTCTTGTGAATTTTATTAATGTTGTGTGCACCATCTGTCTTGTTTTCTGCCCTAGCACTCTTGCACCTCTTCTTCTAAGCCTTTCCCCTCACAAATTCCTGACTTTGACACTCACTGCTCAATATTCTGTGTGCCCTTCTACTTACCCTCTCTTTCCACTCCACTCCTGGTTTGCTTTTTTCTCTAAGCCTGGAAGATGGGGCCAGGGAATGCTCAGGAGAGCATTCAGAGCAGAATGCATCTTCAGAAAAAACCTGTGTGTTCCAAAGAGATTCGTTAAGTTTAATTAATCCTGAGTGTTTATAATGCAGACAATTGCAGCCCATGTTCAACAGGAATTTCAAGACTGACACAAGAGCAAGTCTTAGAAGTTTTTCTTGCATAAAATGAGTGGGCTGGGATTTTGACAAAACAATTATGCAAAAATTGATTTAGTAAGAGCAATGCAGTGCTTAATAAAACATTCCTAAAAATGGTCAAATAATTTGCTAAAACTTGCTAAGGCTTTTAAACAGAAAGAAAAGGCTAGGTGTTCTGTTCTAACACTCAAAATAATTGTAAAGCATCTGAAATGAAAGTTTAAAAATGGAAAGTGTCAGACAACCTGAACTGCAGGTGGCACAACCAGATTTACCTGTAATTTAGATATTTTTCCCAAGTTTCTCTCTGCTTTTGACATCTTTCTTCCCTGATGTTTCTGTGAACATTGCTGCTTGCTTTATCTTAGGCAGAGCAACCACAAGAAAGGTGCTGAAACTTGCATGGTAAAGGTGAACAAAATACGTGAACTACAAGAAAAGAAAAACAGAATGGAAGAGTAAGGATATATAAATGAACTGATGATGATACTAAATATGTAACTCATGTTTTTATTAGTCTATAATGGCATTTGGAGGAGCTGCAATCTTCAAGCCAGTTGTTAATTTTACAGTTAATTTTTCTGAATCTAAATGGAGATAGTTCAGTCTGAAAAGGGACATTTTTAGTTTATTTCCTGAAAATAAACTAAGAAAGAAAACCCAAAACAAACCCACAAAGTCTCCATTTCACTTGTTTTTTCACTATGCTTGTTGAAAAACAAAGGAATGTTTTAATTTATTAGATGAATATTTTAGATTGTTTTACAATATAGGGCTCCAGGTGGAAGTCTCACTGATTGTTTTCTAAGAGAGTATTTAGATCTTCTCTTTGCAGTAATACTGAATGTCTGTCAGGATTGTTTTTCTTTATAATGCACCTATAGATAGAAGTACTTGGTTTCCCCATTGTATATGGCTCGATATTTTTTGGAGTATAGCAAAACCTCATTTTAAAAGAAAGCTGGTAACTGAAGTGTATTTGACAGCAGAGGGCACCAGTATCACACCAGCTGTCAGTTGCTCACCAAAGTTTTTCAACAGCTTGCTTGCATGGATGCAGAATCTTTTCAGCCTTAGAAATTGTAGAAATAACTGTTCTGGGCTGCAAACTCCCATTTCTCAGTTGAATGCCAGCAGATATCTGATGTTTAGGCTAAATTATACCTCTGTGGGTTACTTAATTTGGCTTACACATTATGGTTTGTTACACAGTGCACTGTAAATAGTTTTCTTTCTGGCACTTACTGATGAGATATTTTATCCCCCCCAAAATAAAAGTTTGTTCCCGTGTCTGAGTATTTTTCAACCTTGTGTAGGCTATGTGGCAGGGATGCTTTCTTGCAGTCTGAGATTTTTAGTTGTTGTTTTTTGAGGGTTTTTTTTTACCCCCAAGGAGTTTCTAAAAATCTGTAAAAGACAGGATTTTGTAAATGTAGTTATAGATGCAATCAGAAAAACTTACATTTGATGCCAACTCAGACTACGTTCTGCAAATGTGAGCATTAGCAGCAAAGCATCAATCTCTTCTCTAACCTGAGAGGGAGAAATCCAGAAATCCCGCAAGTTTACTCTCATGCTTGGTGCTGCTGGGAGCTCAAAGGTGTGTGACCTATTGCATTCTTTCCCATAAGCACAGTTTCGTAGCTCTAAGTTACTGTTTGCCATAAACAAAGCATTCCATGGTTCCATGCCATGCCGTGTGTTTGGTGCTAGGCTGTGGGAAACCAGGGCTGTGCTGAAAAGAGGATTTCTGCAGGCAGAATGGAACACTCCCCGCTGAGGTTTGCAACTGGGCAAAGGTCATGCTGAAACTCCACTCACCACACTGTGTTGCAGTGACCCAGCCCCCTGCAGGGCTGGGGCAGCGAGATGCCAATCAATCCCAGCCCCTCCCCTGGATCGAATTTCCCGAAGAGGCAGGCTCAGAGGTCAATGGGCGGCTCAGAAGCCTAAGCCGCACCCCCTGGGCGGTGCTGGGTCCAAGCCACCTCCCCTGATTCGGGAAAATTCCCGGTTACTCGGTTGTTCACTGGTTCTCTGTTTACAACTCCTGCCTCTCGGTTTCCCCCAGTGGTTCTTGTTAAATTGTATCCTCCCTCTGGCTTGTAACTCATTGGTCGTTTTCCCCTTTCCCCGCGGTTTTCAAACTCTCTATAAAACTGAGGACAAGCCTCGTGGGAGGCTCCCATCGCATTCCATCCCTTCTGAGCTTGTTCGGGTTGCGAAACTTCTAACAATAAACCTGTTAGGAGCCAGACCTGAACAGCCTCTCTCTTCCTTTTTCTCTGAGCTAATGTGAGCCGATACCATCAGCTCCTGCTGTTTCCCTCCGCAAAGAAGCCAGCTAGCTAGCTCAGCCAGCAGCTTCTTTTCCTGATGGTGAAGTCACTTCAGCAACGCACAGAAGAACACAGCTGGACTCTCTCTGACCAGGGGCATGCCCGAGCTCGTACTTCGAGCACAAGTACTGCCCCACATTGGGCGCCAATCTAGCGCAGTACTTGTTACTTCTTACTTGCATTCCTTCTGTGCATCGCTGAAGCGACTTCGACATCAGGAAAAGGTGCTGCTGGTTGAGCTAGCTAGCTGGCTTCTTTGCAGAGGGAACAAGGCAGGAGCTGATGGTACCGGCTCACATTAGCTCGGAGACAAAGGAAGAGAGAGGCTGTTCTGGTCTGGCTCCTAACAGGTTTATTGTTAGAAGTTTCGCAACCCGAACAAGCTCGGAAGGGACGGAATGCAATGGGAGCCTCCCCCAAGCCTGGTCCTCAGTTTTATAGAGAGTTTGAAAACCCCAGTGAAAGGGGAAAACAACCAATGAGTTACAGGCCAGGGGGAGGATACAATTTAACAAGAACCACTGGGAGTAAACCGAGAGGCAGGAGTTATAACAGAGAACCAGTGAACAACGGAGTAACTGGGAATTTTCCCGAACCGGGGGAGGTGGCTTGTACCTGGGCACCACCCAGGGGGGTGCGGCTTAGGCTTCTGAGCCGCCCATCGACCCACCCTCTGAGTTTGCCTCTTCGGGAAACTCGATCCAGGAGAGGGGCTGGGATTGATTGGCATCTCGCTGCCCCAGCCCTGCAGGGGGCTGGGTCACCCCAACAACACTGATAGTTAGATTTGCTGAGATCTTGTGTGGTGGTGGGAGATATCTCCTCTGGTATAACTTAGAGCAGGGTAGGCCACAGGGTTAGTGTTTGATCCACAAATCTCTTCATTAAGCCCCTGGAGCACTTTGAGCAGTGCAAGGAGGTGTGGGCAGATGCCTGCTAGGCACGAGCAGGGGAACAGCTTGGTTGCCCTACATGTGAATGGGGGTGCAACCCCCCCAAGAGAGAGGGGTGATCCCACAGGGGCAGATGATGTCAGGGGACTTCACATCTTCTCAGCCAAGTGTGATTGCAGTGTGGAATAAATATTTAAGGATGACAAAAGATGAAATGGGTTGTGAAAACTGTGACTTGATCCATGAAGCCCAAAGATAGTGCAATTTTTCTTCATTGTCAGACTGTTGTCTGCTGATCCTGAGTGCTAACAGAAGAATGCGAGAGAATTACTGCTGTTTGGAGGCATGAGGTTTTAAATGCCTGGGAGAAAACTTGAGGAACTTTGTCGTATTAACAGAAATGGGTTATGTTGTAACCAGGAAAGCCTGACCTTATGACATGTGCAATGGATGACATCTGTGCAGTAGAGAAGCTACTAATTTTGTATGAACTTGGTGCTGTTGATTTGAGCTGATATGCGCAGGATGAGATGCCTGGGTCAGATGCATCTTTATGGTGACCAATAATAGAGACCAGAAAATCCCTATGTTAAAGCTGCTGGTTTTGTTTACCATGCATGTGATTTCCCAGGACTACTTGTCAGGAGCTATGGGCATCTAGCAACTTGAATATTGTTAAAATTTATAAACCAGCCTTTTACCATGCAGCTGAATTCCACTTAACTTCAGTCCTTCCAGGGAGAAAAGACAGAAAAAAATCCCATCTTAGTGGGCCAGCTTCTTTGAACTTCCACTATCACTTTAAGAATAAGCTTAAAACTAACCAGAATTAAATATCTGTGGCTGTGTGTCTGTGAGGGTGAATGAACTGGCTCTGTATAATGTCAATTCTTTTGTGTTTTGATTTTTTAATTCTTTACTTCATGATTTTGTGCTTTTTATAAATATTAGTTGAAGGGATCATCCTTTAAATTAGTTTCTTAATGAAGGTAATTGTTTTGAGAAGGGAGAATAAAAGGTTATTATTTAGTATTTTTATACCTTTTTGGTATTTTCCATTGCAAACTTGTAAAATAAAAATATTAAACTCTGAGATTTGAAAAAACATGCTTCTCCTGAAGAAAATCCACTAACAAATGTAAATGTACTAATTTAAAATAAGGCACAATGGAGCATTGCATTTCTGTTTGGTTTTTGGTTTTTGTGGTTTTTTATATGTACTATTTATGGTTTCACTGAATTGTTTTTGTTATTATGTGCATCCCAGTTATGAACTCGTGGGGGCAGGCAAGCTCTGTGGATTTGAATGTAGTTGGGCTGAATAGTTTGTTTCAACCATACCGTAGCAAAACAATTGTTTTCTGACCCCTTCACTGGGAGGTAGATGGATCTTGGATGTCTTTCTCTGTATATTGTGTACCACACGTGTCTCAGAATTCACACACACACAGAAAAAGTTGGGGAAACATCCCCCACAAAACTGGTCAGACATAATGACATCTCTGTTCTTTTGTTGTGTGAGCTTCATCTGTTTCACAAGACTTGGCTTGGATAGCTGGTTCTAGACAAACCCTTGCTTGATATTAAATGATGGCAGTTTTGTGAAACTGTGTAAACTCAATTTAATGTTAATTACAGCAACTATTTTTTTTTAAGTTTATGCAATTTTTCAGTGTATACATGCTTGCAAACAGATATGTGTGTTACTTAGATGTGCATATTGCTTTTTCTTCCTCCTCTCATTCCTCATGGGGTACTTTTGCCTGTTGCAAGATTTAAAGGATGGTAAATAGCATAGCACACAAAATATTTATATTTTCTTCAGTTACAAAGAGTTACTGACATTCTTTCTGAATATGAGAAATCATTAACTGAGGCCTGAGAATGAATTCAAGGACAAGGGGAGAAAGGCACCTTATTTTTAAATAACCAGTTTATTTCCCCAAATTAAAAACACCTTCATATCTGAATTCTGAATATTTTGGTAGCTAAAGGTAGTCACAGCTTGTTACACAGCCCCTACATAAAATCATAGAATAGTAGAGATATGTCTTCTTTTAAAATGTCCTTATTTTTAAAAAAAATCTCCGTACGTTTTGGTGCAGCTCCATCCTCTTTTTGACATTTGTCTGGAGGAGACTGAAGGCAGAGCAGAACAATACCCAGATACACAAAACATACCAGCATTTAGCAGAGCCCAGCTCTAGTCACAAGAGCTTCATGTTCCTGTAGAGGGAGGCAAAGAAAACTGGAAGTCAAGGGAACTGAAATTCTCTAATGAATGGATCCAGTAATTTTTTAATCTTTGTGATTGGCTTTTTGGTTTGGTTGGTTGGTTGGTTTTGGGTTAGTTTTGTTTTGGATTTTTTATTACCTCACTATTGAGGACAGATGAGGGTATCCTACAGGATGGGCATAGGTTATTGTTGACTTAAAGCAGAATATGGACTCAAAAACGTTAGGAGGTATTCCAAACCTGTCCCTGACATCTGCAGAGCCTGGCTGTTTGTACTCCAGCAAGGGAAAGATTTGACTGTAGAGCTGGTAATTTTGTACTTGTCCATCCAAAGGTAGCTAAAATATCATATATATTGACAGCTCCTTTGCTGTAGATTAGTTTTAATCTTATCCTCTGTGATTATTAGATGCTTGACCTGGTCACAGGTAATAAAAGAAGTGTCAGTGTGTGAACCATGGAGCTCCTAAGTGGTGGCTGGCTTTTTTACCCAGTTTTGCATATGCCTGGCTGCAAAAGCCATTCCAGTTCTGTTTTCCAGAGCTCTGGGAGAGAATTTTCCATTTTAAATTTGGACAGCTGTTGTATCTGGCTGCCAGGCAGCCACTAGATTCACGTGGATGATTCATTTTGAACTGGGGTTTTCTCGGACACGGGGCTGACCTCTCTGCTCTATTTGAACTAAACACAGCCTTGGCCTTTCCTTTTGCAAATGACAGAGGTTTTAGCCAGCTTGCTTGGAAAGGAAAATAACAAAACCTTTCTACAGTAATATTGAAAGGGAGAGAAAGATCTATCCCAACTTACCTTGTGACGCTTGGCATTGGGTTTAGGTTCCTTTCCAAGCTCTCTGTTCTCAAAGCAGCACAGATTGTAAGGATGAAGGGATGTCCCCAGCCACCACCGTCGTTGGTATTAATGAAATGCCAAGAGAACTATAATTCACTGCACAAATGGAGTGTCAATCTTCTTGTTCTGTGGTTATGCCTACCATTGTACACAAGCATCATATCCTTTACTGGGGATGAGAGCTGCTGCAGCAGGAAGGATCCCATTCAAAATTTCACTCTTCAGAGAGATGACATATGAGAGAGGCCACTTCAGCAATTAAGTGGCTGCTTCACATGTGGCTTCCCTGTAGATACACATCCTCAGGAAAGTTCTAATGATTATTTTTACTTGATTGACTTTGATTTTACTTGATTGCCTATAATTTAAGTAATTTTTCTTTAAAAGGAAATACAACTGAAAGTTTTAATTATTGCACCTTAAATTACAGAAGCAAATATTATGTCAAAAAGGTTAACTAGATAAAAATGCTAGGAGTGCAACTGAAGTAATCAAAAATATTCTCTCCTACTAGTCTTAGGCTTAGAAAACTCTGATTCAAGCAGCCCAAGATTTGGCACTATTTGGTTTTGAAATTTTCATTTTACTTCATAAAAAGTGAAAATTTTTCCTTGTTGATGGGTAATGTGACTCATTTGTTTTGGCCATATGCTAAAATATATATGTACACTCATTAACTATTTTGTATCTTTTCCTTAAATTGTAAAAAATGTCTGTTGAAGAGCTCTTAATTTCTCCTGAATTATGGAGCCGTTATGCTTAGATAATGAGTGGAAGTCACAATCTACCTGACTCAACAGGCATTAAACTTTCTCAAACTCAAAAAAAAGCTTTTCATGACAAAATTTGACTTAGGAACACTAAGTCTAACTAATTGACACCTTTGATAGGAGTCCCAGAGATAAAATTACTGAGGTAGATTTTGATTCTTGCGGGTATGACTTCTGTCTAGTTGCAAACATTTAATCTGTGTTCGTTTGCAGTATCCAAGTGTAGATGGATTAATTTCTTTGGCTTGCTGTTCCTGCTAGCACTGTTCACACTGTTTTCTCACATAACTGTCTTCTTGCTAGCTTGATTATTCTCCTGCTGGGCAGGATGAGAATTTGCGCTTTAGATCCTGTCTGTATAGAGAAGGCAAACTGCTTTAATGACATTGGTAAAATTAAACCAGTCATCTCCTGACACACTCCAAAGTCATTAAAAAGCCTGTATTTATAACAGTTGTTCTTTTTAGGTTGGGGGTGCTCTGTGCCAGTTCTTACCAGTGTTCTTCATGGATGTTTTAGTTCAGACAATACAAAAGTGTCTTGCTGGTCAGGACACGGGGAATACACTCCATTGTGATTTTGTAAGAGCTGGAGCTATCTGAAAAGCTGTAGCTCTTGGTTGCTCTCCAGCAGCCCTGGCTGGAGGGACATCTGCTTCACACCCTTTCAGCTGGGCCTAGAAAGTCTCATGGGATGGGTCCCTAATTCCCTGCAGTGAAAGCCGTCTGGATTAGCTCACATCTCACCTGGCAGCAGTTTAATCTAAAGTGGACTGACTTTGCCCCAAAAGTCAGGGTAGACAGAAAATCTGGCAGGGTCTGGCTGTAAAGTGATCTAGTAATCTCAGTAAATAAACTAGTATGGCTTTTAGTTTTTTGACCCAGTCCAGCTATATCTGCAACTGGATGTGTGACTACTTATTCTATTTTTCTGTAAGCTTAGTGGATATGGTGAGATATCTGAAATTAATTTTCAATGCTGAAAAAATTTAATTGGAATTACCAGATCCTGTTGATTCATTCTATATATCCCTGAAAGAGTACATGACCTGTTACTGCTTGATAACTACATTTGCCCAGTAAACATTACTTCAGTAATATGAAGTCAACAATCTGTGAAGTGCTAAACATGTATCTAACTTTAAAATTTGCCCTTATTAACTACAATAAAACTGGAAAGGTGGCTTACAGTTTTCATGCATTGGACAAGATGTGATCATTCTGAGTTACAGCAGTAATTTTGGATTCTTCTAGGCTTTCAAATTATTGCCAGCCCATAGGGTTTAAGATTTTGGAATCCAAAGCATTAGCTCCATGTAATATAGGCATGTGTAAACTACAAAGAATTATGCAAGAGCTTTTTGTCTTGCTTTATAATGTGTAATTTATTCATGACTGAAAACATGTAGAGCTTCTGACATGCCTGTTATGTTCTGTTTAGTGATTTTTAGGTGATTTAATTGCACCTCCTTAACATTCAGATTTTTGCTATTTTTACCACCATAGCATCTTTTCATGACTGGGGCAGATTTCTGGTGGTGACTTACATAGAACTTTTGTTCTTTACATTACATTACATAGTAGCTCAATGAATTAAGGATATATGGTAGTCAAAATATTGCTTTTTATCTTTTGTAGGGCAAATGATGTGCAGATTGCACTTAAAATTTCTTTGCTGTTGAGAAGGTTGGGTCCATATTGGTGAGGTCAAACTTGATCCAGGAAGTCTGTTGCTTAACACGTTGCCTTGGTAGGAACGAGTTTCATAACATTTCTAGTCTACTAATATATATCCCAAAGCTGTCATGACAATAACAACCAAAAACAAAAACAAACCCCAGAATTTCTACCTGCTAGTAGAGATGGACAAATGTTTGCCAAAACAGAAAGCTAGAAAGAGCTAGAAATTAGTTAAAGGAAAAACCACCATCATTGTATACAAATATAATCTGTAAACCTTCATGAAAATTATATCCAGTACAAAAACATACTGGAGCTCTTTATATGTGGTGGGATAGTGAGGATGTGGTTTACATCACTTGCACTGAAAGTGTCTTAAATTATTTTCTTCATATTCTTTCAAATTTATAGCAGTTGCTGAGCTTTGGGTACTTCTCACTTGAGTTAGAGTGTGGGTGGTTTTGTGGTTTTGTTTGTTTGTTTGTTTTTAATTCAGGAATCCTCCAGGTACATTTTCATTGTAGCATTGAGTTCTGTTGTAAATTTTAAAAAAATAGGCTTCGGTAGAAAAAAGTATTCACATTTGCATATTTAAATAGTTATCAAGAGAAAAACAAATCTGCCAGCTCTTGCCTTCATTGATTACATAGAGGTTGAAAATTCCCAAGTCACTGTTATATCATTAAGTGGAATGATAGAAGCTGTGTGCATCATCATCATCTCTTTGAATATAGTGCTGCTAAATAAAAAGACAAAAATATTTCCTCATTAAGAATTTTAGCTGACTACCTCTTCACAAATGTTGGTTTTTATAATGTATCATTTTTCCTTATTTGTAATTCTTGTGTAAATGAACAGATGGGAACATTTTGCATGTAAAGATTCCGGTTTATTTAGAGAAGGGGTAAGTGGTGAGTCTTTGTGCTTGTTGATACTTCTAGCATAAGTTTATCAATTCATAATTCAATGTAAATCTCACTTTAAAAGTTCCCACTCTTCCTGTCCTGAGTTATTAGGAACAAATATCCATGTATGTACTACTGTGGTTTCCTGATTTTATCCAGGGAAAGTTTTTGCAGAGGTGCTGTAGAACTAGGTAGGTGATTGCTTTTCTTCCTACCCCCAGAACAGTGGTTTAGTTTTAAAAGGAAGAAGAAAATGAGTAAGAAAGTAATTGAAGCTGGGAGAAAGAAATTGCTGTCACCAGTGTTATCTTTGTAGACAGATTGTTCCTTTTTCTGTAAAAAAAATATGACCAATTTTGAGAGGGTTCATTTTAGAATGACACCATTAAAATTGGATTCTTCTGACATTTGGAAGTTCTTCTGTCATTGGTTTTTTTGCACTCCTGATTCTTCCCCGGAAACTTCTGACGTGTTTTTGTCATAGCACTTATGGGAGTGAGGCACGGAGAATAGGGTTTCACCTGAGCTGCTTTGGGATTTGGAAAACAACTGTAACTGGGTCTAGCACCTTCTTCAAGCTGCTTTCAGGACAAACTAACATGATTCAGCAACTGATTTACATGGCTGCACACAGCACCGGTGCAAAATCTGTGACAAGCTGTCAATACCTGTCAAGACAGCAATAAATTTGTGTGTTAATGGCCTAGAATTGCAGGGAAATAAGTAGTTCCTTTGCTTCGGCATATTCGCATGGAAGATACTGTCGTTGGGAATAACAGAAGGATTGAGGGGTCCTTATTCCATTAGCAATTACAGACAGTACCCCATTGCTGTGAACAGGCATCTCGGTGTGAGGACACATTCCTACCACTGAATCTATATGTGCTCCAGAGGTTGCTGCAGGAGCCAGAAGTAAGACAGTGAAGCCATTCAGGATAGAGAAGAAAGCTTTACACAGCTAGAACTGCATTGGAATGCTAGGTTGTCTGGATGTAATTACTGCACAGGGATTTAGCCAGAATAGCTGTCATATTGTGAAACACGCCACGTGATTTTTTTTAACTTTTTTTTTCTTAATGGCACAAGCAGACATGATTTTGGTTTTTCATCTTATCAAAAACAATGTTTTTTTGTTTCCACAGTATCCTATTAAGTTGGCTAACAAATTCTTGATGCTTCTGGTATGTTAACATGTACAGGGTAAGAGCAAAAGCTGTTAAATACTGTTTAGGTGCTGAAGCTGAAAAATACAAAGATATTGCTCAGACTAGTGGAAAAAAATCAAAAATTATCTGAAAAACTGGAGGTAACAAATCTGTCTCATTTGTATTTCTTACTCTTCTCTTTTCATAAAGTGAAAAATGCCATACATTTTGTACTAAACGGATGCAATAATATGCCTGAAGCACTGTGTTCCATATATTTAATAAATTATATTGTAGGTGGCGTGTTTGCCTACTTCTGAATTATTCACTACAGCATTTTAGATAATTTAGCTTTGTATCTCGTTTCTAAACCCACTCTTAATAACTTAATATTTCAACCACAAATATTCATCATGTTAAGGATGATTTTAGGGGGAGGGAGGAAAAAGGAAGGGAACAGTGTCTGACATTCCTTTTGAATTTGAAGAATAATTGAAGGTATTGTATTGTCTCACACATGCCAGAACTGTCTTGTGGATCCTCAGCTATTATCTGCTGGTGTATTTCTAGTTATTTAAATCAACAGTTGAAGATCAAGCCCTAGTTATCCTGGGATCCCACGTGACAGACGCTTTTGAAAAACAGAAACAAACTGAAAATAGCTCGGTTTATAGGCTTGACTTGGAGATAAAGTAAAGGTGATGGAAAGATGGCTTTTCTGATTGAACATAGAACTAGTAGTGATGGTAAGAGACAAAATGAGTCATCCTTACTAAATGTGGTGAGATTCCTCGTGTCCTTGCTGGTTTTTGTCAATTTAGAATGGGATAAAGGAAAGAACTGTTCAAGCAACAGTAGCTCAGCCTTTTTATTTGTGTCCTGTTTTTAATTTACCTTTGTAAATGCCAGTAAAACGAGTACCAGTATTGTAATAGCTGGAGAAATATAGTTGGGTCTTGAAACTCTCTGTGCTTGTCCGGTATTTATCCAAGTGTATACTACCTGTGCTGTAGCATGGGAGCCAAGACTGTGTGTTCAGCCCTATGCTGTAGTTCTTCCTCAGGACTTGTACTTTATGGCCAAAATGGATGCAATTTCAAATGCATTTGTGTGTCTGCCAGACTCAGCCTCTCTTGAAATGCTTGAAAATTGTAGGAAAGGCAGTTTTCTCCCCCCAGAAGCTGAAGTCTATAGGGCTTGTGATGTGTGTGAAGCAATTTTGTACTGATTTTAAATGTTCTGACTGATAAATGCATCAATGTGGAAGATGAAAGTTGAGTTGGGGAAATAGCCATGAAAGGCTGTTGTCTGTCATTCAGATGAGCAGACAAAAGTGGGGAAAAAAGTTTAAAGGGGAGTTTTTGGAACTTACAACTCAGTAAGACATTGGTTTCCCTTCCTAAATGACAATTACCCTTCTGAAATACCTATTATATAAATCTTTCTATATAAAATCTAGGGTTCCAGGCATCCTCTTGATTCCACAATGAGCCCGTGATTGTTTGGCTTGTACACCAGTACTCCTAAGCTGCAAATGTACAACCAACAGGTTGTGCATGCCATTTTCAGACCAATATATTTGTCTGCTTTTGAAGTTGCAGCAGGCATCTTAATGTATAAATTTTGCTTTCTACTATTTTTAATCTTTTATGTGACTGTGAATTATTGACTGGCTAAAAACAACGTATGATACATTTGAAGATGAAATGGACAAAAAAATGGAATTGCTCATTTCTACCACTTTATGGCCTGACAGACTCAAAAGAAGGAAAAGTAGTAAAACCCCTGCTTTTATCTATCAGTGAGGTGGGTGGATCAGACCCTGAACACACTGAAGAAACAGAGTAATGGAAGAAATCTGTGCTGATATTAGCCAGTTTTCTGGTAGTAAATGCACTTTTAAAGTCCCTGTCAGCTGGGTCTCACAGAATAGAAGTGCCATTGCAAAGCAGACAGGGAAATCTTTCTGTGTCAGAGTGATGAGTGGAGCAGGAGACATTGCAAAGGTGATACTGATAAAAGAGCATAGCAGAAGGGAGGCATTTCTTGGTGGGGACATATTCTTGGGACTTCTGAGCAGCTTCTTTGGTGTAGCAAGGCAAATTTTCATGTCTAAACCATGAAACTTGTTCAAATGTACATTTAATTCAATCCAATCAGATAATTAGCTGGGTTAATGAATATTTTGGGCAACTGTAGTTCTTCATGTACTGTGTGAAACTGAGAAATATGTATGTGCATGTGGAAGCTAAGGAGCTCTGATTACATTTGGTATGTTCATTCATTAATTCCATAGATGAAATTCATAGGTTCAGAATGTAACAAAAAATGTACCTGAATTCCACAAGATGAGTCTGTTTATTTTCATATAAAATTTTATCTGAGGCCCTTTGTGTTCAGGAGTCCACAAGACCCAATAGACTTAATACAGCTATTTAGTGTGGTAGTTTTTTTCTCCTTTTGGTGGTTTATTTGAAATCGTCCTGCAGCTGTTGTATAAATAGGTGTTTTGGTATCTGTTTGCTCAAACATCTGTATTTTCGTGTACTTTTAGTCTGTAGTACCTCCAAGGTGTCTATCTGCCACGAAAGACGTGGGTGTCTGTGCTTCTAAAGCATTCAGCCTTTGGGAAACTCCATTCCATAGCTGCAGAAGTGAATTACTGACATTCCAACTTCATAGTGTCTGTATTTGGTTTTAGAGTTCTTCGAGGCATGGACCATTTCCTTGTTAAGAGTTTTCAGCTCAGCAAAAAGAGCTCTGTTGCTGGACATTCTTTGACACAGCAGGCTGCCATGGTGCTCATCAACAGTGGGGAACTGATAGCCTTTGTAAAGGTGCTCATTGAGTGATCTTGCTCTCTTTTTGCAGAATCATGTAAACCCAGCGATGGATTTCACGCAGACCCCTCCTGGAATGCTGGCGCTCGACAACATGCTGTACTTTGCTAAACATCACCAGGATGCTTATATTCGGGTAAGGCTTCCTCTTGTCATGGAGGTCTTTGCAGTTCCCTGTTCACAGTGATTATGTCCTATTTACAGCTGACTTTCAAGAGGAGGTTCAAAATCCCCATATCATTAACAACAAACTCTAGGAAGACTAACCACATGACACTACAACATGACATGTCTGTAAAAGCTCTGGGAGAAAGCTGTAGATGTGTCTTGTCTGCCATTGCCGAGTCAAATATTCTAGGTATTACTTTTTGCAAATACTCCTTTTTGCTTAGGCCTGCAAAGAGAAGAAAAATGAGCCTGTGCCTTTGTCAGATGCATAATGGATGACCATAAACTAAAGCAGTAATTATGCAGAATTCTCTGACCTGCTTCAAGCCTACCAAAAACTGACAGGGTTTTTTTGTGGAAAGGAGGCTTTGATGATCAAATGCCTTGATAGGTGACTGTGTTGGCAGTGTCCTGAGGGTTAAGATGCTTCCACTAAAACTACTGCTGTAGGCAAGGTAATGCTTGGAGTAAAATATGCATCATGATTCACTTATATAACCTGTTCCTGCCCCCTGCCCACTCCACTTCCTACATCGGTTATTTCAAGGGTAATTAGAGGGGTTATGGGTTGCATCTGTACAAGAAGAGGCATACAACTGGATAACACCTGCCTCCAAAGAGAACAAGTTTTCCTGAACTTTATTGCAATCAAGTATTTTCCCAACATAAACCTAGCAAGCACAGATGGGAGTGGAGGAAACTCCAGAAAGTCAATGTCTGGATTTTGTAGGGATGGTTTAAGTCCTCAAGAAAATGCATACATGCAGACCTGCTTAGAGAAGGTTGTGTACACACACCAGTCATTTCCTCTAAAAGTCAAGAGTGAGCTTTTAATATACATTATCATCTGTTTTCTGTAAAAAGTAAATTGGTGTCAAAGCTCTAACAGGTTTGCAAGGGATGGACAAAATACTAGATGATGAGATTGTAGGATTTGCTCTTTAAATGGATCTTTCTCCTCAGTCTGAATCTAGCAATAACCCTTAAAAAAGACACTGTGGTAGTATGGAATACAACAATACTTACCAATCCTTATAAATCCCTGAAATGAAAGGATATCTCAGGTAATGAACAAAGAACATGTTTTCTGGATAAACTATGCTGAATAGTGTTTTTGTTTATAAAAAGAGAATTGGTTACTGTTTCTCATTAAAATTTTATAAGATCTGGACTATGTTACTTCTTATTTCTTCTGAAAATTGTAAGTTTAGAGAATTAGAGGTAGCCAGTGCTTCCAAATGAGCCAGACACATTTTAAAGAAGCTTGAAAATTTTGAAAGGGGACAGAAATTCTGTTGAAATAGAGCTTTCATTGGCATCTCTCAATTTTTTCTTATTTTTTCATGTTCATGTTGCAAATGCTGTCTTAAAAATTGGATTCAGTGAAGCACGTAATTAGCCACTTTTTGGAAAGGATTTTGCTGCTGGCTCAGCCTTGTTTTTATAATGCAGTATTTTTGCTGCTGCATTACTGAGAATTTTTGTTGTTTTGAGCTGCCTGTTTTTGTTCCTGCATGGTTCCTGTTAGGAGAGTGCCTGAGTGCTTCATGTATTTCCCTCCTGAGAAAGAGTACACATCCACTAGAAGTGCCTTATGGAGGCACTCTCAGATTGAATTGCTTGCCTAAAGCTGCTTTGGGACTGTAAATGTGCTTTGGGAGTATGTTAGTCTATCCACCACTCTGAGGAGTTCTGCTTAGTGTTTATACAGCATTGCTGGCACAGTAGGAACACCTCTGAGATGATGGTGTTGTGCAACTCCTACAGTGCTGATAGTCTTTGATTGCAAAAGACACCTACTTTCTATCTCTTCATCTCCTTGACTTACTAACAGGTGTACTGTAGTTTCCTGTGGGCCCTGACGTGCCTGTTCCTTTTTCGAGTTCCTTATTTTATATCTAACACTTCCTTTCCTTCATGGCCTTCAGCTCCCAAAGCTCCCACAACACCAATTTGCTCTACTGGTACAGCCTGTTGACCTTGCTTATTTTTTCAGATGTATTTCGACTCCTGTACCCTAATAAAATCCCTCTTGTGGTCAAGCTAAATTTTCCACAGGAAATTGTTAGCTATACAATCAGCTATACATTTGCAGCCTGAAAAACTTGTTTCACAGGAGCTCTTCCCTTTTCATTGTTGATCCTAGGAAATAGTCTGGTTCCTAGGAGGAGAGATTATTTTCAACTTGGCTCTTTGCAATGCAATTGATTCCTGTGCCATGGGGTTAATTCCTAAGCCCCAGATACTATCTCTGCTCTGCAGTAATTAGAAATTGAGGGTGAAAATCAGAGCTGGTTTGGAACGAACTGGGAATATCTGAAGTTTTCCTTGATAGAATGTGGTATATTAAGCAGAGACACTATCAGGAAGTCATAATGGTTTCAGTGAGTGTATTGGCAGTGCTGCATTTTAATGGGCAGCACAGTTCCCTGCAGTCTGACCTGTGACTCTTAGGATGCCCCAGCTGCATGACCCTTAGTTCTTGCATTAATGAAAATAATGGATAAGCAGAAGTTAGGAGAGAATACAGTCAATGGGTAATCTCTTCCCTTTTCAATCCTTGTTTTGCCTCTCATAAGAGATTCTGCATTGAAGTAATTTGCATAATAAATGGATTAGTTGGATAGGAAGGACATCTGAAACTGAAGTGTCCTTTTGGGGGCTGGCAGTGGGGCTTCAAAGACCAGTAGAAAAATAATGTACTTTAGCACACTAAAGTAGGAAGAGTAAATACAATTGCAATTTGTTAAAGAACATGGGTGTGAAAGCACTGGAGCAGATGGGTAACACTGCATCTTGAAAGCAAAAGGCATTTCAGGGTGAAAATATGGGTGTCACACGATGAAGGAGGAAACAAAAATAACCACACTTTCCCCCCCTGTTTTTTTCTTTTTTACCTCCTTCCCCACAATCCACTTCTTTCATTCACCTTTTTCCCATTGTATACTTATTCCTGAAAGTGCTGTAATACATTTTTTTTATTTGCTGTCTTCTTTCAGATAAACACAGTGTTTATACAAACTTTGAGTTAACAGATCTTGAATCTCAAGGTTTTGTTTGCCATACGAGATGACTGGAGCCTCCAGTAGAAAGGTTGTTTAGTGAATAGGAAAAAAACAAACATAATCTCTTTGACTGTGTGGTGTTGTTAGCTATCATTTGGATTTTTAAAAAGTGTCCTATTGAATTAGTTTCCTGTTGAGTTATCTTTTCTTTCTCTTTTAAATTTAATTGTCAGGTTCTATCAGTGACTGATATGCAGCGGGGTTTTTTTTCATGTTGCACTTAAATAATCAATCACTATCATCAGAGGCTTGGCTTTTAAACGGTGATGACTTAGTATATGGAATGCTTTGATGGAAGTAGTGTTGAATCTCTGCAAGAAATTTTAAAATTTTCCACAGGAAATAATTGGCAGCTTCCCAAGCTCCATAATTATAGGACAGCCAGAGTGTATAATTAAATTTAACAGAGAAGAAAATGATTGGAATAAAGCTTTGTGACAGATAATTTTTTTGTTCTTTTGTAGCAGACAAGTCACATGTTCCCCCAGTTTCAATTTACTCCTTTCCAAAACTACTTCAGCTTCACATTCTACTAATTTTAAAAATAAAACTGTAAGGTACCATTGAAGACAGACTTTATTCAGTATAGACATCTTGAAATTTTTCTTACTGATAACTTGTAGCAATGTGCCTTTTTATTTTTCTGGAGAAAAAAATTTCTCATTCTAATGAATTTGGTTTTGATGACTGACAAATTGGTTGGCTCGTCTATATTTTTCTTCTGTGTTTCTGACCAGCTATATTGTAGCAGGACTCACTGCTGCTTTGGGGTCAGATTCTGCCTTGAGAAGACACATACTGTGTCTCATAATTTTGTTTAAGCACAAGGGATTGGTGCTTCAGGCAGAAAATGCACATAAAATTAGCAGCTTTGTGTCTGAACATTGGCTGGTCACCTATTTTGGGTTCATTCCAGTTGGCTGCCTAAGTTTATGTCCAGTTCTTTGCCCTTTATTAGATTAGTAGACTCTTCATTTGTAGGAAGAAATATCATTTTATTCTAGTCTGAAATTCAAGTCTCATCTGCAGAAGAGGAAGTTTATGCCTGTTCCCACTGATTTTATCTATTTGATGCAAATATTCATTTGATATTGAATGTAAAATTTTCCATATAAAATATTATCACCAGGGCGGGAAAGCAGCGTTGAAATCCATGCTGAAAATTTTGGCTTATCAATCCCTTGGTGTATTTTATAGTGGATCCAATGCTACTACAATTTTGTGAGAGACATGTAAGATACTTAGTGGTATGCTCTTAGATTCTTTGTCCTTGCATTTAAATTTTTTTTTTTAAGTTATTAGAATGTTCCAAATAAAAAACCCAAAATGTGGACTTTGGTTGCACCAAGACTTACTTTGATTACCTGAAAATTAGAAGCTGACTTGGTTTTTGGTCAGTAGTAGAAAATCCCCCTTCCCCTGAATTTGCTGAGCTGGTGATTTGGTTATTCACACAGTTATAATTCAGGGACACTTCTTCCCCAGCAGCTACATTTGGGGAGGCTGAGGAGGGAGCTCTTTTGCATTTGAAGCTTTCAGAAACCAGAGAGGAGGAGCAGGTGCTGTTTGCAAGTGCCAGTGATGCAGGCAGGAAGATTGCTGGCATCCTGCAGAGACCTTTCAGAACTTCAATGGGTTGAGTCACAGTCAGACTGTCTGCCATATACTTTCTAACCCATGCAGTTGTTGTATAGGAGGCTGCCTACACATCCTTCCGTCAATTCACAAAGTCTCCTCGTGCCTACTCACTCTATCCTGATCAGATACAAGGAGTCCAACATGTAATTTCAGCATTTTCTGAAATAAAATTAAGCTTGATTTCTGCCATAGGGAAAGGGATATAATTTATTTTTGTTCTGTAGAAGGTAGAGAGAAAAGTGAGCTTTTTCACATGAGTCTTCCAGGTGAGTCTCGTGAAGGAATGCAGTTTTCTAAGAGACCTAATTGCCTAAGCCATGTTCCCACCCTATTAATGTGTTCTTGTCTTTTCTCTGCCAAGCTTTCCATTCTGTGTTCTTACTGTCCACTCACATCTCTAAGTGTCTTTCTGCCTGCCTTTTGTTCCTTCCCAAATATCACACAATGTTTCTCCTTTACATGCCCTGGGGGCCTCCATCACTGGCGGCAGAATTGAGATGGTTCCCTCTGCAGTTTGAGAGGCAAAATCCTGGTGTGGCTGTTAACAGCATAAATGCAAAGTTAGCACTGAGGAAGAGAATTGTAAGGGAGTCACGGCACTCTCTGCACAGCCCTGTGTGGAATGTGCAGGGGGATACATATGGCATCTTATAGTCCTGCATGTGTTCAGATCACTCTCCACCATTCATAGCACACCTAAACTTTCCCAAGTTTATGGAAGCTCTTGTCTAAATGATGTCCTGATCCAAAGAAATTGTTGCAAGTCTAGCAACTGTCTTCAAAAGGTTTTGAATCACACCATGTGTTGCAGCAGTAGCATATAAAGATTGGCCTAGTTTTTGTGGAGCCACAGTCCCTCCACCTGCAAAGCTGAGATGTGGATACATGAGGAGAGAAAACCAGCTCTGGATTGTTAAAGGTTTTCCCGTTTACTCCGTGTCCAGGGCATTTGTGATGTGAGTCTGGTTGCTGATGTGCTGTAAAGGTAGATGTTTTTCTCATATAGCCATACCACAATAATATTAGGGCACCCGTAGGGCCTGTTTTACATTATGAAAGAAAAGAAAATTCAAAACTTTGCTATATTCTGCAGATACTGCAGTTTTCTACCTTCTACCTCTGCCATTGGTGAACAAGGTGAGACCTTCGGGAAAAGCATTGCTGCCTTCTATTTGTGGGAGGGAGAGGGAGAGGAATACCTGGCTGGTAGTTTACAAACTGGACCAGTTCAATGCCAAATCCCTCTCACATACCTGTGACTGTGCCAAGTGAAGAGCACATCCTGGTGCTGTTCTGAAGATGAAAGGGCAATGGACTCTTCTCATCTTGGGCCTTACCATCAAGCTTTACAATTATTTGGTTGGTTCTTCATAGAGTGGCAAAGAAAGGAGGAAGATAAAAGACAAACCACTGCATATTTATCTTTAGATGGAAAATAAAAATTAAAATCATGCTTCATGCTAAGGTGTTTGTGTGAGGAATAAAATTTACTGCTAGGTGAGCACCTGCAGAACCATGCATATTTACCTTGAGATAGTTTGGAACTCGATTTGTTTTAAAAGTATAACTTCATTATAATTTTCCAGAAAAAAACCCAACTTTTGGAAATGTTAAGCCATCTCATGTCAGTGGCTCCTTTCTTCTTATTTTTCGATATCTGTAGAAGGTCTCAACTTTTCTTTCAGATCTTGGTTTAAATTGCAATTCTAGTGTCTTCCAGAGGCAGGCAGAAATAACTGTTGCTTTATTTTAGCTTTGCCATGAGAAATTTCTGTATTGACTCAGGAACATCAAGGAAGAGTGAGATAAGGGAGAGAGGAAGCATGGGAAATTAAAAATACAGCATCAGAGGGGACAGTGCAGAGTGAAGGATGTTGGAAGAAGACTGTTGCTGAAGCTGAAGCAAATGACAAGCTACCTTAGGAAAAAAGCAAATTTGGTGATGAGGATGAATGGAAACTGAGTCTGCAGTAGAGTCTCTTACCCTTCTCAGGAAGTATATCCTAAGGACTTGCTTCTTAAAGTTACCTAAAGCACCTAAAGAGGGAATGGTGAAGCCTACTATATGTGATAAGTAGGCTTAGGAAAAAGAAAAGCAGTGTCAAGAAAAGGAAGAGAATCCCGGCAATTTCTGGGTATTTAAATGCTGCTTGACCTTTCATTTTGGGTTTAAGGAGGTTTTTATGATCTCTACTAACTAGCTCTCTGAACCTCTTGATATTAACCTGCAGCAAAATGCTACAAAGCTTGTTCTCTATTAAGACAGGATCATTTTACAAAATTGATCTGTGGAAATGCTCCTTTTTAATAGTGCAGCAATATTCATTGAATTGCCTGCTGTGGGACTTATTAGAAGTATTAATGCAGCTACAGTGGATCTTGCCTTTCAGTTCTGTATTTATTTCCTAATCACAATGAATCTCTGTTTCATTGCCAAGCTCTGATTTTGGCTCAGGGATCTGAGAATTACATCTGCAGTTGCCATGGGCAATATGCTTTGAGACAATTTCATCTTTAATGTGAAGGATTAAGGGACTGGCTAAGTCGATATTTCTTCCCAGTGAAGGAGAAATGTTTCTGTCTGGTCGTTTCAGCCTCCTGGATTTTGATGAGGAAGCATTTGGAGATACCTGTCTTCAAAATTTTGCCTTTTGTCAGTCATTAACTCTTAGTTGCAGGTATAAGCTTCATTACTGAAGCTGATGCAGACTTTTAAACCCCTGGTAGTCAAGTGTGGAAAATCCTTCATTTAGTCCACTGCCTTCCTGAGGGTCTATTTTGAGCTCCTGAGGTAGTGACAGACTCAATGAATAATTCAATGGAAAATCATAAAGGCACACTGCCATAAATTGAGAAAATCTTTTTGATTTTGAGGTTGGTGTCTTGTTAGGAGTTTTTTTGCTACTGGAGAATTTGCATTATTTCTCTGTGATCTTGGCATGATACTTAAATTTATTTGATTTTAAACTCAAAAATAACTTTAAGTATATCTATTATGTTGCATATTTATATTTTATATATTTATTTTCTTTATTATAAGTTTTATTTATTTTTAGAAATTAAAAATTAGATTTAAAACCAAATTTTAAAATCTATTTTATGGCCAGGCCATGGGTAGATACCTTGTTGAATCTCACACAGTTGTCCTCATCCCATCCATCCAGTCTGTCGAGATCCTTCTGCAGAGCCTTCCTACCCTCCAGTAGATCCGCACTCCCATCCACCTTGGCATCATCTGTGCACTGACTGAAGGGACACTTGATCCCCTCATCCAAATCATTGACAGAGATGTTCAACAGGACTAGGCTCAATAGTGAGCCCTGGGGTACACCACTTGTGACTGGACACCAGCTGGATTTAGTTCCATAGATAGATGGATGCATATAGTAGGTAATGCAAAATAATAAAAACTGCACAGAACTGTATTCTACTACAAATACTGTCTATTTCCGTGCCTTAACAGGCTACAGAGTTGTGTCTGTAGAACTGTCAAGAAAATGGGTAACAATGATTTCTTAAACATTTCACCTCCTTACATTTTTAAAAAGCATTTTTAAACCTCTTCCCTTCTCCTCTCTGCTAGTCAATTCATCTAATTCTTCATTTTCTTTGTATTCTATGCTTCTCTCACTCACTTCATCTTTTTTTCTTCCATTTCTGAGCTGCTGTTGTTTTGTTCTTGTTTATTTTTTAAAGAACATCACTCAGACTTTTCCTGCCTGCCCTCTCTTTTCTTTTGTTTTTCTATTGAGATTTTTGTCTGGACATTTTTGCTTTTCCCTAAAGAAAAAACAATAATGTTGTTGAACATTACACATTATGGTGGAATTTTTTTTGGCCTCATGGTAATGGGCAGTATTGATCAAAGGCACAAGAGGAACAGAAGAGGATCTTCAGAATTTAATACTCCTGTACTGTGAGCTCATTTTGGTTTTTTGACTGTATATCATCTAGAGTATTAGAAGCTACTTTTCCATGTTTGACCTACCCAATTCTGTCACTTCACAAGGACTGAAGAAAGGCAAACCTGGCAGAAGTAGATTCATAGTATCAGAATAAAGGGTAGCCAAGTAGACCAGTGTCAAGATAGTACTGAAGGAAGATGGGATATGAGGCAGCAGTGTGCCCAGCTGGCCAAAAAGGCCAATAACATCCTGGCTTGGATCAGCAATAGTGTGGTCAGCAGGACCAGGGCAGTGAATATCCCCCTGTACTCAACAGTAGAGGCCACACCTTGAATCCTGTGTTCAGTTTTGAGCACCTCACTACAAGAAGGACATGGAGGTGCTGGAGCGTGTCCAGAGAAGGGCAACAGAGCCGGGGAAGGGTCTGGAGAACAAGTTCTATGAGGAACAGCTGAGGGAGCTGGGAGTGTTTAACCTGGAGAAAAGGAGGCTCAGGGGTGACCTTATTGCTCTCTACAACTGCCTGAAAGGAGGTTGTACCAAGGTAGGAGTTGTTCTCTCACAAGGAAGAACCAATTGGATAAGAGGAAATGGCCTCAAGTTGTGCTAGGGGAGGTTTAGGTTGGATAATAGGAAAAATTTCATCTTGGGAAGTGTTGTCAACGACTGAAACAGGCTGCCCAGGGGAGTGGTTGAGTCACCATCCCTGGTGGTATTTAAAAGGCATGTAGATGAAACACTTAGAGACATGGCTTAGTTAGTGGTGGACTTAGCAATGCTAAGTTAATGGCTCGACTGGATAATATTAAAGGTCCTTTCTAACCTAAATGATTCTGTGGTGCCAGGAGTTCTACTGCAATGTCCATGGTCTCTGCTTTTAAATATTTATTTTCCCCAAGCAAAATTTCATCACTGTAGCTGCTGATTGTGAAATGTCTGGTGGATCCACTCACTGTGGATTTGTGATGGGGAGGAGGAGGAAGAAAATGGGGTGGAGCACTTAATGAGCATTAATGATAGACCTCCATTTAAAGGAAGCTTGTGTGGGCTTGCAACTTCCTCGCTATTTTCCTTCCAATGGTAAAATAACTGTTGTGATAGAAATGTGACTCAAGCCAGGAGTATGCTCTATAGATATAAAAAAGTATTTTCTGTCTTGAGCTGTGTATTATATTTCTTTTCCTGGCATTGTTTTCACCAGTTTATGAAGTGAACATGTCCATTCCCTTCTTATTTCTCCTCCGTAACCAGAGTGATAAAGGAAATAACATTAAAATCATGCCCTTATCAGCTCTATTTATAGCATTTTATTTTGGAACAGGATATGAGTCGTGATGTCGTGAAAAGAGTACTACAAATATAATAATGAATGTTGTAAATCTGTTGCCAAGACTAGGAATGTTTTTTTTCTGGATATTTATAAGAACCTATTTTTTTTCTTTCCCTTTTTACTGTTGCTGTTTCTTGCAGAAGATCCGTATCTGTCAAATTTGCTTACGGATATTTAGATGCAGTAAAGGGCTGTCTATCTTCCTTTCTTAAAGAAATGTAACATGGCAGCACTGCTTTATTTTGTACAGCAAATGCTAAAAAAACTGATGCTTGTAGAGAGTGTGTCTGAGGATCATTTCAAGACTGCTTTACATATTGATTACTCAAATTGCCATTTAATTTGCTGTATAGCAATACACAGTGCCTTAACTATTTCTCTGGCATTCTTATTGATTGCTGTAATTCTGTCTTACATTATATGCATATATGGTGTCACTATTAAATATTTATGTGCTCATGAAATGTTAATATGTCGGGTTAATGTGAGATTCAACAAAGTGCATTTGCCAGAAGCGAGCAGGAATACATCCCAATGCTTCCCTTTCCCTCCCCCTTGCCCTTTCAATTTGCCTCTCCATTGATTTTATTACCAGTGTTTCTCTGCTGTATCTAAACCTGTGTCGAAGCAACCCCCTGCTCCAGTATGCAGATTTTATGTTTTATTATGTGAGAGATAAAACAGAGTAATAAAAATAACAAGAGAAGTGATCTTAGAGAGGTATTGAAACACACAGCTTTCCATGGTGTTTGAGCTACTCTGTCATTGCTCCTGCTTTTGGGTGTAGAGCTGTAGCACTATCCTCCATGAGAGAGACTGAAGCAGGATGACTCATCCAGAATATAAAGTCATATTCACATGTTTCTTGAACAGTGGCTGCAGCAACGTAAAACAAAAATAGCAGGGCTGTTTCTCTGATTTACTGTTACCCAGAGATGACACGGAGCAATTACATGTCATTTAAACAAAAACTTTTAGAAGGAAAAGTCCTCTTGGCAGACTCTGGAACATGACTCTGTAATATTGGAAAAGGCCAGTAAAAATTCGTGGTGGTAAAGTATATATCATATCCCTAATGACACTTCTGTGGGAAGTGTAAGCAATCAAAGGAAACATCACCACCATTGGAAAACAAAACCAAGAAAGGGATCATGCTTTCTCATAACACAGAGAGCATCTATCCTTTTACATCCCTGGGTGATGGGTTGGGAGCAGCTAGAGGCTGCCCTTTATACAGTAGGACTAAAATAGATGCTTGGTGAAGGGACTTCGGCATGTTGTGTGAAGCACATAACTTTCCTGCTTGCCATAGGGTTTTCACTCTTTTCCCACTTGTAACAGCTTCACAGGAAAGGCTTCTAGACCTAAACCAAGTCAAAACCAAGATCTGGGGAGTGAGGGAAAAGTTTTAGTGGCATCCAGCACTGAACTGCTCCTCCCCTCCTACCTTTCCTCCTGGTTTTAGGTGAAATTCCAGCCTTAAAGCCCTTTGCAAAGCTTTCTTTTCTGTAAAAATTGAAAAATTTAAAACAAACAAGTAAAAACTGCAAATAAGTCCACAATCAACAAAAACCAAACAAACAATAACCATGGTGAAGATGGGAGCTAACGAGACAGAAGGAATGCAAAGCAGAGAGCAGTGTCTAAACACCTGTTTGTGAGAAAAATTTAGAGATCCTCTGGGATTCTCTGGTGCTTGGCAAAATCTCTTACCTTTGAAATTAATTTCAAAGGCTACACAGCAGCTTTTTAGGATGTGGTTTTTGTTTTTGTAAAGTGACCAAGTTTGTTCTGCAAAGAAAATTCTTACTGCAAATTTGTTTTGACCATTTCATTTTTTTCCAGCCCCTATTTTGCTTTTTTCAGGCTCAATGAAAATGCTTCAGTGAAATCTATAGTATTTTTATAACTTTCTATTTCTTATTTAGTTGTAGTGCCAGGGAAGACTTTATCTCAACTATATCAGATATGGCAGAACTTAATGCGTATAAAAATGTGGAAGGAGTTATTTTCTCCCATTTATTTTACAGTGCCACTCAATAGAGAATGCAAAGGCTCTCCTTCAGTCTTTTTTGTAGCATTCATGGGCTTGATACAAAAGTGATATTTCCCTGAACTGTTTTGTACATGCACACAAGTTCTTTTCATAATAGAGAGAATGCAGACATTTTCTTCCTTTGTGAGCTTCTGTTTGATTTTTACAATTGAGCCTTCTTTGAAGACTGAATCCAACTATGAAAATTCTGTCTCAGTTTGGTTTTACTGATCCTTCTAGGTGTGTTCATGCCTATCAATAATTTTGCCTAATTTCCTTTAACCAGCACATTTAAAAGGAAACTATTTCTTTCTCTTTGGCTTCTGCTTCAGTTTCTCCAAGCCATGGGTGGTGCAGCAACATTGCATAGCAATGGCAAAACTTCCCAGTTGGTCATGGAGCAGCATTGCTTATGTGTTGCTGACTGCCTCAAACAGAATCATAGAATGGTTTGGAAGGATCCTCAGAAATCATCTAGTTCCAACCTCTCTGGGCAAGCAGAACTTCCACTAGACCAGGTTACACAACTCCCCATCCAGCCTGGCCTTGAACATTTCTAGGGATGGGGCATCCACAGCTTCTCTAAGTAACCTGTTTCAGTGCCTCACCACCCTCACAGTAAAGAATTTCTTCCTAATATCTCATCTAAACCTACTGTCTTTCAGTTTGAAGCCATGACATAAATGACATAGGTCACTTAACTGTGGAGGAGACATGAAAATACATTTTCCTAAATTCCACATACAGTTTCGTAAACTCAGTCTGGTATGTCTTTTAAACGTTGGATGTGGAGAACAGTGTTGCAACTCATGGGTTCTTCAAACTGATTATTTTCCATTTTGATTCCACCTTCAGATTGTCCTGGAGAACAGCAGTCGAGAAGACAAGCACGAGTGCCCATTCGGCCGAAGCAGCATTGAGCTGACAAAGATGCTGTGTGAAATTCTGAAAGTAGGAGAGCTACGTAAGTTGATCTGTTTGACGTCTAAGAACCGTGGAGTGACTTCAGTGACACCTGAGTTTTTTCAGTGCAAGAATTTTCTTTCAAGAAGCATTTCTTGGTATAGTTACACATTGAACACTGGCACTCAGAATGACTGTTTTCTCTCTCTTACTAGTTTGTGGCATACCAGGGATGAGGGTGGAAGAGGGGAAATGGGCACCTATTCTTTGACTCTCTTCTATAAGAAGCAGGGAAGCTGCACAATTTCTAGAGGAGTCAGTTTCCCATTGGGTGATTCAGTGTAGGAGACTTTATGGTTGTTCCATTCCACAACCTTGGCCATAGCTTGGTTTTATATAAGTATCATGGTCATTCTTTGTGGGATTGATCATCTAAACTGACACATCTCATTTTCTCTTAGATAGCTGAAGCTCTATTTAACTATCAGGTGCTAGATGTATCATTTACTCTAAAAGTGTGATATGAAATACTGTATTTTAATACAGAGTAAACAAGCTGTCTTTGGCTTCAATTACAGTCCTTTGACAAATTGTTAGATACTATCAAACAGAAGAGCATGTCTGTATCTTCATTAGTCTAGAGTGTTGGTGTTTATCAATATGTATAAACTTCAGTTACCCATCAGTAATTTTGGATCCAGCTGCAATCTGTTTCGGCAAGCTTTACCAACAAGTTTTGTTTTCTCCTTGCAGAAGCAGGCGGCACAACTGAGATGCTTTACTTCCCTCAGAGACATCTTCCTTTTGAATTTTTTTCCCCTTATAAAGATCTTTTTCTTTTATCTTTACACCCAAATCCATGAAATGTAATGAAAGAAGAGCAATGTAAAAGGCAGCAAGAGAGCCCATAGGTATCATTGTTCCTACTAGCTCTGCAACAGGCATCAAAAGCTGTTTTAAAAGTATGATTTGGCTGTTGATACACTTGAACTTTTTAAATGTAATGTCTTGAGAGAATTTATTGACCAAAGAAAAAAATCTGTCTCTGTGAAATGGTCCAGGATAAAACCTGTGCATTTCTTGCAGCTTCCAAACTTATATTTGTGTTTGACAGACCCAGATAAATGAGATAATATTGGCTTTTGAATACCATCCTAAGTAAAACAGAGTTATTAAGGACCACATTCACTATGTCTATAAATAAAGAGTTTAGCAACTATTTTAGATGTTTGGCAATGATAGTGTGTTGTATAAGGTTCAGACTGTAGCAGACACGACTCTTTAAAATAACCTTACTGCTGCAGTTGAGGTGTCTAATGCTAAATCACGCATGACAGATCTGTCTGAATTTTTCTGCTGGTAGATGTAGGAGGGACATATGATCTCAACAAAGCTGTAAGCCTACTTGAAATAAGTGCTAAAGATCAATTTTATTTTTACAAATGCACAGAAAAATATCTGAAATCCAAAGAACAGCTTTGTACATGGTGTTTTAATGCATGTCCCATCACTCCATGGGACTTTCACTGGAATTTGTTGCTAAGAAAGATTATTGGTCTAGAGGTTAGCCAAGTGTCTCAGATTTCCTTCTTGCTGTATCATAAGTCATTTGATAAATAAACTTCTTTTATTTCCACAGACAGGTTTGTCATCTGTATGCAGGAGGCTGTATGTAGATGATTTGCCATGTAGGGTACTGCTTGTCCTGATTGCTTGTGACTTCTGAAGATAGCTCCTTTCATGTTTTAACTTCTTCCTTATCTGTTTGGGGTTTTTTTAAGTGGGGACTGTGAATAAAATAAGAAGATTTGGAGCTCAGTTACCATATGTAGAAAATATCTTAGTTTTAAAAACAAAGTGAATTGTTATATTTTTAAATCTGTTTTTTGTTTTGTTTGTGGGTTGGTTGTTTGGTTTTTGTTGGTTTGGGGGGGGGTTGTGTGTGGTTTTCATTTGGTTTTTTGTTGTTGTTGTTAGAATAGCTCTATGGTTTGGAAGTGTGGGGTTAGAAAGAAAACTGAAAAGTTCCCTGAGGATGATTCTACCTAAGGGGTGTTACCTGCTAGTGTTCTGAAGCCACTTGTTTTGGTGTTACTGAGGCTGCAAGTCTCTGGCATGCTTGGTGTGCTGATGTGCATCAGGCTCCTGTGGTGGTCATTTAGAGGCGTGGGATGTTGTAAATGTTATGATGCTAAGGAGAGGTGTACTGGTGCTTCTGTTGATAGAAACCAGATGTAGCACAACTGACTTCTGTAAAGTCATGCTGATCTACACCCACAGAACATCTGTCTCTGGATGCAGCAATAGGACTGTATCATGGCCTTATATTCACAGGGGACAGAGCTAAGGTTACTTCTAACTCATCTTGACAATTCACCTGTTCACCAGTGTATTTCCGTAATGGTTTTGTTTATGTGGAACTCTAATTGTCATTTTAGAAGGCTGTAATAAAATGCACCTTTAAAATAATGTCCCTAAAATAGAGTTCTTGGAAATGGCTGTCACAGATGCACATCTTAAATGACCTGTGATCAGCAGTATATTTTGATAAGAAATGCAAACTAGAACTGACATCTCAGGAGAATGTACATTCAGGTTTAATCTTCACTCAAGATTAAATGCTGTATTGCTGAATAGGATTGGACATCTTAAAAATCAGTAGTTACAGTTCAGGGCAAAGATGCCCCCGTTAATTTGTATATGGTAGGTTTCAAAATATGTATTTAAGGCTGCCCGTGTTTCTCCAGATACTCAAAACTCACCATTACTGCATTGTGACATAGAACTTTTTTTCCTAACAGTTTTTGAATTGCATAATTTAAAAGCCACAATAAATGACCTTTTGCTCATGAAATATTCATCAGTAGAAACTTTTTTAAAGTGCAGAGTAGAAAAAAGCTGCTAGACTGTCCATTATTTATGAAGAGCACTTTAATGCTGATTATATTCCCTGCGCTCTGCTGTATTAAATATCCTTGGGCAACAAGAAGACATTTTGCCATTTCTTTTTGGTCCTCTCAAGCGCACATTCATCCCAGCAAGAACTCACAAGACAATGTTAAAGGCATGCCATTCTACTTTTGTATGTCCACAAGTCAAGGTTTTGGACTTCTTAATTCTTTGACTTTGATTCCAAAATGTCCGTTACTTGAAAATTCATCTTTTTCAGCAAAGCATTTAAGTGTATGTTTAGATCCTGTGTAAATAGAGAAAGCTCAAGTGCAAGCTGTGAGTTGAGCATATGGTAACTGCTTTACAGAGGTGGACTTGCAGAGTAGAGGAGGTAAAACTTAAGAGGAAGGTTGGTGTAGTGTTTTAGTAACATGGAAGCTAGAATGCAACATATCCATAAGCCTCGTCACTAAAACTTCTGAATCAGGAAAGAGTGGGATATTTAACTATACATTTTTTAATCTTGTGCTACTGTTGCTGTTAAAAAGGCATTGAATAGAATGTCTTCAATGAGTACTTGCCCAGGCACTCATCTTAGCAAACTCTATAGTAATTCTGATTTCTGCAGTAATAGCTTCCTTTGTATATCTTGGTTAACAAGAGGATTTTCTTTTTGTCCTCTGTGTCGTGGAGATGACATCAGACAGGAACACAGTGGCCCAGTGGTCAATCCTCCTCTTCCTGTACAGTGAGGTACTTTGACACTCCTTATTCCCAGTACACTGACAGGTTTACAAAGAGGAGAAAAGGTCAGGCCATAGTTCCTCCTTAGTAACTATGAAAGCTGAGGTAACCTCCACCTTCCCTCTTATTCAAGTTTTAGTACATGTCTCATGTGCTCAGAGGAGAAGGAATACCCACGAACAGACTGCCAGCTTTTCTGGGAGAGAGTAACATTGCAGGTAAATGTAAAAATTAAAAATGAGATCCAGAAAACCTTTGACCTTCCAGAACCAGAGTTAGTAAATTTAACGGGAGATTAAGAGTTCATTAAACCTAGTATTTTTCATGAGTAAGAAGCTCACCGTTTCACTTAAGTAGCCCCTAATGCTCTCTGATCTGTGCCTACAGTGTCCAGCTCTCTGCACCTCTGCTCAGCATGTGACACTGTTTCTACCCTCAGCATCCCTTAAGACTTTCATTCCTGGTGGGAAATGATACTGGACCATATTATCTGATTTACACAGAATGAGTACAACTTCTTGGATTTGTTGCCTTCTTTCCATACAGGTTCACATAAAATTGTTTAGCATTGAATCTGGTGAAGAGGCTTGTAACTGTCAGAGGAATGATAAATTAATGCTGTGTGCACAGGGGAAAGACAGTGCTACCAACAGAACAGTAGTCTAAAGATGTTCATAAGCCATTATCACTGCATGCCTGAAGTTCTTCTGTAGTTAAGGCACGTCAGACTTCACGTATTTTTCAGCGTATTTTTGAGCAGGACACAGATGTTTTAACTGCCAATGTTCCTATTTGATTGTTTTGATGGAAGGTGTTTTCTGGGGCTTTTGCAAAACTCTGCACTCAAGTTTTAGGACAGACCACAGGGGTATATGCCACATGTCAGATACCTATGTATGGATTGTCCTAAAGCTTCTGTCAGATAAATATCCTCACTGGGGCTTTTGGTTTTGGGTGTGGGTTTATTTGCTTTTCTGGCATGGGGAATTTAATTATCATGGGATTTGTTAGAGTAAAATTAATTTGCGGGATATTTTTTCCTCAGAAGAGAAGATCTAAATGCAATTGCATTTTCATGCACTTTGTGCTGTTTGTGCATGTTTTTGCTATAGATCTCTTGCTGCAGTTATTGCCCAGGAAATGCTCTAGAAATTCTTATATTGTCATCCCTTTCTCAGCGAGAATGTGCTGGGCATTAGAAGGTATACAGTGATATTCGTGGTTGTGCCCACTGAGATGAAGGTAATCAAATCTCATGCTTCGAGGAGTAAGCTGATTGCTGCAAGGGTCAGGAAGCATTTTTTCTCTTTGCACAATTTTTCCTCTGCACTGCACAATCCATAGTGTGCAGTGTAGTTTGTTTCTATTGGCCTTTCCCTGGAAGCATATTGGTCACTTCAGGATCAGCATTCCAGACCTGAGGGTTCGAGTGGTTTGATTTTCCTTTTGCTACAGCAAATGCAATATTTTTATGACTGAATGTCATATTTGAAAATTTTTTCCCCTTGCTTGGAAGCTAATTGCCTTTTTACGCTTTTCTTCCTTCTCCCTCAGTTTAAATAGAATAAAGCCCTAGAAATAGTAAATAAAAGAAGAGAGTGGTTTTTTTTTTTTTTTTTACTGTTCTGGCATTTCTTCTTGTAATTTCATTTTCTGGAGAGCAAAGCATTTTATGAGTCAAGAAATGTTTGTTAGGAAGTTGAAAAACTTTTCTGGTTGAAGAGTTATTTAGTGAAAGGTAGCAATTTTCTCTTTCATCATGAGCTTTCATTATGAATACAATAAAGAATTAAAAAGATATTATAACCTCCTTTGTTGGAGCTTTTTGCTGCGCTCATTCTTACCTGTCCACTTTTTTGTTGTCTTGCCCAAACCATCACCACAACAGATAACTCCTGTTCTGAACTCCTGTTCAGCAAAAATTAAGTAGATCATGACTGAAGGCTAGAAGTTAAGCAACATTTGAAAACCATTTCAGTAGCGGGAAGCGGGTGGGGGGAATAATTCCTTTGGAAACAGTGCTCACAAATCAGCTGTTCTTGACTATATGAAGTATGCTTGTCCTTCTTGACACAAAAGTAATAACTTGCTGAGTAGTCTTAACTGCACTTTTGTATGATAGCAGAATCTTGTCTTATCAAACAGTCCTCACTTTCTGTTTGCTAACACAATCCAACAGGAGAGACAAAATAAGGATTTCTTTTTCTATGGAGATAATAATTTCTTTGCAATTAACCTCTTCTTTGCTCTAAAAAGACTCAATCTCTTCATGATTATAGCAAAGTGTGAAGTCTACAAAATTTCTACTGTACTCTGTGAGAATATGAGCAATGGAGCTGCAGACACCTTCTAAGCCAGATGTTTCACTTTTACCTCTGAGCGACAGTGAGACAAATTTAGGAATGTTCTTTTCTACACTTGGTACTGATGGCTTCAAAGCTGGTGCGGTGTTGGCTGCTGGGTCACTGAGCTGGAAATGCTGGCCTGCCCAGGACCCTCTAGTGTTTCTACCATAGGTCTGCCCTATGTCTACTCTTTGATCTCTTTGGAGCAGGGATCGTAACTTGTTTTGTATGTGTAAAGTGCTTAATCTTATTGTGGGTTTGATACAGGATTCTTTAGCTTCTTTAAAATTACATTCACTCAGTTTTCAGTATTATTATTAATAATAAAGAGCACGGTGCAAGGAGAGCAGCTCAAAAAACACTGAGGGGGAAAAAAGAGATGTGGGTGTAAGGGATTTTTTTTTTTTTTTTTTTTAGAAAGTGATTAATCTATCCAAAAGACAATAAAGGTGGTTTGATTAAGAGTGAAGAACTCTTTCATCTGGAATTGAAAGGGGTAGCACAAATCAAGACCTGGAATTTAATAACTAATAAATTCAAACTGGGAGTAAAGTGTAGGCATTAGGGTAAATGTAAGGGTGCTGAACTAGGTAACTAGCAGAACAGAAAGCTGAAGAGTGGTGAGAGGAGGAAAAAGAAGTCATTATGTTGATTTCCTGCAGTTACTAGAAAATGTAGTTTTGGCAGATTTGATAGCATGATAAAATAACAGCTGTAATGTGTTTAATGGGGTTACTGGAACCCAATTCTAGGATTTTTGAAATGTTTTTAGTCGGCTATAGTGCATAATGTGGCAACTTAAAAGTCTGAGCAGATGTGACAATAAACAAGAAATATTAAAGTAATTTGGATTATTGCCATAGGAATAAGTTGCCATCGGTTAAAATACTTTTTATTTATTTCCATAGGAAAAAGTATAAAAATAAAATCTCAAAAACATCTCCCATTTCAAAAACTCTGCATCTCTTCTGAGACTGGAGTCTGTTCATTTGGTGTGTTCACACACTTCTTGGTTTCCCAAGCATATAAAAATACAGCAAATTTCCTTCTTTCAATGCTGAACCTTGGAACAGGCTGCCCAGGAAGTGGCTGAATCACCATTTCTGGAGGTATTTATGAGATGTGTAGATGTGGCACTTTGGGACATGGTTTAGTGGTGGACTTAGAAGTGCTGGATTTACAGCTGGACTTGATTGCCTTAGAGGTGTTTCTGGCCTAAATGATTCTGTGATTCTAATCGAGCCTTGAAGAAGGAAACTGTAGACAAAATCTTGTAATAAAATCCAGGGGTTTAAAGTTCACTTGAAGCACTGCAGATGAAAGGAGCTTCAGAGAGCTAAGATGTTTGCTGCTTTTCTAGAGCAATTTCTGTACACTTTAGGGGCTAGACATTGTTCAGGGACATTTTAATTCTGAGCAGGTTGAAGTGAAGAGAAAAATAATCTTTGAATCCACTTTGGACCTCCTCATTTCATTTTAGGGTAATATTTTGTAAATATAGATTTACTAAAAGTAGCCAAAATCTCTTGTATTTTGTAGCAAACTGTGCTTCAAATCTTAAGTTAGCCCTTATGGTTTCACAACACTGCTGCGCATCAGACTGGAAATTTTGCAGCTGCTCCTTTCCAAAGAGTAAAGTTGCTTAATGAATTGTATGGAGAATTGAACAATGTATAAAAGCCTTTTTTTTTTTTTTTTTAAATGGCAAATTTTAATGTACATTAATGTTGTTTTGTATATTCCTGAAATGTTTGCGTTGGCAAAGGTAAAGGGTTTTCAGGGTGAAAGATAAGATGTGTTGCAGTTGAAGAGATGCACCTCTTCCAAAGAAAGGCAGAATGATTTTGGGGGTTGAGGACAATTGCATTAGCAGGTTCTGTGATGAAATGAAAACAACATTAACTACTAATTCCTGTAGTTCCCGAGACCAGGCTGCACTTGAAAAGTAAATGTGTAGTATTCTGGGAAATGCACAAGGCCTTGCAAAAAATACTCCCTTCACTGAGAGGCTGAATATCCTTGTAAAAACCCTTTACTGGATTGGCTCTGAGGTAGCAAATGTACCACTAATTGTCTCTGGTTATCCCTGCACATGAAGATTCATGGATGCTTGCAAGGCACTGGCAGCACTTCTGGGTTGCTGTTGATTGTACAGTCAGGTTTTCTGTCAGAAAGTTTTACCCTCTTAGACTTTTAAGTTTTGTTTATTCTAAGAAAACTAGACACCTTTTAAAACTCTGAACCTGCAAGGGGAGTTTCTGAGCTTTGCAAGTATTTCAAATTCAAATTGCCAAGTGTCTGAGAGAGAACCTGGACAGAATGCCCTGGTGCAGTACACACAGGAGTAAGGCAGGCACGGAGTACAGCTTAGACACATTTGTCTGAAACTTTTCTCTGGTTAGCTCATGCTGCTTCTGGAGCCATGCACTGTGCACTGCAAACACACTGCATGTGTTTATTTAGGCTGCTACAAAAACCTTACTTCTGTTGCTTGGTGGACCAAACAGGTGAATGCGAGTTTTCTCAGGGGAAAAAACCCAACCAAATACTAAACCAGAGGCTAGTTAAGTTTTGTCATATAATTGTACTTATGTTTTGACATCACACAATATTGTGGAATGCTGCTTTAAACTTATTGATCGTATACATACTTGAAACTGGTAGTAGACTTGTTTTCATGGAGAGGTTATACTTAGCCATCAATCATTCCTAATCTCTTAAAAAGGGAATGTGCTTGAGTTTTTGGGGTTTTTTTGCAAGAGTGTTTTCTCAAAGAGTTGATCAAAACAATGAAAACAGAAAAATTAGAGCCTGAGATCTTAATATATTTTCTTAGAATTACTTACCATCCACTATAAATATTTAATTCTAAATTATTATCAAACAGCCCTTAATGTATTTTGTTGTAAATCTCTTCCAGTTGAACTCTTCTTAGCAAGTAAAAACAGTAATGGTGAGTAACCTGAAGGACTGGAGCTGTGCTATGAAGGTGACACAGATTTTTAACATTGGGTTACCGATGTTATGTACATGTAGAAATACCATCTGTCACCTTCATTTCTGTTGAAATGCTTGCTAATGAAAAGTTTAAGAAAATTAGCTTCTTACAATTAAACTTCTTGAAGAAGCACAGATTGGCTGGAACTGGGGCAGGAGAAAGCTACAGACCCTCAGGCCTCTCAAAGGCCTTAGAGATGTTCACATTCAGCAACAGCTTTAAATAGTGCTGGGTAAGTCAAATGAAAACAGAAGTCTGTGGGGTTGTATTTCGTTCTGCTCCATGAGGGGGGATTTAAAAGCGAGTACATCCACTCTTAAAACTTCCCTTTCAGCTTTACTTCTTTAGTCCTCAAGTTTTATTCCATATTCCTGCATTGGCAGAAACTTAGTATAAATGTTTAAATGTCATGAATGAATTTTCATGGCATCTTTCTTTATATGTGGGAGGGAATTGAATTTCTTGTTTCATAACATTTCTGGTCTCTTTGTGCTGAAGTTTTGTCATGGCTATCTTTTGTGAATTGAAAAAATAGCTTCAGTGTAATTTTTAAATTTAAAGCTTTAATACCTGAAGGAAAGGGGGAGGGAAGAGCGCTTTTGATTTTGGTAGAGGAATTCCACATAGCCCAAAAAACAGGATTATGGCATTACAACAACTGTGACTGTGATGTAATGTTGTGGGGTGGAGACAAGAGGTGAAACCATGACCTGCTAGAAAACTTTGCATAGGTATCTATCACATCACTCCTGTAGGAAATGTAAGCAATGGCATGACTGGCACGTTTTTAGCTGCACTTTCTATTTTGTTATTTCCTGGGAGTTTTGAAAAAAGGTGGCCCTAGTTCTTCTTGAGGGCATACAATTCCTCTCACATTTCTTTTCCTTAATGTGTCAGGAGGTCCATAGGGGCTCTCAGGACACCTCTCAGAAACAGGAATCTCCTGTAATTCCAGCTCATCAGTTTTTGGACAACTTAGACCTGCAGTCTTTGTACACACTAGTTGTGTGCCTATCTATGCTGATAAGTCATTAGAGGAATATAATTACCTGCTGCTTACTCCAGGATCTTATCACGGTAGGTATTTCATTAATAGGGAGACATGAATGCAAGCACCCATGCGGATGCTTGGTCTTTTGTCTTTGAATCCCGGTGGTGATACTAATCTAGGCTCCTGTGATTTTTCATCTCCTCTATTGGAGATATTGTAATAAAATTGAGCTCTCTTTGAAGAATTATTAGATATGTAAATGCTTTCTGACAGAAGAGGTGTTAGCTGCCACTGAACACCTTTTACTGTACTATGTATGTCCTTGTGGCACAGCCCTGAGACTGTCTTCCGGATCTTTCCAATTGTTTTTTAAAGAAAAAAATTGTGGCTCCAGTTAGATCCCTATTTTTTCCCCTATGCCTTTTTTTAACTGAAGTTTTTACACATAGTTTATTCTTTTTCTTGCAGTTTCAAATGCTGTGAATTAACAGACCTAAGGCCTCCAGCACTTCTAGGTTCCCACTCTTCAGGACTAAGCACTCTGCTTATTTTTCCTGAGCCTTTGTGTTTTTTATGTGCACAGCTTGCTAAGTTACTTGCTAATAATTCCCCAAACTAGCTGGTGGCTCTTTCTTCTCCCCCAATTACCACTACAGAGCATCAGTTTAATTATTCTATCAAGCCTTTAAGAAAGGACTTAAAACATCCATCAGCTCTATCCAGATCTGTTGTCTCTTCACATCAAAGACCCACTTGCTGACAGACACTTAAAAAACCATAGCATAATGATGTTAGCTACAGGCATGTATGAAGTGTCTGATAAGGACCTAAGGAAAAGTGTTGGACTCTGTTCATCTGAAGCAGGTTATCGAGCCACAGAAAATCATTGCTTGTTTGTGAGTGGGAAAGAGGTTGTTGGCACAACACTGACTCTCTTAAGCTTTTTACAATAAATTTTCTTCTGGTGGTTACTAAGTCCTGTTTCATTGTGCTTTGACTGGCTGTGCTTCATTTTTATGTTTGTAGCTTCTTAGCACAAATATTTGCATAGTAAAAATCTGAGGGAAGATCTCTGATAGTTCCTTGGGCCTCTCCCAGCTCTGAATTACAATTATGCACAGAACTGACCAAAACAGAAAGCATAGCAAATGGCTTTATTACCACAAGTTTCACTTGTGTTCATCATAATATATTTTGTCCTTCATGTGTTTAGGTCTCCATGGTTTTTGGTATCTGGTATGGAATACAATATGTTTGTCCCAATGGGTAACAGGACATTGTTTAGCTGTACAAAATGAGACTGAAAACCATAGAATTCAGCATAATTTTGTCACAGGGTGGAGCAGAGCTTGTAGAACTGAAGTTCTCATTTTCCAGGCAGGCTGGACAGTATCTCAGTGAATAGCTCAGTTGTTAATCATTTGAGATTTTTAGCAAGCCTTAGCTGAGACATTAGAGAAACTTCAGGAGATATCCCTAAGCAGGAAAAGTTACCTTAAGTCTTATATAGGCAAAAAACTGATAGAGCCATAACACAGGATTGCCATTGCTAGTTTTGCTCAAGGGAGATGCTGTTATCAAAACAAATGGAACCATTTTCTTAGAGGAAAAAGTTATCAGAGACAGTGCCAATGAAAAGAGACTATAAAGAAGTGAAAAATTTTCCACAGAAAACAGTTTTGAGTATGTCTGTCTAGGTCCTGTATTTATTAGCTAATCAGTATGCAATTACTTTTAAATTAGACTTTTGATTTTTATGCTTTGCAATACAAAAATAAGATTCTTGACTTGGAAAAAAAATTCACCCCACAAACAAGAAATGCCTCATTTTGGATTCTTAAGAAATCTTTGGTGAGACCTAATAGGTAAAAATGGAAAATGTCCAATCTCTTTTCCACTTTTTTTTTTTTTTTTTTTTTAACATTAAGCCTTGTGATTTCAGAGGTGATAGTTTTGCAGCCATGGTGCAAGCTGACCATTGCCATGAAAAATTGTGAATCTTCTACTATAAAAAGACTTCAGACTGTAAGGACAGTGCAGCCCCCTCTTTTCTACTTTTATCACCAGCTTTTCTTGTATCACTTTTTTCCAGCTATGTTAATGTCAGGGGCTCGTGGTAAGACTACAGCAAGACTACTATGACCAGCTGCAAGGTGCTGTTAGAACTCAGGGGCCTGATACCAGCTAAGGGCATAGATGTTGGTAGTCTTTGCCTAAATTAATGTCCCAGAGTCCAATGTATTTCCAGTTGGGAAAGTTCACTGCATTTTCATACAGTAATTCATTATGAGGGTTGTTATAAGGATATCATCTGCAAAGTTTAGAGGATCACTGATCTACAATAGTATTTTGGTCATGTGCTATATTTGAAGGCATTAAAAATCTTGAGGATTATTTGTAAACTATTCTTGAGCTTTACAGACAGGTGTTTGGAAACCTGTCCTGGAATTCTTCTCTTCCTTCAGCTGCCAACAGCAGAGCCATCATCTACCCCTTTCTTTTCCTTCCTCTTCTCAATAGTGACAGGTAGCTGTAATATTTTCCAATAATTATTTCCTTGTGTTCCAAAATTATACATTTTAGGTTTTGTGAATAGCTAGGACAGCTACAGGATTTTCACTGCAGGTGGTCTGGAGCTCAGTTTCTTGTATTCTCTGGCTGTGGTTTGTTTGTGCAATGGTGAGGTTCCAATTGATTCACCCCACCCCCATTGTTAAATAGCATATCTTCATGTTTTAGGAACATTTGGGTTGCCTTTTCAATCTTTTTTTCCTAATATTTGCATATTAATACGTCATTGAAAAACATTATGTAAATTTGATATCATGATGAATTTATTATAATATAAAATGGCCTTAAAGAGTAACTGTAGAAAGCTACTACCAGCTAGGGAGATGAAATTTGCTTATAGTTAACTTTTCTATTTTCCTTATAGGAATTTCAGAAATACCTCTAAAATCGTGGAAAGGAGGCATACTTTCTTGGGCTTTTTAGGGAGTTGGTTTGGTTTTTTGTTTTGTTTGTTGGTTTGTTTGGTTGGGTTTTTTTTGTTTTGGTGGTGGGATTTCTTTGTTTGGTGCTGTTTGGTATTTTGGGTTTTTGGCAGGAGGGGTTGGTTGGTTGGTTTGGTTTTTCTGCTAGATTAGCTCTCTGGTTTGGAATTGTGGGATTCGAAATAAAACTAAAAAATTCCCTGAGGATAGCTCTGGCTAAGGAATGTTACCTGTTAATGTTCTGAACCCACTTCCTTTGGTGTTATTGAAGCTGCAAGTCACTGGCATGCTAGATGTGCTGGTTTGCAGCAGGCTCCTGTGGTGGCCATTCCATAGATAGAATCAGTGGAGCAGTACAGAGAAGATTTGAGACCTCAAAGGTCTGTTTTGTTTGTTCAAGTGAGGACATACAGCTGTTCCTATCTTTGCATCCACAAAAAATTTTGTGAATGCAAAAAGTGTTCTCTTTACCAGGCAATAGAGAGCAAGGAGAAGAGACAGTCTCTTTCCAGTTTTAAATTAGGAATGGACACCCCAAGATAGATTTAAAAATCTCAAGATCTCTTGTTTGACACTTTTTGTCATCTGAGATTGTTTTCTCTGCACTTATCAAAGTGAGCTAAGAAATAAACTATAAAAGTGCAATTTTTTTGATCTGGGCTTTCAAGATGACACTAAGTATGGTGCAACGTTAGAAAAATTCCATTGTTGGAACTTCTGCGTTAGGTAGGTGGGGCCTTAGGTAATTATAGATGTGTTAGGCTGGAATTTTCAGGGATCTTAATGAGAGACACAATTTAAAATCTCAAGGATTTTATATCCTTCAACCTTCCCAGTTAGCAGAGGTACCAGCAGCATCTTGCACTACTTAGTTTCAAAAAAGGTGAGTTGACCCTCAGACAGAAAAATTTGCACTGGAAGAGCTATTTCTGTCCCTGCTCACTGACAATGAACAAATAACAGAGCTTTTCCATCATCAACAGTTCTTTTCCTTCTCTTTTCCACCCTCAGATTCCAGGGGTGGGTGGTGACAGCTTGAAGTGATTAGATATATTTTCAGATATCTATTCATTTTGAATTTAAAAAAAAAAAAAATAAGTGTTTTTTCATGCCACTGCTAAATTACAACTTTTTAAGTGTTTTTGTAGATGCTTTGGTAAAGCTGCCACAGTTATTTTCTTCTATTATTCGCTCCAGTTTAAAACTTCTTCTGCAGTGTGTGTGTGTGTGTTCCTTTTGTTTTCTCATTAAATGAACTTCTGCAAAGTCCAGATTACTGTGCAAGTATTAATGGAAAGCAAATCTCCACATGCATGGACAGTCACACCACAAGTGTGGGTTTTATTGGAGATTGGATTTCACTTAGTGCAGCAGGGGACAATATTCACGAAGGGCCTTGCCAAAGCATTGGCATGGAGGCAGCTGTAAAGGCTGGAGAAAGGATCAGATGTCACACTCCCCCTTCATAGCAAGGTATGCACAGCACACATACATACACCTAACAACCAATTTACTGGGATACTAATTCCCGCTTCCCTAAGAAATTCAAAGTTGCAGTAAACATCTCCTGGTTTTTTCCTGATTTATTGAGTTCATGTTTATCAATTCACAAAGGTGATGCAGTGTTGTATGAGTTGCATAAGGAATTGAATTTCAGTGTGCATTTCTTGAAGTATTTCTGATCCCAAAATGGTTAAGTAAAACCTGTGTGTTATTTTTGAAGTACAAGAAAATCTAAGCAAAAATAAAGGGCATCTTGTCCCCAAGAGATGACAGGTGAAAAAAAATTTACTATTCCAGCTCATTGTCATTAAGCTAAGCTGCCCCAGTGGAGGAAACATTTACATTTCATACAATGATTTCATATACCATTATTGTACTGGGGTACAAGAGGATGTGGGTTAGAGTCTGTTTCTACACCCTTTGTGTCCCAAGTTTCTTGACCACCCACAGCATAGAAAGCTTTCTACAGATGTGGATATAATATTGTCAGATTTTGTAGCTAAATGAAAAGTTTGTACCTTAATTCTATCAACTTCCATAGTTTGCTGTAGATAGTGACCAACTGTGTGAAGATTTGCTGTCCTGCGTGCTCTTCTAGTGTCAGCTCCACTGGAAAGACCATGGGTCAGCAAACAGGTTAAAAGTGAGGTGAGGAAACTGCTTTTCTTCCAGCTGAACTAAAGATTAAGCAAAGGCAACACAGGCAGTGAGGTTTAAAACACAGATGCTGCCTGAGAAGAGGTATGTTCCCAATACATTTCTGAGGATTTGTCTTTGTACTTAACTGAGCTGAGACATGATCTGAGGTCTTTTCCAAGCTTTCAGTATGAGTCTATGTTCCCTCTATCACCCTCTAGGTCTGATTCACAGAATACTGCAAGCATTATATACACTTTTCAAGAGCCCCAAAATGCCTCAGAAGGCAGATGAGGAGGCCAAAACTGCATCCCACTAACAGTTTCAGGGAACCCTACGACTTATCGTGTCTAAGATAGCTAATCTTTTTTAAAAAGTTTAAAAATAAAAAATCCTCCTGGTATAGTTTTACTGGGGGAAAAAATAGTATGCAGAGCAAGCCTGGTTTATTTCCTTTTTATCAAGCATTCATTTTGAAGGGTAAGTCATCTCATTAGTGGGAGCCCATCTGCTCCCATTTCTTGAAAGGTAGTCTGATTTGTGTGTGTTGTGTGTATGCACAAAGGTTTTCAGTTCTAGTCTAGTGTTAATTCCCATTAGACTTAGGAGAAAAAAAAAAGTAAGGCAGAAGAAGCAGAAGCTTCAGGAAAAGAAAAGTAAGTTGCATGCACTCAAAAACTTATCTGTAATGGTCTAACTTCTTCCCCTCACATAACAGCCACCTATGAATAATGAGAAATTTGCTCATTTAAGTTACAGTAATGATGGTTCTTATTGATTGCACCTGAGCCCTGATGTGAAGCAAAGCAAGATTTGTTTGTCATGTGCTTATATATCACAGAGTTTTTCATCCAATTTTCAAGTTGTGCCCTGCTTAGTATTGAGTGACATTCTCCATTCAGAGAAATATTTGTTCTGTTGTCTTGAGTCTTGCAGTATTTCCATCCAGAGAAGTCATAGCACAGGACCTGGTGTGGCAGTGTCTGTTTTACTGCACTGGAAAGATCCTTCTGAGATCTGAGGGAGAAAGTGTTCATTTCATTTCTCATTCTTCCCACTTCTTTCTGAGAAATGGAAAGAATGATACAGCAACAGGACTTCTGTTTTCTGACTTCTGTTTTATTACTTAGACATTTTAGAGTTGTTGTGAGCTATGATTTGAGAATTCCCAAGAGCAAGACTGCAGCTTTTTCCCCTTTACCACCTGCATTTCTCAAAGTGCCACAGACTTTTATTACAGCCCTATCGGAAATCTCAGGGGTGCCATTCACTCAGAACAGATTGATGGTGCTTTCAATCCTGTGGTCTTAAGAAAGTATAATCGGTCTCATTTTGGTGCAGATTATTAAAAGCTGATCATGTTATTAAGATGCAAATGAATCTATTTAATGACAAACCTTTAACGCTGATAAACAGCCTATTCCCATTTCTCACAGATGTGTTATCTTTTTTATTAAAACCCCTTTGCTCTCATACAATAAACTTTGAATTTCTAAGGTCAGATCAAGGACGTTCATTGAGATTACTGAGCTTGGAAGAGAAAGAAAAAAGTATGACATATATAGGACCTACTTCTATAAAAAAGTGAAGATCTCTTCTGTGTCTCTTTTGTGTCTGAAATGAAAATGATAGCTGTCAGTTCTGTTCTAGCTGATCCATGTTCATTGTGTAATCCTGTTTCCAGCAGCTCTGCAGTGGGTTACAGTCAACTTTCTTGAGAAGATTTTATCTGCAGTCGCATGTGCTGGAAGCTATAATTATTTTTTTTAAATAGAAGCTTAAAATTTATGTACACTAGGGGATGTCTTTTAAGTGCAGTAGACATGGATACATCACAGCAAAAATAGCTAGGAATAGGCAGTGGCTGAGGCTTTGTCCAGCAGTGACTAGTAGCCTTGAATGCTTCAGTTCTGGAGTATTTTGGGCCCTAAGTCCAGGGGCTCAATTTTCAGAGTGTTAAATCACCTTGTTGGAAAACAGGGGGTTTGCTGCTCCTTACCACCCAGGTAGAGCCCCAGAAATTAAAAAAAAACAAGATTCTAAAAACCAAGATTAATGCACTCAGTAGAGATTTGGTAGAGACCTTTCTGCTCTGGAGAGATTGACAGTCTCTTTGAAACACATTGAGTGCAATTTTTTCCTCTAGGAAAAATGTAACAGTGGCAGTATTACATATGATGAAGACATTACTTAGGGAGGTGAAATATCACTATTGCACCAAATTGAAATCTTTGTGCTGAGAGATCCCTTTCAAGGAATATGCACGAGCCTATCACTATCTCATTTCACCTTGACTAGGGGGGAAAAGTACAACCTCCTCAGGTGGGAGAGATGGGAAAATCCCGAGTAACTGTAGGAGTGCAGGGTTATAAGGAAGAAGGATTACAAGAACAGAAACAGAAGGGGGTGTTAAGTGTATGATGTAAATGGATGCTGACTGCACATAACAGTAAAAAGAAGTTAGTTTTCCATTGAATTTTAAGGGTTTTTTGGTCTTTCCTTCCTGTCTCCTACTTTTAAACTCATCCTGTTTCACAGTGTGCATTGATCAGTTGGCTTTGAGATAACTGATTTCTGGCAAACCAGTTTAGCTTTTGTGTTGAATGAAAATAGATTTGAGCAGATAGATGCATGTGGCTAGAAAATGAAAGAAATGATGGATTTTGTGATGGTAGGAGCAGAAATCAAATTGATCTGTGCCTCTTAGAGAGGAGCAACAGTGTGACAGTGGCACAGGTGGATCAGTAACTAATGCAAATGTGGCTAAGATGACAAAGAGGAAGAGCTGTTTTGTGTGAAAATGTGTTGAGACTTCCCGATGTTGAATGCTTGTAGGCTCATGCTGATTTATTAAATGATGTAGATTTGCCAGCTTGAGCTCACAACTTCAATTCCACTAATGAAATTTAATTTTTCAGTGTATGACTTCTAACTGGCAGGTTTATAGCCTGCCTGGTATTGGCACTCAGGGCAGGAGCCAGATGTTGCTGAGGCAGGTGTCACAAAAGATTCTGTAAATCAAATCTTGGTGGTTGGGGACCTGCTTCTAGTTCAGCTTTCACTGAATTGAGTCACATTCCTGTGTGGTCCTATGAAGGTTATGGTTGTCTAAATATTCTTGTAATAAGTCCTAACATTTCTGACTTTTTGGAAAATTTTACTGGTTGTTATGAAACATTTCAGGTTATTTTAAGTGAGGGCTTTGTCTCTTTTTCTTAGGGCTTTTCATAAAATATACCTTAGTACCATTAAATCCAGTTACTCCAGTGTAACTCAGGGCCAGGGCAGTAATTCTCCCAGTATTTTGTGACTGGTTATTGCCAAGGGAGATGAGGCCAGGTGTGGGTACAAAGCTGGCCAGAGTCACTTAAACAAAGCTTAGCAGCCCCTGGAGTGGGGTGCTAACTGGGGTGACTGTGGAAGTCCCTTGACGTTCTTCCAGGCAACTTTTGTTGGGCTCTGCCACACTTGGATGAGGTCTTAAAGGAACAACTGAGCTGGGGAAGTAGAGGAAAACTCATGTAGAGAGTAGATGTGGTCTTGAGCAGGGGAAATGTGTCTTTGGTAACTAGAGTTAGAAGCAGGAGCCAAGGGCCTCTGAGGATGGAGGCTCTGTGCAACAGATTACAGGGATTTCTTGGGGATCTTGGGTTAGATTTTTGCCTTGAATCATGTGTGGCTTCCTTATCTTCCCTCCCGCTTCTTTCAATAACAGAAGACAAAAAGGAAAAAAGCATGCAAGTAAGCAATTTGGGGAAAACACTTCACTAAGCAAAAACCGACAAGATGGAGTGTAATAAGTAATTATTTAAAGACACAGGCATTTGGTGAGAGTAAACCATGATCTACTTGTGTGATTGAGCTATGGCACAGGTTATTGAAAGATCTCAAGAATCTCAAGCTAGATTTGGAGGTTTGGTTTCTTTTAGGGCTCAGCACAATTCACAGCTGTGAGGAAGTATCGGTAAAGGGGCATGTTCTGCTTGTGGTTGTTTTCTTTTTCCTTTCCCTTGGGCTAATCAAGCTCAGTGGTGAAATAAAAGGAGTTTTTGAAAATAAAACCATGAATTGTTATGTAAATTGTTTGTTTGGCCACACTCTGCAATTATGTTTGCAATATTATGTATTTTTTGGAGACATTTTGCAAGGAAAAGATCTGAGTACTGATTTGCACTTTTTGTCTAGTGATACTACCTCAAATATTTACTTGAGTCTGCAGCTAAAATGAGATGAAACAATTGCAAGTACACTGCATTTTAAAATCTGGTATGTTTACAAAAATTAGCTGGTTCGTGCTTAATTTCATCTCCTTTTCTTTATAGAGGTTGTTTTTTGTGATCCAACAACTATCCTAACTAGATAGGGAAGGCAAATTCCCTAAAACTGCTGTTTGTTTTCCAGTATGAATGTGAAAAACATCTCTTTTCATTTGCTATGCCAAGAAAAAGTTGAAAGTACTTATTCAGCAAAGGCAGTTTACCTCATTGTCTAACTGTATCTTAAACAACAACAGGATTGGAGTCCATTTTTCCTGATTCAATGCTACCTTGCAAGTTTGAATGTAATGCTAACTCACGCTGTGAAAATTGTAGGGGTTGTAAAACAGTTACATGCAGTATGCTTAATTTAGGCACTTGCTTGACACCTAAACCTTATACACCTTCCCATTGCTTCATTAACCTGAATGAAGCATTTATAACCTAAATAGTTCCCACAGGTTCCTAGGTCCTTTGAAAGGCCTCCTGGGAGAACTTTTATCTCTTTACCTCAGGCTCTTAGCTGAGCAGACACACTTGCCCCTTCAGGAAACAAAAACATTAGTTCCCTTTATTTTAAACATAGCAGAAGCACACACAATTATTTTAGGAGAATATGAATCTGATTAACTGTTGTGAAGTTGAGCAATGCTGACAGATGGGATGGGCAAAATTGTCCATGAATTCATAACCAGGGGGAAAATGGTTACAAATCTAGTGGTTCTCCAGATGATTTATAAAGTATAGACTAATCTAACCCTCAGTTCCAATGAAATCACAGTCCACTTCAGATTGCTCTCACATCTTCTTATAAGAAGTACTTTTAAGAGGGAGCATTCCATCAATGATAATTGCTTGTCATTGTTCAGAAAATGCTAAGCTGCAACAACAGACCATGAACTTGTGAGTATTCTGTGCTCAGAACACTTGTAAGATAGTCCCATGGGCTCCATTGTTAAACTTGACTTCAGTTATTATTTAACTTCATCTGATGTTTTGTAGGAGAGCTTGACAAGGCATAATAATAAGAACAACAACAATAATTTATTATTATTAGTCTGGTGTCTGGCTATTACTCTTCAACGTATTTTGTATCATGTTCATATATTACACATAGTATTTAATCAGCTGCTTTGCTAATATTCAAGGATCAAGATCACTTAAGTGAAACTGGCTGTTTTGTTTGATTGTTAGAGCTCACTATTGGCAGCAGCAAATGCCCTTCTACTGTATCATGTTAATCTTATGTTTCAAGGGAACAAAAGGAAGTGAACAAAATACAATCTTTTCTTAAATCAAAAGCCAGCATAAATCAATACAGGCCAGGTTCTTTCACTTGTTACCTGACAACTGATGCACAGCAGACCCAATGGGTGTTATCTTCATCATGGTCTACATTTAGTAGTGACACAGACAGAAAAGGATGCCCATTATCACACTTAATGGCAAAGGAATCAATGCAGCATGTACATCATATGCAGGAAAGGTGATATAGAGCTTACGGCTGTCCTGTACAGCCTCTTCCCAAATGCAAAGTCAGGAGCACTGCTCTCTGGCCACCGTAGGAAAACACATTGGGTCTGCAATACTTCTCTGTAGAGCAGCAACAGATGAACTCTGGGAGTCAGTGCTTGTCCAGCAGTCAGAATGGCACTGGGGTGCCCCAAAGGCAGACTTGGAAGAAAACTGGCGGCATTTAAAGGAACATGCTTTTTTTACGCATATGGACATTGGAACATAAGCCTTTGTTACTCCCCCATATACCTTGGAGCCATCATATTTTGGCATCTTTCCCATGGAATGAGTATGTTCACTCTATAAAATGCGTAGTGTCCTGTGTCAGAGACTATCATCATTTGCACACAAACAGAAGTGAAGGGAGAAGTGTGTGAATGTAGACACAGTGTAGAATGTAAAGGCACAGCCTGTGTTTCCTACAATTGCTGAGGGATTTGCATTGGGTGAGTAATGCAGAAACCTGGATGCCAGGCTCTGAATACTGTATCTAAGGAAGATTTGAAATAGCAACAGACATTAACATAATCACTGTACTAGACAGGCATATTAGTTCACTGAACTTCTATCTTCATTAAATTTGTAGTTCACTGCTTATGCTTCTGACAGGGAAGTGTGGATGTATGCAGCCTGCTTTTGCTAAGTGTTTTTGTGTATTAATTTTTGCCAAATAACTACTACTATTTTAAAATACTTATTTAAAAAGTAGTTAATGTCTTTTTCAGGCTTGTTCAAATGAGTCAGCTCAGACATTTTAGAGCTGCTCCCAAATTATTTCAAATGTCCACTTATGAGTAATTAATAGTAACCCAGAAAATAAATTGCTTAAATTTTTAGGGAATACAAATATACAAGGCCTGAGCAGGGTGTTAGTAATTTATTTGGAATTCTGTGCAACTTCTGTGTGTTTTAGTGAATTTATCTTTTTCTCTTTTGATATGAGGGTCTGAGAAAATCAAAGACCAAATGTGAATGTAATGATTTTACAGCACATAGCAATAAAATGAGATTCAAGCTGCATCCCAAGATTCTGGAAAAATACAACGAATACTTTAAAAGCAACTTGGCTGAAAATTATAGCATATGAGCTGTCTTTTAAAACAATGGTATATGAAATGTTCCTTGGGGTCTGTTTGGTATGGTTCCTTATATTGCAGAAGGAAAACAAACGTCATAGAAACTGTTGGGGTTTACTTTGCAGGACTGGGACAAGAGAAACCACACCAAATTTCAGCTGTTGCAGTCCTAGAAAACTCAAGGACTGTCTTTCTGGTTTAGGGTTTGATTTAGTCTTTGTCTCTGAAATGTCTAGGATAGAGTATATGAATTATGCAGAAGACAACCCTATTTAATAGTATAAAATGCAGTTTCTCTGTTTGAATTTGCACATAAAGTTCTTCCATTTTCTCAATGGAGACTGCAGTCTGCTTGTGCTTCTGTTTCTGGATGTGTCTGATGTCAGAAGAAAAAACAAGAAATACTCTTCTTTCCTGTTTACCTAAATTATGGCCTGCTGACACAAAATCAGGGAAGAGCCTGCAATATACTGAGTTGTTTTCTTCCATTAGCCTCTTAAGAATCTTACTTGCAACTAACCAATATAAGGTTTAAAACAGTTTTTATATCATGTTATAATACTTTGGGTTTACTATGTTTTCAACAACTTGTGAAACTTAAAAATAATTTGGATAGACTGGAGATCCCTAATATTCAGGGCATATTTTAATAGCTCAGTGAGGATATGTATCAAATCATCTGTGATGCCTATCAGACTGCTAGCTTTCTCTGCCATATCCAAATTAAAAAAAACAACAAACAACCTTTTTGGAATGAAGAGACACTGCTTTACTAAAGTATAGGATAGGAGGTGGCAAGAACTGTGGGATTATTGGCATGAGGAAGAGTAGGTCTCTTGTAGATAAAGAAAGCAACCACCATATGGGGCAGTTGTTTTCTGTAGTGAAAATACGTTTCCAATGTTTTTCATTGTGAATATTCGCTGATGTTGTTGCATGTACCAGCTTCTCTTTGACAACCCATAGAAACAACACCAAGATTGATGATTTTCATCATCTGAGTCTGCTTCACTGGCATATCATAATGAACTTCACTCCATGTAGTGCTGCTTTAGATATTCAACACAACCTCAAGTCTCATGCTACTTGTATTTGCTTTAAGATATAAGGTGGTTTTAACAACATGATTCTTGAATATAATTCTTTATGTTGGAATTAGGGATAGGTTTTCTTCTTTAGTCTTTCTCTTTTGCAGATTTCAGCCTTTTGCGTTCATATTTTTATTCCACACTTAAAATGGGAAAGTTTTCTTAGCCTGTTTTATTAAGAAAATGAGCCAGATGTTACCTATTGTCTATCCGTGCCTGTCCTTCCTAATAACTTGGTTGCATGAGTCAATATCAACCCAATATAACAAAGAGAACTGTGAAGTCATAAAAATATAAAGAAAATAACTTTCTGAAAACAGTAGATATTTCCTTCGGTGTGAGGAACATCTTTGGAGTGATCTGACAGTTAGACATGAACAGATCCTTGGGGGATCTTGGGGATTTAAATAGAGGTCTAAAGCCACAAGAAGACAATTCTCATTGATCCCTCTGAAAATCAAAATAAAATTTTCCATAATGTTTATTTCCCTTATGTTATTGATTTTTTTTTTTTTAATTTTGGGCTTCAGATGAAAGCTTAACGTGACTGCCATTAGTCCAAAAAAAAAAAAAAAATCACTACTAGCATTTATAATATAAATATTGATAGCAGGTGACACAAACAACTGGTAGATAAAAAGTGCACATGAAGGCCAGAAATTCCATGATGTTCTAATGGAATTCCTGGCATTTACCATGCACCCTGTCTATGAGCTCAGTTTCACGAGCCTCCAGGTCTGATGGATGTAAGTTTTCAGCAAAAGAGAAGATGAATAGGAAATTTCATGAGACATAAACATGACCACAAATCCTTTGTGTGGGAAGTGAAGGAGTCGAGAGATGCTGAAGTGGTGGCTGTCAAGAGAGGTAAGGTCAGCACAGTGAGGATTAAAGGGGAATACCAAAGTTATTAAATGCTGACATAGGATAATGGTCTCCCACTGGCACACCAATGTGGAGATATTTGTGGGTAATTAATGTCAAAGCCAGGCAGAGATGTTTGTGTTTGAAGGAGATATTGATCCCCTGGCACAGTACCAGCATATAATGACTCTATTTCCCTTATACCAATTGATTGGGGCACTATTTTATCTGATGGATGTTGGTGCAGTAGAGTGACAGTTGGTTGCTATAAAATCACTGAGTTTCTTGGTATAACATTGATCACTTCAGCTGGTTTATACTTCCTCTAGATCATAGCCAGCCATGGAGTGCCACTTATAAAATACTCCATTTTTATTTTGGGAGGATTAAAGTAATAATTCTAGGAAAAAAGAATGTGTATCTGAACACTTGATGTCAGGAAACACTTGTGCCTCTAGAACTTCCTCATTTTTGCTTCTGTTTCTATGCAGAGGAACATAAAAGATGAAATTTTACCCTTGCATTTGGTGCAATGCAGAGGAAAGTGTGGATTCCCTTAGGAAAAGCAGAGTCTAGCCTAAGTTGAATCCGTAGAAAATTTTTGACATAGGGTCATGAGAGTCCAACACCCTTGTAAATCTGAGCTGCCAAAATGATTGATGAGAACTCTTGCAAATACAACTGTAAGCCAGAGCAACACTGGATATAGTCTGGAAGAAGTGACCTGTCAGCCACTCTCCTTGGACAGTGAGGTACAAGCTGAACCCTATTTAGATTTCGAAGATGTGTCCTCCTGAGTTCATCAGGAGACAGATGGGCTTTTAAGGAGCTATGAAGTACATTGGTCCTTTTCCTGAGAGAAGTATACCTTCTGGAGAGGAGATCTAGAGAGCAGGTCTCCCACTTAGATGTTTATGACAGATCCTGAGTATACAGAGATTTGGGCAGGGTCAGGGGAAGGGTTGTTGTCAGCTTTCTTTTGTTTGTATGTTTTTTTGCTTAGTATGGGGGGTTGGTTATTTGTTTATTATATGGTAGGTATGCTTTTTGAAGACTTCTAGGCCGAGTCAGCCGGTGATAAATGACTACATATTGTCAAATTACCTTCATCAGATTATCTATTGCTATCTTTTTCTCAGATGCAGGCTAGGTCAGTCACAGTGATCAGAGACTCTCCCATCCTTTCTTCCATCACTGAGCCTGTTGGGCTCTTTCTAATGCTCCTCCCTCCTGTGTTGTTAAAAAAATATATATAAAAAACCATGGGAAATTAAAAAGTAAATTACCAATTCTACTGAGATCACAGCCTAGGATGTTCTCAGAAGTTATTCTTTAACCTTCTTTCATGTGTTAACTAAGATACTCCTTGCTGAGTCTGTGTATAATTTCATCCTTTTCCTGCAGACCAGATCATGGAACTTCCCATGTATCAGTTTTAGCAAAAGTTTCTCCTTCATATGAATAAGTGAATCCTAAATCTAAGCCTGTATAATTTCACTTGGATTGCTACCAATTAGTCCTACACATTTAAGAAAGACCTCCAAAAGTACTATAATAAATGCAGGGCTCAAAATATATCCAACTGTTGTCTGTGCAAGAGTGCTTCATCTTCTTTAGACTTTATAACAGACTTAATCAAAACTGAATATGCAGAGGGGAAAAAAGCCAGCACATAAAGCAATGTATTAATGCTGTTCTTCAAACACTGTTGCCAAAGACTTCCTGACACTTGTCTGTTTCAATATATGTACAGTAACAAAGTTTTTATGTGAATAGTCTCTTTGACTTTATATACTTGCTCTTCAAATTAATTAGAAGACATTCCTGTGGAAATATTTGCAAGATATACTCTGTCTTGAGATAGATTATGCTAGTAGAACAGGGTAAGCATTTCTCACCTTCTCTTTTCCTTGTTTTATCATCAAAATGGTTTGTTTTGATGTTTCAGGTTCCTGACCACAAGTGCCTACGCATGCCATGTGGTCTTTCTTCTTTTTAACTGTGTCAAGCAATGCTCTACCTTTTTCTGTGAATAATTCTGTTGTGCCTGCTAGTAGAGCAGTATAATTTTTTTTTATTTTTCAATCTCTTAGGCAGGAGTGTTTGAGTCATAAGAATGGCTTGTATCCAGTAAATACACAAATAACTATTTTATAAAGTGGAGGAAGAAAGTTTAAAAAGAAAAAGCAACCAAACGCACACACACATACATACCACCTCCCTCTAACTGCTTCCTTTATCCACCCCCATTGAATTCCCACCACAAAATCTGTGCTCAGGACTCTCTGGTTTTCTTTTTGTTCCTGTTTAATCTTGTGTTTAGTCCAAGTACTCTTTCACATGATTTGGACAGTACTACTTGGGCTACTTTAATAAAAAACCACCCCTTACATGTGCCAGTGCTGCTGCACTTCTGAACCAGACCAACCAGCTACCTCCTCTGCATATGTCAGATCTAATGGAGCTTGACCTGCACATATCTGAGACTTTCTGTTTGGGCTGTGATAGCAGCTGACTATCACAAAATGTTACCTGTTACTGCTGCCTTCAGAGCACTTACAAAATTGCTGGTACCAGTACTGATGTGATTCAAGAGCCTGTGGGTTCTTCTGCACTTGGCTTTAGATGGTATTCATGCTAAAACATAATTGCTTTAACCTCTTGGGAGAGGATGAGATTCCAGCCCAAGCACTGAGGCTTGGAATCAGTGTGAGGAGCCCTGCCAGCACGTTTCTGCTGTGGAAGTAGGCACAGTGCAATGGAGATCAAGTGCTTCAATTTCTAGACATCCTGACAGGATTAATAAAGTAAATATTTAGCTTTTGAACAATATTTGCTCATGTGCCTCTATTTGAAAACATATAAAATGGAAGAAAGAGCACACACAGCCATGTCTCCATCTATCTCTCTGAAGGAATTCTAGTTCTTCCAAATCAAGTCCAGGAAGGGCTCATTCCAGGATAGTGGTAGCTATTTGCTTTTATAGTATTATGCACAGGTAAAATGCTAATTTTTCTGTTATTCTGAAAGAGGCAAAGTTTGTTAAGAGAAGTAAATTTTTTAGGCTAATGGGGGGAAAAGTTTTTACAAAATAATATGACAAGCTTTTAGCAAAAAGCTTGCTGCATTTCTCTGATTGTATCAGAAACAGAAAGGAAATGCTCCCAAGTGTGCAAGCTCTTCCTTAAGCCTGGAAGTTGGTTGCTCATCTTTGACAACCACTGTCTAGTACAGTTGCCCCACTGTTCTTCCTCTGTTTGCATATCAGACATCTGACAGCTCTGTTACTGCAGGTTGGAAGATACTGCTTTGAGAGATCAATGACAGAGAAAAGCACACACACATACACACACCTCACATGTTGCATCCAGCTCTGGGATCCCAGCACAGGAAGGACATGGACCTGTTGGAGTGAGTCCAGAGGAGGCCACCAAGACAATTAGAGGGATGGAGCACACCGCCTATGAGGAAAGGCTGAGAGAATTGGGATTGTTCAGCCTGGTAAAGAGAAGGCTCTGGGATGACCTAATTTTGGCCTTCAGTACCTGAAGGGAACCTACAAGAGGGATGGAGAGGGACTATTTACAAGGGAATGGGGTGACAAGACAAGGGGGAATGTATTCAAAACAAAAAAAAGAGTAGTTTAGATATTAGGAAGAAATTCTGTATTGTGAGGGTGATAGGGCACTGTAACAGGTTCCCCAGAGAAGCTGCGGATGCCTCATCCCTGAGGTTGGATGGGGCTCTGAACAACCTGGTCTAGTGAAATGTATCCCTGCCCATGTCAGGGCTTTGGAACTAGATGATCTTTAAGGTCCCTTCCAAATCAAGCCATTTTATGCTAGGATTATTTTGCTGAAGCTTGAGTCATTAATGCCCGACTCATTATTATCAGCACAGTTTACCAAATTGCAGGCAACTTCTCTGCAATGCAAAATGAGTCAGGCAAAATGGGGAGCAGAACGATTCATAATAAAAATGGCCCAGAAGATACTTCAAAAAAATAAACTTCTCTTGTGATATAAATAGTCCTCTTTTTTTTGGTCTCATCAGTATACCTATCATAGCTAAAGTACTTCTCATGGAGATGTTGGTGTATAATAAAATAAGGAGATTTATCACATAAGCATGCATTGGACTACTCTGCTTAGTTCTGCCATTGGATCAGAGTTAGTTTGCTTACCTCATAGCTCTGCTCGGCATGTTCATATTAAGCAGGAGTTCTTTTACACTCTGTTAAAAAGCAAGTTTCCTATTTCTGGCTTTTTTTTCCAAATAGTGAAATTTGGGTAACTTCTAGCTTAGTTTGACAAGAGTTTTAGGGCAACTGGAGGCCTGTAGTGACCCTCAGCAGCGATGTTGTTCAGCATGGGGAAGGTGAAAGTTTGTAGGCAGTGAACAATATATTCACAGCACAATTAAAGAATCTTGTTTGTGGCAGATTCAGAACTAGATGTGTCAGCACCTTCATTATGGGCTGCATGGCTGGGCTTAACATTTCCTTGCATTTATGTAATTTAGGGATTTACTAAAAAATAAAGCACCAGCTGGCAAAAACTGGTGTTTAAATGAGAGGTGACTATTAAGACTCTCTGTGATGATTTATCAGAGAGATAATCTTTTTAACATGAAAATATCAGTCAACTATTCAGTAATAGTAAGTAATCTGTTTAATAAGAAGAACTATTGCACCTCATTTCCACCTGCCTGTTCTTTTTTCTATCAGTGGGAGTCTAAGGTGGAGCTGACTTTTACACCATCTTACTGGAGTGTTGGAGAGCTGATTTGTTATAATAGCTGAGTGTTCCACCTCCCATCAAGACTGAATTGAATGATGAGTGCCCAGGGCAAAGTTGTTTCTGAAATAGTGGTAGATTTACCATGGCAAGTGATATGTATTAGACCATCTGAACAATCACTCTCAGAGGAAGAAAGACAACGCTAACCCTATTCTATACTCAAAGAAGCTGAGTTGTGGTGCATGATTCTTGTCTTAGCAAGAAAACCTCGAATCAGTTCAGTCCCAGTTGATATATTCGGGTTCACAGCTGATGAGAAAAACCTACTGAAGACCATGCTATTTTTGGTCCACCTCTACACTGCAGAGGAGGTGTGAGCTTTGTTGCCAAAGGTTAGAAGGTATTGCAGTGTTTACCTGAAATTCCAGCCACTTCAACTAAAAGCACAAAGTTATAAAATCTTAACATACTGATAATTTCAAAGGTGATCACGTGAGAAGAGTAGTTGGAACTGGGAAAGGAGAAAAAGTAATAATGCAATATTTGTAATAGTTATGAAACTGCCAGAAAGAGTGTGTGAGTGCAGGGCAGATTCCTTAGTTTACTTTCCATTTTTGTACATTTAATAGTGCACACAATTATTGTTCGTTAAGATGGCAGTGTCATAATGATTGTTGAAATGTTCTGCATTGTCCCTGAGTTCCCTAATGCTTACTGTGACTGATGATGTAACACTGTCATTAGTGCAATTTAGTTTCCAGTAAAGTATTACAAAGGTTTAAATAAAAAGGATTTATGGCATTGTACAGGATGAGTTACTTCTTTTTCTTGAAACGTGCACTTTTTTTTGTGTATGCCTTTTACGGTCAGTACATTTTCTTACTGTAGATTCAGTAAATCAACATTAGTCAAATTAAGGCAGAGCAAATGAATGCAGCACTAAGGGGTAGCTGGCCTGGCTTTAACGATGTAAATGCAGAAAACAGCACTACTTCAGAAGTGAAAATGAGGGGTTAGAACTGGATCACTGCAGGTAGACACAACATGTATGCCCATTCATGGATTTACTGAACTACAGTCTTACACTAATTACTGTTCTTTTCATGCATGAGAGGGTTCAAAACCTTTTCATTTCCAGCCCAAATATATTCAGAAGTAGTTTAAATCTGTAAATCTTTGTGCCAGATTTGTTCTTTATTTTACAGGTCTTCTCTTTCTGTTTCTCTCCTCTCCCCCAAGTATTTATATTATTTCATTTAGCCCTCATGCTGCTAAGCTAAACAAACATAGACATTTCAGTCCATTTCAATACCATTCTCCATTTGCTGACCATTTTAGGAGCTCTTCTTTTCATGTTCTCATTTAAGTCCCTATATCTTGCATACGGGTGCCTAGAATTGCAGGTGTTAGTTTGTATTACCAGTGTAATCACATCATTTTTATACTTTACTACCTGTGACAGAAATTTCTCACTGATCATGTTTTAGGATTACTGTTGCTTTTCTGAGGACTTTTGTCATAATGGTGGCTCTGTATAAAAAATGTCTTTTTTCTACTGTTTTTTTTTTTTTTACAACTGATGAGTCTCAGAGCAGAAATCCTTTTTATTACTCAAAATCTTTTCAGTGTCATACCGTTCTGATTTCTCTGGGTCTCAAAGTCCTTCCTTTACAACAGTTTGATCTTTCTTATGATACCATCAGCAGTGCCACCAGTTTTGGGCTCCAGCAAATTTTAGAGTTATTCTTAGATTTTTGTGTCAAAGTCAATAACGAAAATCTGGAGTCTGAGACTGACTTTTGAGAAATTCTAGCAGTACTGCTCTTAGCTTGATACCTCCCCTTTTCTTTCTGTTATTTCTGTATGTGGTCTGCACCTCACACACCACACTGATTCTTGTATCAAATCCTATTTTCTCCAGATGAATTACTGATTTTCTGCCTGGCACAAAGAGTTATATCAAAATGTTTTTCTTAAATCGAGTCAGATGCAGGAGAACTAAATTGTCTGCTGTGCTGATAAAGCCCACCACATTTCACCTATGAGAAACGAGAGTTATTTTTTCAAGGATTAGATGAATCAGAATTGATCCCTTCCTGGTAAGCCTGTGCAATATTTATTCCAGTCTCTATTCACCTCAATATGTTCTTACTTACTTTCAAAATTTGTTCTGAGCTGTGCCTGCTATTGAGATCAGCCATGACAATAACCAATTTCACCTTTCCCTCCTCTCTTTGTTAAGTATAAGCCTTGTGTTTGCTTTTGTATTCCTCTTGCATGACAAAGTTATTAAAAATCTGCCTTGCTTGCAAGGCCTCCTGTAGGTCAGAGGGACTGGACTTCATGAGAGAAAGGCTGTTTTATGGTGAAGGAAGGGGCATGATTTAAGAAAGAGGATGTTTTATATAAATCAGATTCTCTTGCAAATTATATAGCAGTAAGTTTGGCACATAGTTGGGGTACCTTCGTGTGGGTAGCTGTGAAAACTGAAGTTTCTGTGAGACCTGAAGCCTTTATAAGGGTAGGAAGGAACTGTGGCTATTTACAAGTTTAAGCACCAAACTGGGGGACTGAAGTCTCAGTGTGACAGGAGCAAGGTCCTCTGCTGCCTATTTTCTGGGCCCAGGGGAGGCCAGGCCAGGCACCACAGCAGGGTTGTGGCACAGAAATATGGCACTGCCCGGGTGGCTTTATGTCCCCAACTGTGTGTCCGAATTGCTCCTTTTGGGAGGTGGTAGAAATTCCTTCTCTGCTGGTGTGGGCATCCACTGGAGCATAGCTTCAGCTGGAATGACACTTGTGCTGTCAAAACCCACTGATAGCTTGGACTTACATCTTAAAAACATTAACTGTGCTGATTTTACTTTCAGAGAAATTTCCCTCACGTCATTCAGGCATGAGGAGAAAAACAAGAAGGCTGTAAGTTTGAGCTTCCTGTTAAATCTACTAGAGAAAAGTGGAACCCCTTGCATCTCATTGTTTGAGGAGGTGTTGACCTCTGAAATAGAAATGGGTAACACAAGGAGAAATCAGTTGAGTCTATTTTGAAAGGGTTCCAGTTTAACCTGGGACTCATCTGCTGTACTGTGGGAGTGAGATTGTTGCTAATGCTACATTTGGGCAGCAAGAGGGAGAGGAGAGAGGAGAGGAGAGGAGAGGAGAGGAGAGGAGAGGAGAGGAGAGGAGAGGAGAGGAGAGGAGAGGAGAGGAGAGGAGAGGAGAGGAGAGGAGAGGAGAGGAGAGGAGAGGAGAGGAGAGGAGAGGAGAGGAGAGGAGAGGAGAGGAGAGGAGAGGAGAGGAGAGGAGAGGAGAGGAGAGGAGAGGAGAGGAGAGGAGAGGAGAGGAGAGGAGAGGAGAGGAGAGGAGAGGGAAGTAATGTACTCTGACCCTGTGACACCAGATACACATAGATACATGGAGCAGTTTGGCTGCAAGTTTTCTCCATCAGGAGCAGAAATATTTGCAATGACCAGGTTTTAGTTCTCCAAGCTCAACAACTTGCAACTGGGGATAGAGTGTTTCTATTTTCAATTGAGCCATTCCACTGAGCTGCCAAGAGCAATGAACTTCCTAAGTTTGTGCCAATTCATGCTCAGGAGATACTTCCAGATATTGAACCAGGTTGGGTTCCAGTTTAAAAATAATCCAAATACAATCCCTAAACCAAAACCACAGAGGTTTAGAATTCAATTCAGTTCAGACTCTGTAATTCCTTGCTGGGAAAAACTCCTGGCTGCTGAATTTTAATCTAATATAGGTAAAATTTTTACTACTTTTAAGAAGTTTAAATGGGAATTTTTTTGGAAAAACATCAGTCCGGTGCTTCATTTGCCTTAGTAGTTTTGAAAATTGGAAAATGGACAACATATCCAACCTGTCCTATTGACAATGGAGAAATATAGATATTTCTTCAAAAGCACATTTGAAATCTCAATTATTTGGTTTTAGAGTTTTTTGCACTCAATGGTTGGTTTGGAAATGTTATTTCTCTAACTTGTCACAGTAGATTGGGAAACACTTTCCTTTTCCAGATGTATTCCTTCACAGTTTTTGAATTGATGCTAACAACCTGTACATACAGATGTCACAGATGGTCAGGTTCAGCCAAAAAAAAATTTGAAAAATGCTTTCTTAGGTCATTATGGTATTTTTTTCAGATTAATATATATTGTTTAGCTTGTGTTATGAATGAGTTTATTTTAATAAAAGTGAGGATAGTACACTTGCCTCATATGCAGTATCTCTTGAGACATGAGTGGGATAAGGCTTTGTAAAAAAACAGCCAAGCAATAATCCTAAATTTTGAGAACTAATTTTAAACTGAAATGCAGAAACAAAGAGTAGTCTTATATATACAAGATGACTTTCATTTTCCTGTCTGAAATTGCTAAGCATCTGCAATGGGAGTAATAGGAGAGAATTTCTGAGAAGGTTAGTTTAGATCCTTTTTCAAATACAGCCATAGTCCAACAGAGAAAATTCAGCTGAAGGGTTTTGCCTGCTTCCTTTTTGTTTGTTTGTTTGTTCTGAGAAATCATTATTTTCATCTTTCTATGTCTCTATTCTGTGATCCTCATGCATACAGACATATTTCTGGAGTGAGTGATAGTATACTTCAGCAAATAAGACCTTCAAGGAAAAATTAGGCAATTACTCATGGTCAGGGTGGAATAAAGTGATTGAAAAAATATAAATGTATTCAGGAACCTCAAGGCATGATGTAAAAATTACTTTATTCAATTCTTGCCATCAACAAGGACAAAACAAATAATAGATTTAAAATACAAAAGAGAAAAACGTATCAAATAACAATGGCAACAGCAAAACTAGAGAATACACAAGTAATGGAACAAGCTGCCAGGGAATGTTGTGCTGTTATTAACGCCTGAGACATTATAGTGCAGACTAAATTTCGTCCTTATTGTCCTGATTCTGGTCTTTTGCAAAGATGTGACCTCAGCAAGTCTTAATGTGTTGTGTGGGCCTCTTTCCTCTCCCAGTCTTCCATGTATTCACTTGCTTTATATTCAAGGGCTTTTTATCTCCCAGCATCCTGCAGTCCTTTTATCTTCCAGCATCATGAGGAGACAATCTGCACTACTTCACTTATCCTGAACTAGGTGATTCTCTAAGCTTCTTTAGAAACTATAAGGTTTGGAGTTATAATGAATTATATCTGTTAGTATACAATGCAAATGCCCTAGGATATAGGGCAGGAATTAATTTTAAAATGTTTGCACTCAAAAATACCTTTAAGCAAGGGACCTGTTTTTTCAGACTAAAATGCAATGTTTTAAACTACTCTTTTTTTATAGTGGTATGACTGAAATGCTGGTTTAATGTTTCAGCCTATAAAGAAGAGCAATAACATAAAATAGGGCAATATTACAGCCTAATTAAACATTTCTAAAACATAACTTTTGATGACAGTAGTTCTACCTATCCAAAACTATGCTCTGTCAGCTGTAATATTGTACAGCTTAGTTCATATTGGTCTATGAAGTGAAAAACTCCAGTGGAGTAACTTATGAGCTGAATGTGCCACTTGGAAATGTATTATTTAAATAGCTTCTCTTCTTGAGCCTATGGCCTAATTAACTTGATTTTCCGTTTGCCTTTCAAGAGGTCAAGCTTGACATTTGAAGAGTTAGTGTTAACTACTGTCCTTCTAGAGGTTGATTAATGTTCACAAAGCCATTCGAAGATGCTTGGCACTTAGTGTGTGATGGTGATTATTGTGGATGAAAACACTAACAAGCACTGAGGTTCAGCATGTCCTGAGCAGCTTGCACCCTGCCACATCACTGTTTTCCCATTTTGTGAGTAGCAATTACTCAGTTTGGTCTGTGTTAAAAAGAGTATGCTTCAGCAGTTTTATTTTTGTTCTGTCAGTCTGACTTTGGGACTCTAGCCCAGAGAGTTAAAAACATAATTTACAGATTAAGAAAATTTGTAGGGGGAGAAAACAATTTAGCTGGTTGCAGTTAGATAAGTAAGGTGCAGTTTTCACTGTAAGTTAATGACCTTTGCCTCAGCAAGTCCATCTGGGTTCCAGAAAGGATTGGGAGTGGGAAGATTTGCCCACAGATTTCCCCACAGATCACCATGTTGTCACTGCCATGCTTAGAGCTGCTGGTTGCCGGTGGCAGACCAAGAATGGAATAGAGAGTGGGCTGTAGACATGGTAGGGAGTGTTCCCAGCCTGGGGCTTATTGCACAGGATTTTGCCTGTGCAGAGAGTTGTATCCAGTGGCCAGCTTCTTCTTTCTCACGTTTTATTTTCACCTGGGGGGAGAAGATGTTATTTGGCAATTCAGTGCATGCATGTATAAATATGCATATTTGAAAGGAGGTACAGTTTGTAAAGATGCAGAAGGGGAGGGAGGAGAGGTGTTACTGCTAAGGTGGGTTGTCCTATGTGGAGCTGTAGTAGTGGTGGCACCGCACATATTTTCAAAGAAGTCAAGGACAGATACCAGTTATGCATCTCCTGATTCTTAAGCAAGCAATGTAGTTTCAGCATAGCTCAGAACAGATCTGACATGAAAGATGAGGTGCTGTGCTCTAGGATGTGTGATATGGTGAACTCCCTCACCTTAATCACAGTCTTTTTTTTTACTGATATTGATGTAATTTCCTCCCGTGTCTCAGTCTGTTACCTTGTTTGGCATTTTGAGTATATCTGGGATTGATTTAAACAAGTGGTTGAATTTAGAGTACTTTTGTCCTGTCCCGTTTTCTGTGATGGCAGAGGAGCTGGGTGAGTTCAGCTCACTTTCTAAGTAACTGGACCTTTGTCCTCACAGCTTTTACATTTTGGAAGCTGGCCTGACTGATTAGGCAGAGGTATCAGGCAGCCAGCCTGTCTCATACCCCACCATGGGGACACTGAAGGCAGCCTAACAGCCTGTCATAAAAGTGCAGCAGGGGAGGCATCTCATTTACAGACACCTCTGATGGTGAGTACAGATGGTTTGTGCCAGGTCTGCATGGGTAATTCAGTTGTAACCTTTTTTCTAATACAGGAATGCCTTGGTACCAGGAAAAAGATTATTTTCCTTCCTGACTTGACTGTTGGTTTTTTGGCTTCTTCATCTGCTCATTTGGTTTTTTTTCCTTGCAGTTGTCCTGCTGTTGCTTACCTGGAAGACCAAATACCCCCAAAAAATATGTTCTTTACTCTAGTTGTCTTACACAAGGACTACCTAGGTTCTTTGCAGTATAGTTTTAAAGACCTGATTTTAATGAGGAGGTTCTTGTCTGGGAACAGGGAATGTGAGCTGCTTAGGTGGCAAGGGGGAACCTAAAAAATCCACAGACTTCCCAGGTTACTGTTTGCAGTGTTTTTCCTGCAGCTTTTCATAGGCTCCTTTAAGTTTTGCTTAAGGATGGAACCTTAGCCAGCCTACTTAAAGCAGAATTAATTTTCAGTGACAGTTCCTCCTCTCTTGTGAATCAAAACAGCATGGTCTGTATTTCAAATGGTAACCAGAGTATATTCTGGATGAAGCATCTCACAAAAGGTCTTTGGAGAGGCCTGAGTTATAACCTGTAATACAGTCTGTGTAACTTCGTAATAAAGAAAAGGAGTAATTAGAGGTAAGTGTTTGCTTTTTAGCAAGAATCCCTTCAGGAGAAGCAATAAGCTGGTGCTCTCTAAACCAGTCAGATTAAGACATGAAAAGTCAGCAATTTTGCCATGAAAGGCAGTTTCTCATTGTAATGCTTGTGGGGGGTGACATCAAGAAGATGAACAAGCAGAGGCAGAGCAAGTGCCCACTTCTTCTGCACCCAGAACTTTTTACCCCAGCCCTCACAGTTCTGTGTCTGAGGTGCTGCAACATTTATTAGAAATTGCACCAGAATGTAGCATTTAGCAATAAATTTTGCCAATGGGTACTGTAGGGCTAAAAAGGGTGTTTGCACAGGGTAAGAGATTGCCTTTACACTGCTCTTTATAAATGCTGCATATATATACCTCCCCCATTGCCCCTCGCGTTCTTCCTGATTTGTCTGGAGATGAGATTAAGTCTGGTTTCTCTGAGGGCTTAGGAGAGAAAGGGTGCAACAGGTAAAGGAACAGGGTGTCAACATGGAACAGATGTGAGAAGGTGCTTCCCTTCATATATCTGAGCTTAACTGGCCTTCTGTCAGTGCCACTACCTGTGTCTGCTGGACTTCAAGAAGACAATCTGTGGGCCTAGAAATTGTCAGAAATGCTTTTTTATATGGGGGTTTGGTTGATATTTTTTAAGCTTTCATGTAGCCATCATTACTTTGTGTGCTTTACAAAATGTCAGGAACCTGATAGGAACATGACAGAGAAGCAGTGTTAAAGTTTGTAAGAAGGTTTCGAATAATATCTTTATGTCTTAAACAACCTTCTGTAGATTTTTCTTGATATATCTACTTCCCTCTTATTCTATGTTTGCTAGAAGTGACCATAAAGACTTCATAGGCCACAAGCAAATTCGTCACACTAATCAACTAACATTCTGATGATCTTGAAGGTCTTTTTCAACCTGGATAATTCTGTGATTCTGTATTGTTGTTCAGGGATACTGTAAATATGCCAGAGCATAATTAGATATGTGCTTGTGGACCTATGTCCTTTTCTTCCCAAAAGACTATTTATTTTTGGTATGATGAATACAAGCTCTTGCTTTTTCATTCAATTTCCACTCTCAAGGACTTTTCTTCTAGCAGTGCATGACTAATTCATATTAAGTGCTCCCTCACTTCTGAAAATGATATTCCAATTTATCCATCAGGTTTTAAAACTACATTTTCTTATTGTTATTGATTACTGTTTTTTTTTAATACTGGAAGTAGTGGAGGAATCAAGAGGGAAGCAAAGCACTTTCCTGTTGCCCAGCAGTGTGCTGTGACAGATTGCAGAGGCAGTTCAGATTTATTTATAATTGGCACCTGTTTTGTCACAAACAAAAATAGGCTGCTCTTGAAGGAGATGGGGAACTCTTACCAGCATGATGATCTTTGTAATCTTTCTCATTTCCTAGTTGCATATAAGAGCCTTTTTTAAAATTCTCTTTGTACTTTGGCTTTCTGTTTGCATTTCCAAACTATAGTGTTCAGTCTTCAGGTCTGTTCTAAGCAGGAGACGTGCAGTAAAGAGGGCGTTATCTTTACAAAGTCAGCCTGCCTGTGTGGACACCAGTGGCTCCATTGGTTTCCTTCAGTTCACCATCACCTTTGGATGTGGCAGAGTGAGTCTGCTGCCTACTTATTGCCACCTCTGGACTGCTGGATCTGTTAGTAGCGATGAGTGCAGAGATTTATTGACTTGTGCTGCAATAGTCTGGGTTCTTCTTTCACCACTTTTATTTCGGACAGTGGGAGAGGTGAATTTTTAAAGAGTAGCTCCCTTATTTAATGATATACTGGGGAGAGGATATGCTTTTCTGACATAGCAGCAGTCACCTTTAAAGCAAATCTGGGGAAGTTACTGAAGAGCTTGGGGCTTCATATGCCATGAACATCCTAGTCCTGAAGTTTCATGGAATTCTTGTTTGTCATTGCATGTTAAAATTTATTCTCAGCCTTGAGAAAACTTGCAGACCGTAGGACGTCTTTTATGTGTGCTTTTATTTCCAGTTTCCCTCTATAGCTCCTTTATAGATCTCACAGGTTCAGAGACATGGTATTGCCTTATGTTCTTAGGTGTTCGAGTTGATGGCTTTTGCTGCATGCTTAGCAATTCCTTATAGCTTCTATTCTGACTAAATATGTGATCAGGTAAGGTAAAATGTTGAAGCTCTCTTGTAGCCCTGTGTTGCTAGGCAATTTTGGTGGCTTTTGTTCTAATACCAGTGGAGTCTTCCAAAAAGAACTGTTCCCTAGGAAAGAAAATTACACGATCGGCAGCAATATTACTACTTCATTACTGCACTAGCACTGCCAGTGACCTTCCTTGCTTTAAATTACACTCTTTCCCTATCATGTGCCAGAAAGGTAGCCAAAGGTTCAAATTATTGCTGGAAGACCACAGGGATCAGCAGTATAGAAAACTGGGCAATCACTGTATTTCTGCAGTATTAGGTGCTCTTTTTCTTATATGTTCTTGTATTACTGAGAGAATTTTTGATTGCATATATAAAAATGGTCATGGCAGTAGTTATTTTTACTGTATTGCATCTTGAGGGAGAAGCAGAAATTACAGTGCTTCTCCTCCTGAGAGCTAGTAAGAATTAGTTGCTCTTTGGTCCTTCTCTTATTGGCAAATAATAATCCCAGAGGAGGCCATGCCAAGTGGAGATGGTATTTCCAAGGTCCGTATGGCACCCTTCATTTGTGGATTTTGCTGCACTGCTGAAAGTGCAGTGGTTCTTTCCACCCGCCTCCTCTCTGGTGAAATATTATCATCTCCATTCTGTGAAATTCGGGAAAACAACTGAAGGGATAAATGACTCACGCTGAATTAAGCAGCAGCTCAGGAAGAGAAAGCACAGCTCTCTTTGAAAATTGGATCACATGGCTCCCAGGTACCTTTCAGACAGGGAGATGTTCTTGAACCCCTCTCTCCCTGGGACATTGCAAACCAGTTTCTCAGGGTTCTGCATCACTGCTTCTCTCACCTCACAATTGTTATGATGTAATTTCAGGATGCTTTTCTTGATGAGTTTCAGGGTGCACAGGATCTGTTGATACCATCCCCAGCACAGAGGCTGACTCCTCACCACAGGTGCCTGCCTGCCTCTCTGCATGACAGTATTTTTGCCAGCTGACTGTGTTTAGATGGCTGACTGAATAATACAATTGATTTAAGCTGACTGCATGCTTTTGAAATATTTGAGAATACACAGCAGCCTTATCACTTTTATTTACTATCTACTTAATCAGAACTATTCAAGTTCTATTTTGTAGACCAATTGGCTGACATTCTTGAATGAAGTGTCTCATTTGTGATTGTCTTTCATATGCCTTCCCAATTTCATGGGTCCAAGCCTTAAATTTACAGAGCAATGACTGTTTAAGTCACCACATCTTGGTCTCCCAAAGCATCATGAGTGGATTTTCTAAATAATGGGTTGGGTGGTTCCTAATTTCAAACATTCCCTTCATGATAGATATGGTCTTCATACCAGTACAACCTTTTTCATTTCTTGAATTCAAGAACTTCACAAGAGAGGTCAGAATGACCACATGCCATTTTAAAGACACGGTGGGGGATGAGTAGTATCAACACAGGAGTTTAGCAGAGTCAGAAAGAAGGCAGAGTTTTCTTTAGATCCAGGGCAGTACCTTGCCTACAGAGGTGTATTACTGTGTCTCTGCCTGCTGTTTTAGCTTTGGGGGCAGGGACATCTTATCTCTGTGTTACTCCCAAGTATTCCACAAAACAATCTAAGATAAGAAATTGTATTAACCTTTTCCTTCCCTTCCAAGTGGAAACTAGTTATAGATATCTACGTGTAGTCTACTTTTTAACATGGGGGGAAAATGTAACAAGCCCTTACAGCAATCAGCCACTTTCTGTTGAACTGGTGGTCTTTTGTTCATACTGCTTTGGACAGTGAGGTGACACAGCAGCCTGCTGTCTGGTCTGGTGCACTGGTCCTTCCCTGGAGTCTGTCTTGCATGGAGAAATCCCTGTTGTCCATATTCAGTTCCCCACAGCAACATTGAAATTTAAATCTCTGCTGTACTTCAAGAAAAACACTTATTGAAACACCATCACATAATCTGTGCCCTTTCAAGACAGGCTTACACAAATATGCAAATACCTAGGTGCTCTTGACACAGCTAAAAGAAATTCAACCCTGATGATAGTCTGTCTCCTGGAAAAAGGTGTTTAGAGATGGGGTACAAAATGAAGGTGTAGCTCTTTTCTTCTTTCTCACTTTTTTTTTTCCGCCTGTTGTTTTCTACTAATCCACAGAGGAACAACGTAACATGTTTGTGGATGGTATCTTTTCAGCTTTATACCGGCTAGCGCTTGTATTTCAATGCCTTAGAAAGCCTCGAGCAGCCCAGAGAGGCAGCACAGGCGATCTAGCACCTTAATAGCTCTAAAATCGGTACCTGTATCAGCTGCAGAGCAAATACCATCAGCAGAAGCAAAGAGGGAGAAATATAGCTCCCTGCCCGCTCAATTCCCTGCAGTTAGAAGCCTTAAGAAAGAGAGAGACAACCACAGATGTTCACAGGAAGATAGCTGAGCTGAGAGAGGGCGGAGCCTCCCCTCGACTATCCTTTATTCGGAGAAGAGGGAAGGGGAGGACCTGGGGTGAGTGGCCAATCAGACACTGCTGAAGAGTTTGAGTTACATTTGGTTTTGCCCGCGCTTCGAACAAAGGAGCTCGGAGCACGTGGCCGGAGCACGTGTCTTTGGGAGGGGGAGGGGAAGTTCAGAACAGGCAGCAACAATTCCCTATTTTTTTTTCTTTAAAGCTGGGTTGTAACTCTTAGTAACTTAAAGTGCATAGAACAGTAACAGAACAACAGTGCAAAACATAACTGGAATCTATCGTCCCTACAACTTCGATAGTACCTAGGATGCCTTTAAACTAGTTCCCCAGCAAAACTCAGGGGGTTAGTTAGGACATCTATGGTATGGAGTATCAGGACGAAGACTTACAGAGTACAGTGCAAAACCTGAGTGCAAAACAGTGCAACTTAACTCAAGGGATTAACATCAAAATCTGCAGCAAAGGGTTTACATGAGGGTGCAAAATTAGGATCCTTTTTACGGCGTCTCTTCCAGGAGGCAGTTTTAACCTCCTTAATTTTTGAGGAAGTGACATAAGGCTTTACCCATTTCCCTGGGATCCATCTCAGTCCTTGAGGGGTAGATACACTGGCATACCCACGTCCCCAAGTTACAAGTTTGTATGGTCCTTGGATTTTCTGAGTCTCTGGGTCCCGGATCAGGACTTCTGGATTCTCCTTCAGTTTCTGTCTCCCGGTGTTCTGGAAATGACGATAGATGGGAGGGTTTGGATCCTCAAAGGTGCCATTCAGGAAGTTTATGGTAAACAGTGCTTTGCTGAGTCTGAGGACAGGTGAATTGAGTTTGGTGGTCCCTGATTGTTGTAGCAGCATTCGCTTGAGGGTTTGATGGGCACGTTCAACAATGCCTTGTCCGGTTGGGGAGTGAGGAATACCTGTAACATGTCGAAATCCCCACTGCTGACGGAAGTTTTTAAACTCCTGAGAGGTGTAGGCAGGTCCATTATCAGTTTTTATCTCCTCAGGTATACCGAGCACAGCAAAAGCTTGGACAAGATGTTTTTCAACGTCCCTAGCTTTTTCGCCTGCATGTGCAGAGGCATACATAGCACCAGAGAAGGTATCAATAGAAACATGAACGTATTTTAATCTCCCAAATTCAGGGAAATGTGTGACGTCCATCTGCCACACTTCACCGCTATTAATGCCTCTGGGATTGACTCCCATGCCCAGTGATGGAAGCTGTAGCTTCTGGCAGTTGGGACATGTTGCCACTATTGCTTTTGCCTGCGTCCGTGACAGATGGAACATGCGGATGAGAGCAGGAATATTTTGATGGTACATAGCATGGCTCAGTTTTGCCTGTTCGAAAACTTGGGGGAGCTTTGGTAAGTCGGCTGATAGAACTATGTCTGCTGGCATAGCCAGAGCATCAGCTCTACGATTACCTTCCGCAATAAATCCTGGCAGGTTTGTATGTGACCTCACATGCATGACAAAATAGGGATGCTCTCTGTGGGAAACCAGATAAATTAATTTTGAGAGTAAATCATAAATTTTTTTGTTTGAGATTTCTTTTAGGAGAGCATGCTCAGCTCTAACAGTTACTCCAGCTACATATGCTGAGTCTGTGACCAAATTAAAGGGTTCTTTGAACCTCTCAAATGCTCTAATGACAGCTGCTAATTCAGCTACTTGTGGTGATCCTTGGATTACCTTTATGTCAGATTCCCACTTTTGTGTCTTTGAATTTCTCCACGTGACCACGGACTTCTTACTTTTCCCTGATGCATCAGTAAAAACAGTAATCGCATCGAGGGGTTTTCTGCTTTGTATCTCTCGAGGGATGAAAGAGAATGCCAGATTAAACATTTCATGTTTTGGGTAATGATTTGAGATTTGGCCTGAGTAACTATCTAATGCAAATTGTAAATTTATATTATTTTGGAGTAGGTGATCTAATGTGTCTGTTGTTACCGGTAAGTAGATGCATGCAAAGTCACATCCTGCCAGGGTGCGGAGCCTTGCTCTACCCTTCATGATAATTTTTGCTATTAATTCTTGTGGCTGTGTGATGGTTTTAGGAGGCTGGAGTGGAAGGAAAACCCATTCAATTATGATGAGGTGGTCCTTCTGCTCTTTGTCCCACTGAAATATGAGGCCGTGAAAGCGTGGTGCCTTCCCTAGAATGACAAGCTTAAAGGGTAGGGAGGGCTGATACCTGTGTGCTTGCCTGGTGGAAATGAGCTCTTGTATCTTTCTGAGAGACTGCCTTGCCTCTTCTGTCAGGGATCTGGGGGATGCTGGACCGCCTTCCCCTTTTACTAGGTTTGCAATAGGAGCTACATCCTCTGTGGTGAGTCCTAACCAGCGCCTTAAATACTTCAGTGTCCCACAGATCTGTTGCACTTCCTCTAATGTTTTTGGGTTATTATTAATGGTGACGGGTGTTGGGGTGATAGAGGTTTCTGTGATTTTGAGTCCGAGGTATTTCCAAGGGCTTGTTCTCTGCATTTTTTCAGGTTGTAATTCAAAGCCCTTGGCCTCTAGGGCCTCAATCACCATGTTAAGTGTCTGCTCAAGATACTGATTATTGGGAGCACACACCAGCACATCATCCATGTAATGTAGGATGATGGCTTTCTCTGCTTTGGCACGGATGGGAGATAGAATTTTAGCAATGTACTCTTGGCAGAGAGTTGGGGAATTTTTCATACCTTGGGGAAGCACAAGCCAATGGTAACGTTCCATGGGGGTTTCATGATTAAGAGAGGGTACAGAAAATGCAAATCGAGGGGCATCTGCAGGATGGAGTGGAATATGAAAAAAGCAATCTTTAATGTCAAGAACAGCTAAATGCCAATGTTGTGGGAGCATTGAAGGTGATGGCATACCTGGTTGAAGGGGTCCCATGTCTTCAATAACTTTATTAACTTCTCTAAGATCTTGGAGTAGCCTATATTTGTTCTTTCCCGGTTTTTTTATTACAAACACAGGTGTGTTCCATGGGCTGTTAGTTGGAACTATATTTCCTTTAGCCAATTGTTCAGCTACTAATGTTTTGAGTGCCTCTAAGTTTTCTTTTTTTAAAGACCACTGTCTAACTTGCACGGGTTCATCTGTTTTCCAAGTTAATTTTTGTGGATGGCACTCTGCTTCAGTGGCCTGCAGGAGAAAATTTTGATATCTAGGGCTGATATCAATTTTTGTTCCCCACTGAGACATGGCATCCCTTCCCCACAGGGTGAATTTGGTGTCCAGGACATACGGACGAAGAGTTGCTATTTGTCCTTCAGGACCTTCAATTTGGATGGTGTATTTGGATTGCTTTGCAATTTGGGTACCTCCAATCCCTTGTATGATGCCCTGAGACTGCAATTCCCATTGCTCAGGCCACTTATCAAATGGAATGACAGTCACATCAGCACCTGTGTCTATCATTCCCATTATACTGATTTTTTGTGATTTGTGACGGAGCTTACATTCTATTATAGGTTTGTCATTTCCCAAAACCTCAGTCCAACAGATGGCTGGGATATGACCATCTGTGGGCAGGTATTTGGGCAGTGGAATGGCCTGTGCAATGACTTGACCCTTTTGCATAAAGTACGGCGGATATATACATTGTACCATTAGGTTAGAACACCCATTCTGATCCACTTTCATGAGTGTGGGTGTAACCTCTATCCCAGCAGGTGTTACCCGAGTGTCCCCAATAACAAAAAGGTATGTAAAGTCTTGCATGTGGTCCACATTCTGGAATGAGATGGGTATTGCAGTCTGTTTGTTGTTGTTGAAATGGTGTGTTTTGGCACAGGTTACCTTAAACCTTAGTCCAGAAGTCCAAGTTGCATTGTCTGCAGCTCTATTTTTGTCTGAACGCGGAGCTGTTAGGACGCGTTGAGTCACTAGTTTCCCTGCTGTTGACCTGGGGAAACAGTCTTTGGAGAGTTTTTATCAGCAGTTATAATGGCTCTGCAATTGCGAGCTACATGTCCCTTTTTCTGACAACGATAGCATATAAGGTTACCACGCGATTGAGTTTCTCCTGTACCCATAGCATTCTCCACAACTTCCCCAACCATCCCCACCTTTTTTAAAAGGGGAGCAGCTGTGTTCAGCTGCACCTTCTTTGTACAGACTTCGAGGATGGATTCAACAGTAGGAGGAGGATGAAGAGGGAGAGTGAGGATGACTTGTTTGCAAGCATCATTGGTATTCACTTGGAGAAGTTCGAGTAGGAGCGCTTGTCGGAGGTCAGGATTAGGGACCTGAGAAGAGACAGCTTCGCACAAACGGTTATAAAAGTGAATAATATTTTCATTTGGCAATTGCTTGATGGCGGTATAATGAGAGTTAGAAGTTTGAGATGGTAATAATGTTAAGGCCTTTTCAGCAGCACGTGTGATTTCAGTAAGAACTGGACGAGGGATAAGCATTGCTTGTTTTTGAGGATTTGCCATATTATTGTCACCAGATAAAAGGTCTAATGTGATATAATTATTCTCAAGGTCCAGGTAATTATCTGGAGTTTGCCACAAAATTTTTAGTAAATCAGATAAAATTATTTTCCATTGCTTTTTCCACATCATAAAATCACCAGCTGTTAGAAGAGTTTGCATCAATGTAAGTAAATCATGAGGTACTAGTAAGTGAGTTGCAAAAGTAGCACTTAAAAGGCTCTTAAAATAATTACTATGCATTCCAAACTCCTTAATGGCCTTGCACAAATCCTTAATATTAGAGTAAGGTAAGGGTTTCCAGTCAGGGTTTGCTACATTGCTAGTAGGAGAGAGTGTAGTAGAAGCAGTTGGAGTTACTTCCTGGTAGCCATGGGTTCCCGGATTTAAAGAGGTATTTACAGGATTGTGGGAACCAGGGACGGGACAAGAGGAAGCAGGGGCGGGGAGTGGAGGCGCAGGGGCGGGGAGTGGAGGCAGGGACGCGGCCGGAGGAGGGGAGGGGTTGGGGGCGGGGTTGTGGGAGGCAGGGGCGGTACTTGAGCCATGGGCGGGCACAGAGGGAGGGGTGAAACACGACGCTGTGGGGGCGCGGTTAGGGGCGGGGTCAGGTTGTGACGCGGGAGTGGGAGGGGATGGGGACAAGAAGGGGTTTGTGGGGTGGGGGAGAAAGGGATTGTGGGAGGTGTAGTTTGGAGAGGAAGGAACATCGCGGCCGCCATTATTGGAGACGAACAAACTCGAAGAAAAGGGGTTGGGGGGAGGGGTTTTTCCCCGGGCTGCGAGCACATGGCAATGGCTCTCCCTGGGAACAAAGAGATCAGGGGAGAAGGGTTTTTTTCGCGCGCTTGAAACATGAGGGCTAGAAACTGGGGACAAGGGAGTGGAGAAAAGGGGTTGGGAAGGTCCTGGGACGGGCTCCGGATTCCCGTCCGAGGCAGGGTGCTGAGGAAACACGGGTGAGCCAGGAGGACGGTAGCTCTCCTGTGCTAAAAAGCAGTCTGCTCGAGCTGTGTTTACCAGCGTAGGGGAAGAGGGGTCCGGGACAAAGGGGTTGGAAGAGGGTATAAGGGAATTAACAGGGGTATTTTGCAGAGGCTTTTCATGTACTGCCTTTTTCTCAGGCAAAGTATAACTTAGTAACAGGAGAGGAAAGAATTTTGAAACTGTTTCATCTCCTGCACGCCTAAGAGAGGAAAGTTTTCTGCCCACCTTATCCCAAAATTCAGGAGACCTTATGTCTTCGGAGGTAAGATTAGGAAAGTACTGAAAAAGCCATCCTACAAAAGATTGAACTAGATTTTTAGGGTATTTATGCCCAGTTAAGGAAAGGTAGCTTTGAACTTGGTGGTATATTTCTCTATGGTGTGCAGAAACTTCAGATCCCATTATGAAAGCAACACCACAAACCTCAACCCAACTCGCCCAAAAGGAGAAAAAAAGAGAAAGTTTGAACCGGCACCAGCTTAAGACAGGAGCCCCTAAACCAGCAGGGAAATACTCACCAGAAATCTGGATTTTACCACAGGAAAGCAGGTCCGGAGAAAAAAAACATGCGAGAAGGGTCTTCTGCTTTCAAGCCGTTCCCTCGCCACGTGGTGTGGGGGAGGTACAGGCTGAGCCTCTGGGCTCACTGTTACGCAAAAGTAACAGCTCGCTACACAGAGCTGGCACAGCACGACGTGCAGAGCTAACTCCAGCAGACACACAGCTGCCGGGACACCCTAAAAGTCTCTCAGAACCGGAGTTCAGAGATAGCACGTTGGGCGCCAAATGTGGATGGTATCTTTTCAGCTTTATACCGGCTAGCGCTTGTATTTCAATGCCTTAGAAAGCCTCGAGCAGCCCAGAGAGGCAGCACAGGCGATCTAGCACCTTAATAGCTCTAAAATCGGTACCTGTATCAGCTGCAGAGCAAATACCATCAGCAGAAGCAAAGAGGGAGAAATATAGCTCCCTGCCCGCTCAATTCCCTGCAGTTAGAAGCCTTAAGAAAGAGAGAGACAACCACAGATGTTCACAGGAAGATAGCTGAGCTGAGAGAGGGCGGAGCCTCCCCTCGACTATCCTTTATTCGGAGAAGAGGGAAGGGGAGGACCTGGGGTGAGTGGCCAATCAGACACTGCTGAAGAGTTTGAGTTACATTTGGTTTTGCCCGCGCTTCGAACAAAGGAGCTCGGAGCACGTGGCCGGAGCACGTGTCTTTGGGAGGGGGAGGGGAAGTTCAGAACAGGCAGCAACACATGTTTACTCCTCAAACAGTCTGGGATTCTTGAATGTCTTTACTGTAATACAGGAAGCAACTGACAGACAAAATTGTGTAGAGTAGACACTAAAAATACACACTGTAGGAACCACATAAACTCCCAGGTACAAATTAGCTCTTTTTTTTTGCCAGTGCAATTTATGATGAGAAATGAACTAAGCTTCTTTCTCAAAGTTCCAGCTACAGATCAGCTAGAAACTTGAGGGACTACTTGTATCCTGAGAGGTGGCATATTGATCTACAGCTCCAAGAATTGTGCCAAGAATGGAAAATCAACAAGATCTTCACCTGATTTATGTAGGCTAGACATCTGTGGCTTGCCTTTTGAAGGTGATCTCTCAGAGGCGTAATTAAAACTTGATGGTGAATAATCATGATGATTTGTGTCCCCACATTGCAGCCATGTAGATGTTTTTATGTGGCTGTAAATGTGATTGGTCCCTGCTTGTGAAAAGGATGGTTAGAAAGTGCTGGGCTTAAGGGCCAGAATTTTGCACGCAGCACTCTTATGCAGAAGGTCTCCAAATTTTTCTGAGGCTAGACCTCTGTTTCAGTTTAGAACTAGTCAAATTTCAATTTAGTGGAAGAATAAATTCAGGAAGTTTTTAATTAGTAAAACTGAGCAGCCTCTAAGTTTGCTAACTGTGCACAGAGAGGCAGTGCTGTGATATTGGAGATGCTGCCTTGGGGCTGGAGAGTGTGGGCAAAGACAGCAGTTTGTAACTCAGTCTTACTTTGGTCTCAACACAGTAGCAACAACAGCATCACCTTTTCCTTCATCCTCATCTCACTTGCCAAAAGGAGAAGGAAAGTATTGGGACAAGGGTAGTCTTTCATTGGATATTTAAACACTCTGAGCAGGACATAGATTTAACTAGAGCTGCAGCACGAAGGTTTTTCCATTGAATTCTATTGCTTTGTATTAATGTGGATAGAATTTTCGAGGCATACAAAAAGCTACTGCTGAAGCAGACTGGATTTCTTTCTTTTCTCTGCTATGTGGATGATGTTGGGAATTTTGGAGAAGCTGTTTATCATTTGGTTTCAAATTATTCCTAAGATCTGTTTTGTGCTTTAAGACATTTATCCTGCTTTCTACTGGCCCACCTTTCTCCATTTATATCAGTAACAGTGATTTTTACTCTTTCATTTTGAGACTGAAAGGCATAAAACACCATACATTGCCTACTTATAAAATAAGGTGGGGAGAGGTGGCATCTCCAATTCTGCATGCACAACAGTCAGCATAGTAGATACCGTTTGAGGCTGATTATCATAACGAGCATGAGTTAGAACCAATGATCAATTTTCTGAGAATCCCTAGCCTTTCCATTAATTTTGATTTATTGATTTTTATGAGCAGGAGCAGTGAGAAGCTCAGGCTTTGAGGAGGATCAGAAAGGCCAGTGTGTGTCGAGGGTTATTGCCTTGTTTCGTGCTGTGATTTATACAGTGAAGGTACTGGCTGCATTCTTCTGTTATTTTATTTCTACTCATCATTATAGTATTTCATTACTTAAAGACAAGTGCCCTCTGAGAATCTGTTCTGTTGTGTCTCTGACATTATTACAGGCTGAAGGTCTGATTATTGGAAGTGCTGAGCCCTTGCAGCTCCAGTGGAATGAATGGAAGCTGAAGGTGCTCTGAAAAGCACGCCTGAGGCATTTTATTCCTTTAAAGGGATTGAGTTGTTCCTCATAAATATAGGTCCCTGCTTTGACTAATTCCCTCTTGACTGCAAATCCTTTGAAGTAAATGGAGTTTACTTGATTAGAATTAAACCTATGTTCCAGATTTAACTCCCATCCTTGCCATGTAGCTGAAGAATTGATTAGATCTTAGTAAATCTAATGTTAAAATTAAGCTTCAAATTTACAATGAAACGTCAGAGTTTTGCTTTATAATTGGAATACTGCATGCTGGGAAAGATCAGAAACTTTTTTTTTTTTTTTTTGAGGGTTCAGGTGATTCTAAACACAGTTTATGTTCCTACAGCAGAGCTGCTGGTGCAGCAGAGGTAACTAAACACACTGAAAGGATGGTTTTGTGGCTAGAAGAGGTACCAAGACCAAGTGTCTGCAGCTGGTGCAGAGTCAGCCTGCCTGAGCCATTCACATCCTCCTGACCAGAGTCTAATTTGTCCAGTTCCAGTGAGAGAAAGCAAGTGTCAGACAGTGATTCAGCCTCGGGAAAATGTGATTTATCCCAGTGCTTGATTATCCCAGTGCTTTATAATTCCTCTGTTCTTGGACAGGAGGAAGTTTGCCTAAGTAATGGCTGTTTGATCCTGAAGTAAGGAAAGATGATGCTGTTTAGGCATATGAGTGGCTGCTGGAAAAGTTCAAAGGAGCACTCATGAAGGGGTGAAAGCTGAAGCTGAGAGGTTTGGGGACTAGGTATATAAAGAAAGATTATTCAGCTTGACTTTTTTTCTTTGTCGTTTTAAGAACATAGGTATGCAACCTAATGAAGTGGTCTTGCAAGTCATGGCAGAGTCTGAAGATTTTTTTCAGCCCTTGACTAAAGGTCCTTCTCTGCTCAGGTTGCTCAGATGTGCCCAGAGGTCAGCATTGCTTCAGTCCTTAGTTTTTGAAAATTCATTCTTTGTTCAAGGAGAATCACAGCACACTCCTGCTTTTCCATTTTGGGATCGTCACTACAGTATTCCTTGATTTTTTTTTTCCCCCCCCTTAAAGCCAGTGTTTTATTAAAAATAAGGAAGTTTGGGGATTGCTTTTTGGTTTTGTTTGGTTGGTTTTTATTATGTCAGTCTCAGATAAGGGACAGATTATAGGAGGTCCATTGCTTTTGTTCCTGGTTGTTTTCAAAGAACAAATTTAATCGGTTATATTCTCATCATTGTATCTGTCAATGTTTTTCTTGTTACCTCTTTTCTTGTTACCTTGTACAATATGGTAGACCATCTCCTGTGTCAGCAGAGCTTCACATTTCAGTGTGTACATTGATCTAATCCTATTTTGTGAGTGATGGGCCCTGGTGTTTGGTACCCAGCAGGCAGGATGGAGCATGCTGTTAGCAGTGGGGAGGGCTCTTGTTTTGATGAGGAGAATTGTGCTTTTTCCCTTTGTCTCTCTGTCCCAGAGCAAGCAACAAAACTTGGCACAAACAGAAAACATTGAGAGAATATTCAGGCAAACAGGTAGTTGCTTCCTCTTCTTGCTGTCAGTCTCCTAAAGACAGGGTCTATTCTGTGTTTTGTTGTCCTTAAGACTGTAGACTGAGGCTGGCTTTTCTCAACAGTGTTTTGACATCCTTTGCTGCAAGAACTGGGATTTCACTCAAATACACTGCTTTCTAAATTTTGTGGCTGATTGTATTTTACATTTATTTTTTGAAGCTCCTGCCTGTACATGTTTTATTCCACCCCCCCTTGTTTTTCTGTTTTTAGCCAGTGAGACCTGCAACGATTTCCATCCCATGTTCTTCACCCATGACAGATCGTTTGAGGAGTTCTTCTGTATCTGCATTCAGCTTTTGAACAAGACATGGAAGGAAATGAGGGCAACTTCAGAGGACTTTAACAAGGCAAGAAAAAGGGTGGGGTGGGAATGACTGGGAAGAATGGTGAAACAAGGCCATATATTCTTCCCTAGAGGCACAGGGATTTACTAATTCCCATTCTGATGAAAGCCTAGGGATTCATCCCTTTGGATGCTTTGCACATCGGAATTGCCAGCATTTAGATAGTGGTGGATAGGGGATGGGAGAGGTAAGGAGGTTTATAGATCTTTTTCAGTCATGTTGCACTGCAGACTACGAGACTAAAATCCTGGCTTGAGGGGAAATTCTGCCTTTTTATGTTAGCAATATTATGCTGAAGTGCTGCAGCCTCCAAGGTTGTAAATAATGCAGAGAGAGTACTACAGTTATAATTTTGTGCATCCCTTTGATTTCATGTGAGCACTAAAGTGATAAATCATTAAAGAGTGGACACAATCATGACAGAGTGCTGTGCAGTTTAACCTGCTAAAACAAAAACAAAACCCAAAAAAGCCAAAAACCAACGAACCAAACAAAAATCCAACCAAAACAAACAAACAAACCCACTCCCAAATCCCCAAAACAACAACAAACAAAATCAAAAAATCCAAAACCACCAAACCCTGAAAACCAGTGAAGTAATAATTCAACCAAAAACCTCCTCAGTAAGAGTTCTGGAAGCTTCAGCCAATCTCCTGACCCTCAGAAAAGCTATAAAGAACAGGTCTGTCTTAATGGTCCCTAGACATCCAATTTTTACCTAATTTACCATGAGGCTGAACAGTATCCCTAGCATTTTCTAAGAATGACAAACTCATGCTTTTGTGGCATCCTTTTCTTCGTTGGGATCCTCTGACTAGATCTTGAGCCTCTCCCTGGGAGATGTTTGTTATAGAACTGTTGGTTGGGAATGAAAAGTGAGACTGTTGCTCAATGTCAGCATGTGCCTTACAAGTGCTCTGGAGTCACCAGACTCAAATGTTGTGTGAGAGCTACTAGGAATGATCATGCCTGACTTGTAATTGGAACTGTCTATTATTGAAGTGCCCCACTGTCCATCTTCTACTGCAGAGTGAAGGGGAATTCTTAGGTCACAGTGAAGAATGACCTTTCCGGAGTTCTTCCAGGCAAGTTAGTTGGCAGCAGTACCCAAGCCCTGGCTAAAGAGAGAAAGGAAGTCCAAAATGCATGCTGTTGTAGCCAGATGACCTAGAGGCTTGTTCTTTCATGGGATTTCTGACATGCTTCTCCTACCTAATGATCCAGGAACACAGAAGGAGCAAGAGCAAGATAATTCACTGAACAGTATAGGGCTGCTATAAAATCAAGAGCTTAAAAAGCAACTTTATAAAGACTAGTTCATAGTATGTGGTTGTTTCAAATAAATATATTAACAGCTGCCTATTACTTACAGGCCTTCTGTCTCAGTAGAAGAAGGATTTGTCTACATAATTTCCCACAACTTGACTTGAAATATTATTAGTAATCCTAGGGAATTCAAAAAAAGAATGGTTCCATTTCTGGCACTGACACAGGTCACCCTAAAAAGAAAACAAAGTAATTTACTTTGCAGTGTTAGGCATTGTTGTGGAGGTTCATAGAAGATCAGGGAGTTTTTTCTCTGATCTGACTAGTTTGCTACTTGTGTTTTCTGTTGCTGATAATCCTGTGACTTCGCCTATCAGTTCTGTCAAGTCCAGCAAGATTGGCACTATGTCTTACTGCATGTGTCACTGAAGACATGGGCAATTCTTAACTCCGTGGGGCAAAGCTGAAACATTTGCCATTGGGCTACCACGGTTTGTGTCTGGTGGTGGCACTGTGCTGCATGATCCTGAACCCCGGATCTCTGCCTGCAGAAATCACTCTTGATTTTGTAACTGTTTCCGTAAAGGGGAGGGAATGCTAAGCTCTTGCGTCTCTCATTCCTAACACTTCTCTAATTATGTTTTGCTTATCTAAATCCTTTCTTAGAGTCATAAGGAGATTTTTGCGCTCTTATCCACTTCAAATGACATGTGGTGGCGATGTGCATTACTCAGCTGATAAGCGTCTGAAGGGATCTGTGAGTGAAGCAAACTGTGTTGTTGTGTGGGCTTGTGAAGCACTCGAGGGTTTGTGGGGGCTGAAACGTTATATAGTGGTACCCAAGGTTTACCCATCTGGCTGGTGGGTGACAGCTGCCAGTGCAGCCAATGGCTTTACCAAACTAAACACCACCATTTTTCATCCTTACCTGGCAAGAGGCTTTGGTGATCACAACATGTTAGTATTCTGCCTGCATCTTCCCTGCATGCTCAGGGTACCCATTTCTATGCAGCCACTTTTGAAAACTTGGCAGGCAAGGGCCACGTGGGCCTGGGGAGCATTCAGCCCGTCCTTTCAGAAGTGAACGGGAAGAGAGCAGACCTCACAAGATGCAGTAATTTACTTGTGTGAAGAAAAAAAAAATCCTCCATCTTTTCTTTGTGCTACTGTTTTTCAGTTTCAATAACTTGATTGTCATGGTAGTGTATGAAACACCACTTTGTTACGGTTTACCATCCACCTGCCTGATGGGGTCATTCATTTTATTCCTTTCTCCTTCCCTTCCTTCCCTAAAACCTCCAGAACAAAATTGGACACTCTCAGTATATTGATTGGTAACTCTTGAGACCTGGAGATTCTGCTAAAAAATCTAGACTGCTTGCTTTGATGTTTAATCATAATTAAAGAAAAGGAGCTTCTTAGTTTAATTTCAAACTTTTGATTAATCACAGTAGCTTGTGCATTGAGGGTCTGTAGGAGGTCTGTGTGCACATACAGAGAATTACTTCCTCCTCTCTTGAATTGGGGAATGACAGGCACTAAAAGAGGCGAGGTGACTGAATTTCCCCTCAGGTTTTAGTGCCTGTTCTCAAGGGTTCTTTAAGCCACATATTAAGACTTCCTTTTGATGACAAAATGGCATACTGTGCCATCATGGTTCTTCAATTTATGTTGTGGACATTCCATATAGGTTTATTCCTTTTTAAAGTTTCAAAAATTATTAAACCAGCACTTGGTTGGAAGGATTTTATGGTGTTTTAGTGAAACATTTATGATCTCATGCTTTATCCAACTCTTATTCATTAAAAAAGACATGTTTTGTCAAGTCTTGCATGAGAAAAAGTCCTTTGATCTCTATGGTGATAGTATGACACTGTCAGACCTAAAACCTTTTTTTCAGTCTCTATATACTAGTAGATATCTGAATAGAATAATTCAGACAGGCAGCTAAGCTTATATTATGCCTTTGTAACATTTTAAGACATACATAATTCATGTTTTGTGAGCTTCCTAGAGAAATTAAGATGCAGTTGTATAGATAGACATGCAAGTGGCAACAATTCCATTTGAAACCTTTTTGTTTTTATTTGAGCCTACAGATTATCAAAGGACACTTTACAAGTTTCTCCAAAGTCATTTGTGAGCAGACAGCATGGTTTATGGCTTTGAAAATATAATCTAGTCTCCAAGCTTTACATAGTTCTACATGTTTTATTAAAGCAGAAGAAAGCATTGTGCATTGATTTTAGGAGTCAGTGCTGACTGTAGGAAAGCTGGCCTGTTATCTTACATCCAGCATCTAGAAACCTTCAGCAGCAGCCTGCCCATTTAAATTGGTGCCCATCAGTCAGATTTCCCTCATGGAGGGACCACCTACACTCTGCTCAGGGTAATCAGGCTCTGCTGCCACACGGACTGAGATGTACTTAAATTGGTTTGGGGTTTACTGTTTATTTTTAACATGATGGTAGGTGGAATGCAAAGTACCTGCCTGACATTAAAAGTCCTCCCGTGGGGCCAAATTAAAGCATACTCTCAAAGGAAAGTTTTTTGTTGATCCCCACTAGAGGTACTTTAGTAAATGCACCTGGGTTGCCCTAATGTGGATTTACATTGCGATTGGTATGTCTTTAATGAACTTCTTGTAAAGTACACCTATTGTTTCTTGGGATACAGGGAGACAACAAGTAGGACATTATCCTCTTAACTCTTAACTCTGGTTTCCAGCGATTTCAGTCGGCTGCTTTTCGTAGGTTTGAAGTTCATATGCTAATACGAGGAAGGGTGAGCAAATGGATATTTTAATTGCAGCCATAGCCTGTCTTATAAAAACTGCAGAACAGAATGAGCAATTTGCTAATTCTGTACCTAGTGCCATCTTAAAAAAAGCAGATTAAGAATAAAAATAACTGCTTCCTGTCCCAGTGTGGAAGGAAAACGACAAAATTTTTTGACTTGGCTAGCAGACTGTTGAAGCTGCATTGTAGAGAATGGGCACAATGTGGCTACTTTTATTAGTATATTAATGTAGTTTTTGGTTTTTAGATGACCAAAAATTACAATTCATAACAAGATGCAGATTATCATTCCAACATGGCTAAAGTTAAATAGGAGGAGGCAAAACTGAAAAAATTGTAAGTACTGTCATGTATGGTGCTTGAAAACAAAATCCACTGCATTCACTATAACTACAGGTTTGAGAAATAGGAAAGTGGGATGAGGTTGGCTAATGATGCTGCCAGTGCATTTTTCTTGTTACTTAGAGATTCGGTTAATTTGGCCTCTGGACATGTGTTTGAGATCATCATGTTATAAAACATGAGCTTTTAAATGTTTTGTGAAAACGTATTTTGTAATAAGAATATATAATAATATTATATAATATAAAAGAAGAAGAAAATATTTTGTAATAAGAAAAATCTTCTCAGAAACCTCAAAAAACTGGTTTCAGCATTCAGCTAGCATCCATTTCACAGTGGCAGACCTGGTATCCTGAGTATCTGGCTATTTCAGGGACACGCCAAGCTGCAGCACCAGATCCCCCTGCAGCAGGGGGGTCTGCTCAGCAAGATGATAAAACATGTCACTGACAGGGATACACATAACAAACTGCCTTTGTGGTGATCAGAAGAGTAGACATTGTTCACAGCGGCAACAGATGCAAACAATAAATGCCCTACGTGAGTCCTGTAATTAAATAGCAAAGCAAACACGGAGGCATTTGATAACCACAAAAGATGTTTATGGCTCATGCTCAGACTCTGCGAACATTATTCCTTGCTCGCTGACAAGATAACAGAAAAGGTAACCAAGCATAACATAAAAATGAAAAATACCATTTCCTTCCTGGGTGGAGGTTGGGAAATGCCATGCCACAGGTTTCTCAGCTTCTCCAGTGTTGTCATGCTTTCGGCAGCTGTAGGGATGAATAATTGTGTAAGGCTAGGTTCAAAGTATGACTAAGTGTTCAAGGACAGGCTCTTAAAAAGCAGACTTGTGTGAGCATTTGTTAGTGTGAAAACATGTGTGGTGGGCCAAACCCACTATCAGATAATGCGAGTTACCCATGAGGAAGCAAAGGCCTAGGGGGTCATTTTGAAAGGGCCAGAGCAGCAATGTGGCAGAGGAGCTGTCACCAGCTTTGCTGGATCCACTGCAAACTGGGGAGACTCAAGGAGCAGGTTGTCCATAGATCCTGTCCAAAATGCCCCCCTGCTGCAACTTTGTTGTCCTAATGCTAGTCCTTGCCATGGCAGCTTTGTGCCTGACCTGGAAGTGACCGGGCTTTGCCTCCCTCCTGTGGGAGTCGCAGGTCCCCAGCATGCTCAAGTGATCCCCTCTAGTGCCACTAAAAATAGTCTGCACTTTTCTGCTCCTTGCAGGCTTGGCCTAGTCTTGACAAACCACACTTTACAGGAAGGAGGCAAAGGCACCCAGAGCTGAAGTGCCTTGGCAGTGAAGCAGCTGCAGGGTCAAAATCAGAACCAGGATGTCTAGCCACTGGCTCCAGCCTCCTCCATGACCTTGCCACAGATGTCGTAGCAGCTTCAGCCCCAAAGGGGTGCTTTCCTCTCTCTGTGCTCCTCTTTCCCCCCATCCTGCTGCACAAGGAGGCTAGGAGAAGGATGGCAAATTGTAGCTTCAGAAAGGGAAAGAACCAATACGTCAAACAGGAGAAAAAATAATTCTGACAAACTTGAAAGTAAAATCCTTTGCTTAGTCTTTAGACCTGTCTATCACCTTCTCTTCAATTCAATGAAAGAAGAAAGGAAAGGGATGATAAATAGCTCTTCACAGATGCCCTCCAAAGCATTATTGTTTTCTTATGGGTCTGAAGCAGATGAATTTAACTTCTTTTGGGAGAAGCTTTGGAAGGCTGTTCTGTTTGCATTTTACCGTTGGGAAATGCCGGGCTAGTGGAATGATTGCACCTCTCTGTTAGCTTTATTGCACCTTCCCTTGAGAATACTTTGTTTATATCAGTCAGGGATATTGCAAATAAATTATTCTCACATAGAATGAATTCAGTATTCCCCAGGCTGGGGCAGATTAGCACAAATTAAATCCCACATTTTCACACCTGAGGCCAAAAGCACTTTATTAACTTTTATTGGGAACAGATAATTGCCATAAATATATTGTATCATTAATTGTGTAATGCACGAATTTATAAAAAATTTGTAGCAATTAACATTTTGAAAGTCTGCTGCATAGATTACAGACAAAATGAGACTTTTTAATTGAAGAAATTAGTCCCTTCAAATACAATAGGAATCTTTTAGAAAGCATAATTTGGATGCAGAAGGATTGTCAGATCTATTCCATTATCAACCTCTTCCTTGAGAATGGTCTGCTTTAAGCAGTGCAATTTAATGTGATACAGAGAGAGCCTGTTTAAGACCTTTCCCTAGCATTTGGTCAATGTTGCCGCTATGCTTTTCGTGGCCTAGATATTCCAAATGTATGCCTTCATCAGCTGCTCATTTAGGAATGGCTCTCTTTGGTCTTCTCTGTCTCTGTGCATTTATCTCCACCTGTCAGATCTCCAAATGTCCCATAGCACTCATCTGCTGCTCCTGGCTGCAGGAAACTGAGATGGGGTATTTAAGATGCTGAAGATGCATCTTTCCACTTACTGAAGCATCGGTCTGTAAAAATCAGATTTAAGTATTCATACCCCAAAAATCAGGGCTGTCAAGCTCAAAAGAACTGCACAACAGTATCACATTTTTTAATCTAGATGGTTTCTTCCTTTTGAAAAATTTTCAGTCTGAACTAGCATTGTCAAGAATGCAAATACATTTGAAAAATTAATTTGTGAAAAGTAAGTACTTAGACTGCATAATGAAGCAGTCTAATTTGTCCTTTTTCTGCACTTTGTAGCTTATGAACTCTTTTTCTAGTTCAAAGACTTTTTTCATTTAAAATAGTATCTTTACTATTTTCTATCTTTGCCACAAGGCTTTGGAAGTCTTTAGTAGTAGGGTCAGATCTAGTTATAGAAGAACGATCCTTCTGCAGTGATCACATATGCAATAATTTCATGGAGGGCATAGCCGTAAAAGGAAAAGCATTTCCAAGCTTGATTTCTCCCATTTACACGCCAGGATGGGTGGACCAACAAAGAGATGGTTTCTTCAAGCCAAAAACAAGGAAAGGAAAGGATGTTTCAACAAAACATCTGTTATTTAAAACAAGAAAAAAGGGAAAGAGTATTTTAGTGTAATCCATTCCTTGGCCAGCAGCTTGTCTTGTCCTTTCCCCAGTGATGAAAGCCTCTGTTGGTCTCAGCAGTAGAATCTCTTATTTGTAGAAAACCTAGCCATCATTGGCAGAAGGGATTTTATCCCCCAGATTTCTAGTGAAGTCTGTGTGTTACTGTAGAACACATACAGATCTGTGTAACACCCCGGAGATGACAATTTTTTAAAACTGCTGGTACTTCATACTTTCAAAGCACTCTTCATTTTCATCTCTGTGGGTGCTGATCAAACCAATAAACTTCTCAGCCTTCAAAAAGATGATTGAGTGGAAAGTCTGATAACTAGAGGAGAAACACTGAGTGTAGGTTATCTGTGCTAACAGCTCTTTTTCTACTCCACATAAACCTTTTGCACCGGAAAAAAAAATGCCTCACTTGCATGTAGAATGTGTTAGCTGCGAAGGGAAATGGTATAACCTAACTGGAAATGTCACCAAAACAGCATATTTTGTGATATTGCCCCTGTCATTCCTGTCTAAAAGTGTGGATAATAATCAGATCCCAGGAACCTCTCTTGTCTCTGTATTTTTATTTATTCTTTCTAGGGTATGTTTTTGTAGTACAGTTAAATCAGAGGTGCATGGCATATGGCTTTTTGCTGCATGAATTGCTGCTGATGTGAATGTCAGTGGGCATATAATACCAGATTTTCATTTTGTGAATCACAATCCATGGAATTCAGCCTGAGAGCTCCCCAGACTACAGACCTTATTATAGGCAAATAAAAAAGGGAAGGAAGGGGGGAGAGGTGATGTCTCAGATATTTTGTTTCGGTTGAAATGAGTTTATCATGACGAATGATGCAGCTGACAATGAGATTTTTATAGCCTCTCTTGGAGTAGCAGAAGAGCTTGTATTATTGTTGGTTTGCTTTAAGTAATTGTAATCCAAATAGCACCGTGGTTGAAAAGAGCAGCAGAAATCTTTCATACGTGTCTCATAAGCAAAGCCGGGGTGCTTATTTGTTTTTTGTCTCATCTGTCCTTACACAAATGTCCTTCATTGTTTGCAGCTTACACCTCGTGTATTGTCTTGATTGAGTATGTCAGTCACCATTAAAGAGGCGTTTGCCAGTCAGTCGCTGCTGCTGCCTGTCTCTATTTTTAGCACATGAGGTAACTGGCCAGCATCTGACAAGCTGAGCCTGCTACCCGATGCACCAGTGTAAATTAAGGTTGGCTGTGATAGAGGCAGATGGGAGGGAGGGCTGCTGGAAGGCGGCGTGAGAGGAGAGGATGGTGTGTGGGTGCAGATGGGCTCTCCTCTCCCCCCCTACACCAGCTATCTCAGTCCATATCCACACCATGCACACTGGGCCGACACAGGTACCTGCCTCTGCTGGCTCTCTGTAGGTTACCTTTATTAGGCTAATCACAGGTTAAACTGGGCCTTCGTGCGCTAATGTGAACTGTCCTCAAGTTCCCAGACACTGGATGAGAGGGAAAATGGAGGAGGTGAGGGGTTTAGCATGTACTTTCTGCAGGAAGTGTTAGGTTTTGCCCCTCAGAGTATTTGGCCTTGAGACCACAGCAGAGGCAGTTGTTATTTGGGATGGTGGTGAAGCTGAGACGTGTGAACTTGGGTTCTGCCACTTTTCGCCTGAGAGCTAAATAGCTTACTGGGGGATGGAAGGTGTTGTGTGTCCCTCGGAAAGTGGTAAGGCTCTTTTTTCTTTGCCTTTTCCCCTCTTCACTGTGGATTTGAATAGTATGCAAAAAATGTTGCGGATCTATTGATGACTAAAATATAATTTATTGAGGGGCTCCATTCCAGTTCCTAAAGTTGCCTTCATATGTTGGTCATGGTAAGCAGAGAAGCAAGGCCCTCAGTAATACTGACACTAATTCCCCAGAAAGCTGAGGAGTATCACCTTAAAAGCTGAGCACAGGATGGGAGACAGATTTGATACCATGAAAGTATATTAACCCAAACACCAGAGAGAGGTGAAGGAACAAATACCAGAATCCTTGAAAAAGACATTTGTGTAGATGATTAAAGATGTTGCCATGTCAGCTGAATATGTCAGCTGAATATTTGTGTCATGGCCATTAAAGATGTTGCCATGTCAGCTGAATGACATGTCAGCTGAATATTTGTGCCATGGCCATGAAATCGAAATGCTCAAGAACCAATCCTTCCATCAAGAATGTCAAGTCTGCTTCTAGAAGATGTGTGTGAAAGCATCTGGAGAAACAGTTTCCACACATGCTTGAATTTTATGGTAATTTTTTTCTCTGGAGAGGTGTCTTCAGGTTTCAAGCATTAGTTTTCTGTCTTAGGGAAACTGACTGATGCTAATTGTGTTGCTGGTAAGAGAACCTCAGCAGCAAGAACTTAAAAATTGCAGTTCTGTCCATTTTGCTTGAATAGTACATGCTGCCTAGAACTTTTTGTTGTACTTAACCAAGAGCCCAAAGGAAACCATAGATCTCATCATATCATTGTTACACTGTCAGCCTCTTCAGAAGCAATTGACCAGCCCTTCATAGTGAAAATAACGTCTCTAAAGTCACCAGGTGGAAAAATGAAACATCCTTGCTTTTGTAAAATCAGATGTGTGAGATAAAGAATGTAATCTCATAGCCGTCAAGATTTTCAGATTCCTTCCAAGAACTCATTTTTATGTAAGCTAGGGATCTGGAAATTGCTAAAGGACTGTTTCCTTCCCTAGGGATCTGGAAGTTGTTAAAGGGCTGTTTTCTTCCCAGTGATTTTCTTTTTTGGTCTGATTGTCATATAACTGATACTCCTGCATTTTAAGACCTATATGTGATTTTTTTAAAAGCTAGTTACTGGAGGTAGAAATCTTACTGAATTTCTCTTTCTGTTTTAAGTGAAGTTTCCTCTAGCTTCTCTCCCTGTTCAGTACTCCAATCTTCAATAGGATTTATTCCTCCAGACTTTCTGCCTGTCCTCTTTCCTTGGAATAATGGCATGGCTCATAGTACTTCCACCTGCCTTAAGGAGGGTGTTAATGGCTTTTCTCACTTTCTAGCTGGAGACACCCACTGACTACTTTGGACAGCCACATCCATCAAGACATCAGAAAAGATCCTTTCAGGTCATAGAATATTGGAAGCCAGTTTTTGGACCCAGGATGGGTGTTACTGGCAGCTATGTATTTTCAGCAGTAGTAGAAATCTGAGGGCCACTGTTAAAACTGTAAAGTACAAAATTACATGCACACATGTGTTTCTTATTCCTAAAAATGAATCTGTATGGACAAAAAAGTCTTACCTCAGAAGCAGTGGTATAAGTACAACATTTAATAATGATGGCAGAGAACAGGATATTCTTTTATCTAGCCGAATTTCACACACACTGGGCTTCAAAGTTTAATTCATTTAGATAAAAGAACTGTCTTCACCAATCTGGGAGATGAACCTCAGGTAAAAAGTACTGTGTGTGCAGCTTGAAAATGGATACAATTAGATATATGGCCTAAATGGCCCTATGCTGTGTAAAATCTTTAAAGTACCAGACAAAATCTTTAAACTGGTGGTTCTACTTGAGGAGAAAAGAAAGAAAATATCTCCATAAAACTTATTTACCTTTGCATGGGTTAAGGGTGTTTTATTGCCTTGTTGCTTTTAAGCTCCAGAGAACAGGATGTTTCATAGCTGCTCAATTTGCTTTAGTTATTATAATTTGAAAGAGTTTGATGATTCAAATTTCCTTCTCTAAGCTTCTTGATTTTAGTACTAGAGTAACACTTCAGTATCTTGCATTGATTTTTATGATGGCCAGGGTTTTGATATTAATTTCTCCAGATATTTTCTTTGATACTAAAAGCTGAGGATGGGTGATTGCCAAAGCAAATTAAGGACTCAGAAAGGCTAATTTCATGTTTTACAAATATCTTTGTAGGTGCTTGCTTGCAGGACGGTCACTGGGCTGATGAGTACCATGAATCACCAGTGCACCCTTGTGTGGTGTGGACTAACTGCATGCTGGGTTGCATTAGCTAAAGCACAGCTAGCATTGCAGAGGAAGGGATTGTTTCCCCCAGCCTGGCCTTTATGAGGCAGCAGCTGGAAGACTGTGTCTAGTTTTGTGCCCTAGAAATGGGAAGAAACTGACAAAAGGGCCACCAAGATGATTAAGGGGGATGGAGCATGTGGTGTTCAAGGGGAATCTGAAGGAACCAGATTTGTTCATCCTGGAAAAGGCTGGATCCAGGGTGAGTCCAGTTGTACCTTCTGCCATTGTTTGAACAAGAAGGATGAGGAGAAGATGCATACTCTTCTCAGAAGTACACAGAGAAAGAAGAAAAGAGAAGTTGCAATGAAGGAAACTGTTAGGATGGAAGGATAAAACACTCCCAACTACTGATACTGGTGCAGCACTGGAGAGAGATTATGAAATCTTTATCCTTGGAGAAACCCATAACTTGCCCAGATTTGCCCTGAGGAAGCCAATTTAAGTATGAAGTTTGCTTTGTTGTGTCTGCAGGACTTGATGCCTAGAACTGGCTAGCAACCTGAATTATTTTGTAGCTATTTATGTGTAAAAACTACTTTCTTATGCAGTAGGATATCTTATCCAAATGGGAAGAAATAGTAATTCATATCATTAATCATAATTGAAATAAACTCAGATGGAGCATCAGCCAATCTCATACATTTTTTCTAATGTTAAATAAAGTGTAAAAGATCCTTGTGATGAATTCTGTAGCCACTTCAAGAAGTCAGGCTTTCCCCGTTAACTGCAGTGATCCCTTTAAAGCAGTTTTAGCTTGTCTTAGCTCTGACAGCTGAACTGTTATTACTCAGGGGCATTCAAGCTCCTTCAGAAATGTGATGTTGAAAGCATTTCTTCAAAATTCCTTGCCAACATTCACAAAAGTGTGTTTTACTAAATGTTTACCACTGGCTACTACTACAGCTCAGCTGCCATGGTAACTTCTCTAACCACAGAAATTCATTAGCGTATTTGAAGGTCCTGTGTGTAGAAGTTGCAGAGCCATGTTTGGCTACTAGTGGATTGGTTTTGGGGATGCTTGTTGTCTTGTGTCTGGCTGTTGGGTTTTTTGGGGTTTTTGTAAGTGCTTGTCTTGTACACAAACGTTTGCTCTTGCTAAAGCTCTGTTGCTTACAGGTTCTAGCTTCAGGTGCAAGTTGTGATTTCACCATCCCGGGAAGTTTCAGGTATTTCTTTTAAGCACAAGTTTATGACCAAAGGAGAACACCATTTAAGTCAACAGAACATACAAAGGGTAGAAAAGGAAAACAGAAAGGTGATGTTAAGTGATTTTTAGTAGGATAATAAGAATACATAAATGATGTCTTCCTGCATATTGCCTGAAAAGTTACTGGTAGAGATGGGAACTTAGCCCACACCTCACTTGTCAGTGCTTTGATGACAGGGCAACTATGTCTTGGTTTCTCTTCTCATATGCTGATGCACAATTCTGTTAGCAAGGAGAGGTTTTATTTCCTCTATGGTGGAAAGCATCTTCCACATTTAAGCAAAATATTTACTCTTTGTTTACATCCTTTAAAGGTTAAAGTAATGAAGTGGTTACAGTGTTTGCCGCACTTTTGGTGTAAATGGCTGAAATGAAACTGTGTGGCAATTTGAGACAGTAATGAGAAAGATGATGATAAACTGAAGAGATGGCGCTCACACTGTCTTTTTGTGTACAATCTCTCATGCACAGTTAGAAGCAGTAAAAATTTGAGAGCAATTACAAGAGAACCAGAGCTGCCAGAACTTTTTTTTCTCTCTCTTCAAATGACCAGAAAAACTGCAGTCATAAATGACAAATTTAATAATCAAACAGTATTTACCAGTATGTGCATATGTGAGCACAGCATCTGCAATGCTCACCATGATTACTGAGGCAAACTAGGGCACACTGTGCCCACAGTTAGCCCAGCAGTGCAGCTGGCTTTGGGTGGGTGGGCTTCTGTGGCTGCCACAGGTGTTACAGATGCTCTGGATTGGGCAGAAAGTAAGGCAGGACCTTGAGTATAGAAACCTGTATATTCCTGGTGCCTGGCTCCAGCACAAAGCAGCAGTGCTGTTACTTCCAAGGAGACACTATTGCGTCGGCCTTTCCGGAAAGAAGTTCCCTGTTGTCCAGATGTGAAAATTAGTTTCAGGCTAACACAGAAATATTGAGCACCACTAGAAAGGACAACAGCTCAGATGTGGAAGGCAGCCAGGCCTCACTGCAGACTGTGGCGAGGGTAAAAAGGTTGTCGTCAGTGACTGTATTTAAAAAAGAGTTATAAAAAAGCTTCCAAAAGCTGTGCATCCTACCAAGCAAAACTACTCTAATTAAACTGATAATTTTAAAATAAAAGGGCTGCAGAGAAACCAAGAAAACCAGCAAATCCCTTCTTTCTGTTTTTTCTAGATAATACAAAGTGTTATTAAAAAAAAAAAAAAAGTATGTTAAAAATCTATTTATAAATCAAAAGAAGAAAAGCAGGCAAAAAATTGTGCAAGCAGCATTAAGCTGCAAAAATTTTCCTTGGACACATTGCAGTACCTTTTCAAAGCAGCATATGGGGTTTATTCTGGTGACTCTAATTTTAACATGAATGAGAGTCACGTGGAATACTCCTGGCATACTGCTTTGAAAATAAATCCCTGCATGATTAAGAAAGACTGAAATCTTTTTAAACATCTATTTTTATTTTTTTAAAACCGATTCTGAAATGTTTTTAAAGGAAAGCATTAATGGAATGAAAATGGTCCAACCCTGAACAAAGCACTAATGTAACAGGTAGAAATACTACTGGCTTAGCCCTGTAGATATGTTTGTGTTTCAGAGGCTGGGTAATGAAGAGTGAGGAAAACTTGGAGTTTGTATCCACTGTTGCAACTGCCTCTGCATTGCTTGACCTTTGTAAATTTGTGTCTTCACTTGGAAAATGAAGTAATCACTCCACCTACCATGTGCAAAGAGCAGAGGGTTCAGCAAAGAGAGTACAAGGCAGGATTTGTCTCTGCAATGGCAAGCATTGCCATGCTGCAGTATTGACACATCTTTAGCTCGTGGATGGTGGAGACTGAAGAAATATGTACTCTGAAGATCAATTAGAGAGAGACTCATTAGCGGGAAGGAAGTTCTGAGCAGATGCAACAGCCCTGACAAAGTGAGCCAGAACACTGATAGAGCTGGGCCTGGTGTGTGGGCTGAATGTGAAGCAGGGTTGCTGCAGGGAGGTTCAGAGAGTCCTTTCTGACAGCCGGTCCTTCCTACCCATCTTCAGAGAAAGCAGTCTTAACAGCTTCTTGAAATGTTTTGAAAAGGATAAGACAGAAAATGTCCATAAAACCATATTGAGGAATACAGACATGAGCACAGTGAGGAGTATGGACAGTCATCTGGTGTCCTTCCAAAGATGCCAAGAAAGAGGGAAAAGTTACTTTTCATTTTCTAATTCTTTTTGCTTTTTTTTCCCCTTTTTTTTTAAACTGAGAATGCAAGGTTTATTTTTATAACTTTAGTTTTGTGTGGGCTGCTGCTTCAGTGCTTGAGGATCTCCTCTGATTGTTTGCAATACCTTATTGCCTGTCTTACTAATATTTATCTACCTTGACATCAGAGACACTCATGCAAAAAAAGAAATTGCCTGCCTTTTATTCTTTTCACAAAATCTTCAAAAGTGACATCATGATGCTGAGCTCACCTGTCCTTCTTATCTGTTGACTTTGAGTGGGGTTTTTCTGGTCATTTCCACAGAGTTGCCACTTTCCAGACTTAAACATGAAATGAAACAGGCAGCATAAAGAAAGAGTATTTATGCCAGCCTTATTTAAGCAAGAGACTTCATTTAAGCAAGCCTATTTATATAGTGAGGTTATTTATACTACATTTGGCTGTGAATGGGCGTGTGTGGGCACGCTTCTGTTGTGCATGCAACACGTGTTTGGGGTATGTATATTTGGCTGCACATTTCCATGTACAGGGATTGAAAAAGTGGCTGTTAGTGTCTTTGAGAAAGGGATGTTGCAAAGCCTAGCTCAGGGAGATTTTGAAATCCTCAGGAACAGATGCCTGCTGCCAGAGGCTGACACAGAATAGAAGCATCAGTAGCTCATTTTGTATACTCCAAATTTACCTTATGAGGTTGTGGATGGAAGATATTGACCTTTCTGGCTGAAGCTAAGCGTTCACTCAGTAAATTGCTCCTATTAGAGCACACTTGCAATAACTCCATGGTAAACAGCCCTAACTGTTCATTCAGCTTATGTGAGCATTCATGTGACTTTCATTCCTGCATGAGGTGGAAGCAGACAGAACACGTTCTTAGGAAAATTTGTTGGGTGCTTGCTGGACCTGGAAACTGGACTCATGTTTTCTGTTCTTCTCATTAACTGTAGTCTTGGCAATCCCTTTCTGCACCACCGGAGTCTTCCGACACTTACCCTTCCCTGCAAGCCTGGGATGCAAAAGCAGTGCTAAGGTGATGTGATAAACATGGATTGGCACTCATCAACAGCTATTAAAATAATAGTCTGAAGGTCCTTCAGCAGCAGCTGGGAAGGTGAACCAAGGCAAAGATAACTCTGTAACTGAGTTGTTTTCAGTATACTCTTTCTAAACATCATCAACTAGCATTGTCAGTCTGGCCTTAAAGGTGCACAATCATGGCAACAGTTCCTCTTAAGGCTGCTGGGTGTCTGATTGTTGCTCTTAAATAACACACAGCAGAAGCTTCCAAAATTAAAATGCACACATAGAAATCTCTCCTCAATAAAAATCCTGGGGTTTTTTTCCAGAGTGGCTAGGCGAGTAAATACTGGGTTTTTAGAAATCCAGAGATGTTTGCTAGCATCATCCATTGTGACAGTCTTAAGGGTCTGTTGGATTAAACCCAAAGCCCCTGCTTCAGGTCTCACACTACTAATCTCTTCTCCATTAGCAAGGGAGAGCATGAGTTTTGTGTGAACAGATTTAATCTTCCTGTGCAGCAGATGTGCTGACACATGGGTTTCTCCAGTCAATGGGGTAAATAATCTTCTGTTTAAGTAGTTCCTAAGTACCTATTTATGTAATTAACATTATAAAAAAACATGCATCATTATTTAAACAGTGAACCATGACAGCATCAGACTGAGTTCAGATAACTGAGACAGATGATTTTTTCCTTTATTTTGTCCATCCTATTTTTCTTTGGTTTTGTTAAAATCAGAAAAGCTAAAGAAATCATTCTGTTACCATTTCACATTATCAAGTAGAGATTTAACTACCATCTTCTAGAAGAAAACTGCAGTGCACTAATGAATAAGATGGAGGGGAGCATGCATGCATGAAAGAGAGACAAGAGCAAGAACCTACAGGGCATAATTTGCTTCAACAGTGTTAGTACGATGTACATTCCACAGTGCCCGTCCTACAGAGACCCAAGTATTAAATGGAAGTCTTAGACTGTTTGGATTGAAGATAAACCCAGCTTCTATTGCTTGTTTGGCGGCCCGTGCAAAGTGCGAGCTGGAGAAATAGCTAAAGATGAAAGGCAAAATACTGCAGTGATGTGAAATTGTTCTGTCCTGGCCACATGTACTCCAGACAGTGATTGAATGAGAGAACTGAAATTACAATGACATGACTGAAAATGCTCTCAGTATGTTGCAAAGGGTTTTCACACAAAATTATGATATGCATTTGAGCAATGTAGGCAAAGGAAGGAGCAGGGAAAATCCTAACCCCACCAGTGGATGAAGAATATGTGATAAATTTGGCAGATAATGCTCATATGGTCTGAATGTACTGAAAATTTTAAAACTCACAAGGTGATTTCTGAGCCTCTTGCAGTTGTGTATTTAAGAGTGCTATGTGAAGAATCCTGAAGCCGATGATGTGTACTGTGAAACCTTCTGCTGTCTACTGTCTGGATTTATTATAATTGATTTGAAATTCTTCAGTGCCCTCTCATGCTATATGACTGCAATGTATGTTGGAAATGGCAAGACTTAAAGGTTGCAGACAGCTGCAGGGGCTTGTGTATTTTAAGAGCTTTTTTAATATGATAGCTATCCAAAGACAAACTAACTATGATTGTATATGACACTGCCGCCAAACCTAAACATCACTTGAGGTTGTTTGTCTGCTGTATCCAGTATCAAGGTTAGAAATAATTTTCTTTTTTTCCTTGTGCATGTATCAAAATCTATGCAACTCCAGATTTGTTCACTGTAACAGAACAGTCTTCCTCTAAGCAACCCAGTTTCTCCTTCTTCCTTTTTCAGACTAGGTTTCTTATGAGGGGTTGTGGTGCCTTTCTTCTTTTTGTTTAGTTGTTCTTTGTTTTTTTTTCTAAGATGTGGCTATTTTGGTTCTGTATCAAAGGCAAGGCATTTTAGATCTTCTTGTAGTGAACATTGGAGGTGGAAATGGAGCCTACAGTCATGTTGTCTAGACTAGGAAGTCTCCTTTCACTACTCAGACTACATGTAATCATTTAGCAACAGGAAAACTGAGAACTATTCATGTCAGTTCCTGTAGCCAATTTCGGGATCGTTTGTAGGCTGTCTTTGGCTTAGCTGAAGAGCTTCAGTTGTCAGAGATGATGAAGAAGAATTGCAAATTCAACACCCCTAGACAGTCATCATCCAGACTACCGTTGTGTATGTCCAGGACTGTTGCATGAAATTCTATAAAGCTCTGATTTAATTTGTATAACACAAGTGGAGACTTTCTTTAATGCATGTCTTTGTTCCTTGCAGTTTTTTAACTTGTGTATGCATCCTCAGAATGGGGAAACCTATCCAGTGGCGCAGGAAGAGACTTGAATGCTCCCTGTGGTCACAGCCCAGGGGAAGGTTGTAAACACTGAAGGCGCTCCTTGGTGCTTGGATGGTGGAAATGCTTTGCAGAATGAAAGCTTCTGTGGTTCTGTAATTCATGTAGACCTTCTGGGTGCTATGGTGGCAGATCACCTCTGAAGGTCATGTCTAATCTGATTTGCAAAGCTGTGTTCCTGACTGTTTTCAGCAGCTTATATATCACTTGTGTGTTCCTAGTCAGATAAGCTTTGTGGTTTGTAGTAAACCTGTCGTAAATGGCAGAAAGGATAAATGTCTCTTTATGCTCTGGCCCAGCATTTTCATTTGAATTTGTGTTTTTGTGTTACTATGCAAAATCTTCTTTCTGATACAGTAGTATTAGAAAAAAACCCCAAACCTTCAAACCTGGTCATTTGAAATAAAGTGTAGGGGCCTCCTGATAAAAGAGTCATGAAGTTTTCTGATTCTAAGATTTGGGAAAAACCAAACTAAATGTGAAATATGGCCTTGGAAGTCTCTGAAATACTTGTTTGTATTATCTACAGAGTAGGTCCTAATTGACACTTCAAGAATACAGATGTGAAAGGGAAATATGTCAGTCTTCCTGGAATAAATCAATAGGACTAACTGTTCCTGGTGCAAATCAGCTGCTTCTAAAAATGGACTTTTGAAAGGGCTTGAAAGTTTACTCAGCATTATCAGGTAATTTATGGCACTGGAAGAGGAGTCACTGGGAGCCAACCAGCAAGTCTGTGACTTGGGAACTGTTAGTAGGTTAACCATCTTCCCCTTTAGGTATCTAGGCTAAAAAAAGAAAAAACCCACGATCTAGAAGGATGAGTAAGCATTATATCATCACTGATTGTTCCTCAGCTCCCACACACAAACAGGTCTTAGCCCATGACAGCATACTGGCAGGAGCTGCTGTCGGATTGACAAGTAGCAGCTTTGGTGTGAAGCCTTCCTGGAAATCTTTTATCCTTCTGATTGAACAGCATCATTTTATCCTCCTATCTTAGAAGATTTTTTCACAAATCTTATTTATTATGCTGCTTTGAAAATGCCTGGATTTTTCTAGCCTTGAATTTTTGATCTCCCTTAAAAGCTTTCTTAGGTGTCTGTGTCTTGTCCTGCTTTTTAGATTGCAGTGAAATACTTAGTGTGTTTATTCTCACAACACAACCTTGTGAGGAAAAGAAATGCAATTTGCAGGGGAGATTACTAAGGAAAGAAAGTGACAAAGGTGAGATTTCATAACCTTAAATCTAGTGGCTTGCTGTTGTCAGAAGCAGAGATCTCTGTCACTTCTGCTCCTTTCCTATGAAAGAAAACACCTTAAAAATGTGTCTTCTGAGTTCTTGACTGGTTGCCCTAATCTGGGACACAATCTTCTCCCTGTGAGCATGTGAAATGCAGATGGGAGTTTTGGAAACTGGGCCAAGGGAAATTTTCTCCAGATACATCAAAAGTTGCACTGCTAATCGTTTTTTTTTAATTGCAGTGGGGTTTTGTTTAGCAAAGCACAGCCTCATGAAGAGTTTTGAACTCTGTGCATCACATAACAGAAAGGAACAATGTATTTCATAAGGAACCTCTTCAATTTAATTTTGGCTTAAAAAATTAATTGTAGAGACCTTCTAGGGATGTGCCATTTGGTTTTCATTATACAGTAGCATTGAAACATTTATTGTTGGTTTGCATGATTATTTTAAGCTCTACATATTGACAGTGCATCCAGTCCATGACATGACAATAGCAGCTAGCAAAAATAACCTTGGAACTGCTGAAGTGTTTCACCATTCACAGAAAAATGACAGAGCATGCTCCACACTCTCAGACCACCCTCTTCCCTGTGTGATTTAGGTGGAAGGAGGAGTGGGAGAGGGATGGAACTGGACAGATTGCTTTCTTCCACAGCAAGTTCTGTCAGCAAATCTAGGCTTTTTAATTAGCCCTCATTTCCTTAAAAATGCACACTGAATATCTTTCCACAGTTTAATATTTCAAGACTGAAAGAATGACCGCAAAAGCTGGCAAGCTCAGGGTAATCCTTATAGTGATGGTGCTGCTCCAAAGGCAAATGAAAAGCTGAAGGTACAGCATTGCCAGAAGTGGACCCTTACAGCATCCTCAACCATTACGAATACAGTTCGCACAGAAGCTCACTTCTGTGTCAAGAATTATAGTTGAGTCACAGATGGCCTGAAAAGCCAAATCTCTGATGTAGCTCTCTGTTATGGCCTTGCTCTTGAGCACTAGACCAAGAGGCTTGGAAGACCTTCCTGGACTCTGGGTTAGACACAGGTAGAAGACATTTAACAGGGAGTGGCCTTTATTGTACAAGGAGATGAATCTACCTGTAAGTCTCTGTCATGGTGCATTTTAAAATGCTTCTATTTACTATGACAAATGGAGTGGATTTCTGTTACTAGTGCAATATAGAAATGTTGAGGTTTTTTAAGAAGATCTTTCATTTTTTTTATTCTTTTTCTTTTAGTTAAATGCAAGTAAGGGTTCCTGAAAAAGGAATGTATCCTCATTTTTTTTCCATCTGAAATTCTTTCTTAACACCATAATGATAGTATGTCAGTGTCTCATGGTCTGTCTGAGGTTATCTTTTTAATATAAATGCATGAACTTGACTTTTCTCCTCATCTTGCCGTTTCAGTAACAGGAACATGGAAAGAATGAAAGATTTTGTTTCAGTTGTCCCCAAAAAAGTCTGAGGAGCAGCCAGAAAATACCCCCAACTGCCAAACTGTTCCTTTGCTGACTGCATTGTTGGCTTGGGAATCTTGTCTCTCTCCAGTGTTCCTTTCTTCTAATCATCTCTCCTTCCTTATATTGTCAGAGGTCAGGATGGAGTTTTTGTCAATGACTACCAACTCTTTTGTGCATAAAGATTTCCTAGTGATGTGTTTCATTAGGCCCTAACAGGACAGGAAATACCCAGTGTAGAATTAGCTGCTTGAAGATGCAGGTCACTGTCTGTGGGTGCCAGATGCATTTTTGGAGGTTTCCGAATAGCTGTCTCAGATTTTCACCTTGTTTTGGAGAGATACAATATATGGAACTGGAAAACAAAATACAGTATTTTGACAGTAGTCTTGTCTTCTGCTGGTCAGTTAAATAAAGCTGAAATGTGCATAAGGTGTATTACTTGTTAGAGCAAGTCCAAAGTGGGGCCAAGAAGATGATCAGAGGGATGGAGCACCTCTCAGGGAGACACTGGAGCACTTTCCGTAGCTGGAGAGGGACTTTTTACAAGGGCATGGAGTGACATGACAAGGGGTAATGGCCTTAAAGTGAAAGAGTGTTGATTTAGATTAGATATTAGGAAGAAATTCTTTACTGTGAGGGAAGTGGAGGCACTGGGACAGATTGCCAGACAAGCTGTGGATGCCCCATCCCTGGGAGTGTTCAAGGCCAGATTGGATGGGACTTCAAGGAACCAGCATTCATAAAAGATATCCCTGCCCATGGCAGGGGGGTTGGATCTAGATGATCTTTAACTATTCTGTGATTCTGTGATGTGGGTACACAGGGAGTGTACCTCCTTAGCATATGCATGCATACAAGTGAACTTGGGGTATGTGCACACGTGTGTCGTGTGTGTGTGGTGTGTTTGCACAGGGAGAAAGTGAACACGTACACAGCTCTGTCTGCGTGTACTTTCCCAGCATGTACGAAAAGAGAGAGCAAACTCACAATCAAATAAGCAGCGAGAGCAGAGGGAAAAAAGATGAGATTGCAGTTGATTATGAGCCTGGCAGCAGATGTGCTACACAAATCCAGCCCGCTGCATCCAGGCTGTTTCCATGGCGATGGAGCGAGTAATTGTGGAGCTCCGGCGCGCTCCCCCGCGGCCCCCGCCAAGGTGGACCCGGGTGCCGGGTCCTCATCAGCGCTGCCTCTGGGTGAGCGCCGGGCTCTGGGACAAAAGGAGCGGGCGGGGAGGGGGAGCCCCAGAGCCGGAGATCTCTGATCTATTCATCCCCGCCGTGCGATGGCAGGATGCGAGGGAAGCTGCGCTCTCCCTCGGAAATACGGTCTCCCGAGATGCTAAATAAGCGGGCAGGAGTTTCCCTGCCGCGGGAGTGGGCTGCCATTGGCTGCCGCCGCCCGCCCGTGCCAATGGGAGCCCGCCGGGCGCCCGGCACATAAGCGGAGCTACGCGCGGGGCGCGGGCAGCGCAGCGGGCAAAGGTGCGCGGCCGCGGGGCAGCGCCTCTCACATGGCTGCGCCGGGCGCGGGTCTGCGCGGAGAGCCTCGCCACGGACCACCTGCCGCTGCCCGTGCGCACGGTGCCGCCCGCGGAAAGCAGCATTAAGTCATTCGCTCGCTGCCGTGTGGGAGGTGAATTTGTCATCGGGAACGATGGAGCTACGAGATCTCTGTAAGTAGATCCGTGTACTTTATCTTGCTATTTCAGCCTGGGCATGGAGCGATTAATGGTGTCGAGGAATGGGAAAAGCAAATTAGTTACAACTGTAAATAGCGTGAAGGATTCCCCGGTTTTGTTTCGCATGTGGCGAGATGCGTTCTTCCAAATGGTTTCAGGCATCGGACAAACTAGTTAGCTGTTTGCATTGCCTTGGGCGATTTTTTAGCCTAATTAAGGCTAGTCTGTGGAAGGATGCTGTGTTCTTTGGGGTATTTCAGATCACCCCTCTGTTTGAAAAGGAAAGCAAACCACATGGAGCAGAATATCTCAGGCACAAAAGTCTGGGGTGCCCGCATGTAGCCACCAGCGTTTGTGGTATCGGTATAATAATAAATGGTATGTTATTACATTGGTTTGTCGAATGCCAGTTCAGACCCTGAGCCAAGAAAACACAAGTTGCTCATCGTTCATCACTGTGTTCAGCACAAAAAAGTCATTGCTTTTCCTACCCTTCGTGTTCCTTTTCTCTTTTTTTCAAATTGATTTCTTCTTCTTTGAAGGCTTTTAAAAATGCATTTAATTCAAAAGCTTTCTTATTTGTTTATGAAACCTGTGGGTATGTGAAAAGTGTGGAGAGTTTCCTTTTTCACCATTGTGGGGCATGTGTTAGAAGTTGATTCCTTTGCCTGTTGGGACTCTGCTTTTGATTCTGTAAAGCAGAAACAGTATATTTAGAAAGGGGAGGGAAGTGTGTGTGCAAATCTGTCCCTCTGTAACCCTCTGGGGTTACTTCAGTTACACCAGCCATGAATTCAGCTCAGCATTGTTCATGTTTTATCATGACAGGGAGCTTTGCTGCATGGAGCTCACAGTTGTCTCTGCTTAACCCTCTCAGAGACTTAGTCCTCTTACCTGGTTTGTGGAAATACATAGGAGAAACAGCAGAAATGGGAAGAAGAAGATTTAGAAACACCTTTTTTGTATTTTCACCCTGTGCCTGAGCTAGTCAAGTGTATCAGGAATTTTATAGTAACCAAACTGGGTGCAAACATCTTACGAAGCTGGCTGCATTTTAGGGATCCATTTTTTGGTGTCTTGTGTTCATTTTAGAACTTAACATACAGCTTCATTTCCCATCATTAGGAACTGCTGAGAAGTCACATTGCTGCCTGGGAATCTCAGGCTGAGGGTGTAAATTTTTTTTTTATACGGTTTAAAAGCTGGTGAGCTTTGCTTTTGCCTTGCAAGTTGTGGCAGGAAGGTGTGTACGTGGAGCTTATCCCTCCAGTTAAAGGAATCAGCGTTGCCTCAGAGTTGATGCCAAAAAAAGAATTGTCAGTGTTTTCAAGAACTGCTGGATCAATATAAATTTTAAAAAATTACAGAACATAGAATTCTGTGCATCAATACAGGAAGAGTGTCTGTTGATGAAAGCTGTGTAAAGCTCCTCTGTGTAGTTTTGGGTGTTTAACCCAATGTATCACAAATGCAGGAGGGACTCCTTATTAAGCTTGAGTTATTGCTTTTTCTGAAGACACATATATAAGTCACTCTTCCCTGTGTTTCCCAGGGGTGTTTGGGTCGCCTTTTATTGAAATGATGGCCCCAGGCATCCTATGGCATTGGGCTTAGAAAAAAATGCATTTTCCTAAGGTACGCAAAAAAGAGATAACTGTTAGCTCTTATTGCAATACTTATTTTTGTTTGGCAGTGATGAAAGTGCCAAGAATGAATTTTCTTTTTTAATGAAGAAGGTATTTTGCTGCTATGTCACCTTCCCCAGGGTCTTGTATCATTCATTTGTATTTACTTAGCACTGGTGTAGCTGAAAATCCCATTGCGTACGGCAGTCTAGGCAAAGAGATGTGCCCACTCCCCATCTTGAAGGTGGATGCTTTGATCTAGGCTGAGATACTCCATAAAAATCTGTGAGAAAGCTTGGACCCTTGCACACCTGGGCATGGGTTGTTCCTGGCTCCAGGCTGGTCATTTTGAACACCTTTGGGATGCATCAAAATGAAGCTTAATTGCACCTTTGAGGGTTTTGAATTCCATCCCTACTGCCTTCTGCTTTATTTTCTGATTGCTGATGGTGAAAGCCTAGGAGAACATTGTCTTTTAAGGTCACTGCAACTCTTAAGATGATATTTTAATTCTTGTTAGCACTCCAGGGATATAGTTCAAACAACACAAACCTCTCAAATTTAGTCACCAGTGTTAGGCAAATACCGTATGTGATAGAGTTCCTCTCTCTCCCATAACCTTGTTTGAAGGGATTTTTTTGTCTATCCCTGTGCATTAGCAGATAAAAGGAGGAGACTGGGGGGGAGGGAGGGAGGGAGGGAGGGAGGGAAACAGTGTATAACTGCTAAGCACTGGATCAGTCTGTCTGAGGGCTTCACACCACAGTGGTGCCTGAGGTGGAAAAGCTCGTGTTGCAGTCAAAGCCATGCTTGCATTAGATTTTTGACCTGATGCTGCAGAGAACAGTTGCTCGTCGTTAGTGCTTGGGGAGGATCTATGTGGGAGAGGCATTTCAAATTCCCAGGCTATAAGAGTTCCAGCAACAGAGGAGTGAGTAGGCTTCAGTGAGAGCTGTGGCATGCTGGCAGCAGTTGGGAGGATGCAGAAGCTGAAAAAAAATGCTATCTTGGGGTAGCTTTAATTGGTTGCGTTGGAAAACACTTGGTTTGATGGGCTCATATGTCTTCTAAAATGCTTGGTGCCAGACCAAATTGGCATAGCTCCATTGACTTACACGAGATGCCACCAGGCATTGATCTGATCTTCAGTCTTATGCTTATATTTTTCTTGGAAGAGAGAGATTTTCACAAAGGCAGTGGGTTAATTTTTTCTTTCTATTTGCCTCAGTGACAGTAATATTGAAAACCTAAGTGGAATAGGCATTCCACAAGTTTTGTTTTGGTTATCCTTTATCTGCTTGTAGAGCCTCATACCCATATGTTAGTCTATACTGGAAGCATAGAGCAGAAATTCTGATCTGAGTTTTATATGTGTCCAGAGATATCAAATTTGAATATTTCATTATTTCCCTCCTTCAGTTACAAAAGCCCTGATGGTCATTCATGTTCTAGATAAACAGATGCTAGCACCACCAGTCTTCAGTTTTGCCTCAGATGTGTTTGGTTTTCACCCCATGATTCAAGTGAGTAGGTACAAATTTTTACACACAGGTGTAAAAAGGTGGCTCAATATGTTCACCTCCAAATGAATTGAAGACAGTTGTAACTCCAGTTGAGACTAACCACACAAATATAAACAGTTCCTTATTTTTGTGTTTGCAAAAAAAAAAAAAACAACCAACATTTTTAGGAAGAGTTTCTCCATGCTAAGACTTGCTTACATGGAACATCATGCCATGGAAAGCTCTCACTCCCTGTTCAGTGCATGCACACTCACGTCTCAAATGGCACACGCACGCAACAAAGCAACACCAAGCACAGAATAAAAGTGGAACAGCAGTAAAACAAAGACTTGTGACTTGTGAAAAGCCCATTGATTTGCTTGACACCCATTTTGTTCAACATTGTGCAGTGCTAATCTGAAAATTCCTGTGCGTCACGAAAACTTTTCAGAACAATAAGAACTGTCAATTCCAGCAGATTTTATAGACCTGTCATTATTCTTCTTGTCTTGAAGCACTAAGTGGCATATAGAGAGATTTTTGGCAGGAGTTCAGGACTACTCTCATAAAGAGGAATCGTGTGCCACTACCTCATGTATGTTATCATTTGAAGCTAGAGTTCAGCCCAGCACAGGCTCCTGGAAGCATGTCTTTCCCCATCCAAGTGTGCTGCTTTTATGGATCTCACTTATTTTGTCTCTTCAAAAACCCACAACTACGAACCACTGCTTTTTACTGCTTTTTTAGATGCAAAAATGTAAAAGAAAAAAATTGTACATTCTTTCTACATTTTGACTTGATATCTTCCAGAAAACTAGAATACTTTAATGAAATCCCATCCCCCTCCCCTATACCTGCTGCTTCTTCAGAAAAGAAAAGTGGGGATAGCAGTACTGATGGTTACAAGCAGAAGTTTTTATTAACTCCCTTTCTCTTGAGGTTGTATTGCTGGTACTTTCTTCTCTTGGAGCATCTGTTAAGAAAAAGCTCACACACCTTACATCCTTAGGAACTATAGCCCCCCTTAGACACATGCTTCTGTGAGGAGAAGCAAAATGATGGGAAGGAACACTGACTTTGTGTCAGAGAGGCTCAATTTAAAGTTCTTTTTCCAGAATGAGAGGGCATGTAACTTTACAGTGTTTTGTCTTCCATACTTACACTTCCCAGTGTAGCATCATCTGCATACATACCTCACCCAAATTAAATAAAGTTTCAGTGCAGTAAGGGTTGGGATATTCATTCTGAATACGAAAATACTCATTCAGTTATGCATCCTTGGTTTTGGTAACGTGCAGAATCCATACATTTTGCAATAAACCTTCAGCATTTTCAAAAGTCTGCCGGGCACAGATCCATTTTTTGTGGACTTGACAAAATTCTACCAGGTTTTGCAACTTAGGAATTCAGTGGTTTCAAAAAAGCATGTGAAAATCAGACCTCAGAGGACATGCATGACCTTCATCTAAACTAGAACTTTGATTAGCTCTATCTTGGGCATTTTAAACTTCTCTGTAATGCACAAAAGCAATCTTGTAATGGGGTGAAAAAGGAGATCTTCTTACTAGTGCTAGCCCACTGCTGAATTAATACATCAAATAATATGCTCTTATCCTGAATCACTGGATTGCTTTTATCAGAGCTTTTGATGTGGCAAAAAAAGTGCTTGTTCCATAGCTACAAACCTAACTTTCTTAGTCTTCCCTTCTCTTTGAACTTCAATTTTTTTAAGACTTGGAACATCATGATACAGAGAGCAGCATTCACAGCTAGGTGTTTCAAGACTCACATTCAGAGGCATATTAGAAGCCACACAAAGGGATTTTCTTTAAGTGAGGTTTTCAAATATATGTAACCTTCTGGCTTGACCTCTGGATCCACTCCCAGTCTGCATTTCAAGAAAAAGCATCTACCCATATATAGTTATCTCCAGTAAGATCAAAGCTGTTATTGTATTCTGACACCCGTGAGAAAGAAATGGATATATAAAAAAAAGTGGGGGAAATTGTGAAAAGATTTGAATGAGTTCACATTTATGAAAGACATGAACCCACGGATCTTGGAAGCGAAGGGAAGACTTTCAGGATAGCTGCAGAACGTTTCTTTATTGGTTAGCTTTGCCAAGCTGATTAAACAGACTTGCAAACATAAACAAAAATAGATTTTCTAGATCCCTACAAATATAGCTCTGCAAGTGCTTTGCCATGAAAGTTAATAAGGTTCTAACTTTAGACTGGGGTTTCTGCCTGGTGCCTAACAGAAGCCACTGCAAAATGTGGTGTTATTTCATTCTACCATTGCAGCCCCTCATCAAGGTGTGGTGTCTTTCCCAGTTTCCTCCATTTTTCTGGCAAAGGTATAGATTTATCCCCGCTCAGGCAGATACGTCCTGGAGGACTGAGAGGAAGTGTCTGCAGATTGAGAAATGCAGCTCTGTTTGTGTGCTCGTATTTCTTGCTGTCCTGTGTGAAGGCACCAGGAAGGCTTTGCAGTGCTTGTCCTTCCTCTGTGTGGACGGATCATCAGCAAAAGGTGCAGCAGAGTCAACGTGTGTGTTTTGCTGTGTTGCTCCCTTGCCTCAGCACGACCAGCCACAGCAGTGCCCCTGGCTTTCAGCCAGCTGGGGTGTGCCAGAACGTGCTGGAGCTAAAGCTTTGAGTGCCCTACAAGGGAAGCGTGTCCCAGTTTTTGGCAGCACCACAAGGTTATCACCTCCGCATCAGATAATTGAGCATGGTGCTGAGGAGTGTTGCGTATGGAAGAACCTTGTCCTACAAGAAAACTTCCTCACCCTTCCTGTGTTCAACACAAGGAGTTAAAATGTATCTGTGGCGCTAGCCACAGGGAAGGGAAGGACTGTAGATCAACCAGGCTTCCCTCCTGATTTTTGCTGTGCCCTCACAAGGGATCTTCTCCTCTGCCCCTCCCCATACTCACCTTTTGGAGGCTGGAATTAAGCCACTTGGCCAACAGAAGCTCCTCTCATCTTTCAGAAAGGGGAGCCTCCCTAATGTGAGACTCTTTGTTGTCTGTTTAAGCTCTCAGGGTCGTGCTTAGGAATAGCTATGGCTGCAAAGACATACAGAATGTCCATGAAACCTCTCACTTTTACACCACCAGTTGCTTTGGTGCATGGAGTAAATAAGAAAAGGCTTGAGTTAGGAACACTTCTGATGCTTTGTAACTGCAGTGAGGAGCTGGGTTATATTTATATGTTAATAGTTGGTCTTGAATTTTTCTGCCTTTAAATGCTACTATAACCCAGTTAAATATTTAATAGAAGAATGGAAAGTCTATTCACAGCAGTTTCACAAGTAAGTTCCTTTGTTCTCACTTCCCAACTTACCTTTTAAAATCCCCTATTCAAATTATCACCCTATCTCAAGCATCAACAGTGTTTTGCCATTATGCTTAGAATGTCATAAGTTCCATTTTCAATGGCAAGTGGAATTATGCTCATTTCTGATGGTACTGAATAGGTACAAGTGAGTCTTAAAATAAGTTCTGCTTTTTCATGCATGAAATTATGTATCAGTTCACCTCTGCATGCAGGATTTCCATCATTCAAAAGTCATGGGCATCTACTCCAGAATGAACTTTGCACCAATCCCAATAACAATTTTCATTGCTAAAGGTTCTAGCCCAGTGAATTTCAAGGCTTTGAATTTGTATTACATATTTAAGGTATAAGCAAAAAACTTTCTGTCTAAGAATGTCTTTGGTGGAGTAAATATCAAGTGTTTCAGGCATACAGTTCTGACCATTATCGTTTATCACTGACCTGGTAAGAAAAAAAATTGCTGGATTGTGTCAGATTTTTTGGTTTATAAAGGACTTTCTGTCAGGTTTCAACAAAGAATAAAAGAGACACCTGTCTAATTTTGTCAACTGTTATTGGGTACTAGTAATTGAATGAAATTTGGGGGTTTTTCAGTCAGAGAGATGAATGACAGATTTGTAATGTGAAAAGTATAGGAAAGCCCCACAGTTAATTCTATGATTTTAAAATTAAATGCCAGAGCTCAGTTGCTGATTGTTCCAGAAGTTTGCCTAAACTATGATTTAAAGGCTTTATTGCACCAAAATCCTAGAGGTTATTGCAGTTTGCAGCAGATAGTCACACTGTGTGGTTCTTGGGATTGTGAAGAAATGTACACATTTCATCATGATCTCCTGCACAGGCAGACATCTGGGCCTGAATCCAGATCCTTTCAGATCATGCCTTTGATCTGGTGTTCTCACCATTACTGCTGACAAACCATTTAACCTAGCAAGGGTATTGTGCATCTCTGATGCCACAGCCCATTTGGAGCATCTACGTGTCACCAGTGCCACAGAGCACCCATAAAAGGTGAACCCAGCAGGTTGTGGGGCACTTTTAGGGCAGAGTACAGTGGTCCTGCTTCACGATTCTGGTCACCTCAGCATTATTCATTGCTTATATGAACATCATGATCAGGGTGCAAACTCAAGAGCTGCTTAAAAGGAGCACCAGTCCAGAAGGCAAAACCTTGACCGTGTTGAAACAAGTGCTAGAACTCCCATCAGTTTTAGGCTGGTCCCTGTAATTAAGGGGTTGAATTCCTCCTGGGCTGAAGTGGTCAAATTGTACCATGAAGTCAGTCAAAGGGCATCTCCTCCTAAAGAAAATGAGAGATGTCAGAGAGCTCTGTGTGAGTCAGTCACAGAAGAAGTAACAATTTTGATTACTGATACACAAAAAAGAATGTTCCACCAGGGATAACAGCTTGTTACTTGCTCTGCTCTCGGGATGCAGGGAGAAAGGAAGAGAAAGTGCGTGCTTGTAGCCAAGCTGGCTGCTACAGTCCAGCAGCACAGTCAATCAAATTGTTCCATCCTTCCAAGTCATTCTGTAATATCACTGATTTATCTTGCTGCCATGCTATTGTCCCCTGTTGATAATTCCAGTTTTGTCAAGATATGACAGAGATTTTGCAGAAAACCTGCAAGCTACTCTTACCAGCGGCAAACAGTAGGAGAGCAAAGTAAGATTTCCTCCTTTTCATTGATGCCTATAAATAGCCCATGCTAACCTTAACAGCCCTGAAGACCTAGGGAATCTTTTTTTCTAAAAAAAGAATCCATTATTTTTAAAACTACATTGACTCAGCAGAAGTAGACGTGTGTGCTTTAGATCATGGTAGGTTGACAATCAAGCCCTGCTGTGAACGCTTAGCTCTTCAATTCTGGCTGTAATGTTTTACATTTATTTTAACTCTGCAGTGTACTGGCACAAGTCTTGATGAAATGTCCAGAAAGGATACTGCTTTAGTTACTGTATATATTTAAAAAGAAAGGTCTTATTTACAGTTTTTACAATTTAGTTCTCTGTTTCTTCGATTTTTCCCTATGTACATGAGACAGAGAGGAGATAATTAACCAAAGCGCATTTAATTTATGTCTAAGAATGGGTTGCTTAATAACAAATTTTGTAGTTCTCTGTTGTGCTAAGCAGAATTAGTCACAGGAGCCATTATATGGACTTGAGTGGTACTACTCTAATATGCAAGTGCTATCCAAACATGATTTGAGCTACTTTGAAAAGTGTAAGAAGTTTCTTAAGAAAGCTGAGTCCCTTGGTCTTTCAGATGGGAGAGTTTTTTCAATATGGCATTAGTATGCATGCATCCAATTAGAAATTAATGGGAAATCCAGATTTATGTAGTAGGAGGAGATAACTAGGATGCTTGCCATTACTGATGCAAGAAGAAAAATGGTTGTCTCTGTGTGTATAGATGTTATAAATAATCTGGGCATACATCACCTTTTAGTTTGCTCTGTAGTCCTACAAGACTTTTTAATAATACAACTCACAGGGTCTTCAGTAGAAATGTAAATTTTTGCAGAAGATGCAGATCTGTGTTTTTCCAGATAATTTTAATTTTTCATGGGATTCTAGGCAGATTTTAAAGGTATCTCCAAAAAAAGTAGTTTTATACATATGCCATACTGACAAATGTTTACGTGAAACAAGGCTGTAAAACAACATAAAGATATTACCTACCAATCAAGTTATTTCCCTGCTGTTATCAGTCTTGAGAAGGAGTTCTGAAAATACCATAAAGAAGTATGAGTTTGAAAAGAAAGAAAAACTGCAGATTTCCACTATTTTGTGTATTTTTGGGTTTGATAGAAAGGAACATTAAACTACCTGGGTTTGATGGGAGCATTTGATCACCTGAGATTCTGTCTGCCCTGCTCTTAATCCTGTGGTATTTCAGGATCCTTAACCACCAATTTCTAAAGACGATAATCCAACCCCATGCAGTCAGTTGTGTTCCTCTCATCAAGAGCCACACTGGAGTTACTGGTCTTTCAATGGAAACTGGCTTAACCTAGCAGGTGGTTAGATTTTGTTGAATTTTCTTCTATAAGAGTTAGGCTGGTCTATTAGTTGGTTTCAGTGTAATGCTTAGATGTCATTCTTTTATTAGGGTCTTTTGAGGGTAGCCTTACTTCAGTGATGATGAAAATCACCCCTGCTTAGAAATCTCACCTCTGGCAAAACCTCAGTTAGCATCATGAAAAAGAACTTTCCTGTACAGGCTGTTCACTTTTGCTCACTGATCTGGCAGTCCACTGTCTCCCCCAGTGCTTTGCTTTGATGTGGCTTGTCTTACCACATGGTAAATAGGAGAGAACACCTCCTGGTAACCACAAAAAATTTCATACAGATATCAGCATGATCTGATTATACCTCCAGTGCAGATATCCTACCCTAAATGTTCTAGTTTGCTATAAGAGAGAACAAGAATGGGAGCCAGTTCTCAGGCATATTGCTCTGCAACCCCTTCCTCGTCCAGAAGCTGCTAATGAGCCCTCAGAATTAGATGAATCTCTTTTAAAATACTAAATCATAGCATTTTACATTCCTTTCTAGTTTATTTTAGAAAATCAGTCCTAAGATAAAGGACTTTAGAAGCAAAAATAACAGGATGATGCAATAAAGCTAGTGGTCGTGTTTGCAGCTGAGCAAGTGTCAGGAGTCAGGCTGAAGATGTTTATAGATGCCATCTAGTAGCTTTCCACTGACATCAGGGGGCACTCAGATTTGCTTCAACTTATAGCTGGAGAGGCATAATAAATTCTCTGTTGGCCAAGTTGATCACTTAGAAGCTACATTCCAAGCATATCATGGGAACAATCCGCAGATGTACATGACACTAGCTTGCAAGTTTCCTATTACATACAGGCCAATTTGATACATCTCTTCTGGAAATCTTTAGTATCCTTACTTAAAACTAGGAAAGCTAGTAAAGGGACTTGTCTCTAAAGCTCTGGAAAAATGAATTAAAGTTGCTCTGAATTTTACCAGAGCAGAATAATAGCCAGAAAGTACTCAGTAAAATCCAAGGGAGGAAAGCAGGGTGCATGTCCTTGCAGCCTCTGACGGCAAAGAAGAGTGAACAGTGGGGAAAGGCAGAACAGTATGCCAAGATTTGTTCAAGCTGGCAGTGTGTGTTGTGAAGGGAGGAGAGAACATTCATATCAGAGTGCCATATCAGAGTGGAAACACTAAGACCAACCTTGAGCAAGAAAGTATTATTTGTATTTGGCAGGCATCGTGTCTCTGAGAAGTAGGAAAGGAGAAAGTCCTGTCTCACGGTGTGGTTGATGACTACATCAAACTGACACAATCTGCTTCAGTCCTTCCATCCACCACAGATTTGTTGTACCACCTTGAACCAAGCAGGGTAACTTCCCGCCTGGTCCCTGGCTTTCTGCCTCTGTCACCCGTGAACAGTAGCACTGTCCTGACTTAACGGGATATTGCAGATATAAAGTGTACTGAAGATTCAATTCTGTGATTCAGAGCAAGCAAAATCAGGCTTGAGCCCTTAGGGTTAAGATTTCCCTGCAAAAGAGCTGCAATAAAGTTTACAGACGTAAACACATTTTATTAGCCAAGGATGCTTTTGTAGTTAAAATACCACAATTCTAGTTTCTTAAAGGAGATGTGAAATTTCCTGTAACACAAGAGGTTTTGTAGAGAAGCAGGAGTAACCAGTGCTATGTGCTAACCCTGAAACTGTGTCTTGTGTTCTGTCAACTTATTTCTGGCTCACTATGTCCAAATGAGGGCTATCTTTCTTCAAAACTCAATTTTATCACTGTTTCAGCCAAATTTGGGTCAGATAGAGCTAAAATTCAGGTAAGCATACTATATAAAGTGAAAATAAATGGTAGTCCGTAGCTGGACACTGTAAAGGTTTAAACTAGACCAGTGATGCCAGTTGTTTGTTGAGCAGTGTTGGGTCACATAAAAGTTCCAGGTTGTTACATGGTTCGGTGTCCCCCACCACTAGCCAGTGTCTCCTCCTTCTGTGCATATCCCCTTTCTCAGTGCAAGATGCAGGCCTGCTGTGTGATGGGAAGATGTGCAAGTTGGCTTATTGGGGAGGAAGGAATGAGGGAACCCTCAAGAATAAGGAGAGAGGGGGAAGAAGAGAGAATAGGCCATGTTGTTTTGGAGACCATAGGTAGGTCACCTTCAATTAGGTATCTATTACAGAGGTATTTTCCACCTTGTTTCTGCAAGTGCTAGGATTGGAAAAAGTATTTGAGTAACTTCTGTATAATTTACATTTTTCCAGTGCTTCCATTTACATTGGGATGCTTTAGTTCCTCAAAACAAATAAAAGACAATGTGGCATCTTCACCATGCTGACCAAAAACCAATCGTCTTAAAGGAAGAAAAGATTAGAAATATAAATAGCTACCAAAAATATGTCCCTGATCTTAAAAAATGCTGAGTCCTAGGATGTTTCTGCTGTTAATGCTTTGTCTCTCCACCCCTTTTTTTTTCTTTTTCTAGCCTGGTAGTGGCAGCCCATACAATTATGAGCTACTGCACAGTTTTGCACCTAAGGTACACAGTCACATTTAGAATCTGACAGTGTTCTTCTTCTGAAACAGGAACACTGCTTGCGGCCCACAATTGAAACAATTAGCTTCATTTAAAAAAAAATAATTGTTCTCTGGCTTACAGATACATTTTAAGAATTAGTTAAAAGGAAACAAAAGAAAAAATTTCAAGTAGACAGGTGAACAAGCCTCAGTACTTCACCAGATCTTAGGGTTTTGAAAACATAAATGATTTAAATTAAAAACCATTTGAGAATATATAATAGAAGAAAGGGCTCTGACAACAGCAGATGGAGCAAAATAGAAATGGTGATGTTACTCTGTGTACCTGCTTGCACGAAAAACAGCAGCTGTAAGGAGGAATTTGAACTAAACTCTATCAACATGTATTCTTATAGCTCTTTTTAATGGGTTATTCTGTTCCTCTCCCAGTTTCTCTTGACCCTTTTCTGAGGGTTAAATTAATCCCTTGTGCAGCTCAGCTGAGGATAATGAAGTTGTCCTATGGTACGGATGTAGCCTTTGGGTTTGACCTACAGAAGGCTGAGCCTCTATTCCTCACTATGTTTTCAGGCAATTTTATTTATGTTGCATTAATTAAAAACACCTTCAACATTCCCCAGGCTTATGTACTCTCCTGTGCAGAATAAAGGAGATTCCAGCATCTGCGCTCTCTCAGCCCATCCATGCCGATGCAGACAGTAGAAAATTCTGCTAATGAGGGGATCTTAATGACCTTGATCATGTTTGTGAGCAAAAAGGCTCATGTTCTGATAGAACTGGCGTGGGCATGGTTTATGATGTGAGGAACAATTTGGATTCCTTTTTGGAGCCATAGGCACAACTTGCATTTGGCTAGTAAGGCAGAGCCTTTTTTGCTGTTGGTGAATGCGAGGCATTAAACCATGTGGTCATCTGGAATTTGATACCGGGTAGGCAGACCAAAATGTCTGTTCCAGTTCCTATGTGTTATGTTTTTAAAAGGTCTCAAAACAGATGCTTTTATCTTTAACATTTTCAATACATCAGTGTCCATGAACAGTACCATGGGGTCTGAAACCTGGCTTTTTATCCAGTGTGAGAGACAAACTGAAATCTGGTCCAAAGTCACCCCATTATTCTGAGAATTTTGACTGCAGTAAATTTTCTCTCTCTCTCTCCTTCTCTCTCTCTCTCTCCTTCTCTCTCTCTCTCTCTCTCTCCTTCTCTTTCTCTCTCTCTCCTTCTCTTTCTCTCTCTCTCCTTCTCTTTCTCTCTCTCTCCTTCTCTTTCTCTCCTTCTCTTTCTCTCCTTCTCTTTCTCTCCTTCTCTTTCTCTCCTTCTCTTTCTCTCCTTCTCTTTCTCTCCTTCTCTTTCTCTCCTTCTCTTTCTCTCCTTCTCCTTCTCTCCTTCTCCTTCTCTCTCTCTCCTTCTCTCTCTCTCCTTCTCTCTCTCTCTCTCCTTCTCTCTCTCTCTCTCCTTCTCTCTCTCTCTCTCTCTCTCCTTCTCTCTCTCTCTCTCTCTCTCCTTCTCTCTCTCTCTCTCTCTCTCCTTCTCTCTCTCTCTCTCTCTCTCCTTCTCTCTCTCTCTCTCCTTCTCTCTCTCTCTCTCCTTCTCTCTCTCTCTCTCCTTCTCTCTCTCTCTCTCCTTCTCTCTCTCTCTCTCTCCTTCTCTCTCTCTCTCTCTTTCACACTTTTCTAGCTTTCTTCTATTGTTTTCTCACATCCTTCTTTATATATGCCAGTGTGCAGATAAAACACAGTGGCCAAATAGAGGCTGGTACTTTGCTCTGAGGCGTCATAGACTTGAGAGAGAAAGAGAAGTTGCCATCATGAGATCACAGCAAGAAAGCACCTAGTTTCTATGCCACAGTGCCATGAAAGCTGGAGCCAGCCAAATCTACCTCCCCCATCCCCTTTTTCTTCTTTAGCCCTCTAAATTGTCTGTAAATTGCTGCTTAATCTGGATTTAAAATAGCCCATGTATATTAGCCCATGTTTATTCCTTCACAAATCAGGAGACTTCCACATCTGTCTTAGCATAAGCATTTCATTTCAGTGTTCAGTAGAGCAGAGATGGGGTTTTTTTGTCATGGATAACAGTGGATGGCTTCTGACAGCTTGGAAATCTCTAGAGGTATGGAGAGCACCACTGCACTGAAATTTGAGAAATGTTAAGCTTTCCTTCTGCTCAAAACCAACCTGTGAACACCAAGAGGGAGTTTACAGACGGTGTTTAACAGATGCCGCTGATGTTTCTGATGGCCAGGCTGTGTTGTGTGCTACATGTAAATGTCTGATTACTTGGCTAACATCTGTCAAGATGGTATTTTCAGACAAAAGGAAGCGTGGTGGCTAAGACTTCTTTCAAAGTCTGTAGTTGTGTTGGATTTGTTTTGCACTGATTCTAGAGAATGCTGATTAGTATAAATCATCTTGCATTGCAACACTTGACCAAGGCCTATAATCATGTCACTGCTTCATCTATGTCTGATTGAGAAGTCCCCAGATTAAGCAGAGTACTTACGGTGAGAAGTCCCCTCTTTGCCAGCTGGGAGTTTGAAACCAGCTGCATTCCGAAATTTGAAGGAAAGAATCCGTGAATTGCTTTGTAAAATAGTCTCTTTCTCATTATCCTAATCACACTAGCTGAGGGCTGAAATCAGCTCTTTTGCTTTTTTTCTTTCAAATCATACTCACGAGGGAAAGACTAATGAACGCTGAACTGAAAAGGATCACTTGGGTCATCCTGGTCCCGTTCCTGGAATTCAGTAATGGACATTAGAGCAGAGGACACCATTAAACTCCTATTCCATCTGTCTTGCTGCATGCTTCAGGACACAACATTTCCCAGTGCCCTCTAAGCCACGTGGATCCTTTTGGAGAACTAAGTGCCTGTGTAATGTGCCGTAGTATAAATCAAGGCGATTGCTTATCTCAGGATTTCATTTCTTAAACAAATAGTATCTCAAAGTTGCATTTCTTTGATTAAGTTCTTGGGTAATTCAGAGGAAAGCAAAAGTACCCCACATTTTCAGTTGCCCTCCTGGATCTTGTATCCCAAAGTGGCATTGGTTTACACCCTGAGTGGAAGCAACATGTGCATGAGAGATACTAATACTACCTATAGCATTAGTTTCCTCTCTTTATTCTCTTAGATGTGGTAGTTGCCAGTCTTCAGTGCTGGAGAGTAAGACAAAAGGAGAATGAACACATGGAATGATTAAATTATGTGTCCAAGGTCATACAAAGGGACCTGTGGCAGTCAGCAATTAGATATATGCAACCTAAATGCAGCATAAATTAAAGGGATGGCTGCCTTTCAGTTGTTTTTTGGTATTTAAAGTGAGAAATGAACCTTCAGACTGTGGTTTTTGTCAAGTTTTTAACTAACCTTTAGTCAAGTAGTGAAAATTGGTAATACTGTGCTATAGGTAGTTAAGGAGAATTTCTGGGTATTCATGGACATGTTGAGCTCCAGTCTAGTACTTAGATTCAGCCACTGCTTTCCCACTGCAATTTTCATGAGGTTTCTCTTCTTTTGGTTGAGTGTTCTTGTTGCTGTGAGACCTGTCAAAGCTTAATAAAAGAGGCATGGCTTTACCAGCAAAGACTTTTGGGATAGGGACACTGTTTGCTTTCTGGTAGGATAGGACAAACATTTATCTAATCAACAAGGCATAGACTACATCTGGCAAAGCACAATAGAAGCCTTAATATTACAAATACAAAACTTGGTTAATAATGAAGTGCAGTGAAAAGTACCGTGTTCTGGCTATGGATAAATCTGAGTGCAGGAGAACTCTGAGCCCTGGAGGTTCCATAGTATGTTTCAGATGCATATGCTAAGGAAAAGAATTACACAGTTGTGGATATAGTGCACAAATGACAAAAGCATTTGTCACCAGCAGATTGAATTTGTGAGATCCTGAGAATTACCAGCTCTCAAAAAATTTAATGTTAATTGCTAGTGCAGGCGACAAGACTAGAAAATTCTCACCCCACCCCCCCCCAAAAAAAAAAAAAAAAAAAAGAAAAATCTAGGAGACTTTTGTTTTGGAGGAAAGTCTGTTTTAAAAATAGTACTTTTCATAATTGGTTATCTCTGCCTTGTATGTAACATCCTTGCTTTGTACACCAGATGAAAGTCACATCTGTGGCTCCATTTGTCTAACAAGCAGTTTTCCTGCAGGCTCTCTAATACTTACCCCGGGGGGAGTTTGTGGACCTTATCTAAGAGGAAGAATTACTTTGTTGTTGCTTTGACATCCTCTTTAAATAATATTCAAAAACCATCTGAAACCACATTATATAAAAGAGTGAGTCTCAGTGGAGAAAACAAGAATGAGAAATTTCCCTGTCCCATTTTCTGGCTCTATGCTGTTTCTTAGCCAAAGGCTAGGAAGCTGTTTAAGTCATAGGGCTCAGTAATTAATATTAAAACAAACAAAAGCAAATCTAAAAGATTTTCTGCTTCTCTTCAGTGTCCTTATTCACCTGTTCCCCATGTCTTTACGATGGCTTCCAGACTGGCTTGTATTTAAGCACTGTCCTATTTCCACTGCTATTTGCTGTGCAGATCACAGAATCCATTCTTCATCTGGCAGAATAATTTAATCCTTAATTCTCTGAACCACTTATTGAAGAATGCTTCTACTGGTCCTACTTTAAGCCCTGCTCTGCTTTAAGTCCTGCCCTGCTTTCCCCAGCCCTGTCCTGCAGGGACGCACAGATTGCTGGCCAGTGGTGTGGCCAGGTGCTGCCCCATTGGGTGATGGTATCTCAGAGCTAAACCCTGGGTGCCCTCAGGAGCTGGCTTTGCACCCTGAGCCTCTGGGTGATTTACAGCAGCAAATACACTCTTTCATTGAAATGAAAAATGGTACAGCTTTATGACACTGGGTTTTATTGCAATTTTCAATAGGACTTCATTACCAAGAACTCTTATTTTCAGAAAATTGACAACTGAAAGCTCTGTGAGGCCAGTTCTAGTTAGTGACAGCCTTTGAATAGCCACCCGAAGGTACTGGCAGAAGCCATCCCCAGTACCTCACACTGCCCTGGTAGTGCAGCCCAGTCTCTGACCTGAAGAAACTGGGACAGAAACCGAAAGTCTGCTCCTCCTTCTTGTTTCCTTCGGACGTGCCTGTAGGTTGGTGATGTAAATGTCAGTCTGCAAGGAGTCAGGATTGAGACCACCCATGCACTTAATTTTTGGCGTAGAATTTGAGTTCAGTTTTAAAGGCAAATACACTGAAATTTCGCATGAAAACTTCTTGCCTGCTTGAAAATAATGGTTATGGTTACAACAGTAACAGCAACAGCCAAACATTCCAAAAGAAAAAACCTTTTCAGTTTGCAGAGTGGGAATGATTGTTTTTTTGTAACATTAAATCTCAGCTCGGCCTTGGCAGGGAGATGCCGTGCTGCTGCTACTGGAACAAGAGAGAAAAATAGGCTCTTTAGGTTTGACATCCCTATAGTTTTCCTGCATTCTGGAGGATCCCCAAGGCCCCATGGAAAGCAGATGCATTCCTGCTGCAACAATTAACGTAACCAACCCTTGCACGAAGGGAACGTTTATGGTGGGGGGAGACAGTACAGTATTTTCTTTTGGAAAATTCCACTATTGACATGAAAAACAGCAGGGTAACAGCAAAGATGGATTGCAAATTTTGACAGCCCCGACAGGTAAATATTGGCTTTGTGCAAACAAGTTTCTATAAATAACCAGTCTGCTTCAGAAACTCCACAGATGGCAGCAGGGCTGCCGGGGTATTGATTTACCCACTGTGCTCAGTGCAGAAAAGCACAGCTGTCAGTTTTGCTGTTCTTCTCGTTCTGAGTGTTGCTGCTGCTCCTGCTGAGAGCTGCGTGCCTTGTTCACCATTTTTCTTTGGCAAGTGGAGATGAAGATTAAGAGCCCAAAAGAAATTATTTGAAAGAAAAAGCTGCCAAAACAACGAAGAGTAAATGAACAAGAGCAAAGAGTAACAGTAAAGAATGCTGCATACATGTATTTGAAACACCAGCAAGAACCTTAGTCTGTATCAGGTAACTTAAGAGAGCTCACCAGAGTTGTTTACAGAGAGTGGTCCCAGAGACCATAGCGGGAGCTTGAAGGGGAGGAAAAGCTTATGAGGAGACAATATAGAGTTTGCACATGATGAGCAGTAACAGGCTGAGGTTAGAATTGAGGAGTAGAATTGGTGCTAGGAGTAGAACTGGCTTTACATGCAAATGGTGGTTCTGCCAAAAATCCCGAGCAGCTGGAGGTGACTTATAAATAAATACCAGCCAAATAGGCAAACACCTAAAATTGTCATGATTAGTTTTTGGGTTTTTATGACCCATTTGAGTGCAGTCTAAATCTCAGGATTATGATTTTCAGACAGTAGAGTCAGCCAGTGCAACCACTGTCTCATTAACGAAAATGTTGATTTGCAGGCATAATATCTAGAATTGCTTTTTAAAGGAACAGCTTAAAAAGACTTCATAACCTCAGTTCCATTAAAATGTTTGCCTTTGGTGCAGATTTGCTCCAACGACTCATCAGTAGCAGAACTGTGCATCTCCTGGGGCAGATACAGTGTACGCCATTTGAGGGCATTTTTCTGCTGGTTTTCTGTGTAATTTCTGTGTAGTTACACAATCAGCCCAGGCAATGAAAGTGCCTCTGTGCTACCACTGCATCAGGGATTTTGCACAGAGTTACTGGGTGCAGATTTTGGTTGTCATTTTGTCCCATTTGGTAGCTCTGGAGTTTTTTGTTTGATTTGTTTGGTTCTGTGGTTGTTCAGGTTTGGGGTTTTTTTGGTTTTTATTTTTTTACACTTGCATAGAATCACAGAATAGTTTTAGGAAGGGACCTTAAAGAGCATCTAGTTACAATTAATTAACTAAAATGGCAAAAAATTTAATAAGTAGGTATCCAGACCAGTTGAAATAGGCGGTTATGTTGGGATTTTTTGAAATTTATTTGTTTGTTTTGTGGACTTTGGGTGGTGCAAGCTGTGTTTCAGTTCCCATGAGCTGGCTATGAAGTCCAGAGCAAGAGAGCTGGCCCATGATTTTCAGCAGAGTTCCTGAGTGGTGCCTTTGAGTTAGTGGTGTCTTTGAGTGCTCGCCTGGATGGAGGCCTGGGTCTGTTCATTAGTCCTGTTTCTGCCTGAGTTTTAAATGATTACAGGAAAAGACAATTCAGTCTACGAAAATTATAAATCAAGAGTTATGTGCTTACATAAATTTCAGGTTTGACATGATTCTGTCTTGATATTGGAAAAAAATGAGAGTTGCCAAATGAGCGGGGATTTTTCTCAAGATAGACCAAGAATCTTTTAAAGGAGAATGCGAAACAACAAGGCTGTGAAACAGACCACAGAATTTTTTTAGATAATTGGCATTACTTTAACTATTGCACAAAGTACAAACATAATAACTCTATGCAGACTGGATAATTTATAAGAAGTAGGGCATAAGAAATTGTCAATAAGAGACTTCTGTCAGAGTTACTGAGTGTTGCTGGGTTGAAGGAGCTAGATGCCAGCCATTTCTAGAAAGTCTGCAACTATTGTCTTTATTTTTGTAAAGCTTTTTTAAGTATTGAGTAAGGTATCTCATGTGTATCTTGTAGAAGAAGTTACATTGTTCCATCCAAAGCTGTTCTTTCCCTATATTAAACTTCTGCCTTGGTGAGCTGAGCTAACAGGCAGAAAGAATCTTGCCTTCTGACGCATAGGTCAGTTAACAGACAAATACAAGTACAGATCAGGAAGTGTTTGGACAATGTTCTCAGGCACGTGGGGTGACTTTTGGGCCTGTCCTGTGCAAGGCCAGAAGCTGGACTCTGTGATCTTTGAGGGTCCTTTTCAACTCAGGAGTTTCTATGATTTTAGGTCAACAAGCTTGTTGTGCGTGCGTGCGTGTGTGTGTGTGTGGCTGTTGCCCATTGTGGTCGTAGCTGAGTCCCACACAACTTACACTGACACTGAGGTACCCATGTCCTACCCCCATCACCACCAGCTTTTCCAGAGCTTTGTGAGTCTAGATGCTGAATTCTTTATCTTTGGCAGCTTGATGCATGTAATGGTATGCAAACTACCAACTGAGCTGAATATGATGTGCTAAAGGTTCCAATGCTGAATACATTTCAAGCTTTTTGTTAGATTTTTCTCTCTCGTTACATAAATATGTTGTTTTACTATAAATACCTAATTTCAAGCTGTCTCCGAAAACAGAGTCCATTCTCTGTTTTGAAATATCATTTCTCATGTCAGAGATTTGACAGAGGAATAAAATACCTATATGTAGGTAGGTCTGCTTAGAAAAGGAGGGGGGGGGGAAGGGCATCCTGTAAGAACATAATGCAAAGAGATGCCACTTGTCACTGCCTTACACTCGTGATCTTGTACATTAGTGACCTGAGCTACCATTTCCTTGCTCTCTCATTTGAAGTACAGTTTGAGACATTTCCACTGTACTGATATTGCTGTCTTTTTTCTTAAACCTGACCTGGGGGAAGAGAGGGAAGAGTTACATGTTCAAAGAAAACATCAAAAGTGTTCCCAGCAGCCAGTCAAAGCTTCAGCTGATACTAATACTAATAACTCTGTGGCTGGTGATGTGGACTGTTTACATGGGTAACAACCTGCCTGATACTTGCAACCTTCTCTGAGATGCTTTTTGGTTTCTTTTTTTAGTAGATGAGTTTGTGTTTTCTAATAGATGTTAATTGACAATACAGAACCAGCAGCATTGGATGCAATGTTATTGTAATAGCTATAACAGAGTTTGTTTGGAATTACAACACTAAGGCTGATAGGAGCCTCTAAAACGTTGGAGAAAAACACTGAATAAAATTAAAAGGTAGAAATGAACCTCTGTGCTCAATGTAGTTACCTAAAGAATTTTAAAAGCCTTTCCACAATATATATGCCTATGCTAGTGCTGAGCAGTTATTAGATTTTAATTAATGTGATTTTTATTCAGCATTATGTTCCTTCTTCAAGTCATGAAAGTTGCTCCTAGTTTATGACTGTGAGACCAGAATAACTAAGAGAGGGAAAAAAAGGGATAATGTTCATTGTGTATGATTTCAACTCAAACTGTCACAATTAAAGGGAATGTCTAAATTGCCAATTGAAAAATTTGCAAATGTCATCCATTGATAATTGAAGCAAACATATTGCATGCATTAATGTTTTAATTGCGCTGTGTACTGAGTCTACATATATATGCTGTATTGTACATGAATTTACAACAGACCTGTACATCCTCTGTAGTATTTTCTTGGGCCAATGAGTTTTCATCTCTCTGTCGAAACATGTCATGCATTACAGTAAGCTAATGTTTTCCTAGGTTAATCACTAATCTGCCTATGTATTGGTAAATGTTGCCATGGGCACAGCAACAGCAGAACTGAGAGATGAGCTTTCGCCTGGTTGGAGATGAAAAATGGCTATTTTTACTTTTTATACCCATTTGTTACATCACAAATGAGAAGAAGAGGATAAAGAACGTTCCACTGCCTTTTTAAAATTTAATTACAGAAACATTTTTCATATGTACTTTGCAATATGCAGATAATATTTACTATATGTTCATTACTTGGACAAAGCTCTTTTTTTGTTTGGCTTCATATTCACCAGATTGTTTTACGAAATGCAGTATCCTGCATATCATCGGCAAGGAGAAATCTTGCCCCTTTTTTCATTCCAGCATAAAAACCACCTGTTTTGGATATTGCTGAGTTCCATTATTTAAAACTTAATTCCTTCCCTAAAGTACTCCATGCTGCCACAATGCTGCATAATAAGTTACTTAGTTGTGCAGATTAAAATCCCGGACTGACTCTAGTGCCCTATTTGTGGCTTGTTTTTCTGAAAGAAAGAAGATTAAACTATGTAAATGGAACATGATTATGGTTTATTTTGTTAGCATGTGCAGTGATGAGTCTTTGACCTACATTTCTTGTGTGTAGTGTGCTCTCGCCCTATATCTGGATAATGAATGACAGAAACATTGATATGGGTTGACCTCTTTTTCACATAGTTTTTGGTCTTTTTTATATACATAAGGAAAATCCTGAGATACAAATCTTCAGCTGAATCCTAACAAAATCCCAAAGAAGAAAAACACTTCTTTCATCAGAAGAAAAAAGAAAATATTTAGGCACAGTGTCTGATACATCAAGTTATTTGAAAAGTACACAAAGGGCAAATATGGTGTCTGCTCTTACATTATCTGAGTATTTGATATAGAAGCTTATGGATGAGATTATGCGACTTGAAGTTGCATCCTACAGTCTCTTTGTGTTTCAAAAGGGGGTTTTTTAATCAAATTTTGGCAGTTAACAAAGCATGCTCAGAAGCTGACTTTCTCTGGATGCTCCAGAAAGTCAGGCTAAGTCTTTATGCATCTATCTTCAGATTCTTAGTGTTCTTCTGAAGACTCTGACCTCCAAGAAATGCCTGCAAAAAAAAACGTCTCCTTCATGATGGCCTTTCTCTCCCTGATAGCTGTGCTGTTTTGATATGTTGAGGGAAATGTACATATGTGGCCTCAATTAAGACTAATGCTCTTTGCAGTTCAATAGGTGGATATAAGCCTGCAGGACTCAGCGCAATAGTTTGTCTCACTGAAAATTACTGCCAAGGTAAACAGATTTTTGAGAAAGCTTACCTAAACCAAGACAAACATCTTCTGCTTGTTTTAAAGTAGTTTGTTGCACAGTTTGTCTAGGCACTTGTACTGGGAGCGTGACATGAAAGAAAAGAATTATTGAAGATATTTAATATTGAAACCAATATGATAGTTTGATTCCATTATGTCTTAGAAAGTCTTGATAGTGATATATAATTTTTTAAAAAAAAGAGTGCCCTTCTAGGGGAGGAACTAGCAATGTCTCTTTGTCCTTCATCAATCTGTTTTCAAATAGCTGTCCAACTGAGCTCTGAGATTTTAATATTTCTAGAAACACCTACTGTGTATAACTTACTTTAAATTGGCACATACATCAACAGCATGAAAAAAATGTTCACAGCTCTGGGAAACTGAGCTAAAAGGTCACTTTTTCAACAAATCCATCAGCTGGGAAAAACAAACCTAGCTTTCCTTTGAATTTTTAATAGCTTTCCTTTTTCTGTGTGAAGTCTGGGGGGGCAATATTTGTAGTGTAAAGGCACCATCTGAACAATCCAGTGAGTGTTTCACGCAGATTGGCATGCATTTGTTTGTCTGCTTAAGTTTAGGTTTGTTTGAATTTGCATGTCATGGATTTGATAGGTATGTTCAGCTGCTCTACTTATTTTTATCCTGGGTGCAGCATTTGAAGGCTTTCAGGGAGGCATTTTTTCTCTACAAGAAGACAGTGACTTGAAGGCCTTCAGTTAAAGACTGAAAACATTAGGAAAGGCAGTGGGAAAAATGTATTTGAACAGCAATATGGGTCCTCAGCAAACATTACTTAATAAAAGTTTCAGGTGAGAGGCATCTAATAGGAATTTTAGCATGGCTGGTAACCAATGTAAGTTATCACCCAGGTGCAGAAAACTTCTGTCCCTTTGTTCACAGGAAAATGTGCAGCTCAGTTTTTTTTCTTTTCCATTCTAAGTATAATGATTGCAGAACTCCTCGAACAGTAAGTTATATAGCCATACGTAAGTCCCAAAGGCTTTCTTTGGTGCTGCTGCATGGAGAGGTCAACAGGTGACCAGGCATTTATTTCAGCTTTTCTTTTCCTCTTTGTTTAGAGTACAGCTTTTTTTCAAGGCACTGAGGTGCTAGTACACGGATTTTTAGGACATCCTGAAAAACCTGCTGTTTTCAATAACCTCTCCAGATGGATGGCTGCCATCAGTGTCCTCTGGCCTCACTTTATCTCTTGATCATACTCTTTCTCAGGCATGGGGGGTGGTCTGTTGTCAGAAGCCAGGTCCTAACTTCTAGAGGGCTTTAACTACCAGGACCATGATTTCAGATAGGTGAAGCTTTATTTAAATCACGAGCTGAGACAATTTAGCTGATTCTTGTGTACCAGCTTCTATGAGAAGCCAAATGAATGGTGCTCAGCTTTAACATTCACTTCTCCTGCTGCAGTCAGCAGACCTTACACTTTTGAGTGCAGAGATCATCCCCCTTCCCCTTTCTTTTTCATACTACTTCTTTTTGAGAGTTAATTGGAAGTGGAAAAATCATTTTCTCAATTTTCATAGTGGAACCTGGCATGCTTGAAATTTCAAGGCCAAGGGGTGTGGAATTTTCAAAAGGACATACCTTATTTCTGTGTTGTCTGTAATTGGTTGAAGCCTGAGAGAAACCTGGGTGGAGGTAACTCTTCCTTACACTTTTGAGAGAAAAAAATACATATTTTTGGTTTTATTTAAAGTTCAAGTAGCAGTCAGGAATAAAGCCAGCAGGCAGGTTAAATTAATGTATTTCAAATAATAATATCAAGTACTGTTTCCAGTTCTGCGTCTCCCAGTTAAATTACTTTTACCAAAAATACTGATAGCACTATAATGGAAACTGGTTTATAATAGAAACAGTTGAAAATATTTTCTTTTAAATACAGTTCACAGTATGGTACCTCATGTTCCTCTCCAGAGTGTCTAACTTCCTATTTACCAGGTTATGTGACTTTTTTGAGGGATGAGTAAATAATACGTTCAGAATTCTCATGGTAGGGGGCTTAAAGATTCTCTCATTTCACACAAGTATGACCACACATACAGATGTGCATGTGCACACTTTGCTTTCTCTCTCCCTACCAAGTAATTGTGAAAATATTTCATTTTTACAATTTTAAAAGCAGTTGCTTTTAGGGTATTTCTGGTCACATCTGGATGAACCCCTGATTTTTCAGACTTAACCTTTAATTTAAATTTAATTAAAGATTTTAAAGAATTAAATCTCTACCATGTATTATGTCCTAAAGTGCATAATCTAAGTATCATGAGCTGATTAAATTTTTATACAAATACACTGTTAAAGATTGATCACCTTACACTGGAAAATAATTATGAAAAACGAAATGCTGAAGTGATAATAGAAACTCAGCAGATAGAAACCGATCAGAATTTAAGTGGCAAATATGTAGACTTGGAGAGTAGTTCACATATTCCTAAAATGGACTGGGGAACAGGGTCTTTGGCATTTGACATCTGTTGCCTCTGTCCTGTTTCTGTGTGCTTTGAGTTACAGTTTTCATTCATGGAAAGAAACAGGTGAATACAGAGTACAGTACTTTACAAAAGCTCATTACAACCAGGGGAAACTGGTTGGGACAGAGCCCATACATCCTTTTGTATAACTGATTATTTAGTTGCTCTGATTTTCTAGTGATTCAGTTAAATGGTTCCAGTTACTACTCTGAACTTTTAAACGTTATGCACTGATGCTACAATTTCTTGTTCCGCGTGGGAAGGTATTAAGTTGCTGCTACAGATCCCTTTTATAACTGCCTACCTTCCCCCTCACTCATTTAACCTACTTATTATACCTCCTCTTCTTCAGGAATATGGCAGCCAACCATCCAGTCTATGGGTAACCAGGGTAGATGATGAAGTGTCTTTTCGATCTCCCCAGAGCAAGGAGGTGCTTTAAATATTATTCTGTCCGGTGGATATCAGGTATTTATCTGGTGGACATGCAGGTTCATTCAATAGTAAGCCCAACAGAGATCACAGATTGCTGTCTCCTGTAGTTATTCATAGAGTAACCTGATGGCTGTCGTCTTCTTGAGGAAGAGGAACATAGATTAGACTAACTGACAACCTGACAACTGAAAGTTAACTGTAGGCAATCTGCCACTGGCAGGATGTCTACATCTAACATCAGAAGAAAAATTTCCTATAATTACCTAGAACATGAGGAACTTTTCCATCAAGAATTGGCATGGGAGACAGGTAACAGACTAAACAAACTCCATGGTACATGGCTTACTCTGTACCATGACTTTGAGGTGAGAAGTCATTTTGAGTTAATACTTTTCTGTGCTATTTATAAGTTTGTTGTGATGATTACTGCCTGAGTCATTCTTGCAGTAATATACTTCTGTGGGTTCTAGATCATCTATTCTTAACAGATTGCTCATACCCTTTAGCAAAGCCTGGACCTCTTCTTTCACTTACAAAAAACAATAGCATTTGTCTAGATCTCCAGGCTGGCAGATTAAGTTTTGGTTGACTCTTTCATCTTGCTGAGGAGGAGGAAAATCTGCAATATGTGAAAAGGTCATTTTCTGCAATATAGTGAGGATTACTAGAAGCAACTGTTTCAGAATCTAAATGCTTTGGGAGATTTGCTGAAGTGCAACAACCATCTACCACCTCTTTTCCAGTTCAGGAGGATAACAAGGCATGCGTTTCTGTATTGTAGTAGAACTGTATGTACAAGTACGTGCAGAGTTGCTCATTCTGATAAGTGTCCATACCAACTAAGTGAACAGGCCATTAAAAACAAGATTTAAAAAGACCTCAAACAGCAACAGAAAGTGACAGCGATGAAAAAATGCAGCACTGCACTTAAAACCACCCATTCTGTTAGTCAGGTATTTCATACATGCGCTTTTCCTGTAGTGTCATGTAGTGGTTATAAAACTTCAGAGTTGTAGGATTTTGCTGTGATGTAGCACAATTGGTCTTAGCTGAATGTGTCCCTATTAAGTTGAATTTATGCTAATTCTGTCCCATTTAAACTGCAGACAGTGTTATTGGCTGCACTACTAAATTGCTTTCCTAGGAGACATTCCATTAGGTAAGTGATGCACCCAAAGTAGAATATAACGAATTACATTTTTACTTAAGCTGAATATGTTTTACATCTGTAATCGGGATAGAATTATGTCCACTGTGGATGACAAAAGACTTTTTGGGTTCTTAGTGAGCATAGAACTTACTAGCAAGTGATTTGTCCAGCTAACTTTTAAATAGCCTAGGCTATTTCTTCTATTTATATTGGAAGGTAATTCCACAGCCTGACACTATTTTTCTGATATTTAGCTGAAATGTTGCTTGCTCCTGTTTCCATTTATGTCTTCCCAATTATTCTTCTCACAGGCTGTTTATGTGCCAAAAGCATTTAGGCACCAATCCATTCAAATAAATTCCTTTAATTTTCTGGATAGTGTTACTCCTTTAATTTTCCTGGTAGTCTTACAAACAAAAATGGCTGGGTGAATTACATTGCAAAATTTGACCTTTTGATCATTACAGACTTTAGCTGCTTGTTTCAGGTTATATGTTTTCTATGGCAGCTTTTTATCCTGGCTGCATCCAGGAGGAGCACAGTCCCCTACTCTCATTTCAGTTATGAGAGCACTCATTGGGAGAAGAAAAAGAAAGCAGAAGGTCTTTTACCAAGGGGATGGCTGCCCTTCAGCAGGATTTATTTAGTGGTCAGTGACATTTAAAATAGATCAGCATCTCAGCTAACTTGGATATGAAAAACACTCCATTTCCCAGCAGGCCAGTCGTGGTTATAATTCATTAAGAGGGTGAATTGTAATCATGATGCTTTTAGGGGCAGAGGTTTAGTTTCCCCAAAGTTCTGTTGATGTGGTTTTGTTGGCTAACAGCTTAGAAATGTGCTCCCATGTTTGAGTTCAGGCTATGCAGCCGTGGGAAACTACACAAAGTCAGGACATGGGGCTTAGAGACCAGAGAACTGCAAGACAGAACTCCAAATTGCAAATAGGGAGTGTTTGCTAATCTGCTTCATATGCCAGACGGAGCAGTGTGGAGCACTAGAGTGGGTATCAGGCTATGTAAAGGACTCTGAATAAAAGATTCACTGTCTGTGAGAAAAGGTAAAAGCCACTTGTACCCTAATCACTAAGAAAGAAACAGCTATCAGCTACAGAACCAGCACGTGCTTTCCATTCATGCTGTCCAAAGAGGAGTCAAACAATTATTCCCAGGGATCCTAGAACACAATAGAAAGCCATTGTATGCAATCCATGTCAATTGTGAGCTCAATCCACAAAATCTTTTCAAGAGTAGCAAGAAACATAGTGATGTTTAGTTGACTTCTGGAATGTGATAGTTGGTATCTTTCCTCGTGAAACTGAAAGCAATACAAGTTTAGTAAGCAGGAATCCTTAAAGAAGATAAATAAAGAATGATTTATTTGCATCTCATCTTCTGCCCGTACTGAATTTTAATATTTCCTTGACATTTGGGAAGCTGACCATTTGAAAGGCTAGTTGTTGACTTTGAGAGGTGATTCAGTGGAGGCAAAGCTGTACTCTGGTGACTGGTGGTTGACAGTGTGTGCTACACTGAATGTGAACAAGAACAGTGGTTCAAGGGTTCTCCTCATCTTTTTTCCCAAATGCACACTTTTTAATAGCTGGTATTCTGTAGTTTCCATATTTTCATACACTGACACCTATTCTCTTTAATATTTGTAATGAGTTTATGGTCAGAACAAGCAGAACTCCATACAATTCAGCCTTCTGAGAGGTTCGACATTTGCTGGGCTCCAATTTCTCTACAAAAACGCAGCAGTTTCTATAATACCCCATGTGAGGAGGGAGATTCATATGAATTAATAAGTAAGGACCAAGAGCTCTGTCTTAGGAGCAAAGAGAGCTACTGCACAGCCTTTTGATTTCTCTTCCCTCATGAGTGTGTTGCATTGTATTGTTTGCCTGACCTAAACTACAAGTTTTTGCAGTGTGGAAGTATCTTGCTTGCTTGCAAGGTGATCAGCACATGCATAAATAAACAAGACAGTGCCTTGGAGAGTTCTCCCTCGTGTTCTGTGTGGTTGACAGAAACAGAAGTGTTGGATGGTAGAGTAGGCAGAGAGGTTATGCACTCATTTTTCTGGAAAACTTATGGAATAGATTTTGACGTGTTAGATACAATACATGAGTGAAAATCTCAAGAAGTCAGTTACTTGGCAGTGCAGTACAGCATTCTTTTTCAGATTCCATCAACTGCAGAAATGGTCTTGGAAAGCTCAATTGAGAAAGAAGGGGTAAGATTATAGATAGTAGGTTTGATATCTGAAGAGTGAAAATCACATTGCAAAACTAATATTAGAAAAAAAAAGACCAAAAAAAAAAAAGACAACTAGAGTATGTATGACAAGGGTAGATGCAGAGATAGCCTATTTTAATGTGGCAGATTGGACATCATACCTTCATCAGGAAGTACAAATATGTATGCACTTTTCTTGTTTCTGGTCATTTTAAGCATTTCACAAATCATGACTGGGAATTTGCAAGAGCTTTTGTTGTTTTGTTGTCGTGTTCTTGTCAGAGCACCACAGTTCAAGCATATCATTAAGCCATCGAGCTCAGGACCTGAATTCTTCCATGTGCAATTTCAAATGTGCTCTGCCACTCATGTTATTAATATTCTCTGTCTTGGCTCACACCACCACTTAATGCATTTGCAGATGGGTGGAGAAAAATTGCAGCTAGCTCAGTTTTGCATTTTGAACTTCATTTTACTATCCTTCATTCCCAGTAACTAGCCAGCCTGAGAAAACATACCTTGCCACTTTGGTGGCAAAAACTAGGGAGCAGAGTGTTGCAGGGCAGGCTTGAAGCAGACATAAGAGGCATGTGTGAGCCTGCATTACTCTATCTCAGCACCTTACATCCACGCAGACTGATCCAAGTGTTGGCAAAGGAGGATTTGTGTAGGAAGAAGGGCTGCCTAAGGCAGCATCTGTATCTTCAATATGTTCCCACAGTAATACCACGCTTTCAGCATGAATGCACTCCCACCTATGGCTAAGACTTAAAAGCATCTAAATTGGGCCCTGTATATTATATGTGCATTTGTTTAGGTATGCATTACTTCCTTTCTGATTATCATTTCTATAATTTATACTGTAGGTAAATATCTGGACGTATTTCCTACATTCACAATAAAAATTAATGACCTTGAGTAATCAACAGTACAACCTGTCATTCAATGTCTTTTTAAACAAAAACCTCTGCACAATAATCACTTTTAAGTTGGTTTCAGGTTAGTATTGTATTTGGGGAAGGAAAGTCATATTATAAATAAGGCCTATTGCAAAAATATAACCACAAAATGATGCTACATTTCTCATAGAAAGTTAACTCTGTTCTTGCAGACAGTTCTAACTGAAGGAGGGAACTCTTCAGAAATTCTCATGAACAACTTAGGACATGGAGCCAGCTGTAAGATACAATAGCTGTTGTCTTGATGTTGTCTAGTGGAAGAATATGTGTTCATTTGTAGATATATATGGCTGAGAGATGGATCTTAGACAGAGAAAAAGGGAAATTTTAAGAGCATAAAATATCTTCCCCAGTCTGTTAGCAAGAATGTGAGGTTTGTTCTAGTCTGTTGTAATTTCCCCAGTTTTCAAGTATTTTTGCCAATTTGTGTCTGTGAATACAGATGCTGAAGGCCCATTATAGGTTGTTAAGTGTTATTTCTGAAATCAAATTAAGGGAGATATAAACACTGATAAAATAGTCTCCCTGATACCTCTCAGTGTCTTCCTCTCTGAGCCAGATGGTAGTCTGAGATGGTTCAGACTAGATGGTCTAATGGTTCTGTCTGAACTGAAAGGCTCTGAACCTTCCATGTCAAATTACCAAGACTGAAGAAAAGTGAAATGAGGTTATTGTAGCTGCTACAATACATAAAAGAAAATGAAGTTAAAAGGTTTATTAGGCACTGTGCTCTGTTTTTTCTCAAGCTAGAGAGCAAAATTTGGACCCTCTCCTGTAGCAGAGATGGCTATTTGGCAACAGCAGTCTGCAATATTGGCCATACCTGGACAGTAATAGTAGCTTCAAAAGGAGATGCTCACCTTACTCATCTGTCAGGAACAATCTCAGTTCAGACAAGTACAGAGAAAAAAAGAACTCTCGTGACAAGCTGCATTTGATACAGCATTCCTGTTAAAAGCATAAAGATAAAACATAGTTTTGAGGCCTATTCTGTAAAATCATCCCTCAGCATGGTTGCTCATAATGTAACAAAACCTCTACAAAGTGGATCACATGTAACTTCTAGCTCATCCTAGTATAAGCTGGACAAAACTTCGTTGGAATAAATTAATGCCATTATCTTTACTCAATGGAGCTAAGCTTATTTACCCCAAAAAGCAGTTTTGCCAGATGTATTATAGCAGTTGCAGCAGAAAACATTAACAAATGGGGTAGTCCTGCTCTAAAATTTCCATTAAGATTGCACTATATTACCCAGTGAATGTCTGTCTGTGCTGGGGGTACTTCTTACTAATATGATTTCCCTTTACTCCTGCTTCTGTGCTTATGGCTAGGAATACTGCACAATGCTGTTTGGTTTATAGCATGTATCATTGCTAGTTTTGGAACTATCAGGTTTTGGAACTTCTGGATCGGGAGCAAGTCCCATCCACTCAGGAGAGATTCCAGAACATGAAAGCAAGGGAACCAAGCAGATTTAAGTGCCCCTACCGGTGCCCGCTGATATGTTTGTCAATATGACTTTTACAATTATAAATACGCAGACTTCTATGCTCTCTGTCATATTTAAAAAGTCACATTCACAATTTCCAGAATGGGCTGTCTTTGAATGGAAGTATTTTGCTACTGCAGGTATTTCTGGTGACCACAATGAAATCAGCATGGCTACCAAGCACCTGAGATGTTAAATACTGTCATCACTGGGCAAAAATCCATGTGTGCTACTGGTTAAAGAAAGCATAACAGAACCTTACACAGTAGTGGTTTGCGTTTCCCATTTTACCAAACTGCTGGGAACTACCAAAAATAACACAACATGATATGCCTGAAATAGCATCATTTATTTCACTGCTCTGACACATTTGAGGTTGCACAGAAAGAACAGATCCATGCGTTCCTTTCCTTTCTGAGGAACACTTAACAGCTTTCTCCCAGTAAAAATGGCTGTAAAATCCTTTTTGAATTAGAGTGCTCTGGACATGTCTGAAAACGACCTCATTTTCATTTAAATTATAGTTGTGTGGAAGATAATACCAATTTAAGAGCGCCCTTTTTTTAAAAAGCAAAGACAGAGGCACAGCAAAACGGCAGATGAACATTGTAAAAACCCACAGGATGGGTTCTGTATTGACAGAAAAAAGCTTCTCTATTCCCATCAGCAGCTGTGAGCAGCTCTGTAGCAAGTTGTGAATCCTGATCAATCTCATCTTCCTCACTTCAAAGAGGAAAAAGCAGCAAAAACCTTTCCGTTCTGATCTGTGTGTGTACTGTGAACCTCTCTACCCAGACCCAGGTTCTTTCTGGGAGGATTTAAAGGGATACTTTTTTTTACTAATACTTTCTTAACACCCAAGGAAGAGCAAAAGACTATTTATCTTTTAACAGCTAGTAATTACTTAGTACTCAGCTAGATGTCAAGCAGAATTCATAACCAGTCTCACTGTGATAGTTTTGTGTACCAGCACCATGCAGGGAGTATTCTGCAGCCAAATCAGCCAATTGTCACTCCCCAGGTCTCTTGCCAAAGAGTGTGGGGGAAAACCTTTTAATTAGCTCTTCCCTGAGTAGGTCTTCCTTGATTAATCCTATCTGAACATCATGTTTTAGAAAGAAAAAGCTGTTTAGAAAGGGGCAAGAGTATGCTTTAGAATTCATAACTGTCCTTTGCATCCTTTGCAGCGGGAGTTCAGTTCACAAGAGGCCGGTATGATGTAGCAGCAGACAGAGTGCAGAAGGCATGGTGGGAGTCTTGATATTGATGACGTTAATTTGCTATGGGACAAAAGGAGAAAAAAAATCATGCTGACCTAGCTAAGACAGTACTTATGTGTATGTGTATTTGTGTGGCAGGGGACAGCAGTGGGAGGAAGGCTGAGGAGGAAGCAAAAATAAGTAAAACAAGATGGATTTATCGGCTCTGAATTGTTCATCTGTATTCCGTTCTTCACTGTGCTGCAGAGGAGGAGAGCATCTCCAGCACCGTGGTTGGGGAACAGAGCAAGAGAGGGGGAGGAAGGTGATACCTATCACAGGCATCAAAAGTGTTTAATTTTCCAGAGGCTCTGATTAAACAAATGTTTCTGCTTCCTGGCAGCCCTTGCAGACATTTGTTGGGACAGAATAAATCAGGAGGTAATTTGTCTGCTGCAATGATCAGGGTTGGCTTGGTGGCACTGTCTTGTTGGAGATTTTTTCTGAGTTTCCTGGGAGCAGCCATATTTCTCAAACATCCTTCTGTGCCCGAAGTAATGCCACCAGCTTTCCTAGGGATGTCAATTTAATATTGATGGACCTAGGCAGGGTAAATGATGCTTGCAAATAATGATGTGTGACCATGGATAAGTTTATTATGGAGCCCTGGTAATTACAAGGGAGAAGGTCGAAAGGAGTGAATGACTCTTGGGACTGACATAAGGACTGCTTTCCTGCAGAACTAAATGGTGCTGAAAGAGGTTAGGCTGGGACCCATGAATGAATGGGAAATTATTTCATTGCTGGTGCTGCCATGCATAAACGGGAGCAGAAGGCACCAAGAGGCAAAGAAGAATAGATTAAGAATAGTGCATGGTGTCTGGGCATGAGCAAGTTGGGAACTGGGTAACCAGCAAAGACATACCAGTGTTTCACCTGTTTGCCATCAGTACCTAAGGTAGCTGAACTCACTTTGCCCTTAATCCTTTCATGTCTTCTTCTCTCACATATTCTGTGTAATTCTACCTCCTACTCTTTGTCGTTTGTGGGTATAAAAGTGGCTGTACAGCAAATAAGTGGTCTGTATGAGCTTGCAATGGCCACACTGTCCAGGAGAGATGAAGGCACAGTTTAATTATGCAGGCCACTCATGGGAGTGATTATAAAATCTTCATACCACTCTGTGAAGGTCAGCAGTATTATAAAAATCGTATTTCTGCAGTGAATTAGGAAGTAAAAAAATACATTCCTGCAACTAAAAGGCAGTCTTCCTGATTAACCTTTAGTCCAAAAATCCAGGGCTCATAGGGAAAGAAAGATTAATTCTAACTGATGTAAAACAGCTACAAGAATGATTTAACATTCCCATTGGTGAAAATGCTGTCATTTTAACACCTTTTAACTCTGCATGACTTGAGGTAAGCACTATCAGCCCTTAAAGGTAGGAATGTCACTCTTGCAATGTCCTTGACCTCCTTGTTTCTAGGCCTGTGGAGCTATGAGATAAGAGGGAACCTTAAAGCTCTGATCGTCTTTTGTCTGGGAAACCTGTTACAAGCCTGAGACTGAGTCTTTGCCTCTCTTGAGATGGCTTGATGTCCAATTTTATTTGTTTGTGGGTTTACTCCTTTCTAATGGAAAGGAAATAAAATGCTATTGTTTATTGTTTCAGTAAAGATACTGGGAATATTGCTTAATCAGCTGTCCTTGTAGAATAAAAAAGGTGTTGCTTGCTGCAGTGCCCATGGAATTGCAATGGATAGATAAAGTCACAGAGATCCATTGAGAAGGGACAAGTGATACCATCAAAGCTAGTTCTTCTTGTGCCTTTCACATAGGTGCCATCTTGGCTTCTGTGTGGCACAGCTGCAAATACAGGGAGAAATGTGCTTCCTCAGAACAGATTTTCCTCTCAACTGTACTTAGACACATTTGCATTGTCCTCCAAAGTTTAAAGAAGTTGTCCCAGTTGGCCAAGTTTCTGAGCATCTCAGGAGTGGAAAAGCTTCCTCCTTTTCTCACTTCTGATTAGATGGAAAATGGAAACTTTAACATCTGCTCCTTTTAATGAGTGAACTTAGTAAGTCTGAAGGTGATGCCTTTTGATATGCAGGTTTATCAACTCTTTGAAATGGAGAGCTGTCTGTCCTGTCTAGCATTCTATTTTCTGTCCAGTGGAGCTTAAATATAAAATTAAGAGGAAAATTCTGCAGCACGCTCTGCTGAGCTCATTTGGTAAGATAAGACATTGTACAGTCCTTGGGAATTAAATTTTCTCTGTATACCAAGGAAAACCTCCTGTTCAGACAGGGCACGGGAGCATGTGCATCAGAGGCCTTAGTGCTGAAGCCACATTTGTTCTGTACAACTGATGTCAGCACCAAACACTGGGGTTTGCATTTGAAAATGTGATTCCTGATGGTTTAGAAGGGAAAAAATGGCACATCTTTCTCACACCAATTTGTGCTACAATCCTTCAGATTCACAGCTTACCTCTTCTGATATTAAAGGAGAAAAGAACACCACGAAGGAGAATTATAGGAGCACCATTATGTGTGTGTGCCATGTTTCAAGTGTGGCTCTTGCTCGAAGATAAGCAATCCCTGAAAAGCATAGTGCCAGAGGAGAGCAAGGCGAGTAAAAGGGCTCAACAAACACACCTAGCTTTAGATAACAGCTCCTGTTAGTTTGGCCTTAGTAAGGGAGGGCTGCTTGTGGGAGCCTGTAATTAAAAGGCTCTGCCTTGGCCCAGTGGCAGAGGTTGACCCTCTGTGCCCCAAAAATCTGCTGCTCTGCAAGAAGTACTTGCTGTCTGTGAGTGCACGGGTGCTTTTTCCATTCCTTTGAGCCAGAGCCTCCATTGCAGTGGGGAACATCCACTGATCTTTTTGCTCCAGCTGACATCCATCCCTTTCACCCTGCAAGCCTTTAGCATCCTTGTGAATAGTGGAGAATCCTTCTCCCTCTTTTCCCAGGTAGGGGAATGTGTTGGGGGAATTTATTAGGCAGTTGCAGTAACAACAGTAGTCTGGGAAGAGCAAGGTTGTCAGAGGTGCTGGAGGTGCTTACTATAATACCTCAAATCCTTAGAGTGGGAGGAGGGAATTGGGACTGCAAGAGAAGCCGTGAGCAGTGGCAGTTCAATTGGTCAGGCTGAGAGCTGAGGCAAGAGGGGTTGATCCTGTGTTTTATCTCCCACTAAGGGGCTGTGGTTGTCAGGTGCCCCCTTAGGTATGCTGACAGTCACAGTGCTGGGAAGAAATGTATGGAGGGCTCCTGGTGACTCTGCTGCTGCCTGCCCCATTCGGATGTAGAAGATCCAGGGGCTGGCAAGGCATGGTGGGGATGCTACAGCTGTGGCACCCTGACCCTTGCAGATTGGCTTCCTGAAGAGACACCACGCCCTGATATTGTTGTTCCTCAGTAACATCCTCAGAGCCTGAGATGAGCCTGCCCCAGTAATACTATCCACTTCTGAAATCAGTCACGAAGGATGTAGAGGGAAAAGTATGTTAATTTACATCCTTTATGTTCCCCAGCATAGGCACATCACAATAGGGCTCCTGTTCTTTCTCGTCGCCTTCCTTTCCCCAAGCAAAGTGAGGTTCCTCCCACCTGCCCACAGCCCTTCAGCAAGCGCGAGCACAACTCCTACACAAGTCTCTTTGCCAGAGTTTCAGCTGCTGGTGCTGCTTCCATGTGCAGCCTGCTCTGGTTGCTGGGCTTGGGGAGTTGGTTTTTAAGCTGTCTGTTGAGACAGGGGGGTTTTTTCCTTCTTTTTCTTAGCTGTATTTGGCTGTAATTTGTGCTCCCTCCTCAACAGCCAAGCCCCAGTTTGGGAAAGCAAGTGATGCCTAAACACAGAGGGAAGCTGAAAGCAGGAGCTTCTTGGTGGGGTGAGAAGTTTGCACATTTAGTGGTCTCTGCCCCCTGTCCCAGGAGTCACATCCATTTTCCTGCCAGATTGTCCTTGGGTGGTCATCCTATACTCATCTAGTCTGAATAGACACCTAAATGCTTCCTGTTGCCCAAAATCTTTTGGGAGTTGAGGGCATTTTAACTTCACAGGTTTGTATATTGTGGATATGTTTGGTATCACCCATCACTCTGGAGATGTCGTACCGTAGGAAATCTCTTATCCATACACAGATTTTTGTGCTCACTTTCACCTCTTTTCACTACTTGCTGTAATTAATAGCAAATTGGATATGCATGGAAGTGTTGTCACTGTCAGCTCTCTGCTGAATGGCATATAAAAACCCATTAGAAGCTGATTCTTTGGATTATTAATTTTTTTCCAGGCCATCCTATATCTGATATTCTTTCACTAATTTGTTACTGATTCTCTAAGATGCTCTAGTCTGAAAATGAGGAAATATTCCTGATGCCTTCTTTTGCTGATGATTCCTGGTTTGTGGCTTCCCTTATTTTAAGAAGTTGTTCTGGAGGCACAAGCAGGAAAAAAAGAAAGATTAAAATTATCAAATCGGCCAAAAAGATTAAAATGACAAATAATATGTAGGCTGCAGTCTTCCAAAAATCCAAGAATAAATAAGGCTTCTTTTAAAGTACTTTGAGGAGGAGGTTGATTATAATTTTATATCTGGATTTTTTTCAGTGAAGTATCCAACTTCTTTAGATAAAGTGCCCTAAAAGCTAACCCATGATAACAAAAGCCCTTCAGAATAGATTTACTGGACTGTATTTCTGAACAAGAATTTGAGATAATGAAAAAAACTATCCAAAGGAACTGAAGTATTGCAATAGCAATCTAGATTGAAGCCTGTTGTGTGCTAGAGCTACACATACACATAGAAAGGATTGTATACAATAGACTGCTGATTGATGGGGTTTTGGCCACTGCCTGCTGTCTCTTCAAATATGTTGACTTTTGAACAGAGCATTCACCAGGTTCTTAAGTCCAGTGTTAGTGGGACTTCTCAGATGTTTCTATCGGACATAAGTATTTCTTTTCAGTCCTTTGGTTTGTTTCTCTCTCCTCAAGTTTTATATCACTTCATGGAGCGAGCAGAAAGAACATAAATCTTAAGGAATCTCAATGGTTTTCTGGTCTCACTAGCTTGATTAAAGTAACTCCACGGGTAAGTTTGGCCCCCTGATTTCTCTTCCTGTTGTCTCATTTCAATAGGCAACCCATGGCAGTGGAAAGCACTGGAAACCAGTGTAAACCAAGGATTTTTTTGTTGAGAACTTGTGCCCAGGTGAAGACTCTCCACATCCACAGGGACCTACACTGCTCTTCTGATGAAGTTAGGCTTGCACTGCTGCCTGAGCAAAATCTGTTAGAGCAGCAGTACTTCCCTTATCATCACTCAAGCCCTCTTAAATCTTTCTCCTTTGCAGCCATTGGAGCCTATCGTGCCTGTTGAAAAAGGCTGCCCTGATTTGGGCAAGCTGGTTCCTCTACAGCCTTGGCCTCCCCTGGCCACCAACTCTGCCTCAGGTGCAGGGCACCCAGGACCAGGATCCCTCCAACATCCAAGTGCCCAGGAGCTCTGGGGGAAGTGTGCTATCAGGGAATTTGCTGACTTGTTTTCCCTTCAGTACCTTCCTCAACAGAAAGTGCTGTATCTTGGTTAATTGAGGATGTAGCTCCACTCACTGATGGCATTTTTAGCATTTTTAACTATTAGGTAGTGCTCGCATCCAAATGTGCTGTGTTACCTGTCAGTAATGCCAGCAGATAGTTGGGGGAGACATTTAGTTGCCACTTGTGTTCTTTATGTGGGTATCAGAGACTCAGAATTGGTGAGTTTTATGAGCAATGTTCTGCAGATGCATGAAGATGACGGCTTCAGGGAGGGCAGGTGGCTGTCACTGGGGTGGGAAGGACTTTGGTATTGTACTCAGCAGCTCAAGGATCCCCTTCCAATCATCCTTGTTGCAGTACAGGCCTGAATTTATATTAAGAGCAATGTTTTCTGGGAACACTCTATAAGAAAACTAGAATTTTGTTTTTATTAAGAAATATTTGCCTATCTTGGATCCTATCCTGCTGGTTGTGGAGGTGGCTGTGTCAAATAGTGATTTTGAGGACGTGGATTTATGTACATGGTAACAAGACATTTGCTGTTCTTAAAACTTTTGTGCTTTCCCTTCAGAGCTCTTTTGTCTTAAAGAGGATGCTACTTAGCTGAGATTTCTACTGGAATGGTGTACTACCTTCCCAAGAAGCTCTAGGAGGAAGCATTTTCCCCCGTTCCCTTCTGACAAAAATGGGAACAAAGCTGTAAAAGGACTTTGCACGTACATAAGTTCTTCTGTCTAATGAACTCATGTGCATTATAGGTATTGGAAGGATCTTGTAGTCTTACCATGAATGCAATAAATACTTTTCTACCCATTCTACAGCAGAGAAAACCTGACACAAGGCAGGTGCATGCTGTTTTCACGAGAGCAAACGGTTTATATGGTGCAAGGGAACATTGTGGGGAGTCAGATTTTGTATTACTTTAATTCAGTAATATTCCAATGTGTAGAAAATGTATGCCCCAGCTAAATGTTGATGCAAGACTCGGATACAGTGATGCTCATCAGTACTGGATCAGCACAGAAGATTCTTATTTTTGCTTCTATGAAAAATACTGGTAATGGGCAGAACCCTGCTGTCAATAGGCTGTCTCTCCAGCAGCCATCACTTTTGTTGCTTGGTAGGAAATGGCCTGTGAGTTGCGACACCAGCTCTGCTAAGATGATGTTTAGTTTGGCAGTGATTAAAGATGTGCAAAAGACCTTTGCAGGGCCTTCGTGCAGAACAGAGGGTGCCAAAAACCACCAGTCAATCAGCTTTGGGCTTGTGCTGCTTTGCTAGATTTTTTATTTATTTATTTAAAGCTCAGGCCTATCAGTTTGTGCTCCTTTAAATCACTGCAACCCACCAAACCAGGCACAGCACGATGTATTGTGAGTCATGGTCCTCCCCCAGAGGAGACGAGACCGAGGAAGCAGAAGCTGTAAGTAGATTTGAACCGAGCCCCCTGAAGATGTGGGTGTTGATGGTAGGTGAAATAACAGGAGGTATTTCTCCTCCTCATGCCAGCGGCCAGCAGCAGTGCCTCCCGCGAGCTGTCTCTCCTGCCTCCCTGGCTCACTCCTCCATGGAAACCAGCCGTCCTGCGCTCGCTGCCCCTTGCCACGGGGCCCCTGGGCACTCCGCCCGCTTCACAGCTGCTGGGGGGAGCTGCTATTTTCCTCTCTCCCACTATAATAGCATCCTTATGAGGCTTCCCTCAGCCCGTCTCTCTAATAGAAGGTTGCATGTTTCCGCATGTGCCTTATGCGGTGATATTTGGGTTCACTTAGTATGCTCCTGGGAGTGCATCTGAACTCAAAAGAGAGGGGGGGAAAAAAAAAAAAAAAAAAAAAAGCCAGGAAGGTCAGGGAAATCCTAGCCTGTAGCAGGCAATAGAAGAAGATAAAAACAAGAAGTAGTTTTGTATAGGAATATTGCTCTTGCTGAACTGGCTGTGTGGCTGTATGGGGCAGTGACAGTGCAGTCATTTGCCTTCTGCTGGGCAGACTTGGGATTGCTCAGAAAATACAGGCCAATCCCAATTTTCCAGTGGAAAGCCACTGATAAGGGTAGCTTGTTTAGAGAAAATGCCAGAGATGGCTGACTGCTCTTAACAGTCTTTGGACTTGATGTGTTTTTGATGTGACAGAGGGTGTGGGAGTTTCCAAAAGAATCAGGTGTTTAAATATTGGGTGTATCTTGTTTTACAGGAAAATACCCACTTTGTGTTGATGCCAGCTTCATCCGTGCTTACATCCTTTATCCTAAAAATCAGGCAGAATTTAATTCCAGATGCGTTTCACAAAGTCATTTCCAAGTTAGGCTTTCATCACCTTTCCCTCCCTGAATATTTCCTTCCTCAGACTTTACAGCCCTGATAATACCACCCCTCTCCCACCTGGTGTGCCTTGCCTCTACCCAGTGGTTTCCCCTTGACTCTAACACGTTGTCTCTGTGAACACTTCATACACGGAAACACAGGTCGCATCATTCCCACCAATCTTTCCCTTACAGGAATTTCCTCCCCCTTTCTGCCTGACTTCCACTGGATAAAATAGTAGAAAAGTTTTACAGAAACTTCTGTTGTCATTGCCTCACATGCCATTCTGCACTCTAATTACAAATAGAGCCAAAGAATCCAAAGGGGGGTTAACCTCCTTGTATCTGTAACCTCACTTTTAGACTCCCTGTTACCACCATGTGAAACAAGGGTCCGGACACACCATGTCTGTTCCCTGGACCATGACATCTCCCATTTGGCTTCTTTCTGGACCTGAGCAAATTTACCAAACAAATCCTTTGTGTAGTCACATATGAGGCATTAGGGAAATTGCAGAATGAGTGTGGTGTCTTTTTTTTTTTGTGACTGCTGCAGTCTGGAGTGCACAGAATCCGAATCTAACCTTTCAAAGGAAAACAAATATCTTGAGTTTAATTCTGAATTTATCTCCTGCCTAAAAACTTAAAGTAAATAATTATAGAGTTGTAGAAAAGAAAGAGTCTGCTGGCTGATTAGAAATGTGGATTAATGGCAATATGGAAAGAAGTGCAGTGATTTGTGACTGTGGAAAAAAGTGCAGTGATAGCATTCAAGTTATCAGAGAAAGGATCTTTCATTACTGGAAGATTGTAAGCCTTTATCCACCCATAACTCACTAGCTGGTTACTAGAAATAGCACTATTTTAAGACATTATTTAGCCTCCTAGGCAGGATCGATGTGTTTCTGGAGATGTGTGTTTCTGTGTATGCCATTGATAGTTTCAAATCGATAGTAGGAAGTAAACTTGAAGCCAATCTTGTTTTAATCCTTTTGTGAGAAAAATTCCTTTGGTTCTGATTTAATATGAGTGAAACAAAAAGGAGGAAAAAAATAAACTGAGAATATGGTATTGACATAGTATTTGCTGGAGGGGAAAAAAAAGTGTGATTTTTTTTCAGATGCCTCCTATGCATGTAGTGAAGGGGATGGAGCAATGGGACCAGTCCTGATGGTTACTAATATGTCTTTAGTTAAGATTTCATATAACTGTGGATGGCCTTCCCTGTGCTTGTGGAAGTCTATCCTGTTCCCAGAGCATTGGGTAACTTAAGTAGTTTCTTGCATTCCCAACTTCCCTGGCTAGCAGATCGGCTTTGTAATCACAGTGAGGTGACTGAATGCTTTTGAATTGTTGGTGTTAGTATTAGGTGTCATATAAATCACTGCTCACTGTCCTGGGGAGTAGTTTATTTTCCAGTACTGCATGGAGATCCCAAAAAAGCTTCCCTTTGATCTGCGGGGAGAAAAGATTGTTCCTTTGCAGCAATGAAAAATACAGATTTCTGAAGCCATAAACCATTTCACTGCAGTTCTTCAAATGAGGTATAGCAAAACAAGTCATCTGTGCCTTTTCTTCTTCTAAGAATAGCCTGGTTGAATTCCTTATATTCTTGGTTATGTGCCACAACTCAGGAGGGAAAATAATGTGCATTGTTCTTATGTATATGACCAGCACAGTAATGATATAAATACCTGAGGCAAAAATCTCATTGGACTAGACAGCAAAAATTCAGAATTTTCCAAAGATATTACTCAGTCATTCTAGAACATTTTAAAATGGCAATGAAAACATTTTTTTTCCTTTCTCTTGGACATACACATTTTGTGTATGTGTGGCAGTTCCAAGCAGATCTTGGTTTGTAATAGTCCTGACAGCACTTATTATGATCTGTCAAGTCAGTAATTTGTGAGCAGCAGATTTACAGAATAGTATTTATAGCTGGCATCTCACAAGTTGCAATGGGTTTAACCTCTTCATTGCTTTGTATATTTTTGTGAATCATTCAGCTATTTCATGCAGCTATTTTTATTATTGTGGCACAGACTGGAATCTCTGATAACAATGCAATTATCACTTGAAACAGTTATTAATATGATATGTGCTAAAAAATTGGTGTTCTGTAGGCATGTTTTTAAGCTCACTTTTCTTCAGGGACATGAATATGAAAACAAGACTTTGCCTAAAAATTATTACAGCTTACTTTTGCTATAAATGAGGATGGAAAATAACATGTAGGTTCATTCAGAGGCATGGCACATCTGAACAAATGACTTTTTCATAATTTCTAGATGCTCAGCTTAACCATTTACCTTAACTATTAAGGGCATGCAAATAAACGGGACTGAATTAAATAGTCTAACATGAGCCAAACACTGGGTTTATGCATTTATCAGAAAAGCCTAAATATGTGATTTAGCTCTCTAATTCAAAGAACTGAATCCAAAACCACATTTTCAGTCTTTCATGTTTTTGTTAGGTAGAAACTTTGGAATTTTCACTTTTCTAATAAAATGCCCAAAATATAAACAAATAAACAAACAATTAAGAAAATAAAAAGGTAGCAATTAAATGGTGAAAGTCACTTAGGTCATGTCCAGAAAGCAATAGCTGAAGCTTCCAGCTTCTATTTATAATTTTCTTTTTCTTTGTTCATGTGAATAACAGAATAAATGTGAGGGGGTACTTCTAACTAAATAAGAAATTTTACTGTTTGAGTGGTGAGCCAGCTTTTGGGCTTGCTGAAGGAACAGCAAGTATTACATAAGCAATACATAAGTATTAGCACAGCCTGGCAAAATTGCAGAGCTTTTCCATATAAAGTGTTTAATTGTTGAACATTTTTCACAGGCAAATCTCCTTCTCTGTGAAAAATGTACATGGGGAAATTTTGCTGAATTTGCTACTGAAAACAATTCGGAATATGTGGACACACTAGATGGATTTTCCAGGTCTGTCTGGCCTGGGAGAAGGTTAGCAAGGAGGAGAGGTATGAAGTTGAAAGGTAGAGAAGCTGTACCCATATTGCCTGGTGCTTTGTGCTAGCTGGTGTATTTGTTGGTCACTTAGATGACTAAGGAACTCCATTGGTATTAAAGGGACATGAACCTGCTGCACTGGCTCCCCTTCCATTTAGGAATTAGGCCAGAGGGTCCCTGGAGACAAGGAGAGGGACAACACAAGCAGGGACAGTGGCAGGCTTGTACCACGTGCAGTTCCATGTGGCCATTCATACCTCGGACGGGATGGACCTCAACACTGTGGTTTCAGCTGGTGAAAGAGCCTGGAGATCTTTTCAGCAATGCAGCTGGTCACACCTTTATCTGGTTTTGTCTCAGATAAAGGAGATAGGAAGATAGGAAGCTGTAATGCAAAGTGTTGGTTTTTAGGGTTTTATCCATTTATCAGATGTACTGTGTAATGACTCCAGACCCTTCTGTTCGGCTTTTTTTAAAACAAAAGTCTACTCTGCCACTTTTCCTGGTTTTCTACCCATTTAAAGAGTCTTTTTTTATTCATCATTAATATCTAGAACTTGAGTTCTTTAATTTTTGTTTTCCTAGGGGGAAAAAGCTAGCTATTAGAATCTTGTCCTTGCTTTCCTCCTGTAGAACCAGGAGTTTGCCAATGTATTACATTAATTTTCATTTAGTATATGCCATTTAATGTAATTAAGGGAAGCAGCACCCAAATGTGTGTTCCTAATCATGGGTTACTCTCATATTGTTTTCTGTTAAAATTTACAAGTGTATTATTTGACATGTTAATTGTTACGTGGGTATATGACTAAGGATACAGATATCTCCTCATTTCCCCCCTCCCCTCACTTAACATTTTGTTTGAGAAGATCAGTACATTTTGTCTATGAAAAGCCCTGGATTAAATGCCACCCACAAATGATTTTGTGCATGTTTTATTTTGCCAAAGGAGGTTGTCAGACATCGGGGGAAATAATGTAATATTGTCTGACCTAAGACTTCAATTAACTAACAAGAAAGTTTACAAAAACTGTCATATTAACTTTACACATCATTTTACTGGGGTGGAAACATTGTCACACAGAACTTACTTCTTGTTTTGTCTACCTCAAGGCACAAAGCACAAAGAAGAAAAGAATATTATTCCTTATTTCTGATGCAAATAGTTTTCTGCAAATGTTTAATGCAAAGGAGAGGTTTCCTGTCTATCAATTATTCCTGTTTCAGCCCAATATTACCCAAGCAAATGATATTTGACCTGTGTGTTTAGATAAGCACTGTTTTGAATGGAACCCTTGCATTTGTGGGTGGCATCTGGTTTTAGTCCTGCAAGAAGACAGTGAGCTTCTTCCCCATTGTGTTTTATCAAAATGAAGACATTATGGAGAGTGTTTGCATATATTTTGATGATGATTCTAAACCCACTCGCATTTCAAGTTTGTAAAGGACTGCTGTTCCCTTTCTGTTACTATTAATTTTAGCCTTAGCTTCCTCGGGCCAGTCCTTAAGGAAGATTTCCTTTCAGTCAGCTGCTTCCTGAGCCATAATTTTAGAAATACATAATTTCCCCCATATTTTACCCTTTCTTTTCCTGTTTCCTTTTAACTGAACTTCTAATAAAATCTCATTTCTTCTCTTCCTTTAGCCTTTCTTTTCTGTTGAAATACAACATCTAGCCTCTTTCTTCTTTAGACTTGTCCCCATTTTTATTTATTTTTTTGTGAGCCATCCTCCAGATGCCTTCCTCCTCATGCTGATGCTCCCCCCTGCAACCTTTGTTCCTGCTCTGGTCACATTTCCATATTTATAACACCCTTCCTACTAGCTTGCTTTCTTTTTCCTTTGTGTAATCCAGTCTGTTCCCATTCCTTGTAAAAATCATCTTCTTGCCCATTCCTTTAGCCATACTACCCTTCAGTGGAATTTTGTGACCGCTCTTTGTCTTTTTCTCAGTTAAGTTCAAGATGCTTTTTGCTCCCAGCCAAAGCCTCTGCCACTGTTACTGGGTTTAACTGAGAAAATAAATAGTAATGTTAAAAGAGAACTGGAGACCTCCATGGGTATCCAGTGGTTCTCCATCAGGATCTGTGTATCCAAGGGAAAAATAACCAGCACAGCTAACAGAATTCTGGGAGCTTTTGGAAAGTGCCAAGTCACGCTGTGGCCACAGACTCTCCCTGTAGAGATGGAGTAGCCCAGGGATGTAATATTAAAGAGTTCGGCAATAAGTTGTCCATTTCCTCTGAACATGATTTAGAAGGTGCTCCCATGCAATAGCACAATAAGCTGGGAATCTCTTGGCAGGGAACTGAACTTTTTTACATCAGCTTCTTCAGATGGAGGCACTCCTCAGACCCCTTCCTTGTTTTTTCTCAACCTTCCATTCACACTCTCTTTCATGGTGCTCACCAGTCTCGTGCTCATGACCCTGGTGCTCTTATTCTATCTTTCGTACAAGAATGTAATGAATCCTCAATCTCTTCTTCCATAGTCTTGGATTAAGAGTAGTCTCAACCCATCAGTTCCCAGGAATCGTGTGGTTTCAGTCTGTTTTCCCACACCTGAGATTCATTAGTCACGGGAAAATAAAAAGCAGAAAAATCAAGTTCTCTGAAATGTAAAAACAATTGTGATCACTTAATCTTCAGCTTTTTCTTTCTTTGCTTAAGCTTGACCTTCTGTATCTTGGAATCCAGTGCAAGGTCAGGCTCTTCAGGTTCTCTTCCCTCTTTTCCTCACTAGAGGGCAGGCAATTTTTTGGGTCCTGAGGCTCTGAACAAGATTTCGCATTGATGTATTGCTACAGCACCAGGTTTGCTGACACCTGCTATAGACCTTTTAAACACCTTGTGTGGAACTGCTGTCACATCTCCTATCTCTCAGCGCCATTGTCACATCTGCTAGGTGTGCTCGTTTGTTCTGCAAAATGATAGTCACTGCTGAACTGGATACTGATACTGATCCTGCATGGAAACAGACTGCGCAGCTTGATCAAAACCATTGCATTGTTTCAAGCCTCTTTTCTGCAGACTGAAAAATATCTTGGTTCATACTAAAAAATTATAATCACAAGAAAGAAGGAAGGAAAGAAAGAAAAGCAAGCCAAAACTGCAGCAACACAAACTTTTTTGCAATGGGTTTTAAATTCTGCAGAAAAATGAAGAGATAAAATGTATCAGAGCTTATATCTGCTAAATCCTCTGACAGCTGCTTTCTCATCCTGCTTCCTGAAAATGAATCAACTTAATTATTCCTGTGGCTACGTACATCCAGACGGCTTAGAGTTGCCTCTTTATTGCTGGCTACAGTAACTGTCCTTGTGTTCTGGAATAGCTAAGAAGATTGAAAACTGGGGGGTTTTTGTAATTCCAGAGTACACAGACTGTAATAGAAGTAATGGTCTGGAATTTTGGAGTCTCTTGTCAATGGTTAGATTGTGCCAGCACTGAGTTTAAATTTGCTTGTGTAGGAGGGCATGTTTAGATTAATATTCTAAAGTAATGTGGAGTGAATGTTTGGTACAGGCTGTGACTGAGAGACTAGTGTAGTGAATTCACAGACTGCAATATGTGGAGATTGGGGTGGGGGGTTGGGGGAATCACCATTAAATTATCTTCCAAGGACCTTGAAGCCTCTCAGGATGACTCTTCTGAGTACTCTGAAAACATAACCATTGGTCTAGTTATAACAATTTATCCTTTGGAACAGTCTAAAAAAAAGTCTCAAATTACCTGGTGCACACATTAAACATGTAAAGTTTTCATTAAAGGAGTTGACAGGTTGCTTGTATACGGAAGTCATTTCCTTTCCTTTCAGAATTAAATTTTCTTTACAGCCTCCTTTGTCAGTAAGCACTGTTCATTAAGAATTACTTGGCTGTTTCATTCTACAACCTTGTTTTTGCCTGCCTTGTGGATTTAACTGAAGGAAATTTCTTTGTGACACTGAAGTGATAAAGCTGGATCTCAATCAACAAATGTTTCCTCCTGCATTCTTTAATCTATATAAACCAAGGTACTTCTTTTCAGGAACATTTAGATAGGAAGGAAGCTAGGTATGAATTTTTAAAAACCAGTTTGCAAAGAGATGTCTTTCCTCCAGTTCTCTGTTTGTTGGCTGGATGATTTTTAAATGGTCACATGAAAAAGCTACTGAATGAGGGCTTAAAACTTCTCACATCTCAGGTTCTTCAAGTCTGGTTGTAGAGAGGAGTCTCTGGTTGCAGGGCAGCTCAGTGGCTGCTCTTTTAACGTATGCTGCAGTGAGGTAGGGGAATCACACCTTGCAGTACTTGATAATGTTGAGCCAAATTAGGAAAGCACTGAACTAAGCACATCATTGTAATGTGGGTTGTTTATACCTAAGTCTTGTCTGTTCAGAAGAAAGGTGAACTGTCAAGATGAATAACAGTCAGCCAACATAACACACTGACACACCCAACCCCCCAAGTCACCCATCCAAGCAGCAGTCAGTGCAACATGTGCCCCAAGATACAAGAGGTACAACTTGGAGGCTTCTGCGATGGCATCCAGATGTGTTCTTGCTGCTGTCATTGCACATCAAAGGGTGTGCTTATCCAAGTGCAACATTGATATTGTGGGGACGTTGTGAGGAGGGTTCATCTCCTGTCTGGTGCTTCACAGATCAGAGAATGATAGCATGACTTGAGACCTTAAAGATCATCTAGTTCTAGCCCTACCACTATGGACAGGGACACTTGCTACTAAACCAGGTTACTCAAAGCCCCATCCAGCCTGGCCTTGAACACTTCTGGGGATGGGGCATCCACAACTTCTCTGGGCAACCTGTTACTCTCACAGTAAGAATTTCTTCCTCATACCTAATCTAAACCTACCCTTTTTCAGTGCCAAGCCACTGCCCCTTGGGTAACACCCCAGATGGGTTGTTGTGAACATCCGGGCCTTCGGGCTGTTCTGAGGGAGGTTTCTGAAAAGATTGATGCTGTGAGTTTGTAGAAGGAACAGATCTGGTGAGTGGAAGGCTCAGACTTATATTTCCAGAATCCTGCAGGCTAGTGGTAGGTGTCTGAGAGGGTTGCCTGGCTTCTCTTGTCAGTATCAAGAGCAAACTTTGCTTCAGTACAGGGTGAGTAGAGAGGTTTGTGCTTTCTGTAGCTGCAAGCAAGCTGCAAAAACAAGGTCAGTGAGAAGTTTGCTGTAGGGTTTGGCCCTGATAAATCCCTCTTTTTGGTATTAACAATTTCTCACTCTTTTTGTTTTGACCCCTAGTTGTAGAGCCCAAGTTCAGACCTCTCCTCCATCCAGAAAGAAGAGACTGTATTTGCACAGGCAAAAGCTGTCGTGGCAAGAGAGAGAAGAGAGGGGGTAATGTTGGAAAGCCAAAGTAGTTAGAATATGATATGACAAAGGTGAGGTCAAATAAGCAAAACACACAACAAGCTAGACTAAACCAACTTAATGAAAAACACGTAATGGCAGGATACTTGCTATTGGAATATGTTACATGGATACAAAATCTGGGGAATAAGGTCCTATGTGTTTAATTTTTTTTAAATTGTTGATTTTTTCCCACTGTCTTTCTCTTCATGTCTTCAGTGAATTTACCTGTCTTAGGTGCAATGTAGAACTTGGATTCTCTTACCAGTACAAGAGGTCGTTAGATGAAAAGCACATGATTTAAGGCAAATGCGTCCTCTGAAACACTCATTTCTCAGTAAGAGTAGCAAAGCATAATGTAATTAAAACAACTGTCTACAGTGTTTATGTACAATCACATTGAGTGGAGAATATCTTTAATTTCATTGTAAGGTCAGATACATGAGGAGGAAAGGTTGTTGCTGTCTCTCAGAGAGCAGTAATCAAAGGCTGGCAACAGAGCTTTGAAAATTGAACAGATTAGAAGTCCTTGGCAGTGATTCCCAAATGCTCAGGAGACTTACTGCAATCAGCAGCTTTGACACTTTGGGCCAGCTAGTTAAATAGTGTTGGCTATAAACATTTACAAGGCCAGTGATCATCCCCTTATGTGCTGGCCCTGGGGCATTTGCTTCCTGCCTTCTCTCTCGGGGGCAAGGGCAGCCTCTAGACCAAGGGGCTCTTTGATAATACCCTGTGAGTGACCTTCCCCACAACAGCAAAGAATAGGAATTGTTTGCATGTTAACCCAAAAAATGAATTACGGAGAAGGGAGTCAAGGGTGTAGCAAATAAGCATAAGTGACAGTGCTCCAAATCTACTGAATTTGAACCTCCTTTGCAGATTTTAGCCAAAAATGAGCACTGCTCATCACTATGTGGATGGTTTAGAGATCAGACTGGAAAGATCTTCATGCATGCAACTCCCTAAAGTACAGTATTTATTAATTTGTTTGTCCATTTGTTTTATGAGAGAAAGTGCTCATAAGAGACAGCTTCCCTATTGTGAGTGCCTGAATTTAGGAAACTAAATCTATATGTAAGCAACAAAAAATCAGATCTGTATAGATATTGGAATGAACTCATGAAACCAAAATTACATGCAGGCATAAGTAATTGCAACGCAATATTTACTTGCAAATCTGGTTTAGTGTGGAAAAATCAAGGTGATATGGTAGTGATAGTTGTTACATGGTTAGTTTAGCAGTTATACTATGCTTGGCTGTTCGAAATTGCAGTAATTTGTTGCTTTCTAACAGGCAGGAAGTTTGATCCCATGAGCAGCTGTGAGAGTTGCGTGTTTCAGCTGAGCTGCCTGGTTTTGCATGCTGCTTCTGCATGATACTGCAGGAATGATGGCTGCAGGCTGCCTGTAAAACTACACGTCACAAAGTAGTCTGGCACAACTTCTCAGCAGGCCTGAGAATACAGAAGTGATGCCAGCAGCTCAATGTCATGTGTAAACACCTGGTTCACTGGGAGCCCAAGCAGCAGTGTTAGGTGGTACCAATAGCTGAATACATTTTCAGTGGGTGAGTTTGCAGTTTCCCCCCTCTTCTCCATTCCTGGTAATTAATAGTAATTAGTCCTAATGAATAATATATAAATATATAACATAGGGATTAAAATTAATTAGCAGTGAGAGGTAGTCATTGTCAAGAAGGCAGAAAGAGGAAGTCAGAACAAATTTTTAAACATCCAACTTGACACTGGAATTATCTGTTTCACTCTTTCCTGCTATTCCTTTGAGGATGTTTCCTTTGTGAACATATCCTTCATTACATTTCCTAAGCCCTTTTAGTTGTTAAACCAAGACCCAGGGAAATCAGTAGGATTATGCCACTTACCTTGTTGGGCATGATCCATCAGCATTCAGGGTGTTTGGGTTTTGTGGTGGTTTGTCATTTCTGTGGTGTGGCAGCACATTTCATAATTGGACTGGTGTGGACCAGTTGAGTGCACTGTGAATGCAGGCAAGGAGGTGTTAATTCCTCTAAGCAGTCAGATACCATTCAGGAGTTCATGTTTCAATGTGGAAGTAGCTAATTCTCACTGGTAGACAGTTAAGTTATTCTTCAGTTCTTTAGTTGCTTAGTTTCACCTGCTGAACACAGCTAAAATGAGTGCTTAGATCACATCTGAGAAAGAAGTTAACGTCTCAGGAAGCAAAAACAGAAAACAGTACAGGCAATGAGTTAGAAGACTGAGGCAACCATGTGAAACAATTAAATATTTCTATGAAAAGAGGAGGGTTTGGAATTATTAGGGAACCTCTGAGGGGCTGGGTTTCTGTTTTAAGACATGTATTTAAGATGAAAGAATACAGGAAAATTAACAGCACAGAAAAAGCTTTGCCCTCTGTGTAACTGTTGCTTTCTGGCATTGCCATTTTGATACTGGGGGCTGCTACCATTTCCTACTGGTTTTTAGCTTTGGCATTTGGGTGAGATGGACCTTTCTAAGTATGATAAATTGTTCTTTCAGCCTATTTAAGCACAACATCAGATAAATATTTCTAAGTGTGTGACTTTCACCATCAACAAGAAAATGAGTCTAGGATTATGGAGAGAGAGAGAGAGAGAGAGAGTAATCTCTCATATGTATTTCTCTGAACTAGATCCAAGCAATTCTCCGTAGTTAACTGTGTCTCAGCAGTTTTCTCCTGAAAAAATAATTATTATGCAGAATAGATGGCTGTTGCCTAGCCATCCTTCATTCTCGTTTTTTGGTTTGCATTGTTTATGGAATTTATTAAAAAGCAATCCTGTAATATCCTTGGCAAAGTGATCTCTTTCCCTTGACTAATGGTCTCTGTTAGAGAGTTCTCTTTCCTTCACTGTGTATGGCCATAACGTGCCTGCAGTGTAAAGCTCTCACGGAATCTCAGAGTGGTTGAGGTTGGAAGGAACCCCTGGAAGTCATCTGGTCAGCCTTCCCTCAAGCAGGGCCACACAGAGCCAGTTGCCTAGGTCCATGTCCAGACAGTTTCTGAGTATCTCCAAGGATGGAGAATCCATCACCTCCCTGGGCAACCTGTGCAAGTGCTTGGTCACCCTCACAGTGAAAAAATGTTTCTTGGTGTTTAGAGGGAGCCTCCTGTGTTCCAGGGTGTGCCCGTTGCCTCTGGGTGTAAGGGATAAAAGGAAGCAGTGGGCCAGTTAGCAGCTCCCCACCACCCTCAAAAAAGCCCCAGTTTTGTCACAGAGCAGATGAGCTTTTGATGTAGGCTTTGATGCCGTGTCACAAGTTGCCTTATTTTCTGGTTATGTTGCTAAAAAGTTGCCAGAGACCACATATACCATCTTCTATACCTAGAAACCTTAGTGTGACCCAGAATAAATTTGAAACAAAACCACAGAAAGTGTTAACACAGCTTCTTTTTCTTTCCTTGTCACCTGCAGGTAATGCAGGTAGTGAAAGAACAGATAATGAGAGCACTCACTACCAAGCCTAGCTCTCTGGATCAATTCAAGAGCAAACTTCAGAATCTCAGTTACACAGAAATACTGAAAATACGCCAGTCTGAAAGAATGAACCAGGAAGATTTCCAGTCTCGTCCAATTCTGTAAGTATTGTCTTCTCTCCCCACTTTTTTTCATGGAAGGATTAACAAGGGCGAATGACAGTTGCACGCTGTTCTGGGGAATCCCAGGGAGAAAAGCTGTCCAGGGAGCTGTGCTCAAAAGCAGTAGTGAGGCATCTGCTTAAAGTACATCATGTTTTCTTCTGCTGGGAATCGTAACTTTTTCCTTGAGTTCAGCGAAACCAGATTTGGTAAATCCCAGCAGGATTTCACATGGCTTATTTATATGAAACAGTGCTTCACCATTTCCTAGCTCTGCATGATTGTGAGCCTGATTTTGGTGCTGGAAGTGGCTTTCAAAAAAAAGATCTAACTAGTCAAACACCACAACTTTGTCTTCTGTTCAAGGCCTCTCTGAGCAAGATAGGGAGAAGCCCAGAAAAAGAAGAGCCAATACACACTGACTTTCCAAAAGAGTTGTCTTTGTTTAGAACATTATAAATTGGTGTTAATGACAAGCAGTCATTTACTTATTTGTAAATAGCAACATTCTGGCAGCTAGCCAGTCCTTTGCTTGTTGTTTACTGCAAAGTATGAAAGGCTAATATTGCCTCCATAGCTCCTTCTCATTTCTCAGAATACTCTTTGTTCTGTTGTATGAAAAATGGGGGCCGCGCCTGGCTCTGGACCAAGTCTGGGCTTGTGGCTGAACTGATGGCACAGGACAGATGCAGACTCTGTGCTGCATAAATGATGCTCTGAGGATAGCAGGAACCTTTTGAGATCAGCAGAGAAATGGTGAGGACTCAGAAGCATCAGCTGACATATCATGAAATCCTGACTGTGTTGCAAGTGGAATGGCTCATGATACTCTAAATCACCTTTTCCAAGGCAAAAGTATAGAAACTGATTTGGACTAGAGCATTTCAGGATTCAGAAGCAGGATATTAATTTTGATTTGTTTCTAACAGATGCAGATATCTAAGTAAAAGCTCTTGGGACAAATTCCTCCAGGGGCTGCAGGGCAACAGTGGAAGCATAAACTAAGTAGAATTACAAACTAAATTTTAACCATACCAGTGTGGATTAAAGGGGGAATGCTTCTTTTATGTTTCCAGTGTTTTATGTTTCCATTAGAATATATGACCTAATGCCCAATTAGAACTGATGTCACTCATAGTAATGCATCAATTAAAAATCTACAAATGGTTCCAGTTAGTTTTGCATCGTTACACTGCTCAGAAAGCCCCTGCAAATCCCCTGCAACATTTAGCAGTTCAAAGCTGCTCAGAACTGCAAAGCTTGTCACCAAAGCTTCTCATCTTCCCTGCTTTCCCTATGAGTCAACAGTTTAAGTATGATAGAGGTCAATTATTTATATTCTCTTGCACCATCACCTAGCATTGAAAGACTTGCCAATGCCTTGTGCAAGCTCATTTCCAGTGTCACTGTGGCTAGTTGCTGCCACAGTGCAGTCTTCTTCCCCATCATGGAGCAAGTGAAACAGCCAACACAAATAGTTCAAAGCAACTGTAGTGTTACCAGAGAATCATTTCAAATTCAGGACAAAGGCTAAGCCTAAAGGCTATAAAGGCTAAGTAAATCAATAAGGTGTTTAAGCAATCACATCTACATTTGCAGAGATTTAACTCCATGCATTTGCATTTTGATTACATCCATGATCACTTGTTCTTGACTCTGAAAAGAAAGTCCTTTCATTTTGTGCTTTGATTTGGTTCCCTGTACTGAACTCTCTCAAATTGCATAGATGGCACAGTTGATAGAAGTACAGAATCATGGCCCCATTGTGGGGAAAGAGACTGTGAGTGAAAAGAGCAATCGTGCCTGTGCTGTATATTCTAAAGCCCTGCAGATATGCTAAAAAAGATTGTGCACAATGGTGACTGTAACATCAGCAGACCCTTGTTTAATTCTGCTTGAGAATACAGCAATCAGGGGATGGGTTTTCCTGCCTTGAACATGATAGAAGTCTTTATTTTGCTATTCATTGTATGAAGCACTGTAGTTTTAAGTTTTCAAGCTACTGGGTAAGAGAGGCTTTGGTGAAGTTGGATTTCAATGTAAACTGGAAAATGTTTTCTTAGATCCTGGTAACTACAGCAACCTTGTTTTCCAAGGATTAGTTGTTTCTTTTATATGAGCATTGTTGTATCACATGAAGTAATACCTTATCAATATCTGCTTTTGATTAGAAAAAATTAAAAGTCTTTCAGAATAGATTCAGGGATTTGGGATCATTACTGATCGTCCAAACTGCCATTCCATAATGGAATTATAAAGTACCCCAGTTTTATTTTGAATGGCTGCAGAAGTTGTCTAGGAATCCTGTGGGCCTATAGAGGACCAGAGATCTCCTTGAAAAATTAAATAGCAACAGAGATGGGTTAATGCTAGATAAAAATTTGGCATCTAATTAGGGACTTGCTGGTTAAAGGAGAGTTAATGGCAGCTAGGGAGCCATTACTAAGTAACATCTGTGTGAAAACCAACAAGATAGAGGGAAAAAGAGGAAGGTGTCTAGATGATTTTCTGCTTTTTATCTTACATGTTTCTCTACAGTGTTAGAAAGAGTCACTACTGCCTGCTCTGAATGCATGATCAGGAGAGGGAGCATAGCTATATGCCAGAAAGATAAAAGGACAAAACACATGAAACCAGTTCTGGGATTACTTTCCCATTGTGTTTTAATAATTTAAATATCTGTAAAATGCCCCATCCTGGAAAGAAAACCACTGTTGAGTGAGTCTTAACTATAAGGTGGAAAGGTAAAGGCTGGAGACAGTTTTAACTGGTGGTGAAGAAGAATTTGTGTAATGTGAAAAATTTAAAAATAATTTCTAATGATTTTCAGATATTTTAAAAACAAGTAACTGTTGTTAGTATTGCCTCCAGTGTTAAGACCAGTGAGATCACAAAATTAGCAATCATATATATTAATGTGTGTTTCCCTCAACCCTTCTGTCTTACCAGCACACTAATGTTTTACATTTTTATGTGACAGAAACACAGTAGGAAACTAATGGCAGTTTTTAAAGTCACTGTCTCCTTAGACTTAGTCTGTTCTCTCTCTTCACAAGGCACAAACTGTTAAGCAAATGTCATCTCAGGGGCAATAAATAAATATTCACAAAATGTATTTGCATTTATGATCTTCCTTTAGCTCATTGTTCCTGATGGATTTTAAAATTAGGCAGGAGGACCTATTTCTTGCACAAAGATTTTCTTTCTAGCCCTCCTGTCTTTAGACACTGATCACCAGGAACAGAACTCTGTTGCCTTCAGATGGCTTTCAGAAGGAAATACAGAGTTTCAAAGAAGCATATTTTTTGTTTGTGTGCTGTGGTTTGATTGTTCTGACCCATTTCTGTCACCTCCAAGCGGTGGAACAGAAACCTTGACAGTGAAGAGCACTGAGTGGCAGGTTCACCTTGCAAAAATATATCTGGAGTCATGATGTCAGAAAAATGGCTGAGAACCAAGAAGTCAGAGTAACCTAACGATGTGTTGGCATGAGCTGCTGAGGACAGTAAGTGCACTAAGTGACCATGGCAAAGGCTTGATGGTCTTACAGGCTTTCACTAAGTCCAGAGTTACCAGAGACTGTTTCTCCATGGAGTAATGGGTTGTCTCTACAACCTCTGTGTGATCAAGTTCAAGGACCATGAAACAGAAGAGAGTAGCACACTGAGCTTCACAACTGTGAGAGCAAATACATGTATGTGTGCAGAGGGCCTCCAGAACATAACCAAAGAGGCAAGAGGTCCCTTCTTTCTTACCTCCACTTCTCCCATGCAAAGTCTCCCTTAGGCAGTGAAGTATTTTAGAGAGGATTACCTGGTTTTTTTTGGATTGGTTAAAAAAAACCCTTCTCTTCCTCTGGTTTGTAAAGGGCAGGTGGGGCATTAGAGGCCAGAAGACAGAATGTTATGAGCAAACAGTCGGATGTTAATGAGCTGGATGACCCATTCATTTTTGGCTTTTTGGTAGTCTTACAGATACAATGTTATGATATCTATAACACCTATTTAATGATAACCATCCAATTTCTGAATTAAACTACCTAAATATCAGACTGATGTTTATACCACTCTTGAATGTTTGAAATTAGTCCAGCTGGAGATTTAGTCAGCAGCTTGGACTGCTGAGTAATCCACACTTGTGTTTTAACACTGTTGTCCTCAGCCCCTGCTCTCAGGTTGTACCTGAGGAATAGGGAAGCTCATCAGCTCAGTAAAGGCAAGACATTTATTCAAGCACAAAATTCTTTTAATCACAGTATTTAACCATTCAACATATTTATATCTTAGATCCCAATGAGAAAACAACAGTGCTTGAAAATTCAAGTCCTAAAGGACTAATAACACATTTCCAAAACATGGGCTGTTTCTATAGTTACAATGCTTCCTTGATTTTTGACCAGCTAGGTTTTCACAGCTTGTAAATATGCAGTGGGTTATGCATCCAATCATTTCGTTGACACCTAGGGGAAAGAGGACATTTTATTTTAAAGGCCTGATCTTTCTAGCAGAGGATTTGTGGTGATTTCAGTGGGGGTCTGGCAGATCAAAGGCACAGGATCCGAATGAGTGTGGAAATCAGAAGAGAATGGGCTTCCTAAGTTTTCAAGAAGAGAAAATTTTTTGTTGTCTCTGTGGGATACCACAGCTTAGCTTCCTTTTGATGATGATTGCTGGAACATTATGCCGGGCGGAATGATTTTTGGTATTACCCAATTTGCACAGCAATGCAAAATTATGGTTCTGACAAAGTTCATATTTTACAAATCTTCCACACATTTTTTTTTTTTAATCTTAGTAGGCTTGCTGTCGAGTTGATGTTTAAACCTGTCTTTTATGTATTCTTAATGAATCTAAGTGAGGATATAACTGATGAATTCAGACATCTGTGAATCCATGTGATGGTGTCTGAAATTAAACTTTAAATATTATGTGCATATGTTTTCTGCCTAGTTCTTGACATGTTGAACTCTTATCAAAGTAAGATGGAGAAATGCATTTTCTGAAGGATAGAAGATTATTTCTAGATGTATTGTGGGTCTCTGCATTCCTAGGCAAAAGTGAAGTTGGAGCCTTGAGTGATCCCTAGTCATGAGTTAGTCTTCCACAAATTCTGATAATAATAAAGTAATCAAATTATATGAAATTACGAACAAGAATATAGTGCTGATCGTTAGTTTAGCTCATTGGCATTGCTCCCTGATTTTATTGTTGTTTCAAAATGTTTTAGCCTTCTTGTGTTGTCCTAAATAGCAGTGCTAGTGAAGTATGCTGGCATAGGATTGTGCAACAAAAGGTGACAGACCCTCAAATAAACTTCGCAGGGCTCCTATGATGAAAGAGCATTATTTGCTGCAGATAAATCTTGTTGATGCATTATAACAAGTGTTATTTTTAGAATGAGTAAAGTAACATAAAAACAAGCAACTTGCCTGAGTCATACACTGATGTTGTAGCAAGGCGATGTCTACAACAAAGATATCTTGAGTTCCATTCTTTGTTTAAAGAAAAAGGGCTTTTTTTCTGGGGCAGACTAGATTCTGACCTGGTCTTGTCTGTTACTGATGTCCTCTTCAAACGCCTTGCAGAAACATCTTGTGAGACTCTGTTTCAGGGGAAGGAGGATGATCTTTGATTGAATTTGACAAGTGCCTACTTTCTCTCTTCCCAAGGGAACTAAAGGAGAAGATTCAGCCAGAGATCTTAGAACTGATCAAGCAGCAACGTCTCAATCGACTTGTGGAGGGCACATGCTTTAGGAAACTCAACAGTCGACGTCGACAAGGTACAGCTCAGACTCCCTAGTCTGGCTTTATATTGTCACTTTGGTCTAAAAGTTGAGCTGAGGAATACTATTTTCACTGGCAGGACCCTGAATTCTAGTGCTGTCTTGACTGTTTTTACCAGGAGGCATCTGAAGGCATCTCCAAGTTACAGATTTTCAGGATTTCCTGTTTCCCTGAAACCGGTTTCAGCCTTGATCTGGAACAAGTCCAGCCTTTGACAAAATCTCAGGCAGCAGTGTCACATTCTGAAATGAGTATTTTTTATTTCTGCCTGAATGTCCAGGCTTCTTGTTCATCTCAAAGCAATATCTTTGCAGGAATAGCACCTGAAACTTGAATTTGAATCTCTCAGATTTTGATCACCTTGATGTATGCAACAAGTTCATTCTGCATCCCTCCCCCTGTCCTTTGGTTTGGTCTTACATAGCCACATACAATAATTATACTATGGTGTCTAAACATGCTTTTTGAAAGTAATTTCAAATATCAAATATCAGTAATTTGTGTACCTTTATAGGAATACTTGATTGATATGAGAAGATTATTTTCCCAATTCTATGAGTCATTGCTCAGTGCAAGATGCATAGCTCATTCTGTACAGTAAAACTCCCCATGGTTCTTTTCCCCTCAGAGAGGCATGCTTCTTTCCCCAGATAACATAATGGGGACGTAGTGTAAATTCAGCAGATTAATTAGAAGTCGTATCCAAAAAATTCCCTTTAAACCCCTCATTTTGTGGGGACTCAGAGATTACTATTTGTTTTCCTCTGTAAATACAGAACAAATTAGAAAATTACAGAAGCTAAGAGTAAGAACTGATAAAGATCAATATTTGAGACTTTCAGATTAACTGGGGGAAAGTGCATTCTTCACAGAGAGAAGTATCCCTGCAATGCCTCCTTCCTTAGAAACAAGGAGGCAATTTTCCTTAATGTAGGGAGGTTATTTATAACCTCTCTGTCATGCATACAAACACCTAAGAAGCCCACTGCACAGAAAGATGATCAATATTCCACTGTGCATTTCTATACAGACTGGATAGAGGCATGATACATGTTTTTCCTTCATCAGCATACTCATGGAGGGAAAGTAGGTAAAGTAATGTGTAGTTTGGCTGCCAGTAGTGAGGGTTGTTGATTTTATTCCTCTCAAAGCCTTAATCCAAATGACTCAAATTCTAGGGAAAGAGTAGGATTTGTAGCAAATATTCTTCTTTTGGCTGATCTCCAAGAGGAAGATAGACTGTTTATTTTATCTTAAATTGTTGTTAGCTCATGATTTATAGGATCAAGAGCCTTAGGGAGTATAAATTCATTCAACTTATATGAGTACAGTTAAGTTAATTTTTTTTTTTTTTTTAATCAATGTAATTTCTTGTCCTCAGTTGAGAGGGTTGCTTCCTATTGTGCCTTGGAGTGAATTCTATAGGCCACCAGATTAATTGCTTTGATGTCATATTTGTACAGGGCCAGAAGTAATTCACAATTCTTTGGAAACAAATATAACATGCAACCATGCCTCAAAGAACATTATCTTCTCTGAAATAGATCATTTTTTGCAGATGGAAGCCCATTTAGGAGGTCATGTTCCCACATGCCCTTAAGAGTTGTGTGTGCTTTGTGATAGACTTCCTGTATTCCCTGAAACAGAAGGGTATATTGCCATCTGGGAGGGAGGAAGGGAGGCAGTAGACACAACCATTATAGAGGATGATGATGCATGAGGCCACTAGGACTAAATTCAGTACAGCCAACTGGGGTGTATCAGGCACAGCATCACGAGCCGGGCAAGGGCGGGGGGGGATTGTCCCACTCTGCTCTGCGCTGGGGCAGCCTCACCTCGAGTGCTGGGGGAAGTTTTGGGCACCACAATATAAAAATAACATGAAGCTATTAGAGAGCATCCAAGGGAGGGCAACGAGGATGGTGGAGGGCCTTGAGGGGAAGCCGTATGGGAAGTGGCTGAGGTCACTTGATCTGTACAGCCTGGAGAAGAGACAGAGGGGAGATCTTGTTGCAGTCTGCAACTTCCCCATGAGGGGAAGTGGAGGGGCAGACACTGATCTCTTCTCTGTGGTGACCAGTGACAGGACCTCAGGGAATGGCCTGAAGCTGAGTTCAGAGGAGGTTTAGATTGGATATTAGAAAGAGGTTCCTCACCCAGAGGGTGGTTGGGCACTGGAACAGGCTCCCCAGGGAAGTGGTCATAGCACCAAGCCTGACAGAGTTCAAGAAGTGTTTGGACAATGCTCTCAGGCACATGGTGTGACTCTTGGGGTGTCCTGTGTAGGGTTAGGAGTTGGACTCAATGATCCTTGTGGATCTCTTCCAACAACTCAGCATATTCTCTGATTCTGTGACCTAACACTGTGCAATTTAATGAAGCATGCTTGGCGTATAAGCCATTCAACTGGGATCCTTTTTTAGGTATGTACAGTTCCTGACACAGTCCAAATAGCAAATACTGGCAGCTGACAGAAAGCGAAAGAAGCTCTCTTGAAATCAGCATTTATCCTTCAGGGTCTCCTGAACCCCAAAGCAGAACAAACTGTAAAACCAGGGCTGTCATGATGTCAAGAATTAGAAGATGGAGTAAAGTGAATGGAGGACCTGACGTTTAGCTAGTGATACTAAACATCATGACAGTCAATCTTTCAGATAATTCCTCTGAATGTTCTGATAAAAATAATAGAAGTCCCAAATTCTGAGCATATCTTCTTTTAGCTTCATCCCACATCCCCATCTCCTCTCTCACAACCCACCTGCCTGTACAAGTGCCCTGTACAACCTCAGGGGGTTCAGGAGCCCTGTCACCTGTCTGGTGCTCCAACAGAATTCACTTGCTGTGGAGTTACCAAGGCTCTAAAAAATTGGCCACGGTCCATCCAGGGTGACATGGAACTGAAACAGAAATGAGTACTGCTCTGAGGCATCACGATTTGCCTGTTATGTGGCAACCTACTTGTAAGAGTAGCATGATCAGGTAGGGGTTATACTAAAGTGTGTATATGCTTTTTGTACTTCCCTATGATTCTTTTGTTCCCTTAAGACAATCCTGGAACAAATGTCACAAATCTGCAGATTGTACAAGAAGAACCTGAACGTGCCCTACACAGAAGCTGAAAGCATTAAATTATCCATTTAAAGATAATTAACAGGCATTAGCCCATGATAAAGACTCCAGAGCAAACTTCTGTTAAGATTATTGTTTGAACATGTGGTAGGACACACATGGTTAGCCACAGTAAGTTGAACAATTTGACTTAAAAAAAATGAGAAGGGAGTTTACAACCTCTTATGGCCTTTTGAGAAGAGATTAAGCACTTTCATATATGCTTAGCATTGGAAAGCCTCCAGTCCCAACAGGTGATTCACTGGGGGGATGCTGAAGATTAGGCTGTGAGGTATCTGTATTCAGATCTCTGCTTTTTGTGTTTCAGCACAGGATTATCATAGCAGGATCTCTCTGTAGCTGAAATTCAGAAATACCATTGTTGTCCCAGCAGGATCCTTAGCACTTCCGAAAAATACCTGGCCTTTCCCTTGCAAGGTTTTCATAGGAGAACTGCAGCACTAACTCCTGGGTTTTCATTGAGTATCTTAATCAGTTGGAAATGAAACAGCAAAATCTAGCCTATCCTTCTGATCACAGCTCAAAACCAGATCATCAGGCTCTGCAAATCCCCACTTTGTTCCTGGACCATGAACATCTACTGAGAGACCTCTTCAGCTTTCTCCTTCCTTAGATAATTCCTAAAAGAAAAGGGAGAAGACTAGAGCAAAAACCTGCCAAGTACTCTACACCCCCAGTAGTTATTATTTCCAGTAGAGCTAAGTAGCAGATAAAGGCATTTTATTGAGGATAATAGATGCTTCTGATGCTGTCATCCAGTACATTTGTAGTATACGTTGCTGGGTGCACTCTTGGAAATAAATTCCCCTTTTACCTTTATAAAGATTATAGAGAAATTGCATGTTATTTAAGTGGTTTTGCAGCCAAAGATGACGTTTCTCTAACAGTAATTTTTGGAAGGAAGGGAAACCCTGGTGATACACACCATTAAATTAAAACCACAAGGCACCATGGAAGTAACCTGGGAAGAGAAAGCTTAAACTGAAACAAAAAACCAAGTGAAGACTGGTTTTCTGTCTCTTGCTAGGATAAGTAACTCGCAGTTCTGAACACCACCACACACTTTTGACTTTTTTCTGCCAAACCCTTTTCTACTGCTACTTCATCCTACTCTCCATAGTCCCACAAAAAACCTCTGTGAGCGTGAGTCTCTGAGAGGAACCAGTTAACCAAATAAGCCTCCACCAATGCCACAGGTCAATTATTTGCCAGTCATTTGGAGAGCTCCCTGGCTTAATCTAGGCAGCTAAGACTAGTTGGAGTGAAAATGTCAATACAATTTTATTAAAGACAGAAAAAAGAAAGAAAAATAAAAAAAAATATATGCCCACATGCATATATAGATATAAAATCTACACAAATACATATGTTTTCACAGATATATTTAAAAGCAAGTTCCTGTTGCTAAATCTGTGAGGATGTTTTTTCTTTGGACGAAAAGCTTCTAGAGTGTATTGGGTGAAAATACATATTCTCAAGACTTCTGTCCATGCATATCTGAGCTATTTTCTCCTCAGATTCTAACAATAGATCACTTCTGTACTAACCACAGCAGTCGTTTACCTGGAATAGTATTGTTAAAGGCATATGAGTCATTGGCCATTAATGCACTTGGAAACACACTGTGTGAATGGCCAGGCACTCTGTAGCCCATCAGCAAAATGTTCTGTGCTCTGCTGTTTGTTCACAGCCCTGAATATTACTTTTGTAGCCAAATTGTAGCTGATTTTGTTATTTGGGAGGGTTTTTTTAACCTCATCTATAATCTTCAGCAATGTGCTGTGATATATTTGACCCACTGGTTGCTTTAGCAATTATTTGAAAAATCAGAACAATTTGCTTGAAAACTTTTCAGGTTAAAAACCAGAATGACTAATTCTGTTTCCCAAAGACGAATTTCTACCACTCTGATGTGATTGCATCAATGGTCAGTTAGCTGAAAGACATAACGAGTTGCCAGAAAGTGTAAATGATGCGGTCTCTGAAAATGGTGGTGAAATATCAAGTCCACATCATCTCTAAAGACTGTGGTTAGTGGCCGCCCTCCCTACAGCTTATTGCTCTGAGCAGGAGGTAGGTGTAGTAACACTGAATCCAAAATGGGCATTGTAGCTCATAGAAGGGGCCTAGTCTTTGGGGAAAATTCTTAAGCTTGGGCCTAAAACCAAAATGAACCCCATTACTTCCTGAACATGCAGTTGCCCCACTCCAGCTGGGCACATGCACATGGATCTGCCTGATGTGGAGTATAGGGACTAATGAGGATGGTCTGTTCCAACTTCAAAGCTTTTTGTGACACTTCAACTCTGCAGATTTTGGTTTAAGAGTTTTGGAGGGTTTGGACAATAGTTTTTCTTTGTTTCATAAACACCACTTTTGAGTCATAGTAGAAGAGAGCTTTTTCTTCTGTTAATTTATTTTAATTTATCAATTTGGAGCTCAAAGTAAATGCTGGCCACTTCCCATGTGCTTTTCTGCAATTAAGACTTCTTCACCCTTTTTCTTGGTAGAAGCAATTTCATATAATTTTTGTTTTGACTGCAGCATTACTCTATACACTACTTTTCTGGTACAATTGTGTTCAGCACCTGCACTACAGTAAAGTAGCTGCATCCAGTTTCAAACTGTTCCCCTCCAAGGCATTGAAATCTCATGTGAGTGGGATATTTTCTCATACAGTGGTTGTAGTGTCATGGACAGCTGAAAAGAAAACTGCAATGGGTAAGGCTGAGGTGGCTGTGGAAGCAAGGGTTGCTTCTCCACACTGACATGCTGTCCCCCTCCTCAGCCTGGCTGGTGCAGTCATTTAGTGGCTGTGGTTGAGGAAACCTCGTTAGTTCCATTTGTAGCTTTCATTTAAGGGCTTTCCCCTTGACAGCAAGGCTATGGCAGAGCAGCAGTTATTAATGAGCCCACAGGAGAGTTGTGCTGGACATGCTTCAAGCTACAGTCTATGGCTATTAGTTTTTAATTAACCTTGGGTTATGGGCAATTGCTGAAAAGGCTCCTCAAGCATTTAGAGCTTGGGTTTCTTCCCATTAAACCACCCCTTCCTAAAATAAAATAAGATATTTTCATGGAGGGGTATTCCCCTCTTTTATTATTGAAGCATGTCATTGAAAGAGAACCAAGGTTACCAAAACATCAACCTCTAGGAGATAAAAGAGCCAAACCCTTGCGAACACCAACCCCATTTGTGATAAATTGAAAGGAATTCATGGTAATTCATATTTTTTTTCAGTTGCACCATCTTTTTGCCCAGGTCATTGAGAAGGTAGTGAAACCATGTTGGCTTTTATTAAGCAACAAAATGACTGTTTTAATCTTAGAATTGGAAAGTTATATTACTTTGTACAGTCCAATAAACAATGAGATTAGAGTTAAAGCTAGGTATGAAAGCCTCCTGCTACAGTTACTGGAGGCTTTTCTTCAGGCATAATGGTCAACCATGAGATTCAGTGGGGTATATTCTTTTAGCATCAGGCTTTGCTATGGTTCTGGTAGAGTTCCCTGCAAAAAGGTATGAATCTAGAAAATTTTCATACACATCCTGCTGAGATACACAAACTGTCCAACAAGTTGCTTGTGTGTGTGGTCTTCAGATGAGAGTCTTCTGAATGAGGGCTCCTACTTGCTCTAGTTTCAACTCCAAAACTTACAAAAGTTTGGTGAGTGGGGTCTTCTTCTCAATCCCATACTGTGCCACACTGTATGTTCTGCTTACAGTCCAGGAATGCTTACATTTCAGCAGCTCTTTTTGTATGCTTCACAGGATCATAATCTCAGGCTTGCTACCACAAATCTTTCAGTGTTGTGCATGACTGTGAATCTCTCCCATGGCCATTTTGAGCCTTTGCCAGAGGTTTGTAGGGTTTTTTGAAACCTTTCTGTAGAAGGGGCTGCACACTCAGAAAGTAGTTTGAAGTGTGTCGGGTTTTTGCCCCAAACCTTTTTACCACTATGACAAATTTAAAAAGGCATGTGAACGTGCATTTTTACCACTCAGTTGTCTGTGTTTTACTGCATTGCATTTTAAATGACTGGCCAGGGGCCTGGAGTGTCCTTAAGGAAGCAGCTGGGTCCATGAAGCCAATGCTTTACTCACAGAGCCAAGAAACCCTTCCTTTGCTAACACCCCAAATGAGCTCACATATGCTGGTTCTACTGCTCCTCCAATGTTTTATCCAAGCTGTGGCTCCCAGCGACTGCAGCGCCGCAGGGCTGTGTCGGTGCTAACGTTTCCCCTAAATGGCCCCTCAGGCTGCTGCTTGGCACAGCATCAGCACTGCCAGTACGAGAGAAGCACAGAGCCAGAGAAGCCCTCTGCCCCCCTCCACTGGCATTTTAACATCCAGCCTTGCTCTGAGCTTTCGGAGATTTAGTTTGGATTTAACAAGATTGTATTTTTGACAGCTTAACATTATGTGATCTACTTATTAAATAGAATGTGCTCTGACAAGGAAGGGTAACCTCTTTCTTACCATTTCAGAAAGGGAATTGGCAAGCACCATCCTTGCACACCAGGCAGCGTGGTGGCCTGGCTCTGCAAAGGTGATGTTCTTCACAGGAGCAGATTTTAACAAATGTTGTTGAGGGGAATTATATCCTGTGAAGCACAAGTTGTCAGGAGATGTAAATGTACATCTCTTAGGAAGGACTAAAATGCAGACTGGGGTATGAACTGCATGGTCACACATATATTTGTGTGAGTTATCTGCAGGACAAGGGACTTAATGTCTGCTTTTTAAGTCCTTGCATGTTTATTGTGTCCAGTCTCTCCATAAATATGGGGGTGTTCTCCTATGTCTATAAAAAAAGACATGAGTCATAATTTTCACAAAGTATGGGATATTTCAAATTTATCAGTTTTTGGGTGTCCCACACAAGACAGCTGGTAGGGCTTGATTTTCACATAGTGGGTGCTAAAAATGAATCTTTTATGGGTAAATTAAAGTTATCCACTCAAAGTAGTTACTTTGTCAGTCTTCTGTCCATGAGGGTATATAATATCTGGTAAAACTAAGTAATTTTTTTCTCACTAGTATTTTTTTTTGATCCAGTGACTAGGTCCATAAAAAAACCCCTGCAGATTAATGCCAGTTTCATTTAATCAAGTAAAATTACTGAGCAAAGTCCCTACACTTGTTATATATACCCCACACATTTCTTCTTCTGAAAGAAAAGACAGCCTTTCCCTGTAGCACCTTGTTTGAGTAAGCTTTCTCCTCTGCTGTTGGTAAGGCTGATGAAGAACATGTTAGTGACCTTGTTTAATGTGTTTATTTCAACAGACAAATTTTGGTATTGTCGACTTTCACCTAATCACAAGGTCTTGCACTACGGAGACTTGGAAGAAAGTCCACAGGGAGAAGTCCCTCATGATTCCTTGCAAGATAAATGTAAGTCATGCACAAAGATTGTGACCACTCTACTTCTTTTATGCTAGTTCTTCTTTATAACTTGCAGTAGTTTTCTCTTAACATCGGACATCATTAACAGCTCTCTTTATGAAGATAGAGAGCAGGGGACATTTCCCCCTGCATTCAAACACTGCTCTCCTGGGTTTGGCAAGTGTGTGTGTGGGGACTGAGCTATGCTTTCCAGCAAGTTCATAATTTCATTCAGCTTGGAAGCATCATGTCTTTCCTAGGGAGGAACACAGTTTACTTTCATTGCTCATCTAACTGCGGGTGTCAAATAAAAATACTTAGGTATATTCAGAAGCACTGCCTGTCCATGGAAACAGGCAGTCTAGTGCCTGGAAGAGGAATATGTGGCAGAGGTCTTTTTGGTTATTGTGAGGAGTAGGCTTAGAGATGACACATCACTGTGAACAGTATTGAGAGGACCTCACTGTTTCTGTGTACCCAACAGGGACAGGACATGCTTCTGTGGCAACTCCTACCAGGGGATTTATTGGGATTTTTCTTATGTTTAAAAGTAATTTTGGATTTCTTCAGAACCCTCATACTCTAGTGAGTTCTTCTTCTTTACCTTCAACATGAGTTGTAGGGGTTTAACCTGCAATCCAGGAAAGATTTTTATGGTAATGGAAATAATGAGTATAGTTCTGTCACTGGGAGGTGACTTCTAGAAATCCAGCATTGAATAAGGGATAATTTCTTTTTGTTCTTCTCTGAAAATTCTTGGCATTATCAAATTAGACACACACAGGTATTTCAGCTGGTAGTTCCACTTCTTTCATGGAATGGCAGATAGAATAATTTTTCAGAAGTTTGAAATTTTTCCAGCCTGAAAATTGGGGAATGATTTGAAATTTTCTCCCTTGACCTGTCTCCAGGCAGCACTTTTTAAAATGTCTTAGTGCTCCCAGATCCAGTCTGAGAGGGAAAGAAGAAAAGCCTGTGTGATGCTGGAGCCCTGACAGTTTGCAGTCACGTTCCCTTGTTTTCCTTGCCTTACAGATTGCCTCAAGGATGTTCCACAGTCTTACTGCAGTCTTGGCAGAATGTAGGACAGGGCCTCACATTGCTGCATTGGCACAGAAAGAGCCTGTTTTTGTGGACAAGGCTTAGAGAAATAGCCCTAGAATGTTACAGTAGCATCAGGGTGACAGAAGAATGAAAGTCACACTTGAACTGTGGGCACAGTTACAAGACCAGTAGTTCCCAGATTTGTTTGCTTTGAGCACGCTTCCACACACAAACCGCTGACCCTGACTGTGAGCTTCATCTGGCACTTGCATTTTCCATAGGCTCTTGAGCCTACTCAGGAATGTCAGCATCCCATGGGGGCAGAAGGCTCCTGCTTTAGAAACCATTGGGCCAGACCGACACGGTTCCCTCAGCATGGCTGCTGGCAGAGCAAACACCGATGCAGTTTCAGAAAGAGGTGGTTATTTTATCAATATCTCAGGTTTTCAGTCTATGAAAGACACAAGATTTACCATAGTGCTACCCACATCAGATGGAGTTTCATTAAACAAAGTTGAGAATATTGCAAGTCACAAGATTATAAAGTGCTACTATTGTTTGAAACATATCAGACCAAACTGGCTTGGGCATTTTACAGAATACTTTTCATAAATGTTCTGGTTTTCTGGATAGACTTACTGATTTTTGAATTCTTAAATTTTTGAATATGATGATCAACTTGTCAGCGTTTGGAGCCAGGTCTGCAGGTAAAAGAGAATAGTTGGGTAAGAAAACAGAACGAAGAGAAGCAGCATCAAGCATTTTGTGTACTCCTTGCCAAGCCTGAATAATTAGTCTCTATCTCCAAAAATAAATGTGTGGGTTTTTAACCTTTTCACTTCTGTGAATGTCACCCTTCTCTTCAGGCTGGCAGAGTTAACAAGCCATGCAGACCCCAGCTGGGACAGAAAACAGCTTCCCTCTTTCTCAAGGCTTTCTCCATAGTGAGCACATCACATCTGTGCTCATGCCCTCCAGCATCTTGTAGTCAACTTCTGATGCCTCCTGAAGTCTTTGATTCTATTTTTCTAAAGCAAGGCATAAGCCAAGTTCCAGGTAAATAAAGATTAGGATGTCACATCAGTCTGTGATGTCCCACAGTAACTGCATTTCATATCATACAGATCAAGTGTATGAAACCTGGAGAAAAGCCTTCTTGGCTGAGAGGTCTGACCTCAGAAAACCCTATCTTATGCAAACAGAGAAATTGTTTTTCTGGGCCTCTTCAGGAACACTCTTTCTTAAGAAGACCTTTCTACCATAGTTACAGTCAAATATCTCCTTAATTTCGCAGTTTATCCTAGCTCACTCTCTCCTCTTAAAAACAGTATCTCTTCTTCACCAAAAAGTAGAGTACTGTCAGAGACATAAAAAGTCAGCAGGCCCACAGCATAAAATTCCGAGACTAAAGGAAGGGGAAGTTGAGTAGTGAAGAGCCAAATTATTTCCATTCTTTTCAGTTTCCCATGCAAGGCAAATACTTTAAAAATGTCTTTTACATCCCATGCCATCCATTTGGCTGTACTGCTGAGGTAATCTGTCATAAAATATATAGTGCTGATGTACCCAGTAGAAGCGTAAATGCATTTCTCCTCTCCAGTTATTTCCATTAGAGTTTGTAAAGAACTGGGCAGTAACAGGTTTTCATATTACTATCCTGTTCTATATATAAGATACTTTTCTGCAGCCACAAGGATAATGGATTATTTATAGATCGTAGAAACTGTCACTCAGGGATCATATTGTATTGTAGAGCATATAGATTCTCCATAATGTAATTACCTTTGGAAAATTGACTTCTGCTTGAAACTCAGAGAAATTTATCTTTATGCTACAGTGACCTCACTCTGTGACTCTGAGTGGCAGCAGATTCTAATATTTTTTCTTACCTTTTTTTTCCCCCCAATCATTTCTGATCACATTTTAAAGCAATTGGAATGGCTCATTATAAGCCTTAGTATTCCTTACTCCTGCTAGTACCAGAAAGCAACTAAACTGCTGATGGGAGTGAAATAGAAAACTATTTTAAAAATTCATACAGGCTTTTGAAAGAAGGACAAGAGCATGGAGTGAGGGGTCCAATATGTCCAGTATCCTCTCTCCAGCAGAGACTTTACCTGGATGCCTAGGAAAGAGCAACAACAGAGCAGGCATATTACATTACAAGGAAGAAAACAATATGGTTTTGAGATACATGAGTACATATACTGTCCAGATACGGGTGCACATTTATATGAAACACTCTTACCCAAGGTAGTCTAAATAGGCAAGAAAAAGCATTTTCAAACTTTTATCCAGTTGCCTGAAATTTTGTCAAGACTCACTCGTTCCTGTGTTAGTTGCCTTCTTCCAGTTTTCTTTCTTACAAAAGGCTGGAAATGGCAAAGGACATGGCAATTTAAACGCATTAGTCTTGCCTCTTTTTAGGCTCTAGTTTTTTCATATTTTGCTTATAACTAATTTTCTCGGGTTTTTTTTTTTTTTTCTTTTTAATGTAGTGCCAGTGGCAGATATAAAAGCTGTTGTGACTGGGAAAGACTGCCCACACATGAAGGAGAAAGGAGCTCTTAAACAAAACAAGGTATGGTTCTCAAATTGTTATGGACACATACTGTGCAGAATACAAAGCTTGTCAACTTGACCTCCTTGAAGTAACACAGGTATTTTTCATTCCAGCCTGCCACATTTCCATGTATGTACATCCTTTGTTTCCACCTCAGACCATATGAGTTAAATTACTGGGACAGCTTACCCTTCTTTACTCATATTTCATGGCAGATGGGCATTGTGTTAAGCCCAGAGCACAAGTGGAATAGTCTTTAGTAGTGATATTTTCTGCCTCTAAAGCAAAGCAGCAATGGCTGTTGGTACCTGCTCCTAATTCTCTCTGATAAATAACTACTTTGTTCCAGCTGTGTTCTCTGATGAGCCCGCATTCAGTGAACACATGCCAAAATTGCAATTAATGTCCAGCTGATGATACCTGCAGGTCCAGTCAGGTAGATAAACAACTGCCAACAAAATGATGTAAGGTAGATCCTGGGCAATTGAGGAGCCGTATAAGGATGTGCTCAGCAGTGCATTTGGTAAGAGATAATATTCAGCTTAAATTAGATTCATACTACCTTTCAGAGTTTCAGATCAAGAACTGTAAGCTGACAGTAGTACTAAAATTGTGCAGTGCCAGAATCTCGCAGAGTTTTTGTTAGTAAGAATTGTCTCCACATCAAAAAGAAATGGAGTTACTAGCAAAGTCTGCCATCATTAGTGGTGAAGGTCTTCATACCATGTTCTGTGAGGTATGTTCATAAATTTTCTATCAGGTTGTCTCTCTGACCTTTACAAGAAAGCAGTGAGACTCTAATGGTGTTTGGTCTGACCTAGAACAACACCCTGAGAGGTCTGGGAGCCAGATCACAGGTTTTGATACAAAATTTCTGATTACCTGAAACTTAAGACATTTTGGGTCCGACCAGAAGGAGATTTTGATGGACAAAATAGTGATGTTAAGAGTTCCTGCTTCAACACTTCAGGTTAAAATTGGAAAAAGCAGTTCTGATGGGAGCCATAAAAGCTGAGAAGGCACTGTCAAAGCTATGTCACACAATTAGTTTTACCTTCACAGCTGCAACTTTCCTTAACTATGCACAGATTGGCAGAGCATCTTGAGTATTTTTTGCATTTGTTTTCATACAGAGAAGTTGTTCTCCTTTCAGCATTGGCTTTACATGGTAGGAAAGGAAAAAGTCATGCCAAGTGAGGAAGAAAAACTCCCAGGAGTGTTTTTCCTTGTTGATTTCCTGAATCAGGGCACAAACGGACACACATGAGCACAATAGATTACATACAACTCCTACCTCATGTTAGAGCTGAACCATCAACACATTTGGCTGGGACATTTTATGATGCATATAAAATATTTTTAGTGCTTCCTTGTCTTAGCATTCATATGTCCACGCAAAAGGGAAAGATGGAAAGCAGTGGGTGGCAGTGATGGAAATGTGTCATCGTTATGGAGCAGTAATGTCTAGATAGTATTTAATGCGAAATAGGAATGCTGCAGATCAGTTTGTCCTCAGCTCTCAGCATTGCCCCATTTCCTTAGGTAAAATTGCTTTGGACTGGTATAAAATTTCTGGCTGAGAATGTGAAGATCAGGAATTCCTAGGTAGCATGGCTGCATCCATGGCTGGAGCATATTTGTGACCCAGGCAATGGCAATTTTGATGGTTTTACTATTTCTGATGTGGTGCAGGGGTTTTAATGGGGTTTGGGGTTCTTGGTTTGGTGGCTTTTTTTTTTTTTTTTATTTCCTCAATTCCTTGTTTCTTCCCCTGAGAAGCACAGAATTTTTGAAATTATTTGTCATCCCAATCAAACTGTCAGGCACAATATTGCAACTACTTAACTGACATAGGAGGAATAACGTGTTGTTTGCAGTATATCAAGTCGTATATGGGTTATGAAATTAAAATTTACAAAAAGGCAGACACAGAATGCAATTCAGCTGAATTTGGTGTATGAAACCTTTCACTTTCTGAAATTTTACAATCAGTGATATATTTTTTAAGAGGCCTTTTCATCCTGTGCTTTCTTTGTACGTATTATAACATCCACCTCAATTTTATTCATTGACAGAAAAGAAAATTGAATGGCAGAATGCCATGCTATGAGCATAGCTGGAATTGGCAAAATGTCCATAACAAAGGCTTCAGTGTCTCTTCATTTGCCAGCACATGGCCATTGTTCTTCCAGCAGGACAATTTAGAAAGAAATAAGAGTTAAACTGAATTGGAATTTGCATGCATATGAAGCTGGAACAATGTGATAGGACTAGACCTGAATCCATTGCTGTTTGTCTTGCCTGTGTTTTAAAATTAGGTTTAATTTTGAAATCCTTGTTTCTGACTCTCAAGTAGTATCAATGAATTTCAAGGAAATTAAGTATGTCAGATTTTGCAGCCTTCAAAAGAAAGCATGATAAAAGAATTAGAAAAAAACATTGCCAGGTATTTTGAAGTGTTCTCCTATCACCCTTTATTTTCTGATGTGGCAGGTTTCAGGCTTTGTGCCTTTTTAGTCAGCTGAAATGGTTGCACTCACTTCCTTGATGAATGATGCTTATCTCCTATTTCATGTTGGTTGAACAAGTTCCCTGCTTCTGCCTGTCTAGATAGGTCTTTGGGGCAGATCTTCTGACTCTGGCAAGCAAACTCAACATGGCGAGGCCTCAGCCTTCAGTAAAGACACGGGTATTTTGAGGGTATTGAAGACAGAGCAGGCAGAAAGTAGTGAGGTCATTCCAGCTGCATGGGATCACTTTGCCATAGGCACCCAAAATGCCTGTTCATGAAAAATAGCTTGCTTCTGGCCTGTGTTGGGACCAGGGGAGACTGCGGTAGAGAGAAGCTCTGGGCATGGGAGAGCAACCTTCCCTTCATACCACCTACAGCAGCTTCCCCCACAGAGCTGAAGCCAAGGAGTGAGAAGTATCAGCCTGCCCTTGCAGAATGTCTTGTTCTCTGTTTTCAGCACAGCTCAGAAGAGAGGCACATTGTGGGTCCCAATTCCCAACCTTTGAGAACCATCTAGGGAAGGGCAGAGGTCTGACATGTGGAAGGAGCTAGGAATGCCAAGAGAGTGAGTTCAGCAGCTAGAGGTGTGGGAGGAGGAAAGCAAAACAAAGAAGAAAGGAACAGGTTGGAGGGAATGTAAGATAAAAAAGACCAGAGGGATAGAGAAACAAGTGGAAAAAGCTTGAGTGAAAAATTACTGAGAAAGGTTGAGAAGTAGAACAGAAAAAGGAAGAGAAAACTACAGATGGCTCGTAAAGACTGACCATTTCTCCTTTAAGAATTGCCAGTTCCTGCTTGTCATTGATGGGAGTGTAACAAAACCAGGTGGGGGTCCCTGACAAGTCAGCCAGCTCAACCACTGAGACCACTGTGGAGGGCTAGTTGGCAACTCCAGCTCCTTTGGCTTCCATTTTCCTTGACAGTTTGCTGTGCATAAAGCAGCAGAGATGCTGGCACCTGGAAGCTGTAATTCCCAAGCCTATAGAGTCCAGAGCAGCCAGCAAAGAAGCTGAGCTGTAGCCAGGCCTGCCAAAATAACACTTTTCCCCGGAAAGAGAAGCTTGGTGCCCTTAATATAGTCCTTTCTCATTCTCTGCCTGACTGGAAATGACCAATCCCTTGATTTCCTGACACGTTTCTCTTCCAAGCAGAGATTTTTGTCTTCCTTTTTCTCTCTTTGAGGTGAAGAAGAAGTTATATTCATAGGAGTTTCCCAAAGGAAAAATTACAGGAGTCAGGCCTGTTGGATTGTTGATCTTCATGAAATTCAGGAACATCATCATATAGCAGTACAAGCCCTTTTTTCAGAGCTGCATTTTATTTTCACAACCTCAGTGGCATTACTTGGTATGTTCTGTCAGTAATTTATAACACTATGTGAGGAGATAATGCTGGGTTCGTGTGGGTAGAGGTAGGTTTGTTTCTGTAATGAGGGACATCACTCTTAATAAAGTGTGGCTGAGAGACATGCCTACAACACACAAAGGCCATGTGAGCCCTGAGCCATTTGTTTGCTGAGTGCACCAGCACTGTTAGTACTTGCAGCCTCCATGGGGATTTAACACAGTGAGGATTTAACACAGCTTTGTCTCCTGTAGCCTGGCAATACATCAAGTCGAACCTAGTAACTAAACTCCAGGAAAACAAGAACATTTCCCATGAGAAGTTTAATCTCTTATTATCCAAGATTATCCCTAAGGATTGCAAGTTTTATGGTTCAGACTCTGCTCTTAATCATACAACTTCAAAACCAAAAAAGCCCTTACAGAAATCCGAATACATATGTCTGTCTCAGACTGGGAGATCAGGGGTAGAAATCTAGAACAATGTTTATGCTGCAGTCCCCACACTCAATTCTTCCATTTTAAAATTTAGTGTAGCAAATTTAGGAAGCTCTTCTGTCACTGCTGGCAGTGCAGGGACTGCTGTCAGCTGAGAGTCAGCAAAAGCCATGAGTATGACAGGGCAGAGGAAGCCAAGAGGCAAAAAGAACAGGACATGTGATACAGATCATAGTTACAAGTCAGCACTCTGGCTCTGTAGCTGGGTCTCTTTTCCACAGTTAATATACCCATAACATCGAGCTTGCAGATTGTGAGATCCTTGTAATGGCACCTGTAGTGATGTGGGCAGAAACCATAATATGACAACAGATAAGACAACATCTTTGCATGCTCACTGCTGGCCACTGAAAGTTCATTATTTATTCAGATTGCCTGTGTTTCCCCATGGGAATTCAAATCCAGGTGACTTTTAGGGAAGGTCAGCACTTTATGAATTCTCCTAGGTACCTTTTACAATTCCAGCTTCAGTGCTTAGGGGGAAAAGAAGATAATTGCTTTTTCCTTTCCCAAAATTCCTTTGAGTCTTTAAGTAACCGGCATAGTTTGGCTTGACTGAGGCTGACGATTCTGGTTCAGATGGAAACAAAATTACAGAAATCTCCTGAGAGTGAATAATTTAATATATTTCCAGCAGTGAAAAGAACGTAAGTATATACCAGGATATTAATTGTCCTGACAAGATTTTTAACACAAGGAATCAAACCTTGCAGAACTTTGTGAGTTTAATCTATACAAACTGAAAAAAACTGTGAGTCTTCGTGAAGAGTTTCTTGCACGTGTACTATTATTCATTATATTGATTTCAGTCCTCACCATTGCCTAGCTCAAACTTAATTGCTAAAGTAATGCATGACCCAGTGGGCTGCAGTAAACACTGAGGTGGGTGAGTTTGTTTTTACTGAAGCATCTGTGGTGGGATTCTTGCTGTGCCAGTCTCTTGCAGTGGTCTGGTACTGCTGCAGCTTTGGCCAGACAGGAGACTACCATAACCTATTTTGCAACTTGTTTTGGGAAATAAGGGATAGTAAAGGAGGACAGACCTGAATGTACGAATGCTCTTTCATGCAGCGTTAATATGTGTTTCTTTGTATTGTTCCAGGAGGTGCTAGAGCTTGCTTTCTCTATATTGTATGACTCAAGTGGCCAGTTGAATTTCATTGCTCCAGACAAACATGAGGTAAGTTTAAGTTCAGAGTACAGAAATTTCTTTGAAGTTGTCTTAGCTGCTTTAAGGCACCAGATGGCTTTGTAAGAACATAAGAATGGGCATCTTGGCCCAGGGTATAGGTCCGTCTAAATCAGTGTCATGTCTCAAAACAAACTGAAATTCAAGGGATTAGTACAGGAACAAGATCTGCAATTTTCTTGCATGAGCCACAGAAGAAATATGTTTTGTATTCCTACATCACAGAGCACATGAAGCTCCAAATTACAGGTCAGTATTTCTAAGCCCTCCTGAAATATGAGCCATAAGAAGGAGAAAAGAGAGCTTGGGCAGACCTTGAAGTTCTATAGACCTCGTTCAGCATTTCCTCATTTCTTGTGGTCTGCTGTACTTTAGACACTAGAGAACGTTCAACACTGAGGATTTGTACAGCCAAACTTTCGAAGAATCTCTGCCAGCCTCAGTTCATCTTGACAATAACAGCATAATCAGGGGTGGTTATGCCATACTGGGTCTCAATTTCAGCCAAAGAGTTGTGGTCTCCATATTGCATATGGAGTCTGGGTCTCCATATATGCATTGCATATCCCCTTTTTCTTACTTACACGTTGCTTAAAACCACTCATGACAGGTGATCATAGAAGGCCCCCTCTATTCCATTTCTACAGGGGAGTGTTTTGCAATGGCTTTCACTTGTCGGAAGACAATGTAAATAGCAACAGCAAGGATGAATGATAGTCCCTTCCCTGCTCCCTTTTCTTAGTAAAAACCACAAGGAAATAGACAACATCATTGCCTTCTGGCATGTGATGGGATTAATTTACCTTAGTTGTGTTGAATCACTGAATGTGTTTCTCTCAAAGAAATTTCAAGTAAAGGTTTAGCAGAATGCACTGTATTTAAAAAAATCCTTCTTATTTCTAAAGCAAGAAGAGTTGTGTTCCATTTGCACACTTATTTTGAGGTATCACATTTGGTCTCAGTTCACGACACTGTGTTAAGATTATGAGCTACAGAAGATTACTTTAAACTGCATTATACTGTAGTGTTTAAAAAGTGCATGAAATTGCTTTACAAGTGAAGTGCATTAGTTATGCCACTTCAACATTTGTTATTCTGGACTAAAACCTTCAACTAAATGTTAATTTTAGGAGAGGAGATAAGGTTATGCCCATTTGGGTCTTTCTGTGGATTAATATTTGAGTGTCATTTTCAAGAATGTTCATTCCAGAGAAGTATTTGCTGGTCAGTTTTCATGTAAGCGGAAGGAGCAATAGTATCCCAGGCACAGTGTGCCACTAGAGCTGTAGTTCTAAGAAAAACATGGTTGTCTTCATCCTCAGAACTGAACATATGTTCAGTGGTATCTGATATAAATCCTCCAGAAACTCAAATCTAGACTGTTTCAGCTCATAAGAGCAAATGGTCATAAAAACCAACAATTTTTTCAGCCACTGTATCTCAAATATAGCTTATAGCTACAAGTGGATTTTAATGGCCTGAATGTTCAAAAGCTGCTACTGCATCCCGCTGACAGGAAGTAGCACTGAGATGCACTAACCCAATTGCTCATGATTGCATTAAACACACCTTTTATCTTCATTTCTCTTTCTGGTCTTGTGCAGCTGCTTTGAAACAAAATTAATATGTTCAAAAAAATGGCCAGAGGCAACAGTCTCTGCTGCCACTTGACAGTTCCCAAATGAAAGTTTTTAAAAAGATATCTTGCTTCCTCTGTATTTTTCCATGGCCTGCAGAAGAGTGAGTTGTGATGAAAGTAGAAAGTACAAGTGTTCAGAGGAAGCACCCACAAGGAAAGGCAAGTAGCATGTTGTGAAGCCCGTGACTCTTCATCAAAGTAGTTGGGGTGCCTGTTGATAGAAGTGCTGGTTTAGCAGCATTGTCAGTTTGGGAGCTTTGGTGGTGACAATTCAAGATTTGGAAAGCTTTGTGTGAAGCACCAGGAATGATGTTGGTACATGACAATTTCAGGTCAGACTTGCAGGGCTTTTTTTAAGTACTTGTGCAGCCCTCGTGATTGTAGAGTGAGGTTGAAACGTGGGAGTTGAGTGTCCTAAAAAGAAAAATTGAATGAGGCTCATAGGATAATTCTGGCTGCAAGGAACCTTGGAGGTGTCCCGAGTCCAATCTCCTGCTCAAAGCAGGTCAGCAGTGAGCTCAGACCAGGTTGCTCGGGGCTGCATCCAGATGCATCCAGATGGATGAAGCCTGTGCAACCTTTCTAGTTCTTGAGTCCCAGGGCAATTCTTTGATAAAATCTCATTACTGAACCAGTATCATTGAAATGTGGACCTCATTCTAGCACACTTAAGTTTGTCAATTCCCTTAGCCATCTGTTTGAGCTTACTGCTAGCCAGAGGATTCAGTACCATGAGATCACTCCATTGTATTTGTTTATAATTTAAATACTAATAACTGGTTTCAACTACATAGCAAAAAAGGTGGATTAATCTTACCCATGATTTTTGACAGAGAAACTGATGAGAGAAGCCATAATTAGGTTTCATTGGAGTTTTATGAAAATGAATCTCGTAAATTAATTTTTCAGTGGCTCTTCGTCTCTTTTGCATATTAAGAAGAAAAAAGCTTCTGAATGAATGCCTCTGTTTTCCCACCATCTCATTAGGATGTCTCTCTGCTCAACATGTGCAGGAGTTTAATTAGGTGCATTTGCCAATATGGAGATTAGAGAGGAAGCCCCTTTTCCAGGCCATTGCACTTATCAGAATTGTGGCCAGAATTTGGTTTCTCTGGGCCCTGAACGAGTTGTATCTGGAAGAGGGGAGAACTGCGGTTCTGCTTTCTGGCTCTCTGGGATTCCTCCCCAGAGGGAGCGCTGGCCGCACTGGCTGTGCAGGTGATGGACGATTTACGTCAGGGGCTGCATCTGTTGAAAAGATTCTCTGCTCTCCTGTAACCTGAGCAGAGCCTTTTGCTTTTCTGTTCCTTTCTTCATAATGAATTCAGGGAAAACTTTCCCGAAAAAAGATTTCAAGTAAATTGTAGAAGATGATAGTCTGTTCAAATATAACTATTTTTCTAGAATAGCTCCTTTCTTTTCCTGATGTTCTGCATACGCTCCAAAAAAATTACATGCTTTAAAAGTCTTCAGTGGTACACTGACAGCCTAGAATAAGCAGGCTAAGTTGTTTATTTAGTACTGGTCAGCAGGACAACCTGAACTCTAAAGTCTCTTCTATAGAGCTGATCTCATATTAAAGCTGCAGCTTGGCTTGTCCACACCCTGGGTGAAAAAGCTCCCTCTGCTACTGTTTTGTTACTGACTTAAGTGGGTTGGATTTCACTTCGGATGCTGAAGTGTGCTAACCCATCCTATTTTTAAAATATGCCCTTTTTCTGGATGAAGAGGGGGGCTTCTCTCTCTTCCTTAAAAATAATCCTCATTTCTGCTATGGGATGAAGTCAACCATGGCTATCTTTAAACTCGGCAGCATCATGTAGCAAATGGTCAGCTAAATTTAAAAACCTTTTTTTTGGCATGAAATCCAGCAGAAGTATTTGTAAGATAAAAATGCAGTTACGGTTGATTTAATTTTTCTCCTGCAAACTAGGACACAAGTTCATGATTGAAATCTTTATTTTTAGATGACAGCATTTGAGTACTTCTGTTCATAGTTGAATAAATGGCTTGTAGTAATAAATGAAAGTGACTTATTCAATAGAAGTTGACTCTAGATCACCAATCTCCCTTGAATTTGTTGCTGATTTAAAATGGTTATTCAGCCCACGTTTATCACAAGCTGTCAGCTGTTGGGAAAGATGGCATCTCTTATTAGGAAAAAGCTACCAGTAAGGAAAAGGTTTTAGAGGCCAGTTCAGCATTTGCAGCATTTAGTATTACATCCAAGCAGCTTGGCATTTAATTTTCATTAAGGACACAGCATTAACTGACTGTAGCTTTCACAACATGTTATTTTGTGTAAAATAGTGGTAAAGTAGGCATAGATATATGAGACAATCAATTGTAACAACTTTGTGTATAGGAAAGCAAACCATAATAAAAGTAGATAGATAGCATAGGATTTTTTAGATAATGAGTCAAGAAGGATTTGGGGTGGGATTCAGTTCACCTAACTTAACTGTCTTGGAATTAAAAGTTTAGTTAGTGTAAGATAATCAGGCTTTTTTGATAGGTACTGGGGAAAGAGAATGAGAGGAGTGAAGGAGATTTCTCCAGAGGTTTGTTGTCCTAAGTTAGATATTGTTCCTTCTCCAGTAAGTCTGGAAGAACATTCAGCAAGAAGTTTGGAGGAGATAGCAAATTGTCAAACAACTAAATACAGTCATTTCTTCCCATTTTCTGGATTTTTTTTCCATTTTCTGAGCAGCTCAGTGAAAGGCTTTTTCATGATACGAGCTGATAAAAGGCATCAAACTAATTTTAGGTCTCTTTGTAAGTCGCCATGGGAGCAAGAACCGTAGAGGACCAGACCAGACAAGGAGTTTGTGTATGAAAAGCCTATTAATGACAGTTTTTATCCTTTTCCTGTGCAGTATTGTGTATGGACCGATGGTTTGAACGCCCTCCTTGGGAAGGATATGTTGAGTGACCTAACGCGGAACGACCTAGACACGCTGCTCAGCATGGAGATAAAGCTACGCCTCCTTGACTTGGAAAATATACAGATCCCAGATGCTCCCCCACCTATCCCAAAGGAGCCCAGCAACTACGACTTTGTTTATGACTGTAACTGAGGCAGTCACTGAAACTTGCTCTGAAACTGGAAATACATTATAACTGGAGAGAGATTAAAAAAAAAAAAAAAAAAAGAAGAGTGTGAGGAAAAAAAGAAACCCACTTTTGCACCTTGGATTTTGGCTTTGGGGAGGGATGTAGAAACACTTGCATTCCTCCCTGTTCCCTGCATCCCTTCCTTCCCCATTCCCATCTTCCCCATTGCTCATCCAAATCCACATTGCTTTAATTAACTTGTAATTGCAGGCCATTGGCCTTGCTTAAGGCAAAGACTGCCACTAAGAAGCACCCTCCTGAGGACTTTTTTTACATTTTTAATACTGGAACAGACATTCTTAACTAAAGGACGTTGTTACCAAACTGCATGCCTGTGAAACCCACTTGGCAGGGCAGAGGCTTTAACTGGAAGGAGGAGGGAGGTAGGGAGCAAAAGCAGCTACTGTAAGCAGAAGATTCCCCCAGACACTCACAAGAGTCTGCTCACCACTGAATCCAATGTGATGATGAAATTCGTTAACTGCTTCCCCGTGCTTGCACCATCCGTCACTGTCATTATTCTCTCCACCGTCATCTCAGCTCTTGCCTCCAGCCTTCACCCAACCGATCGGCTCCCAGAATGGAAAGTCTGCAGGTTTTTGCTGTACCATATGCTGCAATGCTGCAACAGCTTTTAACTTCTTTTCCTCCCAGCTCTTACAATAGCCCCACACTAGCAGATCACTCGCACAAACCGTGTATGAAGCCACTAGTGTGTCCCATTCCTGTAGCGTTCCCTAAGCCTCAGTTGCCTCTGAAATTGGCTTGTTGCTATTTGAAGTGATTTTTATTTCCTTGGTCCAAAGTTCAACAGTAATTTTCACAAATTAATTACAACTGCCAAACATCCAGGTTTACATTGTTGTCATTGCTACAGTGTTAGAAATTTGCAAGGGATTTTTTTTGTACGGGTTCTAATTTTTTTATTTTATTTTGCCAAACAAATATATTTAATGAAAACTAATTTCATTGTGAGTACTTTTGGGGAACAATATTTTTACTTAATTTCCATTTGGAACATTTGCCCCGAAGGGAAGAAACCACCTTTCCCTTCAACTTCACTGTTGAATAAAAATCTGAGTTGTGATGATTCTTGGAACTTTGTTTTTCTTCTGAAGTTGTCTCTTATTCCTTATGGTTGCTAGCAATTCTGAACTGTTTAGTGCAAAGAGGAGTGGGAAAACCTTTCTTACCTGCATCTGATTTAACGTACTTGTTTGTTAGTGGTGACAAGGATGAGATGCATCCAGAGATCTCCATTGCCATGGTTACATGAGCCTTCCTGTGAGAAGGGCCCGTGTGAAATCCAAAATCCCAGCATACTGATGTGCTCATGGTCAGTTCAAGGCTGCTGCCTTTCCTGTGTTTGCTGGGGCAACTGTCTTCCTGTATTTCATGTATTTCATGCCTGTATCTTCATGTATTTCTATTTTCTCCACTGAGAGTGTTTATGGCTGCAGCAGATTGGTATTTGGAAGGTTTGAGCTTTGTAGGATGGATTCCCTTCATCCTCATGTTTTTCTAGATATTTCACTGAGTTCAACTCCTAAAGTCCGAGTCTAGAGGAACCTGCCAGCTCTTTCCCTCCCACTGCACATGCTGGAGACAGATGTTTATCAGTGTAAGCTTCTCTCCTGCTCAGACCCAGCTGAAAAAGACTGTGGAGGGGTTTTATCAGAACTCATGCAAGTGAGAAACCCAGAAGGTGGTTCCAATTCTGACAGTCGTAGAAGTTCTCGACTGAGGTGGCCTTTGCTCCATCCACATGGCCCTGGGGAAAACATCCTGACTGGCCTCACACCAGTTGAGAAGAGAAGTGATGCAGGTGCAATGAAAAGGAAGATAATGAGAACATTGTATGAATTTGAGCATGAAAGTTTGAAGGAAGGTGCCTTCCTGAAGCTGTGCTTGCAGCATTTTATGAATGCCTTAATGTAACAGAAGATATAAGTTGGTTTTGGTGGTAATGGATGATAAAGTAAGTTAATAAGAGAGACTGAGTTAAACTCTGGAGGGAAAAATTATGGGAGAAAGTGTGGCCTGAGAAAAGGTTCAGTCTTAATGAGAACAGAGATGTACAACATGAGTTGTGTGAGTTTGAGATAGTTTATTCTCCAGAGCTTTGTCAGACTATAGTCTGACAAAGTAGTCATGGTCAGGAAATAGGGGAAGCAAAGGCACTGCCTGCCAGAGGGAATTTTAAAGGAGTCTTGGGGGTGAGGGATGGAGGTAGGAACATGTTTCTTTACAAGAACATGTTTCTTTACTGATGCTGCCTCTTACCTTCTTGCAGATAAAACATGGAGCAGAATGGAGAGCCTGAGTTGTTTTAATTCCCCTGACCCAGCTGGATTTGCTTTTTATTCACAGATTTCATAGTTGGTGCTTCAGATGGGTATTGCTTTGCTGGCAAAAGTAACACCTTTCATTCCTAAGCTATAAGAGCCAAACACACTCTGCCAGCTCAGTGGCACTGCAATGCTGTGGTCTTAGCAGGCAGGCATCTACATGACAACCAGAGAGGAGCAAACAAAACCCCTGCTTCAGGGGACAGGAGATAAAAGTTAGACTTGCCTCCTCCACTAAGGTGAGTGCCCCTAATTCCACCCTAAGAGCCATGGGAAGGTGGTGGGAAGAGAGCTGGCGTCCCAGCCCTCTGTTTCTACCAACACCTCCTGCCCATCCACATGACACTGAGGCACATCAACACCACTCAGGCAGCGTGGGGCCCTTGAGCGTGAATGGCTGGGAGCCCTCTCCTTTCACAGCAGGTGACACAGCCCGTCACCCTCTGTACTGCCTTGGGACCCCACAGGGTGGGTGCAGCCTGACGAGGGGGATCCCAGTCCAGGGCCAGAGGCATACCACAGCACTGCTGCGTGGCTCTATCTCACCGCTTCCTGCAGCCCTACTTTGCAGAATCCCCAGCTCCCCACATGGCCTGGCTCTTTGTATGGGTTATGCACAGTGTGGGATGGTCATGTGAGCAGGAATGCTAAATTTGTATCTGCCACCCTGCCATAAGAAAGAAGAGGCTCAAGAGATGCGTTGGCGTAATAGCCCTTCCAGCTATTTTAGCAGCACTCCCACAGCAACATGAAAGGCTGTGGTGCAAAGAAGAATCCTGCCTTCAGTTTCTAGAGCTGTCATACAGGCTCACTTCGTCATTATGAAATTTAAAACAAAACAAAACAAAAAAAAATTTAATGATGAAGAAATATCCCGCTGCTTCCCATTCTTTAAAAAAAAGAAATTGGAGAATGAAAATGGCAAATTCATTTGCTCATGCTGTTGTGTTCCGGAAAAGCTTTTAAATCTTCACATTCAAAGAGATGCAGCAGGAAAAAGAATTGCTATTGGAGTTTCTTGTATAATTTCAAAACATTAAGTGGGTAATTGCTTGTAAAAGCCATAAAGGGGAGAAAGAACAAAAAAAAAAAAAAATCAGTCTAATTTTAGCTCCTGTTTTGGAAATGACTTTGCTTTTGAAAGTTAATATATTCTTTTACCAGAAGACTTGAATCAAGAAAAATTCGTATCTTCCTAAGTCAACTGCTTGCTCTACTTGTAAGGACAAGGAGAAGAGCAGCAGTTCTAAGTAATCCTGTACAAAGCAAGCTATGTGTCAGAGAAATGGGGTTTTACTACCATTTTTCAGAAGCAGTTCTTTTTTCAGTATGGAGAACTCTTTCATTACACCTTACATGAAGAAATAACATTCTCATGCCAGGAGGCCAGGTGGGTGCTGACTCTCTCTTGGGTTGCAAAATGACCGTGCAAGATCCTGATTACTTCATTTGTGTAATCCTCTTGTGTCTTCATGCCCTACCCAGAATTGCATTTTTCTTGCATAGGGTGCTTGTCATCAATGTTTCTCTCCCATCAGTTGTCCCCATTAATGCAGGCATGTCATGCCTGTGAGAATGTGAAGGCTTGCATGGAAACCTGGTGGGATCCACTGCCCAGAACAAATCCCTGTCTCCTCTGGCAGACAGCTGAGCTGCAAGGGAGCCCTGCATCCCCTCAGCAACGCTGTAGGCCACCAGCTGCAATCCCACAGCCTCTGGCCAGCTCTCAAAAGAGGGAGGGATGAAAGAAGAAAAGAAACATGTTCCTGTCGGGAGAAGATGGAGAGAGGAGCATGGGCATGAATACGCCTGAACGCATCTGGTCTTTGGTTGTTTGTTACTACATTGGACTCAGTGAGCAGGGGTGCCTCTGATGCATCCAGCTCTATAGTGATTCAAGCTGCTAATCCTGAGCAAGGAAGGAAGGAATGTTCCAGAAAAGAAGATGTTGGGAGCAGGAGGACACTCTTGTACTGCCATATCCTCCCTTCTGTCTTTTTTTGCTGCTTCACTGACAAGTAAATGGCATTAGCTTCACTGTCATATGAAAGTCATTCATCTAAGGAGCATAATAAGATTAGTGTGAGCTTTTACTCCCTTCCTGCTCCATTATTCTTGAGAGTTAAAAAAAAAAATAAATCTAGCCCTTACTAACCTGGGGATATCTTAGCTGTCTGGAATACTAAGCATAGGACAGCCCTTACCCTTAGAGCATCCTCAGGGAGGCAAAGGTAAAATCCCTGCAAACTCTGGAAGACATTCATAGGACAGAGTTTTTGTCACACTGCTGGCTGAGCTGTCATTGCTTTCCCCAGAGCTGGATAAATCAGGATGAGACTTGCTCGGTGCTCCCTCCCTCCCTAGATAAGAATTATATTTGAATATTAAACATCCACATGGCTTAAACAAGTTCCTTGATTAACAAAGCACTTACCCATGCAGCAAAAGATGCTTGATTTCAGTTTGATAAACAGGCACCTAAATTTAGGTGAGTGCTCAGGGACTGTGCTAGATCAGGGCCTGTGTGAGCAGGAAGGCAATTTTACCTATAACTGAGATTTTGCTACATGCTCAGAGGCTGTGCAAATAATGACTTTTCTGTCTGATGTGTAATTAGATTGTGTACCACTGGTCACTTAAAGAGACTGAACAGGATGCTGTCTGATTATTCAACATCACTCCAGCTGCTTCATGCATCTTTGGGACTTAACACAGCACTTAAAGAAATGAAACGAGAACCCTTTCTGGATGAAATCAGGCTGAAACTTGAGAGGAGAATGGCTTTAAAAGCAGAAGTTTTTTAGGGAAAGACTAGGCATAAAATGGATGTTGGGAGAGCCATGAATTTTGATAGCAAGGTGATTTCAAAGTGCTGAGTCAGGAAGTGCTGTCCTGCAGCAGCCTCCTCAGGGCAAGGTTAAAAAGTGCTGGATACCGTTTCAAACTCATTTAGTGACACATATTTACACTTTATTTTCACTTCTTGCTGGGAGACCTTGAACATCACTGAAGAGCAGAGCTGTCTGGTGATGCTTAGCTTGCAGGGACACATGTAGGGCAAAGGAAACATCTCATAAGCCGTCCCTCTCCAAGTGGAGATATTGGTGTTGGAGATAGAAGAGTTTTCTGATCTGATGTGTTTTTTCAACTGAGAGTTTCTCAGTTTTGCTGTAGCCACCTTGGTGGAGGTGCTATGTGGAGAACAGCAGCTGTTGTGGTTTTATACTCTCTTGGAAGAGCCAAACAAGCCTCTTCGTGTTGGGAGGTTCATGCAAACTCTCTCTCATCCTATTTGCCTCTTGTTTATAGACCATTTCCTATAAGATGTGACCTATGGGACAGACACAAAGCTGGGGAACCCAGTGCTCTGTATTCCAAGTAGGATGCTGGCCTGTTGTTTCAGCCCAGGGAGAGTATGGCCAGGAAAGCAGCAGTGCATATAGAGGAGGGGAGGGAAAAACATACTTAATAAAATTTTGCCAAGAGATGAAGCCAAGGGCAGGCTTTCTTTCCTGTGACATTTAAGGATCTGTCTTGAATGACTTTATTTCGGTTGTCATTAGAGGATTCTGCAGCCTGATTGAGTGCCACAGTTAAATTTTCCCTTGATGAAACCTCATGAGACTAATTTTAATCTTGTCAGCAACATGGTGTTCAGCCTAAACTGATTATGTTTTGGGATTCCTCCTGGTTATCATAAGGGAGAGGGAGGCTGGCTGTCTTTTGTTTAATAAGAGGCAGCATTTTTTTATGAGATATATCTGTATCTTCTTGGTTTCTCTTGAAATGCCTCAGGTTTAATACCCCCTTCCCACCTACCTTCCCCAAGGAGCAAAGGCACCCTGGAGATCTTTGCTGTCCCACCAGCAGGCTGTGTGTATGTGGGAGGCTGAGCCTGTGGGACTTCATTCCCTGCCAATTAACAGGGAGTTTGTATTGTCAGGGTAGTTTTTGAAGAAGTCAGGAACAGCCATGTAGGAATCTGCCAGGCTTCAAAAGAAGTTTTCTATATATGCTTAAAATGAGGACAGTGAGGATGCGGGCGCAGTACATTGTGCAAGGCTGCTGACTGCTTGCATCTTTCCCAGAGGAAAATGGCTCATCCACAGGGTTTTCCCAGGGCAGAGCTTCCCGCTTCCCCCCCACAACCCCCCCACCCCAGGCAGCATAAGCCTGGCACATTTGAAAAGGCTTGGAGATGCGAGCAGAGAAACATGTGAAAGGTTTCTTTGCCAGGAGTATGACATTTAAAGAGCACCAGTAGAATTATTCCGGGTGTTTTTCACCAGCACAGGTCCCTCTGCATGTGTTCCTTCACTCACAATACCCTCTGTCAGTCTCTGACATTTCTCAAAGCCCTGGGTTCCCCCTTTCTGTCCCCTGTCCAGGGGGCGTGCAGTGATACCTTACACATGTCCACCCTTTCATTTATCCCAAATAGCCAAAGTACAATCCAGCCAAGCTGGTTTTCACATAAACCTTCATCTCACACTCTTGGTTCTCTTCATTCCAGCACAGTCTGAGGTCCATTGAAAACTGAATTTGAGGCATTAAAATGGGCTGGTGTGAGGGTGGCATCTCCAGCATCTGATAAGGTTGTTTCAGCCCATGTTCTTCCTTCAGTGAGGACCTTTATCGAGTCCTCTACAGCACTCTTCATAAAACCACTTCTGAGCCTCTGGCTTGTCATGAAATCCGGCAGCTCACAGGTGGATGCACACACACAAACACATGTACACGCACACAAAGGGGGCAAGTGCCTCAGTTCCCTTTCCCCAGGAAGCCTGTCCGAAATTATCTCCTTTTCATTTAGAGCTTGGCAGTGTTGGATGCTCCAGGAGGCAAGCACTGAGGTGAGAGGGGATGGAGAATATCAGAGCTGATGGCAGCTGGTGGGTTAATGGCCTGGATGGGACAGGATGTGAGGAGAGGAGGGTGGGGCAACATGAATAAGCAGCCAGGTCCCCACCAAAAATATGGTATACCTGCAGCCATGCTCAGGCACAAGATGAAGTGAGGATAACAGCCTTATTTTAGATTTTTATTATTATTTTGAACCGTGGCTGTTACGCCATGTGGAAGTGCCCTGTTGGCATGGGTGAGCTGCATCACTGGGTTTTCCTCACCTTGAATCCCCCAGAAGAAGCAGCAAGGTGCTAGTGTGGGTGCTCCACCCAACAGAAGGGGAAGAGGAGCACTGATGCAATGCTGAGCTGGCCAGGAAAGTGGCAGTGGTTCTGTTGCAAAATGCCACTGAAGGAAGATTTAACACACACAAAAATTGTGTGAATTTAGCTGAATCACTGGTTCAGTAAGGAAAACTGAGAAGCTCAAGTGACTGAAATTTGCTGCTCAGCTGACTTTTGGACTGTCCTAACTGGGTCATGGTTCTTCTGAAAAGAATTAGTGTTTTAGAGCCCTTTTTTAGTTCTAAGATTTAAAGTACTATAAAAAGTTGGAATTGAAACAAAATGTTAATTTTTTTTTGGTTGGTTGGTTGGGGTTTTTTAGTTTTTCACTTTTTATTAGAAGCTTTTCTTCTTTTTTTCCCCAGAAAAGAAGCCCAACTGCAGCAGTCTTGATACCCTCCTTTGATCAGAAATTCTGGCCTTGTTCAGCTCCAGAACCTCCATCATCAAACCTGCATGGCCTGAGGAAAACCATCCCACCTGGCCATGTAAATGACTCACAGCAGGAAGGTACACGTAACAGCTCCATCAACTCATACAGAATGAATGGAAGTATTTTCACCTAAATATATTTCTAATATGAAAACAGCAGTCCAAGCCCCTGACTATTGTGGCGTACACAGGACTAGCTGCAGCCATGAATCAAAGCTGTCTTTGAGGGGAAAAAACCAGGAAAGCAAGTGGCAATTGCCTTCATTGATTTGGTTTGATTTTAATCAAACCCAAGTCATTTTTAAATTCCCAGAATTGAGGAGGCTACTCAGCAATGGGCTTCTGAAGACAGGTTCTTGAATTAAGCTAATTAGTCAAGTGACTGGCAAGTATTCCTTCAGATAACCCTGTGTGGAAGAAAAAAAAAAGGAAGTGTTGTGGATTTAATACATTTGTTCATGCAGAGCAAAGAAATTAAACACAGCCAGCAGCAGCGCTGTGGTCAGCCTGGACCTGGGCACAAACACCCTGCAGGCTGTCCTGTCTACCCCAGGGTGGGCATCAAGAACCTCGACTTCCAGGCGAGCCCTTGGCAGCAGGGAATTGTCCCCTGCAGTTTTCCAGTGCTTTCCACTGTGTAGCTTCCTAGAGGTTTATACAATGACAGACAAGCCTGTCATGCAGGCAGGAGGTGTAGGGGGAGCACTGTTTTCCTCTCACGTTTCAATGAGGCTTGATAGACCCTTGATGCTGAGTTTTGCAGGGACTGAGTAGGGTACTGCTACATCACCTCTGCAGGGCCTATCAGAACTGCTCCTCCCAGTCAGAGGCACTGGCAGGTATTTTGGCATGATGCCTTGCTGGAGGGGTGCTCAAGAGGAGGCAGTTTCCATGGCTTTGTACCCTCTGCCCAGCACACAAATTCCTCCATGAGGGCTGAAAATAGTGGCTTTGCCTTGCGGGAGCCATCTCCAGGCACCTGATGGCTCCCCAGTGGTGGTGCTGAGTGGGGCAGCTGTCTAGGAAAGTCATCTTGGGAGAGCAGGAGGTTCCTGATGTGGTGTGTGAGACCTTCATATCCCATGCCAGGTCCAGGAGATAAAAGGTGGTTCCTTTGCACCCCATCTTTGCTGGATGGGGCTGAAGCTGCGCTTTCCACACCGTGAAGAGAAGGAAAGCATGTCTGTAACTGCCTGGTTGGCCAAGTTCCTGATGGCCAATTAGTGCCTTAGTGCTACTGAGACCACCTTGTCTTACTAGCAGCATATCAGGGCACCCAAGATGATGAGGGAGCACAGTTTTATGCTATGTACTGAAAAAGAAAAAAATTATGGTATGGCGAGATGAGAACTTTTAGGTGTTCCCCATTTATTAATGGATTCATAATTCTCTTGCTGACAGATTAGTGCATTAAAAAGGCATTTTACAGCATCTTGAACGTGCTAGTGAAGGCCCATTTCCATTGGCCTTCTTTACAGTTTTCTAGTTCTGAAGCCTGCCACAGACTCCTGTGGGTAGCCGTCCCTGTCTCCCAGACAGTTTGGTAATGCTCCATGTCTTTTTGCAGCACACACTATCTCTTTTTGGGAGATAGGTATGCTTATCTTCAAGAAAGGAACTGCATTAGTAAGGTAAGAGGGGATTTGATTCTACTGTTGCAATGAAGGTAATTAATATTCATCTCTGAAAGACAGAGGTGGATGTGAGGACGATAAAACTGGTGTGCAAGACTGGAGCAACTGGTGCTGAATAACTCATGAAGAGGATCCTGGGATTTAGCAACGACATTGGGAAATTTAATTTCTTGCATGAACCGTTCCCTGCAAACAGAGAATAAGGTCCCATCAATTCCCCCTGGTATGAGCACAAAGAATAGCTCCCAGCAGTCTGTCACACTTGGGACAAATGCAGGATTAATATATTGTGGCTTGTGTTGGCCTGTGCCATGCCTTCCTCATTGTCATCTGAACCTCCAGGGGATGGGAATGTCTTATTAATTAATTCTCTTAATTCAAGCACCTGTGAGTGATTTATACTCAGTGTAGGGTCTGATCCTGCAGGGCAAGAGCTGGCTTTGGTGAGGTGCACCGCTTTCCAAATCCCCAGCAGAGGGAAATTAGTGGATTTTATGCTGCAACATAAGCAGAGAGAATATTTGGAAAACCTCTGCTGGCTTTTCCCCCGTGTAGCTAAGACATGGCATTTGTTGCTCGTTGGTGCTACAGACTCACAACTCAGCCAAAATTCACTTTCTAGGGATGTATGTATGCTTGGTTTCATCCATGGGTGACAGCACGATCTGGAAGAAGAGGGGAGAAAATGATGTCAGGGGGAGCAGGGGATTTTGCTGCTCAAGGAGGCAGGGGATGAATCATCCTTCTCACAGAGATGTGGTCTTTTGCCAAACGCTTCAGCTGGTCCCCACAAGCTCTTTCAGCTTGGTGTGCTCTCTCCTCAGCTCCGCTGCAGTGGCCAGCCTGCTTCTAATGCAGGAAACAGTTTGTCCTGGGAACAGTCCTAGCAAGTGCATGCATGCTCACTTCAAGGGCAGGCTGACATTGTGGTTGTTCCTCTCTTTCAGGCGGTACCACAGCATGGGGTTATACCTGGGAAGCTGAGGGGCCAAGCAGTGGATGCACAAATGGAGCCAGCAGCCAAGGTTTGGTGGTCCCAGCCCTCCTGGGCAGAGAGATCAGTAGGTGTGATGGATAGGCCATTCAATGGGTCACAGCACCCTTCCCACTCGCAGCTGAATCACCAAAGAAATAAAAGTACTCAAACAATCGAGCAATATTTTAAAATGAATGGTTACAATAAGCCCTTGTCCTGGTGAGATATTTTTCTTTAGTCAAAGGGAAAAGGAATGTGCTTTTCTTTTTCCTTTCCCCATAAATGTGATAGAAGAAATTTCTTTCCAGATATGAGTCTTTTGTGCCAGGATGTATCTGGTCTGTGTGCACACAAGAGTACATGTGGAATTTTCCTTGGGGAAAAAAAAACTGGACAGTAATTCTGCCTGTCTCACTGCCCATCTCTAAAAATGCTGAAAGCAACTATTTATATTATGGCAGTACTGCTCTGTGTTATGTCCCAAGTGCTCCAAGAAGAAGTGAGCAGCTTTAAGGAATGATAGAAGTCTTAGCTACCTGTGCACTGGGAAAAGGAAGCATTTGGGTAAATACAGTATGTGGCTTCTGTTGGAGAGGTTATTTGCTCTCAGAAATGCCTTAGACAAAGCTACAATGTGAGGGGAAGCTCTAAACATGTGTGCCCCTGGATGGCTGGAGTGGAAAAGCAGAAAGCACCACTGAAATTGCTGAGGACCCACCACTCATGCCCTGAAGGGCCAATGTTACCGTCTGAGTGACCACACTATGCCGAGAAGAGCAAAGTGCAGAGTTAAGGTGAGAATGGAAAGATTCCATGACATACTGATTTTATAAGCAGTGTCAATTAGCAGGTCAAATTTTAGTAAATTAAGTCTTGGGCCATGGGATCCCAGCTATTCAGTATTTTGAAATTTGCCAGATCTTTTTGGGGGCATACAGCTGGAAATCACACTGGCTATTCTTCCTATAAGCAAATCCAAAATAGCACCTCAGACAGCCCATATTGTCTTGTGTTCTTCTTTATCTTGGTGAGAGGAAGGGACCAATTCATTTTCACCTGGGTAATGTAATCTCACACCATCAGATAAGCTTTTCTCACACCATCAGCCTGCTTTCCTATGGCCTGTTCGATCACCCTCTGTTCTGGGGAGAGTGAAAACCACCTCCAGACAGCCTGAATGACAGCTCAACAGCAGTGTGTAGGAGGCACCCAAACAGCCCACATCTCTAGAGCAAGGGAATGCACCTCTGACTTTGTCTCCTGATGCTCTCCTGAGAGCTACAGCTAAGCATGGAGGAGCTGTTGTAAAAAGCATCCTCCCTCTTGCATCCTGGGTAGAACTGTTTGGCATCCTTTGAGGAAAACAGGCCCACAGTGCTAAGGGAGCCCTTTAGTGAGGTGGATACTCCTCAGGGATGCTGGGGAGCACCAAGGATGCCATCCCAGGTGTTGTGTACTGGCAGAGTTGGGGTCTGGGAGCCCATGTAGCAGTTGGCACTCTTGGTGGGAGCAGGATCAAGTCCCTTTTCTGAAAACACAAGCAGACACCTGATAGACATAGGCAGAGAGTTTTAGTTAAAAGTTACAGCTTACCTTCTTCATCTGCAGTTATTTTTGCTAATCATCAAAAGAAACTGGATGTAGGATTAAAGCAAAGGAATGATCTAGACCCATGAATTATGAATTTTGCATCATGAATTAATGCCTAAAATAGTGTGTTGCACCAAATATATCTAGGGCAAGTGCTCTTTAGATTTGAAGGACTGGAAAGGACACCAACTTCAGGGAAAATAAATAGTTTCTTTGTATATCCTAAAAAAAATTTGGGGCAACTTTCCTCTACCTATTTGGCATCTAATAGTTTCTAAACTCTTTATACAAATTTTGCCACAGTGATGTTTTTGAGTCTTAGCTGCTCATCTTGAAAGGCTTCACTGGGATTTGCTTTTCAGAAGGTCAATGCTAAGCATTTGCGAAAACCCATCTGTCATTAGGGAAACGGAGAACCAAACACTGAGACAGCAAAACTCAGATGGGTACTTTTGGGCAGGAACATGACTCTCTGTATCTTTTCTGCCTCTTCTCACTTCCTCATTGCTAAATGCACAGAAATTTGCAATGTGGTATCATTAAAATTTCTTAACCAGCTTTCATGGTTTCCACATCAGAGCTTTGGGGCAGGGGACTTCCTTTCTGGAGGGCATTCAAGGAATTTGGCTACAAAGGGTGAAAAAAGGAAATGCCTGAGTAGAAGAAAAACCTTGGTGAGAGCTAGATACCCAGATCACTGGATAGCTGCATAAATAACGTTACAAGCCTGGCTCAAGGTCTGAGGCTTACCCCACTTGGCGTTAACCACAGACATGCTGATGGAACATCTACTTATATGCTGTGGCCCACTTCTGTCCCAGCCCAAAGGGAACTTTGGTCTACTGCCTTTCCAGCTCCTAATACAAAATGAAATTCCCTATCTTGCACATTATCTTTTATCTGGACATTTCCAAACACCACTATTGCTGTATCGCTCGGAGGCGAAATTATTCAGGCTCCCCGCTGGGGATCTGCAGCATCTCTGCTGCACAGAGCGAAGCACACACAGAGACTGCAAAAAGAGCTGTTTCCAGTATGCATTGAATAGATTTGGGCATACCCAGATATGCAATTATTATCATTTCCGCTTCCTGAAAATCATTTCGTGGCATCTGATCATTGCTAAAAGTGGCTGCTTGCTTGTGTTAAATTCAGAGCCTGGAGATCTCCAGAACAGACCTGTTCTCTTCCTTTGCTTAATGTGATGGGAATCTAGTGAAGAATGACAGACTTGCTGCTGGAGTGCCTGTCTGCCACCTCTTTGTGAGACTGAGAGAGCTGCACTTGTTGTTTGGTCCCCAAAATGCATTTCCACTTACTCATCCTTCCAGAAGTGATGAAGAGGTGCCCTTTTCCTTCAGGAGGTATAGTTCAGAGGGTGAAAGTCACTCAGTCCACACTTTGTTATCTTCTGGGCATAGTGTTAGAACAAGATGTTTACTCAGATATTTTCATTTTAGAGAAAATCCTCCAGTGAGGGGAAGGAGTTTTATTGGAGGTTCTTTAACACCCTCAAGCTTTGTTGCTAATTTATGTTGGTAGCTTTAAATACACACGAATGCTGAGGCTAAATGATGAATGGTGGCAAAAAAGTTACAGGGAGAAAAAATACACAAATACTCCAATGTTAATTTGTTTTCTAAGCCAAGAAGATGAGGGAGATACTATTTCTGTGTCACACTTCAGTAAAACCCTGAGTAATATTCCTGAATCCTCCTCTTTCTTTTTCTCATTTGTTTGTACAGCATTCACTCTACATTATTAAGGTAAAGAAAAGAGAATCCCTGGTGTAGTGTCCAGCAGCTTAATTTAAATACAAATAATAAAAAAAAAAATTAAAAAAGGAAAAAAGGACAGGAAAGTCTGAACCATACTTTCTCATGGCTGTGGACATTCCAGTGCAGGAAAAGGAGGTTGGTCCAGCATCAGCAGGCTTGGAGTCCTTCATTGTGGAAGACAGATAGATTTGCAAGGCAGAAGATTGCCTGCTCATGTTGTCTGAACAATTTAGTTGGGTAGATTTTGCTAATGCCCATGCCTGTACCCCTCATATTTAAATAACCTTATACTGAGCATATATCAGGGTTCAAAAAGGATTCAATAACTCATTGAAATACATCATAGCTCTTTTTTATGCATCCAGAGCAAGAGCAGAAAGACGTCAGAAAGGTATTATAAGAGAGTGAACATTTATCTGAAATGCTATTTATATTTCATTTAATTGGCTGAAAAGGACTGTGGAAGGCCAATAATGAGTGAGGGAGGCAGGCAGCCATCCCACTGTGCATGAAGGATGGTGTCTTGATGGATGGTTTAATGACTCCAACGTGTGTGGAGGGGCCAGAGACCAGGCAGCTGACCAGGCAGAAATATGCTGTGTTCAAGGCACAGCTTGAGTGGGGAAAGAAGAGTGATGCAGTGCCTGCTTTCCCCCTCACTTACAGTTTGATGGTCCTTGTGCTGCTGGTTTTGATTCTCATGGGTCCATGTCTCATTGTGAAGGCAGGAGTCATGCCTGCCTTCTCCAGGTTCAAGTCTCTTCTGGGATGAATTAATGTGTCAGATTTGCATCAATCCCTAGCTGCTCACCTTACCATATCCCTCAAGAAGGGGCGTGAACAAATGCTGCTGTGTTTAACTGAGCATTTTCTCTAATACCCTAATTTCTGGAATGGGACAGAGAAGAAAGGAAAATACAGCTCTGAGTCTGAAGCTGGAAAGAGATAAATCTGTGGGATGCCCAGACAGGGTAAGGAAGCAGAAAGGATGAAAGGTGTTCTGAATAGAGAGCCATTTTGGAGAGGCACGTGTCTGCTTTATGGTGAGGTGGCTGTGAACAGTGGGAGATGAAAACAGCTGCCCTTGTCATCTTCTTGTATATATGCAAGGCTAAACCATCGATGTTGGACATCAGCATAAAGTCTGACGCAAGTGAAAAGACAGACAAGTGCAAACAAGCCCTCCATGAATTTTCAGTGATAGAGCTAGGCAAATTGTGACAGAGGAAGATTAAACTGAATATTAGGAAAAAAATCTTCATGGAAAAGGTTGTCAAGCATTGGAACAGGCTGAGTCACCATCCCTGGAGGTATTTAAAAGATGTGTAGATGTGGCGCTTAGGGACGTGGTTTAGTGGTGGATTTGGCAGCAGTGGGCTAACAATTGGACTTCATTATCTTAAAGGTCTTTTCCAATCTAAATGATTCTATGATTCTATGATCTGAAAGGTGAAATATTAAGGGTTGACCTCATGCCTGAGTTTGGCTTGTCTGTATAAGACGAGATTATCAGTGCAATCTTTACTGACTGCTGCATCACCCTCATCTTCTTGAATTAGTGGATGTATATTCCTTCAAGTGCTTTGAGTTCTTTCATACAGCCTGACTTCTCTATAGCATGAAGGCTCTGTACATAGCTGGCTGGCCAGTGACTTGCCTAATCAATATTTGAAAAATCAGCCTGCACTGCCTTTTCATATTCACCCATGGATGATGGATACTACTCCTGCAGGGCTATTTTGCTGATGGAAATTGTCCAGCTCAGCTGCAGGTCTTTTATTATCGAAGCAAATCAGTGAAAGATCTCTTTAAAAAGACCAAAAAAACACAACGTCCCCCAACCTATTACTGAATGGCAAAGTGCCACCACAGTACATATGTTGTAGAGATCCCATTTCTGAGCACAGAAGTCCCAGTACAAGCCTCAATCAATATGTTTAAATAAACTTGTGAACTTTGGTATGTGCTAAAAATGCCTCCAGTGACATTCAGCACTGTTTCCTAGCCCAAACACTGGGAATAATTATCTTTTATTGGCATCTGTTCTGTGCTGAGATCAAGAGGCTGTTGAGCTGAAATTCTTTTATTTGCGTTACTGGAGGAAAGATCAAATGGAACAAATATAATCAAACATTTATTTTTCTTCTTCTTTGATGTTGTGATGCTCCCCTTGTAAGCACTTACAACCTGGCAGCATCTGGGGCAAGCTTTTGCCCCACCACCCTCCACCACAGCTTCATCAGCACTAAACTGGGAGCCTGATAGGGGGTTGCATTTCTGACAAAACCCAACGCCACAGCGATAGCGCTGCAGGGATCGATGCAGTAGATGGGATTTTGGCTTGCCTAGCAGGCTACTAGCTATTTATGGCAAGGCAATAATCACACTGAGTTGGTAATGCTTGGATCTCACTTCTCTGGGATTTAAATGAGTACCCAAACTGCAGGACAGCAGAGAGTCTGTCCCAGGCTTCCTGACTTGTATTTACAGCTGGCTCTGAGTGACTCTCTTATCTAAGGCCTCTAACAAGTCTTTCAGTAATATTGCCACACTCTCGTGCTCCTTAATTGCCAGAGTTGAGGGTTTGGGGCACTTTTGTCTAGATAATAGCAAGAATTAAGTCTTCTTTAGATTGGAAAAGGCCCACAGCTGTGCCCACAGAACTCAAACTGCAAAATCTATGTTAGTAAGATTACCTCTGGATTTGTACGGTCATCTGCACACAGTAAGAACACAATAGCCAGGTTTGGTTTTCTGCATTAATATCAAACGACTGAGGAAATGTACTGCATCACCAATAATCACAGAGCCATAGAATCATTCAGTTTGGAAAAAGACTTTAGGATCATCAAGTTCAACCATTAACCCAGCACTGTCAAGTCCACCACTAAGCCATGTAAATCACTGTAGGGCTCCTTACAGGCAATAGTGAGAAATACACTTTGAGGATGCAGTTCATCTGATCCCTGCTTTGCAGAAAGCCATCTTTAGTAGAAAATCCAAAGGCACCCCCTTTTTTCAACCCTAACAGCCAGAGCTTCCCAGAAGCGCACAGCCTGCTGTGCTCAAGTGTGCAGGGTGATGTAGCTGTATTTTTCATGTGTTCCCTGTTTGAAAGCTTTAAGAGGCTTGTTCCCACATTTTAATGTATCCAAACTGAAGCCAGTCATGTCAGCGATTTACATTTCTAAGAGCACACATATCAACAGCCCTTGCAAGCTGGGACAGGTAATTTCATTAAAGGTGGCAGAATAAAGGATAATCATCTCAGCTGCTGCATGGCAATAACTTGGAACAAATTTTTTGGATATGAGTGTAAGAAAATACTGGTTTAAATGCTTTCCCTGCAGCTTTGAATGACAATGAGATGGAGAGACTGAAACAGACGCATAACTTGAACTGCAAGCAGCAACTGATAAGGAAACTGGGGCAGAGGGAATGACTCAGTTGGCTGTGGTGCAGTCGCAAATCCACATGGGGCTGTGGAAATGTTCATCCGTGCCAGTGATAATGCACCAACCACAGAGATGCTTATGACAGTCAGAGAAATTTGGAGAGCAGTAATGAAAAATAACCAACGCAATAAACCAGTGGGAACTTCAGAGTCAAAGGGCACAAAGGACAGCGTTTTGAAAATAAAAGGAAGAAAAGGGACTGAGAAGATCTTTGATCTAAAGGCTTCTTCCTGCAGGTTTTATCTCTCCAGACACAAAAATACAAGGCTTATGTCTATTCCCTTAAGAACTGAACAGCGTGTCAAAGAGGAAAGAAAGGGAAAGACTTCCACTATAACATTTAATCATCTTAAAAATGCATACATGAATGTGACAAAGAGAAAAAATGCATATATCTTAAAAATCAATATGTAAAAGAAATCTAACCAAACAGGGGGGGGGGAAAAAAAAAGTGCATTAATGTGTGCAGTGACTTGGACAGAATAGGATAGATAAATATACACTGCCAGCTGATCTCCTTTTGTAAGATAACTATTTCATATTTCTTTTTTCATCTAAGTGGCCCCTAATCCTGACAGATGACAAACCAATTCTTGCTTGTCCTGTTTTGGGGCTTCATGGAAGTATTTTCCATTCTCTCTTCTTTTTAATAACTTTTTTCAATGTATTTGCTGTATACATAAAACAGGTCTTTAGGGACCTGTTATAGAAAGCAGCATTGAAACTAACTTCATTCTCGCATCTCATTTCACAGTTCTAGTGGCAATCACGTATTGCTCCCTACAGGGAAGGGGTGACTCTTAAATTGTGTTTAAGACCTTACTCAGAAAATCAGAAACCCTAACTCGGTTCCATTGCATCTCTGTCAGGGGCACCAAAGATAGAGGCTGAAACCTTACCTGTCCCCTAGCTGATCTGACACCACCACCCAAACCAACGTACATTAGGTGTCAGGAACTCATATGGAAGCACAAGAAATGGAGAAATGTTGTGGGTCCTTCAAACTCCAGAAACCACACTCCTGCTCTTGGGATCAGACTAGAGGATTGTATTTCTTCACTAGCTACACATGTTCCCTAACACTGTCTGCTCTGCCATCGTGGAAATTCAAGCTTGTCTTTGCATGCTTTGCCTCAGGTTTTTGGCAGCCACACACGTGCAAGTTTCTCTCAGATCTGCTTAAACTAAGAGAGGCTTGAGGGTGTGGCTGGAGAGATTGGTCTGGGAGTGACCGAGTGGGGCACTTCATGGGTCATTAGCTCCTGCAGCTAACTGGGGGCTAATGGGGTCTGGTGACCCCCAAACAAAGCCCTCTCCAACATGGTGTGTCCCCCACACATGCTACTGGCCTGTACCTGAGGATATGGTAACTGAGATTTAGCTCTGCAGAGCCTCACATGTGCTAAAACTCCCAAAAAAGATAGACTGGATCAAGCTGGGTGAGCTGAGAAAGTTCTTCAGTGTGTCCTGGCACCCTGAGAGCAAATACTGAGAGTTGCAGGACTTCCCTTCAGAGCAGAATTTAACCAAAACCCTGCAGAGGATGAAAGGTACATTCCTCCTCATCTGTGTGCTGAATGGAGGGAGTTCTGGGCCCCTCCCATTTCCTTAGCAGGAAGCAGCAGCAGGTTGGCCAGTGTACATCATGGATATACATGTGTATTTATTTATGTCTATATTATCACTAGTACCACTAGTCCAAATTCAACCTTGAAAAAATTCAACTGACCCTATGTGTTCTTCCTAACAGCTAGCGAATGACTGTGGAGCTAGGTCATTCCAGGGCACTGAGGGTTTCCCGTCTGCAAGAGGTGGTGATCTCACTGCACCTCTGGCTCTGCACTGTCCTTGCCTCCTCTTCAAAAGCAACACATGGAGGTTCAGAGAGACAAAGTGTTGACTGCATTCTCAGCGCTATTTAGATCACTAATGCTGCAGGCAGGTACTTAGTGGGGTGTCCAGGAGCATTTCTGTAGAGTTTATTCCTCCACCCACTTGGCTCTCATCATCCCCAAAAGCATGTTTCAGGGCTCTGAGGCATTCATGGGCTATAACAACCCTGAGCAGCCCCACCAGCCCTGGGTACCCACCTGAACTACACTCCTCTGCTATCTGGCTGGACCTGCTCCAAGCCCAGGTTGCAAACACATTAAAAAGAGCTGATTTTGATACAGCTCAAGAACTGTAGGGTGACCCTGCCAGACCCTTTTGGGCAGGGGACACCCCAGACATCACTTCTCTGCACCTGGTGCTTTGCAGAGGACAGGGTTGCTCCAGCTCTCATACTCTATTTCCAGGCAGGCAGCATCTCCTGAGTCACCCTTGACCTAGGTCTGCTTCCCTGACTTACGTGTTGTGCACAACCTGATGGAAGCATTTATAATCAAATGCTTTCCTTTGGGACAGGTCTAATTTGTTTTTTACCTCCCATTAATATCATTTATGCACTTACTAAAATTAAAAGGCAACATCAAGTGCTCCTTCGCTCCTGTACCAAGACAGCTTTAGGTCTTACTGTGTCAGGGACTTGGAAGTAATATAAAATCTGCATGGCAAAAGGAAAGGATTTGCTATCTGATTTGAGTGGAAGAAAGATTTCACGCTGGTCTCGGGAGGGGCCAGCAGGGGGAGGGGTGTCACCTTCCCAAGTGGCCTCTAATTCAAATCTCTCGTTTCTCTGACCAGACTGCAGATTTTAAAAGCTTTGGGGTTTTTTTAATTCTATTGGTTTAAGAGCTTGACTAATGTATAAGGTACAGTGCAAAGCAGCTCTGTCTTACACATGCAGTTATCTCACTGCTCTTTCCACAGGCTAAAATGAAAGAAAATAGCACAGCTGATTACAGGCTTCAGATACATGCTTTGCAGGTTTACATGCCTGGGAGCAGCTTGGGATCTATCTCTGTGCTTTATAAGTGCTGTTGTTTAGCTTTGTGTTTTGCAATAGATATAAAGCAGAAACCATTCCCAAGACCTCTGTGCTAGGAAGGTTTTCCTTGCCTATTATTAGCACTCTGCTTTTGCAGAAAATGCTCATGAGCCAATATGCAGAGTTCTAAAGGACTTCAAAGTGTCATTGGGAACCAAGTGATATGTGTGTTAAAAAGGGTTTAATGGAGCTGCAGTCGCTGTAGCACAGTGTCTTTTTATAGCAAGTTTTTACAGCATTAAGAAAAACATCCTGCAGATTTCAGTAGGATTGGCATATGGATAAGGTACTTTGCACTATGATTTTTGTTTATCTGCTACTAAAAAAAAATAAAAAAGAAAAACAGCATTGCTAGCTATAGGGAGAATAATAAGCAGAAGCAGTTCTGCAAAACTTAGGCAACAGCTATTACCTTCATTTTGGGTTTAATTATTTTTTATATTTTTCAAAGAAAAGCATGCATTTGAAAATAAATGGCTTGGCTTAAAGAATGGAGATACAGAGTGATTTATATTCACATTGAAGATTTTATAGTCTTATTTTTTTTCCCCAGAGCCACTGGATTATATTATCATTAGCACAAGGAAAATCCTCCTTATCAAAGTTGAGGCAAACTTTCTGGGACTGTCTTTAGAAGGTTGTAGGGGAGGCTCCCAAGGAAGGAAGTGGTTTGCAAAAAACACATTAAATACTGAAGCGGGTCTGATCCATGTGTGATCATGTTGGTCTGCAGGAATTGGCTGGGAATCACTGATTTTAATATATCCTCTAGTTTCCTTTTTACAGCACTATTTATAAGTCTCTTTTAGTTATTCCTGGGAAGCATGTGGGGAATACTTGATGAGACAGGCTCCTCATTGTCCTTTAGCAACCCATGTCAATGGCCTGCCCACTTCTGAAAGAGACAGACAAGGAATGGAAAGGAAAGATGAGTACCCATTGCCCACTGTGAGGGGAAGACACTTGCGCAGGTTTATACAAAAAGGCAGAGGTGGAAGTGGGACACAGGTTTGTCCCTCCAGTGCCTCAGTCCTAGATCGCCTCCTTATAGCCATCCTTGCATCCACAGTGTCTGGGATGTAGCTGTTTGGAGTTGTTCCACCTCTGAAGTCATGTCGTTTAAACATGTTTTACTCTCTACTTTTGCTTCAGGCTGGGGAACGACTGGTTTATGCCTTGTCTGAGGGATTAAAAAAAATAGAGCCAGGGAAACCTTTAATTGTTGTGACTGCCAAAGCAGGAGCAGCTCAGGATTTCTCAAGGCACACAGGCAGCTGGGGGCTGCAAGCGAATGTGCTCAAAGCTGATGGGAACGGGGGTTCAGCTCCCAGTGCTGCCTTCACACTGGCAGCTGTCTCCCATCCCTGTGGCTCGGTCCCAGCAGAACTAAAGCCCTGGCAAAACCCCAGCACGGCAGCCCCGTCCCTCCTGCCCCTGCGGCTCCATCTTGAGCAGCTTCTTTCATTTTTCACACTCAGTCCTCCTGAACGGAAACCCTGGTCAGAAATTTTACAGAAGCAGCTGAAGAGATTTTTTTTATTTTCTTTTCTGCGGAGGAGGGCAAAGGAGCAACGGCGCAGGGGGAAGGGTTTGTGCAGTTGTTTTTTTTTTTTTTTTTCCCTTTTTGCAACACTAGTTTTTCAGGGGAGTGTCTTGTGTTATTAATGCTGAGTGGCTCCGGCAGCTGCTGTGGTTCAAGGTCGTTAGTCATCTACTGCTACTGCAGGAGACACGGGAGCGCTGAGCCAGAGCTGTTCATCCAACCCTCTTGGTCCTCCCAGGCCAGCAGGTTGGGAAGAGCTGCACATGGGGCAGCGGGGTCGCGTGGGGGTGTGGAGAGCAGCCTGGGGCCACAGGGGCATCCTCCCAGCCTGGTCACAGTGTGCCCAGGTCTATGGGACCTGCTGGGTTTAACGGGTGGCAGGGCCTGAGAGGGGCTGAGGGGTTGGGAGAGCACCTGCGATGTGCGAGTGTGGGATCCTCCATGCATCCCGTAGGAGGGCAGACATCTCTGTCCCTGCCTGGGAATGTGTCCCTGCATTACTTACAGCTGCACAGGCACGCCAGTCCCCTTTCTCCTCAAGCTGCACGGATGCAGGATACTCCCTGAGAGTTAAGGGAATATAGGTCCACATGCACCCTTCCCTCCTTATTTCTTCTTTTTTTTCTTCTTTAGGATGAAGGGGTCTAGGCAAACATTCCTTAATTTATTCTGCATCCTCTGGCTCTTGCTTCTGCTGAAGGCTGCCTCTTCCTCCCCTCTGCCCCGTGGAAAAGACCCACGATCCCCTTCGCTCCCCTTTGGGCTGTACAAAGGACACACCTGTGTTGGTATGTACCCAGGTTTTGTTTGCCTGCTGGACTAGTTCATTCCTTACTCCACTGGTGAGCTGAGAGTTGCTATTCACATCATAAATTGCTTCTTTATCTGTTTCAACAGCTGTACTGAAAAATACTTGTAGTCTTTGGTGAAACAGTCACTGAAGATTTTGCAAGGCCATCATGGGGTCTGGAATTATTTTATGATTTTGTTTTTGACTGGCTGCTTCCCAAAGTTCATGTTTTTGCTCTGTGGGGAATGGCATCTGAAAAGTTGGCTTTGATGTCGGTAGGTCTGGGATCAGGAAATAGGATGTTAGGAGGTCCTAGTGTTTCTTAGGGTTCACAATGCATTTTGCTTAACTGGCAGGAAGGTTCCCTTCAGGCTTGCCCAGGGTCTCCTCATTGATTTCAGTGCCTGGAAAACTGTTCTTAAGGATGGTCAGTCCATACTGGGGCCAGAGAAACTTTGTGGTCTGGATGGTCATCTCTGCATAGCTGGGTTGCAAAGGCTGCTTCCTCACATTTCCTTTCCTTTTTGTGGGCACACGCGTCTGCATGACCCATACAGAAGTGGGGCAAGTTGGCAACCCCCTTCTCACATGACTTCAGTGACTGTGGTGATCCCCACAGTACCTATAGCTGGGTGGGGGTAGATATCCTACAGTCTCAGCTGGCTAAGTGATTCCCAGAGCAAGACTGGTAACACTGGAATCAGTGTAGACTGTGGATATCTCTGCACCAGAAATGCCCTTGGCATTACACTCCATATAGCTAGGGAGATGTGGTAGGTTATATTTTTTAAGTGTGCAAATGGGTATGTCTTGTGCATTACAGTCATATGCTTTATTTTGTCATCAGGGGGACTTGTTGATTTTATAGGCCTTTTTCAGCCTTAAAATTCTGCAGTTCTTCTAGCTTCCCAAGGCACCTTTGTGCTGGAAATGTAAACCCTGTCACTGCTCTCCACCCTTCAGAAGGAAATAATTCTTTCCACTGTGGCTCAGTTAGAAATAATAATCCTAAACTTGATAAAAGCAGGTTTTTGCCCCACTTCTGAGCCACCCACAGTGCCCCTGACAGTTTCAGTGGGGCAGGGTGAATAGAAAGCAGAGTAGAGTCAGGGTGGTGAGGTGGTTCAGCCACCAGCCAGAACGTGAGAACAAGAGGTGAAAAGCAGAAATGGCTGTGAGGGGCTGTCCTTGTTTGGGCTGGGAGCCATGCAAGTGGTGACCGAGCAGCTGCCAGAGCTAGGGGGAAGTGGTGTTGTTTAGTAGTGAGCTCTTACGGCAATAACAGTTTTGATGGCAATAGGAAAGGCAGTGATCATGCTCATCTGTGGGATTTTTACACTGGTGGTTTTTGGATGTCAGGTTGTGAGCATTGTCTGTCCTTTCCATCCTGTTGACCCAAAAAACTTTTAAATACCACATATTGCATTGAAGTTGCCTTGTGCAAGAGAACTTGTCCTTTTTTTCCTTCCTAAAAGGAGGGAAGCTGTACTAGCCCTATTGCTGGGACCACTGAGCTCCTCTTTTTTCAGGGAGGAGATGAGAAAACCACTGCCTCCCACACCAGTTTCTCTTTCTGAGGTGTCCCTTCAGCTAAAAACATCCTTGTGAGCTTGACTCAGGACCAAAACAGACTGTGCCCATCTCTGTAAACTGCAAGATAAAAATGAAGTGTGGATAGTGCTAAAAGGGGCATGAGCCAGACTTAGCAGGGAGGGCTGGTGGCTGCTAGCCCAGATGGCCGCCTCTGGGCTTTTGCTGATTATCTGCTCTTTCTATTAACTCTTGAAAATACTGTGCCCCTTCCTTTTCTCAAGCAGAAAGGGAAAGCACAGAGGAATTGGTGGTTGCCCTTGCCATGGCTTGGAGCAGGGGTAATGTCAGCTCTTGCGTCTGATTTGGTGACCAGCCCTTTCAGGAGCACATCCTCCTAAAACTCAACCCCAGACTCTTAGTTGGCTTACCATCTGAGAAGGTAATGAGAAAGAGATATGAGTACTTCTGTGTCTTCTTGGCCTTACAGATCAAGGACAAGATGATTTCTTAGAATCAGAGAGAATGATAGAATTGTTTGGGTTGGAGGGCACCTTAAAGTTCCTGTAGTTCCATCCCCCCTGACATGGGCAGGGAAGCTTCCATTGCATCAGCTTTCTCAGAGCTCCATCCAACCTGGCCTTGAATAGTGGCAGGAATGGGGCATCCACAGCTTCTCTGAGCAACCTGTTCCAGTGCCTTCTCACTGTCACAGTGAAGAATTTCTTCCTTAAACTTACCTAATTTTTAATGTGAGAAATTCCCATTGCTAAATGCATAGGATATTTTCTTGAAGAAATGGGTTTATTTCATGCAAGTTTGAATGTGTGGTCAGGTGTCTAATCTTTCAAAGTTATCTGCCTCACTTTTCTGAGGGAAATGAGGTGGCTACACACTGAATTTCTGATCACTCCTGTGTACTACCTGCTTGACTGAGATTGCTATGTTAGTAGCCAAATCCGGTCAGAAAGTGAATGCTCTTTCAGTAACAAAACCAAGAAAATATTTCTCATTAAGCCTTTCCACTGAAAGTATCACACTTCTTGAAGAAATACGTGGAAATAATATGACAGGAGAGCAAAGTGCAGCTCTGGTACCTCTGTTAAATGTGCTACAACTTGGTTGCTTCCTCCTTCTGTTCCCCTTGCTTGCAACACTCCCTGGGTAGGCACCACCATCTGCCCCAGTATATTCCAGTCATACTGGCAAAGCAGTTGGGTAATTCAAGGGGCTTCCCTGCCCTTAGCAGATCCTGGGAAATGTATTTTGGGTAGGCACCTATATGCCGATACGGCATAGGGCTGGAGGAGAGGAGGGTGCACCTCCAGTGAGATTTAGACAGAAGTTTTAATCACCCTTCCTAACTGTAGAAAAAATCACATTCTTTTTTCTCCGTTTTCCTGAAAAATGTAGCTGCTTCATTCAGAGAAACTCTTTTTTCATAATTGACTTGGTGTAGAAACAAAACAACTGGAGTGTTGCAACCTAAAATGGGGTTTAATACTACTTCATTTTAGAGTTACGGCAAAGAGGGGGGAAAAGCACCCAATATTAACCCTCCCAACCACAGGATCAGATGTATACCTAAGCAATTCCTCACCATCTAAGATAACTGGTCTGTAGCAGTACCTAACCACAGCCAGATAAATGGTCTTTCTTTGGCCTTGTCACGAGAAAAACTTTCCCAGCATCTGACAGTCCTTTTTCTCCATCAGTATTTCCTGTCTCCCCAGGCTGGTAAAATGCCACCCTTTTTGAATTCTGTGAAATCAGGTCAGGCCCTTCCTCTGGGCCTTCTGCACTCTTTGCATGTGATATATTTTTCTGGTTTTTCCTTATGGTAGATGAAAGGGCTTTTGTAAGTTTTCCTACATGCAAAAGCCCACAAAGCTGTTCTTCCTCCTGCAAAGGCAGTGAGGTTTTGTTCTGTGCACTGGTTTGGGAGCTGGATGCTGGGTCTGGCTTTCCCTTCTGGATTTGTTACTGATGGGCTTAAGGGATTTATTCAGGATGAGACCTGGAAATCCCTTTGCTCAGTGCAGCCTGACTGTTTCAGTGTGGCATTCTGAGAAAGAGATGAGGTGTACTTTTCTCTCAAAAATTAAGCATGAATGAACCCCTCATATACTCAGGTCTTTACTTTCCCGGCTGTTAAATGAGGAAAATGCTGCCTGTTTCATGGGGCAAGCAAAGCTTTGCTTAAGTTAATGTTAGGGTACCCAAAGACAGTACAGCAAAACTGGTAAAATGTTGACACTGGTGTTAATGTTTCATCATTTTTCTCCTGATTTTAAAAGCTTTTATTCAATTCCACCCTGAATTACAACAGAGCCCTTTAAGGGTTTTTGCAAATTGCTCTGTTCTCTAGCAAAGGTGACTTCATCCAGAGGTACCTGACGCAACCTCGGGAAAGGTGGAACCTGCCCTGGAGGATGCAGAAAGTGGGGGAGGCACTGAAAGGCAGAAGGGAACTTCTGTATTCATCTCCCTTCAATATAGCAAGAAAGGGAATTTGGGGAATGGTAGATTAGTCAGTTAAACATCAAATCCTAGAAAAATCCTGCAACAGATAAAACTTTAAAAACAACTTTCAAAAGTAGTGTCAGATCAACCTAATTTTCTTTGCCAATGGGATAATGCCATGTAGACAGGGAATAAGAAGTAGATGTTACAGCTGGGCTTTTGTAAATCTTTTAGCACCACCTCAGCACTAATCTTATGCTTGAGAGATATGTGACATTGATTAAGCTTCTACAGGGCAGAACAAAACAGATGGGTAGTCTTGTTCAGAGAGTAATTACAAGTGGCTCACTCCCTAAGCAAATGGATGTACAAAATCGTATCTTTCTTGGACTTCTCTTTTGAACATACTATCGTTCCATATTTTCTCTAGCCAGGATAATGTAATTTGCGCTATTAAATTAGCAGTTCTTGTAAAGCTGAAATTGTTTGCAAGTGAAATGGAGGGAAGAAATAAATTCAAAACAATCTTGACAACTTGGAGTACTTGCATCTGAGAAGGTAATTTCAATATGGGGATATTGAAGGCACTTCAGCAGAAATAGTCAATGACACACACAGCAGATGAGGAGCAACGGGCTGGGTAGCATCCCTAGGGGAGATCATCCGGGCTTGTAGTGGCACAGTGATGGCTTGCTGTCACGAAGCACGCACATGCGGCACGCACCGAGACGTGCGAACAGAAGTTAGCTTGCAAGACATGTGAAGTAACCTGTTACCTTTCTCAGCATTGACAAATCCTCAGAGGAATTTCTGACTTCCCTTTTGGGGCTGTGCATCAAGAATGATGCAGAGTGACAGGAGGTTTCAGAGAAAAACAGGCATAAGCTATAAAGAAGGAGTGAATAAATTAGAGTTAACTAGTCTAGAGAAGAAAAACTTGAGAAAAGACATATCTGTCCTTGAAAACATTAAAAGTGTGATCCATTCTCCAGGTTCATAAGAGCTATGGCAAGAAGTAACAGAAATGGGCACCAGTGGGGATATTCAGGTTAGGAGGAGGATTTTCTTATGATAGTGATAAGTGAGCACAGTAATCTGTTCCTGAGAAATCTGTAGAAGACCTCATCAGAGATCTTTACAAACTGTGTCTGCCCTGTCCCTTCAGAACAGCCTAGATGGTATAGATCGTCTGCTAGGGCAGAGGTTGTGTAAGAGGACATACTGCAGGCCAGCATTTCAGGAGTTCAGTGCTGTGACTGCAAGAAGCATTTGCAAAGAGCAGCATTTATTTATTTCCCCCCCCCCGCAGCAGACTGCTGTGCTCTATTGGCGATTAACTTTGGTTGCCCTTTATGGAACGAGGCGATTAGTCAGGGAGCCCTCAATAGGGCCGGACAGCAGCACTCTCCATCTTCTCTGCTAGTAAGCAGTAATCCTGTGGGTCAGCAGCCAGGGAAGCAAATTTCCCCATCTTTGTGCTCAATATAATGCCATTCTCAGCAACCTTTGCGGGTCACCACCTCCCTTCAGGCGGGAGCACACAGTTCCTAGCGTATGAAGGAGCATGTTTTCGAAACATATTTCCAGCTCTGATTGCATTAAAGAACGGGTGTTTCTGAGCTACTGGCAGCATAAAATGCCGACCTTTACCTGTGTTGATTTGCATGATAGTCATTGTCCTCAACAGTTTGCCTCTGTCTAGCTGTGCATGAGTGCAGGGATGAAATATGCCCTGTGGAGTGGCAGCAGGACCGGCGGTGTTCCGACTTCCCGATAACTTCACACAATGGAACCTGCCAAATGGAGTTGAAGGCTTCTAACAACTGCGCTCAGACAAAGTGGCTGTGCACATATTGTCTGGGGGGGCACCATGACAGAACGTATAATTTACAGCTCAGTGAGTTCTGTAAAAAAAGCCATGCCCAATATCAGTGTAGCACCACAATGTATTTTACTCTAAAAGGTTGGGAATCGACTTTGATTACAGCAAAGTCAATTCCAAGCCACAACAGCTCTGCTCACTTCACCAACATTGCTCCATTTAATCAGCGGCAAAGTTTGACCTGATGATCAGCAATAAATACTAAATTTGACCATAACATTTTCCCCTATGATTATACTTTTGCTAGAATAAACACAGGCATGGGAATAGTACAGTAGAGATACTAGAGCAACTATTCAGCAGCTTTTCAGTAACTTTTCACCAACTGATGGTAAAAATTTCTTTTCCAAAATCATTCCAAGTCTTAGTGAAAGCTTATGACTGTAAAAGGTATATGTATCTGTTGATCACAATAAAAAGATATGCTCAGCATGCAAACACATCCACATCTATGTGTGTATAAATACACAGTCACATCCATGTGCATTTGTAGACATAGGTAGTCTTGTACATTTTACATTACTGATGGTTCTGTTGAGTATAATAATCTTATTTTATTGATTGTCTATTTGGATGCTGATTGCCACGTGTGGGCCTCTCACTCTTGTTCATGTGTTAACCCTGTAGAGATCTTCTGCTTATGTTTAAGGCGATCACTTTTACTGCTTTTAGGAACTGTGTATCTGAAAAAAAGTTTCTCACATTCAGAATCCTAAAATGGTGAAGCCTTTGCAACAAGGATGAAGTTATGCACTTACATTAACTCCCGCTGACAGCATTTGGGCTTCAGTAAATTTTCAATACCCTTTCCTGATTTTGAAAAGAGAAATGTGTTAATGTCACACATACATACGCAGGGTTTTTTTCCTCTTAATTAATACAGAAAACATTTCTTTTGGAAATGCCTGGTGTTATAGATTTTGTTAAATAGGGCTCTTTCAAGTGTAATGAAGGACACACCAGGGATACATTTGGCTGGCAGGTATGGATACCAGAGTCTTCCACTAGATGGAAACTGAATTTTCTGTACTGTCATAGCTGTATCAGAGTCCTTGTTGGATGTCTTAATGAAACAAAAATGAATGATTGGAGCTCTGAATTAGGGGGCCTAAGGTGGCCCACTGCTTTTGCATGAGCAACAGAAATCATAACTGGTATTCCAGGTTTTGCTGGAATTTGTTACAAATTCACTCAAAATGCTGCTATATTGATATTAATATTTTAAAAATGTCTTTAGCCACTATACTATGTGCAATTTAATGCCCAGTGACAGGTTTGTTAATAGTGTACCATCTAGTGTTTCCAAGATATTTCATAAGACTTAGCAAATTAAGGATGAAAGGGTTTTGTATATGCCAAGATATTTGAATATGGCTACCTATAATTATATTCCATCACTTCAGTATCTCTGTAAAATACCTTAATACTGTAAATGAGATAGGAAACAAAAGTCTGAGTTAAAAGACTTTATCATTCAGATGCATTTCCAAATTACCTTTCAAAGCAACAAATCCTCTGGCTGTGTATGGGAAGATAACTGTCCTTACTTTGTATATATGTTTATGTCATTTGAGCTGAATATTTCCATGCTGGAATGAAATCTTGAGGTTGTAAAGGGCTGTTCTTTGAAAGTATCAGCTCAGTAATGAGAAGCAGTGCAGCAAGGAAATATGGATATTGGGCACTGTTAGGAAAGGAATATATAGTGAGTGAGATGCTGGAACAGGTTGCTCAGAGAAATTGTGGCTGCCCCCATCCCTGGCAGCGTTCAAGGCTGAGTTGGATGGGGCTTTGAGCAACCTGGTGCAGTGGAAGGTGTCTATGCCCATGACAGGGGGCTTGGAACAAGATGATCTTTAAAGTCCCTCTCAACCCAAACCATTCTATAATTATATGAAAAGAAAATACTCTCTGTGTTGTAACTTTGCATAGCCATGGTCTGCCTGCACCTAGAATACCCACATGGATGTCCCCATCTCAGAGGAGAAAGCCTTATTTCTTATTAGTACCCTATGTGAATGAGGCATGTCTTGTTCCAGGTTGAACTGGAACTGGATTAGATTAGTTTGGAAAGAGGTGTTTTTATGCCAGAACAACTGCATCAGCACAAAGAGTAGCAATATCCTCTTTTGTAGACAGGTTCTTGGGTCTCCTCACCTGTAGGCTTTAAGAGATGCCTTTGGAGCTTAGGATCATCTATAAATGGAAGAAGCAAAGGCTGTTTTGGGAAAGCCTTCATCTTCTGTATAAAGCCAGGAATGTGATAAATGGCTTCTTGTATGCAGAGCCTTGCTGCAGCAGACAGATTTTTAGGCAGAGGTTTGCCATATCACCAAGCAAGGCACCAGTTCCTGCTCCATCAGGAGCAAGCAGAGTGGCCGCAGGGTAGCCACAGCCTGGCCAGAAAGGTTTTTATTGGTGTCCAAGGCCACTTTTTTTGACTTATGTCCTCCTTGTACTCTGTGGGTACATATAATTTATGACTGGAGGGGTGAGAAAGAAATTCAGCATGCAGAAACATGAGCAAAGGATGGCAAAGGAGGATGTGCCAGGTGCCAGAAAACCCATTTAACAGAGTTTTACTCAGACAAATATACCTACAAATCTGAAACTTAGAGAGGCAGCTTTCACTATCCAGATACTTTTTGACATCCCTAGGTATAATTCTAATTATAGATCCTTTCAAACTTGTGTGGCAGAAGTGGATTAAGTTAAATAGTCTGCTCAAACTGCCAGAGGCTTCGCAGCTAAGCGCTGAATTCCTCTAGTTCTGATTTTATTAATGGGGTATGATTTTTTTTTCCTGGGCTTGTTGGAAATGGCATTTTTTTATTACATACTACTTTCAAATACATGGAGAGAAGCACTTCCTGATGTTTGAGTTTTCACCTTACTGCACTGAGCAAAATGGTTATGGTCTTGTCTTATCTCTTCAGAAATTAATAGCAGGTGGGACAAACCATCACTAAAAGCAGCAGGTACCAGAGTCTAGTTTCTAATGCCTAGTAAGTATTATAATGCCAATGAATTTCTTTCAGAGAAAACATCCTTCAGCCTGTCAAGGTATTGAAACCTATTATTGAAGTGAGACAGCAGAATCAACATACTGAAAGTTGTTTCTAAAGAAAATCCTGTGCAACTGTAAAAAAAAAAAATTGAGCTTTATTTAATGATTAAGCCTATTTACATTGCCTTATACGTGCCTAGCTCATGATGAGAAATAAATCACATCTAAATATCTGGTAAATTAAAAGCAAGCAATAGTTGCTAATGACTGGCCAGATCTGGACGTGCTTTTCTACTGATGCTATAGTACTAAAAACTTTATATTCTTGCACATCATAAGTAATTAAAGCAGTGAGATTTTTACAGTCAAAGACGTCTGATTTCCCCCTGTCCTTTTTAGCTAACTATTTTCCATTTTTAGCCAGTGGAATTAAGACCTATTAAAAATTAGGATTACTGGTCAGCATTTCTTTTCCTGCCACTTAATCTAGAGGAAGATGATAAAAAGAGAGCAGGTTTATAGTATAAGCAAGGATAGTCTGAGTTAACTTTCATTTATAGACACTCACCTGTTGAAGTTTTACCTATAGCCTAGCACCAGAGATAGGTTCTCCTAGAGGATAAACCTGAATTACTGGGGAGGCATGTTTGCATGAAAAAAACATGGAGCTTAAGTAGATCAGGCTCCCTCTACCACTGTGAGTCCCCTTAGGACATTCCTCATCCCTCCTCGCAGGGTTCTACCTTTTTCCTGAGTATTTTAGAATCTCCAGCCCAAAAACTTCTCCTGATGACATCAGCCTAAATGAAAGGCTTTGAGGCCAGCAGAATGCACACATAAGCAGGCAGCCACCAGGGCACAGCTCACGGCAGCAGACCACAAGGAGTAAGGACAGGTTGACCGAGGGCAACTGATAAAAGCCCAGATAGATGGGGGAGACAGAGAGCAGATCAGCCAATGGCACGTGTTGGTGGGATATGTTCCTGGGGAGCACCCTTCCTACCAGAGGGCAGGGAGACTCTCCAAATTCAGGTCCAGAGACTTCAGCTGTGGTGCCTAAGGAACAGCAGATCCTTTTGAAAATCAGCCAAGACTTTGTCTATCAAGTTGTCCCATGGAGCATGGTACTTCATGTGGAATAACTGCATTTGGATAACCAAGGTGTGGTCTGCAAGTGCCCAAGGTGGGAAGGGTCTGATAGCACAAGCAGAAACATCCTCTCTGTGAGAGTGAAGATGAGTTTATGAGAGCAAACATTTTGAAGTTCAGCTCTGTGGATTTTTCCCAAGTAGTCAGGCTGTTGTTACTGTTATTTATATTCATATAGCGTCTAGTAGCCTGAGGTACTGCATTAAGTACTGCTCAGACTGAGCATTGGCTCCATTCATCCTCATGTGAAGCACATTTGCCTTTGGGCCTGGTTCAATAGACAAAAAGGTGTCTATCTGACTTAATCAACACGAAAAATTTTCTTTTAATTGCTGTGAGACTGCTCCTTGAGTGGGGATACCTGCATGATTGTGTTTGTGATTAAGAATTCTGTTTCTATTTGGCAGAGCTGAACCAAAAATAGTTTTGTTTTTTTTTTTCTCACTCCCTCTGTGGTACTTTGACAAACATGAAAGAGCAATTTACATCTTCAGTGAAGACTGTCTTGTTGTGTAACAGAGAAAATGGAAATATCAGTGGTGTTTTTATCCTCGGCCCAACTTTTTGAATTTTGAGCTGTTTGTCCATAGTCCCTTTTTATTGCAGCCCCTGGCTGCAGGTGCAGGAGCACTGAGTTACACAGCACAGGCAAAATGAGCAACACTTCTCTCTGCTGCAGTAGGTGACACTGTCAACTCCAACCTAAACAATTCTATGATTCTGTAGATTCCTCAAGCTCATGATGCAAAAGAATGAGAGGTAAAACAACAAAAGCTGTGCACCTTGGAAAATATCAAAGGGCTAGCTTCTCCCTCTCTCTCTGCTTGGACTCCTTTTGTCTTTCTGACTTAGCAAGATTGATAGATGAACATCTGACCTTGGTAAGAGTAGAAAGGAAAGCACAGAAAGACTGTGTGGTTTTGTGGTTAAGTCATCATTTAGGTAATTTAATTTTTCTGAGCTTCCATCCTCATGAATAAAACGGACATAGAAGTCAGGGGAAGGGTAGTTCCTGTTGTCTGTAGGTTGTTCATGTGTGTCAATAATGCAGCCTTATAGGAACTAAGTTACGTAATGCTGTAGATGTGTTATGATGTGTTTTCAGGATGTGCACTGCCATCTCAGTGCTACAGGACGGAGTCAGTCCAGCAAGGCTATTCCCACACTACGCTGGCAAAGGAGCCAGGGTCTGTTTTCTGCCCCTGAGGCCAGTGCAGGGCATAACTTGCACTAAAACAGCTGAAGTCTCTTGCATTCTTTAACTTCCACCCCCACCACTGTGGGAGTGCTGGATGTCCTATCCCTGGAAACATTTGAGATCAGGTTGAACAGGGCTCTGAACAACCTCATCTAGGTGAAGATGGCCCTGCTCACTGCAGAGGGCTTGGACTGGAAAGGTCCCTTCCAACCCAAACTATTTCATGATGAGGCTGTGCTAAGGTTAAACCTGGACCAGATGGCTCCTGGCCTGTTCTTTGAGACCAAGACCTGAACGTGCTATACCCTTCATCTTGGATGTCCCCCTTACTTTTAGTTTGGGTCTCTATTATTAAACTTTTTTTTATTTTCAGCTATTGTGTTTTTAATTAGCTATTAATTCCTGGGACTAGTTAGCCTCTGGCTATTTGGGTAGTTGGGGAGGGGGGCAGGAAAGAAGGAATGTCTTGCTTCAGGGTTTTTCTTGGTCACATCTGTCTCCATTTATTCTTCAATTCTTTTAGGCTGACTGGAGGTAATGGTTCTTAGTATGCTTCATAAATCATTCTGCAGAGGATCTAGAGTGAGCCTTTTATTTAATAAGTATGTAGAAGTGGGCTTTTATCCCTGCAAAAGAGGTGACAAATTCACTGTAATTTCCACTGGATTACTGTATTGGGATAGAAGAAGTAATAGAAAACTCAAAAATATTGGTCTTACAGGAAGTTCCAATTGCCCTACCTTCTCTTTTACTTGCCATAGAAGCATCAAAGTTATTTATGTTGAAGAACAGCACTTTGATTTAATAGCACATAGGTAAGGGTTCTTGGAAGGAATTTATAAGCTCACTTTGAAGAGTTTTGACAGTCTGAAAACCTGAACATTAATGTTCTTGAGCTCTGGAAAAAGATGAGTCTGCAGCCACATCAAATTACTGCAGTTCACCTCCACTTCTAGACTCTGCTAGAGCAAGTCTGAGAGATGAGATTTCTTACCTAGGAGAGGAAACACAGTTCAGTTACAGGGATTTCAAAGAAAAGTCTTTATTCAGGCTGCTGGAAACTGGCATCCTGGCTCCTTGTCTCCTGTCTGCCTGGGATACCTGCCTCTCTTGCACAGGTTCTGAGTCTAGGCAGTGACCTCACTCTGGCTAAGAGGTCTGACTACAGTGGGCAGACTTTGCATCACCTAAGATGTATTCCTCATAAAATCGTGAAGCCACTGCAGAGAAAGCACAATCCTGACCTACAGCAATTTCAAATTGAAATGAATGCTCATTGTGGATTTTGAATGACTGTTCCATAGGGATCACATTGAATCTATTCAATCCCCAAAACAGCAGGAAACATGCTGCACGTCTCAAGAAACTTCACTAGCCATGTTCACACCCAGATTAGTGATGAGAAATAACCAGAATCGTAGGTCATAGGAAGTGGTTTCTTTCCAACCACAGAAGCAGAGCAGAACGAACTGTGAAGACATTTTGGTTTTAACAAATGTGTAGCTGGGCTCAGCACCCCTGTGTGTGCTGAGCATCACTGGGCTTCAGAGGAAAGTCTGTGAAGAAATGATGCAATGGATGCTCTGTCATGGTCAGCACATATGTCTGTGGTGTGACATCTCTTCTGAAGGCAGTCACAAACATTTGGTTTCCTCTCTGAGCAGCTTTTGTGGAGAGATATAAAAGTCCTGTCAAGTACAGACCTGTGCCTTTTTTCTTGTGAGATAAAACAAGAGAGCAGGTGACCAAGCAGGCAAGTGTAACATTGGCTATCCCCTCGACTCCTCAATTTTCAGCCGTGAAAGAATGGAGTCATTCTTCCAGGAGCATCATACAGTGCTGTAAAAGCCAGGCTGTTCTGCGTGCTCCTCTGGAATCAGCATCCTCTCTGTAATAACTTACAGGGTTTGAATGAAGACAGAAATTAATTGATGTTTTTTCCCCTTGAACACCTATCTGCCATGGAACACCTCAAAAAAATGAAATGCCCAAAGATGCCAGAAATACTTCTGTGGTGCAGGGCACTTCCTCACATTTCACAGATAATGGTATTCCCTCTTTTTGGTTTCTTGTTTGCTTGAAGGATGCGTGCTTGTGGTGTCTGTCATCGAACAGCTTGCACAGTGGCACAACAGTACAGTAAAAGCAGCCGTGGAGAGACTGTGTGACTACATACCTGGTAAGTACCAAAAATGCACCATATGTCGTGTTGGTGCTGATGTATTTCTCTGTTAATCAAAAACTCACATATGAGGTCTGAAAAAACTTCATCCACCTCTCAAAGGTGTGTAGCTGGGAGATAGCAAGTAGCTATTTACAGGAAAGTCAGTGGCATGTCTTCACTTAGATTCCGAGCTGGGATTTTGTCCCAAACTTAGTGAATGGGGCTGTATTAAGCCCTGCACACATGTGAGCACTAACACATGCAGACCAGTTCCCTTCCTTTCTCTCCCCTTTGTCTCTTTGTTAGCAGCTTGAGAATAGATTCACTGTATGCCCCACTGCTCCTCCTTCTTGTCGATATGGGTCTTTATAGCAACGGTGAAGATGAAAATGTTTTCAGCAGGTATAGGAGCTGCTATTGTAAACTTTTAAAAATGAGATGAGGCTGACAGGTGTAAGATGTGAGCATTTGGTGTGCACAGAAAAGCTATTGAAATGTAACTGGTGATACAAATTTCAAAAGCAACAGCTATTCAATACAAATATATGTAAGACTCCCCTTTTTCTGCCCCTTATTTTATCTACCCAAAGGAGCTTGGAGCTCCACATGCACACCCCTAAATAGAGAACAGTCTGAATGGCAGAATAGCTTTGTGCCTCACAGACCAATCCTATAACTATTTAAGTTACTAGATCTCATATTCCTGATATCTTTTTGACGTTATTAATGTAAAAATATGGCTTAGAATTCTTCATTAAAATGTCATTTTTATATGATTTCACAAATTGTATCTCTGAGAAACCATCTCACTCTGTAGACCCTAGTTTCACAAAAGATATGTGTAGAATATTAATTCCTTCCTTTCCAAGGGAGGATTTCCCAGTGCAGAATGGGGCAGGGAGCTAATTGCTAGGATTCATTCATTGATAGAAGACATTTATCTGATTTCTATTCCATAAGTCATATCCTCAGTGTTTTAAATTACAGGCACACAACCATGAAGTTGCAATTAGAAGCACTGATCCTGCTATTAAAATACAATTTTCTTCTTTAAATTATGACATGCTAGCTCTGTGTTCATGATTCACTCAGTGGACCTTGTTCTTCTGACATGTCAAGATATTTCTTTTCAGCTGCCATTCTTTACACACATAAAATCCTATTATCCCTTTAGTTGAATCTGTATAATCCAGTTACCTTCTGAGATGCATGGATATACCCAGTAGAAAAAAAAACTGACCCTGAACTTGAAAGGAGTGAAAAATCCTATGGATTGTGTGGGAGCTACAGTGTAACCCGATTTATCCTCTCCTGGGAGGTGAACACTGCAGCCCAGCAGGAATCAGCAGCTTCTTCTTGCTGCTTGAAACAGTAGAAAAGCTTTGGATGCTCGTGAGGAGCAAACCTACTAAAGCAGGTCATGCATTTCACTTGGAGAAGCAATTTCATTATTATGCACATGCCTAAAGTCAATAGCAAGAATAACAGCAACAAATTAATGGCAGCAGGGCTTTTCCTAAGGCATAAAAAGGAGTAGGACTCCAAAAACCCCAGAAAGTGGGATTTTTTGAGCACCTCCTGTAATTCTGATTACAGTCAAGTCAGGTTTGGATCAAGCCTTCTGTAAAGTTATGTGATGTTCAAGAACAAAAACTGCTTAGAGAAAAAGAGAGAAAATTTCAGTACCTGTCAGTCCCACTCAATCTCACAGGCTCTGTAGAAAACAGAACCACATCCTCATTTATATGGAAATACTTGCAATGTGTATGATTCAAGAGACATGGCAAATAAACCTATGAGAATAAGAACAGTAATGGCATGAGTGAAGAAGGCTCTTGAGCAGATAGAAAGGCCAGGTCCAGGGGAACGGACAGTATTTACAGTGTAAGAGATGTTGTTAGCAAGAATGTATGTTTACCTGGATAATGACTGTCTGCTTGATGACACAGAGGTGTCTGATACCCGAAATGTGCTTTGAGAACCTCTGCCTCTGGCTTTGCCTCTGAGTCATGCTCTGCTTCTGTGTTGACCACTGCTGTGTAAACACCTTAGAGCTCAAGTGCAAATGGCAACATGATAATAGCATCTTTTTTGCAAATATTTGTCCTCTGGGATTCAGCCAGAGTTTGTGTTTCCAGGACTATGAAGCTATAGAGAAAAACCTTCCGGACTGTTCTTTTGAAATAACAGGGCAGCTTAGGGGATCTCTTTTACCTGAAGCAAGTATACTATATATTTTCTCTAAATTTTCCAGCATTTAGTTTTGTTTAAGGTCTTTTCTTGCCCCTGAACACTCATAGTTACTTCTTTCTCTTCCCCTCTTTTCTGACTTACACTGCTTCTTCCTAACAGAGATTTCTCTCTGCAATATCCTCTCTTTTTGTGTGTTAGCAGAGCTGGAGATTTGTGAACACATGGATGCAGGCTGGCTCCAATGGCAAGCCCTGTAAACCCTTCCTGTGGCTTTGGTCTTGGTGTTTTCTTGAAAGCCAAGGTCTGAATGGCATCTGAATCTTTCAAGAAAATTTTATGTGCTCAGTGATAATTTAACATTATTACTATTCTTTTTCCCTCCCATCATTTTTTACGCTGTGTGATAATTACACATTAAGCTTCCTATATACATAAGGAAATCAGTGTGACCAGCAAACACCTATATCAGCTTCCCAGAGGTGATGGGCAGCCAAACTCTCCTCTCTTCTCAGACACCAGGAAAGGTTGCAGCAGCCAACTGGCTCCTCCAGAGCCAGAAATGTTGTAGAAACCAGCTGGTTTGCGAAAATCATAAGGAGATCATCACCTGCAATGCACTGGGGAGGTGTTGGGGAAGCCAGCCACCTTTGCCTGCAGGTTACTATAGGGAGCCAGGTACTGCACTGGCAAGCCTCATCAGAGGGTGTTCTAATCAGCAGTGATGCCAAACACATGATTATTGATGTCTGTGACATCTTTCATTTTAGGTGAACAAGAATAAAATCTAATTCTAGTCAGGAGACCAATTTTTATTTGCAGATTGCTTCTAAAGAGCCAATAGTAAGGAGTTATGTGGCAAAGGAGGCAAAGAAATGAAGCTAATAACTTGATTGAAATAAAACACTTGTCATGGGATAAGAAAAATCAGCTACTGTAGTTACAGAAGCTGCCTGCAACAGCATGAGTAGGAGGGTGTTGGGAAAACTCTCTTAATTCCCTGATATGCCTTCCTGGTGCCAGTCCTCCTTTCTCAGGTGCAGGTTGCCAGCCAAGATGCCTGCAGTCCTGGCAGGAGAACAGCTGTGGGAGCAGGAGCACACCCATGCCCACCAATGGAGTCACTGCCACGAGGGTCTGTACCCTCCACACAGCAGAACTACCCACCCTGTATGTAGTAGCCCCCCGGCCCTGGGCATATCCAGCCTGACGCTGGTTAAAATGGAATAGTCAGCCCACAGTTGGAGGGAAGTGACTGCTTTGGGTGTTTCCATGGATTTTCTCTGGGAAGGATGAAAGATGAGAATACTCTGTGCTTTCCTCCTCAAGTACCGATAGTTATCTGTCTGGGTAATGGAGGTGCAAGAGAATATGACAGCTCTAAGGAATTTGAGGAGCTGCAAGTTTGCTGTTGTCACGGCACTTGTGTGAACCTGTCTCTTATGACATTTCACAGCACCACCCCTGCTGGAGCAAGGCCTGACACCTCCTTTGCAGGATATGTGCATGGATAACCAGCTCTAGTCTGTTCAGGCCAAGAAACAGGCAGTTTTCCTTCATGGGAGTTGTCAGATCATTGCCCTGCTTGTATTCAAACCCCCAATCTCTCCCGCAGTGTCTTTGCTCGGGTGCATGGATCACCTGGTTTTTTACAACAGTACCTTAAAGAAATCACTGATGAACTGTTGTATCGAGGACATGCTTCACACATATTAAGGAAATCACCTGAGCCAGCATCCCAAAAAGGCACATGGCTGTAGACTGTGAAAGGAAGCCAAATGAAAAGTTTCAAGTATTTCTTTGAATGCAATTACTCCTGCACAACTCGTGCTCTACACAAAACATATTCTCTTAACTCCACAAGCCCCCAGATGCTCCGAGACAGTTCTAGGAGCAGCATCAAGCCCAACATCACTTTCTGTTCTTTGATTTATGTGTTTGTTTTCTTTCTTCTTTCAAACCTACTGAGATGTTTGTTTAAACTGATTAGAAGATGCTGTGGCATGCACAATTTCTTTTGACTTTTCCATTATGCTATACTCAGAAAAGTTAACAAAAGCTAGTTATTCTTTTTAATCATGTGACTTACCTAAAGCCAGAAGGGTTTTAGACAAGATTAGAAATTCAGGTTTTCCCATTCTCTGGTACTACACTGAGGTCAGAGATTCACATGCTTTCCCCTAAGGTAAATCAGCATTCACCTTAATGAGCCTAATGCTGCTGTATGTTGAGTGCTGTAAAACCAGTTTCACCATGCTCAATTACTTAAAATAAAAACTATGTTTTCTAGAAAAACTGCAAGGTTTCTGTTACGTGCTTGCTGAACTTTATGGACCACACATAGCTGAACTGTAAGTATTGCTGTGTCCTCTCAGATTTTTGCTTTGTTTGCTCTTGATATGTACAGATATGCTATCAGGTTGAAGTGGAGGGATTTCACTCCTAAAATCACATTATTTTTAAAGCAGAGATGCTTCAAAGTGATTCTGGTTTGGCATTTGGCACAGCTGTTCCTGAGTGAATAAACACAGGCTGCCACTGGTAACCATTTTGATATTCCATTTAAATCTCAGATCAGGCCCACCTGATGCAATTACCTTTTGAAATTCAGCTCATTTGGCTGAGGGAGGAATTTGAATAACCCGTGTGTGAGAGACAGGTTCTATAAAATCACACTCTTGTTGCTTGGCTCTTGCTTTCCATTCTACCTTTAATCAGGCTTTCTAATTGTCAGCTCCTACATGCTCTCAGCCCCGACCTTGATGTGCACTCTTGGGGAAGCCTACTATTTAATCTAAGTGATTAAAAAAATAAAATGTAGGTCATTTTATTCCTCTTTGAAAGTTCTTAGTTTAATTAACAGAGCTTTTACTAGACCTTCTTCTTCCCCAGGGCTTTTATTTTTGTTTTTAAAACTAGCCAAGGGACTGCAAAGTGCTTACAGGACTAAGAAGTGATATAATCAAACATTTTAATTTAATTCCTGATTAGCCCAGAGGTATGTCCCAAAAAGAAAGAAACAATCCTAGCACTCATGCTTGGTGGTTAAAGGTTAAGAATCTTTGAAGGATTTCTGGTTATTTTGTTGAGTTAATGATTGAACATTCATATGTGCCAAATTGCATATGCATTAACTTTAACCTTTAAATCTTTGTCAGGCTTATGATTGATTAAAAAACCAGAATAGTTATAATGCATTTGATTCAGGTGCTGTATGTAAAGCACAGTCCTTTTTCATCATCCTGGGTTCCAATTTTAAATGCTGAGTAGGATGTCCTGGCAGAAAATCATTAGAACCCAACGCGGTACTGAGCAGTGGTTATGGGCCACGGTGAAGTGAGCTGAGATTATTGTGTGGTGTTGGGAAGATTTAGTTTCCCATGGAAATAGCTTCTACTTTCAGGAGCCCAGAAAAACATAATAGTCTTTGTTTATGCACCATTTCATTCAGCATAGACAGGGAAATGAATGCCGATGTGGTTTGCCATTCCTTGAGGCTGTGTAAACAGGATCCAGGACAACCGCTTTGTCATCTCTACTCTCCTCCAAAGGTGAGTTGGTTTCCCACTTTTCTTAAAACTACTGATTGTGGAATGTCTTTCAAGCTGAAACTGAGCAGTTCAGAGGCTTCCACAGCACATGCATTGTCTAGGAAATAAACTTCAACATTTAGAGCATGGACACTCTTAGAAAATATCCATTTGAACAAAAGGTGCCTAACACACATTAGCTGTGTGGACCATCATCAACTGGGTTGAGGAAGCGTGAGAGTCACAGGGCCAAATTCTCAAGTACCAGTCTGGGTCAGAGAAGAAGAGTAGGGAAAAAAAAATACCCCTTTCCTCAGACTTTATTGTTCAGCAGTACGATAACCCCAAAGCAGATACTCAGCTGAGGTTCATCTATGCCACCACGTTACCACAGCACGACAAGTGATCCCCACATTGCCTGATCTGCTGTGAAAGCCTGCGTGGGCACAAGTTACCTGCTGCAAATGCAGGGCTATTTGACTTGGATTAGTCTGCAGTGCAAGAGGTTTAAGCTAATGTGCATTATCTTTTGCCACAGGCTGAAAGCATATTTAATTACCACTGTTTCTTTGATGTACAGTTACTTGCTACAACACTTGCATGTCCTTGATTGCACATCCTAGACCTTTGCTATACTCAAACATATACATATCTGCACAGGTGTCTAAATGTGCTGTTTGTTTTGGGATTCTTTTGGTTGTGAGTAATTTTTTCCTTCCTGGCCATCATGTATCTCCAGTCACACTAAAACCCGTGAGTGTGGGGGTTGTTTGGCAGTGTTGAAAAGCAAGCCATTCACTTCAGCATCTATTTTTGGGAATCTTTTTCTCTGGGTCTGGATGGAGAAAGGCATGTTTGATTTCTAAAGGTCTGCATGAGATGTTTCACACAGGGTCTAGTCCAGCAATCATTGAAATCGGGCAATCTTTTTATGGGCTTCAATGGCCTGCGGTCCATATCCAAGATGGATTTAATTCTGCCAATATTAAGGTCTGGAGAAACACCTGCCTTCCAAGAATGACAGTAACGCTTGGTTTATAGCAGATGTGAGTCTATGCTCCAGGATACGTCAACATAGAGATCTATCTATGGGTGTGCAGCCACACAGGGGTGAAAGAAGACAAGTGTAAGCAGCAGAGGGGGTCCACACTAACTCAACTCAACCAGAATATTGCCTAAACTTAATCAATCGGGTGTCCAAACTTCATCAAACAGGTCTCATCAAAATCCCCCATCTTGAACTGGGTGTCAGAAGTGCAGGGCACCTCTTGAAGTCAAAGGGTGTGCAGGCTATGAACTGCACTTAAAGAGAGGGATGGATTCTCCATGGCTGCGCAGGGAGTTAGGCTTAGGTGTCTGGAGAGAGGGGCTGTTTAAATCAAGGCGGCTCCTGTGAAGAAATTAGAACACCTGTGTTGAAATGCTCGGTTGATCAGACAGAGGGGAAAGGATGCCACTCGTGGGGTTGCTGTCACATCTTTGTGAGCTCTTACCTATCTCCCAGATCAGGTGTAGAACCAAGGTGTTGACTCCTTCTACCTCCAGCAACCACTTCAGTGAGTGCAGTGTCCGCAAGGAAAACAGCTGAATGTGCTGGAGTTCTGGGTTGGGTTTTTTAACAAAATTTGGAATCTTTTTTGCATGGCCTGGAGACTGTCTGTCTGAGTGAGTGGCTCAAGCAAACCCTCTTCCCTTCCAAATGGTACTTAAATCCCTTTCTGTCAAGGCTTTTGTTTCTCATCAGGAGTAAGAGAACTCTACCAACAAAACAATTTTTTTACACTGACTCTGCCCTTCTTTTTGGCTCTCCTCGTGCCCTGAGAGAGCATGAGGAGATGGGAGGAGAAGAGCAGTGCTTAGAATTCATGCTCAAGTGGCTGATAAATTGCCCACAATAACTCTGTGACAAGCCAGACTGAGTAAAAATGAATTATGGGTGAAAAAAATTAATATACAATCAGAGACACAGGTGCATAAAATGCAGTTTACCTCACATTTGCTTCTTTAGTTTGTAATTTGATTGATCACTTTGGTTTTATGAGTCTGCAAATGTTGGCGCAGTCCCCTGCTGAGTGTTTGAACAAGACTCTAATACTAATGACTGTTCTGTTCAACTCTATTGATTTTCAGGTACTTCACTTATTCATTTAGACTTTTGGATGCCCATTTTCCCAGAATTAGTATCATATTTGTACTGGCAAAGGGAATGAAAGAAATAGCATTACCTGTCCTTGGAAGGCAGTATAATGTCAAAGGTTTTAATTGCCTTTAAGGTGGAATATATCAACGTGCATCTGCTTTTTTCACCATTAGTTTATTTTTTTCTGTTTGTGCAATGTTGCTTTAGTGAGGTTGTTGTGTTTTGAGGGAGGAAGAGCCCCTGCTTCAGAGGTCTTTCAAACTATCTACTTAATAGAGACACTGCAATCCATTTAAATAATACATGCATCATTTTACATACTTCCCTGGTCTCTGACAAATTAGCCCAAATTATTATTTTTTTTGCCAAGCTGCCTGGAGCTATTAGCACTCCATGATTATTCTGGAAGACTTTGCTCTAATTATGAATAAAAAATGTTACTCCGTTCTCATGGAGCTCAGTGCTCTCAGCACAGAGCTGGAGGACATCCAGCCTGGGCAAGGGCAGCCCCCTGTTGCTGGGGCTTGGCCAAGGTGGGCTGCTCTGCTGGGAGGCAGTTTCAGGAGCAGACCTCTGATGTTGCTGTGGAAGATTGGAAGGGGCCCTTGCAGCTCCTGGATCACCGGCATGACCGTGTGAAATGATGTCCCTTGTAAGGGGTCCTGTGAGCCCCTTCCTGCCACCAGTGGCTTGGAGAGCAGAGCAGAGGTTCTCCTCTGCCCTTTAGTATGAGGGTGGAAACACTGGGGACTCCTTCAAGTAATGAGACAAACAAATAGGGCACATCAAAAGTGAAGGCTACTAAAGCTGGCTGAAAACTGGACGGTATCTGAAGCTGCTGTAATATGCTTTGTGGTTTAAGCCACATCAACAGCAGATATTCTAATATGGGCTGCAGCATCACTCCAAAACACTGGCAGGAGTACAGGCATCCAAGATAGCTGGTTTAGGATGACAGGATAATGTTTTAGCCAAAATGTTTATCAGATCATATATTGGAGGACTTTCTGCACTAGGTCGTGTAATGCAGGGATGTTCCTCTAGTGAGTGAAAAGGGCTGAAATAGGGTGACGGGTTTTAGGCACTGCCTACCAAGTTTCCTTTCTGGCCCTGGGAACAAATAGATTTTCAGGAGATTAATATCAGCTTGTCTCTAGATTGTTTTAAGCCAGCTGGCCTGTTTGGTTAAATGGCAATACTTTAATTGATTTTTTTGGGGCTAGAATAATGGCTCAACTTCAGCACTGTGGTCATGCTCTAGCAATGACTAAAACAGTCTGTGTTGGAAGCAGTTTGTACTCCTTCTTCATGCCTTTCAGGGTGCCTATTCTGCTTCCCATCACTTTTCTGCTCCAGATTATCAGAAACCTTTTGGCTGTACATTTTGGCTTAATCTCCATCAATAGGATTTTCGTGGAAGCCATTTTACATCAGTAATAATATACATATTTATGTTCTTGTCATTTTATCTTGCCAAAATAAGTATCACTGCCACAGGCATTCTTGCTCATTCATGTACTCTCAATCAGGTCTTTTCACTGACTTTGTAGAAAGCAGAAGCCACATCCTTCATGGACATTACTGTGGCCAGCATGCAGTTTGACAAAGTAGGAGCCAACCAATTCTGGGTGGAAAAAAGTAATCTTTTGGGGTTTAGTAAAATAAAAATACTCCTGCTGTTTTCTCTCATTTGTCTTTCTCTGTAAAAATGTGAGCTTCTTTCTGGGAGGTGAGACAGAACCAAACTCCAGGGTGGGGGTACTTCTGCATTCCTGATTAAGAGCAGGTTTCCAGTCAAAGGTAGACCTTGTGACTGGGACCTGTTTCCTTCTTTTGAGACCACAAGCTGTGAAACAAGCATCTGGGAGGCAGACTAGGTCCTGTGGAGCAAGATGCCCTCCTTTTAGCCTTTGTTTTTGGAAACCCCTAAAATCTACTGAAGTGTCAGTTTTTTCTGCTGCAGCCAGAACAAAGCCCTGAAGAAACTACTTATAGACAGGTAATAGCAGAAGGCACAGTTTGAGCACTAGTTCCTCCTCTTTTACTTGTTTCTCTGCATTTCCTCTGCTCCACTTCACTGGCAGAAAATAAAATAAAATAAACCCTACCTAAATCGAAAACCCAAACAACCCCAAAAAGTCAAATCACACAACCCCAACATTCCACCACATAAATCCAAGGGAAATAGGGTGGCACAGGGTTTGCAGGGTTGTGTGTGCAGCTGTGCCATGCCAATGTAGAAGCTGTCTCAGGCAGAAGGACCCTTGAAAACAAGTCTTGGGTGACCCACGGGCAGAGAGATATTTGGTGTGGGAGGGTGGCAGACACAACTGTGAGGACCAGGAAGTGTTGCTCATGAACAAATCCCACTTTTATCTGTACTATTAAACAAGCTTTGCAGAATTTTGCTATCTTGGTATTCTTGGTTAAAGGATGACAATGAGTTAGAAGGGAAACTTGGAATGTTTTGTAAATATCTGGTCTCCTGGGAAAAAGCTGGCTAACAAGGATGATAAATGAGAGAGAATTAGAGTTGGTTTGTGCATTTGTTTACAATGAGAAATACATCTGTTTGCCAAAAAATAAATCATTACTGGGAATGCATGGTCTCTGTGGAGAACACTGAAAGAAAGCAGTGAATGAAAAACCAGTGATGCCCCACCCTCAGCCCCATCCATGGTTGGATATCTTGCGCACACAGGGCGGCAGGGCTGCTCCAGTTGGGGTGGATGGTGCTGGCTGCTCCCCAGGAACTCATCCATCAGATGCTGAACCCTCCTTGGTGGTGTTCTCATGCTGTGGGAAAGAGAGGAGGCTCCTTGCTAGCCAAGATGCAGCAGGAGAGGTTGTATGGGCAGTATGGCCTTCGGTGGCAGGCTTGACATGCTGGTGTCAGCCAGGGATTACAGGTGACCCGTGAAACCAGGAGTGTTTTCTTCCCCGTGGATGTTTCATCTGCCAGTCTTTCGCAGCCCAGCCTGGAGTCTTGGCTGAAGTAAGTTGTGAAGTGAGAGAAGGTGTAACTGTAGTGCTTCAGAGAGAAGATTTTCTACATGCAAGGCCAGTCCAGCCTTTCCTCCCTTTTTTTCTGCTTTCCAAGTGCAATATTCCTGTAGCTGTTTCTCATAGGCTGCTGCATTTCTCATGTGCTGCTGCTGTGAGCAAGAAAGGTCTCTCCTACCCTGCCCAGCAGAAAAGGATTGATAAGTCCTACCTCTCTGGGAATTTTCCTTCTATTATACTCAATTTCAAGCCATTTTTCACATCTGCCTGTCAAGTAATTTTATTGCAGAAATGACAGCAGCTGGTATTGTACGACACAGCTATGGCAAATGTAAGATGCATGATTGGTTTTGGGGACAGCAGATGCCCAGGGGGAAGAAACTAGAAAACAATGTCTTGGCTCATTGCTAGCTTCTCTCATCTATTTGTCACATACCCTGATTTTTAGAAGATTATAGACACCATGAATTAAACATATATTAACTACGTATATTAATGTGGCACATATACTAAATCCCAGCAACTTAGAAGTCTGTGTTGCTTGCTGCTCATGCTTATTCATCCATATCCCTTTGTGTTGTTCACCATAAAATTTTGACCCTTGGATATCACGGTTAATTAATTTGCTTTGATCACTTCCTAAATCAATTATAATGACATGCTAAGTTTTATCCCCAGCACAAAAATGTTGGCAGTGATTACTTTAAATAAAAATTAAATCTGCTTTAATATTCTAAGCTGGCATGCTGCTGTTCAGTAAGGTGCCATCACACGAGGGACTTCATTTTTTTCCAAATGCTGTAATAATAGCACTTGCTGAAGCATACCTGTTTTCTCCCTTGCTGAGTTCCTGTAGCTCTATCCAGATAAATATATATAAATTTGTGCTGACTTTACCTCAGAGCCCTCAGACCCAGATGATGTTAGGCCAGCAGTAGCGTCCTTAGGCTGGGCTGGAGGAGGGACTGATAGCAGGTCATTTTCAGACAGAACAGTTTGTCCCCACTAACAACTTTGAGCAGAAACCAGGTGCTGACATGTTTGTGATACTCTGGATTTTTTTTTTTTCCCATTTGAACCCTTTTCAAAAATAATTGATTTTTATATCCTTTTTTATTTTAGGGTTGGGGTTTTTTTGCCAATTCTCAAAGCCTACAGAACATAAGTATTTATTCCTGCTGAAAGAGAACAAACAGGCAGTGCTGTCAGCCTTCCTCATGCTGAAGGGAAGGACAGAGGTCATCACATAAGTACTCCTCACAGATATGGCTGTTTTCAAAAGTGGCCTAATAAATGCAGCACAACATATGGGAATTGTCATCACTGAGATACAAGAATATTGTCCTGAATTGAAAATGGAGCAGCAGGAGGGAGCACATTGGTGTTATGCTGACCCTCCCAGACTCCTCTGACTGTCTCTTCTCTTTTTTTTTTTCCCTAAATGGAAGTTGTGAGAACTTCCTTTCTTATGGAAAAATGTGGCCAAATTTTGAAAGCGCTGTTCATCAGAGTTGTTAAACAGTTGTTAAATATTTCGGACTGCATGAGCATATCTGGGGCATCTCCTCATCTCCATGACTGGGAAGAGTCCTTGTGGCAGGAGAAGCAGTGTGATCTTTCTGGGTTGTGATACAAGACAAATTTCTTAAGACCTAATAGCACAGTGCAGAAACATCCCCTGCCTGTTGCCTATGCCTCAACATTTAGGCAGGCAGCACCCAGGGCTGTGGATCTCAACGGGCCACAAAAACGTATTTGTTGAGGTTTTTGCAATGGCAGAGCCTTGAGGAAGGCCTGGAGAGCAAGGCCATGGCAGTGTTTGGCAGTTCCTGGCCATGGCAAAGCAGCCGTCAGGGTGCACTTGACCACAGCCTTGCTGCAGCACACACGGCACATCTGTCCTCCTGCTGCCAGCAGAGCTGGTCCTTGGCTGTCCCTCACACTCGTGGATGGTGCCCCTTGCACAAAATTTCCCCTGCTCCTTTAAAGAGCTTGTGTGCAAAGGGATTTCAGGAATTTTTTGTGTATCACTAGTAGCTGACTTATTTGTAACCTGTGGCCTTATGATGGCCAACCTGATGATGCCTCTCCAAGATCTTTTCTTGGAATACTTCTCCTACTCTTTCTTTCTACGTAGGTATAAGTATCCACATTATGGAGGTATCCCAAAATGCCTCTTCAGCACAAGTTGGTATGCACCCAACAGAAAAACTATCTTGCCACTGTCAGCAAGAGCTTGGCCTCCAGGGCAGGTATTTCCAGAATAAAAAGCTAACCTTCCTAGATCCTAAGCAGGAGATTTTCCTTCCAAACTATTCCCTGCTTTGTACCTCCCTGCATGCCAGGTTCCCCTGCTGGGAAGAACCTCAGCTGAGTATAACCCTTATCCATGCAAGAGCAAATATTTCCTCTGTACCCTTCCACAGCAAGTCAGACTGACATTACATGAGTTATACCCTCTTTTAGCCTTCTAATGGATGAGCTTTCCTTCAGGAGGAGTCACCAGAGAAGTATGTCCTCTGCAGCTCAGGCTGTGCAGTCAGGATATGAATTTCAGCTCTTCAGCTGATCTGGACTTTTCCTTGGGAAATAAATGATGCCCTGGAGCAAAATAAATGAACTCTTGCAACTGGAGTTTCATAGAAGGTGACTGGATAATTGATTGTTAGTCCAATAAAAAGTAACTGATGAGGAGTTTGTGGGCTCATACATCATGTCTGTGCTGTGACTGATATTAAAATAGAAAAAAAATCGTAGGAAATGGGGAGAAAAGTCGGTAGGATACTGTGAGGCTGATTTGGTTGTTTTTCATTTTGTTCTTGCTCTCCTAGGTGGGACTAAATACTGCAATAAGAAAAGCAAAAAGAATTATGAAGACTTCCAAGGACCTGGTAAGAAATCGATGGCATTAGGGTGTTTTACGCTGTACTGGCATTTTATCAGGAATGAGTCCTTGTTTGTTTTATCTGACTGTGAATCCTTCTGATCAGCATTGAACTGAATGCTGACTCACTCCCACTTGATACAGGATCTGCTCTATCAGGTGACACTGGAAGAAGGAGAGGGAGAAATAGAGAAAAGATATGAAAGTATGGTGAGAGCATTAAAAAAAATAATGAAAAATGCAGCTACCTTGTAGCTGTATGTAAGTGGGTGCCTCATGAACTGACCCACTGCCTCAGAGCAGAGTGACTGTGTTTTGGGGCTGTCTGAAACTCAAGCAACGGCCTGAATGCAAATTCTGCGTATTTTTCCTGTATTTGTGAGATGCTGCCTTTCCCTCTAAAATTTGAGAACTTGGATTTGAAAACTTTCTGCCTCCAAAAGTTTTCGGATTTGTAGAGGATCTCTGAAGAGTAGCAGAGAAGGGAGGGGCAGCTTTTATTCTGCTAGGTTCACTTAGGTGAGTCAGTTCAGCCCTAGGGTTTGCTCCCAGTTGTTTTCAGGCACTTAATGCAGAGGAAAGGCTTTAACTGTTTGTGAAGAAATTCTTGATATTGCTTCTCCCTGAATCCTTACTATGATGCTGCTCACAAAATGGAAAATTGAGGTGCCTAATTAGCCTTTGGGCAATTGCTAGATTGCCAAGCCAGGGAAATAAAGAAAGCGCTGGAGAGATGGGCCTCAGCTCCCGCAGGTCCCTGCAACCAGCAGGATCTCATATTCATTTTCCTTCCTATTCGGTGCTGTGCTACTGATGGCTTGAAATTTCTGCTCAAATTACATGAAATTTTTATTCCTCTTTCCCAGGAGCAAGTCCCCGTGTTAACACCTGTAACATGATGCTCTGAGTCAAGCAGGTCCTCTCTGTGAGCTGGAGATGGGGTGCAGGCACGGGGCTGGAGAGGGACCAGTGTGGGGAGGCTGCCCCTTGGGACACAATTCCTTTGCTTCCTTGCACATACTGTACCCTTGGCATGAGTTCCACACATGGCCAGCCACATCCCAGTTTCTTGTGGGTGCCACATCCTTGCAGGCTTTCCTGGGTAGGGTGCCATGGTGAGCATCGTTTGCTGGGTGCAGTAGGCTCTCCTATTTTGCCTCTGCTCTCTCGTGTCCTCAAAGCTGCTAAATGCCCCAATAGCTCTCTCAATCTCCATTGGCCCTTGGCCCCTTCCTGCTCCTAGCTGCCCATTTACCAGCAGGAAAGACAAGCAGACTGGAAGCAGAAAGGTCACAGTGGCATTTCAGTGTATTTTTTATTATTTTATATTCCTGCACAACGTGAGGTCAGCTCAAATTAAAACACATATCATATGCTTGCTCAGGCCTCTCCTGCAATTATTCCTAGTGTGCTTCCTGTAATGACCCTGGCTGAAACATTTTCAACCTGGAAAGTTGAAAATAGCAACATTTCTAGAGGCATTACTTCAGCTTGCAATTTCCCCTTCACCCAGACTGAAGTTATTTTCAGATCCAGAAAAATAACACAGTAAGAAACACAAAGGAGAATCTCTAGGAGGGAGCCCAGTGAGAATCATACTTGCATAAGCCATGTATCCCAGAGCAGCAGTGTGTGATGAAATAGTAAGGAAATCACCTGCCCAGTCTCAAAGGCTCCAAATCATGGTGTGTTACCTGCACAGGCAGATACATGTCAGTGAGAGCAGAGGTGCTCTAACTGCTTGGGGAGAAGATTACCTGGCTGAATGTGTGGGTGAGGATCCAGAAACACCCCATCGGTGGTAGGACATCCCTGCTTCCATGTCAGTGAAGAAAGAAAAACATTCATCTGGCCTCTTTCATGCTCTGGCTCATGCTAGACCAAAACATCAAATTAGATCTGTTCTTTCTTCCCATATCTGCTCTTTTCGTTGCTTTTGCTCCATTGCATGTTTGGGGAAAGCCTTCTGAAGTTCTTGCAAGTTAACTGTCCCCATCTTGGCTTGGCAGCTGTGTGTGACTGCATAAAAAAAGAAATGTGATTATGGCTGTTGTAATGAGAATGGGAGATCCATCTGGATCCCAGGATTTCACATTTACTTGGAATTTCTTAGGATCATTGTGAGTTTGGGAAAAAGAAAAGGTATTCACCAGATATAGAGATACGGTGAAAGTGACTACAACTCCAAAAAATTCTAAGAAAAGTCTCCATTCATTAAAAGGACTGAGCCATCTGTAAGGCACTGGCTTAAACCAAACACCAACAAGCATTAGGGGCTCATTGTTATTCTTTTTAGCAACACCAATTAAAATAATTACAAAAATGTCATTAGGGAATGTTAACAGGCAATTAATAGGATATTAGTGTTATCAATCTCTGTGAGCACCTCTAGCATTAACTTTTCTTGTGGGTGGAGAAGATACTAAGGGGCAATAGCAATGAAAGAATTGTGATTAGAGTTCTGGCTGTAACATTTAATGAGAACAGGCATCATTTGGACAATCCTTTCGTGTCTATGAGGTCCCTGCAAGTCACAGCCTGGCAGTGGGACAAGTGAGAAGCCATGGAGCGAGCCCAAAGGGAATTGACAGGCAGAGGAGGGCATAAGCTGATCTCCTGCCCACCCACTCAGGTTATACAGGGGCAAGTAGTCCATCTTTTCACAACAATTCATGCTGCAATCATAGACTGCCTCTGCTGAGAAGGACACAAAAGTGCCTTCACACAAAGATTCCCTCTTTTTTTATACCTGTATTCCTTTTGAGAGTAGCCCAGGACACCCTCAAAGAGCAGATGAGCCACTCTCCTGCACAACCCCAAACAGAGCTAAAGCAGCACCTCCACATCCCACTGTCCCACCTGCTGCAGGAATACGTAGGCTGGGGAGCCAGAGGCTGCTGGGCTTTGGAATGCTGCTGCAGCTGGTCTTCAGCAACACCCACACCACTGCCAGGCCATCATCATGCAACCATTCCCACCAAAGTTAGGAAGTCTTTGGGACTGCAGAATAATCTTTCTTTGAAACCAACAGAGATCCAGTCAGCAAAAATCCTCAAATGACTAGCTGAGCAAAAGGCAGGAAAGATTGTATTGAGCTTACAGCAGAGGGTAAACTTTTAGCGCGGTCTGTGAGCAGAATAAAAGGAGGTTTTATTTATGTATTTATTTTTTGCAAGCCCTGTAGTTTGTCTTTCTGATGTGGTTTTGGCTCCAGGTGCCTTAACTTCAGAGGCTTTGCATACTGTGACTTAGGCTGAAGTGAAAAGCTGACAGCTCAGATGAAGACCCTGCAAATCTTAGCCTGGGTGGAAGGCTTAAAGAGCCTCTGGTGCTTCTGTTGGCAGGATTAGTCCTACAGGATGGGGGGGGCTGGGGAGGGAAGTGATTTCTTTCCTCTTTCCAGGAAGTGTAAATAGGTTTGTAAATATCTTTGAGAAAAGCTGGCATCCTGTTTGTGCACCTCTCACACTCTCTTCCCACCTGACCATGCACACAGAGCAAAAAGGAGGCCTGTGTCCCAGCCATGCTGCAGGACACAGCCCCAAGGCAGCCAACAGCTTGAACACAGAGGTGCAGAGGGATGGGGAAGAGCACAGGGCAATTGGAGCTGCAGCAGTGGGACCAAGTTGGCCTTTCAGCCTTAAGGAAAGGCCCCACTCCCCAGCTGCTTTTGGCTATTTCTCTGCACTTCTGTGGTTGTGTTCTGGTTTCTCCTTTCATTTCACCAGTACCTCCTCTCCCTCCAAGCCAGTGTGGCTAAAGCTTTGCCATTTGAGTGTGTTGGACAGAGCTGAAGAAAGTTAATTGGTGGCTTTTTTTCAGATTTCTTGTCTCCCTGATGTTCCTTTTCCTTTTCTCCTTGATTTCACTTCTGCATCCTTTAGAAAGTGCACTGTTACAGCTCTACCTCCACTGCAGATCTCTCCTCCTCTCTTTCAGTGATGGCTGAAAAGGGTACCACTCCTTTTCATCTTCATCTTGCTGCTTGGTCACTTCAGCCACCAGCACAAACGTTGGCTACAATCTTTGTACTATGGGTTCTGTCCCCTCTCCACTACCCCAGTCCTCCTCTCCACACTGAGATCCTGGCTGTGGCATATTGCTGTGCCTGACCTCCTGCTCTGGGCAGCGTGAGACCCTTATCTCCATCTCCCCTTGATACCTGTCCAAGCAAACACCTTCCCTGGAGCTGCAAGGCAATGCCCTATGCTCCTTGGCCTCACTGCCTTGCTGTGCTGCCTCAAAGTTCTCCTTTGTCACTCAGAGCTTTATACACTGGGGTTATGAACCCACGTGGTGTGTAATAACCTTCCATTGGCCTCTCCTGAGCTGTACCCAAACTTTACCTTCTGTTTCCCGTTGGGCATGGGTTGTAATATCATTAGGTTGAGGACTACCTTACTCTTTTTTTTCTGTGTATATAAAGTGTGTAACACAAGGCAGTTGGTCCAAGGACAGAGCTCTTAAGTGCTGTGTCTGCATAAACAGTTACCCTTCTTTGCATAAAGTTACGAGTGTGCCCATCTGCTCCTCTCCTCCATATTTACATGCTAAGTGTAGCCTCAGTGAATACAGCCAATGAGGCTGTGCACTAGTTAGCCCTCTGCAGTGAGAGACCACTTGAGCACCCTCAGTGTTTCAAGACCAACTGAACCTACAGTGAAGCCACATGAGCAGCGTGTTTGTGGGATTAATTGCCAATGCAACACAATTCATTAGGAAGGTCTCTCCCAGCTGCTGAAGCTTCCTGGCTGCCTGGAACGTCAACTGGATTGGCCCATGACTATGGGCTACTAATGTTGAGAGAGATTTTCTAGCAGCAGCTGTCTTTTACATCTTACAGGTTTGGCCAAGATAAAATCTAGATTTCCAGGTAAAAATCTCATTTAATAAAATCAAAGGAATTCTATGCACAGTCTGGATCCTCCCATTTCTTCTCTTCTTGGAGTTGTTCCTGACATTTGGCATGTAGAAACCAGACTCATGGCTCACAGTGTGTGGCTTTCACTAGTTTTGCACTGTGTCAGATGCCACCATGCCTATCAAACATGAGAACAGTAATTTTTACAAAGAATGAAAAAAAAATTGTTTGCATGAGAGAAGACAGCTCTCACGTTTTCCTTCCTTTTTGAGTTTTACAGGTCTTTTTAAACAAGAAAAATTGGTTTGTAAAATGCTCAGCCTTAATCCTTGACTGCTGTGTCAGGTCTAAATCCAAGGATGCATGTAGCATCCTTGTTGTCATCACTGGAGTTTTTTTATGTTTCTAGGCAGAAAATACATGGTTTAGCTCTGTGATTCACTGACACTGAATATCCCAAGCTACACTACCTCTGTGAACTAATGCATCCATTTTTATTTTTCTTCCTCTCCAGAAAATCTTCATGGGGTTCTCAAGTGTATGTGCCTTTCCTCCTCTGGCTGACCTGTGTGAGAAGATTCAACAGTATGTATAAATTTTCAGTCCTTAACCAGAAACAGAACATGGTACATTTGCTTCTTTCAAAAGTCATCCTTAGCCAGCAGAGCTTCCCATACTTTACTTATGTTGGTTCCTTTATAAAACCACTGTCTAAGTAGTACAGAAGGAGCTTGCACAGAGTTCAGGTAAGATTCCTCACAGAGATCCTTGTGGTTTCTTTAGTGCTTAAAACATTTGCTTAATTTTAGCACATCCCAGAGGTCAAATAGGTGACACTCACAGATGTGACATCCCCAAGAGGAAGCCACCTTTCTCCTGAGATTTTCTGAGCCCAAGAAACTTCTCCATTTCATTTGTTCACCCAGTTGCAGTGCCCATGGCTCAGTGCAGGAAGGCCACCAGCACCTGCATAACTCTTGTGAGGAACCTGAATTTAGTATCAGTTGTGAAGCACAGAACAGTCCCGAGATGTTTCAGAAAATCAGGCAGATGACGTCCAGGAAAAACCTCTCAGGACAGTGCTGACTTTGAGTCAGTTTCTGAGAAAGGCCAAGGCCATGAGCTGGGGTGTTACTTGTAATGTGTATTTATCAATGGACTCCAATGACTTGGAGGAATACTCAAGCAAGTCTAGGAATAAATCAGGATTATCAGCTGTATATTTGACTGATTCAGCTGCCAAGACTAACTTGCTCACCTATTTCTGCTCATTTAATTGAAACTGCAAGTATCAGGAATTTATTGGGAATGGGTTGATCAATATGGAAAATCTTGCAAGTATCTTTTGAAATGTTAGTCAGGACACATAAGCTGAGTTTGAGCCCTGCGAGTTCAGACAGTGGAAGTGGGAATAAAATTGTATGTCATATGTTGGATTGCATGTATTCAACTCATCTCTTCTGATCTCTCCCTCATGCACTCTGTCTCTCACTGTCTTTGCTTTTTTACTTTCCTCTTTCTGTAGCTACCAAAAAAAAAAAAAAAAAGTATATATATACAAAAATAACTTTTGCCACAGATTTGAAGTGTAGTTTGGTTTAGAGACTGCAGGTTTGACACTGAAGCCATACAGGAGTCCATCAGCCTCACCTCCCAAGCTCAATCAGCAGCTATTGAAATACAGGATTTGCTCTTTTTGGCAGGATCACTTTGCTGAAGTGCAAGCACAGAGCCACAACTGAATATGGAGCAGTGAATATCATGCCAGTTATGACCTATTCTGTACACTGCACTGTGGTTTTTACTTTTTGAATAGATTCCCTTCCATATCTAACACTATGGTTTTTGTTTTTGCTTTTTACAGCGTTCTAAGAAATAAACTGCCTTTTGAAGATTTTGATGGAGATAAATTTAGTACTTTCCCGGTAAGCAAAGCCTTTCCTTTGGTACAGTAATCCCTTGATAATGAGGATGTCTCTGGGATTCCTCCTACTTTCTGCAAAGCCTTATCCATTCATGTGAAAATAGGTATAGGAATAAAGTGAATGGAGGGGTTTTTGTCATAAAATGTCAGGTTTCTTCCTGGATGAAAAAGCAATCATTCATGTGTGCCACCTGGGGAGATGCTCACATAAAGCTGTGCTCCCTGCAGAAGCAAATTGCTCTGCTGCTGAGTGGTTTGTTTACTGAATTAATAAGAGCTGAAGTAAAGTCATATTAAAAAAAAATTAAAAACTTGTCTTATTTCTGCACCAAAGCATGCTAGGTGTCACTTACTAAAGCTTAGCAAAGGGACTCTGGAATACAACCTGTTTACTGGGTTTTATTCCTACACCTTGAGTTAGATTCTCATTTTAGATATTTTAAATTAAAAGTGCAAGAGTAAGAATGACTGTTCTGTCTGCGTGTTTCTCCTGGCCTTTAGACACTGAGGGGCTATCACTGGCGAGGCAGAGACTGTGATGACAAAAACACCACCGTGTACCCTGGCAGGCGGTAAGGATTTTAATTCTTTTAAAGGCTTCCTAATAATTGTGGCTTTGAGAAGAATGAGCTCCAGATTTTGTTTTGACCATACTCTTAGACAGCACATCACTGCTTGTTGCTTGATTTCACTGTGAGGGAGACAAGAGGGGATGACCAAGAGCAGGGATGGGGCTCATTTGCAGGGGTGGTGCACACATTTCTTTCTCTGAAGCATCTGCAGCTAAAATTGGTCAGACAGACCAGAGGTGGAGAGGGAAACCATGCCACTGACTAAAAGGATGAGTTTCATTCAGCAACTTCCAGTATTACCTTTAAATTAATATTGCATTTTGCATTTGCATTTTGCTAGGAAAAATTGCCTCTCCTAGATCCAAAGGGGGAAAAACCCCACCCTTCCATGCAGAAAGGAATTTCTAATTCCTTTTTATTCTTAGTGAAAAATGGCACTAGGGCTCTGATTTCCTGACTTGTTTGGTGACACTGTTTATCCTTTTGTGTCTCTGTTTTAGTCCTGATAATTGGGATGCAAAAAGTGACTCTAACTGCAATGGCATATGGGTAAGTAAATGAAGTTGCACCTTCCTGATTTCTGCTTCTCTTTTGTCCTCTCTAGTCTTTGATTTAGTCTACAAATGTTTCTTTTTTATTTATTCTGGTTTTATTAGCTGATATTAACAGTTTGTTTATTAATGCTTATGGTTGTTTAAATTATAGCTTATATGATTAATTTAAATGTAAATATACTTACTAAAATAATGTGATGGAAAGCATCATTATTATGATGCAGTGCCTCCTGCAGGCAAGCATTCAAGAATAACTAAATTCTCAGCCTCTGTTTTTCACTGCCATTCTTCAGGTGCTAGATAGATGTTCTTATCTGCCCCTTCTCTTCTCCAACAGGGTGTGGATCCGAAAGATGGAATTCCCTATGAGGAGAAATTCTGCAAAGGTAAATCATTAGAGTCAATACAAAAACCATGTGTCTTATGTATTAATTTTACAAATATTTCAACATTTGCACAGTCATTCACAAGGCAAGGAAAAGACAACAGGCTTTACAACGTCATGAGAAAGGCAACATTATTGGATTTTTTTAATCTTCAGGATGGGCAAAGATGAAGCTTGAAAAACACAGGCTGCTGGTAATTTCCTGCTAGAAGTCAGCTCGGTAATGAAGCTGAATACATAGATCAGGGACAGCAGCAAACAGAGATGTCACCTCTGCATTTTCTCTGGTGCTTGAAGACTAACCCAGAGGAGTGGCCTTGGGTTTTAGGGAAGCAGTTTAACATCTGCATTTGTCCAGTTTTACCTCCTGCCATAAAAACATATGTTTTTTCCAGAGAAGGCCTTAAAGGGGTGAAGTGATGGCATCAGTTGATCTCCTTGACCACGATGTGGGTGGCTTCCTGTGTGTCCACATTGCACAAATAAAAACCTCACAAAGCAGCCATGACTGCAGCTGCCACTCACCTCACCTTACACTGAAATCAGTATCCTGGGGATGAACCATTGCCTGGCAAGGCTCCTCAACATTTTTAGATGAAAGGCAATCTACAAATGTTAAGCGACATTAATTATAAACCAGACAGATTGTTCTAGCAGAAATACTCATATGAGTAGCACATCAACCACCCAGTTCTGTTATAAGAAGCTTTGTGCAATTTTCTGAGTAATCCGATTTCCCTGAATGTTTAAGTACTTTTTAATGCATAATCTATGGATAGTAAAAATAAACACTGTCTGCACAGCAGAACCTCTGCTGAAATAACACACCATTGGAATACAACCAGGATTCTTTTCCCATTAGCAAGACCTCCCCCTGGTTTTCTTGCCCAGTCCCCAGTTGTTTCTCTAGGGTTGTTGGCAAACGCCTGATAAATGGTTTTTGCTGCAGAAAATCCTATTGCAGTGTCTGAACATTAAAGCCAGGTGAAGCGAGGTGTAGTCAGTCACCCTGTGACTCCATCAGCTGCCACTGCTGTTCCTCTTTAGGTGCTCTCCAAGCTCGGTTTCAGTTTGCTCTTTCTGCCCATGTGACTAACAAAATGCATCCATCAGGTGCAGACTCAAAAGGGGTTGTGCTCTTGGGAGACTCGGCCGGCGCTCACTTCCACATCCCTCCCGAGTGGATGACCGTCACGCAGATGTCAGCGGTGAGGAATCACGTTCAGGTTGCCAAAACCACTGATTGCCATTTGCTTTCTCTGCTGTGATGCAGGTTGCCAAGGGGAAACAAGTGCAAAATGCTTCATTGCACTGGAATTTGTAGTTATGGTCTCACATGTATCAGTCCCCTCCTGCACCTGCTCCTACGAAGATAAAAAAGTACAGCCCCGTGCTACTGCCGCTCCTCCGACATCTGTGCAATTGGGTCAGGGAAGAGTTTGGCTGCAGTGTCCCAGTGCTGTGCCAGAGACACAAACCAGGACATCTGGCTTTCTGTGCACGTGCCTGCAGCTCAAGGAGACCCGTGCTGTCTGTGGGATCAGACCTGCCATTAGCAGACTGGTTGGGATGGCTCCTTGCTGTGAGAGTGTTTGCAGAAGTGACCCTGCTGACAGTCAGGGAACTTCTGCTTTAGGAATTTCGCTTTGAAATGACATGCCCTGGATTGTTTTCCCTCATCCTGTGGCATATGTGAAATAGATCTCATAACTCCAGTGTTCAGGATTTGAGGCTTGTTGAACAAATGCATCCGCAGGTGTTTGAGGGTCATCCAAGTATTTACAATAGACTTGTCCTTAAGGGAGGAGTTCCTGTGACTGTAAAATATCACTGCCACACTGATGTCTATCCTTGTGTGGTATCCCAGCACTTCCTATTTTCAAACAACAAAATGCACCTGGCTGTGAGCTATACTGAGCCTGGTGCAGGTCACTGGCATGTAATGAAATAACTGAGAGGAAAAGATCATTCCAGCAAACTGCAGTTATGGGGGTGGAGATAAATGCGCAGGTATGCTCCTGACCTTCACTGTTGTTTCCTATCCTAAAACATTGTCACTCCCCAGCCAGGGAGGACTGTACCTTGTCCTTCTCTGCACAAGGGTCTGTTGCACAGGGGTGAGCAGATAGATCATCATGGCCCACCTTTCCTGGTGAAAACCTGCTACTCCTCCACTGGTGTCTGTAGAATAAGGTTATGGACGTTTTCTGGAGAACAATTCTTTTTCCAGAATGTTAGTAGTTGCAGCGCTGTGGGAGGTCTGAGAGTTTCATGGGTTTTTTCCACTTTTGCTCCCAGAGCTGATTTAAATGTTGCAGATTAGCTGTTGTTTTTCTTTGTTAAATGCTTATGAGCAACAATTAGAAGAATGACACTGATGACAGAACTGATGAAGAACATAATAAATTAGCACTAATGATAATTGAGATTATCTCATCTAATAAAGATGATCATAATACTGATGGAGATAATGATTCTGGCAGTAACACTGGTAGTAAAGCCATGTAAGCAAGACCAGTTTTAGACTGTGTCAGCATTTTATTATCACTGTAATGAAGATTTAGAAAGGATTTCTCTTGCTTGAAGCTTGCTGATCCACCAGCTGCATGGGTCAAGGTCTGGTAATAGCATGCCAGGCACAAGCTTCAAGGTTGGGAGCTGGAGTGCAGTCTACAAAAGTGAGTTTTGGAAGCTCTCTGTTACTGTCTGATGAATGTACAGCAGCTTGCATGGGACGGGAACTGGTGCTCTCTGTGTAAGGCCCAAAAAATACATGTGAGGTTTGGGATAGGAAAGAACATGTTTTTTCCTAGGACTATTTGCAAGCTTTCCTACCAACCTGGCAAAAATAGTTAAATATTTATGCAGACACATAGAGAGCTCAGTTGTATAAAAGCTATTACCTGTGATTAAACTCTAGAAAAAGTAAAAAGTTATTTAATTTGGAGCTCGCCATGAGTGAGAAAGTTGTCACCTGAGCACGAAAGTTCTAGCAAAACCATTTCTGAACTAATTCAGACTTTATCACTGGCTCTGCCTCTTGCTTGTCCTCTAGGTCTTGCTTTCTCTGTGGAGAATGTCAATAGCAGCAATTTAACTCCCTTGGGGTTGTGCAGGTGCAATACTCTTGTCTCTTGTGTTGTATTAAATGCCACTGGAAAATATCCTTCATCTCTAGGCTTAATTAACAAATTAACTGGCTTCATTTATTTTTCAGCGCAAGGCTTCCCTCGAGGAGAATTTTTAAGCACATCCAGGGATGGTTTTGTGACCAGAGAGAGTGCAGAGGGTCTTTGTCCTAATCTTACAGAAAACATCTTTAATCTGTGACCACAGCAGGAATTTGAAGTTAGGCCTTGGAAAGGAGAAGATAAGGCATCAGCTTTGTGTTCCTGTTATTCTTTTGTGCTTTCTAACTCAAGACACTTTGCTTTGATTCTGTCAAAATTTCTTTGATAAGACACATAAAAATATTAGTTTGTCAAATGGTTTTATGCACAGTCAATAGTAGAGTAAGTTCAGAGCTTTAATTTCCATTTCAATAGACTCTCAAACCTCTACATGGATTTCCAAATAGCACTTCCTTGCCCCATCCAGATTTTTTATCATGTGTACCGAAAAAAGTTGCGTGCCTGTTAATTTAGGTTTATTCAGTGTATTATTTTATTACGTTAATGTTTTTCTTTATTTTTACATACCCACTTTATATGCTTTCTATATTTCACATATTTCTTATTTATCTTTATCCTTTTTTGTGTTTACATATACAAGTGTAAAGTAAAATTTACACTTGGTAACAATGCTGTGGGCCCATCTGCTAATCAGCACCACATTAGTGGCAGCTATTAATTTAAAGCTAATTAGGTGCAGAAATAATTTTTCAGGAAAGATGCTGAGTATTTCTTTAAGAGGTTCTGCAGAATGGTTGTTCTCCCTGATTTTGCTGCACATAGTGTACCATGCAAAGGAGAGGTTATGATGAGTAAGGGAAGAAAGAGAATGTGAATGAGAAATTCACTTCAGGATGTTGTTTGGGTAGCTGGATATTCAACACCAGGGTGACAAGATGGATATTTGGGCTGAACAACTTTGGAATTTGTATGTCCATGCCATTGACTTGAAGAGCATTGTTGGGAAGATTATATATTGTTGGGAAGTTATACATTGGATTTTGGATTTTCTGGTCTAATTAGGAACTCACTGCCCTCTTAGCTTTGCTCTGTGAGGGTCATAACCCCCAGTGTAATCCAGTGCAGGGGGACATGCTTCTGTTATACATCTCATGTTGTATGGGATGCATCAAGTTGCATCACTCCTTTTTTTCCAAATCAGGTCCTCTAGGCGTGCTCTGTGTCAGATGGGGCACTCTTGTTTTCCAGCGCTATTTCCAAAGCCTTTACCTAGGAGCCACTCAGATAGACAGTTACCATCCTTCTCAGAGTATGTTCTTCCCACAGAGAGTGTATGGAGACATTACTGGGTGTGGAAAATACCCCTTATGAGGTGGACAGATCTTTGAAAACTGCAGCTCAGGCATGTTATTTCTCCAGTTGAAACAAACAATCAAACAAAGAAAACAACAAAAAAACCCCACCACTCTTTCCTGTGTAGGGGAAGTCACAGGTACCTTACACAAAGAGAATTATACATCTGTAAAAAGGGGTTGAGTCAACTATATTTTGGCTTTCTGGTCATCAGTAGCTTTTGAGTTTGTCACACTTTTCTTTTAAAAGTTTCAGCAAGAATAGAGCTGAATGTTCATTCCTTTAACCTGGAAATTTGGACACTAAAAATGAAGTGTAAAGCAGTAGACATGCACTTTATAAGGTTTAGCAAAGCAGAAGAAATACTGGGGAGTTTTTTGACGTGGATGGTTTTTGCAGAAAGCTAATATTGAAAACACTGGTATGTCTAGCAATGGATATTGCGCTCCTGCTGCTCTGTCCATCTGCTTACAATTGACTTCCAAATAGCTACTAATTACAGCATTTTTCTGTTCTATGTCTGGAATAGAAGCAACTTTTATATCTCATTTTAGAGACATTTTTATTTTGAGGTAAAAGCACTATATTTATAAATGTGATGGAAATAATACCCTTTAGAAAGATGCGTTTTAAAACTCTTGGATCTCTATTTTGTTGCTCACTGAAGAGAAAAATAAATCCTACATTTATCCATAGTCCAGTAAATACCTAATTGCCCGAAAACTCAAGGGTTTCTCAGGTATCATTAAAGTAACTGTTTTATATTATTTATTTCCTGTTAGCAGAATTCATAATTTCTTTAAGTATGGATTCAGGATATCCCGAACACTTATCCCACTGACTTCTTTTTTTTTGAACTAGAAAAAAACCAGGAGTTTGATGTGTGAAATTCTTGTTAAAAACATTATCTAGCATTCCTCCAAGTCCAGTGAAATGCAGGCAGGTTTCTCCAAGCTAGTATTGTGATGACTAAGATATTGCATTTTGTGGGAAATAAGGTAATAATTTTGCTAATTTCAAACCTCTGTCCCTTGAAGATTTACAGAGCAGAAATGCAGTTCGTGCTTTTTAAAATGATAGGCTGTGCTTTTCTCAAGAGCTGTAAGGTTTGCTTATTTGTATACTTACAGAATAAGAAAGTTGTCTGTGGTACTTAATACTCTCACCAGGATTTGAACAGCACTAAAGTAATTATAAAAATAAATACTCAACTTTCCTTCAAATTAAGGTATACATCAATGATTTCAGGATTTCCAGGACTGACATTTCTAAAGACTTGTATGAGTGTTAGGTTTCCAGTGCACTTTTGTATTCTGATTTTGAAAATCTCTTGCCATAGCAACCCTGAACCTTCTTTCACTTAAGCACAGCTTGGCATGTGTGCATTTAGCATCAGCCATGGCTTTGGCTGCTTCCTACTTCAAGGTAGGACACATCTATGAGGGGAGGACATTCATTGAAATGAGAGCCATCTAAAGCATTTGAGACTAAAATACGGCATTTGAAGCTAAGTTGGAATAATTTTCTACTGATTCTCTGCTAAAATCTGGCACGTGGGCTGAAGTAGGTTTCTCAGCCAGAATAGTCTAGAGAATGGTATTTAAACAAGGCTGTGCTCAAGAGAGTTTTATGCTAAAAGTCAACACAGTTTCACCTCTAGTGTGGGACACATTTGCATCTGAGACTAAGCAACACACAGTCTGTTAGGCTGTACTTTCCAGACTACATCAATGCAGAATTTAAGGTTCAGCATTCTTCTGAATTTTCCATTAACTACTCATCTTCACCCTTTGGACCTGAAATATCCTCAAAAGCCTGGCCCTTGAGTGATTTGTTGGAACAGTGTCAATGCTAAATGTATATACAGTTTTCAAATGCAACTATAATTTTGGGCTCAAATGTTCCTCTTCAAATCAATTTGCAACTCAGGTTCTGGAAAATTCATATTTAAGCCAATCTTGCGGGGGAAAAAAAAAACCAAACAGTTAAAAATTATTGGGACTTGTCCAATGAAGATATTGTTTTGGAGTGCCAGTGGGAAATAATGAGAGAACTGGTCATA